>NC_066343.1:58443433-59872417 GCF_022539315.1 Serinus canaria
TATTGACAAGAGCATTCTCCAGCCGCCCGTACTCCCAAGGGAGTCTTGCGAAACGCCGGGAAGGCCGCTGGCTCCTCAGGCCTGCTCAGGACAACACCCTCGCGGCGCCGCTCGCGCAGGCCCGGCCGGGCAAGGGCCGGGAGAAGCTTCCAGAGGCCTGGCCGGCTGCGGCCCGGGTAAGGTCCGGCCGTCCTCGGCCGGGCGTACCGCGGCTGCCGCCGACAGCTAGAACGCACCTTGGCGAGACAGCCTAGCGGGGGGCGTCGGGCGCGGCCGGCGGAGGGGCGGGAGCACTGCGGGGGAGGGGCACCGCCTCCCTCAGGACCCCGCCGCCGCGCCCGGCCCCCGCGCGCGCCCCCCGCGCCCCCGGGATCCGGGCACCGGCCGCCGCGTTACGGGAAGCCCCGCCCCTTCCTGCAGCCCCGCCCCGTTTGATGACGTCACAAGCACAGCGGGCCAATGGCGGCGTGGGTGGAGGAGGAGGGAAGGGCGCGCGGGGGCTGGGGCGGGGCGGGAGCGTGACCGGGCCCGGGGCCGCGCGTGCGGGACGGCGGCGCGATGGCGCGAGGCGGCTGTGCCGCTATTTAGGGGCAGGGGCCGCGGGGCACGGGCGGCGGCGCCGGGTAAGAGCCGGGGTGTGCGGCCGTGTGCGGGGCTCCCCTTTCCCCTCCACCTCCGCGTCCTCTCCCGACCGAGGGACGTCCGCCGGCGGGGACCGTGCTGGGCCGTCCTTATCCTCCGGGCCGTGCGCCCCGGGCGGGGGTGGCGGGGCGTTCGTTCAGGGCTGACCGGGAGACGGGCCGGGGCGGGCGGGTGAACAGCAGTCTTGCGCCACTCGGTTCCCGGGCCGATCGCCAGCCGTGCCCCGCGGCGGTGTCTCGCCTCGTCCAGCCTCCCCTCGCCGGCGCCGGCGGAGCGGCCCGGCCGTGACGCTCAGAGCGCAACATGGCCTCGCCCGGGGCCGCTCGCTGCCGGGGCTGGGGGTGCCGAGCCCCTCGCCGGGCCGCTCCGCCGGGCCCCATCCGCAGCCCTGCCCCCGGCGCGGCGCGGAGGGACAGGCTGAAGGTTGTCTGCGCCCTTGGCCAGAGCAGCGGTGGTTAGTGCCGGCCGTCCGAGTTGGCAGAGGCGTCGCGACCCTCATGGGACTCGCGTCTCTCGGCTTTTTCGATTGTCATAGAAGTGTGGCTGGGCCACCGAGACGCATTTCCTTGACGAAGAGATTTGTTTTTTGTTGCCGCAAGTGGTTTGCTCTTGTTGCCTGTAGATGGTAGAAGACTACTGCCCTGAAAGATACGCACACTTTGTTTTATTGCTGGGCCAAGTACTGGAGGGGATTCCCTGAGGAATTGGGGAGGAGCGGGTACCGTGGCCGTCTGGTTGCTTCCCATGCGGTCCTGGGCGCCAGTCATCCCTGTAGTGGGACTCTGATGCTTTCCCTAAAAAAAAAATCTGCATCATTATTTTCATCTCTCGGATGATGAAACTGAGGCACAAAGGAAAGCAGGCTGCCAAGCGTTTTGGCAGGATTGAGGGGAATAATTCCCAGTCTCAGTTTTCATGCTTGTTTTAGGCTGACTAGGGGTTTGCCAGCTGGTGGTTGCTTGTTACTGCTGAGGCATTCTGGAGGCATAGTGCTACACATAGTTGTAGTAGAACTGTGTAGGATTATAGTTCTGTCGTTAGTGATCTGCTCTGTCACAGAGGGGGAAAGGGAATCCACAACCTTCCCAAGAAGTTGGATACTATTAGGAGATAAGGTCTTTTTTCTTACACCCTCTTTTCTATAGAAGTATTATCATTTGTGCTTCCTATATGCTGTTACTTCCAAAGGCACATAGAATATACTGTTCAAAGCATGTAACTTCTGAACAGATTTATCTGTATGTTGGTGTAGCACAATAAGAATGTAAATGTGGATGATGAAGAAAATTTGAGATTACTTCCTAGAAGCTGAGCATTCAAAGTAATTGTTTGGATGTTGTTTATATGTCTGGAAATGTGGTCCTTCAAGGAAGGTCAATAGATAAATATTTTTGGTGGAGGAGAAGGATAGATTTGCACATCTGTAAGTGAGTACACCAAATGGAGATACTGTTTCCATGCTGCTTGTCTGGAGGATTAGCATTCGCACAGTTATTTGAAATTAAACAACCTTTTTGGCCATTTTTTAAATCAATTATTTTTGTATTAGCAAGAACTGTCTAGATTAGAGAAGCACCATCACTACTTGCAATCAGTCTGGAAGGTTTGATTTCAAAATGTGACCACTGAATGCTAAGACATTACTTAGTATCAATTAATTTGATTTTTGAACTAAAACTACTTGCTAGCTGTGAGAAAATTCTGAAGTATTCCAGAGAAATTGATTTACAGTTTTAAAAAGGTACCAGAAAGAAGTCAATCATTGCAAGCAAATATTTGGTGCCTCTAGTTAGGTATTTCAGTAATTTTAAACTTTGTACCCATTTTGGTTTTCTTTTTTCTTTATATTTTTTGTTATGAGTGCCCTACCAAAACGACAAGGATAAGCCTCCTTCTAGAGGCAGAGGAATAAGTACAGGAGAGAAATGACTTGCTTAGATGGTGAAAGAGATAGAGATGTCATTTGTGTATAGAGATTTTTAAATATGAAAGTGTATTTCTGAATATTCTGTTCTGTATATTTCTGAATATAACATTACATAATATTTTCAAGTGCTTCTCTTAGAGGTGTCTGGTGTTTTTTGAGTCTCATAAATATTTCCAAGAAGGAAGGAAGCTTGGAGGAAGGAAGGAAGCTTAGAGCTGAAATACGCTTAATTAGAAAGCAGTTACGGTTTGAGTAATCAAAATTCCTTTAAGGATAGTTACAGCTTTTAAATGGCTTTAAGTACAGTCTGGCTTGTTATAAAAACCTAAAAACCTCAAGCAGCAGCTGCCTTGTGAAGCATCCCTGGTTTTGTCTGCCTGAGCTATGTGGATTCCTAGTGACAGATTGCCTCTTGAAGCTATAAACATAGGTTTTTTTGGTTTTATTTTTGGATTTTTTTTTGTTTTTTTTTTGAGGAATTGCTGGAAATCCATTTTCCCGCAACCTTTGGTCTCTTGTGATTGATGTGATAATGAGCCTTAATAGACTGAACACCTTCCTGTGGTGGTTGTGGTGTTATCTATACTTCTTGACTTCCAAGCTGGCTTTGCTGATGAGTAGATGTTATTTTAGCTATAGTTTTTTAAACTGACATGGTGATTTGTAGGTCAGTTGGACAGGAATTGCACCTTCTCTGAACTTGAGAGATAACCCATTATATAATGGCGTATCCCTGTGTTCATTTTGGGGCAGGTCTCATGATTTATGAAATAAGATGAATTCTTAAGATTTCTCTCTTGCTCAGAATAAGTAGTGATACCTGTTTTACATGAAAACCTGATACTTCTTCACAAGCTATTGGTCACAGGCTGATCTTAAAACTCAACACTTGCTACTTTGTGCATATAAGGTGTGATTTGAGGGTTGTAATTAGCTTTTCATAAGCACTGCATGAAGCATCAATTTGTGGATCAGACATAAAGGCTTAGTGCTTTCCTTTCAAAATGGCTGCAGGATGTGAAGAACAACAGAGGTCCCACTTGATTTGGATATTAAATGGAATGATCTCATGGCATATGAGTTTTATAAGTCTGTCTTTACAGAAATAATCAGAGCATTTTAACTTTTTTTTCCCTCTTTGAGTTAATTTATTTTCTGTGAGTCGAGGACTGTCACCAGCAGCACTCTAAATTGACTATGTTGGTTTTACTCAGTAGTGTTTTGATGGATTTTGATCTTTGGCCACCAAACCACGAGAACAACCTGGCAAACTTCTCTGTCTCCGTTGCCTCTTCACTTAGTGATCCACAACAACTGCATAGTATAAAGTGTTGGTTTGGCTCTTTGGTTTTATTTGTTTTAAATAGAAAGCATCTGAACTGGCCAGCTGTTTCAGTGTTCATGCAGCTTTGGGTTCAGCTTTCACCTCAGATGTATATATATACACTGTACCAGTCAGTAAAACATAAAACTTGGGTTAAGCTGTGCATAGTGACTGAAAGAAATTGAGTTTTCTGTTGTCTAGACTAACAGCTTAGTCTGACTTAAAATTGTGAATTGTGTACAGTTAGTGCCATCATTCAACAGTAATGCTAAACACTATCTTTTAAGGTTTGATATAGCTTATTTGCAGGGTTTCTACACTGTCTTCACCTCAGCATTTTTACACACTCAGATAAGAAAACACGAGTTTGCATAGAAGTATTTTCCTCATTCGAATATGAAGTATGGCTCCTTGTTTTGTTAGTTTTAAGTCCCACCATTTATATTGGGTTTTTTCATTTCCTTTATGGTTTTCAGATAGGCAGGATGGATGGAAGTGTCTAGGGTAACTCTGGATCTTTCCCGTAGAACTAAATTTCAATTAAGAATCAGTCTTGTAAAAGCCAGAGACACTAATGTGTTTAAAAATAGCACACATTAGAAGGGATTGTAATAGCCCCTTTGTGGCTTTAGAGGTGTGTAGCTTCAGTCTTCTTCAAACGGTGTTGATCAGCAGGGGTGGGGGTAACTAAAATGCATCAGAGTAGCCTAAAGCAGGTATATGCTGAATTGTGGCATGGCTTTGACACTACAGTTTCAGCTGCTTGGTTCCCATACTGCAGGTGGGTGGCTTTCCACTTAACTCTCCTATGCAGGTGATGGAGTATGAAGCTCCATTCCCTTGCCTTTCAGGAGCTGACTGCAGTGAAATTGAGTAGTATGATTTGTGGAGGGCTTATCTGCTCCCTCAAAATAATTGCTAAACTTTCCAAAGTGCAAAGTAGTAGAGATTTGAACTTCAGTCTCTTATGTGTGAATGAATCTGCTTGGAGCAACTGAAATGTTGTTTTTCAAGTCTGGAAGACAGCTGAATATAGAAATGGCATTTATATGAAAAGATAGTAATTTACTTTTAATTTCTAGTGGAAAAAAACATATTTTAGGACAAAATGTGTGATAATTCTGTATTACTGTTTACTTATTAAGTTGTTTATTGCTTTTTATTTATTTATTGTTTCATTTGCTTTACAGTATGTTTTTAATAAACTGAACCATACTTAATAACTGCTGGTGTGAAAATCAGTGAATAGTTTTGTGGAAATATTGTTTGACTTTAATAAATAATGACCCAGAACAACACAAGTAACTTTGTAATGATGTAGTAGCTTAGGTGACCCTGCCGTTACTCTAAGGTGGCATGAATCATGATGGCAAATGGGAGAGAAATTAAAAACTTTAAAAACGTTCCTTTTTACATCTGTTTCATTCTTTCCCCTTCAGTGTGAAAGGTGCTTCTGCTGTTGATCTGCAGCTTTTGGCAATTAGCAATGAAGCAGAGCTCCTAGGTGGTTTCTTTCCACCTAGCTTATAGTTGCCCTTAGGCTTCTGATGAATTTCAGATCTTCTGCAACTCAAATTGTTCCAGTTAAATAATTTAAATGAATCTTGCTTGAAATAACAGTTCCTAAGGTCTATCCATAGTAGAGCTCAATAGGCTTTGGTTAACAAGCAGTGTTCTGGTAAGTGTTAGCACAAGTCTAGTCATTAAAGTAGATCCCTAAGCACTGGTTTTATTTGGTGATTTAGGCTGAAAGAGAATACTCTTTATAATTTGTTGTATTCACCATGCAAACTTATAAAAATGCTTTAAACTAATTGGTTGAGGTTTTTTTTAATTCAGAAATGTGTGGGTAGAAACCTTATTTTTCAGATATTGGACACGTTATTTCCAAAATAAGCAAGAATCAATTGATATTGTTATTTCACTGTACCCTTGTAATAAATATCCAAATACACATTGCATTTAAAGCAGTATAGCAGTTCTTGTATCCAGACCAGTGAGAGTACTTAAGAAAAACATAAAAAAAAATTAATAGCTTTTTGGTTCTCAGTGTCATAAAGCTACAGTCTGATGACAAACGACTTATTTAGTCAAAAAATGAACTAAGAAACTTCCAGTGACAAACAAAGGCTTGTTAATATATTTGTCAAGTCTTTTCAATCATGTTTCTACTGTAAAGTTTCTATACAGGAAATTTTGATGGGCTTTGAGTATACTCACAAGTATGGAAGAAAATAAAGATACCTGGGTGATTCTGGTGGCTTTTTAGTTCTGACTGAAAGACTTCTAGGTTGTCAAACCCTACAAAGACTCTGCTATAAATGTTTGAGATCTGCTTTCATTTAGTTGTTCCTGTGAATAGAGATTTTCTTTACATTACACTGTTTATCTTGATTTGTAAAGAAAAAATGGCTTAGTTGTGTTGATGTGTAAGGAATGAGGTTCTGTCTTGGGGGTGATCCATGCTTAAATGTGTGTCTGGTTTTACATATGTATAGATGTGTGTGTATTTATGTATATGTGAAATACCTTGTGTCTGTCACTATTATGAAGTAAATTACATGCAATCAAAGAAAGGGAAGTTTGCTGTCATAAATTAGAGTTTCTTCTGATAGTAGTAAGTGGAGCTTATTAATTTTTCCTGTCTAGAGAATACTTGGAATTGCCTTAAATTTTTTAGCGAGCTTCCTTTGATGAGGTAGAGCTCAGAATACTAGTTTCCAAAGAAGTTCTGTCAGGTTAATAGAAAATAAAACATCAGAAACAATGTTGCTGTAGGCCATCTCTCCTCCAATCTTAGTAAACCGAGAGAGCCTATGTTAAGTTTCTAGGTGTAAGAATAGCATGAAGTCCGCTTCTAGAAATCAGCTTGTGAACTAAATGCCTTATTTCACTAAGCCAATCTGCCTGTTCCTGTAAAGATGCCTAAATGTAGCTAAAAATAATATAGCTCCTATGCTTAATAGAGATTGGTCACTTGCTTTCGGTAGTGTAGGGCTGCCTTAAAATAAGTTGAGAAAACCAGAACACACTTAGTGGCTTCGTAACAATGGGGGTGGAAGCTACTGTGTGAATGCTTCAGTATCTCTAAAGTGTTTTATAGAAGTGTCAAAACTTGGGCTCTGTTGCAGTACAGAAATAAGTATGGTGTTATAAAATGTACTCCAGCTTTTGGGGAATTGCAAGCTCCCTTGTAAAGTTTTGAAGAATTAATTAGTGCTTTTTCTATAGTAGACAGCAGTTCTTGATATGGAAGCATTGTGCTTTGTAATTCCTGAGTGTATTTTAAGTCACTCTTGTGAATGAGACACGTGGTTTTGTGGTGAGTCGTTCTGAACCTTGTCTGAAGGTTTTGTATCAGTGCCCTTGAATGTTAGGCAAGTATGAAAAACATAATCAAATTCATAGGGTTATATTTTAAAACCTGAACCACACTGTTAGACCCTGTATTCTAACTGAACTTCCTACAGAGTTACCAGTGAAGTTTGTTTTCATATGCAGTGTGAAAACTTAAAGCTGATACATTTCTTAAACCTGTAATTAAATCAGCTTTTAACAGCCTTAGTGTTTTTAAGTAAACATTTGATTTTGTTTTAAGAGTGAGGAAAATAGAAACAATTTGCCCATTCTAAGGTGAGAAGATACAAACACTTCCAGGAAAATAAATGTGTGTGTGTGAGATACTATTTTAGAGCAAATACAACTCTGATTTTGACTTTGATCTAAAGTAAAGAGTAATAGTTTAAATTTAAAAATATATCTCTCTTGTTACAGAAATTCTGTGCAGCATGTTTTCTAGGTGGAACTGGGTGGCCTGTGGCTTCTATCTGGTGTTGAATATTTGTTCTCCTGACGGTAAGAGTTCTGTGTCTCAGATACAAGAGGATATAGAACTAGTTACATCGAATGTTTGAAGCACCTGCTTGGTTTTTGTCTAGATGCTTGTGGGATGAGGACAGAAAGTAAGCTGTGTTAGGATAGACACGCCTAGTCTTCTAACACTAGTTCACCACAGCACAGATACACACTACCCCAGTTTTCCTATGCTAACTTGTTTAATAGAAAATACTTTTTTATCAAAAGAGTAACCTCAAGTATAACAACTTTCTCCTTCAGAAGATACAAACATGCAACCCTTGACTCTCCTCTCTCTCTTATGTGCCTCTATTTATTAATAGAGCTTTCCTAGCTTGGTGAAATGCTTTTGCAAAGCCTAAAGAACACTGCACTGGTTTTTGCCCTTGAATCTTCATGGTGGTCTACTAATGTATTTCAGTTTTATTATTGTCAGGTAACTTCTTAAATTGATGCTTAGACACATGTAGTGTTTTTAACATTGCACTAGTGATGTATCAGCAGTATTGATTAGGGAATGTTGTGTAGTTCTTAATGAATGTGAAATTTGTTTTCTTTATAGCTTCAGGTGGACTCGTGCAGTCATGTGGTCACATCATCCCGGAGTCACCTGTCCTGGCCCTTGGTTCCAATTTCACAGCATTATGCATTCTGAATGAGAGTTGTCTTGACTTTGGCAATATCTATGCCAGTCAGATTATCTGGAAGATTAAAAATAGACTGGTACCTAAAGAACAGTATCGTGAAATAAACAGAACAGTTTCCAGTGTCACATTCAATGACACTTCTTCACTAGCTACTCCTCTGACGTGCAACATTTTAGCAGATGGACAGATTGAACAGAACATTTATGGAATTACAGTTACAGTAGGCTGTGAGTACCATTTTTTTTTACATTTTATTCTGGTCTTAAGAAAATTGTTTCTGAGAAATGGAAAAATGCAAAAAATAGAAAATGTGCATATCTTTAGGCACTTAATTTTTATTCCCTCAGTTACTGGATAAGTGAGTAAAAATATTGTCAAATTACATGCCACCACAGCTGCTCAATACACACTGAATAAAGTTTTCTAAAAAGTAGAAAATACTCTGGAGTATTTCAGTGTTGAAATAGGAAAAAATGGAACAACAAAAAGCGGCAGATTTTAATTACAGAATAAAGATGTGTATTTAAATGAAATAGGAAGTGAGGAAGTTAACTTTTCCTTTCTTCTGGATTCTATATCAGAGGTGGAGTAAATACTTTTAGGCGACATGTCCTGGTTTCATACTAACATTTTTAAAATTGTTTTCTTCATTAACAGACTGAGAAACATTTAGTCCATCTGTATCACTAAAGCTAACCTGAATTGCCTTAAGGATGGAACATTATTATTTGGATTCCTTTACCTCTATATGATAGAAAATACTTTTAACTTCATTTAAACTTCATTTATTCTAGAATGATAGCACTTGTGTGGTTCAGACCAAGTGCTTTTAGACAAGACTGACTTGAGAAAGTCACGTGAATAAATGCTACATCTTAATTACTTGGTGTCCTGCTAATAGGACAAGTGTTGTAGTGTCCTGAGCATGTTATGGCTGATGAATTATGTTGTCTCCTAGTGATGGCAAACGGTACTGCAGTTGTGAATGGTCTGCATGCAAAAGGTCTGCTTGAGTTCACAATTTAGAATTATATACTTCTAGCATGACTTACAAAATGCTATCACAGAAAACTCATGTTTTCCATTTCAATTTCTGAGGAGTAAATACTGTACTAGAAAAGATAAAATAAAAAATATTTTTTAAAGGTAAAATACATGAAAGGTGAGGACAGATAAATTATTCTAAGATTATAAATGTAATGACAGTACAGATGATGTTCCACATTTGTAATTCACATTACAATTTTTTATTTAAAGCTATTATGTTTTGATACTGTAAATTAAAGAAAACTAAATAATGAGACTAGCAACAGGTTTGAGAAGAATACAATTATTCAGGAAGAAAGCAATAAGATTCATAAAGTTGTTCTATTGAAACTAGCATTCTGCTTGAAAGCAAATAAAATTCTCTAGATACATTATACTGTTGTAAATAGTGATAATATAGGAGGTAGAAACAAACTTTTATGTTATAATTTGAGGTTAAGAGAGAAAGAAAATTGTTTTGCTGCATTCTGAAAAAGTTCCTTACACACTGCAGTGGATGGAAGAAGATGTCTAAGCTTTCCTGCATGGGTTTGTAGCTCAAGCTTCTTCCATACCTCAGCTGGGGGAAAACAGACCTATCAAATTGCTTATAGAGCTCAGGTTACTAGCAAAGTCACTATGTGCCAATTCAGTAGTGGTTATTAACTTATTTTTCTTTGTGAATTAAAATATATTTAGATGAGAGATGGTTAATGCAAGGTTTTCTTTTCAATGAAAAGTCTTTGTTGTTCCTTACTAGCAAGTGCTTAATCCTTTTACAGCCTACTGTATAAGGATTAAGCACTTGCTAGTAAGGAACAACAAAGCAGCTATTTAAGCTTCTTTACTTTGATTGCAGGATGGTATCCAGTACTTTTTTGCCACATCCTTTAGAGAAAAATTAATTACATACTTCTGATGTCCACAGAAATCACTCTAGTGGGACAGTTAAAAGGATTCTTGCTGGATTGAAATCTGTGTATAGGTTAATTATTGCTAATTCTTTCTGTACAGTGGCTCCAGAGAAGCCCAAGAACTTAAGTTGCATTGTGCATCAGGTATCAAGATTCACATACGTTATGACTTGTACCTGGAACCCTGGAAGGCATACATTCCTGGATACTCAGTTCAGGTTGAAATACCGCTGGTAAGTAGCACTCTATACAATATCTAAATTATTCTGAAGAATGTTTTTATGCTAAACCAACAGTCCTTGAAATTCCTGATTCTTTGGAAGAGTGCTTAAGGTTAAGTCCAATTTTCTGAAGTATTGCTGTCTGTCTAGTATGAGGGGGAAGAGAAGAGTTAAAGAAGTTGGCATTGAAGAAATTCTAAGTCAGATGTGAATTTTTGTTGCTGAACTTGTTTTGGAGTGACAGTAATCTCATATTTTTCTATTCTTCAAATACGTGATTAGTGTGGCTTGAGCCCAATACATCTCGTAACAGGGGGCTATACCCAACCTCTTACACTTTTCTGAGTTGACAGTTCTGTCCTCTTCTAAACAAGTAGATGTCTGCTCACTGCAGGAGGGTCAGACTATGTGACTTTAAAAGTCCATTTCAATCCAAATCATTGTATGATTTTAAGTAGAGAAATTTACATAAAATGACCGAGTTTTTTAAAGTTATTATCTGCACTTCATAGGAACTGTGGACAAACACTATTCTGAGTTAATCCTAACATGAAAGTTTCAGCAAAGTATTTCTCCTGTGAAAGCAAATTAAGTTACTTTCCAAACTCTTTACACAGAGTTTTTTAGATGGACTCTGAGTTTAAAGTGGAGTGAACGGGATTGTTGCATTGATCTGGAGACAGGAATGAGTGTGGACAGCTTTCCAGCTACCCCATTCTGCTGAAATGTTTTAGTAACAGGTGTAGTAGAAAGTATGCACAGATAGAAAACACTAATTCTTTGCAAATTTCCTGATGCCCCTAGAACTAGCTAGTGTTAGTGTAGCAGATGATAGTGAACAGAAATTATCTATTGCACCTCTAACGCTGTACTCTTGAAAGATATGCGAGTAGCACTGACTTCATTTTCTAATGCATTCTAGTTACTGGCCATATAGCTTTTGTGTAGTTGTATTAGTTCTTGTTCTTTTCTTTTTTAAGCCAAGTCTAGTTCTTATACAAATTTATTGACAGTGCTCTAGCTTGTGCTTTTGAAGGTATGTTGACTGGAAGTCAAGAGATTTTGTTTTAGTTTCAGTTCTAATGCAATCATGCATTTCTGGCTGAAAAAACCATTCCCACTTTTTCTTCCCCTCCCTCTGCTTACAAAGTTAAGGCAGAGGGGAAACATACAAGATAAACAGATTTCTCACTCAGCCCTTTAAGACATTCTCTAAAGGAAACCAGAGTTACTGCCATGGAGCCTGTTTTTTCCTTCTCTTTTATTTAGGCCAGAAGCGGTCTTTCCTGACTGTATCCCAAAAGATGTTAACAATTCTTGCACCGTTAATGATATTCAGTTCTTTGTTAATACGGAGATCTGGGTGGAAGCTACAAATGCACTTGGGAAGGCTGAATCTGATCGTCTTGTTGTGGATCCCATTGACATTGGTAACTATATGCGCCTTAAAGCTTCAATAGAACATAACTGCTGCTTCTGTGTGTATTGCTGAACTGGTATGTTAGTGTTTCCTCACTATAAAAATTACCACTACATAAGTGTTGTTGACTAGGGCAAAGGTAGGGATAATGAGAGATTTCTGTTGCTGGGCAAAGGTAGGGATAATGAGAGATTTCTTCACAATTCAGATAGCAAGTTTTTGTTGTGGTCTTGTTTAGAAGATAGTGTAAAGTAGCAGCCATTTCAGGTCCTGAAAGACTTTAATAGTAGTGCTGCGATACTGTGTGCTGCTTCTAAAGTCATGGTAAAGTACAGCTGTGGAGTTAACTTTAACTTCTTCTCTTTTAGTTAAACCACTGTCTCCACAAAATGTATCAATCACCTCAGGATTACTACCTACTGTTCTGCAGCTTAGCTGGGAGAATTGGATTTCAGACGCTGTGATGACACTGAAATTCAATATTCGCTACAGAATTGCTGGTGACACAAACTGGATGGAGGTAATACAACCAATGTCCCTTGCCATGATTCTGCTGTAACCCAGACATCTGTCAAACTGGAGTTCTTCCTGTTCCACTTCAATTTCATTCAGTTTCATTTCATTGTCTTACGTGGCCACCCAAGGAGGTGTATCTGGCCTGTTCATGGAGGCTGTATCTAGGTATTTTTTGGCAAAGTCTGAGTATGGTGACCTTTCCATATCTTCATGGACTTTTCTGCTGTCCTCCCTGTCACAGTGCAGTATGTTTATTTTTATTTTTATTTTGCACAACATATAGAACGTTAATGAATTTTCATCTTCCCATGCATGTGCAAAATGAGTGATCTAAATGTCATTCAAAACTTGGATAAATACTGTATCATGCTGGAATGCTTTTTACAACTTAGTCTACCTGCAAGTGGGCTACTAAAGGTCCAGGGTCAGAGTGGCTGGAAAGCTGCCCAGTGGAAAAAGACATGGCAGTGCTGGTGATGGCAGCTGAATATGAGCCAGTGTGTGCCCATATGGCCTAGAAGTCCAATGACATCCTGGCCTGGATCAGCAATGACGTGGCCAGCAGGAGCAGTGATTTATCTACCTTTATTTGTCAGTGGTGAAGCCACACCTTGAATCCTGCCCTATATACGTGCCTCAAGTGTGAGGCAGTCAAAAACAGGAAAAGCATAAGGAGTAAGCCTTACCTGTAATGTACTATATGTTCTTGTCATCAAGAGCTGGGAGGTTTTTTTCTTTATAAATCAGTCTTTATACATCAATCTGTCAACATATTTTTAGTAGCTCCTCAATTTTTCCTTACTTTAAGCCTTTTCTCAGAGCAGTAGTACTCCAGCAGAGGCTCAAATGTATTCTGAATTCTTTGAGTTCTTGGAAGGAAGACTGCTTTTGATTTTAGCAAAATACTCTGTTTGGAGCAGGTAGCCTTAACACAGCTCCTTGTGACTAATGCAGCTTTAGATGCAGAAACTATTTATTAAGATACCTGTATTGATATTTTAAAAAGCACTGGCCTTCACAATCTAGTCTGCAACTCCAGGATCATGTATATGTTGTCCTGATAGGACAGTAGGACAAGTTCTTCAAGTTCTTCTAACTTGTCTTGCCCTTTTAACATATGCCCAAAACAAATGAAATAGTAGCTTTTAAGTCAGCTGAACTTGCTTAGCTGTGGTAAAATTGGACTATTTTGATAATTCTTTACCCTCAGGATTAACCTCCTAAGTGTTCTGCATCTATGTTTAAGCTGTAGTCATTCCTTGCAGGGGTCCTCACTGTAAAAAGCCCTCAGTTGCAAATGGAATAATGTGACGAGTCAGTGTTACCTACTTGTGTCCGCTATCTACTCCACCCTGTTCCCTACATACGTACTGAGAATACTTTCCTGGCATTTGGTTGCTCACCTAAGATAAATAAAAGAGCTTATGAAAAGAATTTATTGACAAAACTATAAACTACTCTAAAACTATTTTCAATTTCACTCAAGAAGTACTGTTCTGGATCAGTGGAAGCAATGATCCTGGAATTTTAGTAATCAATAATCAAGCAGATCACCTACCAAAGTTCTGATTTGTGAGGCAGGGTACTACAGATCAGTAAGCAGTAGAATTACGTGGAAAAGAACAAGAGAGATGTAAGCTAATTTTCAAAAGAAAAAAAGAGATTGTCCTGAAGTAGCTGCCTAACTGTTCTAGTGTATGTATGTTCTTATACCTGGTAAAGACACACAATTCTGTCTGAATCTGTACCAGACAATGTTTGAGAATTGAAGTTTTTGGAAATGAGAGGGAAGGAAAGCTTGTTTGTGTTATGTGTGTGTGTGGTGGAGAGCTTTCTTGGACGACAGGTGAAGGAGCACAGAACTCAGCTCTACAGTATTTTGATCACTGCTTTTAAAATCTTTGTCATGTTTGCAGGTTCCTCCTGAAGATACAGCTTCCCCAAGAACTTCATTCAGTATTCAGGGTCTCAGACCCTACACTGAGTATGTATTTTCCATTCGTTGCATGAAGGAAGATGGAGCAGGCTACTGGAGTGACTGGAGTGAAGACAAGACTGGGGTTACCATTGAAGATCGTAAGTAGTGCATAACAGCAGGTCACTGACTTCTCAGGTGGGAGTGCTCTGCAATTTGGCAGTGGCCAGCTGAAATGGTGTATCCTTTCTTGGGCTGCTTGCTTGTATAAGTAACAAAGCTCTCCTGAGTTACTTTCAGCGCTAACTGACTCGACCCATGCATTCCAAAGAGCATAAGACTAGCTTCTTTTTAAGCTGGCATAGAAGAACTCCCTGAAAACAGCCAGAACAGCAGCAGGGGAGAAGAGTCTTCTTCACAGAAAACTGAATTCTCGAAGTCTTTTGGAAAAAATCTGGGCTTTATGCTTGGTTTTTTATTCTGAAGGTTATTCTCTGTAACAGAAGTTATCCTGCCTAGAAAAGATTTTCTTAGTAGACCAACTGCCTTAGTTTATGAACAACTAGATGTTTAGGAGGCTAGTAAAACTCATAGGTGAGCAATCATCAACAGGTAAGAAGCAGAAGATCTTAGTCATACAGGATGCATAGATTTCTTCACAAACTTAATAAAGCAATAAGATAAAAAAATGTGCATGTGGTAAGTGTAGCCTCTTATGCACTGAAGCATCCAAATAACACATCTTTGACATTTCTACAAAGTATTCATTTTGATTTCTTTTCCACTTTGGTAGCCTGCAAGGTTCGCTTTGTTTTTGGCTTATGCTGATGCTACCTATAGAGAGCCAATGTTGTGTGCTTAATACACAGTAGGGAATCTATTCTTACATCCAATTACTATAAGTAATTTGTCAAGCTGATTAGTATTTTTCTGGGTTTTAAATGTGCTTTAGCTTTTCCTGCTTACCTCTTTATAATTTTGTGTCTGTAATATCCTGTATGTCCCATAGTATCTTCCAAGGTGTGTCTTTTCTGAGCAGTCTGTTCACTGCAGCATTTCAGTGCACATCAAGTTAAACCAATACAAGTTCCATTATTAAAACAGATTGGAAATCCTTCCCTTTTTATCCTGATAGAGTTCATTTGTCATCTTAGATAAGAAATAAGAGGGATTATTGTAGTTTTTTTTAAAACAAGTGGAATTTTTATCCATGATTGCATTGCTTCAGTTCCATGCAAAATTTACGTTCTCTGGGGGAGATACTGTAAAATATGTCAATATGCTAGTCTCTGCTTTTCAATTCCTGATAGTATGACTTCATTTTCTGTGTTTCCTATCTCAGGCTGAGCAAGGATGATTTCAGGACTACCTGTCTATTTAGATTGCATTGCTGTTCTGCTGTGGTGACTGGCTTTGCAAAAATACTGCTAATATTAAGTACCCATGTCTTACTTTAGCCTCAGAACAAAAGTTTTACAGTAACAAATGAACATCAGACAGGTCACGTTAGATTCATGATCTCTGTTAGGCAAGAGGTACAATTGCTTCTCTTTAATGTGAATCAAATTTGGATACTCACATGAGTAAAAGAGCTCCCTTTGCATCAATTCTTAGTTCTCCTCTCACAATGTAAAGCATAAAAGATGAGATGCATGCTGTACACTTGGTACTGAGGGGTGTTTGAGGTTAAAAGCCCAAACCTCATAATACACTAAGTGCTATGAAAGAATTCTGAGAAAAAATAGTCTTAAAAGATTAAAGATGTAATTCATTTTGAGGTCAACTTTCTCTTGGAGCTAAGACCCTCACAAAAGATTGGCCACTTTTTATTGCTTTGTGCAGTGTAGTATTTTACTTTGAAATGGAATTTGTTGTGGAAGTACCACTTTTTCATAGTACAGATGCCAAAACATACTGTAGTATTGTACAAAAGTACTGCAGTTTTGTTATCCTTTTAGAATCAAGGAGTCTTACTGCTAGGAGAAATTTGTCTCCTTGTTAACTCTTGTGCACTTTCCTTTTTTCAGGTAACTTGATATTGAGGGGTAGGAACAGTGTTGGATGCAGAATGTAGCAAGGTTTGAAGGATGCAGGTGTGCAGGGTTGTGCCTCTGGATGCAGGCTGCGCAGTGTAGGTGTGATCATGCCTCACTCAGCATTGTCACCTTTAGTCTAATCTTGCAGATGGCCCACCATTTGTGACACATACTTTTTTTGATACTGTACACTTAAAGCAGGACTGGTGTCTTGTTCATCTCTTCAGGAAATTGTCCACTTAAAATACCAAGCATTATTTTCATTGAGAAAGCAAGAAATGCTTCTTAATATGCTTTTATTTTTTTAAGAAAGTATATAATGATAATCAAAGGATGAATTCAAACAGATTAAATAAAAATTATTCTACTCTCAAGCATTGTTTGTTTCATCAGAGCCATCTAAAGGACCACCCATATGGAGGATCATTGATACATCTCAGTCACCAGCCTGCTGGACTGTGCATCTAATATGGAAGGTAAAGCAAATTGAAAAAATTGAGCATTCTTTTAAAAACAGGTGTTTTTTAAGTGGAAAAATCTACCCAATAGCCTTGAGAGATGACTGGGATAGTAGAGGGTTTTTGATATGAGAAGTGACTTTAGTATTCTTATAATAGCTATGAAAAATTAAATGTAAATTAAGTTAAATGTAAAGGCCATCATTTAACTGACACTCATCTGTGACCTAAAATACCCAGCATATACTCATATACCTCATTTGTTGACCTTCTGTGGATTTGGAACTGCCACTTGAACAAAGCATAGCTTCATGGCTTGTCTTCTGCTGTAACCTAAAACGTGGCAGCACTGGACAGTGATACCCCAGCTGCAAAATCCATTAAGCCTTGAGGTACGGCAGAGGCCAAGGTTATTAAAAACCATACTGTGCATTTGTGTGCAGTAAGACTGCTGTGTCCATCTGGATGATTAGTCCAGCTGAGAAGGGGAATGTAATTATGGTCACTTCCGAAACCCTGCTTTCTTTTGGTCCATAAACTGTGTCATATTAACACAACTAAAGGTGAGATTTCTTTTATGTCATTGTGTTGTAAAGTCATGTAAAATGGAAGTTCTGTCAACAACTTCTGCAATCCTTACAGAATAGCTTTTATTAAATCACTAGGTATGATCAAAGAAAAAGAGTGTTTAAACAAGAAATAGGCTTTGGAAGTGACTGCTTTATAGAAATATGCACAGGTTATTTATGTTTTTCTTAAATGTGCAGGTATTTCATCTATGGAACTTGCCTTGTTCTCATATTTTTTAATTGTACCATAAGGACAGTAAGGGTAACATCACATTTGTTCAGTATCAGCTTAATCAAAGGTCTGTTTCTTACAGGCACTGAAGCCATATGAAGCCAATGGAGTAATCTTACAATATGAATTGACTGTCAGAGATAAATCATCTCTTTCCAGTCCAGTGAAGAAATACAATGTTACTGGCACCAACCATACCTTACAGCTGCGAGAAGGAACTTACGAAGTGACCCTGATTGCCCGTAACAGTGTTGGGCCGTCTCCTCCTTCAGTTTTACTTATCCCAGCAAGTAATTCAAAAGGTGAGTGTCCTAGTAATGTCTCTGTCAAGTAAATCTGCATGGCCCTTTTTATAAGAAATCTTGAGTGTTGTAAAATAATACCTTTTACATGGGCATATATTTAAAGTATTACTGAATTATCTACAGTCTCATGCCTTTTATATAAACTGCCATTTGTGTGCCAGGGAATGTGTGGATTTGTGTATTCACAGTGTCATTTGCAGCTATGTGTGGTGTTCTTCTGGGTTTTTTTCTGCTGGATTCTTAGGGCTTCTGTGTACTGTATTCCTTGTTTCTTTTCTTAGCATAGCAGGCATTTTATTGACTTTCTTAAAAAAAAAAAAAATCAGTATCAGAGGGTTACATATATACCATTCTGCCATTGTTCCTACTTTAGTTGATGTCCCTCCCACTTCTTTTTTTGTTTGTTCCAGTCTTGTTCTCTTACCTTTTCAGTATCTTACCTGGTTGTTTTGTCATCTGCTTCCCCTGTTTCCATACCATTTATGTTCTTTGTTCTATTCTTTATGCACTAGTAGTAAGGACAGGCTGGTTTATTCTTTCTAGCCTTTTCTTAGGCAATCCAAACACTACCAGGATAGGAAGCAAAAAAAATAGGTATATGGATACGTGCAGGTAAGCACCAAGGCAGAGCCACTGATTCTAAAGCTATTAGATGAATTAGTTAAGGGTATAAATTCACACAAAGTAGTATTGTAGCCAGGAGGAAGTACTTGGTAAGGTGTACATGTATGGTATAGAAGCATATAATATGTATTGCAGAATAAGCTGAGTTGGGAGGGATGCAAAGATGGGAGGGATATCTCAAAGTCCAGCTCTTGGCCATGCACAGGTCACCCCAATAGTCACGCTGTGTACCTGAGAGCATTGTCCTGCTGTGTCAAACACTACTTGAACTCTTTCAGACTTGGTGCTGTGACCACTTCCTTGGGGAGCCTGTTCCAGTGCCCAACCACCCTCTGAATGAAGAAACTTATCCAGCCTAAACTTTCCCTGGCACAACTTCAGGCCATTCCCTTGGATCCTGTCACTGGGCACTCAGAGAAGAAATCAGGGCCTGTCCCTCCTCTTCCCTTCACAAGGAGGTTGTAATTGCAGTGAGGTCTCCCTGCAGTCTCCTTCAGGCTGAACAGACCAAGTGACCTCAGCTGCTCCTTGTACAGCTTCCCCTCAAGGCCCTTCTCCATCTTTGTTGCCCTCTTTTGGATGCTCTCTAATAGTTTAATAACTTGATTATGCTGTGGCACCCAAAAGTGCCCCCAGCACTCGAGGTGAGGCTGCCCCAGAGCAGAGCAGAGCAGGACAATCCCCTCCCTCGCCTGGCTGGTGATGCTGTCCCTGATGTTCCCAGGACACGCTTGGCCCTCCTGGCTGCCAGGGCACTGCTGGCTCATGTTCAGCTTGCCATGGACCAGAGCCCCAGGGCCCTTTCCATGGCACTGCTGTCCAGCCTCTCATTCCCCAGTCTGTCTGTACATGCAGGGCTGGCCCATCCCAGGTGCAGAATCCAGCACCAGCCCTTGTTGAACTTCATATGGTTGATGATTGCCTGGCCCTCTACTTTGTCAGGGTCTTTCTGCAGGGCCCCCCTGCTTTTGAGGGAATCAGCAGTTCCTCCCAGATTTGTATCATCTGGGAACTTGCTTGGTGTTCCTTCCAGTCCTGAGTCTAAATCATTATCAGACCACAGGGCTGATGATGGAGCTCTGGGGACCCCACCCCAGTGAAGTCCCTGGATCAGGTCCCGTGTCCCCAGTCTGTTGTCACCGTATTCACTGTAACTCTTTGTGCCTGACCCATGAGCCAGTTGCTGCCCCTTCACAGGATGTGTTTATCCAGCTCTGGGCTGGAGATTATATATACTATTTACTTCTATATATACACACTATACATAAAGTATAAGTACTTAGTAAGTACTTAAGTGTAACTGATTGAAGCACTTGTAAATTCCCATTCTAAGTCTGATTTCTCTCTTGAAATAAAGCATTTTTTCAGAAGAAACAATGTCTGTGAGAATAGAGAAGTTGAGTCTAACTTCCAGTTTTTAAATAGCCTAATACTGCTTTTGGATCTCTGATACAAAGATCCGTGTGTATATCTCCAAATTTCAGAAAATGGCATCTACATTTACTTTGGTTCTGTCAAATTGCTAGTATCACTAAAAAGTATCAATCAGAACAACTCCTATCATGAAAGAACTGTCAATATTGATCACTTTTTTCTTTTGTTACAGCTCCTGTGAAGAATCTTAGAACATTACCTAAACATGACAAGTTGTGGGTAGGATGGACTGCTCCTAACAATTATGTTCTTAAATATGTGATCGAATGGTGTCTGGTGTCCAGCAGCTCGGACTGCACCATAGAATGGCAGATTGCACAAGGAGATGTTCAAGGAATTGACTTAAAAGGTATTTAGCTCATAAATCTACATATAGTTTGTAGGACACTCTAAAAATCTGCTTAGTGGCTGGAAGATGAGAAACATTGTCACAGTGATTAGAATTCTATGGTAGAACAGGAGTTTAATGCTGACAGTTTCAATTAGTTTATTGGGAGTGTATGGAAGTATTTTTTTTTCTCAAATATACAGCTGTATCTGATCTTGAATTTTGAAATTTATATAATGTAACAAGGGGTTTATCTCCATTTTGGTTTTAGTATTGTGAAAAGGCTGAGTTCTTTCAAAATCAATCAAATTCTTTGATTACTCAATTCAAACAATGAAACTTGATCAGCTTTATTCTTTTGAGATTATGATCAGTATCAGAAATCAATAATTTGGGGACTTAATGCTACAGATAAATAAAAAAACCTGACTCCTCTAAAATTAAAAAAACCTGACTCCTCCTTAAAATTAAAAAAAAAACCTGACTCCTCTAAATTCTTTTTAAATTCTACATTTGAATGTGAACCATTATATTGTTCTTTTAGTTAATATTTTGAAGCAGTATTTTTCCTTTAGTTAATATTTCGGAGAAGTGTCTAGAAAATACTCAGCTGCATTAGGTACTAGTCCTGGTTAGACATTGGTCCTTCAGAAGCCTGTGTTTGAAGTGAGAAGGATAGTGAGCAATTTGACTGTCTGTGAAACACCATCATTTAAATTCCTTTTATTAGGCATATATTTATTTTTTATTTCTTTTATTAGGTATAAAGCCTTTCAAGTGTTACTTGATAACTGTGTACCCTCTGTATGCTGATGGTCAGGGAAGTGGGCAGTCTGTGAAGGCTTATCTTAAGCAAGATCGTAAGTATAAAATTATCATCTTGAAGCACAAACACTGACCCTTTTCGACAAAAAAATGAAGAAACCTTTGCTTTAATGTGGACTGTGTAATGAAAAATTGTTTAGTACTTGAGGGTGAGGTGACATCATTGATCTTTTCCCATCTATTATCATCCATTCTGCTTTTTTACAGTGTTTGGGGACTGGACAGATGGCTGACTATGGCTAGCTCTTTGTTTTTCCAACCTTTATCAGACATTTAGACATGAATTTGTTCTTTTAGTGATATATTTATTTTATATAGATTATATGTTTTGATTTATTTATTATATATAGTAGTGGTAATTATATGCTGATTTGATTTTACACTTGAAATTTAAAATAAGACTTAACTTCATTTGAAGGTTTCCTGCAATGTGCTGATTTTTTTGTTCATATGTGTTTCTGAATGTTTCTTTTGTAAAACGTCTTTGTAGTTTTTATGTTATTTGAAAGCAGTGCTTTCCAAATGAGTCAAACTATTCCATTGAAGTTTTTATTCTGTTACAGTTCAGTGCTTCTTAATATGTTGCTTCTGTGAATGCAAGGTTGCCAAGCAGAAACTAATCTTTATCTCCCATTACAGGCCCTTCAAAAGGACCTACAGTTCAGACAAAAAAAGTAGGAAAAGCTGAAGCTGTTTTGACATGGAACCATCTCACAGTTGAGGAACAAAATGGATTTATCCGAAATTACACCATACTTTACAAAACTATTGATGGAAATGAAACAGGTACTAGAAAACAGAAGTGTTTGGGAGCATTGAAGTGTTTCATCTGTCTCCTTCCTAATATTTGTTCCTGAAAAAATACACAGTTATAGCTGACAATCTGTTCTGAGAATGTAAAGCAGGTATCTGAGCCATAATTCTCCTCCATATAGAACAGAAATCCCTAGTAAAGAATTCAGAGTATTCAGTCTGTATACAGCAGGGTGTACTGAGTTTAGTTTCTGAAAGCTGATTTGTGAGTATTGTGCTCCCGTATTGCATCTAAATACAGAATGAAATTATGGTATATAAGGATGATGGCAGACCATTCAAAATACAAAATGAGTTGACTGCATTTAATTATGGTAAAACCTTAAGAAGAGGAAGTGGGGAGGAGTTTTTTTTAATCCTTCTGAAGCTGTAGATCAATATATTACTGATGTAAAGGATCTTGTTTGAAGTGCATCTTAGTTTTCAGTAGCATGTGTGACCTGCAGGCATACTACAGGCAGCTGGCACTATCAAAACTTTAATTTTTAGATTTGCTTAAATTATAAGGGCCAGGTACTTTTGCATATCTACTATTCCTTACCTTTTTTTTTTTTCTAGTCAGTACTAGCAGTTCCTTGTTAGCACTATGTATTTGGCTTACTAGCTAGACTTTAAATCTCAATTATACTACTAGTTTAGTTTGTAGATGCATTCTGGGGGACAAAATTTCAGAGGAAATGAAATATAGAAAAAAGACTAAATTCAGACACCTAAATAGAAACAAATGAATCTCAGCATTTCTTGTACAAGTTTGTAGTCTTTGACTGTTGTATTTTCCATCTGCTATGTGATCTGTTAAAACTATCTTTCACATCTGAAGTCTTCATGTCTTAATGTTGCTGTTTTTGTGGAGATGCAATTTGTTTGTGGTTTGTAGAAAGCTAGTATAAATTTTCTTCTTTTCTTTAGTTGTGACAGTGGATCCTTCCAAGACAGAGTACACCCTTTCCTCTCTAACCAGTGACACACTGTATACTGTGCGGATGATGGCATCCACAGATAATGGAAGCAGGACTGGTCCTGATTTCACATTTACTACACAAAAATTTGGTAAGGCAGAATGGCACAGTTGGTAGCAGTAGGAATTAATGTTGCAACTGTACATCAGGCCTCTGTGAAAGATGTGTTAGAAGGGGAAGGTGATTTTATTTTATAGTTTCGGCTACAGTCAACTTGCAATGTTCATAATACCTGGGTGGTTTGTCTCGTGCTCTTTCACTAAGAGGTAGTTAAGTCAGGATTTTTCTGATTATATAGAGAACAAGATATCCTCTGCAAATCTCATTAATTCCACTTTTTATGTTATTAAGCATGTTGTTTTGGATGTGTTTTATGTATACTTCAGATTATAATGTTTTGCCCTGACCTTTAATGAATCATTAGGATTTACCCAGTGCCCTTATCTCTTTTGGTGTCCAGTGTCATCTACCCCTAGTCAGAGTCTTTGTTTTAATCCTGATAAGCTGTGCTGAAGAAGCTGTAGAGATGTGTGCTTGTATCTTAATCTGCTGATGTAGGTACCAGTCAGCATATGTCATTCTCAGAGTCCTTTCACATTCTTTCATATCACTATGAAAGTTTTCTGCAGTTCTTTACAGAGACTCATTTTTAATAGTTTAATAAACAGCTTTAGAGTGCTTCTTATATGTAAGGGTAACAGCAACACTACTAACTCAATTTAATTGTGGAAGACACTTAAATTTCATGGATGCTTTTTTTTTTCTGTGTAGTGTTGCTCTTCCCTAAGCATTCTCCAAGTTTTACTTAATGTGTATAACATTGGAAGGCATACATAACAATAATGCAGACTTTGGTGTTTGCAGAAATAATGCAGACTTTGGTGTTTGCAGACAGAGGAGATCTTCATATACAGAATAAACTGATGGATGAGTAGTGATGTTGTTTACTTTACTTATTTGACCATGACTGTGTTATGAGAGCCTCTGGGGCACTGAAATACCTGGGCAGCAGATGAATTGGCAAGGATGTTACTGTCATACCTGCCCAAGCTACAAAATTATTTGCTCTGTCAGTATTACAGCTTCTAAATCAGCCCATGTTTTTTGTTGATGCAAGGCACTAGATTGTCAGGGGAGAGGTTTTCATGTTTTCACCAAGAGACACTTTTCATTATGGTGAAAAGACTCTTCTGAATGTGAAGCTTTAAGGCTGAGCATTGATGTATTTCAGTTTCAGGTTGTCCCTTATCTTTAGGAAATATGTACTGCTGTTGAGTTCTTTAAATGCCAAAGTGGACTATAACTGCTTCTTTTCAC
The DNA here is from genome assembly GCF_022539315.1 of Serinus canaria. Classification (NCBI taxonomy): domain Eukaryota; kingdom Metazoa; phylum Chordata; class Aves; order Passeriformes; family Fringillidae; genus Serinus; species Serinus canaria. The sequence goes on from NC_066343.1 coordinate 58,467,741, forward strand.
CTCCTTCAGGAAAAGGAGAAATTGAAGCCATAGTTGTACCTGTGTGTCTAGCATTCCTGTTGATTGTGCTCCTTGGAGTTCTGTTTTGCTTCAACAAACGTGACCTGTAAGTACAAATGAACTCTTCCTCTTATATTTCTAAGCATTATAGAAATGGCAGTAATTTATGCCAACCCAGTTAAGTATTCTTCAGTTAGAGCAGGAAAAAAGTTAAAACATGCATATATTGATTGGTGTTAAAAACTTCTGTGTTTTCCATGACAAACCAGGGCCTCTTCTGATACTAATTTTTTACTGTTAATTACATACATACTAAATGTTCTATGATTCAATACTGCAAGAAAATTTATGCTTTTCTTGCTGGACATGGTTAGGATTAGCTTTGTTAGGTTTTGATCAGGATAAACTGTCTGTTTCTTAGTCATCCTGTGAATGGAGTTATGGTCTCTAGTTTGTGAAGATTTGGAAATATCTTCCTTTTATGTGGGCTGTTTAATTACAGCATTAACAAACGTGAAGCTTTATGACAAAAAAAAAAAAGGCAGACATCATGATCTTCATTAACTCTGTGCCTGTTTACTGACTTCTGGGATACAGCCTGCCTCCTCCTGCTCCCCCACCCCAAAGCTCTCGTCTGTAGCTTTAACCAAGATGTCATTGCTGCAGTGTTACCCCTGGCAAGGTGCAGCACCTCTCCTATGTCCCCTTCCAAGTATCCTTTCTTTCTAATTAAAGACAGCATTTTATGCCCTTTTCCTTTTGACCTCCCTTGATGCTCCTAAAATTAGTTCTTAGTGGATGTCAGTTGGAAAGCCATCTTGAAGTGTTCTTCAGAGTTCCCCTTCAGAGGATCTGTTGTTGGATCTGTTTATAAAGAGCAGGATAACTGCATCAGTTTCAAAGCTCGATTGGTTGGGGGTGATGTATCAACAGAAGGTTCTGGTTTTAAGTAATGGTATATTCTTAAGTTACAAAGTAAGTTTTTCTTCCATTTTTCTTTTTTTATTTGTGAAGCTAGCTTAGATTTTGACCTTTGGTATTCATAGTTGTATTCATAGTTATATTGGTATTCATAGTTATATGAAATACCTTTGGTATTCATATTGGCATGCATCATAAACTACCTAAGTAATAGCTCTGTACATTCTAGAGTGCTATGAATTTGAAATAGCTCACTGTTACCATTTGTGACTCTGTGTTACCTTGATAGCTGCATCTAATGTGTGGAGGAGTTCAGTGCAGTGCTGTGTTTTATTAAGTAGTACAGCTTCATACAAGGATGAAAAGTAACCCAGGCAGCATTCCTATTTGGAATACAACATTTTTATGTAAGGGAGTGGTGTTCTGGATTTTGCAGTAGTTGCTATGAACAGGGAATTTGGGGAGTCCATCTTATGACTTTATTCTGTTTTTAATCCTTTACAGAATTAAGAAACATATCTGGCCTATAGTACCTGATCCATCCAAAAGTAACATTGCTCAGTGGTCTCCTCAAGTTCCAGCTAAGGTAATACTCACCTTTCTGCATCCTGTATCTTCCTAGTCTGCAAGGTTTCAGATAAAACAACCAGTGGGAATCTTCTGTCTTCTAGCAGACATGGATTTCAAGGAAAAACCTGAATATTAAATTCATTGACAATGTGATACAATATGGTTAGAAGACTTCATTGCATCTGTAGATTCTGCATTAGATTTACATGGCTCTTAGCACAAATTCACAGTCTAGCACGGGCTTTAAAGTTGTGAGTTAGTTTCAGTTTACTTGTTGGAATGGTCAAGTACTCATTTCTTTGCTCATTCATGGGAAATGAGCATTAAGTAAACAATTCATGATTCCCATTCTTAAAACCCTGAAGTGGCTTGTTTGCACAGTTCAGTCATGAATGAGAGAGAAGACTATAAACAGTTCCTCATGAATGAGAAGATGGCAGCAAAATTTATGCCACATGAGGGATGAATGATCAGGCAAACTCTTTTCAACAAACTTTGGCTAATTTCTTTGAAGAAATATTCTGATGTTCAGTGCATTATTTGAAGTAAAGTATGGTTCTCAGTATAGAATATTCCTGTGCTGCACAGCAAATGCTTCTATCTTTACAGCTCTTAAGAATAATTAAAATGAGAGCAAAGAGTTGCTCACATATCCACTATTGCTTTAGAATAGCTTCATAATTGACTCTGTATTGGAAACAAAGCTGTATCCTTCATTTATTAACACATGCTTTGGAGATATGGCCAGACTTAGTAAAGAGAACTTAGATGAAAAAATTCAAAGACATTGTGAGTAAAAATTCTTATTTCTTGAGGCTTTTGATTTGTAACATAACCTTCCTCTTAGGCGACATCCATCTCTTTCTTTCAGCATAACATCAGTTCCAAAGATCAGATGTACCCAGAAGGCAGCTTTACAGATGTAAGCGTTGTAGAAATAGAAGCTGATGACAAGAAGTCTTTTTCAGATCAAGATCTAAAACCCTTTGACTTGCTTAAAAAAGAGAAAAGTACTTCAGAAGGACACAGCAGTGGTATTGGAGGATCCTCGTGCATGTCTTCTCCTAGGCAAAGTGTCTCTGACAGCGACGAAGGTGAAACAACACAGAACACTTCAAGCACTGTACAGTATTCAACTGTGGTGCTTAATGGCTACAGAGACCAGACACCTGTGCAAGTCTTTTCAAGGTCTGAGTCAACTCAGCCCCTGCTAGATTCAGAAGAGAGATCAGAGGATCATGCTGGAGGAGCTGACAGTACAGCACAGAGGCAGCAGTATTTCAGACAAAATGGTGGTCAGGATGAAACCAACACAGACAGGCCATGCTTTGAAAGAACAAAGCAGATTACTCATGCTAGTGAGGGAGATCTTGTTGGATTTGTTCAACTGCAGATCTCAGGTCAGAGTTCACAGCCATTGGGACTTGGGATGGAAAAAAATACCCAGGAAGCTGCTGTATCAAATGTTTTACAGACATGTACTGAAGGACAAACTGTGAGACCTGAAACAGTGGAAGAAAATCCACTTTCAGTTGATGAAATGCCAAAAAGTTATCTCCCACAGACTGTGAGACAAGGGGGCTATATGCCTCAGTGAGAGAAAAGACTGGCTCTGTTTAGGCCTTCCTTAGTGCCTGTTCACATTTTCCCCTGTGTTTCTGATAAAGTAAGCTAGGTATTTTTATCTTACTGCAGATAGAAAAACTGAAATTAAGCAAAGAGAAAAATACACAAATTGACAAGATACAATAAGGACTGTTTTTATGGAAAATTTCCAGTCCAGACCTACTGGAGATTTACTTTCATGCACTACATAAAACCTTACATCTGGATAGCTGAACAAGCCTTTGTGCTACATTGGGCATTTTGTATCTCTTCATAACAAAATTTCACACGATTGAAAAGGTCAAGTTTTAAATATCCACATCAGCCAATAGACCTCCCAGAAGAAACACTTTGATGCGTGGCAGCCTAAAAAGCCAGCTCTAGTTGCACAGTGTAGCTTTGTGCAAAAGTAAGACTGAAGCTCAGTATTCTGATGTGGAAGAATACTTGTGTGATACACCTTTCAGTGACTTAATTGACTTACTGAATTGTGACTTGGCCCAGTGCCTCAATTTTCAGCTTACCAGACCTGCAATTCATGTTTGAAACCCATAAAAATTAAATGGAACTTGCTACATTGTACAAATAGGAAAACACCAAGATCACTTGAATCTGAATGCTACTATAGTAACTGATACTTTACCTACATTTAGATATGTGTACGCATGAACTATGGAGTAATTTGGCCCAAAAAATGTGCCTTGCAACTTGACGCACAGCAATTCAGTCTCATTTGAAAATTTGGAAATCAGATGACAACACAGATCAGCAGCTATTTAAAGGCTTTGTACCCCAGTCACTCTTTGATTATATGAGACTTCTGTCATCATACTTGCCTTTGTTTAATAAGTGCACCTTTGATGTGTACAGCTCAAGTAACAAGCTGTAAGTTTTTACCATTTTACTCAGTGCTCAAGAGAAAGGAAGTATGACCTTCTTCCTGACAGACTGCAGCTATTAGTGTGCTGTAATCTCACTGCTAATACTGCAGGACATCCTTGAAACTAAAAGCAGCCAAAGCATTGAAGTCATTGGTGCTCTTGGAGCTAAAGCCAAAACCTATACTCTCAATTTGAACTTTGCTGGTAGTACATCTCTGTTAGTAATCATGAGCCACAAAACACACTGAAGTGGTTGTTAAAATTCCTTACTTTTTTCTTAATGTATCACTTTTTCCCTGCTCAAACAGGATTTTTTTTTTTTTTTTGAGGAAGCTACATTTCTTGGAAACTTCCTCTACCAGTGTTTAAACAGAAATCAAATTACAGGACAATAAGCCCCTTTTTCAGTGATAACCAGAAATTTTATGGCACTCTTAAAGTTTTTTTTTTTAATTAATTCTAAATCTAATATAGGCTAGTCAGCTTTCTAATCTGACACTAACAAAAATGTATTTCAAAACACTAAATGCTGTTTTGTGAGACTAAAACAAATGTTTTATTTCTCCTTCAGCAAAATAACCATGTATTTAAGACCACCTGAAACCTTTTGTGCTGTGACCTCTGGTACTGCTGTTCTGCAGAGCACTTGCTAAAAGCCCTTGAAAGGCCTGCCTGTGTCAGTATCATTTCATCTTCCCTTGTCTGCCAGCTTGCGTGGAAGGTTGGGTGTACATGTATTTACATGTGTCTTATGCTTTTGTTATGCAAAAAATTAAGTGCAAGAGTAAATTCGTAAGATTACCTCTTGAAGTTTGGAATATTTAAAACTGATAAAGAATGCAGAGTCTTTCATAACATTTCAGTATTCCACAGTTCCTTTCTTCTGACAGTATTTTTCTGTATCTGGGCACTGTTTTTAATTAAAAGGCTACATTGCAGCTTTCTATAATTACCCCTTTCTTCAGACCAGTCATCTTCCTTTTCATCCCACTGCACCTCAGCACCTTTAAACTCCCTCTTAGAGGGCTAAGGTGTAATGAAGACTGCTGTCATGAGGCAGCAGAGAGACTTTCATTTTTCAGAGGTTGAAGGGGCATTCCTTTTTTGGAACACATTCCTCTTGGAAAAAATAGCAGTTACTTTACTGGGGGATGAGTTATCTTCTCTATGCAAACTTCACAGTGACTGTAGAAACTAGAAGTAAAAGGGGAAGTCTCTGTTGAGCAGTGTGCATGCTTATTAGAGCATTCAATCCATCTTCTCATTTCTGAAGTATTATAGGCTACTACCTGGCTACATAGTTGTCCTGGTCTAGGGCAAATTTGGGAGGAAACTTCCAAAGGGGTTCTTTTAAAAAGCAAATTCAAGCAGCCCCTCCCCCTACTGATTTGGGAAAAGATTTCATTGGAGAAAAGTGGAAAAAAAAAACCCTGTTTATTTAACAGGCAAAGTATTCACAAGCATGAAAAATGAATAATATTAAACACTAAAACCTCTCAGTGTTCTGAAGAGATGGGAAATTCAGAAAGTCCTTGTCATGGGGTGTACCTTGGCTTGCTCAGTCTCTTATCAGCCTCTCCTATGCTGCACAGTGCCACCTCCTGGTTCCCAATAGGCCACAGGTGTGAGCTCCCAGTGTTTTTCTGGGTTTTCAGAAAAAACAGGGCTGAACAGCTCCAAGAAAAGGAAAAGCCACAGTCTGGGGAGCTTTTCTGTCTCAGCCAGCTAAAAGTTAACTAAAAGCAAAGGAGAGCTTCCTCTGCTGTCCGTGCTGCAGACAGCACAGTCTGTGGGATGGATGTGGGGAGCAAGGAAGTCCCTGAGAACAAACTCTGTGCTTCTTCTCCCCTTCAGCTCTCAGAAACATCTTAAAGGTGCAGAACTTAATACCCAGCATAAACAGAACAGATGACTGGGGATACAAGCATCATAAAGTCACGCAGGACAGTAGTCTAAACAGTGCTGCAAAGGTCTGGATGTTTTCAAAAACATGTTGATGATTTTTTTGAGTATGTTTTTGTGATTCAGTAATACTAACTTTTGATAGCATATGTTATTTGAGGGAGAATGTCAGGTAGTCCTTAAGTTGTTACTAGCCTTTCTGTAAAGGGAAAGGATTTTCTTCTCAGTTGCTGTTAATCATGGACCACTCAAACTTAACTGCTGCTTAAGATATTCTGATTCTTAAAATCTGTGCTGACAAGAGTTCTGGCCTGTCATTTCTGGCATCTTTGATTGTTGTTTATGGGCCAGTGGTAATAAACTCAAAGAATTGAGTGAGTCCTTGAGAAAGTTCTGGCTGGCTGGCAGTGACATGCTCTCTTTTGAGGTAGAGCATTTATCTAGGGCTAAAATACTAAAGACTAAGCAGGAGCTCCTAATGGGTGAACAGCTTGTAGAAGCCACAATACATAAAAATTACAGGTATACAGCTAGTTCATAAACCTATGTGCCAAATACATTGTGCAGTGTTCAGGGTTTGACAAGATTTTGTACTTTGGACTGTAAAAATCTAAGTGTATCAAACAGTTGCATAAAGGTTTTTAAGAGTATCTGCAGTATAATTATAGCAATCCACTGAAATTTTCTGAGCTTGGCCCTAATATAGTAACTGAAGAAAAAGTTCTCTCCCTCCTCCACCTCCCCAACCCCCTTCACCAATGGCTATTGGTGCACATAACAAAATAAAGGCATTATTATAGTCACATTTCAGTATAGACACTTTCATGTCCATCTTGATTTCCTGGACTGGAATTTTTCAGGTATAGGTGGAAGACTAGTTGTAAGGACTGTTAATTTGGTGGTGGGGAAGGGAGGCTAGTAGAAATATATTATCATATTTGAAAAACTTCTTAAATGCAGGGTGGCTAATGCTCCTCTGTTTACAAGAGAAGTGAATATATTACTTTTGTAATTCTATTGTGGTGGTTCTGTTAGACCAGGAGATGATTGGTATTGTTTTCTGGAGTGTGTTGGCTCACTTTAAGGGCAGATAGTCTAGGAATATCCTCTCCTGCTGCAGTGAAAATCTTGGGATTGCTTCACACATGCTTTTATAGAAAATTAAGCTGTCTGTTACACCTTATCGTGGCAGTACAAGCACAGCAGAGGAAAAAAATTTTTAAACTTTGTCCTGGAGAGTTTATGACAAGTATGTGTTTGAATGGTACAGAAGGGTACCAAAAGCTGGAAAAACCTTAGCCCTGGGAGGATGAGGAAGTTTGCATGCTAGGGCTGAGTCTCATTCTTGGGCTCTGGAGAAGTTCTGTAACCTGGGTGGGAGCTTCAGCTTTGTAAATCATGAGCGTTGTCAGGTGGTTAAAACATACATCAGTATGCCTGGTATGTGGGGTCACCACTGCTGATAAAGTAATAGTTTAATTAGAGACAGGTCTCAGATACACTGATGTGGATCTTGGGTAATGCTGCAATGGAATTGACTTCTCAGTGGGATCTGAAACTCCAAAGACTTCAGATTGTCAGTAGTCTGCCCCACTCCAGGACATTTTGCATTGTAATTTATCTGCATTAAATGGGACTAAATACTCTAGTTTATTTTCCCCATTAGACAGTGGTTGTAGTTGAGATTAACTGTTACTTGAGTGCATTCCTTTACCTGGGTTAAAAAGTCCTTTTGACTGAGACTGTAAGAGTTCCTTAATCCCCATAACCTCTTGTCTGTCTGCAAGGATGGATACATATAGCCATTTTAAATTCCAGGAGTTGCTTGTAATACTGTAAAGGAGAAGTTTATATAAAAATGTTGAGTCTTCTGTCATGAAACAGCTGTTAGGGAACTGCAGCCAACCCGAATCTTCAGCTTTGCTTTTGATCCAGAAAACTGCAGTAAAGTGGAGGTATAAGTGCAAAAATCTGGAGGAGGTTGAAATTAAGTATCTTGTATTGGATTCATGAATTTCCATTTCTCTTCCTTTAAAGTGAAAGCATCAGTAAAACAAACAAACAAAAAACCCTAAAAAACATGTGAATTTGCTTTCACTGTTGTTTCCTTTGTAGGACTTGTGCAATCTGAGCCATTTTTGAAAATAAAAGCAGTGCTGACTTAATGCGCAAGGATGCATTTCTAAGGCCACAGATATGATAAAACAAACCTAAAAATAACAATGAAGGGCCAGATTTCAACAATTGTCTGCTTCCCTCCCTCTTAACTGTAGTGCAGACAGAGGATGGGCAGCAAGTACCTCCCAGAATGCAGCCTTAGCCAGTACTTGTATTTATGTGCAAAGACAACCTGAAGGGGATATATGCAATAATGTCATTGCTGCTCTGCAGAAGCACACTTCTGTAACAATAGATGAAAAACACTTATGGCACAACTGTTGACTGATGGCTGGAAAGCTCCACATCCACATCCTCCTGCTCAGACTGAAATGTCAGCTGTTCTTCTCTGGGGATCACGGGCGTGGCAGATGGGCATTCTCTGCAGTGTGAAACTGTTAACACCTATCACTTTTCATCATCAAAGCACATTTGTTAATGGATCCAGTCAACTTGCCGTGTTTTTTTTAATACACCAGTTTTGTTTACAGTGTCACATCTAGCCTGACACTTTGATACAGCCAGGGATTGTCTAGTAACCAATTGCTTTTATTTGGGGATAAGAAGTTACTGGTCACCCAGTTTGCTGTGCCAATATATGCATCTAGGTGAGCGGAGGTGTGGGACACAGGAACAGATGTACCAACAAGGAAAGTGCCTTGATGCTGGATTGGATGGCTAGTGAATGTAAACATTAAGTTAAATTTTGCTATGTTCTTAAAGTAAGTATGGCCAATTAAGCTAGTGGTAATTTGAATGCCAGCTTTAAAGGGCTTGCATACTCTGGCCAGAGGTTAAACTTGTAAATTGCTGCATAAGCTGTCTCTGTATGGAAATGTGTTTTAATACCTGTTCACTGTCTTTATTCTTTTGCAAGCTGCATGTGTATTGTCATATAAAATCTGCTTTCTACAATTTATTTTGATGGTCAGTTTTGAGTGGCTTCCTCTTTGTTACCTGACTGAGCCTGAATGTTTCATTTCTGTAGTACATAATATGCAGAAAAAACCAAAACAAAATTCCATATTTACCTTTTGTGCTGGAGTCAGTGTTTTGTAATGCTGACCAAGTAGTAACCACAGAACAAGAGTATGGGCCACTGCTTCACACACAAGAAACAGAGAGACATGACCATGACATTGCTGGATAAAAGACTACCTTGTGGCACCTGTGGCCACGTTCAGCAGCAGGTGAATGCACTTTAATCCTGCCTTTGTAATTGCTCCTGGAAACAGAAACAATGCTCTCCACCCACAGTCTCATTTCCATGAAATGGCTATGTCTGGCAGTACTCTTGGTCTCATCTGGGTTTAGTTCTTTTATTTCTCATGGATAGTGGATCCTCACAGATTAAGATCTCAGTATTAAAAAGTACTAACATCACAGTAAGCAGAGTTGGGTCTTCAAAGGCTGGTCACCTTCACAAAAGGCTGTAAGGTGGGCAGCTGGAGAAAGACTGCTCCCCTTTCCTGGCTGAAATCCTCATTTTAATAGACTGAAATTCCTGCGAAGCTGAGGGGGCAGCGGGGTGGGGAAGGGGGTGATCCATTTTACGTCACCAGAAATTATTATTGCCACAGAAGAGCCATCCCAGGTGTTTTCATGCATGAGCTAATGCTTGGTGGTGTTGGGTGCAAAGACTCCTATTTCAAAATGTTGGTTTACTGCACAGTTGTTCACTGACCACTGTTTCACATAAGGCCCTTCACCTTCCTAGAGAGGCATCACATTTTTGTGTCCTGCTCCCTTGTGCTCACAGCTGATGAGCTTTAGTGCAGTTGAGCCCCATAAGGAGGACAAAGTGTGTGCAGAAGAGGAGGCAGCAGTTTGTATTTTACAGGCTGCTCCTTGCTGCCAGAGCAAGACAGGAAACGTGTACTTGGGCACTGTACACTCAGAACTCCAGAAGCAGCTTGTTTCCAGAAAGGAAGAAGTTCTCCATCCCTATGCCAGAGGTCAGCAGAGTCTGCAGCACAGGAGCAGGAGGTGTGCCTAACCATGTTCTATATTTGAAGTAGCTAGGTCTGTCCAGCCAGGGTTGGCACTGGACAGCAGCACAGCACCTCTGAGAGGTGCACAGGGGCCCTGCCAGCCCTGCCCAGCGCTGGGTAATGTAGTGCAGCTGGGGAATCTCTGCTTTGTTCTGACCACTGATAATCACAGTAACGCTGAACCTCTCTGCAAAATCATCTTACATGTATATTCCAGTCATTTGTGCTATTCATGGGAAAGTGATCCAGTGCCCTTCTGACTTCCCAGCAGACTCCATCCACACAAAATAGCAGAGCCAAATATTCCTCCCACTCCCTACAAAATAGCTAGGAAATTCCTGGATCAGCCAAGGAGGCAAAGCACTAGTGACCCAACCGGGAGATACAGTATGAGTTTCCCAATGAGTAATCTGACTCCAGGCTCATCTGGAAATGGAAGTGTACCATGCACTAGTGTACGAGGCGTTGCCCTGGCTTTCCTTTTGTCATGACTCCTGAGTCACACATCCAGCCTGGGCACTTAGCTGGGTCAGGGGCCAGCAACAGGTTTTGGTGAGAGGACAGCTCTGCAGGACCCACATAGCAGCTCTCAGCTGGTTCTCTGCTGCTGCCGGCACTGCCTGTTGCCCGGCTGCCGTGCCATGCAGCAGGTTCTGGGCACCAGAATCCCGAATAAAGCTGCTCAGAGACTGTCCCGTAGGGCTGTGAGTGCCCGGGACACTCATTGCTGGGAGGCAGCTGAGCAGACCCATGCTGGGACCAGCGAGGGAGCACCGTGGTGTTGGGGCAGTGGGGCAGCCTGGGCAGCACCTGGGGACCCAGAGCACTGCAGATCCACTGCTCTCGGCAGCACGGCACGGCACGGCACGGCACGGCACGGCACGGCACGGCACGGCACGGCCCCACCCCTGGCCTCTCACGGCCCTCCTGGCGAGCAGAGCAGCTGCGACCGGCTCAGCCCACCGGGCCCGTGCCAGGAGAGGGCAGCACGTGTTGCTTGTAGTAGCCGGCAGGCTGACTGCTCCAGCACCGGCTCCTGAATGGTTTTAATATGGATTTTCTGGCAGTTTAGCAAGTCCCCGTGGTTTCTCTTCTTCCACTCCCTTCGTGAGCGAAACCCTTGTTAAGGTTTTCCATCACCCGCACTCCTGCAAATCCGGGTCACGGGCAGGCTCATCGCCTGCCTGCTGCCAATCAGGTCAGTATCCCAGAGCCCGCTTGGCACGCCATGCCTCCGGATGGGACTCACAATAGCGGCTCCACATGAAAGGGACAATTACCGGTTCCCTGTCCCCACGGGGGTATGGAGCTGCTGATGGATGCGCTGGGGTGTGCTGACAGGAAGCCTGTTCTCATGCACTGCTGCAGCTCTGTTCTCAAGCACAGAGCAGGCCTGTTCTCACTGCCCTGCTCTGCCTAGGTAAGTAATCACCACTGACCCAAGTGCTTTGGGGAAAAACACGAGGCTCCTGAAGACCATTTCCGGACTAAACCTGCGGCAGCACAACTCTTTCTGCTCGAACAGATAAAAGCGTTTTCCCGGTTTGAGGAGATGCGATGTTGGCAAAACAACACACATGGCTGCACGTGCACCAAACACCCCCAGGAACCACCCCACCATGCAGATTTTGGGCCTATTTTGGTACTAAGTCAACTTTCCTAAATGGAGTCACTGTAATAAACTTTAAAACATACTCTGGCTGTGCTTTATCGTGTATTACACAAAACTTGCTATGTTCAGCCATACACCTGAAGAGTGTCCCTCCTTCCCTCCCCACCTTCTCCCCTCAGACACAAGAGCTTGCCAAATAGCCCCAGGGTAATAGCAGATGTCTCCAGAATCTGCTCAGGGCACAGCTCTTCTAGCATTATGCTCCATTTGCTGCATGTGTTTTTACTCCTCCGTCTGCTGGATGTCTTCCTTAAGTGAAACTCTTAACATTCTTGCATGTGTCAGAGAGCCTCTCCATTTTACTTATTTATATAAATTAATGCCATTTAGATAGATAATGCAGAGATACACATATGTAAATGGAAGCAAATTGAATAATTTTATGGGCTTGAAGAATAAGAGATCTTGCCTTTAAAATTAGGTTGTCTGTAATGCAGGGAAAAGGTCAGACTGTGAAAGTGCAGCATGTGGAATAACTTAAATAAAAATGTCAGCATAGAAACACCAAAAATAAACAAACACTGACAGAGTAAAAATTCCTTTAAAGGCAGTGAAACTCAGGCTTGGCCACAGAAACCCAAGTACCTTGCACAACATGTGGCTCTAGAGAGAAACTCTAGTTAGCCCTATCATTAAAGAAAAAAATCAATCCTTACAAAATTTCCCAAGATTGACCTCAGTCATGGGAAAAGAGCAACCACAAGCTGGAGACAATGAATCCAAGAATTTATCTGAGGAGATAGCAACAAAAAAACCCCAAGTCACCACAAAGCAAGCAGGGTCGTGAGGGATTTACCTCACACAGCCGTGTTCTATCTGTATTAGACAGAGCACTGCCAGCTCAGTCCCTGAGAAACAAGCTACCTTAGATCAGGGGCCTGGTCCATATCTACAAATGAGCAGACCTGCTAATAAACCCAAGGCTTAGGTAATTTCACAGCAATTTGTTTGGTAGTTTTGCATCAAGACAGTGAGGCTGGGGAAGTGGGAATGTGCACAGGAAAGGTAAAAAGGGACGGGAGCTAAGGATGGTGTCAACCCCTATTTGAGCGCAAGCAGCTCCTCTCCCTCTCACTGTAGAGCATCAGGAGATGTAATGCACAGCTCATTTCCAGGATTGTCCTTTACTTAATAAAGACAGTACATACAAACAGAAAACCAGCCCTTTGTGCTGGAAGAAAGGTGAAAAATAGCAAAATCTAATCTCCTCTGTGTTCTTTTTCACCCAAAATGATTCAACACGCCCCTGCTTCCTTCCTTCCTTGCAAATCCGATGTTGGGAAACCTTGTCTGACTCAAGAGCTGTAGAAGCCTTTAATCAGAAGTGTAAAACAATTAAGCCCCCAGAAAACAAAAGCAAAAGCAGAAGAGAGATGCAGTCCCTAAAGACAAGTAATAATCCAAGCCTCTTTGTGAGCCAAGCTATAAAACAGAACCAAAAAATAGCTAGAGATGAAAGGAAATGCATGGAGCATGTTTGAAGGAGGTGTAAGGTCATGGGAGAGAGAAGCAGGCAGCAAAGGCAGCAAGCCATGAACACAGCTGGGTATGAGCATTTCTGGGCAGTGTGCTAGTGACAAAAAAGTTTTAGGTTCAAAGCAAAGACACCATCCCCCACTGTTCAAACCTTTTTGTGTTCAGAGGATGTAGAAACATATTTTGTAAATAAAAATATCTGTAGCTCATAAACTATTGACACTGGCATAAATTCCTACACTAAAAGGGAACAACACATAACCAAACAGGAAAAATAAACAAAAACTAGTCCCCCTCCCAACTCAAACCCTCTCAGTTAAATTTTTAAGACTGTAACAGAAATAGAACATAGAGTCCATGTCCAGACCTGGCAGAGACTGGCTATAAGAAGATTCACTGCAGAATCGTGCTGGGCTCATTCGGTGCAATACAGAAATTTCTTACATTAGGACCTAATTTGCCATAGTAACATTTTAGAGAGTATTTTATGTTCTTTTGCCTCATAATAAAGTGATGGTCTAAGTGGACATCCAGAGCATTAACTGTGATTACAATCTTATGCTCATTGTCTCTGACATCCCTAGATACTCTTGCATAATATTTCTGTGATTATGAAAAGTGTTACTTCTTTGTTAAATTCCATTAGACATACAGTCACTCATGTAGTTGTGAAAATTCTGTAGAAATTAGCCTTGGCTAGGCTACTACAACATTCTGAGCAGAGCAGTGACAAACCCAGGAAATATAAGGCCACTTTTCCAAGAAATAAGTACTCAGAAACTTCAGTTCTATCAGGTCATACACTGAAACTGAAACAATATACTAGTTGGCTCAGCAGACTGGCTACTCGTCAGTGTGGAGTTGAGCAATGCCTGGAAATCAAGACAACCCAAGAAGTTGAGAAAGATACTGGTAGCAGGCATTCCAACTCAAAAGTCTGGACCTCACTACTCAATTGGACTAGTCAGCAGCACTTTTAAAATACAAACCACCATATTGTAGCATTGTTTCTTTGACAGCTTGATTTGGGAAACAAGCCCACTGCAGTCTTTGATGTTCTGTTTTGCTACTGAGCACCCACTGGGCAACTCTCCCAGAATCCTCATCCCCCAGTGAAGGAGCTGTGGGCTAACCACAGCTCCACCCTCTTCCACGCTCCCCAAGCTCACTTGAATAACCTGAGAATATCAGGAACCTGGGAAAGGACATCCTTAATCTGTAGTTGGGACATCTCAGGACAGCCTGCACCCCGGCATATTAACCTCTCAGGTAAAGTTAGGCACATGTCTGGTTTGAAGCTGTGCCCCTTTCTGTCTGGTGAGAGCACTTCCCACAGTTGTCTAAGAGCTGACGGGAGTTCAGCATAGGAATGGTGTCATGCCCCCTTAACTCACTCACGAGTGTTTGAAAGGGCTGCAGTATTTCAACACCCTCACAAGACAACAAACTTCTCAGGAGGCCAAATAGCTTTTATTTGCAAACTTTAGAGAATAAAGTACTTGGCAGATTTTAAAGCAACATCCAATTAAAGTAAGGTACTTCACAAAGCACTCACTTAGCAAACTCCAATTTCAAGTGACAGGGATTTTGAGAAAAGGAAGTTGTGGGGCTGGGGGGGGGGGGTGGGAGGTAATGGCTTGGCAGCCACTTTGGGGCTGGGCCACCGGCTCCAGTGGGTGGGAGGAGGAGCAGTGGCTGCACCACCTACACAGAACTTGCCCTGCTCCCTGCTGTGGGCATGCACTTCAGTTGTTTTGAGGCATTAGTCTTTTCTCCAGTCTGCTGCAAACGGGCAGCACTAAGTAATGAGGCTGTTTACTTCTCAAGTGTCCTGTTAGGGTACTGATAGCATAAATCTACAGCATAAGTATGCACATCTGTTTCTATTCATGTTTTGTTATTCTTGAAAATCGATATATTTTAAAAATCTTGAGTCACAGAAGAATGTGTTAGTCAAACATCTGTTCCAATTTTTTTATTGGTACTCTTCATATTCATGTTCTGAGTTCAAGAGTCCTAGATAAAACAATAGTTCTTAATTAAATAGTGAGGCAGAAGTAAAATGACTATTTACTGTTGAGAAAAAAGGCAAACAAAATAATCATCAGAAAGCTCAGTAAAGGAGCAGGCAAATTTAGTCCAAGTTCACTAGAATAATAACATTTTTGTCAAATACTAAGAAAAAAACTCATGCAAAGCAGAAGAAAGAAAGATGTAACAGATGAAATTGACACTATTTTGCTCAGACCCCTCTTTATAAATTCTCAGACTGCAAAACACATCATGTACACTAAAAGTATTTTGGAATTAATAATAGTATTTTTAAATAAATACATCTAATAAACAATATTATTAAAAACAGGTCATGCTACAAAAACAATAAAACTATGCTTAATGATTCCTTGTCAGCTCTGTTTACAAATGCCATCCTTTGTTCACAGGACATATAAATTCCTTTAGTTATGCAAGGAGGCAAGAGTAGCATATTTTCCAGCCTTTCTACATAAGATTGCTGCGTACTTTATTTCAGTTGTGCCAGGAGAGAGAAGAGGCTGCAGTTAACAACGACCTATACTTGCAATAAGCTCATTTTATTATGGGCTTAAGACTCACCTGCAGTGAGAATATGCCTTGCTTCCTATTATTAATATGCCAGATATTAACACAGAGCAATAGAAGAAAACTTTCACTATCTTTGCAGCAGATTGATACAAGAGCAAAGCAACTCAGTTATTAGCTTAAATTAGCATCCATTTCATCTGTTTACAAGAAGCTTTCATACAGCCTTAAATAACTTCAGGTATATAAGCTCTCTGTGTTATTTTCGAGTGACCTTTGGCAGGGTATCTTATCTGACTGTTTCAGAATAGCTGCTAGCAAAAGATAAAATTATTGAATAAATATTCGCAAATTACTTCTCACAAGCTTAAGGAGCAAGACTTTTTTATTCGAAACACTGTTTTGTGTGACCACTGAGATACAGAATTCCACTGCTACTACAGTGGAATTGTACTACAAACTACTTCCCAAACACTGTGCCGTTGAATCTTTGCTATTTTGTACTTTGACATCTAGATAAGCAAAGTTAAAATCTTACAACCCAATACACAAAACCCTGTTACGACAAAGGTAGCTGATTCATCAAGGGAGCATTCAAAATTAAAATCTGATATTTCTTTGAGGTAGAACTTCAGTTGACTCGTTCTCTTTTCCTGTAATATTTCTAATCCTTGACAATGTAAGGCCAAAGGTTATGGCACTGTCCAACTGCAAAAGACACCAGAGCAAACCTTGCTTTCACGACCACATCACAATGTGTGCACCACAGCTCATCTGAGGCTGCACAGAGCATGGTCTCTGACATTTGTTCTGCCCAGCCCTTCAGTGTCATTTTAAAATGTATGATACCTAGCCCAGTATTGATACCCAGTATTGATAAGGTCGCTGTGTCTGCACAGATCTACTCGACTTATCCATGAGAGTTGCCTTGCCTAGCACAGCTGCAACCACAAGGCACTAAAGTTACCATCTTACTACTGATCGTAGCAATTACCTGTATCATGGGAGCAATGGATGGTATTCCTACCCTGGAGCTCTGGACTTGAGCCTCCATGGATCTAAAGCTTCCTGAGCATCCAGACTGTCCAAGTGTTGGTTTACACTGAACTGTGAATGGAGGGAGCCAGTCACCTCCTCACTCATTAAACTCAGCAACAAGGAACATCAATCTAAATCAACAGATACAGCACAAACATGGACCAGGGTTTCTGGTCAAGGGCCAGGACCTTGTGGGCTCTTATGCCAGACTCCATGCACAGTGTAAAAGAGAGCATCCCAGCAGTGAAGCAGCCTGTAATGTCATCTGTACTGGTGAATGACACTATGCAGCAACACAAATCACATACACAAATTCCTTCTCTGTGAGTACTCCTGCCAAACTAGACCAATGATGACACCTCACTGTGTCTGGGCTCAGGCACGTGCACACATGAAAATGCTCAGGAGTACACAAGCACTTCAAAAGGCAGTTCTCAAAGGAATCAGTGTAGTTACACAGGTGCAGATGCACGTGATAGATGTGTGTGTATATCTGCATAACTGCATCCCTTCTGATGAAGCTACACCACCTCACTCAGCAGTGACAGGGCCAACTTCTCTCCTTTCTACATCCAGAGGTGCTCTGCTTCTGCAAATACTAGGGAAAGAGTGCATTTCAACTTTGTTTAACTGTGCCTGTGCAACATATTTTTCTCTCACAGCAAGGATGCACAATATATGGCAGCTGAGCAGCTTCTCATGTAAGGTCTAACAACCATCAGGAGACAAGAAAGAAGTTGGAGGGGAGACCAGATACTAATACAAGTAATGCACAACTAGCTGAAAAGAAGCTCTGAATGAGCAAGAAATGAGTGTGCTGAGTAGGTTAGAGGTAATTCTAAGGTAATCTTTGTGTTTAGGAATGGCATGCATGGGTGCACCTACAAAAGGTCTGATCAGATTTCAGATCTCATTAAATTCTCAGCTCTTTTCTACCCTGGGGAAATATGTAACATCAATAAAGTGGATTATGTTTTGAATGTGCCCTTTATAGGCATAAACTTCGTTAGGTTGGAAGGTACCTGTAGGATCAGGGAGTCCAACTATTAATGCAGTACTACCAAGTTCACCAGTTAACTATGTCCCCAAGAGTCACACACACACACACCTTTTAAATACCCCCAGGTTGGTGACTTCAACACTTCCCTGGGCAGCATGGCCCAGTGCATGACAAGCCTTTTGATGGAGAATTTTTTCCTAATATCCAATCTAAACCGTTCCTGTCACAACTTGAGGCCATTTCCTCTTATCCTACCATTTTTTCCTTAGGAGAAGCCAACCCCCACCTGGGCACAGCCTCCTTCCAGGCAGCTGTAGAGAGTAATAAGGTCTCCCCTGAGTCTCCTTTTCTCCAGGACAAACACCCCCAGCTCCCTCAGCTGCTCCTCACAGGACTGGTGCTCCAGACCCTGCCCCAGCTCCACTGCCCTTCTCTGGACTCTCTCCAGCTCCTCAGTGCCTTTCTTGCAGGGAGGGCTCAGAGCTGGACACAGCACTCCAGGTGTGCCCTCACCAGTACTGGGGACAATCCCTGCCCTGGCCCTGCTGGCCACACCATGGCTGATCCAGGCCAGGATGCCATTGGCCTTCTTGGCCACCTGGGCACTCCCTGGCTCATGTTCAGCTGCTGCCACCAGCACCCCCAGCTCCTTTTCCATGGGGCAGATTTCCTGCCACTCTGTCCTAAGGCTGTGTAGTGCTAGCTGTATCCAGAGGTAGCATGCCCAGAGAAGCTGACTTGAGTCATGGGGTGGATTGTGGTGGTGCATCCCACCCTCCCTCACCAGCCACACTATAAGCTGAGAAATGCTCATTAGTCCTAGGTCTTGACAAGCAGCACCTGGGCTGAGCTCCTCTTGATTTTTCAGACCTCTGTCTGCTCCCAGGAATTAGTGCTGGCTAATTAAGAAACTGACTTGAAAACTTATTTTTCTTGCCTGAATAACAACCCAAGTGGAATAATACTTTTGTTGTTAAACATTCAAAGGAAGTTACCGACTCAAATTGCGGCCACAGAAAAATACTATGTATGACTAAAGCCCACTCTCTTGTGACCCTATAAACAGCAGTCCAAAGTGAGACCTATTCTATATGAATATGAAAATCTAAAATGTCTAAATGGTGCATTTAGTATAAATCAATAAAAAAAAATTACACGTTTTCTCAGTTTTAATTTTTTAATGGTTCACAGTGTTAGTTTGAAAGACACATTGCAAAAGGTCAGATAGAGTACAACTCTCCATGCAAAATAAACGAGTACAAGAAGCTTTCTTTCCAAGGCATGTGCAGCCTTACTTTCTGGAATGTACTGAGCCCACTTCTAGCATTTTGCTTTTTTCTGAAAAATAATGGAGAAGGGAAGCAGAAAAAGGAGGAGAGAAAAGCAGAATATCAATAGGGAAGGAAATACAGGGGGATAAAAAAGAAGCATATACTTACCCTCCAGAACCTAAGAATTGTTACAAGGGTAACCTAGCCAAGCCACCCAACAAGAAACCTCCCCTTTCTAACGACCCCTTAAAGGTTGCATTATTTTTACTTTTTACCTGTCTCAAATATGCAACTCAGAATATGCAGCTTTCATATAGCTGCCAAACAATTCCTAGAAAGGCCCAAAATATTGTGTTTATTAGGCCCAAAATAATGTGTTTATTTTTATATCTGGTGATATTAAAACAAACACTGAGATTTAAGGAAAAAAATTGCTGTGATGGAATTAGTGAGCTCTGAGCCCAGGGAGACAACAATGTTGCTGTGAGTGAGAAGTCTAGAACCAACTGAAGAAGCAGAAAAAAAAGCACTGACCTAACCAAAGCTTTGTCCTGATTGCAGAGTATGACTCACCTAAGTCAGGAAGGGCTTATAAGAGCAAACATATATGCATTTCATCTTGGGGCGTTGTGGTTGAGAAAGTGATCCAACAAACAGGAGAGGAGGAAATCAGTGTTGCTGGCTAAGGAACATTTGCAGAAATTGTTTTCCCATCCTTTCTCGGCAACTAGAAGAACATTGTTCTAAGTTAAAGCAGCTTCCAAACTACAGAAAAAGATCCTAAATGCAAAACTTCACACTGTTTTCACCAAAACAGTGTAATAGCCACTGCATCCAGGGAAAGGCTCAGCCTCCTCATTCATGCTTACAATAAGTTTTCCATTCTTCCACTCCTCTTCCTGCACAGAAAGGAAATGCTTTCTAATCCTATTCACATTTGTCTCTCATTTTTCTATCCCCATAACTCCTGTATCTTTTTTTACCCTGAAGTAAATCTGTACTTGTGCAAACTACAATCTTGTGTAAACAAGACTGATAACATCAAGTCTCTAAATACTGTAAAAATAGCTCAAAGTCTTAAAATTGCCACATACCCCATATGTGTCAAACTGAACACCCCCTTCCAATACAATTAATTTGACTCTCTATCTTTTTAAACCTGTTATTTAGCAGAGCATTTCACTAAGAGGTTTACAATTATGGCCTCTCTCTTGTTAAAAATTAGTGTGAGTGTTTCACTGCTTAATTGCTGATCTGTAAAATGAAAACTATAATTAGATTTATGAATTAACAAAATCATAAAACAAATGACAAAAGTTATATCCTTCATGTAGAAATACCTAATCCTAAATCAATTAACAGAAAATATCTGGGAAGATTTTACAAACTTAGTGTTTTTTTCATTACCTCCCTGAAAAATAACTTCCTAACTCAATGCTTATTCTAACACAACATGACATATTTAGTTAACTTTTTTTTCAGTTCAAAATATCAAAATCTCAACTGGGAAACACAGTTTTAAATTGAAACAAATTAGAAGGACAGAGCAAGAAGATAAAAAGTTATCCTTCAATAAGCAGTTTTAAGTTTTGTTTCTCCTGTTTGTTTTTAGGAAACAAACAGCAGGAAAAAAAACAGCACAAAATACTGAGGACTATTAAAACCATGAGAAAGGAAAGGAAGCAACATAGCAAGCACAACACATTTTCCAAAATGCAGGTAACATAGCAAATATACTCTCATTAAAGACAAGAAACTATAAGCCAAACTATTAATTCAGGAGTCCGGATACAAAAAGACAATTCCTGAAATGTAGAAAATATTTGTAAAACAAGAAGAACATGATATATAAAACCAGATGAAAATCAATCAACGGAAATAAGAACAGGAAAGTAGTTCTGGTCCATGTAACTGAAGGAAGGATTTGGCAGATTCTGACTGTTCAAGTCTGTCCATGTTTCCCCACCAGAGCTGAGCCTTGTGAACTGGTTGTGTGGGGAGCAAGAGATGAGCTGCTTGTACTGCTGGATGCTCCTGCTGCAAATATCAGTTTGTTTTAGCAGGTTGATACAGGAGAACTAAGAAGAAATAACAAAAGCTATTTCTTTTGTCTCACTCCTGGCATGTCTGGTTAAAAAAACAAACCCAAACAAACCAACAAAAACCTCAAACATCCACACTGAAAGTGAACTCTGACGTGTACACACAGTGTAACAAATTAATTCACAACTGTTTGAAGGAAGAGGGTGTTCCCATCCAAATTAACCCAGATCAGCCACCTCAGAATGTGTGAATGCCTGTGAGCAGCCGTGCCAAGGGATATCCCACAAGAGGATTTTACAATGGAGTTCTCTCATGCTACTGACCCTTGGCCAGGCTGAACATATCCACTGTTACGTAGGATTGTCCCAGAACACTTGGTTGAAAAGGAGGTAAGACACCTGACTGGCTTTTGCATTCATCCGTACTGTGTTCTGGCATGCTCTCAGAAACAAGAAATTCCCTGGTTTTAACTGAATTTTTAAGATACGGATTGAACAGTGGTTTTTTACTGAAATCTTCCAGCCTTAAACCTTCCTCATCATCATTTTCTTCATTTTTAGTTGGATTCTGCTGAGATCCACATAAATCATTTGCCACCACTTCTATGGGCTGGACTTCCTTCACTGGTATCAAAGCTGAATGCATTTGACTTGTAGTAAATTGATCAGTGATTATATAAGGCATAGATGGGGAAAAACTCTTAGCAGCTTCATTCTCTTCATTATGCAGTATCTTTTCATCTCTGTTAGTTATACCTTTGGTATTAAAATCAGTACATTCAGAAACATGGTTTTCATAATTTATTAGTAGGGATCCTTCCTGACTTTCTTCAGGAAAACAATATTCCAAAACATTTATTTCTTCAAAGTCTACAGTTTTAGTCTGAGATGACATTCTCTTCAAAAATGAATTATTCTGTCAATACAAACAGATAAATTGGAGAGTTATAAAGGGATAAATAATGTATCAGTTCATTTTTCAATAAATAAATTATTGCTATTTGAGCTCTGTTTAACTTGTAATTTCAGAATTGCACCAGTAAAGAGTTCCTGTGCTTTTCAGATGGGAAGCAGTTACGTGTGAACGAGTACTAAAAAAGGCAATGTTATTCTGTCCATTTGCTAAATGCTTTCATATTAGGTTTTCTGTACTTAATGAAATAATGAATTTCAGTGAATGCTCAGAGTCAGTTTTGGATTGTGTCCATTTTTTCTTGTCTAACCAGACATTTTTGAGAAAATGTTTAAATCCCATTATCTACAAATTACACTTTCTGTGCAAACCTGGTCATCTCCATTCAAATAAACATCAAAACTTTAATAAGGAATAAATATTCAAAAAATAAAAAGACAGAACTGCTAGTACAACCATATACCAAATCTTACTATATGTTGCAATACTTTTTTTGTGGAGAAGAGAGGAGGTATGCAGATGTGGAAACCTGATTTAATAGACTCAATAGCCTGTGCAAATTTAATTTACTTCATTAAATGAACCACAGGCACCAACCACTTTGTCACTTCAAAACAGTATTTCCCAATTTCCTATAAGAATTAGATTAATACACTTTATGAAGATGCATCTTCCCTATTATTTTGGAATACCACAAAGAGCATTTTGTAGCATTTAAGAAGAAGAATGAAAATCAATAAAGGGGGGGTTTGATTAATAAAATGACTGCTATAAAAAATTTATTTTCCCTCTATTTGATCCCTTCTTTAATGAATAAAATTCCAACTACTACCACAGATGAAGCAAGAGGCCATTCCACTGCAAGACTTTCTTCAGGATTTGGTATATCAGGCCAGCAAACTTTTTTAAACCTATAATTGAGAAAGGAATTTTAGCCAAATTATGAAAAAAAATAGGTTATTAAGAATTAACAAATCACCAGAAATACCAAAAACTGCTAAAGTATCACACTTTCAGAAAGGAAGTATTTTCTATATCAACACAATGCTTTTCAATATAATTGTTTTCCCATACACTAGTTTTTATTACAAAAGATCTCAACAATATCTCTTGGGTCACAGAGACATTGCAGAAAAGCCATTTTATATTATATAATATATTGTGTTTTATTATATTATATTAGCAAATTAAATAGTATATTAAATAAGACAGTATACAAATTCTGTTGTGATAATTTTTTCAGTTTCTTCAATGAAAATCCACCTCAGGTGGATTTGTTCCACCTGAGATGGATTTTCACCTAAGGAAAGTCCATAGACCCTAGCACTATCCTACATGAGAGCTACACTGAGTTCCTAAATTAGGACATAAAGGATGCTCACTCATTTAATCACTCACTGACACTGGGTAGAGAGGCTAGGAATGAAAACCAGGCCTTAGCTTGACTTTTCACATGGCAATTTTATCTACACAAGAATATAAACATTCTACTGCATCTCAGAGTATTCTTCAGAAAAAAAAATCGGTTTTGTTATTGTAAAAATAGCAAATTCAGTATACTCAAAGATGAAGATGTAAAGGGGATGGAAATTATTCCTTCAGTTGTACTTACTGCCTGATGCTTCTCCACTTGACAACAGTATTGGTTCCAGTAGCTTAGAATGCCCCAAACTAGTTCACATTTTAACCTTCTCATCAGCCAAATAACTCAGTCACTTGTGAAAATATTTTAGAACCTTAAAAAAACCCTCACAGTCATCTTTGCAATGTTACTGGATCCCCATGCTCAGAGAAAAAAATTAAAAATCTGTCAGGAGACATCCATGACAGCAGATGAAAGGATTGTGAATCATGTGCAGATATGGATCCATACTCAAGGATCAAGCATCCTAATGTCTTCACAGAATGTAATTTCTGGGTTCTTTACTCATTCCTTTGCAGCTCAAGAGAAGCATCACACACTAATAAGAGTCATAGTTATAGGCAAGATAAGCAATAGGGGCAGTGTGAAATATGTCCTAGTACCATCCTAGCATAATAAAAGTGTCTAGAAAGATTTATTTCCTGGAATTATTAATTTTTCACAAACTGACTTTAAGTTTGCTCCCCTCACTTAAATGACCAAGGAACTGCAAATGGCATGTATGTAGCATCTTACATAATCTGATGTAGGTGATATGTAAATCTGTTTCTCTCATTTATTTTGTTTCAATTTACTAAACTTTCTAAAATTAATACTTGTTTTGGACTACAGCACATAAACTGCAGTCAAAGTATAACCTGTACACTTACTTATTGTTACTTCAACTGCTTGTTTTCTATTTAGACATTGGTTTAGAACTCAACAAAGGCATTTATACAGTAAATAAAAATCCCCATTTTGCAGGTTAATTTCCAATGGTTGCATTCAGTGTTAGCCAGTAGGAAATATACTCACGCGTGTTTTTTCAAAACGCACGTTATCCAAAGGCCTATCAGACACAAAATGCTTATCTCAACAGGTATAGCAATAAAAAAGATATCTTCTTTATCTTTGGACAGAAACAAAGAAATAAAAACCAAAACACCAATTAGTCCACGCTGTTGTTTCTTCAGGTATTCCCTTAAGACAGATAATTTTTAATATCCAAGTCACTTAATTAGCACAATTCTAAGCTCTGTCAAAACTAGCCAAAATTACTCAGAATACTGTAGGATACCCATTCTGTGATGAGTCAAAAGATGAGTATTTGGAATCCAACAAGCCACAGTTATTGAGACAAAAAAAAACAGGTCATGATGAGACTTTTCAGGATGTTTCAGGAACAGATTTATCACATTTCCTTTATTCAACAGAATCACACAGTAATTTAGATTGGAGGGGGTATTTGTAGATCACTTCATGCAACTTTAAACCTAGGCTGCTTAGGGTCATACCATGCCAACCTCTGAAAGCAACCTAGCATGAAGACTCTACCACCACCTGGTCACCTCTTATTTTATGCTCACCTAAATCTGCTGGTCCATGCCACTTCTACCAGTTACAAAAAGATAAATAGCAAATTGAGTGCAGGAGATAGATTTTAAACTACAAAAAAAAAAAAAAAATACTGTTACTCTGTCTGAAACACTGCTCAGATTTCTGAGCTGATTTCCAAGTACCAGAGTACCAGAGGCATTTAGGAATATGCTGAGAACATTCTTCCTGAAGTTGAAACGAGGAAATTTCTGAGCTTCTGATCTCTTGACCTTGTCAAATCTGGCTAAAACAAATTGTAAAAGATAGGAAAAGGTATTTCCCTACAGACTCACTGGCCACAACTTCTACACTCATTTACCAGTTAAGCTTATAAACCAGAATGGGTGCAGCACACTGTGTGGTTATTGTAAATCTCTCAGATGGAAAAGTCTACTTTTTTATGAGCTGTAAGGCATCACATCCCATAGCTGATAGCATGCACACTGCTGCTTCCACAACAACCATAGTACTCCACTGCTTTACTGACAAGGAAACAAAGATTTTTGGGGTTGACCTCTAATTCTGAGGGTTTTTTAAGTCTGTGAGATTGTCAGTGAAATTAGGTTATATTCAACTACTGTTGCCAATTCTTCCTTGCTTAGTTCAACACTACTTAAAAAACAAATAAAAGTTAACAAATGCCTAGACAACAATGTCCTGTATTTCTTATATCCAAGCCCATTTTTAAAAATAGAAATAAGTAGCCTGGATTATTACTTACCTAATTTTAAAGTCTTGAAGGTTTTTGGCTCTCCAATGGTTCCCCCAGCTTTGTTGCTTGCCATGATCTGAACAGTATATTGTGTATTAGCCTGTAGGGACTTCAGTCTGTATTGTAGAACATCAGAGTTCACTGTTTCATCTTTTTAGGAGAAGATTTACATAAACACACAAAAGTAATGTTATATCAGGGAACTGTACACTTATTTAGCAACTTCTACAGTAACAGATCATAAACTCTTTTAAGGTAACTTGAAATACAAAGCAACCTTACCAGTCCTTTAAAAGACAAACTTAAATTACTGAACAATATCTATCAATACTAATTAAAAGTTTGAGGCAAAAAAAATGGAACCATTACATATTTAATTCTAAAAATAAATACAAATATTTTCGAATATTATAGGTGAACTATGTTCCGTGCAGACTATCAATGAAAACAGTGCTTTGAGAACTGTATTTCCTCAAAATAGTTGGCTCTGAAATGAAGAACTTCAAATAATTTCTGTAGCTTGTGAAATTCAACTATATTTCTACTGCATGCAGTTAGACAGTGATCATCCAAAAGAATGTCCTCTATCAGTACTGGGATACCATCCCAATAAAGTCAAAGGAAAATCAAAAGGAATTTTTTTCCAAGTTTCAGAATGCTTTTATGAATAGAACTCTGTTTCCAGTGCATTCCCCAGTATTGAAATTAATGAAATGTGCTTCAACTTTGATTTTTTTTAAGCAGGGCATAAAAAATCCTACTAACAGTACCAAATGCATCTTCATGAAAAATCCTAATAACAGGACCAAATGCATCTTCATATAAGAAATTACAGTCACTAAAACATTTTCTGGTGCATAACATCAAAGGCAACTCATTTCCTCGGTCAGTTCTATCGGAAACACCCAGAAAATAGTTATGCTGCAATATGTCCCAAGTTAAAATAAACAGAGTTTCTCTTAAATCAAGGGTGGGAAAGTGAAGTTCTAGTGCTAGAAGGCCACCAATGAAGTCACCTTGGCACACACCCCCACATCCTACTATTATCAAGAACACACGGCATCAGAGAAGCCTCAAAAAACATCAGTACAGCATATTTTGCCATTTAAATTTAGCTCCCTTGCATTGGTACTTACAACTAATTTTCTAAATAAAATAATCTGAAGTCCTAAAAGGGACACAGCCTGCTTTACATTACAAGTAATATGGAGAAATACAGCTGTGTAACATGAGTCTCCATGTCTCACAGATGACCCTGCACAAAGCAGTCAGCATTAAACTATGCAGAAACTAACAAATAGGAAAAACTGTGTGCAGATGACTACATCGCACAGAAATAATTAGCTTCCTCTTTCACATTTAAAAATTACTGACAGTTGTCCTGGTCTGAATACCCATAAGAAACAAGCATCACAAGATTTGTAAGCCTGAAAACTTTGCAAGGAGATTGTATGAGATGCCTGATAACAATGACATCTAAAAAAAGGAAGGAAAAAAATCAATTCTGGAGCACTGAATGATCCAACAGCTTTCTTCATAAACTATATAGGAAGAAAAGTTTAGGTCACCCAAACACTTTTCATGAAAGCTTCTGCTGTGATTTAAACTAAAGAAGTTCTGAATAGATGCCATTACACTGCCAGATTGTATGGACACCATTCCTGAGGTAGAAATTAGGAGTATGCTCAAATTTATGCTAACAGCCTGCTGACCAGAAAAGCAATGGCAAGCAAAGAAAATCAAACAGATCTGAGGAAACTGATCTAAAATGATGTCCACAGAAACTATTCCCTGGCAGACTATTTTACTGTTATTTCCAAATTTGCTTTTTATATAAAATTGATACTAAAAATACTTCAACAGACAATTTCCACCATACTTCTCCAAAAACTGAAGGCATATCCTTCCAAGGACAAATATGAAACTTATAAATTCACTGAACCCTCATGATCTATGACTTTACACAGAATCTATGATTCTCCAATATATTTCAGCTCCTCTACTCCTGTCATGACTTTTTTCATTGACTTCAAAGGTGCGTCAAGATAGAAGAGAGATTGAAAATTTCGTAACACTGTTGGAAGTATTATTGTTTAATGTGTACTTACTCAATTCTTTTCCATCTTCAGGTTTATAAAATATTGTATAGTTAGTGATAAATCCATTTCTTTTAGCCTTTGAAATCTCATTCCACTTTACTGTAACTTCATTTTTCCCCAGAATGCCTGTATCAGCCACAGGTCCTTCTGATGGCTCTAAAGAGAAGCATTATGTAATAGCAAAAGTAGTAAAATAGTTAATAGTGTTATCTGCCTCTGTTATTTTACACATATCAGTAACATAAGACAAAACATAGGCATGAGAAAATATGTAACTTAGTGCTCTGACACAGTCCTTAACTTTTTTCACTCTCTTTAATGTAGAAATCCTTCTGGTAAAACTTCCCCTCACCTATTCTGGTATTTGCATAATTTTAGATGTTACTGTATTCAAATACTTAGATATCATTGAAAGGCTTTATTGTTGCAACATCAGGGAGAGATCAAGAGGAAAATTATCCTTTGTGCACTCCGGGGGGGATGGGGATGGGGGGACGGGGGATGAGACTCAGGGGCATGGCCCTGCCTTTGCAGAAGGTCTGGCTGAGCTGGGATTCAAGTGGCATCTCCTGCATCCCCAGCACCCTCAGCCTTGCCCATCACACTAAACAAAGCCTTTCTGCTTACACAATACCATCTCACACACATTGATCATAACTTTGTGGAGACTTTTTGAAGAAAGTGTTCTCTGTTGTTGCAGTTTTAAAACTTCCTTCCCATTCTCTAACAACCTTGAGTGTTGTCACAGCTTCCTATAAACAGGAAAGCACTCAAAACCCAGTTCTGGCTGTGCTGGTAATTATTACTGAAACATAAAATACTCCATTACCTCCCTTCAGTAATTAATGCTCTTTAATGGTGCATTGTACTATGTGCACATGCACATTTGCATAGACACACACACACACCAATCAACATTTTCACATGGAATTTTAAAATTACTTGCAAACTACATTCTTATAGCTGGTTGTATAAATCACTAAATTCACAATAAACTTCTACAAATAAAGAAACTTTACCCCTTCCCCTGAAAAACACTACTTCATGCAAAGTTTCTATCCAATTACAAATGCCATGTCTTCTTTTAAAACCAGCCATTTTATTTTATAACTAGAATTTCCTCATATATTGACTGACAAATATAATCAAGCATTAAAATCAAGTATAATTATATATCTAAATGAGCTTTTAAACACTGAAGAGATAGCTAGTTTAAAAAATTATTTCATGTTCATAGCTATATTCTTTCCAAGTGCTTTGTACACAATATGTAAACTTCACAAAAAATTAGTGTGGGTGCAAGCAGCAATGTACCTGTATCACAAGATATATACTTTCTTATAGACAAATTTTATTGCTGAACAAAACAGAAATCAGGAACCCTGAAATCTGGGGGTTTTTCCACCACCTTTATCTTTTTTTCAAATAGTACTAAATCACTCAAAGATAATACATCCTGAGAAACAGACTACAACACACATTTCACAACATGATTACCTTAAAATACCTACTTTTTTCTTCAGCATAGATTTGTGTGTAAGATGGAGCTGCTACATTACTTCCATAAAGAGGATACACCAAGATGTTGTAGCATATAAACGGTTTAAAGTTTTCTATAAAGGAAAGAAAAGAATATTTACATACAACCTCTATGTGATATTACTACAATGAAAACAGACTAAATCACAAGGGAATGCTAAATATAGTGTTACTGACTAGTTGCTTCAACTCTCAAGCAAGCACAACATGCAATTATTTATTTGAATGCTCATTACTAGCTTTAACACTTTTTTTTCATAGTAGTATTTGTAAAAGCACATGGTTTCTGGGTCATTTTTCACTAGAAATAGTTTGAATGGTATACTTCAGCATCATACAACTTCTCTATATGAATCCACTCAGTCATCTCTAAACCTTCTATGGTTTTAGGGGAAGTCTCTATTTCCAAATAACCAGTATTAAATTACACTTGAAGGTAGCATTTTTAATTTCACATATCTTTATGTTTACTGCTTTGCAGGAGACAACTTTGTCTCACGCATCAGATTAAAAAGCAGTGGGGCCCCCACTCTTAACACTTAGGACCTGAGGGAATGGCAAGTAACTGTGTCAGGGAGGCTTAGGCTGGACTTTAGGAAAAGTTTCTTCACTCAGAGAGTGGTTGGGCACTGGAACAGGCTCCCCAGGGAAGTGGCCACAGCACCAAGCCTGGTGAAGTTCCAGAAGGGTTTGGACAATGCTCTCAGACACATAGTGTGTTTTTTGGGGTCTCCTGTGCAGGGCCAGGAGCTGGACTTATATTCTATTATATTTATTCTATATTCTATTATTTTTATTTCTACACTGATGTTCCTGTCATGCCAACTGCAGATCTTCTGACCAGCCTGACTCAAGGGTACAACTGTCGTAACTGAGATCTCTCTGTTTCAAGACGTAGTTCCAGCTTCTGGATGAAGCTTTGAACTCTGAACAATCCAGGAGCCAAGTAATCAACTGGGTGCGCCCACTACTTACAACAACTCCCATCCACTCTGAGAGGACATCTCTGTAGCTTTACATCCCCTGGAATGAAACCAGTGTAAAGGGATTCCTAGATCATTCCTCTCAAGCTCTGCAGCTTGCTCAGCAAAAATAATGGCTATCAACAGATCCCTACATTATATCAGTTTTCTGCTGCCCTTTCATCTATTGCAATGGCCATTATGTATACATTACCCCAGCTAGTTTTAGCTAGGGTAGAGTTAGTTTTCTTCCCAGTGACAGGCATGGGGCTGTACTTTGGATTTGTGCTGAACACAGGACTGACAATAAAGAGATGTTTTTTGCTATTGCTGAGCAGAGCTCACACAGAGCCAAGGCCTTTTCTTCTTCTCCTACTGCCATGGTGGTCAGGGGACTGAGAATTCCTGGGAGGCTGGGAGGAGACACAGCCAGGACAGGTGACCCCAGCTGACAAAGGGATATTCCAAACCATGTGACATCATGCTCACTATATAAAGTGGGGGAAGAAGGAAGAAGGGAGGACATTTGGAGCGAAGAGTTTGTCTTCCCAAGTCACCATTACCTGGAGATGGCTGAACTCCTGCCTGCCCATGGCAAGCAGCGAATTCATTCCTTGTTTTGCTTTCCTTGTGTATGGGGATTTTGTTTTCCCTATCAAACTGTCTCCATTTCAACCCACAAGTGCTCCTGCTTTCACCCTGCTGATTTTCTCCCTGATCTCACTGGCAGGGCAGTGAGCAAGCAGCTGCCTGGGCTTGACTGATTGCTGGTGTTAAACCTCAAGAGTCGTTTTTGGGGAGTCAAACCACTGAGGTGATGATAGATTTGATTGGTATGTACTAGACTGAACCCATGGCTGTTAGTGCTGTTCAGCTAGTGATAAGCAGGCTCCTGCACTTGCCATGGGGCTGCTTGCCTGACTGGGTATTAGAGTCTAGATAGAGTTAGCAGGTGCTTTTTGCTTTTGTTGCTTGCTGTAGTGCTGCACTACTTAACACACTACTGATTTGTGCCTGAGAACATTTTGATAACAGCCATGGGGATGTGCCAGGGCAGTGCTGCGGTTTCTGTGCTGATGTACTGGACAGGCTGGAACTCCAGTGTGAATTTGAGTTGAAGGGAGTGTGATGTGTGATTGAGTCCACAGTGGAGCCTTCAGCCTGTGGGGGACTCCCCACTGGAGCAGGTGGCTGCCTGAAGGAGAATGTGACCTCACAGGGGAGCCATACTGGAGCAGTTTGTGGTTAGCTGCAGCCAGTGGGAGGGACCCATATCAGGGAAGTTCAATAAGGACTGACTCCCATAGGTGGGAACCTATACTGGAATAGGGAATGTAAAGATTCCTTTGCAACCTGTAGTGAAGAACATGGTGAAGCAGGCCATCCCCCTGCAGCCTATGGAGGACTATGATGTTCTCTCTCTAAAACACATGAAGGAGGATGAGCTTTTCCCATATTCAATCTTTTTTTTTTAGTTCTATATTTCTCTGATAGAAGAACACATCAGTCACAGTTACAGGCCTCCCTACTGGCATAAGATCAAGCCACAGAACATTCTTTAACTCAAATTCTGTAGCCTAATCTTATATGAGAGCAAGCACTACCTTGCATGTTGCATGAAAATTTTTAAGACTAAAAAATGCAATTCCATTAGTGGCAGAGACTTCAGTAAAGCATGTAATAATACTGTCATGTTTAAAAACAGTCTGAGGAAAGCTAAACGAGTTCATCCTTGTTTATTCTTTCCAATCTACCTATAAGTACATGTACATCTGTACATTGTTATAGTTGTAACTGATAAACATACTTTTGTTATTTTTCCACTTGGTAGAATTTGATACATATTGCCATGATCTACCAAAAGGATCCATCTCCAATTCCTCATACCACTCAACCACATATTTGGTTGTTTCTGGTTCAGAGGTTATCCACTGCACCACCACTTCTTCATTTGTTGTAGAGGTCACCACTTTTTCAATCATCTGAGAGGCTAAAAATTTAACAGAAAATATCAGCAATTCTGTCTTCAAAAAAGCTTGAAAAACACATACAGAATTCAAGAACCAGTCTATCTTTCAAAATCCAAACTCTGCAGTGTGTAAAATTTTATAAACTAAATTACTACCAATTTTGCAGGTAGCTTATAAGTAATTTTGATTGATATGAGAAAGGCAATACAATAGGAAAGCAAATCAGCAAGGTCAAGAATGACACTGAAGCAAAGATGAATTCTGCATCAGCCTACAGAATAGAGGTAATGAGAGTCTGAGTGAAAACCCAACTTGGCAAAGCAGAGGGGAAAAAAAACCTGATGAAGCAGGGAGAAAAAAAGAGACACATCTGGTGGGGGGAAAGCACATGACAGCATGGAAAAATCAGAAAAACCTTTGTGGTGGGATGCAAAAGTGGATAGGGAGGTAGTCAGCAACATCTAGGACAAAATTACATTAAATCTACATATCCAGTTTTCTGATTAGAAATGGTATTTGATTGAGCAGTTCCAGGGGGACACATCATGAACAACTCTTGTTAGAAGTGATTCAAGTATGTCAAACACAACCTCTCTGTCAGATCATGGCTGGCAGCAGACTGTTGCAACACAAGGCTCAAAGCAGTATCAGAATTAAACATAAGAGCCAAAGAGCAACTCTTGTGCTAGATCAGGCCAGCTTCCTCACCCCGGCAGTGGTTGGGATGGGTACTCTGGGAATGCATATGAAATGAGAAGGAACACAAGGCTTCCCTCCCTGCTTCCACTAACACAACTTAGAGACTTTTATTTATCATATCTTTGAATGATGTTGAATATTCTGCCATAGTGTCCCATGGTAACGAATCTTCTGAGCTAACAAAGGGATGCAAAAGAATTGGGTAGCATTCCATAAATTTATTTGGGAGGTGCAAAGTTAGGAAAAAACCTAAACCAGCCAACAAACCCTCAGAAAGTAATACAACAGAAGTTCAATAAGACATCACAAAGCATTCATATATCTTAACAACTGTATCTCAAAACAAAACCCCCAACAATAATTGTCTGTAGCAGAAATATGACACATGATGGCAAAATATGACAAGACATAGACAGATACATATGACAGAAGTCCTTAGCACAATTTTGCTAAGGACTGTATCTGAACTTAAACAGATGTAATGAAAATCACTTTTTTATTGATGAGAAAAATATGACATTGAGAAATCTTACATTTTTCATCAGGGGATGGAATCCTCAAAATAGCTTCAGGAGACTCTCCAGCAGAGTTATAAGCAGTGACAGATATTATATGTGCCTCTTCATTTAAAAGTAAGGTCATTTTCTGTTCAGTAGAGTTGTTTGTACTTTTATGTGCAGCCTTGTTTTCTGGAAAATACCGTATTTTGTAGCCTAGAATTCTCCCAGAAGGCGGAAAGCTTTTTAATGGCTATTAAAAAAATATACAGTAATAAGTGTTTCACAATGTTATCTGCACAAGTAAAAATATACGCTATATTAAAGATCAAATTACAAAACTGTTATATTGTATTTAGAAAAGCAAGGTATTTTCTTCAGGCCCATCTTCAGGACAGACAGGCATGACAATTTCCTTGATGGATTTCAAAAGTCAAATGGTGAGACTTGAAATGTAAAGAGCCTTTGGACACTTTACTAGAAGATTAAAGTGAATTTAAACACAGCTTTGGCAAACTGGATTGTTTAAATGTAGTTTAAGGATTTTCAATGAGATTTTCCAGTGATCTGAACACAATTAAATGCTCCCTTTCCACACAGATTACAAAACTCCATTCACCTACCATTCAGTAAACAAAAGCCTTTTCAATTCTAATTTAGTTCAGTGAGCATCTTTTTTCTGATAACATCATATGCTTCTGGCAGTTATATGTCCTACAACACTAAAATACTTAAATACAACATCAGCTACAAGATATCAATACAATTAGCAGTCACAAAAAAATATATATACCTTCCACATAAGATGTACAGATCTATTTCTAGATGAGCGTGAAGACTCAATTACCCTCCACAAATCCACTTTTCCTGAAGGAGCTATTTGAAGACAAAAAAACACCAAAACACTTGCAATTTGTTGCTATATTAAAAAGATAGTTTAATATGGTGAAAACAATCAAAAGGTTTCTCTAATATGGTGAAAAAACTCAAAAGGTTTCAAACACAGAGTCTAAGAGAAACTTAGTAAGTTTTATCTTCTGTAGTATTATGCCTTTTTTTTCCTAATTAGGTACTTCCTTCTCTCCATAAGTTTGCTGCTGCTTGCTTTCATTTGTTCAGTTCTAGAGTATCCCAGAAGAGATTTTCTAGTCTTGTTTTAAAACTGGCATTTTGATTTCTCCACTTATAATTTATTTCATTGAACACACATGCTGCACTACTTTTCTGCTACATTCTTACTTCGCATTGTTAAATCTTCATCTACACTCCTAATTTTCCCCCTCTTCAGTGTCTACTCATCTGTTTTCTTCCTTAGCCCTACATTGTTTGAATTTCATTGTCCAAATCTCCTCCAATACTGGCTGCTGTCTTTCAGTTTTCCTCTTCTGTCTTTAAACAAAATACACCTGTTCTGTTTAAGCAACAGGATTCTAAATTCAATAGAATACACTGCAACACATTTTTTTCCCAACTAAATCCTAATGCCTCCAAGTAT
The DNA here is from genome assembly GCF_022539315.1 of Serinus canaria. Lineage (NCBI taxonomy): Eukaryota > Metazoa > Chordata > Aves > Passeriformes > Fringillidae > Serinus > Serinus canaria. Next base: position 58,502,710 of record NC_066343.1, read on the forward strand.
AACAGAAGAAAACTTCCATAGGTAGGCAGCTTACCTTTTTCTTCTGTGCTTTCGTTTTTCTCTCCACTCCATCCACTCCAAAATGCTGACTCATTATTGACACACCGAATGGCAACAGAATAGTCTGTGGAGTCCCACAGACCTGTGAGATTACATGATCCTATGCTCTTCTTAGAATTCAGTGAGACATTGACAAATTCCTGGAAATAAGAACAGGAACAAAAATAATTTGATATAAAATTTAGGGCAGATATATGACTTATTTTCTTAATAAACCTACAGAAGATGCAGTTTTTGTGTATACCATGTCATTTCTCTGAAACCCAAGATTGCTTGCTTTATACTTCACTTTTCTGTGTAGCACCTCTGTTCCTCCTGTAAAATGATACCAAGCCTGTGGCTTGAACAGTGTGCAGCTCACATGTGATTCTAGAGCAGCTGTGCACAGAAGCTGCTGGAGGAATGCAGTTCCCACTGGTGGGAAGCAAGTGGTTATTGCTAAAGCCATTTCTACAATAATGTCCCACAGCAGCATCCTGGGGGAAGCAGTGATTGCCCCAGTGATTCCTAACAGTTTGTGAGTCAGCTGGGTACTTGCTTCCTGTCTTGTTCATCTTTTCTGAGTTTCAAGGACTTCTAGCTGTTAGCCATACAACAGTGTAGCTGTGGGTTGACTCAAACATTATCAGCATAGGATTAAAATTAAAAGGTAAATGAAAAGACAAAAAATTCTGGTACCAAGAGGTAAAAAATAAGATGATGCCTGTTAGTGGTGAAGGAAGATAGGAGTATACAAAATAAATTATGTAGTATCTTTTCAGAAAAGTAATGACAATGAGAGTCATTTCTTTGTCTTAAAAGGAACCTCACTCACTTCAACACCCCCAACAGGGCTAAAACACAGTGAAGAAATTCTTGGCTTCCATCAGTTGAACCTTCCAATGAAAAGTGAATCAGTCTATAACAATGCAGACTGTACTATATCAACTACAACAAATGCAGACACCCACTCAATATGAACACCATAATGGGAAGTGCACCGCTTAATGTATCTGAAGATTTTAGTCTGCTCTGATCTCAAGAAAGTCACTGTCAAAAAATACCTGCTTCTACGAGAGTGAATTCAGGGGTCTCCAAACCACTGCAGGTAACAGATTCTGCAACAAATCTAAATTTAAAAAGGCTCCTAAGCTATTATCAACCTCTGGCAGATCCTGACATAGAACTGGAGACATGTTTTACTAGGTTTTAGTTACTTGTCAAAAAGCTGTTAATGATATTGCATTGTAATCAGAAACTTGGAAATTTAGTATATGGAAGTACAAAATGTCACATGTTTTTCACTCAGTAAAAACAGTTCACACCAAACTATTTAGACTGGTTTGGTCAGATAACTTTAAAGGCCAAGAAGATATTTGTCATTTGTACAAATGCGCAAACACTTTTTGTTAGGTTTTTTGGGGAGTTGGTTTTGGGTTGCTTTATTTTGGTGGGGTTTTTTTTGCATATATGTGGTGACAAAGAAACAGCTCTTATGTCTTTATTTGTCATGGGTAGCTCCTGTTTCTTCTGAAATGTCTGTGTGAAAATGCAGGTGTGAGCTGAGGAAGCAAATGGACATAGGCTGTATTTGATAGCAAAAAAACCAGACAGGTGATTTCTAATGCAGGTGCTGAACCTAGAAAAAGTACACAATAAAGCTGTAGCCCTCCAGGGACTATGAGGTCCCTTCCAAAAGTAGAAAATGTAAGGACCTCAAAGAATGTAAATGTCAGACACCAGTGCCTTGGCTCCAAAGAGATAAACATCTCAAATAAGTCTTTTAAACAATCAGTAGTTCCATTCCTAATACCCCAACTGGATCTGAACAATCCTGCCCATCCAATCATCCTGAATCCAAGAACTAGTATGTCATATTTACAGTAATGATGCTTGAAAATGTGAGAAGGATGCTAGTAAGAAACATCCTTGATATCAGAAATGTTTTAAAGCTCTGATGACTACTTTGATGATTTTTTTCTCTCCCAAAATTATAAATGTGGTGTGTAAAATTGTAAGATCAAGGCAGACATCTCAGTTCAATTAACTTGAAAAAGCAATTCAAGAAACTTAGCCAGTTCTTTAATTTGGAAGAAGAAACAGTAAAATTACAAATACAATCCCTTCCAAATGAAGACCATAGCAACAGGTCATCTGAAATAAGCAAATATGGGGGTTTTTACAACAATTCATTTAAGTGTCAGGAAGACAAACTATGAAAAGAACTTCCTTTATTTTTCATCTAGCAAAATTTTTATTTTCATTCACTTTAAAATAAATTTAACATCATTTCATTAATCTGATTCAAATACTGCAGTTCTGAGTGAGTGCTGTTTTCAACACCAGAATTCAAGGGAAAAACAAAATATTGTTCCTGACTGCATGTGTAATCCCTTGGCCTAGGGTCATCCCTCATCCTTCCACAAAGTAATACTGAGAAGCACAATATGTAACAAAACAGATGATGACCAAAAGAAAAAGGACAATTAACCCTGGAAACCAAGCCGTGTTCTTAAGATCATGCACCCCTGGTAACATTCCAGTAAAATAACAAGGTTATTATCATTATTTCAAAAAATATGTTGCCTTTTTTCTACTTAAATTCTTATACAAGGTTATCATCATTATTTCAAACAACTTGTTGCCTTTTTTTCTACTTAAATTCTTATAATATTAAGAAGTTAGTCACAAAGAAACTTCCATGGAAAAGAAAAATGATGTAACTTACGGTAAAGTTTGAATACAAGTTTCTGTATTGAACCTGGCAAATAATATGTTTTAAAGGGATAATCTTCTCAGGCATTTTCCAGGTTACCACAAGTAACTGCTTTATACCAGGAATTTTTTTAACTGAAAGTATTTCAGGAGGGGCAAATTTCTCTAGAATGAAGAAACAAAAACATTAATAGAGGAAAACGCTTCTATAGAAGTTCAGAATTTCTCTGTCTCTGTGTGTTTCAAGAAGTTAAAACCTTATCCCAATAACACACATCCTATCAGAGTATTCATGTGATGGTTTACTTTATAGATGTAATTCTCCATATCGGAAATTATCTGTAAGAGAAATTGCACACATAACTGATTTAATTACACTGGATTTTGAACAACCTGATCTAGTGGAAGGTGTCCCTGCCCACCCAAGCCTTTCTATGATTCTGGGATTCTACTCATAAACCTGCTCTCAAATAGGTGTGCAGACATCTTTCATTTTTATCAGCACTGAAAAATATAACCCAGAGACAACAGCAGAGAAAACAAATGAAGTAGTGCTGGGATGCCAAAGACAAGACTGAACTGCAGATGAGGAAAGAATTCAGCTAGAAATTATCTGAAGGGGAGAGAAGTATAAAGGAGATGATGGGGAAAAAAAAGGACTAGCAATAAGAAAAAACATGTCTGGCATAGAGGGTGTAGAAAGTAATGAAGAGCCACAGTAGATCTGAATACAAGAACAAAGGATGTGACTGATAAGTGCTGCAGCAAAAAGTATTCCTTTATAAGGGTTACTGCTTAACTACACCACCAAAATGAACAGAGGAGAAGCACAGGACAAAGGGAGAAGAGGTAGACAAAATATTATTATTGCTCCTGTATGCAATTATTACTGCACATAGAACAGGTGGGGTTTTTTAACATTCCTAACCAGAAAGTGGAATAGCAGAGCATATGATGGCTGGCCCTTGAGAAATTATAATATCACCACCCATTGCAGCCAGGTGTTGCACTGATACTTGGTACCACTCAGATATATTAGAGTCCAAGTACCAATTAGACTGACAGAAAGTTTGAATATATGGCCTTTACTTTTCAATAATTAAAATGTCAGTCATTTATAATTGATATATCAGACATCAGCTTAAAGAAATATCGTTGCAGTTAGATGTTGCCTAGCATGAAAACAACACCCTGTCATTTCTCACCACCTCACAGTAAGATCAAGAAACTGCTGAAAATTACTACTGTAACACCAACCAGTTGGAAGAATTTTACATGGAAAGGTCATAAATGAAATCCTTATTGATTCTTTCTTAATTACCTATTTTTTGCAAAGGGATGGGGGCACACTCTGTTAAGGATGAACCCAAAACATTTTTAGCTTCCACTTGAAAACAAAAATCATTACTATAAACATTGTCAGGATAAAAAAATGAACACGACTCTGTTGTAGTCAAGCAGGATCCGACTGTATCGGGAGAAGACATCCTAAAAAAAAGAAAAATAAAAGAAGTTAGAAACTAGAGGACTTTCTTAGAATAATTCAAACAAATTGTTAGGCTATTATTTATATATCTTTGAGGTATTATTTATATATCTTTAAGGTACTATTTATACATCTTTCATATATCTAAGAGTTTTTTACCAGTGAACATTTTTAGATTACATGTTTGTGCAAAGAAATACCCTTTCCTAATTTTCCTGCCCCCTTGTACCAGTCCTTTTGTAGTCACATGCTAAACTCAGCTAGGGAGATACCTCGATTAAAACTTATGTTTAGATTTGGCTGGAAATAGTTCCGCAATCCATTTCACTTTGTGGTTAATAAGAAGACTGTGCTTATATACAAGCAGGAATAATACCGAAATGTGCTTTCAATGGCTGTTTTAACTTCTGGCTTCACAAACACAGCTAAGTTATAAAATCTAGAAACACCAGAAGTAGTTAGAAAGTTCCATGTTAAAAAGATGGAAGCCTAAAATGTCAAAGCTAAAATGGAGATAAAACTAAAAAGGTTTTCCTACCCTACAATTTAAATTACAAAGATAGTATGCACTAGTACAATATGAAAAAGTACCCTCCACAGTCTGAATTCCTTCCCATTCTCAATAATAACTTCAGGCATTTTAGAAATTTCTTCATGAAACAGTATTACCTGGATTCTTGGTTAGGTATAAAAAGAGCACCACTAGAAGCAGCACTATAAAGGACAGATTGACAAGTGCATCGGGACAAATCCATACTATCACCTTCAAATTCCTATCTCAGATCTGCCTTGGAACAATACTGATTTCACCAGTTTCACAGTCATAATGAAAAAACAAGCTCCTAACCAACATTTAAAATTCAACTGAAATTGAAAGAACCAAGTATCTGTGCTTCTACATTGGAAAGCATGAGACCACATCATTTGCACTTGTAAATAGAAATCCCCAAGCAACAACGCTGGATTTTTTGACTGAAACCTTGTGACTCCAAGGGTCACTAGGTTAAATGCTACTGGAGTCAAGCAGAATACTGCAGTAAGGCAGTGGCTTAATGAATTTTGATGGGAATTTTTTAAAGCAGATGAAGAACCAATATTTTTTATGCCCCCAAAATGATGTTAGTTCATTACATAGAAAGTTTCTAGAAAACTCACCCATAAAATGCCTCCATTCACCATTTGTGCATATGGTCACTCAACTTTCAATCTTATTAGTAATGTTAACTCAAAGAACAAGTGAATATTAGCTCTAATATAAATATTTCTCTACTGAATATTGGTTGAGAATGCTTATTTCTTTTATACAGCACACTAAAAAGATAACAGACTGCAAGTATTTTCAACAATTACCAACCCTGAATTAATCTATTTAAATTACTGAGAAATGCCAAGACTCCAATCTCCATGATGGTTTCAAGCTTTCTTTAAACAGAAGTCAGGATGAGAGAGGAAGAGAACTGGTTGCCACACCCCAGCAACCCAGTGCCCAGCATATCTAATACTTACAGTTTTCGGTACAGAGTATAGTTTGTTGTAAAACTTGTTTCTCTTCCTGCATTCCAGGTACAGGTAAGGTTAACATCATAGAAATAAATGCAGGAAATATTTTCTGGCATGTCTGGACGAACTACAGTGACAAAGGTTAAAAGAAATCCAGTAAGAATAAGTAATTTCATGTACACTTGATTTTGTCGGTCAAAAAGCAATTATGGCAAACTTCATTCAGTGTCTTCATAGCGCTTCATTTCATCACCCCTCACTGCCCTCAGAACTCCTCACAGTACAAAAATCAAAACCACTCTTTCTTACCCTGAGGAGACAGCAAGATTTTCTCCAACTATTTCTCAGAAATACTTTACTAAGTGTGCCTAAAGGCAAGAATTCTAACCATCATATATCAAATCACTGCATATGCTGTCTTGAACATCTAAGCATACGCACACCCTGTCTCCCCTTTGCAACACACCTGTAGTTTAAGGTAAGTCCAGAAAGAGGAAAAAAAAAAAAAAAAAACCCAGAAAAAGCACAAAAAAAAAAAAACAAGGAAATCTCTGACAGACAGAACTCCTTTTGGTTCTCTCCCAGAATATCTGTTTACCCTATAAAAAACCCAAATCTGAGAAACATGCAGAAGCAAAGTTCCTGGGAAACAGATCTGTGTGACCCCAAAGAGATCACTTATTCTGGACTCTCTTTATCTTATAAGCAAGATAGCACAAAGGAAACAATCTTCTGCAATCTCTATAGTCTGAAGTCATCCATAAAAATGTAGCACCCTAAAAGACTTTCTTGTTACAGCTCAATTTCATTACTGTTAGAAGAAATTGGAGTAGAAGAGAACTGCCCCCAGTGAAATCAACTGATTGACAAAGCCCTCTTTTCAAAACAGTATTTTTCTGTCCCAGAACTGTCAAAAGATCTTTTTTTTTATCAACAAGCTTACAGCACATTAAGCTTTGCTGACATGTAAGACCTTTTGCTGGATTTTTTCCTACAGATGTTTTGCTTTTATTGCTTCTTTATTAGAATGGGACCCCCAGGCATATGTAAGTATACTCTGGACTTAATCTGTCCAATAAATTAGAGAATTTGTAAATATATTTTAATGTTCTACATAAGAGAGTGGATTATAACTTCTTTAGAAGAGAGGATTAGAGAAGAAATCCTCTCTGGAGAAAGCTGAAGCTGGCTAGGCTGGAAAGAAGATATAACCAAAGGAACAGACCCACTACCTTTGGAACTCAAGAGAAAACTTCAGCTAGGCAAAAGTTAGGGTCAGAAAGGTTACAGACCTGTATCAGTAAGGAATGCTGGTAATTTCATGCTTTATTTCAGAAAAAAATACATATATGTGTATAAATATATATATAGACATACACTTGAATACATGTGTTTTAAAATAACACAACCAAAAGTAGCTGTTTTAAAGGTAAAATTACTATACTAAGTTGTTAAAAGAAGTTAAGATTATTTTTTCTGCCTTTATACTTACAGCCAGATTTAACTTCTGTGTCAACCAGAGGTAGTTCCTTGTCCAAGTACTTCATTAAACATTCCACATAAGCTGTGCTGTAAGTGAAATTATGAATTGTTATATTAGATACAGTCTCATTCACAATGTTATAGTTTTCTGGAGCAATCAATTCATCATTCAATTTCCAAATGATGTGGCTTGCATTCCTCTGTGGCATGTAGTTCTTTCTAAGAACACAGGATAGTTCCACTGAGGATCCTCTTTCAATTTCAGGAGATGAAGGAAAAATGTCAGCATCTCTGATAGAGTTTTCATCTAAAAACAAAATAAAAAACATCACATAGCCATACTCCTCTTAAAGTACTAGTGAAAAAATGGTAAGTTGTTTTGTTGTCTACAGATAATTTATTTTTTTCATATAGAATTAAAATAAAATGCCCAGTTAGTCATTCCAATCAGACATTCTGGTTTGAAAATGCAGTTCACATTAATTACTGTATTACAACAGGTTTTACATTAGAGTGACATTTCAACAATTTCACAGAAATAATGAGGAAGTTTCTACTCAGATACTTTTTTAATATCCCTAAATGAAGAAAAGAAGGTCTTGTACTTCAAGCCTGTTTTTATAAAACATTCCTATCTGTAAAAGCTATGGATGTAATTTACATGCATTTATCATTACTACTTGCAATATCCAAAAATACATTAGACACCTAAGACTAAAATTTACAACTAAGATGCAATATATTTCAGAACTCTTCAAAATTTCATTTGGAGAATATTACCTTTTGGAAAAACTTCTTATGGCAAGACAGGTCCTAATAATCCAGAAACATACCTGCTACAGAGCTGCAGAGCAGAACAAACATCCAGATCAAATTGCTGAACATTTCCTTCTCAGTAATTATGGGCAGAAAATGCTGTCATAAAATAAAAAATAAACTGATGGTTTTTATTTTTTAAAAGTAAAGTGAAGATGCCCTTTTAATACTTTGTTAGTATTTGTGTCAGAGTCGATAACGTTATTTAGCTTTTTTCACTTGTATTCAAGTGAAGTATTGCTTTGTCTAAGTGTTTCTCCTTCCTGAACAAAGGAGAAATTTGATGCAGTTTTACTAAGACAAGTTGCATACATTTCCAATAAAAAATAGATAAGTGTACCTAAAACACTGCTGAGGGCAATCCAATCCACACAAGTTTTTAACCTTCCAAGGATCATGTAAGTCACTGGTAAGAAATGTATCTCTATTCATTGACATTAAGCCTGCCTAGTTTTTCTAAGCAGATTAATCTAGCTAATTCCTTTGAAAATGAAGGCTCATGCAGGAGAAGGAATGATCTGCCTGTATTGTTCATCACCACCTAGTAAAGAAATTGTTCAGGAAGTGGACAACAGTCCAGGACACCTTTCACCCAAAAGAAGGTGAATTCCTATTGGTTTTTTCCCAGTTTTGCCCCAGCAGCAGACCTGAGTGCACTGTGTAAAGACAAAGGAAGGCACCTCTCTTTGCCTTTCTTTTTGAAGAAAGAACTACTGAACTACTGTGCAGCCAAAAAACCTCAGACTCTAGGTTAAGGAGGAAAGCAAAGTAGTAGACTAGGGTTGCATATGAAAAAATTATGAAAATCAAACACTCTCCTTGCCTCAACTGCTGCTGTCAGCACTTACAGAATCACAAAATGTTTGTTTGGAAGGGACCCCTACAGACCACCTGATCCAAACTTACACAGGGCCTCCTAGAGTCAGCTCCCCAGGACCATGTCCAGACAGCTTCTGAAGATCTCCCTTGATGGAGAGTCCACAAACTCCCTGGGTAACCTGCTCCAGTACTCGTTCACTCTTACAGCCAAAAAAGTATTTCCTGATGTCCAGAAGGAATCTCCTGTGTTTCAGCTTGTGCCCACTGCCACTGGTCCTATCACTGGGAGGATTCTGGCTCTTTGCACCCTCCCCTCAGGTACTGATGAGACCTCCTCGTTCAGCTTTCAGCTTTCTCTTCTCCAGGCTGAAGTTACAGCTCCCATATGGCAGATGCTCCAGTACATTATCCGTCACTGCGGCTGTTCCCTGAACTCTCTCTGGTACGTCTATGTCTCTCTTGCTATCAGGAATCCAAAACTGGACTAAATACTCCAAGTGTGGGCTCAGCAGAGCTCAACAGAGAGACAGGATCACCTCACTTAGCCTGCTGGTTGCAGCCCTTACACAGCCCAGGAAATCAGCATTATTTGTCACAGGGGCACATTGCTGGCTCATGCTCTACTGGGTGTCAGGGACCACCAGAGCATTTTCTGCAAAGCTGCCCTCCAGCTGGCCAGGCACCTGTACTGCTGTCTGGGACTGTACCTCCTCAGATGAAAGATTTGGCACTTCTCCTTCTTGAACTTCATGAAGTTCCTGCCAGCCTATCTCTCCAGCGTGCTAAGATCGCTGTGGAGAGCAGCTCAACCTTCTGGCTTATTACTCACCCCTTCCAGTTTTGTGTCATCAGCAAACTCACTGAAGGCAAGCTCTGCCACAGCATTCTAATCCAGAACATTAATGAACACGTTGAACAGGACTGGGTCCAGTATTGCCCATTGGGGTACATCACCAGTGACTGGCCTCCAGATGGACTTCACCACTAATCACCACCCTGTGGGTTCATTTTTTAAGCCAGTTTCCAATTCACCTCACTGCTCATCCAGCCCATGCTTCATCAACTTGTCTGTAAGAACCCATCTGTAAAGTGGCCCAACTCCACCATGAATGGCAACCCACACCACTCCTTTGGCTAGGAAGTAGAAGATCTGCCTGTAGAAAACAAAGGTGTCAGATGCCCTTAACCACACAAGCGCCTAGAGCCCAGCATTCCAACTTCCAGGACAAGTAGCTCTAGTTACCATGCTCATAAGCAACAGGTGGGCATTAGTATTTTGCAACTACCTGGGGTCCATGTTTCAGATTAGGTTTTCAGATTTGTCTGGAATTTCAGCTCTCCATCAAACCTGTGTCTCAGGAAGGCTCCAGGTGGGAGGCAAGTACTATCTCCCTAGAACATCAGTAGCTTTCAGTCCCAACAAAGTATCTCCTCCTCCCACAGGTTCAGATAATGCCACAAAGCAGGTGTGCACCAGGTCACTGGACAGAGATCTAAATAGAATATAGGCAGCAGAAGCTATGCCCTATGCTATGGTTCTTTCCACAAAAACTTGGATTTACTAAAAAAAATAAAACCTTACAGCAATCTAAAAGAGAAAAACATGGTACAAAAAATGCATTAAGCTCAGTTTCTGTCAGAAATCAACTTAAATATTATTTTAAGTTTGTCTTGGGAAGCATTTCATAAACTTTAAAGCTATGACAGTAAAAAACACAAGAAAAAAATCACAAGGATGTGGGATAGAAAGAAAAATGAGGAGTTTGTCCAGTGACATATTTCTAAAATACAGCAGTAGCAAGATGTATACCAACAAGAAATAAAGCCAGTATATAAAGAGTACATAAAGTACTTATTCATGTAGGCTGTATGTTCTTGTTCTCAAATAAGTAAAGATGAATTGCACTACTGATGGCAATAAAAAATAGCAGCTGTTCCAAGTATTCTGTACCAACACAACTCCAGAAGCTTTTCTCATTGCCCTTGATGTCTCTGGCCAGATTTAATTCTATCAGGACTTTAAACTTTCCTAATCTGATCCATGGTTTCTTTTTGTATTCCTCCCAAGCTACCTGCCCCCACTTCCACCCTGTACAGACCTCATTTTTGTGTGTGAACCCATCCAAGCAGACCCTCCCAGTGTTTTTGACCAACTTCCTCTTTGTTGGAATGCATCAATCCTGAGCTTGAGGAAGATAACCCTTGAATATCATCCAGCTCTCTTGGGCCCCTCTTCCCTCCAGGGCTTTATCCCATGGTGTTCTACCAAGCAGGTTCCTGAAGAGGCCAAAGTCTGTTTCCCTGAGTCCAGTATAGTGAACCTGTTGTTCTTGCTGCCCTAAGGACCTCAATCAAACTCCAGCATTTCACAGTCATGGCAGTCAAGATTTCCTGAGCTTCACCTTCCCACCAGCCCCTCCCTGTTGGTGACAACACAGTGCATCACAGCACTTCTCCTCACTGACTCCACTGTCACCTGGAGAAGGAAGTCACCACCAACACACATTACAAAAACCTCTTGGATTGCCTATGGCCACCTCTGTTCTCCCTCCAACAGCTATTGTGGAGGCTGGAGACCCCCAAGAACACCAGGGCTTTTGAGCACAAGGCTGCTCATATGCAGAGAGTCTCATCTGTTCAGCCCTGCTGGTCAGGTGGCCTGCAGCAGACTCCACTGCAATGTCCCCTGTCCCCACCCTCCCTTGAAGCCTGACCCATGCCCTGTCTGTCAGCTCCTCACCCACCCCAGGCAGAGAGAGCTCTGTGCTCTCCAGCTGGTCACAGGCACAGGAGGCAATGCCATCTCCTCACCTCCCTGCCTGTCCTTCCTAAACAATCTGCATCCTTCCATTCCAGCACTCCAGCCACAGGAACCATCCCACCACAACTCCACTGAGACAAGAAGATCACAGCCCTGCATGTGAGACATGCTTGTCTCTAACTACTCATTTATTCCCCATAATAAGAGGTAAAGCTTCTGCTGATATCCTACATGCAGATTTACTATTTTTGAGGGGATATGAGACAGAAGAGGATGCAGTTCAGCCAAAATAGTTCAGCTCTTTCCAAGAATAAAGCAAACAGATTTTTTAGCACATTCTTTTAACTAGCTCCAGCAATCCCATAGTTTCTTAGAAAGGAGTTGGAACTCAGAAGCATTGGCAAATCATAATAACATTTTTGAGTAGTGCTTAAGCTGAAAATACCACAGGACATATCCCATCACAGTGGAGTACAGAACTGCAAGAGACTACAGGCATGACCAAGCTGGCTGCAATGTCAAGTTAGAAGCCTTTGAAAAATTCTAGTTTCACATGCACACCAGAAAGCTTAAACAATCGAAGATTCCATCCACACTCAGTGAGTACTCCTCATCCTGTATCCATTCTTTTCTCCCTTTTCTAGTTCTTCTCTAGTACTCAGCCATATAATAAGTCACTTTCACTTGCCAAAACAGAAAAAGACTAAGGAAAAAAGGTATTTGTACTACATTAGCAAATGTAAGGCATCTGAGTTGGTGAAACAGAGGAGATAACCGGGCAGAGAAACCTCCATGAGTTTTCCCAGATGTGAGTTGGTTATTATCCTGCTTCCACTTTGTCCAGTATCAATTAGCAGCTGTTTCTTTGGCATGGCAGCTGGTAGTTCCAACTTGCCAGAAACCAAGGTAGTGACTTAGGTCACAATGCTGCTCATCTTACGTGCTTGTCAGGACACTGATATATGTGACAAAATAGCTCTTTGGCTGTTTACTGAAGAGGCTGTATAGGTAAAAGTGATCAAAGAACATGCCTGAGTGACAATTACACTGTATGTGCGTAAGTGTTTCACTTAAAGATGCCTTCAAGTGATTAAAAAAAATGATTCGTCAAAACAAGACTTTTCCCCATATTGTATTCAAGACCATTTATTAATTGCCCTTCTTCCCCATTTCAGGACATGAAACCTTTGCCATTCAGAACCCTTTCTAGGATTGCTTTTAACTACATGCTTTTAACTACTTTATGCCTCTGCTATACAGTGTAGATGTTACACCAAGGCTAAAGAACATGCCACATCTGTAAATGTAAAGACAACATGTCATGGAGTCATTGAATCACAGAATATTAAGGGTTGGAAGGGATCTTAAATACCATCTAATCCTAACCCTCCCTTCCATGTTCAGTGACACCTCCCAATAGACCAGGATGCTCAAGGCGTTATCCAACCTGGCCTCAAACACTTCCAGGGATGGGGCATCTACAACTTCCCTGAGCAACTTGTTCCAGTATTTCACCACCCTCACAGTAAAGAATTTCTTCCTAATATCTAATCTAAATTTCCCCTTTTTCAGTGTGCCTCCTTGCCCTGTCATTCCAGCTCCTGTCAGAAAATCCCTCTCCAGTTTCCCTGCAGGCCCCCTGAGATACTGGAAGGTGTCTGTGAGGTCCCACACAACCCTCTCTTCTCCAGGCTGAACAGCCCCAACTTGCTCAGCCTGTCCTCATAGCAGGGGTGCTCCAGCCCTCCCACCAACCTCCTGGCCCTCCTCTGGACCTGTTTACAACTCCTTGTCCTTGTGCTGGGGACCCTAGAGCTGGATGCAGTGCTCCAGGTGGGGTCTCAGCAGAGCAGGGCAGAGGGGTAGAACCCCTCTCTCATTCTGCTGGCCAGTGCTGCTTTGGATGCAGCCCAGGATTCCCTTGGCTTTCTGGGCTGGGAGCACTCACTGCTGGCTCATGGTGAGTTTTTCATCAGCCACCACCCCCAAGTCCTTCCCCACAGGGCTGCTCCCAATCACTTCTCTGCCCAGCTTGTGGGTGTGCCTGGGATTGCCCCAAGGCAGGTGCAGGACCTTGCACTTGGCCTTGCTGAGCTTCCCTGAGGTTTGCATGGTCCCACCTCTCAAGCCTGTCCAGGTCCCTGTGGATGCCATCCCTTCCCTGCCCTGTGTCGACTGCCCCACCCAGCTCAGTGTCCCCAGCAAACTTGGTGAGACTGCCCTGGATCCCACTGTCCACATCCCTGACAAAGGTGTGGAACAGCATCGGCCCCAGGACCGACCCTGAGGGACACCACTCCTCACTGGTCTCCATGTGGACAAGGAGCTGTTGACCACAACTATTTGTGTGTGGCCATCCACCAAGCTCTTTACCCACTGAGTGGTCCATCCATCAAATCCACATCTCTCCAACATAGAGACAAGGATGGCAAGTGGGACAGTGTCAAATTCTTTGCTTAAATTCAGGTAGACAATGGGAGTTGCTCTGCCCTTGTCCTCTAGAGCTACAGCACCCCATCATAGATCACCAAATTTGTCAGGCATGGCTTGCCCTTAGTAAAGCCATGCTGGTTGTCACCAATCACCTCATTTTCCATGTGCCTTAGCACAGTTTCCAGAAGAATCTCCTCCATGATCTTTCCTGGCACAGAGGAGAGACTGCTCTGTAGTTCTATGGGGCTTCTGCGTTCCCCTCTCTTAAAATGGGGGTTATAGTTCCTTTTTTTTTCAGTCATCAAGGACTTCATTTGACAGCCACAATTTTTCAAAAATTATGTATAGTGGTTTAGGGGCTTCTTCTGCCATCTCACTCAGGATCCACAGATGAATCTTATTAGATCCCACAGATTTGTGCACATTCAGGTTTCTTAGATGGTATTAGACTTGATCCTCTCCTACAGTGGGTTTACGGTCTTCATTCCCCCAGTCTCTGCATTTGCTTTTCTTGACTTGATTGACATGGCTGGAACTTTGCTGTTTAAGACTGAGGCACAGAGGTTGTTGAGAACCTTGGCCTTCTCTTCGCCCAGGGTATCCATGACTCCCATTTCCTTTTGAAGAGGGCCTAACTGCCCAGTACAGGGGGACAATCCCTGCCCTGGCCCTGCTGGCCACACCATGGCTGATCCAGGCCAGGATGCCATTGGCCTTCTTGGCCACCTGGGCACTCCCTGGCTCATGTTCAGCTGCTGTCACCAGCACCCCCAGCTCCTTTCCAGCCTCTCTGCCCCAGCCTGTGGCACTGCCTGGGGTTGTTGTGACCCAAGGGCAGGACCTGGCACTGGGCATTGTTGAACCTCACACTCACACTCAGCCCATAATCCAGCCTGCCCAGATCCCTCTTCAGAGCCTTCCTGCCCTCCAGCAGATCAATTCCTGCCCCAGTTGGTTTCACCTGCAAACTGACTGAGCGTGCCCTTGGATCCCCTTGTGAGAATCAGCAATAAAGATCCTGAACAGGATGTACTGAGCTCTAGGGAACCTCATTAGCAACCAGCTGCCAACGGGATGTGGCACTATGCAGCACAATTCTTTGTTCCAGTCATCTTCAAGAATTTTTAACATCTTTGCTGAAATGTGTCCGGAAATTCTTTCCTATGAAGTCTGATACCCTTCTAACAACTATGAAGGAAGAAACTAGATAGACACTCCTTTTATTTAGTCTTTACCATCCTTTGCTACAGCTCTCCCATGGTGGCTGCCACATGGAGAGACAGACCTTGCCCTATCCACAGCCAGCAAAAGCTGAAAGACAGGAGCCTAAGCATCTGCTCTAGCCCACTGGGCCACTCAACTGCAGTGTTCTGCAAAATGCACCTGGAAAAGCAATATCCCTGAGTTTTCAGAACTCCAAGATTCAAATCCATCAACACTTACACTCAAATCCTAGAGGAAAAGAGGACATTCCAGGAAAATTATTCAAATATGCACTTCATCATCCCTTTTGGCAACAGGGTGCATCAGATTCATGATTGGTCAGGACTGCACCAAAGGTGAGTACCAGTGAACATCCAAAAAGGAAAACAGAGGGTTTCCCACATCGGTCAGAGAAGACAATAACATGTAAACATAATGGAAGAAGCAGTAAATCTGAGGGACAGCTAATAGGTATTTTCAACTTTTTAACCCCTATGAGCTATGCACTGACAAGCCCATCATGGGAAAAATGACAGACACTGAGATGAAAGATCCTGGGCACATTGATTTCATAATCCACAGTCTCCAATTGAGCCAAAAATAGTCAGTTGAACCTCAGGGCAAGATAAATAACATTCAAACATTTACCTTTAAATAGAAATTGATTGAAACAGGTGCTAGGTGCACTTTCTTCTGCAAAATAAACTTTTATGTATTTTAAATTATGATGGCCTACCAGCAAACTTAATGGTATCATAATCTACGAACACCACTTAAAAAAATAAATTCAAACAATGCATATCTATTCAGAAAACTAGTAAGCTTGCAGACATATCTGAAGGAGCCACATGGTGAGGCTCTCAAAATGCTGTATCAACTGTTGACCACAGAAACTTGTTCTAAAAACAAAGTATTGTCAAAAAAAAAAAAAAAGAAAAAAATCATCATCATGTAAAACAACTTGTTAATTTAAAGACTTGAAATCAACTGGAAACTGAAAAGCAGGAAAGCCAACTTTCGTCTTTCAGTCTCTAAATAGCCAATGTAGGCACAAAAGGATAAGATACATTTGTTCCAAAAGTTTGAAGGACATAGTGACCAGGAAAAGTCAGTTCTGCTAATAACTGCTGATAACAGTTGTTTTGCTTACTATATCCTGGAGTTAGAGATGCAAACATGTTTTGAGAAAGCCTTTGCTTTCTTATAAAACAGCACACTGAATATTCATACATTATAATACAAAATAGCGTTACATTGTTATTTAAATCAAACTTTTAACTACATGAGCTTGATACTAATAGGAAAAACTAGAATATAACTCATTGTTCTCTGAACAACCATAACAAATAAGCCTTTATATAAATCTTAAGGTATAAATGCTCAGATTGATAAAAAAGTTTCAAAGCAGGTGTTCTTTTACTAATCAATGCATTGTACCTCATAAAAGAAACAGAATTTTAATGCAAAATGCTTAAAGATACAAACACAAACCAATATTTACTTTAAATTTACATATGGTTCACTTTTTTAATTTTAACTATATGATTTAATCCAATTTGCCAATGCTCACTAAAAGAAAGGTAAGGCCATCAGGATCACTAGAACTAAATGTTGACATAATTTTGCTTTCAGGAACTATTCTTCCCTGCTCCTTTTTCACCAACAAAATAAAACCAGACAAGCTAAGGTTTAAAGAGAGTTCCTGTACAGGACTGGTCTTGGAGCAAACCTCCTTTGGCACACTGAGTGACTACAAAGTCTATTTGGGCTGCAAGGGTCTACTTTGAGAGATGATTTTGCATCAGATGTTTCAGCAAGTAAGATGTTATTAGACAATGGTTGCCTTCGTGCTCTTCTGTGTTGGTGAAGAACAAGCTGTCTCTGGTGTGGCAAGCAACTAGGTGAGCAAAAGGGATGGGCAGGGTAGGAGGATCAATGCACTGAACTCTAAAGAACATGGAGCTCTCACTGAAAAGAGGGTAGCCAGATCAAAATCTTTTACATTTCTCAGGCTATAATCTTTATTGTACAGAATACACACCTGTCAGAAAATCAGAAGGAAGACTCTCTCTACTACTTCAGAGCATTAGTTTACCCTCGCCAGTCTTGCCTTTCAAACTAAGAGCGGTGCTAGCTGTAAAACACACATCTACTGAAATAATGTTAATAAAATATATTTTGGAAGAACGCAAATATGTTTCTGGACTGTTATGGAATCAGCTACAGCCTCAAAATGCAGACTACAGTGACAATCCCTGTAGTACTGCAGTGCTGCAAGTAGAACATAAAACACAATGCAGGTAATACCATGCTCCACAAACATGAGAAGGCAAGAGTACAAAATGAGCACAAAACTTCACTTTCATACTTTCTTCACATTCAAAAAAGATGACCATGACCCTGAAACAGCCTCTACATGTAATATATTAAATGCCTGAAAAAGACTGTTTAACCATATTATTTTAGAAAACATTTAAACTCAGACTCATTGCAGATTCAGATCAGCTCCTAAGGGTTAGATATCCTGCTTTTCTTTACTATCTATGCTGTAAACTTTATTAACAATACTTCTGTATCTTAGTCAAAACTGCAAGGTAAAACATAGCATGGTAGTGAGAAATCAGACTCCAAACACTACTAAGCAATTTATGTTTTAACTTCTCTTAGTATGGGATTTTTGAATTGAAAATGCCCCCTACAAGCACCAAATCATGCAAAAATTCCTCAGGTTTAAATGATTATTATAGAAAAATCAAGATCTTTAATAGTCAATAAATAAGCCCAAAGCTTCTTTCTCTTGTTTTATACATTTTGAGAACTGTTTTTTTACAGATTAGCCTCTGACAGAAAAATCTGAACTGACCATTCCATTCTTCTGCCCAATACATGAAGCTTCCTTCAAGCATAAAAACATCCTCTTGCCCAATCAGTTTCTTTATTCACAGATAGAGTCCAGAAGCTGGATTTCAACTATTTTAGACAATCATAGAATCATTTTGGTTCCAGAAAACCATCAAGTGCAACCATTAACACAGCACTGCCAAGTCCTGCACTAACCCATGTTCCCAAGTGCCACATCTACAAGCCTTTTAAATACCCCCAGGGACAATGACTCCACCACTTTCCCAGGCAGCCTGTTCCAGTGCTTAATAACTTTTTCTGACAAGAAAGTTCTCCTAATATCCAATCTAAACCTTTCCTGGTGCAACTCGCAGCAATTTCCTTGTCCGTTGCTTACAGCTTGGGAGAAGAGACTGACCCTCATCTCACCACCTCCTTTCAGGCAGCGGTAGAGTGTGCTAAGCCCTCCCCTGAGCCTCCTTTTCTCCAGGATAAACACCCCAGCTCCTCCTCACAGGACTTGTTTTCCAGACCTTCCACTCCCAAAAGACAAGTCACGCAGTCCATTACAAGTGAGAAGGCAAGTGACACTTGCCCAGTTTAAGCAGGAGTGCATGAAGATGATACTCATGATTGGGTAGGTACACAAACACATTAGAAAAACATTTTTCTTATAGGCCGAAATTGCAAACATTGAAGAAACCTGGGGCCAGTACATTTAAATCTGATTCATCAGATGTTTCAGCAAGTAAGATGTTATTAGACAATGGTTGCCTTCGTGCTCTTCTGTGTTGGTGAAGAACAAGCTGTCTCTGGTGTGGCAAGCAACTAGGTGAGCAAAAGGGATGGGCAGGGTAGGAGGATCAATGCACTGAACTCTAAAGAACATGGAGCTCTCACTGAAAAGAGGGTAGCCAGATCAAAATCTTTTACATTTCTCAGGCATCGGAATCTTTATTGTACAGAATTACACACCTGTCAGAAAAATCAGAAGGAAGACTCTCTCGTACTACTTTCAGAGGCATTCGTTTACCCCTCAGCCAGTCGTTGCCTTTCCAAGCCTAAAAGAGCGTGTGACTCGCTGTAAAACCATCACCTCTTACTGAATAATGTTCTAGAATAATATCTTTGGCCGAACGCAAACTCTGGTTCTGGACTGTTATGGAATCCGACGACCGCCCTCCCCCCACATGCAGACTACGCCAGTGACCATCGCCTTGGTAGTACTGCAGTGCTGCAACGTCGTAGACCCAGTAAGAACCCCTACAATGCAAGGTGACTCCCATGCTCGCACACCATGAGACGGCAAAGAGTCCAACACTGAGCCACAAAAACCTCCACTTTCCTACTTTTCTTCTTCAATTCAAAAAAAGATGCATCCCTTGACCCTGGCATCCACCGGCTCTACCTGTAATATATTTAACTGCCTGAAAACGATTGTTTAACCATATTCATTTTTAGAAAAACATTTAAATCTCGGAACTCCTTGCAGGTTCAGATCAGCTCCTAAGGGTTAGATCTCCTGCTATTTTCTGTACTATCATCTGCTGACTACAACTTGTCTTAACACTGACTTCGGTATTTCGTCTGAACAACTGCAAGGTATTAAACATGAATGGGTGTAGTGCAGTAAATCCGATCTACCAAACACTACTAAGCCAATTTATGTTTAGATTCTTTTCGTCTTGTATGGGCTCTTGAATTATTAACATGCCCCCCTACACGCAACCAAATCAATTGTCCAAATATTTCCCTCCAGGGTTTGTAAATGATTATGTATTAGAAAACTCACGATCCTTTACTCGTCAATTAATAAAGACCCAAAGCTTCTTTTTCTGTTTATACTTTGAGAAACGTTTTTTTTACGCTTAGCCCTGACGAAAAAATTGAATGACCGTTCCTTCTTCTTGCCACTGCAGAAGCTTCCTTCAAGCATAAAAACATCTCTTGCCCAATAGTGTCGTTATTCCAGATAGAGCCAGAAGTGGCGTTTCAACTCTTTTAGACAATCATAGAACTCATTTTGGTCCGTAAAAACCGATCAAGTTGAAACCATTATCACAGCCCACTTGCAAGTATGACCGTAGACCTGTTCCCAAGTGCCCACATCTGCAAGCCTGTTAAATACCCCCCAGGGACAATGACTCCACCACTTCCCAGGCGCGTCCCGTGTTAACAACTTTTTCTGACAAGGAAATTTTCTTTGCGAATATCCGAATCTAAACCTTTCCTGGTGCAACTTCGCCGCCCTTTCTGTCGTTGCCTACGTTGGGAGAAGAGGACTACCCTCTCTCACCACATCCTTTAGGCAGCGGGCGAGACTTAGCTGAGTCTTAGCGTGTGCGCCGCCTCCCTGTTTACGAGCCTCTTTTTCTCACCAGGATCCCCCCCCCCGTTCCTCTCAGGACTGTTTTTCCAGACCTTCCACTCCCAAAAGATCACGTACGCACGTCAATACACTGAGAAGGCAAGGGACACGTGCCCAATTTAAGCCGGAGTGCCTGACGATGGCCTCATGATGGTACGGTACACAAACACAGTTCGTGAAACACCACCTTTGTTCTTATACGGCAGACCTATGCAACCTTGAAGAAGAAATTTTTTATTGGGGCCAGTCCATTTCGATCTGATTCATCCCTTCAAGGGAAACTCTGAAGTGATTGAAATACACGACATAGAGCAAGACAATTAAGATACGAGCCTTTTCTTCCTAGTGCTGCATCCATTGCAACTATTTTGAGACTGATTTTCACCATTACACACCAAGGCATACCCCGGCCAAAACATCTGTATTGCCAGTCTTTACAAGATGAGAACAAATGAGCTAAGAGGACCGTTCACTTTCTTCCTCTCCCAACGAACTTGAAAAGAATGACCAAGTAAGGAGTACTATTGGCCAAAGAGACACAGAAGGCCATGTCCTTTGCACCACGTCGGGGATGAAATGCTGAGAGATGCACTCGCTGCGTACGCATCCACTCAAGAACGATCCACGACGTGAGGCTCACAGCCTGGGCCAGCGTTTCACCCCTCTGCTCTTACACTTTATAGATAATGAGGTGAGCGGAGACCACTTCTGACCGCGATCTCTTTATTCACTTATGACGCACCCCTGCTATTAACAGGCCTCGGCCTCCGCGATCCGCGACAGGGACGTGGCCATAAAACGGGAATGGTGCCCTGGATGAGCATCTAAGATAACGCCTTTCCTGTTAATTCCGCAAGGCCAAGACACCCCCCCCCAAGCCCGCAGGGGGCACTAGCTGGTGCTGCGGGACCTCCTGATGTCCAGCTGCAGCCACGGCCGCCGGTTGAAGTAGCCACCGCACGTGGGCGGATGATTTGCCCCCAGCCCGGAGCCCTCGACAGCCGCCGCCCCCGGGAGGCACACCGCAGGCCCCCTCCTCCGCACTCCCGTCTCATCGCACACTGCGATCTCCTGCAGGGCCACTCCCAGCTGCACTTAGGCGCCCCGCCGCTCTATTCAGCCCGGCCGTGCCGGAGTGTAGGGCACTGACGATTGGTGCCAGATGGATCGCAGTAACGCAGTGTTTCGAATCGCCACAAACGCGCAGCGTAAAAGCGGTTGGGTGTTTTGGAACAGCCACGGCCGAGGAGCATTAGTTTCCGCACCTCCGCATCATTTGCAGGCACAGGCAGGGGAAATACCTCACGTGGCGCTCCCTTTTAACCGTAACAAATGTATCCCGTCATGGCTTGGCAGAAGGACTCACGGAATGAAACTCAGACGGAAAAACTTGTACACTTAAGACGGGTGAAGTTCGTAACTGGACGTATGCACCCACTAGTTAATGTGCTTCTACGAAGCAGTGCCAGTCCTGCCAAGAGCCCTGCCCCCAGCCAGATAGAATTTAATATGCAGTCAGCACTCCAGACCGCGGTCTTTGGCCCCAATTCGGACAGAGATCTAGTAAGACCGCAACTGTGTATCCTGCCACTAGTGTCACACCAACCCAGCAGCCGTAGATGCGTGCTTAGACCTCCTGTACGGTGACAGCTCAGTTTTTCAGGCATACTTTAAACATGCAAGTTCAACACTCCACCTGCCGCTCATCACTAGCCTTCCCACGCTTCATGCAATCACAAGATTCGGGAGTTTTTTTTGTTTTCCCCAGGGGTCGCACCTGCTTCCTTTTTTGTTCTTGAACATGATCGCTTTGTCCTTGCCCCGACCTACTCACACCTAACCCTCTGTGTGAGGGGGCCTGTCTTGTACTTATCTTCTTCTTCAGGTTTTTGTCTATCCCTGTGCCGTTACGCGTACACATCAGAGCAGGACCGTGATATTTTGCACCACTTAGCATTGTTTTCCTCTGAATGTGCGGTCCTAAATGCCCCCCGCCTGTGGGTCATCACGACCACCCAGCACCTGTCAGCAACCAAATGCTCTTTTGGTAGTATACCAGAGACTTGTTGGGATTTCTTTTAGGAAGCACCCATTATTCGAACTCCGGGCCGGACCAGCCCCTTATTTATGTTCAATTAGTGGAACCTCTCTTCTAGACTGGGTCTGCATTAGTTGCCATTGTATCTCACACATAATACAACATGGATTCCCATGCACACGTAAATGTGCTTCTGGTCCTTTTCACACAATCATGAAAATGCGGCACCCCCCCTCAAAGACAGTACACCCTTGTTTCGGCACTTTTTTTTTTTACAAAACCTTTAGTATCCCTCTCGCCTGCCTCAAGGACACTCTGTCCATGTTTCATTAAGGCTCCACAGGGCATTGAAATGTATGGTTGTGGGAATTACCTCTGCACGTCGCACTGTAGGTTGCCAGGATGCGGCGCGACGCCCTTAAGAGAACTAGTAACTGTTTCAGCCTCCACCATTGTGGCAGTTCCTAGTAAAGGCCCAAAAATTTGCTGCCAAACGTAGTATCCCTTTACGCAAGTGATTTGCACAGCCGATGGCTGAACCTTTAGGTTACACTAGAAATTGCCCCAGTCTTCTATCCCACATTGTACTAGACCTTTCAATTCACCATTTGCACTGAACTGACCTAGAAGAACTACATTTTTCCATCCTGAAGGGAGGGCGCGCCAATTGAAGCCATTGTTCTGCAACACACAAGAAGGAAGTAGTGCCTCCACAGAAAGATCAACTTTTTTATTTCTACTGATTGACCCCTCAGCTATTGTTTGGGCGGGTTGATCCGGATGGCGTAATTAGTAGTAACGGCTCCAGCGGAGTCGGTGCTCCCAGATGGCACCCCTTACCAATCCTTAAAGAGAAGCAGTCGTCCCCCTGTTAGGTGGCAGGGTGCGACAAGAGACTGCAAAAACCTACTTCTAAAACTCCCAACCGTTCCTGCACATTGATGTACCCTGTAAAACAACTGTAAAAGTCCGTTTTGACAACATTTATCCATTCTTCGTTTATGTGATACACACCCCTACAACATACTGCCCCTGATCGCATGTGTACTGGTTGAGCCTGTTCTTAGTTACACCACCACTCGCACGAATCTTCGCATGTTTTACGTCAGTTGGCACACTCAGGTGCCTTTTCCTTGACCCGTCTGCCCATTGCCCTCTGCAGTAATTGAATAGGCAAGTATGCGAATAAGAGGAAGGTTCCATGGCCCAGACATCCTGAATCTGTACTCCGGCGGAAGTGGCGATTGGATTTTAACAATCAAATCATATGGGTTGATTTTCAGGGCCACTGCCTCCCCACACTTCATTCCTCTCAACGTAACGAGGAGGGCATGACCATATGAGACTTTCCTTGACTTTATGGCATTGCAAAACACAAAAAAAACCCCACGAGTGTCCTTAACCCTCTTATTTCAACTTGTGGGAAGCAAAATCAGTGAAAGCAGTCTGATCGGCCATTTGATTAAATTCTAAATATGCATACGTTTTTGCCACGTTCCAGTGGTAGCTTGTCATTAGAACTCACCTCGCCTCCCCCTCCAGCCACGCTGCTCACTAGGCCCAACTTAACTAGGCTGTTCTTAATGGGATTTAGGCCTCATCACATACACAACTTCAACCAACATCGCAGGATCCTCCAAGCTCTCACTACTGGTTTCTGCCTAACCCTCGTATCAATGCAACCCATTGTCCCCCGCTCCTGCCCACCTCCCAACCCCTGCCATCCGCCACACTCCGGGGTGTGGACAACCCCCCTGTCCCGGGGCATGCCGCCGTTCGGCTTTGGCAGTGGAATACAAGTGAGCAACCACAGAAGCAATTAAGTACGAGCTTTTCCTTCCTTTGATTGCATACATTGCAAATATTTTGAGAACTGATTCTTAACCATTACACACACAAGGAAAACCACGGCCAAACATCTGTATCGCATTCTTTACAAGATGAGACAAATGAGCTAAGCAGAAAGTTTCAATTCTTACTATCCCACGAACTTGAAAGAAACCAAAAGGATCTTTTTGGCCCAAAGAGACACAGAAGCATGTCCTGCCCCACATCTGGAATGAATGCCTGAGAGATGCAATGCGAGTAAGCTCCACTAATAAAGATCCACGCGAGTAACAGCCCGGGGAAGAGTTTCACACTCTCTCACACTTCATATAAATGAAGGTGAGCAGAGACCCCTCTCCTGAAAGCATCTTTTTCACTTACCTCAACCACCCTTGTTTTAACAGGACCTCGGCCTCCCCGCGACCGCGAAGGGACGGACAAAACGGGAAGTTGCCCGGCTGAGCACAAGTAACGCTTTTTCCTGTAATTCCGAAGGCCAGAACCCCCCACGCCCGCAGCCGGCACTAGCGGTGCCGGACTCCGCTCCAGCTGCCCGCACGGCCGCCGGCCGCCCGTGGGCGGATGCTCTGCCCCGCCCGGAGCCTCGACAGGCGCCCGCCCCCGGAGCCACCCCGCCGGCCCCTCCGCACCCCGACCGGCCCCGCGGCCACTCCCAGCTCCTCGGCAGCCCCGCCGCTCTCTCAGCCGGCCGTGCGGGAGTGTAGGGCACTGACAGATTGGTGCCGATGGATCGAGTAAAGAGTGTCTTCGAATCGCACAAACGCGCAGCGAAACAAGGGTGCTGGGTAACAGCCACGGCCGAGGAGCATTCACGTTTTAAGCACCTCATGCATCATTTAGGGCACAGGCAGGGGAATAAATCAAGTGGCGATCCCTTTTAAAAGTAACAAATGTATTCCACTTAATGGCTTGGAAGAAGACTGCACGGAACTGAAAATCAGAAGGAACTTTGCAATTAAGACGCTGTGAAGTTAGTAAATGGAAGTCTGAAGTCCACACTAGTTAATGTGCTTCCTACTAAGCAGTGACAGTCCTTGCCAAGCAGACACTGCCCCAGACCAGATACTGAATTTTAATAATGCAGTCAGCACATCAAGAGGTCTTTGCCCCAATTCAGGAAGAGATCTAGTACAGACAGCAACTGTTTATCCTGCACTAGTGTCACACACAACAGAAGCCGTAGATTGACGTGCTTCGACCTCCATGACTTGTGCAGCTCAGTTTTTTTCAGGATACTTTAACATGCAAGTTCAACACTCCAACTTCCAGATCACTCACTAGCCTTCACCCTCTTCAGCTAATCATCAGATTCAGTCAGGTAGCCCACCTGCTTCCTTTTTTGTTCTTGAATGATGTTGCCATCTTCCCATCACCTAAAACCTCTGTGTGAGGGTGCATTGTAAACTACTTTAATGTTTTTTAATTCCCCTTGCTATTTAGAAGTAAACATCAGAAGGACAGTGATATTTTGAAAACTTGCATTTGTTTTACTATGAGGTAATAAATGAAACAGAAATGTGGTTCAAAAGAACCACACAGAAACTGTAATCCAAGTGCTCTTTGGTATACCAGTTTGTTGGGTTTCTTTTAGGAAGAACATAAGAAAGGGCAGGACCAGCCCCTTAATTTATGTTCAATTATTGAACATCTCTTCTAGACTTGGTCTGATTAGTTGCCTGTTCTCACACATTAATACATGGATTTCACTGACACACTGAAAGTTGGCTGTTCAATCTTTCAAAAATCATGAAAAGCTGCACCACACCTAAAAGACTAGTTAAACATTTGTTTAACTTTTAAAAACCTTTAGTCATCCCTCTGCCTGCCTCAGGACTATGTACATGTTTACATTAAGGCTTCCACAGAATTAAATGTTTGGTTGTGGACTGAACAGTAGCACTTAGGAGATTGCAGGATGCAGAGGGCACTTAATAGCATCAGTAACTGTTTCAGCTACTACCATTTGTAGGAAGTTAATAGTAAAGAGAAAAACATCTGACAAACGTAGTATCATTTACCAAAAGTGATTTGGCACAGAAGATGGGAAACCTTTAGAGTACAATAGAAATCCTGCCAAAAAAGTCTTTCATATCCACATTTACAGACACTTTCATCCACTTTGCACATGAATGCTCTAGAAGAACTAACTTTTCCATCCTGAGGGAGGGAGCAAAGTGAAGCCATTGTTCCTGAAACACAAGGAAGGAAGTGCCTTCCACAGAAAGACTCAACTGTTTTTATTGCTGATGCCTCTCTATTGTTTGGGCGGGTGATTCAGGAGTAACTGCTCCAGAGATTGGTTGATCCCAGATGGTACCCCTTACAATCCTTAAAGAGAAGCATGTCCACTGTCTAGGTTGGCAGGGTGAGACAGGAGACTGCAAAACTACTTCTAAAAATCCAACTTCATTGCAAATTGATTTGTTACCCTGTAACAAACTGTAAAAGTTCAGTTTTGAAAAACATTTATCTTCTGTATTATGTATGACCACACCCTACAAAATTACTGACCACTGTATAATTATGGTGAGCCTGTATTAGTTACCACACTCGCACAGAATAGCGCATTTTTTAGTTCAGTGGAAAAATTAGGTGCATTTTCATTGACCAGTCTGCAAATTGACCTTGCAGCATTTAATAGTGCAGTCTTAGCAAAAGCAGGTTCAATGGAAGACATACTGAATTGTACCTCAGGAAGCTGCAGAGTTGGTTTTAACCAATAAACTCATTAGGGTGATTTCTACCTGGGCCAATGACTCCAACCACTTCATTCCTCTAAACGTAAAGAGGAGGGCATGACAAGAGACTTTCATTGATTTATGGCATTGCAAAACACAAAAAAACCCCACGAGTGTCCTTATATTCCCTACTTATTTCACTTGTGGGGAAGAAAAATCCAGTGAAAGCAGTCTGAATTTGATATAAATTTCTAAATATGCATAATTCCATTTTCCAGTGAGTAGCTTGTCATTAGAAATCAACTAGCATCAACCTCCATGCAAAGCTGCATTCAATAGGGAAAAAATTAACTATGCTGTTCTTAAATGTGGCTTTAGCCTAACATAAAAATTCAACAATAGCAGTATCCTCAAAATGCTCTTAAATTACTGGTTTATGACTAAACCTTAGTTTAAATGCAAAACATTGTCCAAGCTAATGCAACATATCACAACAATATGAATAAGCAACAATAATGGGTGTGACAAACCCACTGTTAAGGGGAAGGAAGCATTTAGGATTTGTAAATGCTCTCTGGTCAAAAGGAACAACGAGTCAAAGGGTACAAAATCAAAGATTTATTAGTAAATTACACATTTGGCATGGGAATTGGTGCTAGTCCCTGACCTACTATATAAGCACATAGCACTGGGTTTTTGATAAAGGCATAGGGGAAGAGAGAAAGGACCACCACAATCCATCGTGTGCCTAAAGTCAGCATCCCTACAATGGGCACGTAAAAAACTACGTCAAATTAGAGCCAGAGGCAGACTCTACAAACTGCTCAAACCTAACAAAAGGCATAAGAAATGTACCAGTTACTATGTTTACAGCGTGGAACTACCAACATTTAATACACACAGAAAGGTTTTAATGTCTAAGTGCACTAATGTGAGCATCTTTTTCATCCATACTCTGGAGATTTATTCTTCAAGAAAAGCATCAGGTGTTTTGCTAAAAAGGCCACAAAGCCATTATCAATTTCAGAACAGCACTATGCAATACTTCCTTCCTGGCACATCTTCCTTCACAGCATTGCAACATCACAACAGCTGTAAAAGCAATCCAATAAAACACTGGCAAAGAAGGGATGTTTTATTCCCAGAGTAATGTCTTGAGTAGTTTATTACAGAATTTTTTTACATGTTTTCATCCTATGGTAATTTAAGATTCACAAGCCTTTTGCTACAATTGCAAAAGCAGCTAAACATAATTAAACCCATTTGTACAAACAGGCTAAAGGAATTATTAAAATCCCATGTGGCTTTAATAGCTGGCTTTAATAGACAAAATGCCATTTCTTGTAATTTTCCACCACAAGACCATAGTGAACAGACTCTTTATGACAACCTCAATCAGCATGAGTTACCATTGGCAGAGAGTCACTGTGAAGGCAGAGCTGCAGCAGTTTGTAGTAACCACCTGCAATGAAGCAAGTTCCTCACATACACTTTAACAAAGAAAGAGGCTATGTAGATGGGAACAGCTTATCATACAGATATTCTTATCTTATACCTACCACTGCCTACTAAATCATATCAATAAATGCCATGTTGACTCATTTATTGAACAATCCAGGGACTGCAACTCCACCACCAACCTGGGGAGTCAGATCCAATTCTTAACAACTTGTTTCTTAAGTTTTCCTAGTATCCAATATAAACTTCTCCTGATGCAACCTAAGGTCTTTTCCACCTGCTATAGAAACAAATAATCATTAACATCGGAAAAGACCTCCACCATTGAGTCCAACTTTTGATCAAACGCCACTCTGTCAACTAAACCACAGCTCTAAGGGCCAACTCCAGGTGTTTTTCATGCATGGTGACTCCATCTCCCTAGGCAGCCCATTACAGCGCCTAATCATCCTTTCTGTGAAGAATTTCTCCCTGATACTCAACCTGAACACCCCCTGGTATTAGAGCCACTTCCTCTCATCCTGTGAGTGGTTGCCTGGGAGAAGAGACTGACCCCCACCTGGATACATCCTCTTTTTAGGTCACCCCTGAGACTCCTTTTCCCCAAGCTAAACACCCCCAGCTCCCTCAGCTGCTCCTCAGTGCCTTTCTTGCAGGGAGGGCCCTGCTGGACACAGCACTCCAGGAGTGCCCCCCCACCAGTGCCCATTGCAGGGGGACAATCCCTGCCCTGGCCCTGCTGGCCACACCATGGCTGATCCAGGCCAGGATGCCATTGGCCTTCTTGGCCACCTGGGCACTCCCTAGCTCATGTTCAGGTGCTGTCACCAGCACCCCCAGCTCCTTTCCAGCCACCCTGCCCCAGCCTGTGGCTGTTGAGACCCAAGGGCAGGACCTGGCACTGGGCATTGTTGAACCTCACTCCATTGGCCTCAGCCCATCAATGCAGCCTGTCCAGATCCCTCTGCAGAGCCTTCCTGCCCTCCAGGAGATCAACACTCATACAGTTTCGTTTCATCTACGAATTGACTGAGGGTACACTCAATCACCTCATCCAGGTCATTAACAAAGATACTGAATAGAGGTGCTCCCAGTACTGACTGAGCCCTGGCACAACCCCACCTGTGACCAGCCACTAGCTGGAAATTACTCTACTCACCACCACTCTCAAGGCCTGGACTTCCTCTAAGTTTGTACCCAGTGATCAATGCACCTGTCCAAGCCTGGGCTGCCAAATTTTCCATGCGAATGCTGTGGGAAACTGTGTCAGGGCTTACACATAGTCAACACTAAGGTCTTTGTGAAACTGTTCAGAGTGGAAAACAGTGAGAGGTAAAACACTTCACTAATAAATTTCTAACCTTCAAATCTGAGGTAAATCTTGGGGACTAAAGAACACAATATGGAAGTACAACTGCTTTTTATAAAATGAAATAACCATAGCTTGGAGAGAATTAAAAGTACAAAGCACAACCAGCCTGAATTTAGACATGGAAGGTACTCACTAGGGCACCACATTTCTGGAATAAGAAAAACACTTTAGGAAATGTTTTAGACACATGACTTGTTTCCAAATGTCTGAAATTCCTATGAAGATTCATAGAATAATTTGAGCTTCTCTCTTTTCTACCTGCCTACTCACGATTGTACTTTCCAACAAGTCAGGAGAGCAAGTCTTCACTTGGGCTGGGCTTTTTTGTTGCTGTGGTCTGAGGACAGGTTTTTCCTTATAACTCATCAGATGTCTTATGAAGGGCACACTAGCATTTACTCAAGACTAACATGCTACCAGTTATCAACACCTTCTAATAAACCACTGCTTTGTATTCTTAAATTTTATATCTTGTACTTGCAGTCTACATGCACAAAAAAATCTCTAAGTGGTTCAGAGAGGGTGGATTACATATTCACCACTCTAGACAGTAAATGTTAATAAAGCAAGTATATTAATTTCTAGAAGTGATCTCTAAATGAGCTGATCAACTACTACAAAAAAGTTTTTATTGCAAGCTCAGACATTTATTTGTTCTGTTTGCTGCTTAGTACATTTGTGTATGCTGCATATGACCTTATAATTACAGAACCTCCTAAGGAAACATAGGTCTTCAATATAATTTAATTTGACTGGCATATTTAGACCAAGAACCCCACAAAGTACTGCTACAGGAATAGCTTCAGTTTCAACTGATTCATGATAATGATCCTAAAGAAGAAACCCAGTATTTTAAAGCAGCAGGAGTGGAGGGGCAGAGTTGATGAAGACAAAGAATTATTGACAAATCATCTGCCTGTTTTCATCTCCCTACCACTAGTGGTAAAGGGAAAGGCACTAAGAGGCCAAAATTCTTTTGGTATAAACATCATTCATCTTTCCACAACACAAAGTCTTTGTCAACAACCATCCCATCTCCTATGACCATGCATATTTCATTTTGAAGAGTAGAGGATGAGTGAAGCACAGCATTCTTTGCAGCTGGGAGATATTTAAGGATTGGGTATTGAAAACTGTTTTAGCTGACTTGGTTAAAGAATGAGGGAAAAGAAACAGTACAAGGAAATCCTGATTGATAATACTGCACTGCAGGAAGAATGACAAGTTCATTTAACACTGAAATTGGATTACAGCCATTGTCCATGGTTTTCTAAGACAATGTCAGCAGGCAACATGTACATTTGCAGTGAGAAAATAAAATATATTCTTACTTATATATGGATATCAGGTTCTAAAAGGCAAGTCAGATTTATTTAGAAGCATAAAGAGGAAGAGGTATTTTCAGCAGTTTGGCTCCTAAATAATTTGTCAACTGAACAAAGAGATGACTCCCCAGTCTTGAATACGAAGTAGTTCCTCTAAGTGTCCTTTGGCAACAGACAATTTTTTTCTGCTTTATAAAAAAAATAAAAGCCAAACTCATTACCTTCAGAAGTGCCAAAGACTCTACCATAGTTACTTTGAAGGAAATAAACTGCATAAAATAAAAAACACTTAATGTTTATATTTCAAGCATTACTGAATGATTGTCCTGAATCAGTTCTACTGATTTCAACATTTTCCTTATGCTAGCTAGAAAAAAATACAAGCATCAGGTAAATTTGAAGAGAATGTGCTAAAACGTAAGATCCCACAACATTCCTTGGTCCAAACTCCATAGTCAAATGATTTAATCTACTTATTAGTTAATGGAGCTAAGACAGAGACAGTCATACCATAAAACCCTCAGATAGCATTTCTTTTAAACCCTCAGTTATTGCCAAAGACTGACACTAACCACACACAGTGGAAGTCACACAAAAAGTAAAATTTGCCATGACAGAGTACTATTTTTACCTTCCACAATTTCTGAAGTACAGGACAATGTAGACATCCACATTTGACCAAGACCTGTGGTCCATTTATGGTGTCACTGAAGAAGTTGTGACAGATGTCAAATATCCTCCTCTTGAGTCACCAGGGCATTCCTGGAACTGCAGGCCAGCACATTAAAATCACTAAACTTGGCTAACAAAAAAAAACCTCCTTATTATTGCCTAACATTGAAGCTTTACACTTGGTCTTAAATCAAAGAGGAATACAGGTTTTTTATAAAGCCAGCTGACACACTGAAAATGTATAGCAAGTTCACTTTTTGTTTCCAGTCCTTCAACTGAGGTCAAGAGAGACAGGTCCATTCTTTAGCATTCTTAAAGCTAATTTGTAGGTCAATGTAAATTCCTATGAGCATTATCAACAATGGAAGAGATGTTTTCAGAATTTATTATGACTTATTATGTCTTTTCAGACTTCATTATGTCTTCAGCAGACTATAGCTTTCCTATCTGCCAAAACACTCTGGAGGATTTTAATCAATCTGGGATTAGTTTTGCAGACATCCTATTTCCTTTCTGTTTTTCAGAGCTCTTGTTTAGTCCTTCAATTCTTATGGCCATAATTTTTGCGTTGGGATGCAGCCCTTAACCAGAAAAGTTAAGCATTCTGTGAAAGCTTTGTTTTATTCAGCTACTACCTGAAGATTCCTTACAACTTGTCCATAGCACATGAACAAGCTCCAGACCAAAGGTTGTAAATTACTCATTGCCATGGTTTGACACCAGCCAAACACCAGGCACCCAAGAAAGTTGCTCACTTACCCTCCCCAGCCATAGCTGGGCAGATGAGAGGGAAAAATAATTGAAGGCTTAATGAGTCGAGATAAGGACCAAGAAAACACTCCAAGGGCAAAAGAGGCTTGAGCTAGAGGTACAAAGTGAATTTATTACTAACAAAACCAAAGAATAACAAGAAATAAAGGAAGCCCTTAAAAACATCTTTTCTTCCTCCAACCCCTCCCTCCCTCCCACTGACAGTGCAGGGGACAGGGCCGTAGGGGTTTTGGTCAGTTCCTCACCCAAGGATTTTCTTCTGCTGTTGCTGTGGGAGAGCTGTCCTTCCCCATCTACACTGTGGGATCCCTCCTATGGGAGACAGGACCCACACCGGAGAAGTTAATGAGAACTTTCTCATGGGAGCAGTCCTACCAAAACTGCTGCACCGTGAGTCCATCCCACAGGCACAGAGAAACTACTCTAGCAAGGGTCACTCTTCAACGGGGTGCAGTCCTCCAAGGACAGGCTGCTCCAGCCTGGAAGCTGGGCCCTCTCTCTCCACTGGGTCACCCACGGGATCACAGCCTCCTCCAGGCATCCACCTGCTCCAGCATGGGCACCTCCCCCACAGGCTGTGGGTGGATCCCCATGGGCTGCAGGGGCACAGCTGCTTCACCATGGTCTCATCACAGCCTGAAGACGAATCTCAGCTCCAGCTCCTGGAGCACTCCCTGCCCCTTCCTTCTCCACTGACCTTGGTGTTGCCATGTTGTTTCCTTGACACACTCACCTTCTCATCACTGACTGGAAAAAAAAAACCTGTGAACCTGTTGTTTCAATTTTTTTAATTCAGAGAGGCATTAGCTCCACCTCTAATTGCCCCAGCCTTGATTCGCAGCATGTCCATCTTCAGACCCATCAGGGGACTCACTCTGCTGGGCATGGTGGAAGCTTCTAGCAGCTTCTCACAGAAGCCACCTCTGTGGCTCCACCACCACCAAAAACCAGGCCATGCAAAAGCAACATGTTAATTTATATTTTCCTTTAGTTACAAGAATTTCTGCTCAAACTGGCATTAAAAGAAAACACATTGTCAATGTTGTTTTATACATCCCATGAAAACTGAATTTAGCTTGGGAAAAAAACTATGTTCATTGTTCAATGAAAGGTTTGATGTCATTTCTCAACACTAGTCTGTCAAGAACCTTCACCTAATCTTGAACTGAAGTTCAATACAAACAGCATCTTTACATAAACCTGGAGGTAGATGATGGGGGAAAAAAAATTCAGTAACTCTAGTTTAGCACTAACTACAGGCAGTAGAAAAATCTAAATGGAATCAGAGATGCAGGGTTACACTGTTCTTAGGTTAAAATCAGCTGAGCAAAACCTTTTTAAGAAGACTTACCCTGATTTGCTAAAAGGACAACCAGATCCTCTTGAATTAAGATGGTATTGACATGCAATTTTCCAGTAATTTTTCAACTTGTTCTCCACATAAGCCTACTTGAGTGCAAAAATAAAAAAAACAGGCAGCTGACAGTGCACTTCATTCTCCACTCCAACTTCCCTTCCCAGCATTTTCCTCCAGATGAAAATGACACTGAAATACTTTCCTACAGATTAAATATTTATTTAAAGAATCACAAAGCTTAAACCAAAATTGAATACTGTATCTTTCCGCAAATATTGCTCTTCAAGTTTTTATTTCTCCTTCCCAGCTGACTTGGTTCTTCCAACTCTCACCCTCTCATAAAAAGTAGTAAAGATGACTTCTGATCTTTTGAGTGATTTCAATACCATTCTAGGGACTGGTTTGTTGGCATGCAGCTTTATGTTAGAACAGCCACTATTTATTTAGCACCTTTCTGTGTAAATGATTATGAAGAATGGGGCCAGAACAGTCATTTTATAGAAAATGTAACAATTGCAGAACTCCCTCAGTTGCCTGACCACAACTCACAAGTCCTATTACAGGAGACAGAGCAAGAAACACCCAGTGGTCCTTTAAACAATGCTAAACCAGGTTCCCTTAAAATGTTTACTCTAGTTTAAAAGTGACTCTTCTTTGACTTTTCTTCACAGAAATGGGCAAGCTTTATCAGCTCACAGCTTCTTCTAACAGCTACAGTTCACTTGTACTTACTGCAGCCAGACACCAAAAGCACCCTCCGTTTACCTGAAATTCAGAATGGATGCAAAAATCTTCAGGGATACTTCTCAGCAAAAGGAGCCATATTGCCCAGAGTATTTTACTCTGAATTATTAACATAATGCTTAAATACATCTGCTACTTATGAGCAA
Organism: Serinus canaria; assembly: GCF_022539315.1. Classification (NCBI taxonomy): domain Eukaryota; kingdom Metazoa; phylum Chordata; class Aves; order Passeriformes; family Fringillidae; genus Serinus; species Serinus canaria. The sequence goes on from NC_066343.1 coordinate 58,537,582, forward strand.
CAATTTAAATATACTGTCCATTCAGCTCACTTTCAAGTACTCAATTAAGACTTTACTCTTTTTGCATAAGATACAGCAGCAAAATTACAGTCCACAAAATAAAGAGTACTTCTCTAAGTAGATATTTAAGTAAATAGTTTTGCAAAGATATTCATTCAAAGAATGACAGCCCACTTTTCCACAATGAGAGATTCCCTAGTATTGCCCAGTCAGTTCTGATTCTCACTAACTTACGTACTATGGCTCCTACCCTGTAAGCAGATTTAGAAGTATTATCTCCCTGGATTTAGTGGGAAGACTGTACAAGACATAGTGCTCAGCACTGTGTGCTAAACAGCAAGCCATGAGAAGCCTGTAAGCTTGTTCAGCTGTGCAAAACATAATGACCTTCCTCTTTTCTTTGGGCACCCAATGATACGCATCTTTGTAGCATATTACATTGATCACAAAAAAAAAAAAAATCAACGAAAAAGCAACTTTACAGAAATCTAGAACTGTTAGTGACTGCTTACCTCCTACAGCTTCTACAAGCCTGGGACAACTCTTGGATATAAGGCACCAAACTTGTTCTAAAGCAAACTTTTCCACAAGAGACAGAAGTGTATTTATTTTAGACAAAGCTAAAAACATTCTACTAGATGCAACACAGGGCTCCATCCTTTCTCAGTAAAAAAAACACGTATTTTCACTAAGTTGTGGGTGTAACCACTGACCTTTAGTTCCAGTTCGTGAAACCGCAATGACATATAGCTGATACAGAGGCAACAATCAAGTGCACATCTCAAACTTTTATTAAAGAGCTGTTTAACAGATCCTTAAATCACTGTAACACAAGACTCAAACTTTTTAACTGACATGCTACAAAAAAAAAAAAAAAGGAACAAAGTTAATGTGAACCCTCACATAAAGCTCCTTCCCAAACTGCATCTTCACAAGATGAGATTCCTATGCAACACTTCACTTACAGCAAAACACAGTACAAACCAGTTTGGTATAAAGCAATTTAATCCCATGACTCAATTTCTCTTGCAGAACAGTCCATCTTTACTTCTCCTGCGTTCATGTTGCCTCTGCCTCTGTAATTCTAGGAAACACAACAGGTCCTAGATTAGAATTATTAACACTTTCAATCATTTAATGGTAAGTCACCACAAAACAATTTTAGCTTTCTGCATGCACCTATCTCTATGTAATCTGAACACTCAGGAAGTTTTCATCATTAATCTCCTATACACAAGGACTTCTTTTACCCTGGTGTGAAATTACCGCAGTTTAGCCAACCTCAGATTTTATCACATGTGGGAATAACACTTCCCACAGTTCACATCTCAACTTCTTTTCTTACCCAACACAAATCAGCTCATACAATTGTGGGAAAAAAACTTCCTTTTCCACTACATACTACAGAATGACTGTCTGCATTACCTTCCCAGTAAAATCCTTTTCCTCAGTAATCTCTTAAGACTGCCTTAAAATAATCACGTAAGATCCTCCAACAGATTCCTCTTTCAAACTCATAATTTGATTATCAAATGGACTTATCATGAAAAATGGGGTTGATTACAAATGAAGAGTTTGTCTCAGACTGACATGAGAAGGTCTCATAATAATTAGAACCTCATGTTCTTCAACTCAAGGAGGAGGTGCACTGTATGTATGTGATACTAAAGGCAGTATTCCCAATGCAAGCAGACAGATTTCACACTATTCTGTTCTGGACAAAGTCACAGTCAAATTTGGTTACTCAGAGGTTGTGAAGGCCACGGACTAGAAATGATGGATTTGATTAAATGCTAGGAGACACTACACAATGGCTGGAAACATGTATTTAGAAGCAACCTAGTGACATCCACCTCTTAAAGCAACCCAGTAAAAAAGCAAAAATGTGTCCTTGAACTAGAATAAAGAAGAAAAATCCACAGAGTCAAGAATTACTCTGCAAGAAAAGGTTTGTGCAAACATACACAACAGTTGTAATGTGAGACTGAGTTTGAGGAGGAAGCAATGTTAGTGTAACTAACATCTCATGAAGTCCCCTGACCCCAGAAAAGATTCAGATCTAGCAAGGGGACTAGCCAGCCAGGTAAAAACACCCAAACCACCCAAAGCTCTCAATAACTACAGTATGGGAAAAGATAATGAAAGGAAGGTCAGAGCTTGAAGTGAAGCTTCAGATATTGTGTAAGCACTGAGAGCAGTTATTTCTACTATGGCGTCAGAGGAAGTACATTTGTAACATTTGTAAGCAACTATCTGTGATAGAAGTTCTTATGAAATCAAGACACAAAAGAAAGGCTTTCAAATAGGAGTAAGCACAGAATCTAAAATTACCAACAGCAAGAAACTAGGCTTCTCCCTAACAAAGACATTAAGAATTTTGACACAGACCAGACTGGGGCATTTACCTAACTATAATTAGCTGAAGTTTTCACTCAACTTGCTTGACTAGGTGATTCATAACAAGCAGTAACTGTATAATCAGGAACTAGGTACTCCCACCGTACACATGTAGCACAGAAATTTCTAAACTACAGCTTTTGTTTATGTTTGCATGAATGTTCTCTTCCAGAGGAATCCTGACTTGATAGATCGAGACTACAGTAGCTAGTAAGGGGCCACACTCTAAGAACCTAAGTCAAGCCATCTGTATGAAATTAGTTTCAGTAATACTGAATTCTTTGAAGATGCACAACTAAGAAAAGGGACACAATTACAGTCATAACCATTTCAGTGGCATTACTCTGGATATGTACCACTAAAGACAGTTTTAAACTGTCTCAGACAAAGTTCTAATAGCCAAGACTTCCAGTTAAATTCCAGACCTACCTTTTGGGTATTAACTGGGAGTCGTCCTCCATCAGTCTCAAAAGCAACTTCTGTCAACCAAACAGGAACTTCCTGCTGAGCCTATGCAATTAGGGAAACCAATTGAGACTTTGACTGCTTTACCAATTCAGATTAAGGGTTCCATAACTGTACCAAAAATTTAACAGTTGTTCAGTACATTCAAGTGAAATCTTAAAGAACAGAAAAAGTTCAGCACTAAGATCTGAAACTTACATCTGAAAGCACTTTAATTAGAGGTTGTGCAAGATGACCATCTGAATTGTTATCAAAGAAGCCAACCGCTTTCCCTGTATTTCCACAACGACCAGTTCGTCCAATTCGGTGCACATACTCTTCAATGGTGGAAGGAAGATCAAAATTAATAACATGCTGAACATTTTCAATGTCCAGACCTCTTGCTGCCACTGAGGTTGCCACAAGAACTGGACATTTTCCAGAACGAAAATCCCGAAGTGCTATTTCTCTCTCTCTCTGCTCTCTATCTCTAGAAAGAAAGCAAGGGTGAGAATTAATATCTCTAAAATTCACAGTATTATTTAACATATAATTTAAATGCATGTTTCGTGGAAAGAAGCTCTTGGGCAGGGGAAGGGGGGCGGAAAACGATGGACAGAAAACAAAAAAACACTCAAACAACTCATACACTGCCCAGTTTACGTTTTCTGAATTTTTAACTGAAGAGCAGCAAGACAGAGCAACTGCTTAAACTTAAGTCTCCAGAGAAACTGAGGTTTTTTTAAAGGAACTGGAGATAATTATGCATCAAACTCACAACCTCTTAAAAAAAATCCACTTGCTTAATTCATTACAATTTCCTACAGCTCTGTAGCAGGGAGCCAGAATAGCAAAGGCAAAGTCTACACAGACCCCTGCACAGGCCATTTTTCAGATATGCAAAAAAACCTGTGGTCAGTCAACAGTACAGAATTGGTCTTCTTTTATCATAATGACAAGAAAACTAGATTTGCTCTGGTGTTTCCATGGCTGAAGATTATTTACAAATTATCCAGTATTGAACTACAGTGGGTCAGAAAAATCATTCATGCTCTTTACTGCCCAAGTAAAAAAAAAATTAGAAAGCTAACCAGTGCTCTTTACAATCTTAACATGGGATATTTAGTGAAGCCTGTTATGACCACTACTCCAGGGAATAACTATCCTAACTTCAACTCATAAAAGTAAAATGGATCAGAAACCAGTAAAAGTCATGACAGTTTAACAGCTTCCATTGAACCAGTTATTCTACAAATAGCTCAATTCACACTGTAGTAATTTTACAGAAACTTATTAGGAACCTCCTCCCACACAAGGGGGTTGTGGGTTAGCAATCCAGGCTCACCAGGAATAGAAGGCCACATCTTCTCAAAAGCTATATGGCTTTCAGACACCTACAAATCCAATAGCCACAGGATATACAGAAACATCCTGCATCTGCTAAGACCATTTTAGCCCTTCTTCAACCTTGATATTCTGGTGTCCATCAGAACATGTGGCAAGCTGAACTACACAGATATAGCCAAATGTAAGTTCTCAACAAAAGTTCTTAAAAAACACAGGTGGCTACCACTTAAAAATACTTACCCATGGATACTAGTGGCTGGTATGTTTTCTTGACAAAGAAAGCATGCAATGAAGTCTGCTTTTTTCTTTGTGTCCACAAAGACCAGGGTTCGTTCATTACCTATGTTGAACAGAAGTTTAAAGCCAGTGTAGTTTGAAACATGATGCAATTTTCACTATTTAGAATAGTCTTACCTATATTGACACCTAATACTTATCTATAGTAACACCTAATACGGCACACATTTTGAATAAAGTCCTTAAAGTATGACTGTAATTTCTTGCCTTATCTGAGCTAATTAAATTCAATCCATCAATTTCTGTATCAACACAAACTGGCTGAAGACACATACATTGTTTTTCTCCTCAATAAAAAGAGAAAACATTGTTCCCTGCAACATGCAAGCATTTCCTTTCTACAGCCTGTGGCTCAAAGCAGTACATTATTCTGAGCACTGAAGAGCAAGATTCCACAGACCATTTTTTGATTCCAAACTCACATTCAGTCTTCAGCATTAAAACTTAAGACAAACAGAATAAGTAAATATTGGAAAAATATGGAAAAATCCTAGACACTAATAAAACACAGGCCCAAACATTCACACAATAATTTTAACACCCCTGTAATCATGAGATAATACCCCCAGATGCTGAAGTATTATAACTGACCATATAAAGTAGAAAGCCAAATAGGAAGGTTTTCTGATAGTACTTGATAAGAGATGCAAATCACTGACAAATACTGGACATTGAACTAGATTCAATGACATTTGCAAGTCCCTTCCAACCCAAACTAGCCTATGACTCTATGAAATACCCCTACACAAATATCCCTAAAAACAAGTGGCTGCCCAAGTTCTGCTTCAAGCTTCATCAACAGTCTTGTAAAGCACACAACATACAAGAAAATCATATAGCCATGATCTTTCAAAAACAAGGTTAAAACCAAGCAAGTTTGACTTCTCAGGTGAACAACATTAAGTTGGCATTAAGTTACCTATGCTGTGTAGAATTTCTATCAGTTTATCCCTCTTGAAATACTGGGAAACTTGAAGAATATTTTGCTGAACATCACTGCATGCTCCACCCGCATGTCCAACAACAACAAATAAAAAATCAGTTTTCAAAAATTCACAAGCTAACCTGAAAGAGACAAAATTGAGCAACATGAAAAATATTATGTAATTATTCTTGCTCTAAAAGCATGTATTTTCATTTATGTTTAAGTAACACAAAAAATATTTTTATCCTCCATTTAGCAAGGAACAATATAAGTAGTCTTACACGCATTTTAAAAAAGCCAGAAGAGTCTGCATAGTTTGGTCCAGCACACAAACCACATCCTGGGCTGCATGAAGTATGACCAGCAGGTCAAGGGATTCTACCTCTGCCTTTGTAAGACCTCAGATGGAGTACCGCATCCAGCTGTGGCATCTTCAGCAGAAGACAGACATGTCAATTCATAGAGGCCACAATGACGATCAGAGGACTGTACTCCCTCTCAAGACAAGCTGAGAGAGTTGAGGAGTGGCGATTATTAAGCCTGGAATGACCTTACTGCAGCCTTCCAGTACCTAAAGGGGATTTACAAAAAAGACTGAAACTCTTTACACAGGCTGATAGGATAAAACAAGTACAGGCTGGACAGAGAATGGATCCCAGCTAGACCTGAAGGGAAGGCCTTGAGAGTGTTGGTGGATATGGGGCAGGACATGACCCAGCAAGATGCACCTGCAGCCCAGAAAGCCAACTGGGCTGCATCCAAAGCAACATGGCCAGCAGGGCCCGGAAAGCAATTCTGCCCCTCTGCTCTGGTATTGAGAGACCTCACCTGTGTTCAGCTCTGGGGTGTCCAGTATAAGATAGATGTGGACCTGTTGGAATGAGTTCATGAAAGCCACTAACCTGATAACACACCTGGAGCACCTCTTGCCTATGAAACAAACTGCAAGAGGTAGGGTTGCTCAGTCTGGGGAAGAGAAGGCCTCAGGAAGACCCTTGAGCAGCCTTCTAGGGTAAGCAGCTAAACGGTACTTAGTAGCTAGCTGGGATTAAACCACAGCCTTTTAGTGGAAGATATCAAGCCTCAAATGCTAAATTAAAGTTTTCCAGTCAGCTAGAAAAATGCATGGTTCTCTCAAATCACATGTATAGAAAGAGCTTCAACTATCAGATCAAAGGTCTATGTAATGGCAAAAACAAGTTCAGGTATAAACCCAAATGTAATGTTAAAACTAAATCTGATTATATTTACTTAAAAGAAACGCAGGACAATCTGAATGCAAGAGGTCCAAATAAAGTGCCCCTGTGTCCAACACCATCAAAATAGTATACTGTTTAAAGTTCTCCTGGTAGCACAGTATGGGGAAATCATTAGCTTTCCTGACTTCAGCACCAGAAAAGCATTAAATCCAGGCCATGAACTGACTCCAGAAAACAAGGGTTTTCACACTCTAAAATGTGAACTTGTATCAGTTTCAAAAGGTTACAAGCATGACAGGGGCAAAAGAAAACTGCCTCAAAGCTGTACCAGGGGAGGCTTAGACCAGGTATTAGGAAAAAAAAAAATCTTCACTGAAAGAGGAAGACCAGGCTGGCCCAGAAAGCAGTGGCATCACCACCCCAGAAGGTACTTAAAAGATGTGCATATATGGCATTGGTTTAGTAGTTCACTTGCCGGTGCTGGGTTAATGGTTAGTCTTAATCAGCTATGGGTCTTTTCCAACCTAAATGCTCCTAGGACTCTAATGGTATTATGCACTTCCAAACCATGATCCAAGCACTTATGTTTCTGAAGTCTTCCACCAGCACTTGTAAATCCTGCAGGACTGACAGTAGAAAGGTAGCCTGTTGAGGCTTTTTCATTTAACAGGAGCAGACAGTAAATATCTTCAACAAGAAGTTCAAGGAATGTCTTTTCAGTTGCTGGTAATTACAGTACTCTTGATTCATCCCCCAATACGCAAGAAAAATACTAAGCAAAAGCATGAGCAAAACCACAATGCTAAAAACAGACCTAGCGATAAAGGGACCCAGATTGTTCTTTCAAACCCAAAACCTAAGTGAATCAGAGCATTCTGTATCTCACACGGAGATACACACACCCGGTCTCTTCCCAGGATACACTCTTGCAGAAACAGGTAAACAAAAACTATACTTGTGTATGATATCGTCTGAATGCTTGATTACCAGCTGAGCAAACAAGGTCATTTTTAGCTCACTACAAGATTATTCTTCCACACAAAGAACCCCATGAAAAAATTCTGGACAAGGAACCAAAGCCACAACATGTGAGTCCTGCTTTAAGAAAGGTGATAGATTTCCACATTAGTGGTCAGCACTACCTGACTGAACACGATAAAGCAGCCCATTCCCCTCTTTCATTCAGGACAGCAAACTACTGAGAAGTATTTTCTCCTTGCCTCAAAAGAGATCTTTCAGACTTTCTGAGACCAAAGGAAATTGTAAGGATTTAACTCACTGAATTATCAACACTAACAGTATCCCTACCACAGAATTCCTCAAAATTATTTGCACTGCTTCAACTGAAGGTTAGAGACTCATCTGATTTAACAGTAAATATTTAGATGTTGATGTCTCAAAAAGCAGAAGAAATACTAAAAAGTTTCCATCTGCTGGGAATTAGTTGTTTTGTTCTGTTACTCAGCAACCATACTTACCATCTGTTGAAGACTGTTCCTTTAAGTGAGAGGAACTTGAAAGGTAATGAGTAGTAAACAGAAGATGAATCATAAACCCATCTGTAGAAGCCTTCAAGCTACTGAAAATAAATACCAATTATCTATACAAGAATTGAGTACTATGAACGCTGGTTAGTCAAAGATGGTGATATCAGCAACATCACTGGTTTTGAGCTTGCACAGATGTGGTGGGGGAAGAATAAGACCAACAAGGGGAACATGAGGACTTCAGCAGAAGTGGAATTGAAAAGCCTTCAGACAACTTTTTAAATTGCTTAGGAGTCCCCACCTAAATTAAACAGTTCATGTTTTAGAGTACCTGCTTAAATTAAGCAACAAATATTAGTATCACAGCTTTCAGTATTTTCAAGCTTCTAAAAATAAGGAGTGTTCTCAACTCTTACAATATTTAGTCCTATACATTTTTAGATTTATTTCTATTTTTATTCTACTCACCTCTGAACTTCTTCAGGGAAAGTGGCACTAAACATCAATGTCTGGCGTTTGTCTTTTTGTGGCATGTCTGGGAAAGATACCAACTTCTTCATATCTGCACCAAAACCCATATCAAGCATGCGGTCTGCTTCATCTAGCACCAAATATTTCACGTTATGCAAACCAATCTGCAAGTATTTCAGTCAAAGAAAAATACTATTAGTTCACCAACAGTATGCACTTACAAACTACCCTAATTGCCAAAATCCACCTTTTACTCATTTCTTTCAAGTTAATAAAAAGTGAAAGTATTATGATTTGTTTACATCTCAACCTCTACTTAGCCTTTTAATCTGCACAAATTCACACACCATAGTGCTTCAGAACTTGTTCAGCAATGTAAACAGAGCTTAGAGACCAACTATAATTCAGCTCATCTATTTTGGAATTATACCATGAGTGTCAAAGTTATGAGTGTCTGAGTGTCTCTCATAACTCTGTTATGAGTTATGAGTGTCTCTCATAACCCTCAAACATTCTCAAAAACTTTTTATTTTTCTGAAAAATAATTATGTCAGCAAGCATTATTAAGACTATTACAACTTCACCACTGCTGAACAAGACTATCACTTTTAACTAAAACCCTCACAACTGCAGAAAACCCATCTCCAGTTTACTACCAAGTATTTTTCCAAACTTTGTTCAGTGAATATCATGGAGTCACCACAGTAACATGTAAAAATTTTAGTATGAATTCATAATGACTGAGGAAAATAAAAATTCAAATATAGTACTATATAACCTGGAGTTTTTTGTATTTTGAATCAGTATAAAAATATAGTGCAAGACAGATAAAAAACCACTGCAGCAAAACAAACAGGATATCAAGTGAAGATCTACTACAGAATATGCCACAAGAACTACATGAAAGTGTTCCAGGTATTTAGGCTATAAAATTTTATTGCCATGCAAAAAGACCACTGCAGCTACTTTGATTTAGACTGGTATTATCTAGCTGTCTCTGAAAGGAACTGAAGAGATCTAGACTCAGGCTACTCCTTCAAAAACTTCATGGAATTTAGACAGTCTAAGATAAACCTCACTTGTACTTCAGTGCCTTGGTACAAAGGCAGCATACTGACAGAGCCACTGAAAACCAATCTCTTCTTCTATTAATTTAAGGAACAAAAAATAGTATTTTGTCTTTTAGTTAAAGATATTTAGGGAATTCAGGTGAAGTGTTATGATGTTACCTTTCCTCTTCCAATGATGTCTAGAAGCCTTCCTGGAGTGGCACACAGTATATTACAGCCTTGCTTTACCTGACGAATTGAGTAGTCTGTTTGTGTACCTCCATAGATCACAACAGGCCTTATACAAGTTCTATTATGTAGAAAAAGGTTTGGATTAATTACGTAAATATACAAACTGTATTGTTTCATGAAAGTTCATATAAAATAATCGGATCTACCACAAATCAGTTTAAGAGTGGTTTAACTCCTTCAGAATACAGCTCAGTCCAAAAATAGCACTCAAAACCAGAAACCCCCTCGGAGCAAGCTTGCAGCTCCCCACAGAATACATAACAGAGGCTGCCCAAGTGGCCTGCTAGGAACAAACACTTGACGTTGCCTGCATTCTCCCCTCTCTTCAACTGAGACCTACTAACAGTAACAGCATCCTCAGAAAAAGCAGAGCCACCATTACATATGCCTCTAGAGCTTCAGAAAGAAGCTTGGCAGACCTTAAAAGGGGCAAAATAATAAATACACACATGGCATCTTTGTGAAGCAGCTAATTATATTGGCCATACAGTATGTGACTCAAGGATTAGACAGCAAAACCACCCAAAGACTATACTACTCTGTGCTCTTCCCACCATGCTTTTTGGTTAGAGCAAGTAGCTACATCAGATACTCTTCTGTAGAAAACCACTTCTCTAAGCACGATCTACCTTATCTACCCCTGAATCATGTTTATAACCTCATCTTTAAAACCTTCTGCTAAGATCTTTACATGCATACAATGAGTATTTTCAAACACAAATTCAAATGGTCTTTTACCGAAGATACTAATTCAGTTCCATATGCAACGATGGTGATCAGTTAAAACTGGTAAATTTTTATCAAAGTAAAACACAACTTTTCTGAAGGCTTTTATATCAAGAATAGACATTCTCCCTGGAATCCCACAATTTCAGTATTTATCCATGATTAGTATAGAAACATATTTCATATTCCTATTTGAAAATTAAATCAAAGAGCCTAAGATCATAAATCTCAACTGATCAATATGCAAGCTCTTCTTTAGACACAATAAATTCACATCCTGATACTGTTTAACTCATTTTTACCACAAGTCAGCTGTAAGAGAAACTTTCTAGATTCAAATGTTATTTTATGATGAAATCATCTGTATCTAGTTTAAAACAGCATAATGAACAGAATCAGCTACAAAGTTATATAACAGTTTTTAAGATTAAGAAGCTGTTCTTAAGAACCTCTTAAGTAAGTAGATATGCAAACATGATCATTCTTCCTGAAGGCAGACAGCCTCCAAGTGTAAGTTTGCTTGAATAAAAGCAAGTATGATTTATCCACCAGACTCTGCAACAATGATGTTCTGCATTTCACCTCCAAACAGTAAAAAACTTTTATTTAATACAGATTTAGTTCTCTTCTGTACACTGGTAAAACCTATTATTTAGTAAAAAGATTAATGACAAATCTAGTACTAATGTACTCTCACTCAGCATTCAAGGACTTAGTGAGAAGTTCAGATCTCTTCGTCTGTTCTGAAAGCTCAAAGAGCTTCTGGGAGCTGTGATATGCCTAAGACCAGAAACACCAGAAAGCAGGAGTAATTAGAAACATTACTGGAAATTAACTAAAACCCGTAACACTCACCTCCATTTTGCCAAGATCAAAGTAAAGCACATATAATTATACAAAACAAGCTAGTAAGTCTCTTCATATTGAATACATCCAGTGCAGGTAGCTCAGTGTACAGCTGCAGCACAAGCTGCAGACTGACCTCTGGGCGGCAAGAAATTGCTGGAGGCCACGCAAAAGACCATGAACTGGTGCTGACCCTTTACTTAACACAGGGCACATGGACCTGCATCAGCAGCCAGGTCACCTGATGCTCAGACTCTGCAGGAGCAAATAACTTAGTAAAAAGACCTCAAAATATTAGATATATATAAACTGTGAGCATATAAAAAAGCCCAGTGATTCCACTGTTCAGGGGGTCCCCTTTAGGAGACACTCTGAGCTGTTACACATTGCTGCAAAACAATGAAATTATTTGAAGTAAAGAGAGGTCTGAGATTTTGCTATGGGAAACCTAGGATCGCAACAGTGAGGAAACCTCATCTGACTTGGAGTGGTGTGTGTAGGAAGCTGGGCAGAAGGCAGCTCACTAGAGCCACCTGCTGCAAAGGGACTTTGGTCCCAACAGTTGAAGTCCTGGTGGTGCTGGAGTGACTGCCGGACTGGCTTCTGGACAGTCAGACAGGAAAGCTTTCTTAGCAAGTCTTGTAAGAAACTTCACTTTTCTCATCAGTGATAAGCTGAATACCTATCTCCTCTTCAAGATGGAGTAAGCCTTCCATTCAGCCACCCCAGTATCAAAAAGATTAGGCACTTCAATCCCTACTCATATAGTAAGAAATCCACTAAGCAGTAGTATATTCTGGACTCAAGTGTTATAATCTAAACTCAAGTGTTTGTAATTTGATTGGGACAAAAAAAATTTGCAAGTATTTATGAAACAAATAAAGCACTGCTGATTCAAGAAAAGTAATCATCAAGACTAGGCAACAGTGCAAAAGCTTACCCATACACAAATTTTCTTGCTTCTAGGAAGATCTGATTTATCAGTTCTCTAGTTGGGGCAGTAATAATGCATTCCGGTTCTTGCTGCTCTTTAAAGCTACTGGCAGTTACACCATCCCTCATCATTTGGGCCACAACTGGTACAAGAAATGCTGCCTGAGGGAAAAAACCATAGTGGTATTTGGGCTGTTTAAATCTTAAAAGCTTTCATCAGTCCCATTAAAATCTGTGTATCAATCTTTAAGCTTGAATAATAGTGTACACAATGATCAAGAACATCAAACTGCAGAAGGATTGACCTGAACACACAGGAGAACATTTAACCTTGTTAACCAGTATGAAAGTGTATCTCTGGATCTTAACAGTCTAGTAACATAGGAAGACAATCATGCAGTGCCTAACTTTCCATACAGTTCCATACACTGATTACATAACCTGATAATAAAGTAGCCCAAGACCAAAACCTACTAGAACGGCAGATCAGTTTGAAACACAACTACACAACACCAGCCCATTTCCACATAAGACTAGATACCCACAAATCTGCACCTGTACAGCAGTCCCACAAAAGCATTCAGAATATTTAGAGCACAGACTTTGGATGTTTCCCCTTCTGCAAACAGAAGAGGTCTTTCAAAAGAACTAGTGAGCTACCTTAAAACAAAACTAGGATTCCACACTAAACTAAATAGCAAAAAGCTACATTCATAACCAAATATCCACATCTACCAGCTGTCAGTCGTTAGGTTTGGGTACATTAGTTTAAAAAGCTGAGACAATTTTCAGCTTGGTATCAACTCTCAGTTGTGTTCCATGATTCAAAGAAAATCACCTAAAACCAAGACAGGTGTACAACAGATTTCATCAAACCAAGTATGACAAACCTGCACACCACAGTTAGACTCTGGTGCTAAGTTTGAAAAAAAAACCAAAACACACACAAAACTCATACACACACAACAGAAAAACACTGAAACAAACAAAAACACATAAAAAACCCAAAAACAAAACAAAACAAAAAAAAAGACAGAAAACCAAAACAACAAATAACCAAAAATAACTGCCAAACAAACAAAACCAAACACCCAAACAAAAAAAAAAAAAAAAAAAAGAAAAAACCCCACCACTAAATAAGACAAAACTCCACACAACACAGAAGTCCTCCTTACTTTCAACTGCTAAGTCCTGTCATCAGCAGTTTCTAGGACTGCCTGCCTATACTTCTGAATCCACAGCTGTATCTCTGAAGGCTGGCCTGCTGTACCAAGATACTAGTTTACTAAAATAAAGAATAAAGCCCAAAGTATGACAACCCTATCATCATTCGTATCGGAACCTGATACTTGCCATTGCTGTGCAAGTGAAATTACTGGCCAAAAAGCATGTGACATGTGGAAGAGTGAGGCATTCCTCTGAAAGTTCATGACCAAATACTTTCAGTAGAATAAATACTGCACAAAATGCTCACAGTTTTTCCTGATCCTGTCTGGGCACATGCCATTAAATCCCGTCCTGCCAGTATAATAGGAATGCTGTACTTCTGCACTGGAGTAGGTTTAGAGTATCCAGCTTTAGCAATGTTCACAGTTAAAGTATGACACATGTTAGTGTCTGCAAAACTCTGTAAGAGAAAAAATTATTAACAGTTATTACACAATCACAGAACACAAAAAGTTTAAAGCCCAAAATGATTACTGTATGATAGAGACATCCAAATACTTAAGAGTGTTAACTTAACAGGTAGTCTTACCAGTCATTTACACAGCCAGGGCTTCTAAAGGCAAAAGCCCCAAAGGTCTCTAAAACCTGCTCATGCCATTCAAGGAACACTGTCTGCAGGACTCTGAATACTATGATTGCTTTTAGCTGATCTTATTAGTTTTAAGAAAGAATTGCTCAGAAGTTGTATACATGGTATACCTACCAAGCAAGTAAACACACATAGTATGCTACGAAAAAAACCTGAAACTCTGTAGTTTCATTTCATGTAGGAGATACACATAGTCTCTGTGCTATAACCAGTTAAGGGTAGCTAAAACAACATTCCTAGCCAGTACCAAAAAGCAACACAGGTGACAAAAATCAGTGAGAACACCGTTCACAAGATGAATGGGGAGAACACCTCTGATACTACTATCCCATCTCCACTTCTCATTCTTTTCCCTAAAAAGACCCTTTTTCTTTCTACACTGGCCACCCATTATAGATAAAAAACTAAGTTATATGTTAAACAATGAACTGCAACCACAGAGAACAAGGCTACAAATTACTTTAAAACACCCCTCTGTCTAAACACATACTACCCCAACAGATGTTCATTCACATTTTTGAAGTTATTTCAATAAGGTAATTACCAGTCTGCCCAGAAACTGCTGCCAAAGACTTCTTTCTTTCAATATCTAAACTGGTATTCTTCCCCAATTTAAAGACAATTCTTCCTATATATCCAATATTACTTTCTCTGGACCACTTATGTAGTTTGTTAGTCACTGTGAATTCAAATTTTTATCTTTTAAATGGGGAGCACCTCCTTCCAACATCACACTATCCGCAAGATTTGTTATTTTTTATTAGTATTTTCATTAGCTGCAAATATTGAATCCACTACACATCCCTGTAAATCTTGCTTCACATAAACTGTGAGAATAACCAGTTCACTAACCATCAATGCTGCTGGAGGGTCCAGTCCTGAAACTTCAACAACATTTTCATCATACTTGTCAAAATTCATTCCCGTCTGGTAATGTGCAAAGATGGCTTGCTCATCATCAGGTGGAGGAGGGGGCACATAAGTCACCTTTGGACCTTAAGAACACAACCATTTAAGTTCATGAACAATATAAGGAGAAGTTAAAATAAAACTATTTTATGTATGAAGTTACTGAAGTTGAGTGAGATGTCATCTGGATTTCCCTTCATTTATCAGGAAGACATCAAAATCCCACACATTCATTCTATCAGAACCTAATTTTATACCATGAGACCTAAAATTTACCTCCATATGAAGTCATACTTGTAAAACATTCACATCTCACATTCACTCAAAAACCCCACTTTCAAGAGGTACTCACAAAAAAGAAATAAGGCTCTTCTTCATCATCCAGACAGACACATACTCTTACAACTCAAGGAAGGACATGCTTCCCACACAACAAATTACTCTTTTTGAAGGACTCTCCTTCCACATGAAATTTTGTACAGATAAATGCAACTGCTGCATACCAGGACCCAGAACAGTTTTTAACACACTAATACTGTACACTATAGTCATGAAAAAGGAATTACTATTCTGTGTTAAGGACTCAGTTACGTCCACTACAACCACTAGCATATTGCCTCTATAAAGACTTCAATTCCCAAAAATCATTATTTGAACTAAAAATCTGAAAATAATTAGTTGAACTGAATCAAATAGAGGCAAATCAATTGTTCTTCAGATATTAAGTATCACTTCTGAACACTGCTAATCACTGGATCACAGAATGGTTTGAGTTAGAAGGAACCTAGAAGATCATCCATTTCCAACCCCATGCCACAGGACGGACATCTTCCACTAGACCACACTGCTCACAGCTCAACTGAACATGGCCTTGAACACTTCCATGGATGAGGCATCCACAAGCTCTCTGCTCAACCTGTTCCAATGCTTGACTGCAACTCACTCTCTGAGTAAAGAGCCATGAGCCATCTTTTCTGCAGGGATTTTTTTTACAATTATCACACAAAATGTTCTTATATGGAGAATATCAGCCATTCACTGACCATTACACTAGTTTAATCCCACTCCTAATTACAGTACTTCCGTGAATAATGCATTACTATGCTCTAGGCAGGACAACATACATAGCCAGGTACAGTAACATCAGTGGCAGAAGAATACAGCAGGACTATGGGGGAAAAATCCCTAGCAAACAACAAAAAAACCTCCAAATTAAAAACAAGTTAAACCAGGAGTAAGTGGCCTGTCAGAGCTATACACCTTACTTGTCAGTATTGACAATAAAATATTTCCTCTTACAGAGGGTACAAGCACAAAAGTCTAGATCAACTCTTTCAAAACTTAGCAAGTTCTTTAAGGTTTAGTTTCACTTTTAGGGTTAGCACCTCTGCTTCTGGGCATTAACTGAACCAGCCTCAGCACAAAGAAAGACTACATAACACTACTGCTTTGAAAAGCCAGTAATTAAATTTTAAATGAGTTACAAACATGTCTTTTCCAGGCATACAACCAAGATACCTAGCATTTGCAGAAGGTTCTTAATAGGGAGAAAAATTAGTGACAGTATTTGCCAGAACTAAGAAGGAACTGCTTTGTCATTGATCACTAATAAGGAAATCTATACAGCTCACACCTGCCACTAAAAAGCCTCACCTGCACCATCTGTGAGTAGTCCTCTTTCTCTAGAATCGGGAGCTCCAGACTGAGGCATGTCCCTTTGCCTACCTCTACCACCTGTAAGTAACAGATATTTAGCACATACAGGGTATAAAATTAGTATAATGAGATACTAAAATTTAAGCCAGTACTATTTATTCCAACAAATCTGCAGAGCAACAGTCACAACAACTTCATTAACTCAAACCTGCACTGTATACAATATTGTATATCATCCAACCTATACTGTATTATATCCAGTAATACTCATTTTTTAAAGAGACTACTCATGTTCCACAACACAGCTGAAGAACAGAACTCATAGTAGGAGTTCTCAGTTCTCCATGGTAGTTCTCAGGGAGCAACAAAACACCAGGAACATCACCAACCATATGCTACACCCATACAAACCACTCAGCATGCAAAAAAAGACCAAACCATCAAGCTTACTCTCACCTTGTCCAAAGCCACCACGAAATCCTTTAAACCCTCTGGTTTGTGTACTAGCACCATCTACAGCGTTGCGCTCTTGAAAACCTGCAATAATACAGCACACAGTAACTCACTTTGCCACTTCTGCATCAGCACTTCAAGTGCCTTCTACCTGGATGAAGGAAAGAAGTCACTTCAACGCTTTCAGTCTTGACTACTCATTCTCATGGAACGAGAACAAACAGAAAGAACAGCCAGTGAATCAGAAGCATTCACGGCCAGTGAATGCTGCCATCATACAAACCACAGAACAAACTTACACTCACCTTGCCCAAATCCTTTAAACCCTCTGCTCTGTGTAATGGCATCGTCTTCAATTCCTTCTTGAAAACCTGCAGTACAGCATAGCACAGAATCAATGACATTTGCCTAATTCTGATGTGCAGGTCAAGCCCATTATATCTGGTAATTGTTCTTCTCAGTCCTTATTTTATTAATATAAAAAGTACAATATAACAAAGTGATTCTCCTAAATATATGAAAAAATGAAGACAAGAGATACATTTATGCCAGAAAGCATTCAGCTGTTCTATCATACTGTAATAATAAAGAGCATCATCTTGCACAGGATACCATCAAGTTTTCTTAACACAGCATCTGTGGCTTCTTCTGCACCAATTCCTGGCGTACACCAGTATGTCAGTCAGTTTGGTTTTTACACATCAACAAATAAAAACTACATCTTAAAAGGTTGACACGCAAAAGACAGTATCTTAAGTATCCATAAATAAAATAGACATTAAATATTACTTGCAAGTTACTTCACAATTCCTGCTAGAAAGTCTACAGCAAAACTGTTTGTCATCAATTCCCTGCATCAAAGTGCTGCTGTCTTGCTTAGTCAAACAAGTCTAGCATTCTCCTATCACAACAGGCTTCAGTCAAAAAGGTGGGAAAACGGTCTTAATTTTTTTGAAAGAATAGAAACTGTGGTGGTTTTGGTTTTTAACAAAAATGAACTGCTATCATGTATTAAGGATGCTGTTTATGTCTTCAATGAGTATTAACACAATGCCTCTGCAACACTTACTAAAAATCATTATTTGAACCAAATACAGTCAAATCAATTGTTCTTCAGATATTAAGGAGCACTTTTGAAAATGCATAGAAATGATAGAATGGTTTGGGTTGGAGGGGACCTTAAAGGTTACTTAGTCACAACCACCCTGCTATGGGTAGGGTTGCCACCCACTAGATCAGGTTGCACAGTCCCAGTCAAGTTAACAATTAGCTACGCTCCCACAGCTCACCAATGAGGAAAGCTGTACAGTTCACCCCCACTACTAAAAAGTCTCACCTGCACCATCTGCCAGAGTTCGCCTCTCTCTAAAGCTGAGAGTTCCAGACTGAGGCAAACCTCTTTGTCCATCTTTAGTACCTGTAACACACAGCAGAGTGCATATAGAGTATAAAATTACAGAAATCACAGAATCAACTAGGTTGGAAAAGACAAAAGACCTTTGAGGTAATCAAGTTTAACCTATGACTGAACATAACCTCATTAACAAAGCCACGGCACTGAGTGCCATGTCCAGGCTTTTCCTAAACACCTCCAGAAACAGTAACTCCACCACCTCCCAGGCAGCCCATTTCAACACCTGATCAACCTTTCTGTGAAGAACTTCTTTGTGATGTTCAGCCTAAAGCTCCCCTGGTGCAGCTTAAGACTACTTCCTCTTGTCTAGTCACTAGCTGCCTGGGAAAACAGGCTGATCCCCACCTGGCTACCTCCTTTCAGGCAGTTGTACAGTGATAAGGTCTCCTCTAATCCTCCTTTTCTCCACCCTAAAAACACCCAGCTCCCTCCACTGCTTCCTACAGGACCTGTGCTCCAGACCCTTCATCAGCCCTGGTGCCTTTCTCTGGACTTGCTCCAGCTTCTCAAGGTTCTTCCTAAACTGAGGGCCCCAGAACTGGGACAGTACTCGAGGTGCAGCCTAACCAGTACCAAGTATGGACGACAATCACAGTCCTGGCCCTCCTGGCCACACTAATTGCTGATCCTGACCAGGATGCCACTGGCTTTCTTGACCAGATTGGTTGATGTCTGTCCAGTACCCCCAAGACTCTTTCTGCCTGTCTGCTGTCCAGCCACTTTGCCTCATCCTGCAGTGCTGAAGGGCACTGTTGTGACCAAAGGGCAGGACTCAGCACCTCACTCACGTAGCATATTACTGGATTCAGCCCATCAATCCAGCCAGTTCGGGTCCCTCTGCAGAGCATTCCTGCACTCCAGCAGATCCACACACACGCCCCAACTTAGTGTCATCTGCCAGCTTCCTAAGGGTAGGTTAATCCCCTCATCCTGATCATCAGTAAAGATATTAAACAGAATTGGGCCAAACACAGATCCCTGGGGGACACCAGAAGTGACTACTCACCAACTGGATGCAGCACCATTCACAACTCTCTAGGCCCAGCTATCTAGCCAGTTCCTAACCCAGCACATGGGACAAGTCATAAGCTGACAGCTTTTCCAGGTATATGCTATGGGAGATGGTGTCAAAGGCTTTGCTAAAGTCCAGGTAGACAACATCCACAGCATTCCCCTCATCCAGCAGGTGGGTCACTTGGTCACAAAAGGAGATCACATTAGTCAGGCAGGACATGTCACTACAAAATCCATGCTGGCTGGGTCTGATCACATGGCCATACTGTATGTGCCATGTGATCACACTCAAGATGATCTATTCCATAATCTTGCTGGGCACCAAGGGCATGCTGATAGGCCTGTAGTTCCCCAGATGCAACAAGAAGCTGTCCTCCACACACTCCAAGAAGTGTGAAGCACCTAGACTCTGTCTTTGCCACTATGTTGAGTTCCCAGCAGATTATTTGGAACGTTAAACTCTCCTACATGAACAAGGGCTTACAGATCTTGAAACATCCCCCAGCTGCTTACACAATAATTCATCCATCTCTTCAGCCTGATTAGGTGGGTGGTCTGTAAGACACCCACCACAATGTCAGCCTTGCTGGCCCTTCGCCAATCCTTGCCCACAGGCACACAACCTTATTATCATTAATCATATGTTCTGCAGTGTTGAGACCCTCTCTAAAACACAGTGACCCCTCCACCTCTTCTCTCCTGCCAGTCCCTTCTGAAGAGCAAGCAGACATCCACTGCAACACTCCAGTCATGTAAGTCATCTCACCACATTTCCATGACGGCCACTACATCAGTTTTCCTCCTGTACGTCAGCTTCCAGCTCCTGTTGTTACCCATGCATCTGTGTGCATGCAGTTGGGCTGGTTTCCCTGGTGACTCTGGCTTATCACCCTTAGTCTCCTCTCCAGAAAGCCTGGTTTCATCTGCTTCCCCCTTCAAATCTATTTTAAAGCCCTCTCAAATCAACCCTGCCAACTCTGGCCTAGAATTAGAGGGAGCCTTGACAGAGGGACAGAGGGAGCCTAGACAGAGGAAGCCTACCTGACTCAACCAGACCTACTGCTGTGAAAACTGCCCCATTATCAGAAAAATCAAAATTTGCTAATAGCACCAGCTCTTAAGTCAGTTACTGATAATGTGGATTCTCCTGTTCCTTTCATCATTCATCTCTGCTACTGAAGAAAAAGAGCAGACCATCACCCACACTCCTGTCCCATGAACCAGTTGAGCCAGAGCCTTGAAGTCCTCTTAAACTGCACTGGTGCCCTTCCTATCAACCTCATCACTGCAGTCTTGGACAACCAGCACTGGGTAATAATCAGAGGGCTGAATTAGTTAAGGAAGTCTCCTGATGATATCCTGTAGCTTGGCCCCAGGGAGGCAGGAGACTTCCCCTGTGGGGTGGGTCCAGACAACAGACAGGGCCCTCAGTTCCCCTTAGAAAGGAGTTACTTATTACAACCACACTTCCTTTCTTCTTAAGACCTGAGGCTGTGATCCATCTGACAGACTAAGTACAACTGCAGGACCCTCCAGAAAGACTTTTGTCTTTAGTATCATCTGCCTGACCCTCTAGACCCAGGGTCTCATACCTATTCTGTAAGAGCACCTAGGAAAGCAGTGGGGGTTGGGAGGGACCTCTATATTCCCCCCATCTACTAGGTCTCCTCCTCCTACCTGGCAGCAAGAGGTGCAGAGCTCCTCTTACAGCTGCAAGGGTGTTACTCCCCCAGCCTACTTCTCTCTGGCTTCCTCTAATACTCCTTAGGCACTTCCACCTCTTCTTTAAGCTCTGCCCTCAGACTCAGTAAATCACTCACCTGCTTGCACCATAGGCAGGTTTTTTTTTGCACCATCGTCTGGTACTAACACCAGGCTCAGACACTCCCTGCAGCCAGTGGCTGGGACACCTGCTTCCCTCTTGGGGGAGTTCTGTCTAGGTTAGCAAACCCTTGCTGGTGGCAGAAACAGCATTAGCTTTTGACCATTTATAAATCAGTACTAGATCTAGTAAACAGGGGGTGGGGGGGAACAACAACAACAAAAAAAAAAAACCACAGCTGAAACACCACACCAACCTAGCACACAACCCATCACCAGGACAATGGCTGTGCCCCACCTGTGCCAACTGCCACATAAACTGACGCACCACAGGTCCCAGTTGTGCCACACCCTCACTGCCCAGCCTTGTCCATTTCCCCACACCTGTTACTTACCATGCTACACCCTCTCTGAGGGGCCACACCCAGTTTGCCCACTCCTGGTCACTAGCACTACTAGAACATTTTAAATCACATGCAAATGGCACAAACACTGCCCCTCGCTCCCCTGAATGGCTAGCATGGATGGGGGGGAAGCTGTTTGATCAGCTTTTCTAAATCCCACATTAGTATAGCGAAATACTACAACTAAACCAAGCTATTTGCTCCAACAAATATGCAGAGAAACAGTCACAACAACTTCTTCATTAACTCCAACCTATACTGTATTATATCCAGTAATACTCATTTTTTAAAGAGACTACTCATGTTCCACAACACAGCTAAAGAACAGAACTCATAGTAGGAGTTCTCAGGGAGCAACAAAACACCAGGAACATCACCAACCATATGCTACACCCATACAAACCACTCAGCATGCAAAAAAAGACCAAACCATCAAGCTTACTCTCACCTTGTCCAAAGCCACCACGAAATCCTTTAAACCCTCTGGTTTGTGTACTAGCACCATCTACAGCGTTGCGCTCTTGAAAACCTGCAATAATACAGCACACAGTAACTCACTTTGCCACTTCTGCATCAGCACTTCAAGTACCTTTTACCTGGATGAAGGAAAGAAGTCACTTAAACGCTTTCACTTGACTGCCCACTCTCAGGGGACAAGAGCAACCAGAAAGAGCGACCAGTGTATGCTGCCATCAAACAAACCAGTCAATGCAACAAACTTACCCTGCCCAAAGCCACCACGAAATCCTTTAAACCCTCTGTTTTGTGTAACAGAATCTTCTCCATTTCCTGCTTGAAAACCTGCAGTACAACATCACACAAAGTAATACAGTTTGCTCAATTTTGCATGTACAGATCAAATGCCTTTTATCTGGCTGAAGAACAGAGGCCATTTTACTGATTTCACCCTTGTACTGGTAGCTCTCACAGAGCAAAAAAAAAAAAAAAAAAACACCAGGAACATCACCAACCATACACTGTACTCATACAAACCACTCAGCATGCAAAAAAAGACCAAACTATCAAACTTACTGTCACCTTGTCCAAAGCCACCACGAAATCCTTTAAACCCTCTGGTTTGTGTACTAGCACCATCTACAGCGTTGCGCTCTTGAAAACCTGCAATAATACAGCACAGCACACAGTAACTCACTTTGCCACTTCTGCATCAGCACTTCAAGTGCCTTCTACCTGGATGAAGGAAAGAAGTCACTTCAACGCTTTCACTCTTGACTACTCATTCTCATGGAACGAGAACAAACAGAAAGAACGGCCAGTGAATCAGAAAGAACGGCCAGTGAATGCTGCCATCATACAAACCACAGAACAAACTTACACTCACCTTGCCCAAATCCTTTAAACCCTCTGCTTTGTGTAATGGCATCGTCTTCAATTCCTTCTTGAAAACCTGCAGTACAGCATAGCACAGAATCAATGACATTTGCCTAATTCTGATGTGCAGGTCAAGCCCATTATATCTGGTAACTGTTCTTCTCAGTCCTTGTTTAATGATTTCACAAAAACTTCAAAATACAACTGAGTGATTTGCCTAACCACATAAAAAAAAAAAGACAGGAAGTACTTTTTGCCAAGAAGTCTGACAGGAAAAAGTACTCCTCTCCTGTACAAATTCAAGAAGTAAAACAAACATTGGGTCATTAAGTGTTTCACTTTACATGCGTATATGCTAATCAAGCTGCAAACTTCCATTCTTCAGTAAGCATGCAGATCAATTAAGACTTCTGGTTGAAGGGCAACTGACAGCATTTGTCCCTTCATGGTTTTCTTTACTTGTCCAGTTAAGTACATTGCCTAGTACAGTGGCAATGCCAGTCGCTGACTGCTATGAAGTCAGGTATTGAAAACATGTCTTTCAAATCTACAGAGTTCTATTTTTTTATTACTCAGAGCTGCCTATTCAGTTGACAGTAAATATGTAGTGTATTTTTTATTTCTAATGTCCTTCCTTAGTCACTCTTCTGAGGAGGAAAGAAATAAGCACATGCGTATGCATAAATATAAGGCATATGCATAACCAAGGTAATCCTCATTTTAGACTTAAGTTTCAGGTGTTATCTAAGGTCCAAACAATCAGCTTAAATCATCATTTACTCCTTAGTCCCTATTTTTCAGCTGAACACCTGTTCTATCATACTGTAATGACAAAGAGCATTACCTGGTACAGGACACCATCAAGTTCTCCCAGCACAGCACCTGTGGCTTCTTTGCCACCAAAGCTGGGTGTGTACACCAGTAGTCAGTCAGTCTGGTTTTTCCACATCAGTTAGAGATATAAAAATTTTATCTTAAGGGCTCATATACAAATTACAGCATTCCAAGTATCCATAAACACAACAGATCCTAAATACCACTTACCAGTTACTTCATAATTGCTGGAGAGCCTACAGCTAAACTGCTTGACATCAGTGCCCTGCACTAAATAAGCCTAACACTCACCCACCATACCAGGGTTCAACAAAAAGGATGCAGAAATGGTAGAGAATTTTTTCGAAGAATCAGCTGTGCTAAGTTTGACTGGGATAGAGTTAATTTCCTCCACAGCAGCAGGCCCGGGAAGTGCTGGATTTGCTGGAAACAGTATTGATAATAAAGGGAAGTTTTTAGTTAGTGCTGAGCAGTGCTCACACTGAACTGGGGCCTTTTCTGCTCCTCACCCCACCACACCAGCAAGACGAGGTGAGCCAGCACAAGACTGGGGAGGACAGAGACAGGAAAGCTGACGCCACCCCATGTGGCATCAAGCTTAGCATATAAATCCAGGGAAAGGAGGAAGTGGAGGGCATTTGGAGTGATGGTGTATGACTTCCCAAGTCATGGTCATTCATGATGGAGCTCTACTTTCATGGAGCTGAACCTGCCCGCTGACTGAAAGTGGTGAATGGCAAAATTTAATGTATCATACACAACTAGCCATCAGAAACACAACCATTACTGGAAGTTACCTTTGGCTGCAAAATTCCTTCCTCTACCAAAACTACTCACTGGTTGATGCTGTGAGTTCACAAATTCATCAGTACCTATAATTGAAAAAATAATTAAGTTAAAATTTAAAGCTATGTTTCACTCATTAGTAGTTATATGTTACTATATAACTTCAGTAAATAAGGAATCGCTGACTGTCAAAAAGAAAGCCTACTCATTATGTTCTCTATATAATTTGAGGCTGCTATTCCATGGGGGCCCCATGAATATATCACAATAATATTGTGCTTTCCTTTAATCCTGTACAATGCTGAAGGGACCAACTCTTAAAGACATCAGTAAAGTCAAAAGTGCCTTTCACATACCAAATGAGTCTACACTTGAATTAAAGACAGATGAGGTGTCATTTGGTCTCTCAAGCAAGCTAACCTGTAGAAAGAAAAAAGGCACAACAACATGATGGCTTTAGACCTAACAAAGCATGTAAATACAAACACAGCTACTAAGTCATGCACTCGAAAGAAGTTGCCTTCTGCATCTTCTGAAAGATGCATTTCACACTAAATGGCATACTGGTTGCATCTCAAAGTTACTAAAAATCACATTATACACAGATAACACGTCAAGCTCACTTATGTACAAAACACTCACTTGTAGCTGAACAAAACAGCAGCAAGTAAATTGCTAGTGCAGAGAATAAATCTTTTCTTCGGTAACAGTGAACCCCTATGCCTGCCTACCATATTCCAACCATCCCGAGAACAGGGGACGCCACTGCCCAGCAGCCACTCAGACTGCAGGGACACGGGCTGGAGGAAAGAAAAGGAAAATACCCCATCGCCACAGCTGCCTCTCCCACTCATACCTTCTCAAGGGATGGGAGTAACGCCTCATCCCCTATCTCCGCATTCCAGTCTTCTTCCATCACGCCGCGCCCTGCCAGACCTGCTTGCAGGAGACAGAGCACATCAGCGCCCGCCTCCCGCCACGCTTCGGAGCGTACCGCGAAAGAACAGAAAATGGCGACCCGCACCGAGGCTCGCCGACGCCTGCGGGCGGGAATGAGCACGCCCGTCCCGGGCGCTGCGCTGGTGGGGACGGAGGAAGCGAGTCTCCGGCCGCGGAAAAGCACCCCGCTTCCCTCAGGGCAGCCCCTCTCCTACCTTCTTCCCACGGCGGCCAGCACTGCGAGCCGAAAGAAGATGGCGACGGCCGCCGAGAGCCCTCAATGCGGCTACATGTGCCGCTGCCGCCACATCACGTGTAGCGCCCGACAGCCAATGGGCGCGCGGCGCGGGCGGGCTCGGCGGGCGCGCCCCGGCCCCTCACGTGCGGCGGGAATGGCGCCGCCGAGGCTGGGCGGGCCCGGAGCCGTCGAGCCGCACCTGGCGTAGGGACCAGTTCACTGCGCTCAACTTTTCCGGGCATTAGCCTAATGCCCAAAACGTGCTTCTGCTGGAATATTAAAAAAAAAAAAAAAAAAAAAAAAAAAGTTGTGTAAAACAGGAAAAACAAAACAAAAAATTAACTCCCCCGGATAACTCAAACTCTAGAACGACACCTCTTTTCCACTGCTTTTTTGTTATACCAAACTTGTCAGAGATAAGAAAGGTAGCTGAATTCCTGGCTCTGGACCTGATGCTGGAGTGGAGGAGAACATGGACTGCACTCCTGTCAGTTCAATTCATCCACTAAAATCAGTAGCAAGTAGTCTGGCGCTGCAGCTTGGGTTTCCAAGCTATTAGTGCAGTGTCTGTCTTCTCTGTACCTCTTTTCATGCTGTGAGATAACACAGCATTGCTCATTCATAAAAACATTAAGGAATGTCCTGTGTTAATTTGCTAAACACGGTAAAACACATTAAAACCTGCTCCACAATGTTCAGTAGATTTTCCTTGTCAGAAAAACAATTTGAAAAAAGGTGTGTCTGTTGAAGAATTTTAATGCCTTCTGTTGCAGAGAGAGGTGACACAAGATCTGTATTTCTGCAGTGAACATATTCATGTTTAGCAGGTGCTTTGAGCATCAAGACAAATTCCTGCAGCAGTTGGGAAGTTTTGGGAAGTGGTCTTTGAACTAATGCTTTTGTTATTTTCTCATTAGCCATCATCTGTTAAGCCCTACCCTTTGCAGCTCTTCATTTCTTAGAAGCATCAAGACAGGACTCAGGTTAGAGTGCAAAGTGGGTAAGAGACATAACCCGATTCTCTGTCTCACAATTAGATTAAATCTGCGCCTCTAGGTTATATGTATGTGTGTATGCAATGTGCATAGTGCTGGGAATTACCAGCTTTCCCTAAGTGTTCAGTCAGACACGTAATGTCCAGGGATGAACAGTCTGCAGTGGGAGCATCTCTGTGGGAAGTGTTCACAAGTTCCCAAGGCAGCATCTGAAACTAGCAGGGAGGCTCATGAGTGAAATTTCACCCACTGTGGCAACCATTTTACTTTTGCTTAAACAAGGAAGCAGAGTAAGCTGCTTCATGAGCCAAAATGGCTTCTGTTTGCATCACACTGGAGCTCTGTTTAGGATGGCTAGAAAGAAAAAAAGCAGTTTGTTTGTTCTCCAGAGAAATTTATGGTTAGTGGCAGATGTGCTACTCTGACACATCTAAGCCAAACTGAAAGCTTTCAAATTGTTCCTCCTACTTTCCAGGAACAGGAACTATTCCCTCAGCTTTGCCAGTGTAACTCCATGTTCAGCACTCTGTACAGTTTAATACTTTTAATAGTAGACATGGGGAGCTCCTATGAATGCAGTCATAGTAGCAGATGTAATCCCTGGTGGGTGATCTCAGTTAATTTTAACTACAATCAGTTGTCACAGCCTCTAACTAGTAGATAAGCTTGGAGAGTTATTTTCTTTCCTTATTCCTTTGACTCTTTGGGACACTCTCTACTGCCTCCAGATTACTTTCCACTACACTAGGAGAAGCCAAGCTATGACATTTTGTGAATGGCAAGAAATTATATGGTAATGGTAACTAATTTCTTCAACTCAGAGGATTCTTTGGAGAGCAAAATATTTTTCCCCCCATGGATGCTAACAATTCAATGTAAACCATGGTGGCAGTGTACAAATTGCACAAGATGTTTACAGACTACCCTTGAGGTAATTTTACCCAACCAGCCCTACTCAAGCAGAGTCATCTACTTGAGCAAAACCAGAACAAAGTATTATCCAATATATGTAAACAGCATCTTATGTATTGCATTCCAGCACAATATAGAGTTGCAGCTAACCACAAAAACATATAGAGGTATTTTACAAAAGTTTGTGAGAATTTACCCCAAGTGTGAGTGCAACCCCTTATAAGTGAGGAAGAAGAAACCAACAATGTAGACATCATATTCCTCTGAGAGATTCTGATAGCCTCTAGTAATGTCCTTTCCTCTAACCATTGCCAAGAATGAAACCAGCAACCTCATGGTCCAGAGCAGTCACAGAAGGGTGGCCATAGCACCAAGAACAGGGGAAAGAAGCAAATATGTGCATAAACCCCATTATTCTTTCTTTTTGTGTAACAGTGCTGGACTAATAATGATCTGACACATAGAATTTTGGTTATACTTTCAACAAATTATTGCCTTAGCTAAATAGGAGGTATACTTTCTCTTTGCCAACAAACAAGATTTTGAGTGCAGCATAGCTATATATAAGCTATATATAAGCATCTATCACTTAGAAACCTGAAGTTTTGTCTAACAAAATGCAGCACCCCTCCAAGTTTGTTAGCTATGTGACCATGCTGTGTTTCATCAATGGGGAAGGTTATTAATTAATCTACTATAATGTTCTATAATGCCTAAACTTTATGAATTTGTGCATATTACAATTATAACTGCAAGTGCAGAGTAAAGTATGACTTGTGGCAGTAAAAAAAAGATTCAACATAGCATAAGATGGACATTTCTTAGAGCTGGATTTAATTCTCCCTTTGTCTTACAGATTTCCCAAGAGCTTCAAAATTAGTTTAGGCTCCCATTTCTCTCCTGTCCAAGCATGTAGGAAGAGACACTCTGCCCAGGAGGTAATGTGTAATCAGAAGAGAAAGCCAGAACACAAACACTGCAGGACAGAGACTGAACAGCCTTTTGTGAAGTCAGCTGTGGCAGCAGATTTCATGGGGGAGCAGGATGAATCTACTTGTGCTAGGCTTATAGTTCTTACAATAAAACATTTTCCTAAGCATAACTCAAGAACTGTAGTGGGTGACCCAGAATGCTCTGAAATACAGATCATCAACCTGCTACAATATTAACTTATACAAATCTTTCACAGCATAGGTCACAGAAGACAGGCCTGAAAGAGCAAGACTAGAAGCTTGTAAGCTGAAAAAAACAGTTCTTTACACATGTCTAGTTTTGTGGGTTTCAGTTTAATTTACTTTCATAGCACCAGTACATGGTGTTAGCATTGCATTTCAAAGTCCTGTGATACCAGCTGGGCAGACTGCTTGACTCATCAACCAAAATCTTCTAATGGCCAAAGCCCACAATGTACACTTGGATTCTAAGAGTGCCTCAGATGCTAAAGATGATGATGAATTTCCTGGGTACAGAAGTAAAAGTTTTGGTCCCAATGAGCTTGTGGGCAGCTGGATTTCAGGATGATCAGTAGTGTTAAGTCTCTGCTGCCTCATTTCCGTCAGCAGTCTGAAATTCAATTACACAGCAATTTTCTTGCAGAACAGTCCTGCAGTCCTGCTGCTAGCCGTACATTATGTTTCAGACTTTACTTGAACAGGAAGTAAAGGGGGTGATTTGTGTGTAGCCTGTTTTGTAATATTGTCACATGGGAAAGATCTCTCTGCTGTTTTCTTTGCAATTCAACAGTTTTTCCAAGCATGAGCTATAAATACCCCAAGATTCTGATATTAACCATGGTTTCAACTATGAAAAGGATTATCTCAACTTGACTTAAGTAGTACCAAATGGAAAGGAAAGGAAAGGAAAGGAAAGGAAAGGAAAGGAAAGGAAGGAAAGGAAAGGAAACGGAAAGGAAAGGAAAGGAAAAGGAAAGCAGACAGGAACATGACAGTAACGTCCCTTAAGGAAAGCACAGTACCTGCCACGACCATACCACTCCCGACATACAGAAAGCACGCATACATACCGACCGACACATACCTAGAAACTCCAGCCCTCACCCCCGCAAGCAAGACATACCGAAGACAGAACGCAAGACCGACAAGCCAGAAAGACTACCGACATAACTACAAGAAAGACAGAACGAAAGAAAGAACGAAAGCAAGACCGCCAATACCCTAAAGAAAGAAAGAACGAAAGAGAACAACCAAACCAACACAATAAAAAACCCAAAAAAGAAACAGACCAAACCAAACCAGATTAAATATGGTGAATTTCTAAAATGTATTGCTGGGCATACTGTCCCTATTGTTTAGTCTGCTTAGTGTGCTCTGCTCAGTATGACACAACTCGCTGAGCAGGTCAGGACGCCCTGGATACATCACTCCATAGCCAGTCACGTGAAGACCAGCACGGTTTGTTTGGCAAGGGTCATGTATGGATTATTTTGTCACTCTACTGACCGCAAAAGCATGCAAGCAATTGGGGGAGGGTTCGGGTTGGGGTTGTTTTGTTTTACTACTATTATTATTATTATTATTAGCGGCGTCTCATCAGCCAACAGCAGCAAGTGCAAATCCTTTCTTCCCGGCACTCGGCTCACGCTTGTCCATATGGTGAGGCCCTCGCCTGGCAGCCCGGTAACACCGCCCGCCGCTTCCTGGGAATCGTAGTCCTGCGCTCCGCAGCGCCTGGCCGGCTTCCTCAGCGCAGCCGCTCCAGGAACTACGCGGCCCGGCACGCCCGGAGCCCGGCACGCCGGGAGCCGCCGCCGCGCTTCCTGTGCCCGCGGCGGGAGCTCTGCGCCGCCGGGTCGAGCCGGAGGTACGGGAGCTGCGGCGGCAGCGGCGCCCAGGCGGGGCAGCTCAGCGGGATCGGCCCTTGCGGATCTCGGGGCGCGGGGCGGCTCCGGAGCAGCGGGGAGGCGGCGGCGCCGGATCCTCCTCCGTGTCCCCCGCCGTGTGTCCCGCCGCCCGCCCGGCTCGGGGGCGCAACCTGCGGGGTGGAGTGGCCGGCAGGAGCCGCACCGGCCGCGGGGCACTGACCCGCCGCGGGGCACTGACCGGCCACGCCGAGTTCCTGGGAACACGGGCAGATCGTCAGAGCGGGGGCGGAGGTAAAGGAACAGCGTGGAAGCTTTTCGTGCGGTCCGTGAAGCAGGGAAATGTTTACATCCGTTTTCACGGGCCTGAGGGAGAACCCGTTAAGTTAAAAACAAGAATCTTATTTAAATTATAAGTTAGCCTAAGGTGATAGTGTTTCGCTTCTCTAAATATTTATCTGCAGTGCCCACAAATATTTAAATTATGCGAGCTTTATCCGTCGAAGGCAAATCTAGTTGAACATGCTGGTTCTTTTTAATTTTACTTTGATTTATCATGTGGCATTGACCATCTTCGTTCAGTCAGAGCTACACGAAAGCTCAGCAGAGGTTCAGCTTGTATATTCAAAAGTCTTTTTCCTCAAAAAGTGGCTAACTTACATTGCCTTTTACAGTTTTAATCGCCTTTAACCAGTGCAGTTGTAGGAGTGAGGAGAAGCTGAAGTATCTATAAGGTGCCAGAAGAGGCGTTATGCTGTCCCCGTTTTAAGGAGCTCTTAATGTATACTGCTACTTTCATGAGTAGTGTAGCCTCCTTCAGTCCCTTCTGACTGAGGATTCACTCCAGGAACTGAGGAACTGTGCTGTCCTGTGTTGGAGTTCTCCTCTTTCAGTGTAGACTGTTGCTTATTTCTCATATGTGCAACGCCTGCAGCTTGCTTGAGTATTATGTCTTGAACTGTATTCATCCTGCTCAGAATTTCAGAGAAGACAGACAGGATTACTCCAAGTGGCACTTTTAAAAAATAATTTCCGTGTTTGAACTAAATACTTTGATTAGCAGATTCTGGTATTTAAACCATGAGTGTGAAGTGCTTTTTAGAAATAGTGGCTTTTAATAAGAAATGAAGTATAAATAGCTCTCAGTGCTCCAGCTGCTGTTTGTACAGCACCATGATGGCATGGTGAAGGCTGTGGGAGTGGTGATCCTCTCAGCCTTTCTTCTCCTACCCACTGTGGGAGGTTCTCTGATAAATACCAGCTAAGCACAGTCCATGCTTGTGGGATTGTTGGGATGATTGACTTACTGAACACAGTTTAGCTCCTGATGGGGTAAACCTGTTTGCTAGCTCTCTTGCATGGCCTGTGCTGTAACTCTGAATGATCTGTCTCAACTTAAAGTTTCGTCACACACATGTATAACTGAGCCATAAACTGCAGTTGTTAAATTCACAATGGAAGCCAACTAATACAGTTTTGCTATCCAGTGCTAACATTATCAGATCACAGGTGTCAGTGAGATTTCTAAATCTACCATATTCTTGTCTTCACTCCTTCATGCTTTTTAGACTTTGAAACCAGGTTGAAAGAACCTGAAGGCAGAGAAAGCAGAAGCTCATAGGGCTGAGCCAATGACAATAAAAGAAGGTCCAGTCCTTTTAAGATTACTGCCTAAAAGTCATGTGGAGTGTAGTCCAGAATGAGACTGGGGAAAAATAACTTGCGTAGACTTAGGTGTTGCTTCCCAGCAACAGGAAACCTGGATTGTTAAATTCTGACCCACTTGTTTCCTTTTGCTGCCCTTCTGATGTAGTGCGTCAGCTTGCAGAACAATAGAATGTTCTACAGGCATAGATAAAAGAGAGATTAACCTGGTTAATTCTTCTTCATTTTGCTTTTCTGCTTACAGTTCTCCTTTAAACTGTACTGGCTCCAGCTCCAGCCTTCACATGTGTCATAGCTGCATCTATTGTAGAGTATCCAGTTTGCTGGTCATAAGCTTGCTGGTCATGAACTCAATTGTTATCAACAATAGATACTTAAAACATAAGATGTCTTTGCAGACCCAGCTACTAATTGACCCCAATGGGTCAAGTGAGCACCAGCTCCACAAGCCTCGAATCATGCTGTCAAAATTAGTCTGTGATATATTTTGGAAGGATTATTTTTCTTCACGGAATACTATAAAATCTGGGTCCTGTACAGCGGTAATGCAGAAAAAATCAAGCTGGTGATCACTGTTGTCAGCATTTATCAGGCTGACTTGCAAAGCACAAGTATTAACTGGTTTTTAGGAAGGGATGTGCATTTGATGACTGCTTAATCTGTCTCACAAACAGATGGAAGGAAGGGATGTGTGGAAGGAAGGGATGTGTATACTGTGGTCTTAAGATTCTGGTTAAAACCACTGACTATTTGAGATTTGAATTTCAGTTTGAATTCAGGCATTAGGAATTAAAATTTTTATCTGCATTTTTATGGCTAGGCCTGAAGTGTGATTTAAATTCTTAAGAGAGATGCAAAATGCAGAACAAGCGAGGGGGATCATGTTTGACACGTAGGTTTGGCTGTTCGTAAAATGAACACAGAATGTTCAATTGAGAAAAAATAGATTAGAATAGAATAGAATTAGGTAATAGCATGTATTAATTGAAGTGGCAGAGGACTGGGTGGATGCCTGTAGCAGTGTGTGAAATCTCTGGGGCCTGTGTTTTTGTTTCAGAATTACTTAGGTGCTGCAGGAAACTCATGTGGAACCGGGGTAAGTTTTAACTGGAAGGGAACCAGTAGTGAGAAAGCAGAAAGCCTAGAGCTATAGAAAAATAAGAGGAGGCAGTAGAAAAGAAGTGTGCGAAAGGGTATCTGTAAAGAGAGTTTGGAGAGGAACAGCATGTCACATGAAAAGAAGTAAAAATATTGATGTGAACTCTTAGTAAGTAGTGCTTAGTAGAGCAGTTTTGATAGTGTATAGGAGAGACAGAAAATAGAAGGAACATAAGGAGCAGAAATCTATTTGCTAAGCATTACCAGAGAAGCTGAGAAGGATGAGAGCATGCTTGGCTGGGGCCAGAGAGCCAGAAACAGCATTGTGGATAAGAAGGACTTCAGGGTAAAGAATCAAAACTGATGTTTTATTAGAAGGCTGAAGTGGCAAAAGAGAGAAAGGAGTAAGTTAAGGATGGTAAGAGGGTCCCTTGGAAAGGTTCTGAAAAAGGTAGAGGAATAAAGCTTTAGGGAGTGTAACAGCGAAAATTAAGTGTTGGAGAAAGTATGCTGTCAGCAAGTGCGAGTAAGTTTCTTAAGATTGCCTTGATTATTACCACTTGCATATTGTATCCTCTCAAAGAGCTAAAGTGACCAAGATACAATAATTTCTTTAAACTCAAAATCATGCCTTTAAACTTAGTAACTGTTCAAATCTCTTGTGGATGTTGAAACTATGAGGAATGTGTCAGCACTGCCGGATGAAATGGCTTCCACGGCACTATCCCCTCCCTTGCTTAGGCATGCAAGCATACAGATTCCGACCCCCAAACTCAACACTGATGTGGGTTTAAAGCAAAAGAAAGAGTGGCTAATTTTCATCTGTGTCAGTCCTCTTTGTCCAGTTCAGTATGGGATTGCATAAATGCCATTGAGCTGTCAAAGCAGGACTTGAACTTTCAGTACAATTTTCATAAACTGGATCCTTTACTGATCTCCTCCCCTTGAGAGCGGAGAGCTATTACCTGTGTCTGTCTTCTAGAAAGCACTTCCTTGGCAGGTTGAGCCAATCTTAATGCTTCTGCAGTTCCTGCCACATTGTCCATCAGTGTTTTCCATGCATCCTTCAGCAGTTTTTCAACCCAGGAGTGTAGATGTGGTTGAAAACTAATCTAACTTTCATTTTTCATCCTCTCCTTCAGATCCTTTGTTTTGATTTTTTGCCAGGAGTATTAGCAGGATAAGCTAATGGAAGAGAATTGACAGTATGCATCTGGGAGGGGATAGAACTGTGCTTAACTTGGGTTGGTGTGATTTCTGAGACTGGGCCTTTGTGGGGTATTTCCACAAGGATGCAGAAGGATCGTACACACCTTATTCTTTCTGTTTTCTTTTGTTGCCATTCCAGGGTTCAAACAGCCAGCACTACTCTTCCTTGTCTTGTGCCAGCTCTGGTTGTCATCTGTCTTTCCATCAGCCTAACATTTTAAAGCATTTTGAAAGATGGAAGAACAGATACTTCTACCATTGTTGTTTGAAAGTGTCCTGGCTTCTGACATTTTTTGTTTGAAGGACTCCTGCCTGAGGAATTCTTCAGGAGATAGCAGAAATGAGAGCTGTTAAGTCATTATGTTTGTTCAGCTGCACACAAGGCCACAGAAAGTTCCATGTGAGGCCTGTAATTCAATCTGAGTAGAAATCCATTAGTTTAAAAGTGATCTGCTCCCCACTCTTTCACCAGAAGTGGTTTAAATGCATATAATAGTTTTTATTAATGCATTATTAAACCACTTATTACCTTTTATTCAAAAGTCTACACAGTAGACTTCAATAATCTGATCCTTATTATGGGAAATGTACTGGAACTGGAATAAACTGTATATGTATCTGCTGCAAAGTTTGAAGTAATTGAGTGAAAAAGTAGGCTCTGATAACTGATTTTAAAAATACTGTCCCCACTGTACATGCCTCATGATGTTTGCGTTATGGAATGAGAATTCTCAAGTGGCATGTTGAAGTTATTTATTGATGCTTTTCAGCCCAGGAGCTTGTGAAACTGTGGGACTCTACCAGTGTTAAATTCATAGCAGGGACATAGTTTTGCTTAACTCGATGGACTAATTTATTTTCTTTCCTTTTTTTTTCCAGGCTAGAGTAACAGACAGAATCTAAAAGGAGACATATTCACCAAATATGGAAGAGGATACCAAACCTATCTTGGTTCCTGTGGGAGGTGATGAAAGCAATTATGGAATCATGAATATACAGTTTAATCCAGAAGACTATAAGTGCAAAAGGTATGAGGAAATATGAACCTACAGAATTACTGTGAGGCAAAGAATTGTTTAATTTTTGCTTGTGACAATAGAATCCTACAAAGACAGAAGATTAAAATTTGGAAGCCAGGATCTCTGTACAAACAGTTCCAACTTTGTCACTATATGATACTATTTTATTTCTAAGCACGTGGTGAACAGACGTTCTTACTATGTTTTGTTTATAAGGATAAGGTTTTTCTATTGCCATCATTTCAGAGAGAGTGCTCTATTAAGAACTCATTATGAGGCTTTTAAAGTGTTCTTCAGACATGGAGCAGCTTGTGTGTGTGTAGTGGAGCATGAATTTTTTTTTATTTAGAACAGCTAACTGAAATGTTGAGACTATGCAAGCAAGTTTGCCCAATGTCAGTATGTGTAAATGGTGCTGTATGCGTTCTGCAGGTGATGCTGGAAAAATACATTATTTGATAGTACTAAGTGAGCTGAGTGACCTTTACTGCCTTTTAAGAAAAACAGAGTAGTGCCTTCTGAGAGTGAGCAAATATGAAGAATTTGTCAGTCCAGCCTTATTACTGTGCCTTCAAAAATAGTAACTCCTCCTAAGTTGTTATTTTACATGTTTTCTAAAGAGTTAAACAAAGGGGTTTGGAATGAAGGACTTCCTGTGCTGCAGTTAAGATTTTTTGTGGGCTGGTTGTGGAACCAAAACTGAGATCAGAGTAGGACCTACCCTTCTAATACTAGCTGAAGGCATCAGCTTTGCATTTTTAGATGGAAGAATAGCACTATAGCATCTCTTGGATCAATTTATGGTCCTTTTTTTACTGATTTGCATCCATCATATTTCAGTAAAGCAGTTTTCCTGAAGGAACTGAAGATGGCACTGTTGCATACAAAATCCTGCTGTCGGCGGCTGCTTCAGCAAAAAAAAAAAAAAAAAAAAAAAAAAAGTTCTTGAGGCTAGTGCTTTGATGCTATCAGCCTCCAGCTTTGGAAAGCTGTGAGAGCCTATGTACATCCTCTTCTCTGCAAATAAAGGAAGGAGGATAAGGGTCTAAGTGAATCCAGGGGAACAAAGGAAGCACAGGCCTAGAAGCATACAGAATTGTGTTTATAAAGGCTAGGAAATGGTAGAATACTTGCAGGTGGCAAAGGCAACTGTGAATGAATGTAAATGAAATCTTTCTCTTTATGTGGAGTATCTGATCCCTTCCTGTCATAAGAAGACTGCTACTTTGTGTGTATGATTTTCAGGAGAAAATCAAACAATTGTTTTGGAGGAAGTATGTGTTCTCTTTGAGGCACAGTGGCTTTCAGGTGTTGTGGTGATGCAGTAGCAATAAAAGAGGTTTTTTGAAACACCTAAATGCTAAGACTCACTTTTCTAAGTGAGGTTAGGTATTGTTTCCATATTGTGTGGTTGTCTTTTCCCTGTGATTTCTCAAGTCTGGAATTCAACTTCATAAAAGGTCATAGCCTGTGGCATTTGGTTCCCTTACTAAAAGCAGAAGTGTATACTTGGATTGTGTGCCCACATTCACAGCCTCCAGTTTTGCAGATTTGCCTAAATGTCCTTATTGCTCCTCTCCTGAATTTTTTCTTCCATTTTCTGTGACCTAGCCTTTGCCTTCCAGGTATGCAGAGGCACAAAGTTGAAGGGCAGGATGCCTGGGATATCAGAAAGGCCTGGAAATAATAGAGGGGTCTAAATAAGCTTGAACTCCACTTCTGTACTAGAACAGGCAGCCCCCACACTTAAAAGGAGAAATAAGGAAGAAGAGGCCATGTGTCAGTCGTGGTCAGAGCAAGTGAATAGTTTGAAGAGCTTCTTCATTAAACCTTCAGGGAATAGTGGATCCTGGGAAGAAGAATTGTTAGTCATTAAAGTATCCAGTAGTG
This sequence comes from Serinus canaria, assembly GCF_022539315.1. Lineage (NCBI taxonomy): Eukaryota > Metazoa > Chordata > Aves > Passeriformes > Fringillidae > Serinus > Serinus canaria. The sequence continues at coordinate 58,575,177 of NC_066343.1, forward strand.
AAAATGCATTAGTACAACGCAGTGTGTCTTTGCTCTTTGTTCCTGTTTTTTAACTTGGTAATCTGAAACTACATCCCAGGTGAATGCTTGGTAGCTTTGCTTTGGTTGAGATAGCTCTTTGAGTGTTGTGTGTGATTTTGTAGTAATTACTGTTTGTCTGTCTTAGTGCTGTTCTATACTTTTGTTTGGGTTGTTTGACATCTGAGGAATTTGCATAGTTATCTGGTTTTCTTAACAGCTTGGAGGATTTTTGGGATTTTTGGAAGGAATGCTTTTCATTGTTTACATAGGAACAATAAGCTGATTGTTTTTTAGAGTTGTAAATTACTTTGTGAATTATTGTTTTGCTAATTTGAGGAAAATATAAAGCCACTTTTAATCCTTTCAAGGAGAATGTTATTGCTCTTCTCTCTTCACCGTATTCAGTGTGTTTTTCCCATTTTGTAGCTCCCTTTAAAAACTAGAATATCATTCCTGCTTTGGCTTATTGGTGATTATTGTATGGAAAAGAGGACGTTTCTTGTTTCCTTCAAACTGCTTTTTAAATCTGTTCATTGTTAACAGATACTGCAGGTGTCAGTCAGGAATACTTGAACCTTCAAAGAAGCAATTGATGTTTTGTGCTGGTTCTTTTGCATATGAAAAAACTTGACAATGCCTCCTGCTAAAGAGCCTTCTGCATTTTTTCCCTATTCTTTTTGAAGTCCCACAGGTTCCCAGAATGTAGGGTGCATCAGTAAGTGAAATTAAACAGCTGTAAATTAAACAGTGTCTGTAGATGGCAGTCAGAAAAGCCTTTTTCGTGCAAAAATGGTTGATTCCCTTTATTTTCAAAGTTCTTTTAACTTAGGAGAAGGTTGACAACCTGTACACATCTGTCCTTTTTGCATTCATTACGGCTTTACCACTCCACACCAATGTGATCATTTTACACCATTGCTTGCTTTCCATATTTTTCTCTGTTTTTCTATTTTGCCAACATTTTTGTGAATTCCTAGTGTTGCTTCTTATTAATTGGAAAGAATTGTGACCTTAATTAAGAACCTTCATATTTCTTGGTAGTGATGAGTAAAATAGCTTTTGTCTTTTACAGGGAAGAGGAGTAGTGATTGAAGTGTGGTGTGGTAAAGCTTATGATTCCTAATTTGTTAAAATGTGCAAGCAATGACATTATGCTTCAAAAGGTTATTTTAGTTCTGCATCCAACATTTTAAGAAACTTGTGTGATCCTGCTGTAATTACTATAGTGGTGATAAATGCAGAAAAATTTAGGTAAAGTGTATTGCAAAGAAAATGAAGAACTTACAAAGTAACTGTAAGCACACTGTTTAATGCTTCAGTAAATTCAGACAGTTTAGAAAGCAAAAACCAAGTCACTTGTGGAATTCTTTCATACAGATGTCCTTAAGAGAAACACACAGATACCTGTAATCATAGAGGATCCTGAGTTGGAACAGGCCCACACGGATCCTCATATTCAACTCCTGGCCTCTCACAGGAGGTCCCAAGAACCAGATCATGTACATGAGATTGTTGTCCAAATGCTTCTTGAACTCTGACAGGCTTGGTACCATGGGCAGTTCCCTAGAGAGGCTGTTCCAGTGCCTGGTGTTCCTATCAAGAAAATGTAGTTGCCAATTATGAAATAGCTACCTATTCTTATTTCTTCTTCTCCTTTCCTTAATTTCCAATACAGTGAATCAGTTTTACTCCTTAGTTTGTCTTGTGCCGTTTGCAGCATTCCTATAATAATTTGGTAACTCAGTAAGGCAATAAAGCTGTAGGAATTTCGTAGGTTTATTTCTCTGTAACAATCCTATCGCATCCCTGAAAGGTAAATGATTAATGTGGGGTGTCAAAGAAATCTCTGCAGTAAGCTAAAGTGGCTCCTTGTGGTCTATTTGGGGGAAAGAAATTGTAAAGTGTCCTGTAAAGAAGGTTTTCCATATTTGTTTAAAAATTAAAAGCTTGTCCAAAGTCATTAATACTGTCATGTAGAGCTAAAAGACATAATGGTACAAAAAAACTATTATAGTGTAATAGCTGAATACTTACCATGTTTTTGATCAGATCTCAAGAACGGTTGTTTGATGTTTAAAATTACTTCAGCAAAGGTACTTGAAAAGTAGTATTATTTAGTCTGAAAGTTCTTGAGGTATGTGTTAGTCTTACTCCTTCATTGACCCACAAGATGTAGTACATTGCTGATAATTACATAAGATGAATGTAGTACCCTTATACAAAATCTTACATAGTTGACTAGTGTTCGTGTTGTGCTGTTCCCTCTAGCCCTCCAAATCCAACACTTGAACTTTGCTTATCACAAGGGAACACTGTTAGACATGAGCATCTCTTTTCATTTCCTTTGCTTGCAAAATTGCTACCGAAGTAAAAATGTGAGGAAGTTTTGACAGAAGCACTCTTCTTTCTTTTCCTGGGCCAGCTCTAGAGAACTGTCCCTTTGTGAGAGCAAGAAAAGATGAGTGTAGCCGTAGGTTTTCTGGGAATGGTTTCTGAAAAACACACCTGCCAGGTGTAATGTATGAAAGGTGTGGACCTCCTGCATGAGGCCCTGCAAGTTGTCCATTCTCATGGTCCTGTGGAAAACAGCCCTGTTCTATTGGTGTGTTTGCCCTGGTAAAAGAGCACTGTTTTTCTGGCTAGCTGCTGAAACACTGATTGTAATTGTGTCTTTCAGTGTGTATGAAATTCAAGGGCTGTTATAGTTTATCACGATACATGGAAATTGTCTGCATTGTTTCACATCATACTCACAGTCACTCCCCTTCCCCCAGATCACATTGTCCAACATTCTTTTCCATAAGCATTTTGCCACATGAAAGATAGGATATAATTGCCTGTATAAATCAGACTTTTTAATAGGAATGTGTTGTAGCTGCTAATACTTGATGTGCTTGCTAATGCTTGCTACTGCTTGCCTGCTAGTCATAAGGTCCCTAAATAGAGTTTTTCAAAATATATCCCAAATTATATCCTACCTGCTTTGGGCTTTGAAAATCTCAGTCTTTGAGAACTTCTTTGAGTCCCTAAGAGAGTTTCTCAGACTCCCATTTGAGTATGGCCTACAACCAGTCTTTCATATGGGTATTGCTGGGAGCAATACCTTGGCCTTCATCCTGGACAGGATGCTACCCTCTCCTACTGGAGATCAGGGTAGGTAAGTAGCAGGCCTCCTAGCCTGCTCACACAGCTTCTTATACAGATTGGTGTTTCCAAAGAGATCTGCAAATAACATAAAATTGATTGGTGGTCAGTATGTTTTGGAAGTCACTTGCTCAGCAGGGCTAGTGGTTGCTCAGCAGGGCTAGTGGTGCAGTGGTACCTGGAAGAAATTAAATTAGGTGCTGCTTTACATAATTTTCATTCTCAACAGATAATGCAAATTATGTAAAGCAGCACCTAATTTAATTTCTTCCGGGGTACAAGAGGGGAAGTAGCCCAAGTACTGGCAACAATAAACATATGCACTCCTCTAGTCAGGAAGCAGAAGCAATAGGTACTGTTTCATAGGTATTGTTTAATTTTATTTTCTTTTCCTCACCCATAGATTAGATTCTAGATAATACCCTTATGTTTTGTGCTAGACCATAAGTTGTTTGTTTAATCCAGATTCTGTTCATAATACTGAAGATGAAATGTCTTTCTTTAAACAATTTCTTACCTACAGATAGGTTTTTACTACACATAATTTATTTTCTTTATGTTTGTTTGGTCATTGACAGCACTGCTTTCCCCACAAAATCAGATGTTCTATGCATGTTTTCTGTTACTTTAATTTTAAAGTCATCCTTGGATTGACACACCCGTAAAACAGAGCTGTTTTCACCTGCATTGCTTTAGAAAATAATCTCTGACTGTAAGAATTTTCTTTAACATCTGTGCTAGCAATTGTTGAACACCATTTTGAAAGAAATCTTTGTCACAGATCTGCCTACTCACTTTTAACCAAAATGTGGACTTTGTCTCACTGTAACCTTTCCACAGTTGCAGTGGAAGTTCATGGGGATGCACTAATAATATTAAATGAAGATGAGGAAAGAAAGGAAGGTCTTCACGCTATGCAGTTGCTGTATAATTATCAAAATACATAAGTGTTCTAAATATAGTGCATGTCAGCAATCCAAAAAGAAAATAGCAGAGAGCTGACTGGAGGTGGGGCTGCATTTAAACAAGTTTATACAAGTTACTTTTCCTGTTTTCATGACTACAGTCTTTATTTTACAGATCTTCTAATGAAGTATTTTTTATCTGTGTCCAATGATTTGCTCAACCTAATAAATTTTAAGCTAAAATGAGTAAAGTCCTTTGGAACTGAAAGTCCATGAGTATTTTTGTATATTACCTACATGTGGAGTGAGTTAGCCCCCTGTGCCTGTGTTTTGAGTAGTAAAGCTATTGCTTAGAATTTATTTCTGTAAAATTGAGATATCTTTCTAAATTGTTTATAAGAACACCACAAAAGCGCACACATAAAACACATATTCTCCCCATTATGTCATAATCATAGGAAGAAGAGTCAATTGAGAATGTTTTAAAAATTTTAAAGTGTTCATTTTGATTTCACTAAGTAGGAGACAACTTAGCAAGTCTAAGCCATTTTTCCATGATGAAGGAATGTGTAAGAATTAATAAAGTTTAAGATAAAAGAAAGAAGGAATTTGTGGAGATGGAAGTTTGTATTCTCTATTTTCCCCTTTTGTGAGTCAGGTTTTCTTAATTGCACAGATACTCCCACCTACTGTCTCCCCTTAAGCAGGACACAGGAATAGGAGCCTGTCTTCCTCTCTTACAAAGACAGAGCAAAGAATTTCAGAACTGTATTTTTTATCTTCCTTAGAGATAACGTGGTGTGATAGTACAAATGTGTAAATGATTCATTGGGAAAAAGAATGGGAAGTTTTGTATGGATGTTATTGGGAGATGGGGTTGGAGGGGTTGCCCGAGTTCCTTTGTAGTCTGAAACAGAAATGGGAATTGTAAACCAGTAAATTCAAATAGGTTTTGGTCATATTACAGAATAAATGGCATGGCTTTATTGCTGACCTAGTTTCTGTTGTTAGTAGTTGGAAGCTTGTAGTGATCTCTGCTTCTATGAGTTTATGAGTGATTTAAACATCAGTCTGCAAGAGGAAGATCAGAAAGCCTTTGTGGTAGTTTTAGAAATTAAATTTCTGCTGAAAGAAAAAAAAGCTGATGTATTAAGGCTTAGGGGACAGCAGTGTCCTTTGTCTCATTTGAGAAATTAGCCTCCCAGTACGAGGAGTCCATGTTGTTTTTAAGCAAGAACATAATATGGAAGTCAATTTTACTTGAGTTAGAAGAAAAAAATCTCAGCAATATCATGATTTGGACACATTTGTCTGGTAGTGCTCCTTGCATGAAGGTGTATGGTGGTGTAACTTTAAAGCAACTTTCAGTGTGCTTGCTCTGTACCTCTGTGTGTGCAGAGAAAATGAGGGGTATGTGGTGCTCCTGTTTTCTCCTTCAGCAGCCGTGACCGTGCCTGCAGTCTAACTCAGGTGAAGTAGAGGAAATGGAGACGTAGTATGTTCCCCATAGTTGTCTTGACTTCAAAATATATGTGACCACATGGACTTATTTGGTCTTGGTTCCTTCCCCACACAATTCCATATAGTGTTTTCATCTAGATTAGTAGTTCCTAATCTTTTCATATGTGGTCGTCTCTGCCACCGCTCATTCCTCTTTCTCTGCTTTCTGCTTCTGCATTCTCATGCTTTCTGTTTCTACCTCTGTTCCTCATCACTAGTTCTGACAACACCAGTTACAAGCACTAATAAGCTTGCCCAAGCTCATTAACATGTATTTCTCTTTGTGATTCATTGTTGAAAACTAACAGCTGGATATTAGGTCTGATGTTAAGTTGCTCCACAGAATCTGGGCTGGAGTCCATTTTAATATGGATATAAGCTCACAATTCTTTCACAGATGGCAGCTTCCCTCAATGGCATTGATGGATATTTTTTCATTTGCCTGTGTCAATGGATGACAAAACCATCCTGAGTATTGCTGAGTTGCTCTCTGAGTTGTATCTTGTGTTCCATGGTTTTTAGCGTTTTCCTTTCTTCCCTTTTTTTCCCCTCCTCTAGACCATTTCACGTGGAGCCCACAAACATAGTCAGTGTGAATGATGACATGCAAAGAGTCACTGATGAAGCTTCAGCAATGAATAAGAGGATTCATTACTATAGCAGGCTCACATCCCCTGCAGACAGGGCATTGGTAAGGCAAAGGCAGGGCCTCATTAAGTGGGTGGCCTCTGGCATGTTGTGTCTTACACAGCCTGGATTTATATAAACAGCAGAAATAAAGGTGGGGGGAGAATTGTTCTGCAGCTTGCTTTGAATCGAGTATGTGGTAGCTGAGTGCCTTCGAAAGGTTATCACAAGCTGTTACTTACTTCTTGTGCAATACCTTCACCATTAAAAGAAAATGTACAAACAGCATTAATTTTATAACAGTGACCCAGGGTGCTCAGATTTCTCCCACCTATAAGATTAAAGCAGTGGCCAGCTGCAGTAACTGAGCTGTTGAGCTAGCATGATTTGTTCATAGTGTGTTTACACACATTTTGCAGAAGAAAAATGCATTTTTTCAACTATCTAGCTAGAAATTCTATCAACTGTTTGTTGGACTTTTCCCCCCAGGAAGAGAATTAGGATAGTACAACCATCTCTTTTTTTTTTCTTTTTTTCTTTTTTTTTTTTTTTTTTAAATTGTAATTTCCTGTGACTTACAGTAGTTGACTTGCTGTGTTTGGGACAATTAGTTACATTGATGTTACTAATAAGTCTTGCTTTTTTTCCATTTGTTAGATTGCTCCTGACCATGTCCTCCCAGCTCCTGATGAAATCTATGTGTACAGTCCATTAGGAACTGCTTTTAAAGTTGACAGTTGCACAGATGGCTATGGTAAAAACTCCAGTCTAGTGACAATGTATGTTAAACACCTTGCCCTATAATAGCCACAAAATGCATGATTATTGAATGTTCTACATTAACAACATAACTGTTGTTAACTAAGACAACAATGTGAAGTAAGAGTGGTTCTTAAAATATTCACTGGATGATTTTTTCCTTCCTAGATTTATGATATGGAATACCATGATGGGTACATCCATATTAAGTATCCCATGGGGAATAAAACAGGTAAACTATGAAAAATGTATGCATATGAAAATGTTTTTGGCAACATGACTTACTCTTCTTTTTTTGTAGTATATTCACAAATACAATGAACTGTTTTTCTCCCTCTTAACAGGCAGGGTTCACTTCTGGAATTATTCTCATCTTACTGATGGGCATTTTGACTCTTTATTGCTGTTACAGAGTTGTGAAATCACGGCAAATGATACGTAAGAAATCCAAAGCTTCATCATGCAAATACTTTGAGTGTGAAATACCAATATGTATTAGATTCTGTTTATATGTGTCTTTTACTATATGTTAGACCTGACCTGCAAATAAAAGCTGTTCTTTGAATATCTCTATTTTTGTAGTCTGTGTCTAAGCTCTGTGTGCTAAATTACTGTCTTCCCTTATTAGATATTCCTTCAGTTTCTTGGGAGCTAGGTATTATAGCCAAACACAATCTCTTATCAAGCAGGGTTTCAAATGTTCACTTACTAAGTTTTTGGGGACTTCAGGAGTTAGAGGCATCTTTTCTCCATAATAAGCACTGTCCAATTCTCTACTTGTCTGATCAACTTGCACACTGGAGCAGCATGGGCTGTAGCTGTATCCCTTTGTGTTGTGCACCTGTATTACCCTAATATTTGTGTGTATTACCCTAATATTTGTGTGTATTCTCTAAGTACTGTCAGCAGCTGGATCAGTCATTGACAGCAGCTCTAATTAGAATGTCCTTTTATTGTCCAAAACTCACCTTGGGGCTATTCTCTGGTTGGTGCTTTTGTGCATGAGCTAACATCTCACTTGCTCAAATAAAGGCCATTAAGACCTTTGTCAGTTTGTGACTGAACTCATTTCAGGACAGAGGTTGAGGAAGTTCATAGGTGGTCTACTTTGCCATAACTTCTGCAAAAGGCTTTAACTGCAAATGCATGGTGGCATTTTTGCCGTGTCTTATTTCAGTGCATCTGAAAGTATTCAAAAGTAGTTGTATAGCCACAATAAACGTGTTTACTTTAGGCTTCTTCATTCAAACACCTAATGAGTGCTATATTTTAAAGTTACTGGCAATTTTCTTAGTCCTTGAAAGCACTGTGAATGTGTGTCAGAATGTTCTTTAAAAACCCCACATTTTGTCCTGAATAGTTCTACTGACTCTAATGCAACATTTTGTTTAGATATATTTTTGGTTTTTGGTTTTTTTTTTCAGCTTTAACAGATACCTCAAACTGGGAATTCCCAGATGTTTGCAAGTATTACTTTGGATCCTTTGGTCAGTGGTCAAGCCTCTTATTTTCTATGGTATCACTTGTTGGAGCCATGGTTGTTTATTGGGTACTTATGTCCAACTTTCTTTTCAACACAGGGAAATTTATATACAGTAAGTATACATTTTTGTTTAAGTTTTACAGCAATCCTTTGTAAAGATTAAGACTCCCTGATACTGAAAAAGGATTGTACTTTTTACATAATCTTGATTTTCCTGCTACATTGTGTGGAAAATCAATTGAGAATAAATAACTATATGTGGTTATGGGCAAAGTCCTCTGTGTTGTCAAAGCCACTTGTTCAATTTCTCTCTGAAAGTGTAGTTTTCTTGGTATAGTTTAAACAACCGAAACCTGGCTGCTTGTTTCCACTCTGTTTTCGCTCCCCCTTTGTTTGCGTGGGTGCATCTATTTGAACAGCCATATAACAGGCTAGACTGTTGAAATCATAAAGGATAATGAAAAAAACCCCCACTGTATAGATTTCAACAAGCACACTTAAAATGTTGCCATATAGGAAGTTTTTGCAAGCATCCATGAGGAAGCAATGAACTCTGTTGCAGTAAAAATGATTCTTAGTGTGGCTACAAAATAAAACACATAGGGTTTTTATACCCTGGTGCATACACAGGCACAGAAGCGTTTGTGTGTGTAATCAGTATAGAGTTGTGGGGATTGGTGATGGAATTGAGAGCTTTGAAAATCTGATTTAAAGTGCTGAGTAGATTGACTAAGATTTAAAATAGTCTGTTTTGAAGGTTATCTCTGAAGCAAATAACAGCACAGACAGTTAAGCCTGTTAAACAGTGTTTCATTAGAATTCCCACCATCCCTCTAGGACATACTTTACTATATTGGTTAATGACTGATGAATTTTAAAATTGACCTAATTTATATATTGTTACAGACATTTCATTTTTGACTTTTTCTAAAAAGTCTAAAATTTTTAATTTTTTTTAAGTTTTAACAATTAAGTATTAAATTATTCTAAATTAAATAATGCCAGTTCTAATAAATGGCATTATTATTATAAATTGCATAAATAAAATTTAAAATGGTGAAAAGGTCTTATTTTCTAGGAAAAAGTCCTGCTTTTCCATGGGACTGGCATGTTACTTTATCCCTTACCTGTATTTGTTTGGAGTTCTTATTTAAGTTGTTTGGTCTAAGATAACAATCACTGGCTTCTTGTCCTAACTTTCTTACTTAATTACTAGGTAACAAAATGCATAGTAGGATGTAGGTTTGACAAAGTGGCATCTTCTAGCCATGTGTTTCTAAATATTCTAAGCAGGAATTCAGTAAGTACTCTAAGTATTCAGCAGCAGCTTATATTTTGTTTAATTCTAATACATTCAGATGACTTCTTAAAACATCTGCACATACAATTTAGGTGGGGAAAAACTTATTTTCCCAAGATTGTCTAGAAATCTGTGGAACACAAAGTATGCAAGAATTGTTAGCTGAGTGCAATATCATGTCTTTAACATGGTGTTGCATGGTCTTGTTTAGTTTCTGTTTATGGGAAAAACAAAATCCACAAATGAAATTGCTAGTCCTAAACTGCTTTTTAAATACAGAAGAAACAGAAGTTGACATCTATAACAAATTTCAAAGTGCTTTAATTCTGTAAGAACTATTAATTTTAATGGCTTCTCACTAGGTACTTTTTTTTAAAATAAGAACAAAAAATTGTGATTTTAGTTAAATTTTCTTATTTTTATATACTCTGAACTAGTAGAAGTAAGTATGAGAAACTTATTTGTGATTCAGGGTGTCATAAAACAAAAGAAAGAAAGAAAGAGGAAACAGTTTTCTTTCCACAAGACCTTTTGCTTTCTTTATGAAAAACAAGCTGCTGTTAATTGCATTTAAAAAAATCTGAAGCCAACTGCCCCAATTGATTTTCTGTGCATAACATGCCCACATGCAGCAGAAGCAAAATTTAACCAGTGACACACTAATTCGGTTTCCCAGCTGATGGAGCATTTTCTGCATATGTGTATATATACATATATATTCTGTATTATGTGTGTATATACACATAAATATAATGGAATTGCTATTCAGTGCCCTTATAAAGGTGAGGTGCAGAAACTTGGAAACAACTGGTGTGGTATAAAGTAAAGTAAAGTAGCACAAGAGTGTACTGCAAATAAAACACTACTAGAGATGTACAACAGGAGGCTTTAAACTTTTTCCAGGGTTTCCCATGGAAGCATGGAAAAAGCATCCCACAGAGCCTCTTCTGAAAAAGAAAATACTAGAAAATTATTAAGGGAAGCTTTTTCTGTATAATACTGTCTGGACTCGGGGTATGTTTGCATGCCCTTTTTTTCTGTCCCAAAAGAGGCTGGATTTAAGATGCATCTCCTCACTGGCCTACTGTTCAACACTACTAAGTAGCTGGGAGAAGTAGAGATGTGCTTGTGGAACAGGAATCCTGGGAGTGGGGAGTCTTCAGAAATTTATAAATGGACAGGGCTTCTGAGCAGAAAGTAATATAGTGTCTAGAGCTACTTTAAAACACTTCTACAGTAGTTATAAAACTTTCACTTGGGTCTGGGGGTAGTGAAAGCTGCTGTGTTGTTCCTCTGACAAAATTTTCCAAAATATTTTCTTAATCATTTCAGTCAAGTTAACAGATGAAAGCCTAATAGCAGGTATGGGACATTGATAGTGAGATTTTCTTCTTTGCAGACTTTGTTCATGACATTAATGTAACAGATATTGTTCCTGGCACCAATGGAAGTAATAAAGGTAAGAAGCACTTACAGTATTGTGTTACCACTTATGGGTGGGGGTTTAAAGGCAAATCAACATATTTCAATGCCTAACCACATGCCAGTTATAAAGTATATATCATAAGTTGTAACTATGTGTTTCTTAAAAAACTGTAAATTTCTATCTGGGATTTGTACTTTCACAAATAACCATACACATGGAGATCTGAATAACTAGGGAAGTAAAAAATAAGTTTAAAAAGTGGAGGTGAGAATAAGTATTAAAGAGCCAGTTACAAGTTTCTGTATGCCCAGATACATCCTCCTTAAAAGTTTTACTGTTAACTTTTTAACAGTGGTTGCACAATGAGGATTTGCCTTAAGGAATTTCAACTTTCACACCCTAAATTTGAGGCATCTTAGTTCTGTTTAATGTTTAAAATCTTGACTGGGGCAACTTTACTACTCAAAAGTTGTGCAGCAAGATTATTTTTAAGAAAATTTAAGTAAGAACAGTTTTTTTGATGCTGAGTGCAAAAAAGAAACAAGTGTCAGGCTACCTGCACCTCTGCTTACGCCTTTTGGAGAGTGTGACATTTGCACAACTAAGGGAAGAAACTGCAGTCAAATATGAACATAGATCTGTTCCAAGTTCTTTAAGTAGGCAGAATAATGTAGAATGAAGGCAGGAGCAAAGCAAGGCGTTGTCAACCCCTAAATCTTTTCTGCCTGTGTCCTAGTGACTGAATCCGTACTGCGTTCTTAGGAAGCAGAACGCTTGCTCTATCCTGTGTGCATGAGGAATGGGGAAACATATCACTACCAGCTGGGCAGCTTTTTGTAACACTAGCTGCAGCTGTGTTTCTGGAGAACAGATGTTGAAGTCAGGCAAAGGAGTTGAGAAATAATTTAATTCTGAAAACCAGTTGATTTGTGTTTGAGCTAGTGTTGAATCCTGCTCCTCTAGCAGTCCTTACCAGCTAGGCACCAATTTGTGCTCTCTCCTGCTTCTGCTGTTCTCTCCCATGCTTATGCAGCAGGGGGTATAACTTGGAGGCAAAGTAGACAATATTCCACACTATCCTCCACCAACTAGAAGATTTAAAGCAGCTGCTACACAAAATTAGGGGTTGTCAGATGTTCAAGTGACTCTTGACAGGACATTCAGAGCTACCAAGGAGATCAGTAAGAACAAAATAATTTTTCAAGGTTTGTGAAACAATCCTCTTTTAAGGAAGAAATTTGTCACCTTGCCTTTTATGCCTTTACCTTTTTGACAGAACATGAATGGAGACAGTGTAGGATAGTGGCTATTGACTTGACTGTTGTGGGATGCCAAGATTTTAAATAAGACATTTATGAGAAAGGGTAAATTTTATATTTCAACACAGAGCTTCATTAGGCATGTGTTCCTCAGAGGATCTTTTTGTTTGATTTTTTTCCAATCACTCAGGTGCTGCCGTTGATCAACTTCCATGTAAGAGGATTATGACATGCCCTCTCAGCACCGTTACTGGAACACATCTTAAATTTTTTGTGTTGTGTTGTCTGGCAGTGATGTACTTGCCCCTGTCATGGCGCAGAATGACAAGAGTGTTTTTGTTCAGTGTACAGGTTTTCAACCTGCCAGTTGTTAGCTTTCAGTTGTAGCTTCTCAGTTGTAGCTTTCTTGTAATCCTTAGTTTGTTTTTAGAGCAGTTGACATTAATTTAGGCTCTTCAGTGCACTTGGATTTTGGTTGATATGATCTTACTGAAGTGTGTAGGGACGGATTAGGATGCTAAATATGCAGCCAGATGCAGAAGAGCATTGCTGTGTCTTGATTCCAGCAGGTGCACATGGGCACTGAACAGGCCTTGTATGTGACTTTGAAGGATGATTCTGTGTCACAGCTTGGGCTTCAGATAAATTATCATCTTTGTTGTGCTCAGCTGGGAGAACTGTACCACTGTCAGATTAGAGTGCAAGGTGCCTAGCAGTGTAATCTTAGTAGTGAATTCCTGATTAAAAAAACAAACAGAATTTAGGCACTGAGATACTGAACACTGCACTTGAGCAGTCCTCAGTAGGTAAAACACACCAGCAGATGTGGGCTCTTGGCTCTGAATATTCTGTGCAAGTAAAACCTTTTTCATCTGATGTTTTTCTTTTCCTTTCTTCCAGTCATTTGTCCAAGTGCTGCTAGTGATCACCCACCACAGAACAGGACTGTGATGTTCTCTTCTGGCAACAGAACAGGTTTTGAACTCTTTGAGGAGTGGTGGGACAAATCAAAAACAGTACCATTTTACCTGATTGCAGTTCTTCTTCCCCTGCTAAATCTGAAGTCTCCATCCTTCTTTGCAAAGTTTAATGTCCTAGGTAAGTACCAAATACTATTAAAGCATTGGTTCTCTGTGACTGAAGTGTATACAAGACAGTAAAAACTACTCCAGTGAACGGAATCGTAAACTCTTTTAGGTTGGAAAAGTCTGTAAGGTTATTGAATGCAACTGTTAACCCAACACTGTCAAGTCCACCACTAAACCATGCCCATAAGTGCTATATCTGCGCATTGTTTAATATATCTAGGGATGGTGACTGAATAATTTCTCAGGACAGCCTGTTTCAAAGCTTGACAGCCTGAGAACATTTTCCAGATCTGAACATTTCCTGGCACAGCTTGAGGCCATGTCATCTCATCCTGTCACTGGTTGCCTGGGAGAAGAGACCAAGCCTCACCTGGCCACAGCCTCCTTTCAGGCAATTTTAGAGAGTGAAAAGGTCAGCCCTGAGCCTCCTTTTGTTCAGGATAAACACTCCCGAGCTCCCTCAGCTGCTCCTCACAGGACTTGTGCTCCTGACCCTTCATTAGCTTCATTTCCTTTCCCTAGACACTTCGAGCATCTCAATGTCCTTCTGGTCTTGAGGGGCCCAAAACTGGCAGCATTCATGTCACAGGGGCAGCCTCATCAGTGCTGAGTGCAGGGGGACAATCCCTCCCTGCTCCTGCTGGCCACACTATTGCTGATCCAGGCCAGGATGCCATTGGCCTTCTTGGCCACCTATCAGCACATTGTCAGCCCCTGTTCAGCTTCTGCCAATCAGCACCTCCAGATCTTTTTCTATTATGAAGCTATCCAGCCACTGTTCCAGTATTTTGGTGGCAGCCCATATTGTGCCTCGAAGTGGGTAGTTGGTTGGTTTATTAACCCCAAGGGCTTTGTCTGCTGCTTTGCTTGAATCTTATGTGCAATAGGGAATTCATTTTTCTTGCTTGATAATATTGTGAAACAAATTCCATTACATCTACAACAGATTTTCCCAAATGGTTCTATACATACTACTGTGCACATTTGATACATATTACTTTGATATAATCAGGCATATTCGTCCTCCTCTGGTAAACATTTCAAACCAGCAGTTTTTTCTGATCTGAAGACATTTTCTGCCAACCAGCTGACTAATTAATCACAACATCAGTCAGTCAGTATGACCTGCTGCTGTTCTTTGTCCCATCTTCCAATATTGTGGACTTCTGTGCTGCAGAGGAAACAGTTGTGGCTTCCTGCTTACATGACTTGAGGTGGAAGGCCAAGGTGTGTGGGGCTGGTAAAGCAAGTAAAGCATATGCATTATGGGTGGAGCTCGTCACAGTTCAGGGAGTAGAAGATGGCTGAGGGGTAGCACTGAAGCCCACAATGAAGAGAAAGAGAAAACTAGATGTGGATCAGGGGTTGAAAAAGTTGGATATGCATTGTAAAGGAGGTAGAGGACAGGGATTTGGAGGTCTAGTTTTTTCGTCTGTTCCATAGTGACACTTTATTAGGGCTTGGATCTGCTCTTGCTGAAACCACTAAATGGAAATACTACGCAGGAATTTGAGTACTTGATACTGCTTCTGGGCAAAAGGTGTGGGTTTTATGTAGAAAAAAAATTTAAAACCAGAATATTAATTACTCATTGCTTCAATAGATTATTGTGTAGTTCAGAAGGTGTTCAAAATTGCCTTAATTTTTGTAAACCTTGAAGCTTATAGGACAATAAAAAATGGAAGGCAATTTTGAGATGATGAAATTTATTTCAGTTGAGTTTTACTGTGGAAACAGAATACAGAGTATTTTAGCTGATCTTTACATATAAAACCTTTTATTTTCCTAATTTCTTGACTGTGCTCAAGAGATTGTCAAACAAATGATAATTCCTTCTGTTTATTTTCTAACCTTGCTGGGTTAAAATGCTGGGTTTTTGTCTTCACTTACAGCCTGTTCTCTGCTCACTGGCAGCATTGTTGGCCACGGAGTTCATTGCAGTAGTCTTAATTATTTTTGTTTAGTTTCCTTCAATTTTTAGATAGTTATGTTCTGCTCTTGTCTCTTTCAAATGGTCTGACACAAGACCGTATACCCTCCGTTCCGAAGGTGTACACAGCAAGGCATTATACCCATCTGTGATCTCATTTGTAGTCCTTAAGCTGTGCAGGTGCCTGCTGGATGCCTCTTAACAAATGAGGTGGAATGCAAATCTGGTATTATAATAAAGATTATCCAAAGTTACAATTACCACAATGTTTTAATCAGTAGCATTGAAGTGTCATTACCAACTTCTAGCTCCCAGTGTAAAGTTCATAAGTGCAGTAATTTCACTTTCCATTGAGCTGTTTGGTTCAAAAAGTCAGTGACTAGATGAACATTGTAGCTGGAGTGCTATGATCAGCCTCCACTTAGATTGAAGTCCTGGCAGTGGAAGCTGAAACTCCTCTGTTTGTGCCTGGAGACCTACCTGCCCAGCAACAGGGATTACAGGGTACTTCCTCTGCTGTCACCAGCACCTGGAAGTTGTTAAACTTGCTGGAAGTTTACATTGTGTGCATGTGCATGTGCATTATTTTTTCTCTCTGACCTATAAGAGAAGTAAAGAAGAAGTTTAGAACTAGTCTTCTGTTAGGAATGAATACCAACCATAACTTTGGTTTGACTACTAGTAACTAAATGGATAGAGGAGAAATTAAACCCTGCATAAATACTTTGTACTATATTATGGTATTTGTTTGGCTCTTGTTTTTTCCAGGTACAGTTTCGGTTGTCTACTTAGTTTTTCTGGTTACAGTAAAGGCTGCTCATCTGGGAATACACTTAGAATTCAACTGGTTTACAGAGAATGAATTTTTTGTACCAGGTAAGATAGTTAAAATGCAGTGGTGAAGTATATATTTGGTGAGTTTAAGATTTTTTTTTTTCCCTCATTTACCTTTTAACACCTCTGAGACATAAAGAGAGGAAATGCTGTCTGATGTTGCAACTGGAGGAAAGATCCCTCTGGACCAAGTGGCAAGGAATCCCTTTCCCAGTAATGTTCCTTAGTTAACAGGCAGTATCAACAGTAGGGAAGAGAAGGAATGCCTATCAGAGGAATCTTCAACATATATCTTGTGACAGAGAGCTCACCTTAGTCCTGTTTCACCTATGTTATTTTAAGTTCTAGTTGTACCAGTTTCAGATTACACCTATTTCAGTAGCAATTAGAAATGACAAAGTGTAGACAGACTGAGTGTTAAGGGTGCTTTAAGTTCTCCATGCACTATCTTGCTTAAATGAAATAGCTCATTCACCATAATTTGCAAGTGCAGTTTTCCTGTACTTCCCAGTCTGTCTCAAGTTTTAAGCCATAATCTTAGTAGCTCTTCTCTTTCAAACACCCATAAGCCAGTTTTATCCCATCAGTAACCATCAGAATGTTTTTGTTTTTGTTGAAGGTTGTTTGATGGCTGTTTGTTCTTTCCAAATTATTGCTACAAATTCCTCTGTGAGATGCCATAGTCATAAACAAGAGCCATTTGGTATTGCTTGAACAGCTGGCCTAAAGAGATCAAGTTTCTTTTTTAAGAAACCGGGAATAAGAGAATGAGAGTTAGCTCCTAGTTGGTTTTTCCCCATCCTTTACAATAAGGAAAATTTTTTTACCGGTTAGCTCCAGGAACATTAGAATAGTATCCCTTTTTCTGTTCTTAGAAACAAATGAGAAAAATGGGTTTTAGTGACGCACATGCTGCAGGCCATTGAGAAATAGAGCACCCAGTAGTTTTAATAGTTTGGCAAAAGCTCCTAGTACTGCTAGGAGATAGAAAAAGCAGGTAGCTAATGCATACAAATACAGCTTCCATGAGATTCTGAAACTGTCAGTTTGCTTTTTATTATTGAGATTGAAGTAGTGGATGGAAAACGAGAAGAAGTTGAGGCCAGAAGTCGCTTGCACTCTCAATTCTGTCAGGAGCCCATCATGCTAATTAGGTATTGAAGGTGCAGTGAAACCAGCTCTAGGGAAAGCTTATTCTTTCAGTTTGGATAAGCCCTCCATTAGTTGCCTGGAGTGTGTTTACTTTCCTAACTTCATAACACTTTACAGAAGTCTCTTTTTAATATGTTTGCATGGACATCTCTGTAGTTTGTTCTGTAAGGGTTTGTGAACCTCTGAAGAGGGTTGTGCTATACTTCTGGATGCTCTTCAGAAGCTGAGCTATCCTAGGGTTCTCTAATTGCTGTTAGCACTCTAAAGAGTAAATACATTCTTAGGTAATACCAACTAAGAGGGTGCTTTAATGATAGTACGCATTGGTGAATTCCTATACCATTTTCAGCACTTCAAGAACCACCATCCTATGAACCTCTTTTGAGTATTAAAAGAAGCAGAACAATGCTATTCCCATGGAGATAAGAAGAAATTCTTTTTGCTGTGAAGCATGATAAGAAATTGCTCTGCCTTTCTTTGTGCCCTGTCTTGTAAGCAGAACTTCTTAAATATCGACAGATGTAATTTTTCTTCTGGTAGCATAAGTGACTTCTTAATAACTAAAAGTGTTCACAGGGTAAATGATTCCTTCCCTCCATCTCCCTCTTCAGCAACCCGTAAGTATACAGCCTCACTGCTGTGAATTCCAATTTCACAAATTATTTTCAGTTAAACTGTTGAGGAGCAGAAAACCTTGTATGTACTGATCATAAATTAACGTAGTAATCACTGATGGTTGGAGTCTATCAGAGAAGCCTTGATGGAAAGTGTATTCTATAGTAACTACTGTCTTCTTGCATCTTGTACTTCCTGATTAAATACCTGCATTGGCTATGGTCAAGTATGAGATAGATTGTCCCATTTCAAGGTGGAGGTTCATGAGTTTGCCAGTATCCTCCAGAGCACTGTATGTCATCTGGATTTTGTCATTGCTTATTTCAAGGAAGTAATTTTAAAGCACTTTTTTTTTTTCTTTGTTTAGAGTTTAGAATTCTGTTCCCTCAGCTCACAGGGGTTCTAACACTTGCCTTCTTCATCCACAATTGTGTCATCACACTTCTTCAGAATAACAAGAACCAAGAAAACAATGTAAGTAACTTCACAAGACTGTGTTTATTTATTCTAGATTGCCAGTAATCTAGACAACAGTAATATTTTCCTGTGATTTGATAAGAAAAAAGTCATCCATTCTTTTCCTTGCTATGAGGGAGTAACAGATAAATTACAAGTTCATTTACGTAACAGCCTTGAGGAATGCCCCAATCTTAAAAGCTGGTATTAAACGGCCAAATTGCACACAAGAGGCAGATGACTTGACTATGTTGTAGGACTCAATGAAAACAGACCCATTTTAGAATGAAAAATGGTGGAAAATGTTTGGTACGTGACGGATGTTAGCAGAATCCTGAACAGCAGTTTTGAGGTCTAGGTAATACCTGTTCTCAGTGTTGCTTCAGTAGTTTTGTCTCGCAATTCTAGTCAAAGTCTGTAGAGAAACTTGGCACAATTTAGGAAATCCTGCAAGTTGAAACTTGGATCAAGAAGGTTTGTGATATATAGTCTTTGGATTGGTGATTTGCCCTTGAAAAAGTTAAGCACTGCTCCTCCAGATGGAACTGGAGGAGCATTCTGTGTTAATATCTTCCCATTGTAAAATAACAAATGGAATAAACACAATACACAGAGTCTGAGAGTAACTTTTACTCTATTTTTTTTTCCCCTCCCTACTTCCAAGGATTCTTATCCAGCTTCATTAAAATGTTAGCTGTAAAGGTACCTGCAATAACATAAAAGGATTTTTAAATACTAGCTGTATGAAAAACTGTAATGAAATCATAGAATCTCAGAATGCTTGAGGTTGTAGGGAACCTCTGGATGTCATCTTGTTCTCCCTACTGAATCAGTGCCCCTAAGAGCCAGATGCCTATACAGCACATCAGGTAAAATAGATCAGATTTGATTATTTGACAGTGAAGTGCAGATTATATACGAGTGCAATGAGACGACCTCTTAGGCTTTGGAAGTCTGCATAGTTTCTTCCTTTTACCTGTGAATCAAGACCAATTTGTGAATTATGTATCTGCAAAGGCATCATGAATTCTCCTCCAGGAAGGCTTCTGGGGGCTTAGGACTTCCCAGAAATGAGTTTAACTGGAGGTCTGGACAAAGAAAGCTGAATAAGCTTTTTCTTGATTTCCTTTAGAAAATCTTATGATGTGACCAAAGGGCAAGATTTCTCTTTAACTGTGACTTTCAAATTCTAAAGGCTAGATCTCCTGCAATCAGCTCTAAATGCTAATACACTCATTCCATCTTCGAGGTTTTTCTGTGTATTTTCCCCCTCTGTTTACATCGGAGCAAGCAATCAGATGCAAAGAGCAGCACCTGGAGTGTTCTCCAGCTTGCTTTTCCTGTGTGAAGCAGGAAGAAACTACTGCCTGCATTTGAATCAGCTTTTCTAATACCTTCCCTGGAGCTTAACTTGAGTTTTCAAGTCAGCCACAGCATGGATCTCAAGCCCTTGACAAAACTCTGCATACCAGAAGAATGTTTAAATTGCTTAGAAAGGACCGCTTTGAAGTATGGCTGGAATGATTTTTAATGGAAAAACAAATCTCTGTGTAATTCTTGTAGTAGTTTTATTTGGCTGGAGATTTCTTTTCCTCTTTGTAGCTGTACAGGAGCCTTTCACCTAGGTCTCAAAAGTGCTTTGCAAATGTTAATGAAGTACCTATGCTGCTGAAGAGCTGTTTTGTGATTATGTCACTAAGCTGCTGGGCTAAGTGGGAGATTTCCATATGTACGGGGGTCTTGCCCTCAGTCATAAGTTGTGGGGGGTTTTTCCAATATATTTACAAGATGCTTTCTTTTCTTGGTGTCTGATGGGGTGATACTGGCATATCTCCATGGATAAAAACTTCACTGTTTTATTGATGTACTGGTTAACATGGCACTTCCGTCAGTGTTCTGTCAAAAGGCACAGAACTTGGCAAGCTGGAAAAGCACTGTTTTAGTCTTGAGCAAAACTTACTGAAACTAGAGGTCATAGAACAGCTCTCTGGGGAGGTGGAAAAGAGTAAGACAAACAATAACATTCCTCTTATGGAGTCAGAAATTCAAAACAATAGCAGTTTCCATTCTGGTCACAGGCGTGCATCACAGCCCAAAGCTAAAATACACATGGGGGAGGATTGCTCTGGCTGCTATTCCCGTACAGTGGTGTGGGTTTGAGAAGAGGAAAGCAGTGCACCAGAGTAGGCCACATGTCAGCAGCACAGCCTGGAGAAGCCCTGTGAGCAGGTTTTTAGTCTGCAGTTAATCAAGCTTCCTGGTGCCATCTCCCATTGCTGCTGCCTCCTTGTATTTATCAGCTTAAGTTTTTGTACAGTGTCAGTCAAATGGTTCAAAAACAAATTGCATAGAAAATGTAACCCAGCCACAAAAAGGAGTGTAGTTGTAGCTGGTTGGTTTTTTCCTGATTCATGTTTGTGATTGGTTTCCCTGAGCTACACATCAGTTTCCCTACGGATGCTACCCAAGCCCACCATGATATATAGGCATAAATACGCTAGTGCTGTCTCCTAACAATTGTTTGTGGATATACCTGGGAGAAAGGCTGTGAGTGGGGAGATGTTTTTTGTGTAGGTATTAACTGCAGGAGGCATGGAGCTGTAAATGGTACTTATTTTCTGCAGTATTGAAACACTTTATTCCCTGTAAACAGTCAGTTTCTATTGATGGTGCCATACCATTGGTTTCTGTTTCCTGCCAAAATTATGCACGGCATCATCCATCTTGGTGAAGTACTTATTTTTGTCACCCAGTTAAATGTTACTACTTGCCTTTGATACACGAGTAGGTGAAGTCTATTTTTATGATATAGATCAAAGTCCTGTTTAGATATTATGGAGACAGCAACTCTTGAGAAGAGACTAATCTGAAATGGGATAATTGAAAGGTATTTCCAATGTGGTAGTTATCACTAAGCACTAAGATACAGGCTTCTCCATCCAAGAAGCAGTTCCACAAACGAGCTTTCACTAGCACTGAGGAAGAAAGGAAGTGAACTGTTTTCTTCATGGCATTCAGCAGGAAAACCAAGGGCTTGAAGTAGCCTGTAGCAGCATCACATAAGAAATGTCCGTAGAGCCGCAGAGCCTTCTGTGTGCCACGTCAAATCCCTTGCACCTGAGTACTGACTGGTCTGTAGATGTGATACAGTGTCTTGAACTTTCAGGGCTGTCTTTGTTAGCTCCATAACTCATCCTTTTGTTAGGAGGCTGATTCCTTCCTTTGTTCTGCTGCTGCTGCCAGCCTTGATCACACAATTTTCTCTTCTTCCAGCAGCACTTCTAACACTCTGTTCTGTGAATCTGACCAGGAGAGCTCTCTGTCAGAAGTAACTGCAGCTAACATATGCTCTCCAAGCTCTGTCTGAAAATCTGCCCTAGACTTCAGGTGTATTTGAGAAGGGTTTGGCAGGTGTCAGGCTGTGATCCTTATGGACTGTGACTTGCATGTTACCTTAGATACTTACTTTGAGACTGCCACTGTGACTCCACAAATACTTCCTGCTTCCAACATTGTTTTTTATATGAGTTTGATTTTTAAACTGTGGCTGTAAGAATTGCTATATTCTTATGCTTGGGAGCTTTCACTACAGCAATGTCCACTTTGAATGTAAATGCCTCAAGTATCAAATTTAAAACAAAATGTTTAGTTATTGCTCTTACTTAAAATAATCCTTTTATCTCTCCCCATATGTCCTTTGATTTTATCTGGAATTGTGCTGTCTAAACAGTACTGTCAACATCTTAAGGGAGTGAACCCAGGTCTCTTGAGGAATAATGAACATTAATCAAAAGATGTTCCTGTTATATAAACACATGTTGTTGTACAAAGGTAACCATCTTATACACAGAAGCATTTATTTGGAAGGGACCTGATAGGGGTTTGAGAAAAAAAAATAAATCCAGGTTTTCAAGTTGTCTATTTATTTCTTAGTAGCTTATTCAAATCAAAATATGGGTGCTCTTTGTATGGTGGCAACAGCTGGAGAAAATAGTCTGTTGTGTTACGTGCTGTGAAAATAAATTATCAAAATTATCTGAGCACTTAGTTTCAGTGCAGATTAAAGCATACACCCTTTAAGAACTCTGGAGAGATGAACTGGTTAGTACTGGTGCAAGTACCTGTTGAAGGCAATAGCACACCACCTATCTACTGTTTTTCATGTCCAAAGGAAGCAGTAAGAATTTTATTTCAGATTTCTTGCCCTCACAACTGCATGCACTTGTCACAGCAAAAATAGTTTTACAGTTGGTTCTAGAACTTATGTGTAGGCAGAGTACAAATAACAATTGTGAGTTACCCTACTGTTTTTATGCCCCAGGACTACACTTAAAATACCAGATTTAAAGCAGGTTTTGGCAGATGATGTGCATTAAGATGTGCAAAACACATTGGATGTGTTTTGAAAAATTGTCCAAGTCCTGTCCTCAAGAGATGAAAGTCTGTATCTCTTTGCAAAACCATGTTACTGTGTCTCTGAGTCCTGCTTCCTGCTACTGCTCAGCTTCTGATGAAAGTTGATAGTCCTTACTCAATGGCCAGTGTGAGGAGAGTGAAGGGAATCATCTTCCTTGTGTATTTTACTGGTCAGCAGGAGGAAGAGGTTGCAGTTAGAAATGTGCAGCTGCTGGGAGCTTGAAGGCCACCCTGGAACATGTGCAAATCACACTGATTCCTTTTTCCCATCAGCCTCTAAAAGGCAAATAATATTCCTCATCAGACAGCAATCTTCTACCCCAAATACACTGACAAAATGAATAGGAGATTCCATGTCTTTCACAGAAAACTGGCTTCCATCTGAATTTTCTCACAACTCGTAATCTAGTATTTTATACTTTCCTCGGGGGTTGGCTTGCACTTTGCAGAGCCTGGAGTGGTGTAGGATGTGCTTATTCTGTCAATAAGATAGTGTGAAGAAGCACTTAGGGAAACATTTCCATGCACAGTTGTGAGGAAGCTTTGCTTATGCTCCGTGAGCTGGCTGGAGGTGATAATTATCACCCTGGTCTGGAAACCAGTATAATCCTAATAATTTGGTGCTATGCCTGGGCTAGTAAGACTTGCTTCTCACTCTTGGGAAAACAGGGTAATATATTGAAACATTACTAGTAATCCTTTAAAAAGCTGATGATTAGCAGTAGCTGACCAAATGGTTTGCTGTAAGGTGATGAGTGTTTTGTACTGTAACATAAGCTTATACAGAATTTAGTTAGCTAATAACTAGAAACAAATGGTGTCCCTCTTTATTTCCAAAGGAAGAAATTTATGTAGAAGAATAACTCAAAAAGTACATTGCTGTGAGATCAGTCTGATGTATATGTGAATTCTCTAGTTTCATAAAGTACTTAATTAGTTTTACGAGTTATTTTCCTGTAATAAATATGTGATTGTTTTTGTGTAATGGAAAATATTTGTATATATTATATACCTTGAAAAGATTGCCAAAATTTTCAGAACTGAACATTGAAGTTTAGATTTAAATGGATACTTAAGTGTATGTAGTGTAGTTAAGTGTGGATTTAGGACCCTAGCTTCAACACTCTTTCCTTAAAACTTCTGATTAAATTCCTCTGTATTACATCTGCAGTTGTGTAGACTGATGTCTTTGACTGCAAGATTTTATTCATGACGAGAAATTTAACATAGGGCTTTCTGTCATAGGCAGGTGTGTCTGTGTTCCAAGGTTCTTTTTGGCAATAGGTGAATGTAAGAAAGTAGAAGGGATTTCTTGCTTGTTTTAATAACTAGTGTATGCTCATGCATCAGGAATAACATGCTACATCTATTGGCATATCTCATTCATGGTGCCTTTTTTTGTATGTTGAGAGATGAACAATACATGTCTAGCTCCACTTTGGGGTATTTCCTTGCAGCTTTCTGATCTGATCAGAACCAGGTCTGAAGTCTCCTTCCAGGTAATAAGAAGTGAAAATAAAAATGTACAAGTGGTAGTAGTAAGTATAGGAAAATAATGCATATAAAAGTAACAATAATACTTGAAATAGAAATCTTTTTATGAGGTTTTTATCTCATCTGGTTTTGTGTGTATGTGCTCACCAAAATAAAATCTTGTTTTTCCTCAGGTGAGAGACCTTTCTATTGCATACTTCCTGGTTGGACTAACATACCTGTATGTTGGAGTGATAATTTTTGCATCTTTTCCTTCTCCACCATTATCCAAAGAATGTATTGAACAGGTGAGATATTTTACTGTAGTATGTATTTCAGTGAATCACAAAATGGGTTTTTTGGAGGGATTGAAGTGGGTCATCTGGTCCAACCTTCCTGCTCAAGCAGGGCCATCCTAGAGCATATGTCATAGGATTGCATCCAAATGGTTCTGGAATATCTTCAGTGAGGGAGGCTCCAGAACCTCTGTGGACAGTCTGTGCACCACAGTACATGGTCATTCACATTGTGAAGGAGTTTTTCCTCATCTTCAATTGGAACTTCCTGTGCATCAGTTTCTGCCCATTGCCTCTTGTCCTATTGCTTGGCACCACCAAGAAGAGCCAGATCCATCCTTTTGGTACCCTCTTTTCAGATACCTGTATACACTGATGAGGTGCAACAGGAATAGGCCCAGCTCCCTCAGCCTTTCCTTGTAAGAGATGCTCTAGTCCCTTGATCATCTTTGTAGCTCTGAGCTGTACCTGCTTCAGGAGCTCCATGTCTGTTGTACTGAGAAGCCAAGAAGTGGACATAGCACTCTGGATGTGCTGCACCAGGGCTGAGTAGAGGGGCAGGATCACCTACCTTGACCTGCTGGCAATGCCAAGATACCATATTTGTCCTTAACCTTTTAATAAATATGCAATTAAAGAAAAAAAAAAACAACAGGTACTGCTTCTTGCTTCATGATTCACCCTGGGGATACCTCGTGGTCACTTCCACGAACAGATGAGTAATGCTTGTGTTATCTCATTTATATTCATAAATGGTTCCCAATATTTTGGTGAAAAACAAACTTTTAATAAGTGCTCTGTGAAAGTGATGAAGGACCAAAATTAACAAGTGAACAATTGAGCTTTTCATTTCTTTAGCTTCTTTAATCCCAAGAAGTGTGTGCAGTGACTCATTGGGATTCCAGAAGAAATAGAATGTGAAAGCACGCTTGTTTAGATAGGAGTCCTCACTGCAATTACGTTTGAAGTCTGACACTCTGGTGAGCCTTGCCAGCAGAGTTCTTCAGATAATAACACTACATGAAATACCCTTTGGAGACCAAAAACTCTTATCTGCTTCTAGGCAAAGCTGATTTCTACACTCTAAATTGCTTCAGAGATAGCAGTTATCAATGGGGGATCCATTTTATGCCAGGTGTTCTATAGCTCTGGCGTAATATTTATCAATAAGGCAACATTGAGGCTCTGAGTATGGATTAGTGAGAACTGGTACCACTGTTAAACCACCTGATTTTTTTTAACCACTTGAAATAATTTCACAGGATGAAATCCACACTTAAATAACAGATAATGAGTGATTTTCTTCCCATTTATTTCTGTAGCTTTCTCAGGTACAGAAGCTGTTTGTATATTTTTGTGATGTTTAAGTCTTATAATACTTTTTCAGATGTTCCCACTAGTAGTGTATGATCCCTTCCTCATTTGTATGTAGTGCAGTTTTACTCACTAAGTAAATGTTTTTAATAAGTAGGTATGATATGATAGATGAAAGGACCATATGAATCCATCTGCCTAAAAAGACAGGTGGCCTCTCCGTGGCCTGGATTGTTTGAGGATGTTCAGAAGATCACAAAGCAGTTTGTTATGTAATACTAACATTAACACTGACATCAGCTTAGTAGTATTCAAAAATTGGTTGCTATTTGGTGGCAAGGCAGTTGTAAAAGAGGGAGAGGGTTTTTCATGTTATGGAGTTCATTTAGCAGTTGTAGTTGTTTGGATTTTGTCCCATTCTTTCTGACACATAGATATTAAAACCCAGCAGATATATGTAAACAAGACACCATTGATGTGTTACATTACTTTTATGTTTAGAATTTTCTAGATAACTTTCCCAGTGATGACATCATGTCATTTGTTGCAAGAATATTCCTGCTGTTCCAAATGATGACTGTATACCCACTGTTGGGCTATCTGGCACGTGTTCAGCTGTTAAGACAGTTTTTTGGAAATGCTTACCCAAGGTAAGAAGTCTGTTTCTTGGCAATAGTTTGGCACACTCTGCTGGACTGGCTTTCCATCGTCAGAAATTTGGCTAGGTTTTTGGGGATTTTCTCTGCTTATTAGGTTCATTTCATAAGCTAGAGTCACCATGAATAGACATGCCTGCAGATCAGGACTGTTACAGTTTGCCAGAGCAGAATAAGGGGGGGTTCTTTTAGTTTAGCTCTTCATTTTATCAATAAATAGTAATTTTGTCAACACACTCCCTTTGGGTTGTACAATTATATGACAAAAGAAAAGTTGTACAGGAAAAAAATTGTTTAGTCCAGGAGCATTTAGTCTACCAATCCTTAAGCTGTGAAAAACATATACTCCAGATATTAACCTTTCAGCATGCCATCTTTGTTTTGATTGTTCATGGTTAGTAATCATCCATCTGTTTTTAAACAGAGCTAATAGCTAAGTGAGTTGTTAGTTGTGCTATCTGGGCTGCTGCTATGCTTATAAAAATAGCTTTTCACATGCTAATTTCAGAGATGAGCCACACCCTTGCATTTGTACAGTGTCTACTACAGGGAAGAGCTGATGCAGATTTCAGTTTTAGTTTGGTTTCTTAAATAAAACCTAGGACATTTATATTTGGATTACTGCAGTACTGAGAAGTTGCCATTAATCTCCAAGTTTCTTATTTTGTATTGTGAATTACTGTTGATGGAAGAAAGGAAAAAAAATCTCAGAAAGGAATGTGTATTTCCTCTGTGTCATCAGCAGTTCACATCTGCAGAGATGTTGTTTCAGGTTTCTTCTGACTCCTGAAATAGGTTCTAGAAACTGAATGCCTAAAATTAGACAGTGAAATAAGTGCCTGCTTTTTTTGTCTCAGAATTGTATGCAGTTCAACGTTGGGATTTTTAGGAACTGCTACAAGTTACTGTTGGAAACAAGGCTATTTATTTAAGTGCTAAAGATGGGTTTCACAGCCACTGGGAAATAGTCTTGTCCTTTATATTATGTGGATGTGCCTTTTCCTATTTCCTCCCTCTAGTTACTCTCTGACCAGAATGGTTTTCGTTTCCCCCATGGGCTCTCCTAGAACCTACAGCTTTGTGCCAGTCTCTTCTCAGGTTAATTCCAGCTTGCTGTTTTAAGCCTTCATGGTATGACGAAGTTGATGATGCGGATGCTTGATTTCTTGTCCCCAGGATGTCCTGTGGGTAGCTTCACTCATTTTTAAATTTACTTTGTTTTAAGGCTCCTTGTAGTGAAGTATTTAAAGCTTCTGAGAAGTCAAAAATGGTTTCTAGGAAGCCATATAAGTCTCTCCAAGCTACAGTGATAAGGCAGCATATTCTGACTAACAGGCTCTCTCTTGCTCTCTAGCATCCCAGCTGTCTCAAATACAGCACAGAAATCACTGAATTAACCTTCAGGCTCTGGATTCTGTGCAATTAAAAGGTTGGCCCTTGTTTTTTTCTATGCACTGAAGACTTACTGAAGGCTGGTAGCAAGCACAGAACATGTCTCTGGGAGGACAGTAAAGATTTATTGCCTGGTTGTGAAATGTGTCTTTGTGACTGGTTCTCACCAGTCACCTAAGCTGACAAATCTCCTTTAGTAGCACTTTATCACCTCTCAAGGAAAAACTTCAGTATTTTTGGTTTTCCCCAGAGCTGATTTTGTAGGGAAATGTTTTACAAATATGAAGCTTTTGCTCTTACTGACATAGACTGGTATCCTACTGGAGAACCTGTTGATTCACTCTGAACAACCTGCTTGGAAATACTAAGTTCTGTAGCTTTTTGTGTAGGAAAATGACTACTAACAGTTGAATATAGTTTTGGGTTATTTTCTCAAAATCCCCATTAATCAGGGCTAACACCTCTTGGGCAATGAGAAGATTGATCTGTATAGATTCATGCTTTACCTCTTAGATGTCTATATAAGATGAACAAATGGAGGAGAATATCCTGGGTTACATGCTTGGAGAAAATTTTGAATAGCGAACCCAAAGGGTGAAAAAGGAGGCAAAGAGCAGGATCTCTGTTTGCAACCTAGCCTCATTTAACCCTGTTATTCTATGAAACCTGTTCCAGTGTATCATCACCCTCGCAGTAGAGTTTCTTCTATACTTTTAACCTGAATCTCCCTCTTTCAAAGTGTACCCATTCCTCCTTGCCCTGTCACTCCAGTTCCTGTCAGAGAATCCCTCCAGATTCCCTGCAGGCCCCCTGAGATACTGGAAGGTGTCTGTGAGGTCCCACACAACCCTCTCTTCTCCAGGCTGAACAGCCCCAACTTGCTCAGCCTGTCCTCATAGCAGGGGTGCTCCAGCCCTCCCACCAACCTCCTGGCCCTCCTCTGGACCTGTTTACGACTCCTTGTCATCATGCTGGGGACCCCAGAGCTGGATGCAGTGCTCCAGGTGGGGTCTCAGCAGAGCAGGGCAGAGGGGTAGAACCCCTCTCTCATTCTGCTGGCCAGTGCTGCTTTGGATGCAGCCCAGGATTCCCTTGGCTTTCTGGGCTGAGAAAAAGCCATGGGAATCCTGCTCACTGCTGGCTCATGGTGAATTTTTCATCAACCACCACCCCCCAGGTCCTTCCCCTCAGGGCTGCTCTCAATCACTTCTCTGCCCAGCCTGTGGGTGTGCCTGGGATTGCCATGATAGGGGCAGGTGTAGGAGGCTTTTACTTGGCCTTGCTGAGCTTCCCTGAGGTTTGCATGGTCCCACCTCTCAAGCCTGTCCAGATCCCTTTGGATGGCATCCCTTCCCTCCAGCATGTCCACTGCATCATACACAGCTTGGTGCTAAGGGTGCACTCAATCCACAGATCCTTCAGCCTTTCTCTACTTCCTGCAAAAGATTTAGAAATGAGAGAGGACATCCTAATTCCTTCTTTTATTTTGCAAAATATATGCTAGTAAATGGATTACAACAGGGAAAGTGATGTACTGGGACAAAACCCAAGGAACTCTTCATTCTCTCTGCTCTCCCTGGTGTTGTTAAGGACGGCCAAAATTTTGTGTATTGGGTAATTGCTTTCCTTTCTAACATGAGATATGTTTGTAATGGCGTCATTTAACAGCTGAATTAGGGCCAGATGCATGTGCTTTATCTGCTGTTTCTTGCTTGACTCTGGATCTTCTTATATGCACAGAAAGCCAATTTTTTCCTATTTTTACTGGCTCTTCGCTACAGTAATATTTGTGACAGAAATTCCCTTGATTAATTATATGGTGTGCATAAAGTGCTTTAAACAGTCATCTGATGATTTTTTAAAACTTTTTAACATTCCAGTTCTGTGAGATTAAATAAGCTGATAGACAAAAATCACTTAGCTTTCCTTAATGATTGTCATCCCTTTACTCCATGGTAGCCCAGCAGACCTGCCAGTTCTCCCACAGACGTACCTCTTCTGATGCAATGAAATACATTTCTTCTACTTGCATGCATGTTTGCTTGTCTGCTCTTCATCTAACTTCTGCCTAGCTTCTCTTAAAGGTTGTGATTCATTGTCTTTTGACCAATGTCACTTGAGTGAGATTTCCAGGAAGAAAATGCATTTTTAGATGCAGAAACCTCTCAAAAATTCTTATTTGGGTGATCCTGATTTTCTTTTTTCCTTGCTTTCCAGTTTCCCTTATTGTGTGTGTTCATCCTGTGACTCTGTGCTGAGTTTTGAACTTCTGGGAGAGCTTAAAATTTGAGGGGATTTAAAATCAGTTTCTGTCTTTAAATTTCCCTTGTGCTAGAGTTTGGTTTCAGTGTTTTTGATATGATTCTTACTTTGAGGATGCCAAAGTTAATTAGATAAATATGGTCACTTTTGTTCAGTGACTTAAGTGTAGCTACCACTTCAATACAAGGTTGAGTCTCCATTCTGTCAATATGAAAGGTTAACCTTGCCAGGAGAGAAAAAAGCAAGACCTAGGGGAAAGCTGGCATTTTCTTCTAATATTTTTCCTTCTTTCTGTTACCATTTTTGTGGGATTGCAGGATTTCTGCAGGTGAGCAGTGATTCCTTTTATAGAAAAGAGCTAGAATCTTCGTCTGCCCAGCTGAGGGTGTGGAGACTGAGGACAGAATGTAAAAGACTTGCCATGGGTGTGCTTCCTTTGTGAATTACAGCCTCCTTCAGGCAACCCAGCCTGTGCCTCAGAGCAGTAGCCCTAACCAGGCTGCTCAGGCAGACAGTCCAGCCCCAGCATTGACCATGATGAAGAAAGTTATACCACTTAAAAAACACCTGGATGTGACCAGGGTGATTAAGCACAAACAGGCCAAATCTCTTCTAATCTTAAATGTCCTCTAAATACTTTTCTTCGTATAGTTGTGATAAGCAGTGGTGTGGTTATTTCTCCTGCCTCTAAATGCTGTTTTCCTGACCATTCTTTTGCAATGTGTTGTGAGCATTAATTTTACTGTAAAGCCAGTGTCAAGCTAAACCTGAGCAATTCAGAACTTACTAAAATGTCACGGGCTATGAGAAATGCTTGTCCTGTCTGGAACATACCTGCATGGAGCTCTAGAGTCTTAAGAGAAGTCCTGCCTCAAATATTGTAGCTACTTGCAGCCCTAGGTATCAGATTTTACTTTATTCAGAAGGGTAGGGTTTTTTTCGTAAATGGCAGTGCCTTTCTCTCCATCAAGATCCAGAGTTTTTCCACATCCTGGAGATGAGATGAGCTGAGCTGTGACTATCTGCCTAGGTAAAAGAAAGGGTTTGCTGGTTAAATACCTGTTGTTCTCTGTCATGGTTACAGCTCAGGCTGCTTCAAAAGGTAAAGCAAGGAGCAAGGACTTTCCAGGAGAGGAATGCAGTGTAATCTTTCACATTGAAACAGATAGGTGCAAAGCCTTTTCAGACCTTCTGATTTTGGTATTGTTCCTGAGGAATCTGATTAATTTTGACAATGAAAACTGCAGAGCACTGCTCTACAAGTACTGAATTGCTTTGGAGACATGAGCATTTGAGGACTGTTGTTTTCAATTGAGCCAGAACAGATTGTCCCTCCCCTCAACCCAATAATCCTTCCCCAGATCAAGGAACTGAAAAATGTTTCATTTCGCACCAAAGATACAGACCATCTCTATTTGCTTTAAAAGTTTAAAATAATCTAGAAGTAATCTTTTTAAAACAATTTGAAACAGCTTTGAACAACAAAATCACTTCTTCAAAGCATGCCAGAATAAAATATTTCAGAGATTTTTCAGGTTTTCTGCTAAAATACTCTGAACTGACACAAATTTGCAGAACATTTTTGAAGTAGTAAGCCTACGTGGTTTTAGTCCCTCTTGCTAAAAAAATAGTCTTAGCAAAAAGAGAATCTAAGAAGTACTGTCATTTTGTGTGTCTATAAGCTTTCTGCCTCAGTTCTGTGATAGTAAGATTTCCAAGCTGCCACGTGTAGGGAGGGGGGAAGTTGTTTTTAATGGCAGACACTTTTTTGTGAACAGATCAGTTAACTGGCTTTCCTTAGCAGTATTAGAGAAAGTCTACACATTTTGTCCCTAAGAAGTCTGATTCTTGGGGTTTTATTTTTTGTTCATAAAGTCTTACCAGATTTATATCCAGAAAAAACTTAAACAGCTGCTGTAGTCTCACTGCAATTGTCGATCTCTAAGGTACCCCTCTTGCACCACTGTTAAAATGTCATGTACAAAACTGAAGATTTTTTTTGTCTTTTAGAAATAAATTTTAAAGATTGAAGGTTAAAAACAGTCCATAGCTTAAATGATTCCTTTGTGTTTTAATTGCCTTCATTTCCCTGAACTTTAATGAGACTATTCTATGTCTTTAATCTTTCTTCATTAACTTGGAAACTGGCAGGTAGCCTTTCAGCCATGGAAGCTGTCACTTTTTAAAAGTTTGTTAGCTAGTTACATCCTCCATAATACACGTACTTTCTACAGTGAAGAAAAAATTAGCTTTGGCTCACAGGTTTTGTATATTTTAGGAAATCATATCCTCCAGAAGAATAAACAAAACCTGTAAGTGTATGTATGTTTCCTCTGTGAGAATTCTTTTTTCCCTTCATAGAAACAGCTGTGTGACCAAAATATCACAGGTTTTTATTCTATTTCTTGACTTTACCTTTTACTAAAATATGCCAACATTTTATATTCCCAAAAGAAAAGTGATACTTTCCTGAGTCTCAGCTCCGTGCATAACTGCACTGAATTTGTCTGATGCAGTAAAAGCTGTTTTTGCAGAACAGAAAATCTCCATTTTTTCATCCTTAATGCAAAAGGAAAGCCGCAGGAAATTATTTGTAAAAACAAATTCAGCAAAAAAATTCAGCATAAATAGGGCAGGAGCAAGGAAGTTCATTACAGTTCATATACTGTAAGACATCCAACATTGTAATGTTTGTCCTCTATCAAAATGCAGTAGAGTTCAAATTTTAATAGTGTTTTGTAATATTTTCCACTTGATGCATCTTTGCCTTTCTTCTGGTTTCCATTAGTTCACTTTGAGCAATTCAGATCACTCTGCGAACAAGCTAATTCTTTCTTATGGGAATTAAGTTATACAGTATTGTTTCTTTGGTATTTGAATGTCCATCTGAAATACTTGAGTGCTGAGTACTATGTATGATGTTTTTCATAAGAATTGCCAAATTACACATTGTTATTCCTTAAGAATATTTTGAGTCAAAATACTAGATATTTAGAAATTGGCACTCTGAATATTCAGTAGATGACATGTTTGCTGTGAAATTAATTGGCTTTAATAGAACGAGTCAAGCAAATGAAAACACCATCCATGTACCAGTCAAATATTAGAGTAAATGAAGGACTGTGGTGGTATTTTGTAATAAATATAACAGATTTTAACACTCTTTCCTCACTTTCCTGTAGCCTTTTCCATGTGCTTGTCCTGAACCTAGCCATTGTAGGAGCTGGAGTAGCAATGGCAAGATTTTATCCAAATATAGGAGGTATCATAAGGTGAGTGTTGCTTGCAGCGAGTTTCCCTGTGGTGTTACTACATTTGTGTCTTGATGTTGAAAAGGAGCACTAATGATTGTAACTTTATATTTTGTGAAGCTTATGCCTTCTTAAGTTGTAAATAATTCTTTGGTGTGTAAACAATCAGCTGGCAAAGTTCTGACATCTGTTATTCTGCCTCTGTGTCTGAGATGGTTGAGTTTTACTGGAGCTGTATCTTAGGACCTTGTAACTCTACTCATAAAGGAATATGGTGCCAAAAGAAAAGTTGCTTTGTTATTGTGCATTTCTCCCAAGTTTTTGTTTTGTATTAAGACCAAATGAACCTGGATTAAAGGTCAACAATAAAAATCCAAGAAAACAAGTAACTTTAAAAGGAAAAATGGCATCGAAGTCGTGCCTCTAAATGATATCTTAAATTTACTATGTTGATGAAAAGCCAGGATTTTTATAATTAAAAAATATTAGAGGAAATAATAAGCAGTCTTACTTCATTATGTTTGACGTTAACATATTTATATGCATTGTCATTTATTCTTGGTTTGCATCTTTCCTAAAGCATCCAGGAGAGGGAGGTGTTTAAAAATATTGAAATCTGCAATTATAAAACCAGAATGACAGGTTTGGGTCTGACCAAAGTAGCAAATAACTTACTTTTGCTCAGTGGCTGATCTTTGAGGGTTTTTCCCATTTCCTCTTTTTCTTCTGTCTCTCCTTGTAGTAAGTTTTTTTGTATTCCAGTAATAGAGATGGTCAAGTTCATCATCATTATAGACTCTTAGAATGATAGAATTGACCTTAAGGTTGGAAGGGGCCTTGAAGACCATCTAGTTACAACCTCCTGCCATGGGCAAAGAACACCTGCTGCTAGACCAGGTTGCTTAGAGTTCCATCCTACCCAGCCTTGAACATTTCCAGGGACATGACATCCACAGCTTTCCTGGGCAACCTGTTCCAATGTCTCAGCACCCTGACAGGAGAGAATTTCTTCCTGATGCCTAATTTGGTTAAACATTGTGCAAGACATATCTCTGTTTGCAAACTGGTGTTTATCTCTTCTAATGCGTCTATATTGTGCATAGTAGCCAAACACATTGAACAGTGGATTTCCAGTAGATAAATTGTCTTTATACAGTCTAACTTGCATGCTTGCAAGTTAGACTAATCATTCCTTGGAATGTTCAAATATATGAAACAAAATATGTTTTTACTTAATAACATTTCGCTGCTTAGCAGGTGAAAATAATGAGAACATTTTTGTAAGCAAGGGATAGGTTAGAAAAGAACAGTTAAATGTTTCCCTTGCTGTGGTTGAACATGTTACTAGAAGGGCATGTTGTTCCTTTTAGGTCTGAAGAATGATTTGCTTGAAGCTCATTGAATAAATTAAAATAAGAATTGCAGATTCAGGAACATTTCTATATTTAAATGCTTTAATCTGTGTTCTCTGGTGCCTGGGGTGCAATGAGGTTTGCAGTTCTGACAGTAAAGGATGTGTAACAGAGGATGCACTGTCCAGTCTTTTTCTGTTGCATGTTGACAAATTTCCCCAAAGAACGTAGAAACAGTCTTAAGTAAGGGATTTAGTCCCCAACAGCATCACAGGGTGTGATGGAAAGGACAGAGCCATCACAGGGTGTGATGGAAAGGACAGAGTGCAGGTACAAGCAAGCAGGGGGCTGAACACAGAGTGGTAAGTAAGTGCTAGTGAAGGAGGTAGAGGTCAGTAAAGAACAGAAATTGATGTTTAGCGATTGTGGATAGTCAGTATTCATCCAGATTGTTCATTGGTTTGGCGGGGGGGAAATGACAACAAGAAATAAGAATAAATGCAAAGCGTTCATTCTTTTTTTTTTTTCTTTTTTTCTTCCCCTCTTCTCCCTTTCCTCAGATACTCTGGAGCAACATGTGGTCTGGCCTTTGTGTTCATGTATCCATCACTCATCTACATGATCTCCCTGCACCGTGCTGGGCAGCTGACATGGCCTGCTCTGATTATTCACATCTTTATAATCCTCCTTGGACTGGCTAATCTGATTGCACAATTCCTATTGTGAAAACTCCCCTTTCTCCCGTGGTTGTCACAATTGGTACTGCTGTTTGGCAACAGCCTTGAGCAACACTGTGAGGCATGAGGACCGTCCTCAATGTGAGGATCTTGGGAAAAGCTTCACCTTTGAAACAAATTCAAAACACATCATTCAAGTGCTTTTCATGTTTTGACTTTTCTGAAATCACCATCTTATGAGAAGTGAAATGATTTGCATTTGAGTGATAGAGTTCTCCTGGTTTTGTTGAAGGTATATCAAAAATTAACAACACTCAAATATTTTAATATTTTACAGCACATTTCTCCAAACACAAAGCTTCCAGCCTCAAGCTGTGGAAGTTTTTCCTCCAAATGAACTGTCCTTACCTTGATTAGCAGACATGCTTTCTCAGTATTGTTCAGTGACTCTTTGAAATGCTCTTTTGTTGCAGTTATTTTCCCGATTTGTTTGGAAAATGAAGAATTTATTGTCTTTCTTCTTTTTTTTTAGGTTAATTTATAGTCACTTGGGTCAAAATGCACTCTTAATTTTGAATACGCTATTAAATTGTTTTGGCAATATTTTTCCTCTAGGAAATTCCAACAACAAGAAACAATAAACTCATGTTTCAGTGTTTTATTCAGAACCAATATGTACACAACTTTTTTGTGATCTTACAATACAAAAAAGCCAGGAGGATAAAAAAATTTAGAAGAAGACAATTAAAATCAGTAATTCCAGGCTTGACCTCAGTTCAACTCTGTTGCTGGACTATTATGCACTGCGAAGTTGTCTTGTCAGGAGTTGCATGTGGTTTTTATGGATGCATGGTGTACACAGCATTTGTTCATCACATTTCTGCCCTTGTAGAGTCTTCCTCTGGTGGACTCTCACTTCCCTATTATGTTACTCTAGACATTTTGGATGTGAGCAGCGAGAAAAAGCCAGCAGTCTTAGGAATCATGGATGAAGTGAAAGAATTTAAGTTTTAAATAACTTTTAACAGAAGCTGAAAGAAGAAGAAGAAGATTTTGTTCTGGAGTTAGGTTTTTTGTTTTTTTTTAATTTCTTGTTTACAAATTTAAGAGTATGTACATGCATAAGCACATAGGCACCTTCCTTCATCTACCTGCTGTAACTTTGTGTTTTAACCCAAAACGTGCAGTAATTAAGTTGCCAGACACTAGTGGAATGTTGTGGTTGGAAAGAGTGTAGAAACTCCTCTTTGAGCAGATTTTCAGTGCATTAAAATAATTAACAAATGTAGAATAATTGAACAAGAACTCTGAGCAATACTAAACTCCAAAGTAAGTAAAAGAAGGAAAAAGTTGGAGTGGTACAATATTTGTGAAGTGGGAGTTGGGAAGGATAATTACATTGCAGGGTAAGAGTTTGTATTTTCATCAGAAAGAAAGTGAAAAACATAACCTAGGTTATTACCATGCTTCTCTGGTAAATCATGTGAATTTTTTTTTGTGATAATGTAAATCTATTTGTTTTACTTGGGCTCCTCAAACTGTGTAAAGGACACTCACTTTCCTAAATATCCTTTGATTTGTATGAGATATGAGATTATATGGGTTTGGAATACTATCTGCAGAATACAATGATTATTTCTAGTTGTTCTTTTCTTGTGAAACTTTCTGTGCCTTTAAATCAGAATTGGAGAGTACCTCCATCATCTATTCTGTATTAGAGAGAACTATCTGCCCCATCCTGGTCATTTTCTCCTGTGTAGACTCTTGCAGCAGAAGTACTTGAAAACCAAATGGAAAGGACAAAAGATATAGATTGTTGGCTTATTCACATTAAGCTCTTGTGCTTATTTGTTGTAGGTTCAGTGCTTAATTTAGGTACAAACCCTGATGAGTGCAGGTAATTAAATTTTATTATATCCTTCCATGTTCCATTTGAATATGACTCCTTTCTTTATATCCTTGTCATTGAAGCCAATAGTAAAATACCCATTGATTTTAGTAGAATTAAATTCTGTTAGGATCTAATAGTCAACAGAAATTCCTAAGAAAGACAGAATTCTTGGTGAAGTGTCCTTACTGCATCTTGTATCTATCTCTTTTTTGCAGTTATGCAATGTACAATGACTGAGTTAAAATTTAGAAGGAAATTACTCAGAACATTTGTAGAGGACACTTTTAGCTCTGTGTTACAGAGATAGATTCTAGCTGCACTGTTTATTTATACAAGCCTGTAAAAAGCTTTGATTTGAATTACAAACTGGTGGGCGTTAGAGTGATAGCAAATATTTCCTTACACTGTCATCTCCTGAGGCACTCTTTATTATAAGAAAGCATTTTTTAAAATTTACTACACGCAGTTGAGATTTTCACAAGCATAAGAAGCAAGGCAGGAGTGTGTAAGTAGATTGGCATTTTCAGGGATTCTCTTTGTCAGCATCCTGAGTTAAATAATATCTTAAAATTTAATCGAAACTTAAATGTCCTATACACCAGAAATAGATTGCAGTGTCTTTTTTTGTGCAAGTACAAAATGTAGTTGTTTACAAACACACACTTCATCTGCAGTGATGGCCAGCTAATTTCACTTCCTTAGATTCTGTGTTCCATGATACCATCATGCAGTTTAGCAAAGCAAAGAATGTAATATATTGACCCAGTGGTGTATTGTGACATGTCATTTATTACCTTCTCTCAGAAGAAAGTAATTTCTGCTGGAAATCCTGAATTATGTCTTTACACATGAACTTTGCTGAAGTAAGCTGTGAGGTGAAACAATTCTGGCTCTGGGCATTGACTAAGAATCTAAGGTTTTCTACCTAACAGTACCAGGCTCCTTGTTTGGCACTATCCCTAACTCATAGTGCTCTGACAATCCAGCCCTCCATTTTATGTGATAACGCAATGATGCAAACTGAAAAATTTTTGCCTGAGGTTTGAGCAGCTGTAGTCAACCCTCTGTGCTGATACCGTCATGCTAAAATCCAGATCCCAGGATACATAAGGCATTAACCCAGCGTGACCTTCAAACATTGCCAAAGCATAAGTAGCCAGGGGAATTCCCAGGAAGCTCCAAGAGCAGTTGTGGACATGCCTGTATGGTGAATTTGTGGACACGTCTGTAGGTTATTACACACTTTGAGCACTGATGCCAAGGGATTAGTTTTTCAGTGGGAGTGTTGTGATGAACAGCATTCTTTTCTAAAAACAAGGACAGATGCTATGGCTTATAAGTCTCTCTTCTCTTAGGACACGAGAAAGAACTGCCTTCCCCGTATGCTTGTAATCTCATTGCCTTCTCTCTAATGGCCTAGCATCATTTTGTAGCATTATTGTGGCCCAGATTCTTCCTTCCAGATTCTAGTGGTCTTCATAATTTCTCCTATGTTTACTGGCTCTCACTTTTTCCTTTGTTCTTCCCGTCTCTCACAGCTGCATCTGTTTCTACAAATAATTTTTTCCCATTCTGTCTGGATTGGCAATGTAATGCTAATGTATTAAATCATGTAGCTCAAAAGACCTGTGCAGCAAATATGAGCATTTGGGATTCAAATGTTGTGTCATGTAAACAGAGGGTCTCGGGAAGGATATTTTATGTAACATTGGCTGTTTTCAGAGAGGTTCAGCCTTTCCAACACCTTGTGCAAAAATACATGAAGAAAATGGTATTTGGTAGCCACACTGAACTCTTTGTCGTGTTGATAGCTTGTCTGCCCAGCCTTCAGGCTGCTCCCTTTTCCACCAGGGTTCTGCACAAGGGTTGTTTTCTTTTACATGCTCATGGAACGTTTTTTCCCATAGGGAGTCAGCTTGAGAGTCCAAAGGTTGCCAGAGCAGTTGGTTCCCCATTACTGCTCCATCCCAGCATCTCCCAGCTTTGAGTGCTCAACTCTGGGCAAGTGTTAATGAGCCTGCAAGGATCTGTAGTCAGCCCTAAGGCTGACTGAACTCTTTTGTAGAGTTTACTAAACAAAGTTTATATGTGTCCATCCATGGATGTCTGGAAAGCTGACAGGCAGCAGCAGCATAACTGAGTTACATCACAGCCAGATCTGTGATGGGAAGGAGAAGAGACTTCCTGGAATACTAAGACAGTCAAAGCTAGGATGTACAGTCTGCACTATGAGAAGTCCTAGAGACTCTGTGTGCAGGAGCCAGTCTGTTGCTGCAAGCTCCAGGTTCTGCAGTAAAATGGTAGTGAGGGAGGTGAGAGAGATGGTAGGCTCTGGAAAGCATGTTTGTGCCTTACAGGATGTTGTGCTTCAGAGGAAAACTGCACTAAACATCTGCCACCTCTATAGCAGATATGAAAATACCTTCCTGAGGAAAAATTAATAACAGGAGAAGGATTAGTGCTTGGTAATAACTGGTACTGCTACCAGCAAGATAGAGTCTCTATTTCCTTCAGCTGGAAGCAAAAAATAATTCCTGTGGGCAGGTCACAAAATCTGGGAGCTGTCTTCAGTAAAAAATATGCTATTTCAGTAGGTTTTTCAATAAAATCTTAATAGGAAGTAAAATACTAGTGACAGACAAAGCACTGATGTGTTTGGTTTAGCCCATTGTACTGTGCTTAATGGGGAAGTACAGTGTAAGCTTTTTCCTCAGATTTGGTATTCTAGGAGATTGGAACCATGATCAGTGTATTAAAGTCCTTTGCACTTGAGAACACCGTTAAACTTCTCTTGGAAAGGAGCAGGACCCAACTTGCCAGGTCATTGCTACCTCTGCCTGTTGTAATTTCAGGTGGTGGAACCAGTGCAACAGAATCGTTGCTCTGTATTTCCAAACACCAGATGATCCAAGAGGGGCAGGAAGGGTTTCTCTTTTTTTAAAAATTTACCTAATTAAGGCTTTTCTTATATACCTCCTTTTTATAACCCTGAAATAAATTAAACAGTCCAGAGGAAGAATGCAGCTTTTTTTGGTCACATCTAGGTATGCTTGTACTGCAGCTTGGCTAAAGCTCATTGAATTATTTCCAATAGCCCAAAAAGCGTTAAAAAACTGCTGTCTATGTGTTTCCTTTCATGATTGTTTGAGTGGCCTTTTTTCAATTCTGTGAACATTGTTAACTTCTGACATCTCATTAAACTGTTAGAGGAAGTTGAGATTAGTCAGGTCATTTCAAATCAACACAACAAAGTCATTCAGCTGCAATAGGAGGGAAAGGGAAATGCCTACACATTTGAGTGCCAGGCTAGATACCAAATGCCATACCAAAGGGAGTCATTGCCCCACTGCCCATCTGGCTTCTTCTCTTAGAGCAAAAGAAGGTTGATTTACCACAGGGGATTCAAATACAGGCCTGTCGTGGGAAGAGAAGAAAGGCTGTTTACTGTTTTTTTTTTTTTCTTCAATTAATACTTTTTTTCTTTTTTCTTTTTTTTTTTTTTTTTTTAGTAATAAGAGCCCAAGTTAGCCTAATAAATTCTTGTACATCCCCTCACCTTCCAGCATAAGAGTTCAAAGGATCTGGCTGCTACAGGGTGGCAGAGACAATGAAGATGATTTCCAGGAACACTTTGTGCTGGCTTTGTGTGTTTGGAATTTGGAAGAGCCCAAGGTTGCTCTGCATTTCTTCTATAGAGGTGTAACACTCTTCACTAAGGGAAGGCTGAATCTCATCACCCTGTCTGCCATCCTTGGGCCTGGCGGGGGAGGATTTGCATGACTAAAGTCCTCTGTTATGGAAATATAGCTGCTATTTAGGGTGCAGCCAGATTCACAACAATAGACAAAAGATCATATCCTGCCTCTGTGAAACTTGCCATGAGCAGATTACTCTTGACTGGTGTTCCTAAGGCTAGATTTATTAATCCTTTGAAATAATTCCAGCGTTTATGATGCCACTAGCTCCCTATTTTTACAGGGTTGGCTCAGGTCCAAGTGTCATCTTGTCTGTCCTCTTGATACACTGTATATCAAAGGAGTGCAAAGTTAGGGGTAAACTCTACAGCCAAACTCCTGCTAATTGTGATTTCTTCTCTGAATAATTAGTTGTGGTATCAAAAATGTAACAAAATTTGGTATTAATGCAGTGGCAGGAGGGTGTTGCATTTTTTCAAACGAACTGATTTGGCCTAAAACAACCTTGGTCTATAAAAACATGGAAAATATGAGTTGCAACTGCATGAACTGTTCCTGCTTCTACTCCAGCAGAAGAAAATAAGTTTAGTTAAGGAATAACAGAAGGGGATCGTTTTTGCTCTTTGAGTGCATATGTTTATACAACTTTCTGTAGGCAGCCAGCTACCCCATTGTAGCCATTGCAGTAAGTGATGGGCTTCAGCTTCTCCAGAAATAAGCTCTTACCTAAAGGTGCACCTTTTTTCATTCCTTTCTTGTCTGCTTTCGTAGATAACTCATGCCCCAGGGAACCCCTTTCAGGCAGGTTTATTCACCTGATTTGCACCTTGGTAATAAATTGCCATTTAGTGGCAGCATCAGAAGAGAATATAAGTGACCACAAGGTTCCACACCTTCCCCAAGAGCTTAGGAGACTGTCCCATTTCGTTCCACAATCCCAATCTGCGCTGGAATGTCTAGCCTTACCTCTGAGGACAAGCTGCAAGTAAATTTCAACCACAGAGTAAGCTTGTGAAAAACCTGGCTTCTATGGTTTTATTGTGAGGGCACGATTTCGTTTTCTTTAACACATGACTGAGTCTTTTACCTTCATCCCACGTGTTTATACAGGGGAAAATCAGGCCATTGGACAGTAGAATGTTTAAACACTGCATATGCTTCCCTGTGCACCCTGAATAAAGCAGGTCTCATAAAAATTAATTTGATAAAATTATGTTTTCTATTGAATCAGGGATTGAAACACATCAACCTCACTTTATCTAGTATGTGAAGTGACTGGAAAAGAATCACATGGTAAAATCCATATGAAAGACAACTACAAAAGGAGAAGCTTTAGAAGTCATCAAAACGCACATAAACAA
This sequence comes from Serinus canaria, assembly GCF_022539315.1. Classification (NCBI taxonomy): domain Eukaryota; kingdom Metazoa; phylum Chordata; class Aves; order Passeriformes; family Fringillidae; genus Serinus; species Serinus canaria. The sequence continues at coordinate 58,617,712 of NC_066343.1, forward strand.
TATTCTGGCAAGGGCATTCTAGACCTCTGGCTTACTTGGGATGCTTGCCTTCAATAGGAATCTTTCCCTTTGCTTTCAGTGGGCACTGGTTCAGCCCTTGGAGAAGTTGCTTTTGAAAAGATTTTGGCAGTTAAGGGAAGATTCCATGAGAAACAGCAGGACTCCACTTTCCATGCAAGGATCTGGGTATACTTCAGCAGCTGTTACTCAGATGCAGCTGGACCTGCATCACAGTTTGCATGCTGTATTGTTGAGTGTGAAATAATAAATTTACTTTTTTTAAAACTCACTGAAATGGTGAGCTCCAAAGTAAAACATGGGACATAAGTGGGAAGTGCCTTTTTTTCCTTTTTTTTTACTTTTTTTTTCTTTTTTTTTTTTTTTTTTTTTTTTTTTTTTTTTTTTCTTTTTTTGGAGGGAGTGGGGGGTGGGGAGTAAGCGTGCCGTTTAGTTTGGTTTTGTTTTTATTCATGCAGTGATAATTCATACAGGAATACACCTCTGAAGTCCCCTCAGCATGTGATGTCATTCCAGGGTGGATCTTGCTTTGTTGTTTTGACTCCTTGGGCAAAAAATTGCTCAGAATCTGGGATTTGTGTGTTGATACATTGCAGGCCCTCATGTACTTATTCTTTGCATGTTAGTTATTTGTCAGTAGCATTTATTTGTGGGTATTTTATAGCACTTGAACCACATGGAAAGTATGCACCAAGCTTAACTGCTAAATTTGGTGAATAATCTGTTGTGTGTAGATGTTGTCATGTATTTCTGGGGAAGAAAAAACCCACTAAGGGCACTCTGTCGTCTTCAAAGACACTTGTAAGAAACGGTCACAGAGCTTTAAAAGATCTTCCCTCTTCTACGTGCTGTGTGAATTTCCATGCAATTCACTACCTTCATTACTGACTAGAGCCACAAACCTCCAGCCAACAGACAGCTGCAGAGAAGCTGTGAATTTTTTGACCACATTTATTTTAAAACATTTAGCCAAAGTATATATTAAGTCGTGGAATACTCAGAACTCCATTTTCTGTTGTTTCCTTCTCTGTCAGCCCCATCACTTGTTCATTAAATCACACTGTATTTTAGACTCACTAGTCCACTTTTGCTTACCCTCACTGCCAGCTGTCCCTGTTCTGGCAGTCCTGATGACAGCTCTTCAGCAGGTGAATGGACAGTTGTGTAGCCCATCAGGGCTCTCAGAGGAGCCACTGGCCTGCGCAACTCAAGTAGAAAGGGTGAGTCTGTTTTAGGAGCCTAAAGACATTGTGATTTTGACCTGTTTTGGAGAGGGCACCACTGACACACAACATGCACAGTAACATGCACCAACCCACTATTGCTTGAACCCATGAGGTACTCTTTGGTCATGCAGTTTGCTGGGCTGTGATCAGTTGCTTCCTGTGGTCACCTTGATATCCATTCCACCAAGAGGATGAGTCTGTGGTGGCAGCCAGCTTGGCAGCCTGACTCAGGATCAGAGAAACATCCTGGTTCTAGCTCTAGGGATATTGAGCTCATGTTGTGTCCTGGCCTGAGCAAATGCCAGAGGGGCATTTCCCAATGCCAGTAGAGGTGTGGGAGCATCATGGGTGGATTGAGCTGGACATAACACAGGTACGGCCATGGCTGCTCCAGGCTGTATCCTGCTTCCAGACACACACCTGAGGGGGGGTGCCTTCCAGCTGCCAAATAGAAAATCTCCACTAAAATTGGTGTAACTGTGTGGACTGCTTTGCTGTTCTTACTTTGGAGACTTCCAAGGGAGATAAGATGCCTTACTGAGCACACAGAAATAATAGAAAATTAATAGAAAGGTAGCATGCTAGGAAAAGCTACACCAGGATATATGCAGTTCCACCCAAAAGCCTAGAGGTGCAAAGACAGAGAAAAACGGTGTATCAGTGTTTCCATCTTCACAAGAACATCAATAAGATACTCCCAAATTTCAGCAAGCTCTTTGTCAGCCAGATATTCAAAAGCAGGTAGTCACTACATACTCCTGTGGAGTGACGTTAGAACTGTAAACCTCTAAGTGAATGACCTCAGCAAAGGAGAGCTGAATTTCCTAAAAATCCTGCAAGTGGGGCTATCAAACATGCAAATACATCACACACTGTGCTCATGTAGCTGGTGCACAAGCCTACCCACTCTGTTAATGGCTCCACATTAGACTCTTAACCTTAAGGGACAATTGGAGTATGTTTTGTAGAATCCTGTAGGGAATGTGCTACGAAACATCATTCTCCTTAATAAATTATTTCTACAGCTTTAAAGGTTTGGATCCTCTACAATATGTATTTTTATTTGCTAATATTAAATTAATCTGTCTTGGAGGAGATGGATTCTGTTGGCTGGAAATCCTTACAACTTTTAAGGCCAACATAGCACTAAATAAACTGAAACAATTTGAACTTTTTAGACTTTTTATGCTGTGAAACAGTTATTATAGAAAAGGCATTTAAGAGTGGGGTTTTTTGCCTTCAAGAATTTTGGAGTAGTCCTTCATTTTCAGTTTCAAGATGACCAAATAGTTCCAGTAATTTCTGAGCTCCCTGCCAGTTTATTATGGCTACAAACCAGCTGACTGATGTCAGTCTCATAATAAAGAATGACAAAGCCCAACAAGGGTCCCATGAGAAACCAAAGAAGGAGGATCAAACACAATTGTAAACCTGTGCAAAAGGCTACAAGGTCTCTGGCAACAGTTTTACAATTTTTTATGGCACTCTTTATTCTACAGATTTATTTCTTTTCCTTTTGAAGATATTTGCATGTTGCATTATTCTCTGTTTTGTTATTTGTCTGTTTGGGTTTTTTTAGTGTCATTTAATGGAGTACACAACTATTCTTAAATAATATGAGTGCATAACTATTTAATATGACTCATGAATATATCCCAGAAGGTAGAGCATCCCTAATTATTTGCTGTGTTGTCAGCTGTGATCTTAGGTTTATGTCTTGCAGTTGTTTAGATTAATTGCAATTGTGAAGAAAAGCCATCTTTTCCAAGGCTGCAACAGCAATTGTTCCAGTTATTGTGTGCATCGGAGTATAGCTGCACACACCCAGAGATCTCCAGACATCAATAAACCCTATGGATCCTGTTTCTGCAGAAACAGAAAACAAGCACTAGTATAAAAGCCCCCCATGGCCTTTCTTCTTTCAGTATCTCTATTTGCGACTTAGCCAGTCTGATTAAGACTAGATTTTTAAGGGTGGTGTTACAGAAAGGTCATTGAAAAAAAAAAAAAAAAAAAAAAAAAAAAAAAAGAATGGTTATAAGAGTAATCTGGATCACTCAAGACAAGACTAAACCAGATTGTCATCTGGTTCTCTTGGACTTCTTAGCTCTGGCTAAAAAAGACATCAGATTCAGGTTCCTCTTCAGTACTCTGCCTAATTTTTACTGCCCTGCCATTCAGGATAGGTTCATGGAAGGAGAGTTGTATCTCCAAGGATAAGATCTATGGGAACCATCGATGCTAAAAAAGGAATTCTGACCTAACCAGTAAGAATGCTGTAGAAAAGGAAATACTGTAGGAAATGCTGTAGGGAGTTGCCTTAGTCAGAGCTGCAAGGACATGGCATGTGACTCTTCTCTCCTTGTAGCCCTGAAAAGTTGTTTTCCATATTTACCTCTGAAGTCCATTCAGGGATCAAACCGTACATCTTCACAAAAGACATCCAAACTTCCAGATGCAAAACAAAACAAAACAAAACAAACAAACGGGGGAGGTTGGAGGGGGAAAGGAGGCATTTTGAAGAAAATTTGGGTCTCAACAATTGCTTTTATCTCATTTCCATTGACTGAACCGTATCTTTACTGTCATCTCTGCTACTCCTCTGGTGATAAAAAGTTTCCAGCCTTCAGGCACTATGAATATGTAAACATTCCACCAGATTCAAATACCATCTTTCCTCAATGCAAATCTACAAAGGTGGTTTTCAAGCATACTATAGGCAACACCAAACCTTGAGAAATCCACTCTATTTCAGGAGACAGGCAATGTGGTCTGGGAGAAATTCAAACTTGACTCAAGCCAGACTATCAATTCAAATAAATTGCCCTTAGGATAGCATCTTTTATTTCCAGGTTTCTGCATGGTATGAAACAATGGCAGTTACAGAGGACAAAAGTTTTATTAAGAAAGCACAAAAAGCCTTGTGATGGCATTTGTTCAAGGAGTCCACCAGTACATTAAAAGGAAAGAAAAACAAAACACGGCTTTTGCTATATATTTTTTGTTGGCATCTAAAGATTAGAGAAGATCCCTGTTACAGTATTCAGGGTTCTTACTTTTTGTATTTTTAAAAATGTTAATTGTTCATTATTATTACCCTTTCTTCTAGTTCATTTACAAGCTGCAGTAAACGCCCACATAGGTCAAGATTTCTCAAAGGCTGAAAGGCCTCTCTTCAGCAGTAAGAATTCACAGAATTCACAGTAAGACCCAGAGTAGAAAAAGGAGAACAGAGAGAAATCACCATGGGGGAGGATTACTCCAGGCCTTGTGGAGAAAACAAGTTGTGTTGTTCCCTTGCATCACTGAGTCCCTTCACATCAATATGGTTAAGGCCAGTACTTATCATTCTCTCCTCCTAAACTTTCCTTCTCACCTCTCCACATGGTTTCCTGTGCTTCATAAGAGTTTGTCAAACACACAAAGCAAGGAGAGTTCATGGGAAAGGACATGTAGCACTGAGACACAATACCATTGCATTAGGTACTGAAACAAAGAAAAACTATATTAAGTAATGTTCCCTTCCTACTTCCCATTCTCCTTCCCTAACTTCTTCCCACAGATGAATGTTAATCCAACTGAAAATTGCTGTAATCAGATGGAAGGGCACGGAAATTTAGAAGGAAGTTGTCCATCTTTGTACACAGTCACTGTGTCAGAGATTTATTAAACTCTGCCATCTGTAAAAGGATCCTGAGGACTCCAAGGAATTGGGACATTTGTTTCACATCAGCTTGCAAAGGCAGAAGCACTGGCTGCACAGTGGTCGCCCGACTCTGAATCAGGGTAGTGGTTCTGTATAGACTCAGAGGGAAGTGTGCCAGCAGCACCACTGAACGTGAATTACATGTAATACAGCAGGAAATTTGGACAGCAGCTTGTTATAACACTGCTTTGGAAGTGCATGAGTCACTGTGTATCTGGAATGTGAACCTTTCTCAGCATGTTTTTGTGCTAGATATCCTGTCATGGCATTTGAGAAAGCCTGAAGGGCCGAAGCTGAGTTAGTTTGTCCAGGATCTTCATATTAGAATTCTCTAATCCATTTTGGTCATTTTTCCTCCTGTTTACAAAAAAAACAGAATGCAATCCAGTATTTTCTTCCTCCGTTAAACATTATTTAAAACACTTTTGTAATTTGCACTAATTTCCTTCTAAATTAGAGCTACCCAGTGAGCCTTTCACCTCTGCTCTTGCACTGACTGACTTCTCTGATGCTTTCAGATGAAGCTCCCCCCCATTCTCACTCCACACCACCATGTGTACAGTTCTCCTTCACTGTTCTGCTTCAAGATGTTTCTTGCAAGACCAGACACCAATGCTGATAAAATCTCATGTGAGCTCTGCATCCACTAAGCATGTCAGGAGATGCCTCTGCATTTCCTTGCTTCCTTTCTTTTCTCCCACTGACAGTGGTTTCTATCTCCAGAAATGCAAATCTGCCTCTGGAGCCTTAGGATTCAGTCAGGACTCAGATGGCAGAAGGTTTCTCTCTCTAACCAATGCTATAATCTTGGCAACATCTAACAGTATTTTCTTATATTAAAATCTAGCACCAAACTGAATTATCCTTCTCTTATCAACCTATTAAAATATGTTTATTTAATCTGATAAATACAGATATGCACATATCACACAGTTTTTCTCTCCTTCTCCACCTGCTCTCCTTATGTTCCCCCCCACCCCCATTTAAATACAGTGTATTTCAAATTATAAAAGTGCAAGAAAAATCAATGAGGTTGTCCTCAAAGCAGACTGCAGCCAAATGGGAAGGTTCTCATCTTGCAAACAATCACATGTGTTGTATTGGATTGAGCTTTTGAGCAAACAAGTCTCAGCAAAGATGAGTAACACTTAGGAAGACTCTCAGATGAAGACTGACAGGTCTGTGATGGTGTCAGTGCTGAGTCTTATTCACAAAGTCTTCAATGCCTAACAGGCCTTTTAGATACCAGCACTTTGGTGTATTCACATTGTCTGGGACCCAGCCCTCCAGTGTCTGCAGTCATCCCTGGGGTCATGAGAGTGCTCAGAGCCTGCCTCACAGGTGAGAACAAGGAAGATGCACAAAACTGGGCTTCTCCAGTCTTTGTGTCTTATTGATGTGGTTGAGCAGGAATAGCCAGAGCTGCCCCTTGCTTCACTGTCCCTTGAATCACAGCCGGGAAGCAGACACCTCCTGCCCACGTCCAGCAGTCCAGCAGTAAAAGGACTTGAATGGGAGACTGGGAATTTGGGAGAGTGAGTTCCCCGTTCTTCTCCATAACACATGTGGAGCAGTAAGGCTACAATCTAGCAGAGGTCTACCTATTCACCAGCCTTACAGAACCAATTCTCTCAGTAGTCTTTACATGTGACAAAGTCAAAGACCATACTGAATTGATGCCTGATTTCTTAAGCAGGACTGGGATATTTTTGCTACACCATGAACATACTTGGCAGACACAATCTTAAAATTGCATTGCATGTAACTTTTTAATTGTGTAACATGTTTTATAGACCTGCCTTTATATGCTGTAACTAGGCACCCTCCCACTTCTTCCTATAGCTTTCCTCTTACATTTCATTAAGCCGAGAAACACAGTGTAAAACATGACACAGAATTTACACCAATTCATGGTTACAAAAAATTTTTAAGAGTACAGGTAACTGAGCAATAAAAATCATGCTCAGTTCTGAGTACTTCTGCCAGCCTGCTGTGGCTTCTCCAGCATAAGTTAATTTATCACAAGCTTCGTGAACTTTTAAGTAAAACAAAGTTCAATTTCACAGTAAATGACTGCATCACATACCCTCTACCAGCTGCTGGGATATTCCCCATTTGCCTATTTTCAACAAATTCAAGGTCTTTTATGTGTATTAATTGCTTTAGTAACACAAAGTATGTACAGTGAGTGTGTGTGTGTGTGTAGCCTGATAATAGATTATAATTTGGGAATTTCATAATTTTAGTAATAATAATAACAACAATAATATTGTTAGAGAACTGAACAAGCAGAGTCTGTGCCCTGAATCTATACCCATGACAGTAGTATCTGTGACATTTCTGTGACATTTATCTTCACAGTACCTACCTGCAGTTTTGGACCACTGTTTTCCCTGCCTGAAAGAAGGGAAAGACACACGGCGTACATTAGCTCATGCCTTGCATTCCCATTCAAGCCCAAGATCCTGAAAGCCCTCACCACTTCTTTGTTGATTCACACTCCGATGCAATCCTGCAATCCAGGAAGGGAAACTCAAAAATACTGTAATGCCTTTTGTACCTGAAGATGAACTCCTCCTTCCAAGACATCACCACCACTTAAGCCTGTGGTATTGCACACTCCAAGTCCTCACTCCTTTGACATGGCTAAAAAAATCATGCACCTAGCTGGAGGGATGTAAGCAATTCAATCAGAGCTCTGTATAAATCTAGAGACTGCCTTTGCCCTAAAAAATACACTGTTATTCCTTACTTCTTACTAATACAATGTACAATGACCAGCATTATATCATCCACTTGTCTTGTACTGAGGGAGTGATAATTTGGGGGCATTATCAGAAAAGTTTTCTTCTTCTTTTTATAAGATCTACACATACACAATTCTTCTGTATGTCTGTGTTCCCTTCAGAAAGCTTTTGAAGGCTGGAAAGTTAAAATAACATAGTTTGGTTTTAGAGCAGCACACCACATATTGTTTCTATCATGCAAGAATTGCTTAACCATGGTACGCTTCAGCAGCACAATTTATTACAAACCTTGGAAATCATCTCAGGAGCCCAAGGACCTCACGGACCTTAGACCAAGTCCCAGCAAACTGCTCAGATGTGATCACTAGGCAGATGTCTGGAAACGTGCTCTTGCACATTTATCTGCTAATGCAAACGTCCCAATACAGGCATTAACACTCAGAAGCATTATGTGGACTTTAAACAATTCCTGGAAGAGTTGGGTCCCATAAAAGTTATTCTGACAGATGTAATCCTTCTCCTCACCTTTGCCAAGTGCTTGCTCTGACTACAGGAGCCAGAGCACAGAGTGAAACTCCTGCCTGCTTCCACTGCTTCTGGTGCTCCAGACACTACAATGTCCTTGTCCAGGGCTGACTTCACTCTTATGTTGTTATTATTCTGGTTGGGAAAGAAGCAGCAATGTGGAAGGGAAAGATAAAACAGGAGATAAGAGAATATTTTTATGCTTTCTTCTGCACAGATGACTCATTTAAGACAGGTTTATTCCTCTTCTCTCTTGGAGTTAATGCCTCAAGGAGAACAGCAACAAAATTAAGGCTCTTTCTGCTGCTGTGGGAAATAATTTGTCTCACCCTGTTCTGTGAGGTCTTTCAGGCAGTGGCTGTGAGTGTGCACGGCACATAACACAATTGGCTTCAATCTTACCGGGGCCTCACAGTATTAGTGTAATGAAAGTAAATACCAAGTGGTCAGGGCTTAATTATAATCGGGACATTCTGTGCTCTGGCAGTAGATTAGAGGAGATATTGACTTGTGCTGTAAGGCACTGAATCTGCTGTTGGCATGAAGGTGAATCCATCTAAAGAGACAAGACAGCGAAGTGAAATCCCGTGTTCCTGCTCAGGGTGTAGAAGGCAAACTAAGAGGAAGTGTAAGGTTTCAGTAACTGAACACTCTGTATGTTGGAGCAGCTCCAGCTGTGGCTTTTTGTGTTCATCTCTGATGACTATTTCAGGAATCAAATACTATTTTATAGAAGAGGGAGAAGCAAAGCTTCCATTAGATAATGATTGTATTAGGACCCAAATTCTCACATAATGCTTTGAGGAAGAATTCTACATAACTAATGTTGAGATCTATTCTCCTTCATTCTTAATTGTGTTTTGAGCAGGAACTGGCCCTGATTATGCTCTATGAGAAATAATTCAGATGTACAAGAAATAAATATGCTCTGCAATCTGTACTGAAGCAGCTTTCCTTTTTACTTCATTCTTCCAGTTTTAGGGTTCTGGTGACAATTTGTCCATAGCTATTTCACTTTCTCAGCCCCCTCATAATTTATTTTTCTAGTTGCCATCACTTACATGGCTAGGCTATTGTAACTCTGTTATATCAGTAAGGGAGATATGTCTAAGGTTTAATTTTATCCAATACAGTTACAATTTCTTGAAAAAACAATCAAGTGCCATAAACTTGTGAATAAGTTTCTTCAGATCTAGACACTAGAAAAGAAAATCTCAAGTGGAGATTGGAGAGTGGAGAGGAAACAAAAGCAGTGTTGATAACTGTTACAGCATAGCACTGTGACTAACAGTGTTGCAAAAGATCTGCTACAGATAAATTTTCATAGTCATTCTGGGTATTTTGGCTTGGCCTTAGCTTCAGAGTAAATCGTGGATGAATATGACTTAGGAGTGTTGCAATGGCTCAATCCACTGTGTTAGGAAATGTGTATGGTAAGGGACCACTGCTGATCTGAAGACCAACAGAAATGAAGATATGTAGCACTGAAGGGCAGAAATCAGGGGGTTCATCCTCATAGCATCAGCAGCACAAGCATTGGGCCAGGAAAAAAACCGAGATCTACCTATTTTGGATCTCTCTGCATGTGTGTGTTCCCATGCTGTACTTCTTGTGGTGCTTCCACAGGTAATCCAGGCCACCCTCAAGTGCTACAGGAGTGGAAGCTGCTGCCTGGCAATGGTTTCCATACAGTTTGCTGCCTGCTTAAAGCACAGGGCGTCAGGTCAGGGCTGGAGCTGCTGATGCCAAGCAGGGAGAGGTGGCAGGAACAGAGTCCTTATCTGCTGCAGTCTGAATGCACAGCTTTGATCTGCCAGTAAGCACACCTAGACAGAGTTGCAGGGACACACACATTCCTCCAAGCTTATCTTCTTCTCTCTGTTGAAATGGATATATGGGTACACACACATGCACAGAACCAGGGGCAGGAGGCTGAGTTACCACTTTAGGGGTTTGATGGATCAAAACTGGGTGCCTTTACTACATCAGTGGCAAATTCTTCCTGCACAACTGGTTAGCCTGTTGAAGTTCATCTCTTGAGATGTATGGCTGCTGCCAGAGTTACCTCTGTTTCACTGTTTTGACAGGAACGTATGATCAAGAAGGGAAGAAAAGGGAAATCAGGAGCCAGAGGACACAAATTCTGCAGCCTCTAACTCCAATTTACAATATTCATAAGACCTTTTTAATGGAAGTTTCAGTCAGACATGAACATTTTGTGAGTGCCCTTGAGAGATTCTTCATTTCAGAGTCTCCTACTGCTTCAGAGCAATATTTGTAATTGAAACAAATAATGAAAACCAACAAAGAGCAAACAGGGAGAGTTTCTTAGCCCTAAGGCCAACTGGTAGAGCATAGCTGATGGCCACACAGATGCTTTTTTTCCCTATCAAAATAGCATGGCTGCATGCAAAATTGCCATGGCGAATGCTCCCCAGCCTGTGATAGTTAGTTCTGAACAACACCATTTCTGAGCTAACATAAAAACAGTACCATCATGTGCCAGTACCTGTTAAGTGTGAGTTGGCCCCATTTAATTAACTTGTGTAGACGTAGCCTGAAGTGTTTTCTCTAGAATATGCTGTATGATCCTCTGAGGCTGTATGATACACACCATAAAATATAAACAAAATTATATACTTGGGGTTTAATGCATTTTTGCTCATTACATGGGCATGAATATTAAATACGTTATTATATTGTCTGGTGAGGTCTGCTTGATTCCTTATTTCTGTGGCTAATCTTTAGAAATAATTTATATTTTCTACTAAAACAGATCTCTTGTGGGAATGGTGTACAACTTTGATGTAAAAGTGGGGGAGCAGAACTCTTCGCATATGTGAACTTGCCTGTAGGTGACAACCTCAAGTCAGCCTGACAGCAGGACCTTCTGGGGAATAGCTCAAGAGAAATGTGTGGGGATGAAGTACCCAAACAAGTATCATCTGGATTTAAAATAAAAAACAATTAAAAGAGAAAAGTCAGGAAAGTCCTCATACTTTGTTTATTAGAGTGTTCTTTATTGCTTACTTCTCCCTTATTAAAAATGAAACAAACATGAGACATAGAAACAAAAGAAAGAAAACAACTAAATGGCCAGACCAAACAAAAACAGAGATATGAGGCTAAGATATTTTGGTGGAATCCAAATTCTGTTTCCTGAAACATTCTGTGCAAGGGGTTTCAGCTGACTTAAGAGTTCAGGTCTCTACTATCCTATAGCAGGTATGTAATTTTGCTAGAGGTAAATCCTGTGTCCTGAAAGATAAATTCGGGGAGGGGGCTATCTTGCAAACTTTTCTCCTTGTCCTCTTTACTCCATGAGTGGTGTTTTGGCAGATAAATTCAAAACAGCCACACAAAAGTGTGGCAGAGTCTGAAACTGATGGAACATTACAAATATGTCTGAACTTTTAAATCTCTGCCATTACTAATGCATTTTGCAGTGTTACACTGTGCACACAGACTGCCTTTGAACATATGAAGACCTGACTCAGTTCAAGTCCATCCAGCCAAAAACTGCGCAGCAGTGCCCAGGAGCAGATGTTGTGGGGGAGTTTAAGAAACAGGCGTTATGGTATGACTGTTTCCCAGCAGTGCTTTCTAAACATGGGAAATCAGAAGAGGGATGTTTCTGAAACTGCCATGATCAGTTGACCTATCCTCTATGAATTTACCTAATGCCTCTCTGCTGCTTTGTAATTTTGTGCCCCACAGTATCCAGAGGCAAAACATTACAGAATATTCTGAAGTAAAAAAGTCCTGTGGTCTAACATCTCGTAGAAGTTTTCCCTAGCTCTTAGCTGGTACAAAGTACTGAATGCTTGTTATTACCCATTTAACCTTCTCCACTATACCTCATAAAGACTTTTCCTCTCTGTTTAAATGTTGAAATACCATGTTCTGGTTTTGCTACACTGAAACTGTTGTATACAAGTTCTAAAAATGCTTTATTTTCTGCTTTATTTTGTGCTTTCTTTGCTTCTACTTACCCATTGTGATGTGGGATTTCTGGCATTCAGGAATGTGTCATAATGAGATTTGTCAGATTGCTCTCTTTCCTAATAGCATTCGAGTGCTATGGTTGGAGTGGTGTTCTCTCTCTGAGCACTCAGAAGCTGGCTTCCCAGAACTATCCACAGTGACCCTCTCATCTCTTTCCTGAGTGGTAACAGCTCATTCAGAGCTATTGACTCCCACCCCAGAACAAGCTACAGAGAAACAAGCCTGGGAAAATCCTGTCATTTACTAAAGCTGCTGATCCATATGAATGTTAATTGAAGTTAAGAGTCCTGTTGGGTCAGTACTAATTAATTATCATAAAAGTACCACTAGAGACTGATGATAAACTTCCTGAGAATGTAATCCTTGTACACACAAAACTTCTAAGAAGAATAGTCAAAACACTGAAGGTCACAATTTGTAGAAGAACCAGAAGAAAGCAAAGACATTAATTAGGCTTTAACTTGGTCTTGGTGTTTGCTGCTGCTCACTGACCTCCATTAAATGAATAAAAAGATACTACTTTAAAAACAAGCAAACAAACCAACTAAAAAACTAAACCATACTAAACAAGAGAATAGGTGAGAAGGGAAGATATTTTCGACAGCCTAAATTCTAGAGAGTAATATTAAGACTAACTTAACATGTAAGTCTCATTAAGGGATATGAGAAAACATAAATTATGGACTTCATCTGCTGCCTTCATTTCTACTTGTGTCCAAAATTGTTCTTTAGCATTTTGTTAAGCATATGAGTGGCTCTGACTTCATCTCACTGGGTCACTATAGTGGCTAAGAGCAGTGGCAGTAGTTAGCACTTTGCTGTGAGGGACAGCTACCAAGCAAAGACTATGCTTTAGTAAAAATGCCATGACGCTGAGAGACACTACAAAGCTTTCACAGTATCAGGAGAAACTGAAACTTAGAGGCTCTGGTATTTGTGTTGTATAGTTAAAAACCCCGAACCTCCAACTAATGCTAACCAAGATTTCTATTTGTGTTTATAATCAACCAACATCCATTCCCTCTGGAATATACTGCTTCAGATGCTCTCTATCAAATAGCATTAGTTTACCCTTTCTGCAACCCTGGGCTTTGTTGCTACTGCAGACACACTTTTATTTGTTAAAGTTATTAAGTATGCAGGCTCTGGTTTTTTAATTGTTCTTTAGTTTACACCAAAACATCCTTTTTTGTATGAAATAACAACATATCTGAAGATGCCAGTATTTAAGCTAACATAGCCCTAGTGTAAATGTAGAGTTCTGCTAATCTGAGTAGTACTTCAGGCTGGAAGTTCTTGCGTTGGCATGTTTCCATGGTTAATACCTGCCCAAATAAGAAGGCCCAGAAAAGCCTTCTGAGAGCCTAGAACTGTGCACTGCTGCCCAAACCCCCAAACAGTGCTCAGCTGGGGTTTTCCAACACCTAGCAAGGCAAGTGGTGAGAATAGGGTTGCAACAGCAAGGCTCATTTCCCTTGTGCAATGGAAAATTTGGAGAGGAGCCACTGACTGCTTTCTTTCCTGAATTCTGGTAGAAGGTTGCAGAGATGCCTCTTCCCTCAGGCAAGCTACATCTCAAGGGCGAAACAAAGATGTAGAAACTGCAAGACAATAAAGTGTGATTAATTTCTGTCAGTGAATGCTGTGCTGCAACCCAATTTCCAGGTGTTTTTAAGTGTAATCGCTATCTTGCTCACATTCTTCTGGGAAGAGATCCATTTCAATTAGTGCAATCTCAGGTCTCTAATTTACTGCATAGGGGTGTGGATCAAGGGGGCTGTTTGCAGCTTAGCCTGAACAAGATTAGCCTGATGCTTTTGGGTTGAAGAAAGCAATTATGGCAATTGTGTGTGAAATGTTTGCATTGCTTGTCCTCTGGTTTTTCTAACCATTTTGCAATTTTGGGGGATGTTATCTACTCCTGATTTAAGACCTCATGAACAATTCCCAGCTTTGTGAGGAGCAGAGAAGATTGCACACTTTTCTTTCAGCAGCAGTTCTCTTAAAGATAAGCCCAGATCTCCTCATTGCCAGGTTGTACTCCAATTTGTTCCATTACTTCATGCATTTTAAGACAACAGGAATTTCTACATCCATGAAACCATCCCAGCTGCACAGGAAAATATGCTCTTTAATTTACATTGCACTTAAAGAAATAAAGGGTAGTTTTAATCTCTAGAACTGTCCATTTTGACATGTAGCTGGGATGATGCTTAGGCATTGAGATAAAATTGGGATCTACTGTATCTCCTCTACTATGTAGAGCTTCCTTATATATTCTATGTAGAACTACTTTATGTGCCTTTTTAGGCAGCACAGTTGAAGATCCAACATATTCAGTGAGACACTTCCACCTCTAGAACTTGTCTCTCTTGTGGATCCCTCAAACCTGTTATTCAGCTGTTAGGATATTGTACAAAGTGAAGCTGTTTACAGAATTAGGGACTGTAATACATAAGAAATGGCTGAAAAGCTTAGGTCTGGTCTTCTGTGTGAAGCACCAATCATCCCACCTGCACTTGCCTTGAACAAAACACAGATGTGCTCTGTAGCAGGAGCTACATGTTTGTGCCCACAGCCCTAACACTGGTGAAAAAAATCGTCAGGTTTGTCGTCAATGGTGCTAAATAAAAATGTGGCTATGCAGAAAACATTTTCTTAGTGTTGGTGTCTTCTTTCCAAATAAAAGATTTTAACATGGAAAAAGTTTGCTTTGGGTTGGGTTGGGCCAAAACTCTGCTTTCAGCTGTTTTGTAATTTTTTTTTTTTTTTTTTTTCAATTTTCCAGCACTCCTCCAGCTTCTCTAAGTCCTGGTGAGGCCACATCAGGAGTAGGCTGTCGACTTCGAGGCTGCTCAGCTAAACAGAGACACGGAGCTCCCGGAACAGGTCCAGCAGAGGGCAACAAAGGTGATTAGGGAACTGGAGCATCTCTCTCACTCGGAAAGACTGAGAGCTGAGCCAGTTCAGCCTTGAGAAGAGAGACACAACCGAGAGGTGAACTCGTCAATGTGTACAAATATCTAAAAGGGGAGGGCGCCTAGAGGATGGAGCCAAGTTGTCCGCGGTGCTCGAGCAGGGATGTTGGACCAGATGACCCACTGTGGTCCCTTCCAACCCGGAGGATTCTGTGATTCCAGAGGTGGAAACAGCTTTTTCCTTGTGTAGTACTACTACTAATGATAATAATAAATAATAATAATATCTCCCCATGTCCTCCGCGGAGGACCGACCCTCTCCCTCCCAGATCCCAGCCACGGCCCGTGCGAGGATCCCTCGGGGCCGGGCCGGGCAGGCAGGTGAGGGCAGGGCGCGCTCAGACCGCGCCGGGCCGTGCCCGGGGCCCGCTCATTGCGCGGGGCGTAGCGCGGCGCGATTGGCGGCGCGGGCCGGGGCCGAGGCGGGGGCCGGGGCCGAGGCGGGGGCCGGGTCCGCGGCGGCCGCGGGCGGGGCGTCGCTGAGGGCGGTCCGAGGCGCCGACGCCGACACCGCCACCGCCGCCCGCCCTTCCCGCCCTGCCCCGCCGCCCGTGCCCGGCCTTAAAGGCGCGCGGGGGCCGCGGCGGCGGCAGTAGCGCAGTGCGGGCGGCGGCGGCTGCTCAGCGGTACTCGGAGCGCGGGGGGGCCGTTCCCTCAGAGCGCCTCGCCTGGAGCCCCTCCCTGCCGCCTTCGCCGCGCTCCCGCCCCTCGGGCCGAGGCTGTCACCGCGCCTGCCGCCGGGCGCCGCCAGCATGTTTGACAGGACGCGGCTGCCCTTCGTGGCGCTGGACGTGCTCTGCGTGCTGCTGGGTAGGTCGGGGGGCCGCGGAGGAGCGGGGGGAGCCGCCCCCGGGGCACCGCGCTCCCTCTCGCACGGCACCGCGCTGGTCGCATGCTCGCCTCCCCCTCCCTGCTGCGCCGGCACCACCCGGAGCGGGGCTCCTGCCGGCCCGCAGCCCCCGCCGTGCCTGCCGGCTCTCGCTCGCTCCCTCGCCTCCCGCTCGGCGCCCGCACGGGGGGATCTGGTCGCTGCCGTGGGCCGGGAGGGGAAGGGAAAGCCCCGCGGGGAGGTACCTGCTGCCGCTTATCCTCTGACATCTGAAGCTCCCTCTTCTCTCTGATGTCCTTATTCTTCCTTCCCTAACCACCTCTGTCGGATGAAAACCGGTTGTGACAAAAGCCAGTGCTGGAGAGGTAGCTGTCTGGTAGATACCTGCAGCCTGGGATGTGTTTGTTATCCCGAGTGAGCTGGGAAGCTTGCCTGGAAGGGGCCGTCATCACGGAAACACGCCTCATCCATCCAGGGTGCTGCAGAGGCACCACGGTGCTCGGCAGCAGGGCAGGGATTCGCTGTAAGGCTTGAGCTGAATGCGGTCTCGGTGTGACCGAGCCTCCGCTGTAGCTGTAGGCTGGAAGCGAAATGAGGTGTCATTTAGGTGTCTCATTAGAGCGCGGTGTCTGCGCCCTCGTGCCCCTGTGCAGCAGGGAGAGACGGGTGTCGGGGCAGGAGCGGTGCCTCCGTGATGGCCAGGGGTTGAACCGACGCAGCCGCAGCACACTGCCACATCGTTGCAATGCTTGTCCTGGCCAGCTCACATATTGGCTTCCCAGTATTGCTTTATTCTATTTCAGTCTCTATTGAAACTATTTTATGTCCTGCCAATTTGCATTAACTCTCCTTTTATATAATGAGACAATGTAAAGAGCAATGATGTCAATTACCGATCAGAGAAGGGGCACTTTCACTTTGTAAAGAAGTGGCACCTCTCAGTATTGGGAGCCTGGGAAGTGTCTTTACACTCTGGAGATATACTTCTTGGTCTTAGGAAGGGCTGATTTATTTGCTTCTTAAGCAAATATTGTCAGTAATGCAGTAATATAACCACTTTCTTGTCATGTTCAGTGGATAGTGTTCAGGCCTAGCTCATGAATTTCTGCTTGGCTGAATTTTTTGGCTGATCAGTACTTTTTGTATAATCAGTAAAAGCATAATGACATTTTTCTCTTCTGGATGCTTCAAATAGCAATTGTACCTGTAGCTAAATGCCATTAAAAAGCAAAATTACAACGAATGATACATTGCTCTGAGGTAATGTTACAGGAGAGAGAGCTTTTGCAAAATGATAGTGGATCCATGTAATCCACTGGGAGTAATCTTTTCTCAGGAGTTTTATCAAACTGTGCTATTGTGAGACTTAAACGTTCATGCTGTCTTTATGGTGAGTGAAGCACTTTTTTCTGTCTGGATAATTGTCATTACAAAATCTTTATATTTAGACAAAAATTTTGCACTTTGCATATGGTTTGGTCTGCATGACGTATATGGGTGTATTGTAAGTAATCTTGAGTAATCAAGGAAAGCAAAATATATGGAAAGTAAGGCTGCAGAAGCATATAACTTGATGGTCATCTACCTGAAAGGATGAGGGTTTTCCTGTCCCAAATCATTACCTGGGAAGGTAGGTTTTTGACCTTGCTCTGCAGTCTAATAGCAGTTTACACATCCTTCTCTCCCCCTCACCCTGTGTAGCATTTGGATCACAGATGCACTTATCTGGTACCTCAGTGTGCTGGAAGGTTGCCAGACTTTTTATTTTCCCTTGGGCTTGTTTACTTCCTGAAAAGTCTGAAAAATGCAGGCAGTGCATAATATGAAGTTCCCTGACACCTGCAACTTTAAACACATTGAGTTACAGGTTTCAGTGAAACTCTAGCTGAGATAAAAGATTTTCCATTTGCAGAATGGGAAAGATACTGGGTGTAGGACCAAGTTCTCTTCCTCTTCTGCCTGCCTCTCATGTGGCTGAGACAGGCCCTTAGAAGAGCATAGGTCTTACCTGTGTCTAGTGGGCTGTTTAATATTTTTACTGAAAAAAAAAAAATTAGTTCCTGTTGATTGTGGACTTTTAACTCTTTTTCCCTTGCCCTTCCCCCTGCCTGTGCACTTTGGTTTCTGCTCAAATGACAGGGGTAACTGCCCAGATAAAGTGACTTGCCAGTATGGATAAATGATACCTAGTATCTCCACTGCAAAGACTACAAGGTCTCTAACAGAACTGAAGGTTTAAAAACGAGGGAGACCGGTTTCAGTTGAGGACTGAACCCTCAATCTTGATGTGATAGCCCATGCTACCACAAAAAGGGGTATCAGTAGCATCCTCAGAATCCCCAAGGTAACTCTTGTCACTTAATACAGAACTTTTCTTTTTTCTCCTTTCTTTTACCATTTATGCCTTCTCCAAAGCAGATGGGGAAGAAAAATTGTCTCAGTAATGTTGAACTTGAAGCCTAAGTGATATCCAAGTATACCACTTGGAGTTGCAGTGATCTGACACACCCATGAACTCACTGCAGTGGAAGTGTGTGATTCTTACTGTGTGTCTGACTTACTCACTCCTGATTTAGTCAAGCCATTTTTGTGTGGTTTCAACTTTCCCATCATAAGTCTTTGAAAGGAAAAAGAAGGGGAAAAAGAGCTATCTTCTGATTTTTGTGTGTGTGTGTCTGTGATTTAGATTTATTGAAAGATGTGACATGCTTAAGATGGAGCCGAGGTAAGAGAATAAGAAAGACATCAAAGAGGAGGTGGGCAGAGGGGAATAAAAAGTAGGAAGTAAAAACATCTTTAAAATTAGCCCTGTTTGGTTCCCTGAGACTCAAGTCTAAGTTTCTTTTAATTGTCCTTAAGAAAGATCTCTCCATCATCTGCCTTTTTACCCACTAAAGCAGAGAAAATTCAGAGAAAGCAGTCTTTAGTGCCCTGAGAAAACAACTCCTTCCCTCTTATCAGCATGATAATTCTCTTCTAAAAATAACGTGGTGTTTCAGCATTAAATTAGCTTTATATTCTGCAATCTGAAAAAGGCAAAAGCTGGAGGTTTCTGCAGTTTCTGTCCTCAGATAGTGTGAGGAGACTGTATCTGCATTCTGTGTGTGAGGATCTGCAGTGCTGGGTGTGTGTGTGTGTGCTGCATGTCCGCATGCAGCTCTGCAGTGCTGCAGGCAGCACCTCCCTTACTCCCCACACTCCAGTAGACAGTGCTCAGCTGCTTCACAAGTGGTCTGGACTGCAGGATTTATTTCTCCCTCATACCTCTGTTACTTGTCTCTTGTAGGTTTTTTGATAGATATTTTATGTAGCGTGGCCGAGATTGGCATTCTCAACAGTAGTAAAACGATTTTTCACAGGTAGATACTGAGGCTTGGTTCTTTTGGTTTATTACACTTCCAAACTGTCATGCAAAAAAAGACAGCTTATTAGAACAGCATTATTAGTTAGCTTGCAATTGGTGTTTTCATTAGGCACTATATATACACATATACACTCTGCCACTCTTACAGGTCTATTGTTAGTTCGATTGCAAATCAGGTTCCTTTTTCATTAAGGCAGGTAAACAACACTTAAAGAACAAAGTTGGGAAATACATGGCAATATTCCTGCAATCAGTGGAAGAACTGCTAAATACATTTATCTTTAGATCAGTCTCTCACAAAGGCAAAGATTAAAGGAAGCTCTGCAGAAGTGACCTGACCGGAGCCATGAGGAAAATAGTCACACCTCTGGGACTATTTTCATCTATACTGTACTTGTTGAAATTCATGCCTACTTAAGTGCAGGGGTGCAATACAACACAACTGTATTTCTTTATTCCCTTGTCTGACTATGCAAATACTAACAAGCTTACTACTTATAATAATACTGACAAGGTTATTATAATAATTGGGGAGTGTACTTGTCAATGTGGGATTGCTGGTGCAAGAATATGTCCAACCCAAGATTAGAAAAACTGAAGCCTTCTAAAGAATTAAACCCTTGCTGCTCTATTCACTTTTCTGCAATATATTGGAAAAAGTAAAGAGTTATTTAAATTTCAAACTGCTGTGGAATATACTTGTGTTTGTGTAGGGATATTGAAGGGATTTTGACTTTTTTCTCCCTCTCCATGTCCTACCCTGTGACTGTGGGGAAGGTGAGATTATGGGAGTTTTATTTATACATTTCCATGTTTTTTAATTTTTTTTATGAAACTGCCTCTGAGTAAGGGAAGGACTTCCATCCTTCCAAGTAGAAGGACATGTAAGTTGAATCCAGAAATAGTAAACACTCAAATTGCTTTCAGCTAGCTTTTTAAAGACTGCTGGAATGTTTTGTGATAAAGACAACATTCTAAACAGCAGATGCATGTTTACAGGACACAGTGAGTTTTCTTTTGCAAGGTGTGACCTGTGGGGCTGGGATGACTGGACCACCCTGCACATTGTTTGCATTCAATGCTGTTCTCCTCTCTTGGGAGTGTTTACTCGCACTGTCGCTGGAGGCTGCAGTCTCGGTGACAATTGAGGTATTGCTGTGCAGTCAGGGAAGGCTCATTCTATGTGGGTTAGCACTTCCTGATTGCCCTAGTTCAAATAAAACCTCCTCCGCTATTATTTGTGACTCACTGACATATGTGTCACTCTTCTTATTTTCCACATCATGTGGGTGCTAAATACTTTTTCTAGTTCATGAATACATTGTAAAGCTGTAACAGGTACATGTGAAAGAGTGGTTTGTCTTTGGTGACACTCTCCACCAGGTACCATGACCTAGTACTTATTAAGTTGATACTCTCAGTTAATTTGAGACATACTTGTTACCTGAAACTGGGAAAATCTTTCCTGTCCTAATGTGCTTTCTTCTTTGCAACAGTTACTTTTTATTTTCCCCACCATAATGATGCTTTACCAGAGACTTGCTCTCCCTTGATCAGAAGCCTGCAGAAAAACTTTAGGTAAGAGATCAGTTAGTTAATGAACACTGTTCAAGGTCAGTGGTCTGGTTCATGCTCCAGCTTTTGCTGTTGCGTATCTTGTACTAACTTTTGACACAAAACCAGAAGTTCTTGCACTTACTGTTTTCAGCAATGGGTGAATCCTAGTTCACCTTCCAGTGCCTTCCCAAGAGCCATATTGTGAACTCAGGACTATATTATTTTCTCTTGGCATAGTAGAGTGAGATGCTTATCAGCTCTTGGGTTCCTTACCAGCTGCTTGAGTCCTGGTGGTTTTTTTTTCCTTAGCTTTCTTACATGAGGGCAGTGACCTTTGCAAGGAGGGGCTTCTGATATTTTATGTAGAAAATTAAGTATCACACTAAAATTAAATTATAAAATAACTAATCTCTCATAGCTGAAGAATTCCTGCCTCCTCTCCATACTGCTTGAGTGCTTGTTTATGCTGTACTGAGCTGATGCAACATGCCTCCTGGTTTTAAAGGGTTAGGCAGTATGAACTGATACTGACTGAAAGCAGCTTGGTCTGAAGGCTGCACAATCACAGTCCTGGTGGGGGGAAATAAAGAGTTGATTACTGGTTGCCTGCTACTGCATAGTTTCATGTAGGAGCACTGTTGCTGACTGGATGCTGATGAGGGAATTAAACTGTGATAATCTTCTATATCTGACTGTTGCAGCAGTGGAAGGCAGGTAGCACAAAGAGGTGACCTGGCTCTTGGAAGTACCCAATGAGAAGAGAACTTGAGTCTTGTAGTATGCCAACTGACTCGGATTTACTATCCCCCACAACTGATAATCCTATTTCCAGAATTAGTCCAGGAGAATTAAAACAAACTCACCTTGGATGAAGGAAAAAAGAGCTGAACAGAATTGCATGGAAACCTATTGGCAAGATATGCCACCACAGAAATATGGCTTTAAAATGAGCTTGATTTATTGCTATATCTGCTTGTTTTGGTGGGAGTGCTTTTCTTCCTTATCCCCTGTCCTTCAAAATAAGCTCATAATTCTTAGGTTTTATTCAGGTCTAATAGTTGATTGAAAACAACTGAAAAATCTATAGACACTAGAAATTCAGATAATGGATGATTAGCAAATAGCTAGTTTTATGAATAATTAAAATAATTTAAAGCTATTTTGAAGGAGCAAGATTTCCTTAGGATGCTTTCTGAAACTGTTTTGGTTTTGATTTTTTTTTTATTTTTTTTTTTAGAAATCTGTATTATTGCCACTGCATCTAGAAACTCTAGTCATGGAATGATAGAATGTCTTGGAATGGACCTTAAAGACCATGTAATTTCAGCCCCCCATCATAGATAGGGGCATCCTCCACTAAAACAGATAGTCACTTCAGCTGTAACAATAAATTTCTAAGTCCTGCCTCTGAGTGGATTTATAATTACTTTACCAGCCAATAGTTCAATCCTGCAATTTTAAAACTAAAATAATTGTCCTACTTATATTAAGGATCTGATGCCTGTCTCTTCTTGTTTAACAATTGACTGCTAATGACTTGACCCACTTTCTGGGAGGAATTTTCCTCTTTTAAGTTATGAGACTGATCTCAAAGGTACAGAACCAAAACTGTCTATTGATAAATCTGCATTGTGTTTTTGGCTCTACTTTTGCCAGATTTGCATTAATCCTTCTCATACAGTCAGATAGAGCTGTTTAAATCAGGAGTGCTTGTTTGTATGAAAGCAAAAAATTGACCCAAATAAACTTCTTTAACAAATTGTGATATGGAAAGATAATGTTCAAACTTTCTAGTGCACTTATCAAACACTTATTCTGTTACCACATTGAGTTAGAGGAAAAAAAGCAGTACAAGAAAAGACTGATTTTGCTCTGTTATAGACTGTACTTATTCATCTTTAAAAAGCTGTGGCCAAGAAGTGGTCTGACTCAAAAGTTTGGGAAGGCACTTCTGTTTTACTTGCATTGTACTTCAACTCCATGCATCTCTCATTCATGTGCTGTCTTGATATTTGGCAGCAGGAAAATGAAGGATTTTAAAAATTTTAGATTAGAAAATACAGGTGTGTCAGATCAGGCCCCCCTCTTGGAATGACTATCCATCATATGCTGCTTAATGAAACAAAAGATGTAGATGAACCATATCAGTACACCATTATTTCTGTGATGCTGTTGAGGAAACAATGGATTTTCTAAACATAGCCTTGGTTTTAGTGCCTCCTCTCCTTTTTTCACCTCTGCTAAATAAGCAGGTTTCAGAGGAGCTGTGTGGGGTTTTGTTGGGTCTCTTAAGGTAGCTTCAGTTTGTTACTTAGCCATGCCTGATTTGGAAGAGGGGTCACAATTTTTTGTGATCCCTTTCCTAGGAAAGTAGAAAACTGTACCAAATAGGAATTATTCTCAGTTTTTGCCTAAATGTAGAAGGAATTACCTTGTCAAATTTCAGCATCTCAGGTGACTTCTGCCTCTCTTAGAATACAGTGACATTTTTACCTCAAAATTAATGTGTTTTTGTCCATGTAACTTAGTTCTGTTATTGCCAAGAAATCTTAGGTTACTAAGTCACTGAAACTAAGCAATAGGTGCAATATTTTCTGAAACTGGGGTACTGGGATGGTAAGGAAAATGCATATATCTAAATTTGTCTGTCTTGTTTTGAGGCATGGAAGGGCAGTGAGCTGTGCTTATTTTAAGCTGAAGGGGTGGTTTGAAAGCTGGTGGTGGAGAGATCTGAGAAAGTAAACTGCTAATTATAACCAGGGAAGACTTCTGATTCGCAGCAAGCTAATGGTCCTTAAGGGGTACAGAAGGCAGACAGTGAAATCGAGCCTGTCAAATAATCAAAAATTATTCTCTATTAAATTCTGAAAATAATCTTAGTAATTATTTTGCTTAGTGTATACTTTCCTTGGTGTTCCATTGTGTGAGTTTTTTGTAGCTTTTGCTGACTTGTGGAAACTGGGCTTCAGTTTTATGTTGTTAGGTGTTACATTTGTTACTGTGTGCTGCAGTAATAGTATTCAGCTAAAATACTCCGAGCCAGTGTGATGGTGCTAGTGGAGATCTGGGAATGGAAGTTCATGTCACTATTTCTGCATGACTCTTTTCATTTTTTTCTAAATGAAAAGACTACTCTTCTTTAAATGTAAGAGTCCGGTCATCAACACTAGAAAATTATATGCCTTAATACATAGAAACTGAGATCACAAATCTAATGCTGGTAACTTCTGCTACAAAATGAAAAGCAGCACCTGGTCTGTTATATGTACTGTAAAACTTCCTATACTGTGGCATTATTCATTGTACTCGAGTGTCAAGAGCAATGTTGTATAAATATTTTTTCCAGATTCTGAAGTGATGGACTTTTTGGGCAGTCTCCTGAATCACTACAAAACAAAACTGTTCTTGTAGCTCAAGAATATATGGGGTATGGTCTCTTTTCCCTTTACAATCTGTTTAGATTGAGCTTTCTATAGAGTTTGTTGTTTTAATGTACCATTAGACACTACAGACTTCAGTCTCACATGGAAATGAAATTCTGTTCTCTTAGACATGGTGACATGCAGCAGTGTGTGCAGTGTAAAGTGACGTGGTGTATGACAGGGTATACAATGTCATGGAAATTCTGAGTCCCTCTGTAGCACTGCTGACTTTGTTAAAGACTGTTTAAATAAAATACTGTTATGCTTGTAGGACTCATTGGAAAATGAGCTTTTACGTTCCTGACAACTAATTGCCTATTATATTTCTAGAGACTGAATGGTATTTCAAGTTAGGGTGTGTAGTTATAGCTGAAATACTCTGAAAGCCTCCTGTTGTGCACTCCCACAAAGCAAAGATTAAAATGGGGAAATAGTTACAACTTCTGGTGTTTAAAAGAGAAGTAGCCTTGATTGACATTCAGAGTTGGTGTCACCTACGTTAAAAAAAAGCAAATCCCTCCCTGTCTTGCCAACCGGCTGACTTTGATAGTTCCATTTCTTTGGCTGTGTTGCACTCCTGGTCTGTAAGTGCCGTGATTTAGGTGGATTGTGTGCAGAAATCTACGTCTTTGGGAGCATGTACATTGTTTTTAATTCTTCATACAGTACCATCAAAGCCTTCAACTAAATTTGATGCTGAGCACATAATGCAAGCAGTGAGGAAATATTTAATTTCCTCTGCACAGGAGGGGTTATATACAGGAGGGGGGAAGTCACCCTTTACTCTGGCTGCAGACAGTTGGATTCTTCCCAGAACTAACTAACCCCTCAAGCAGCACTGCAATGCAAAAAACTGCTGACCTCCCCTGTTCCATGTCCTCTCTGCCTCTGTGCCCACACTCTTTCAGCTGTTAGTGTGGGGTCTTTAATGTTTTCAGGTCTGTCAGTAATGGGGCAGTTGGCCTCAGCCAGTTCACTGGGTGAGCTGCTAATTTTCTGCATTTTTATAATTTGCATTTGCACTTCTCTAAGTGCTCACAGGAGAGACTGTTGCATGGGTTTTAGAGTAACCTGTATTTAGTGCTTGTAAAGGCAATTTTTAAAATTGAAATCTAGATATATGGGAGAATACATTTGTCCATGCTAATGTTTTTAAACAAGAGTCTTGACGTGTTCTAATTAAATTGGGACTATAGATAACTGAACTAGTGCTCCCATGTAGTAGACTGCTGAATGCAGAGAAACTGGAATATGATGTAGTTCTGTCTTAGTAAATGACTGGACTAGAAATTGCACACTTGTGTTAAGGCTCTTCGAGCTCAGAGGAAGGTTTCCTTTTCTTCCTGCCTTCATCACCCTTGTCTGGCATAATAAAAAGTGGCAAGGAACTTGCTCAATTGCTGATCTGGTGTCTCTGCTGGCTAAGTCATAGATCAGAGGACAAATAAAAATTTACGTAGCATAAAGTTGCAAGTAGAATTGTAGGAGAGATTAGAATGTTGTTCATGCTTTTAAATACATGTATCCTGTTTACTGAAGCCTATCACAGCTTCTGGCATTATCAGAACAATCAGTTTGTTGGTATTAGAAATACTTCACATTCCTTAGTGTAGAAAAGTAAGATAAAGTTCTTTAAAGTAGCTAGGAGGTAAGTTGTGGGCTACCCACTTAGTAGTCTCAGCTACTGTAAATAAATAGTGCACTGATTTTTCTCTTGTACACTCTTTACCTCTAGTTATCAAAAGTCTAAATACTTTCTCATGACTTTATTCTCTTCTTCCTCTTGGTAGTTTTTTGTATTCCCAGAACCTCATATTTTAAAAGGTGTTGATTATTTCTCTTGACTGTTCATAGAAAAAGAATTTCAGCCCATCTATCTCCTTTTCTGCAGAGAACAGTACTTTTTACAGATATTTCCAAACTCTCTCCAGTAGAATGAAGTTGAGCTGAGTTTCTTTAAATCTCTTGCCTTCTTTCTCACACCAGACTGTACACTGAAAAATGAAGAGTGAAGCCAACATGGTTGTTCTGTCTGAAAATAAAAGCAAAAATACATGTGTAAGAGTAGGAGACCTTAAATTCTCTCTTGCTCTCAGTAGTAATTGGCAGCTGTACAGGTTTAGTTTGAAATGACTCTGTGGTATTATTAACAGTATCATCTGTCTAATAAGAATGTAAGCTGTAAAAAATAGCTCATCTGTTTTCAGGATATAATTTGATGTGTTTTGTGGTTTCTTTGGTACTGTTAGAATTATTTTTTGACACTCCCTAACTAAACTCTAAATTGTGTATTTCTTTACAAAACCTGAGGCCAACTTTGCCAGTATATCAAGTGCAAAATGTATTGATCATGTTCCTCAGGGTAAGTGTAGAGAAACATAAAAACATTAACACTTACTTGTGAGTTCATTGCAGCATGAAGAAAAAACTTCAGTTAATAATCAAGCTAGAATGTTCTCATTTGCAGTAGTATCCCTTAGGGGTAACTGCCTTTCTCCCAGTTCCTAGATGTTAATTTCCTTTGTTGGAGGGAACTTCCTGATTGAGGACCAGATAGGAGTACAGAGTAATATTGCCTTGGAGGACTTTAAACAGCAATTCAGCATGAGTTTGCACAGAACCTCAAGTGGCGATTCAGTCACTTGCACAGGTAAGGAGGGCAAATGGGTTAATTAACCTGTGTTTACAAAATACAGTGCATTCCTTTGTAATATTTAAAATTGTGGGGAAGAAAGCACCACTGATCAAGATGCAGTTTCATGAAGCTGATCTGTCCCAGTCCGTCCTTGTCCTTTATTCCGCACTCTTGGCTATGTGTTCTTACTCTGTCCTTTAAGCCAGCTTGTACAGCAGTACAGTTTTCCAGATGAGCAAGTGCCTCTGAAAAAACAATGTTGTATGGGCATAGTCTTGTCTTTTTGGACAGGTTGGTGTGAAAACTAATGCCAAGGCAAAAAAAGGGTGGTGGGGGATGGCCAGAGGTGGGGGGAGGACAGAACAGTCAAGTTGTCTTGGGTTGCTCTTGAAAGTTGAGCCAAGTTTTGTGAGTGCTGCATCTGGTTGAGAACTAGGTAGTACACTATTGCTGAAGTGGTTAGAAACTTTGAGAGTTTCTTTCCTTTTAGACATAAAACAAAAATATTCTTTGCTGATCTTAAATATTTATATCAACTGTTGTAAAAGACAGCTGATATAATTTGGTTCTAAATGTTTTTTTCCTGTTTAAGAAAAACTGGCACCTTACTATAAGCTGCCAAAGCCATACGGATACTTGGAAGTCTTCAGAATCTGACTCCAAGCTTACACACCTAACTCTGAAATTACGTGTGATGAATGCTGCAGATCAAAACAGTAGTGCAGTGTTACATACATTGTAAAAAGATGATGGATTGGTACTCATCACTTCCATTTGTAGGATAAAATTTATAAATTATTTATAAAAACTAAATTTAATTTATTTTTGTTTAGTCTTAAAAAAACCCACTGAAAATATAGTAAATCAATATTTTTTGATTAAGCAGATTTTCTTTGGGGGAAAAAAAATTTGCTATCTCCCCTTGGGTACTGGTGTTTTATTTTTAACATTCATTTTCTTTTTCTGTGGGTGGAGGACCATTCTCATATGGACTTCCTCCCTATTCTCCCAGCCTGGACCTCCCTTCCTTCCCTTCTTACAGGCATTTGTCATGCTATATCATCCAGTCAGGTGTGATCAAATAGTTCCTGAAGGCTACATATATTACTGTGAGTTACTGTAGATTGTCAGTGGAAACTGCACTGCATCTGGCTTGGACCTACAAAGTAGGAGTTGGAAACTCCTTGTGAACTCAGCATAACTCACTGTTATGTAACTGTACAAATGTGTGTTGCTGTTCTTACAGCTCTAGCCCAAAACTTAAAGGCTGTTCTGTCCCTGCAATTCCTGCTGAGTAATTCAAGCATCGTTCCCATCTTTGTCTCCCTCTTTACTGTGCTTTTTTTTTTTTTTTTCCTTATTCATGTGTATGAAACTTGCTTACTTTTCTTTCATAGGCAAAGGCTTCAAGATTTTGGAGTCTCTTTTCCTGTTCAACTTTGTTACTGCATCTGTAGTTTTCAGGGTTATAAAACCATAGAATATTTTGAGTGGAGACAATCTTAAAGATTATCTTGTTCCAATACACCTGCCATGGGCAGGAACACCTTCCACTTGACTAGGTAGCTCCAAGCTCCATCCAGCCTGGTCTGTGGGTTAGCTAGAGTCTGTTTGTGTGAGCATTGCAGAAGTCTGTCCTTTTGTAAGTCACACAGCACTGGAGTGACCAGGTTGTTTTCTCTTTATAATTAAAGGGGAGAGAAATGTCAGAGGACTGCTGTCTGTTTCTTGCTCCTACCTGGCAAAACCCCCAGAATCTGTTGGTCATTAGTTCTTGACAAGATAAACTGCACAATTTTTATCAGAGAATAGAGGAAATTGAATTCTAATGTGTTCAGTCTGAATGATGGGTGACTTCAGGTAATAGTCTTTTTACAGCTGACAGTCATGCTTTATAGGATATGAGTAGCAACTAAATCATTATGATCCCTTAAGGTACAAAGCTACCTGGTTCAGAAAAGCACCTTGATGTTACTGCTGGTACTGGCTAGGTGTAAGGGAAAAGGAGGTATACTAAGCAGAGGATAAGGCATGAGAGCTGCTCTACAATCTACGGGATTGCCTTTTAGCCTGGTGATCTTGCATGAGATCTTGGTCACTCTTTGCTCCAGTTTGTAGAAGCTAATGTGACTGAACATAAGTACATTCCTCAGAAGTTCAGCCTGCTTAAAGGTCGTGAAAATGCTTGGCACCTCTGATGGCAATACTGGCCTGCTATGTACATTAGTGGTGGGGTTTTTTTCTGCTTACAGTGAAAAGTTCAGGACTGTTTGCTTACACGTACTATGTCTTGTCTTCTCTCCCTATAAAATGGGCAACAGTAAAAATGCTGCCACTGTTTGGGGTAGCTTAATGATCAATGGAATACCACTTCACAAAATCTTCTAGTCCACTGTTGGAAAGCAGTGCATCATTTAGATTGCAGTAAGAATTTAACAGTAATTAAAAAAATTGAAATGGGCAGTTAGTGTAAGATGTGTAACTAACTTTGGGGTTTTTTGTATTCTTTTAATGTAGGTGATACAGATGAGTTTTGCAGTTACTTTGAAACTTATTTGACCCCTTTATTTGCTGCCTTTCATTTTCCCCCTTCCCAGGTCAAAAATTCATTATGTGTTCTTGATATTAGATTGTAGCAGCTTTTTGTGGAAGACAGTCTGTGAAGTAGTCCACTTATACAAAACACAAGCTGCTGCTTAAGTTAATCATGAGCATGTGATATTTCCGTATGTGAAAATCTGGTGACCTGTTTGAGAAGATATGATTGTATCAAATAGGTAATGGGATTACCATTCCGTCATCCTGCTCGGTATGCAACAGCAGAGGTAAAGACAGGAAGCCTGAACTCTACATTATGTTAGTGGAATCTTGCCATGGCCTTGAGAGTAGCTGAAACTTGGCTCCAGCCATACAGACATACAGCAATCCTTTGGTCAGAGTGAACTTTCTGAGTTCTTTGGTGTAGTCCCTTTCATGTTTGAAAGGCTGCAATTCTGTTTCATCTGCTTCTGTCTGCCACTTATACGAGGTCAAGCTTTAGCTCTTCTCTCTGCCATTGAAGTAGAAGGAAGGAGATGAGATCTACGTTTGAGATTTAGTTGATTCAATGGTATACCATCCTATGTGATGAAAAACTTTGTGCTTGGAGTTGAATAAGCTTAATGCCTTTTGTATTTTGGTTCATTTTTTTTTCTATATGGGATGGTAAGCATCAGTAATGTGGACAGTTTTAATGTTTCAGGTGATTTGTGAAAAAAATTTTCCTCTGCTCCATAAGAGGATTTAAAATACTTCCAAACTTCTTCCTTGTGAGGAAGAGGATTTGAAAGCAGGGATGCTACCTACCATGTACGGTTTCAATATGCACTTCACAAGCCTTTACCCTGCAACTCAGCAGCCCAAAGAAGGGACTGGGATTTATCACTCTGTTCCAACTGTTTCACTCTTGATGTCTTTTCTTCTAATGAAGCATATAGCAGTAAGTGTACTTAAAACACCTTTAAGCTACTTAGCCGATAGTCCACAGGTGTCACCAGAAATCAAAGGAATCACTCATCATGTTAACTTCTTTGAGATGTTTTTTGTTCTCAGTACAGCAGGTTGCTTATATACCGAGTAGTCTTTTCTGCTTCAGTAATGGCACTCACCCTCCAATTTACATATTTAGTGTCTATTTGCAGAATTGCATATCTCATGGATGTTGAGGAAAATACAGTTATTTGCCCTTTTTTACCATGTTTTAAAACAAAATTTACTTTTTGTTTTGTTTGGGGATTTAGCATTATGTAATTTACCCACTTTAATCTATTGCTTACTCAGTGGATCAAAAGAAAGGCAGAAAGTGAGCTTGGTGTTATTTGGTTAAAAGCTGGGATCTGGGAGGATCCCACATGATTGATCTGGGAGGTCCTTTCCAACCTTAGATTTTTATGAGGAAGTAAAATAAGAAGTTGGACTTCCTGAGGTATTGCTCCTGCAAATGTGTGGTTCTTATCAGAACTAAGTTAAACCTGAATATCAGAAGTTTTAATAGCTTCTTTTGCATGACTGTCAGTATAATGCAAGTTAACTTGTAAGAGAGGGAATTGATAATATATCACAGTGTGTAAATTCAAGAGCTATAATGTGTACCCAGGTCTCAGCTGCAATGTTAATAACTTATATCATTTTGTGCAGAAATCTTCCAAACTGTACAAAAGCTGTGTAAATGCAATCTCAAGGTCTAATCTCATCACCTGGAGATGCAATCCATTTAAAGTGTCCATTAGTGTCCCTGCAGTTCTTTTGTTCCCATTACCTGCATGAAAACTACTTGCATGAAATTTTTAACTCCCTAACCATGACAGAACCTGTGTCTCTTCTTTGTCTCCTCTGTAAACAGTGACCACATTATAGCGTATAGAACAAGGCTGGAAGATTAGATACAAGCTGAGGTCATTGGGTAGTAGAAGAGGGAGAAGGGACAAAAGGTTGTCTGCCCTTAACTGTTTAGTCATGTGAGGGGCAAAGGCTTTTTCATTAATGTAATCGTGGTTCGGTGTGGTTTTGTGGCAACTCACCTTATAGATGGAAGACTTTGAACTTTGTATTTTTTTTTAACGTCTGTACCTGATAGGTAACCTCAGAGTCTTTCTGAAGTAATGTTCTGAAAGAGAAGTGTCTATAAGCAGAATATGATAAGTGTGTGCATTGCATGATACTTAGCAAATTTGAGTTATGCATGTTTGGTAGCTTCCTCCATGCATGCTTAGAAATGATTTTTTTTTTTGATTTAACCACATGTATTTCTTGTTTTTGTTTTTTGTTTTCCTTCCCCCAACAGCTGGCTTACCCCTTGGTGTTCTAAACTTGGCCAAAATAAAACCGTATCAGAGAGGCTTTTTCTGTAATGATGACAGCATCAAGTATCCGTTCCATGACAGTACCATCACATCCACTGTCCTCTACACAGTGGGGTTCACCCTGCCCATTTTCTCTGTAAGTAGCTAAGGTGATGGGAGTAAAGGAGCTTTGGTGATGGGAGTAAAATGTATGCCTTCCAAGAGCTAAGCACTGTAAATGAGTTGAAGACAAGTCTGTATAGGCAAAATCCCATACATATATGTTATAGTCTTATGCATGTTAAAGGTGCTGTTGATACTGTTTGCACAGAAAATCTGGAACTAATCTCTAACTACTAGTGTTGGTTTTTTCATTTGCTTTAGGAACAGAAAAAAGTGTATTTAGACTAGGCTTTTATCACTGGAGAGGAAAAATGTCTTCCAAAATGTTGTGGAATGATTACATCTCATGTTCAGAATGGGTTAGTCTGCTAACTTAAAACACTTGTGATGTTAAAACTTGGCACTGTAATGCAGTGCACACACCCATAACTGGTGACTGTTGCTACTATGTACTTTCTACAAAAATCAGCCTAATTTTGACTCAGAAGCTTTTTGCTTTTTCTAAGCTTGAAAGTAATGTGATTACTTGTTAAAGAAGAGTGGGATAAAATGGGATACAGAGACTGAAAATCTAATTGCTTGTAGAAAAGAGGCTCAGTGTTTTAAAGACCACATGATTTTGACAAAGGACAATTTAATTCTTCAGTAGGTTTTTCTAACAATATTTTAAGCCTGCTTGTATCCCAGTTTTTAGTAAGGTTTGAGCTGATTTGGAGAATCAAAATTTAATAGTGCAGAATAGTCTTGAACCTGAAGCTACATCTTGTTTGTCCCTGCAGTACTTGATCAAGCCATGTGAAAAATGATGATAATATTTTACTATCTGATTATTGCATAAGACAAATTCATCAATAAGTATATGAAGTGGTTTAAGGATGGAAGACAGTAATTTAAAACAAGTGAGCTTGCAGAACTTCTACATGCATTACTCTGGTTTTCCCATTAGTGCTTATTCATTAAAGTTTCCATTAGACCTATGAAATAAATAGAAGGTTGACACAACAAGTAATCACTAGTATAGCTTCACTTTTAAGGAAAGTTTGTCACTTTGACAAGTACATATATGTTCAGCACACCTTTGGGAAAATTTATTTTCCAATAGGTTTCCTGTGTATCTTGGTTGATATAGGTACAGGTGAACTAACAATTGCAGCTCTGTAACTGCACTAAACAACTCAACAACTGCACTGCAAGTGTAGCACTGTGCACTTTTGGACTTCTAAAGAAATGTTTCAGTTGCAGTTCAATAATCTGTTGAATTGTTTTTGTTTTTAATTATCGTTCATTTTTAGATTTGAAGGTGTTGCTGTAATATGAAAGTCAATGGAGGGTATGTTTTTTCCTGGCTCTAAATCCATAGAGAAACATCTGACTTAGAGCTAATTCACATGAAAGTCTACATATTTAAAGAGTGGTATGGACTATTTTAATTTTAGATAACCTTTGTAGAGAAAGTTACAGCTTAAAATTAGATGTCAGTAATTCCAGTCTATCCTGATAGCTTTCTGCTATGATACCTTTATAGGAGTTACACAGTGGATTTTCATTGCTTGTGTTTATGCAGGAGGCTGGAGTTTATACTTGGAAAAACCACTTCTAGCATCCATGTGGAGAGGTTTAAAAAAAAAGTTCTAGAGCACTTACAGTTGTTACAATACAGTTTAACCAGGTCATTTGCTTTTCAGTCTGAATGTTTTCCAAGCCTTAAAGCAGCTGCTTGGTGTAGTTAACATGTTAACCTGGCTCTCTTAATCTCAGTTTCAGATGTAGAGAGCTCTTTAGTCTTGTGCAAGAGGTGAAAAATTTTCCGTAGCTACTGAAAACTAAGGGCTAGAGTAAGCTGGAGAGCTAGGGAGTATGAGACATGGAATATTATAGTTCTGTGAATTGAAAGTGGGTTCCTGCTGAATGGTTTCTCTCTTCAAGATTGCCTTTATTCAAAATGGACAGGGGAAGTTGATCAGTCTGGGAAGCTGAATTCAGAATGGTTTTTGTTTAGGTCTGGGTCACTGAAGGTTTGAGAATTTTTCCAGTGCGGTTTAAGCTTTTGGAAGTGGTGTGTTCCAGATTCAATACCCTCAACAGGAACACAGCTCACTCATGAAAGACTTTTGGGCAATAACTCTGATTATCCCACATCTAGTGAGAATTGTTGTCCTGACATGAGACTTTACTGAAAGAGACAGAATCCTTAATGAAAGAATTGATGACACAAATTTCATCTAGAGTTGATAAATTACACTTTTGTACAGGCTTTTCTTCTCTAATCAGACTACATCAAACATGATACTCATTCCTAAGTGGTAGAGCTCTTTTTAGGCATTTGCCCCTTATTGCATGATCAGAATGTAATAAGAAATGACCTGAACATATTGCTGTATAATAATTATTATAATATTAAAAGGTTTTGTTGGGGTAGGCCTGTAATATAAAAGGCCTGGAATATAGAATAACTTCAGAGAGAAAAAAAACCAACCCCAAAAAACCCAGAGCTTACATAGATATTTTATTAAGTCTCTTGTACATAAAAGAAACTAGGTTGCATGAACATGATTTTGTTTTTATGACATTTTATGAAGATTTACAAGATGTACTAGAAACTCAGGAATCTTAAAAAATAAAAAAATGCTGTTATGAATCCTAATTCTGTTTGTAGCGGGAGTCTTCGCATTGTCACCTTTTATCAGGAAATAAAATGTCTGAGAAATTAATGTTTATTCTTTTCCAGGTGCCACTTCTTGATATAATGCTTCTCAATTTTCGAAATTATTCTTTGTCTGGATAGGAACCACAATTTTTGTATTAGAATGTTTTGAGATTTAGGGTCAAACGAGTCTTGGTAGTGGTCTTTAAGACTGAACCTCTCTACATGACTTAGGCCAGTGTTAAGAGCAGCACGCTTTCATTATATCTGTCATTTAAGGAACCCCAGAAAATCCTTCTAATACTTCTATCTTACCAAGTCTTTTAGATGTATTTAGATAGTAATTCTATATAATTTAAAAACCATGACCAGGAAGATTTGCAGCTCTAGGAAGATTTGGAAATGTACTTGGTCTGGCATTTTTGGTCTTCAGTGGTCTGCATGAGACCAACGTTTTCAAGTATAAATGACAAATTCATGTCAATACCTTTTCTCTTTCAGTGAGGTTCCAACCATGTCTATTTGTAGGTGTCCAGTTCAGTTTGGCTTTTCTGGTAACTTCACATCCAAACTGATTTTTTTTTTCTCCCTCCAGTCATCTTGTTTCTTCAGACCGCTACCTTTAGTGACATTCATACAGCTTGTCTTAGCTCCAGGGGTAGGTGATATGGGGGGAGGGAGAAGCACAGAGCAAAGAAAACCTCTCTGAAAAACACATCCTTCACCAGAGCAACAGAGCAACCTGAGAGTTTTTGAGTTTTGTCTGCTCCCTCTTCTAGGATTTCTGTGGTTCCCTGCCAAGGCTTTGCTTGGCAGTTCTGTCCCAGAGCTGAAAGCTCACAAGCCACTGGTAGGTTTCTATTACATGATGGACTGATGTAGAGATAATTCAGAACTTCTAACTCATCTGAAGTCCTGCACTGAATTTCTGGGAGGCAGAGTAGTTCTCCACAGCTTGTTGCTACCAAAACAAGTAATGCAAATACTGATGTTCCTTGCAGGGAAGTGTTTATTAGTGAACAGAGTTTTGGTGAAATCACTTCTCTGGGATAAGCAATGCTCTTTGGACCTTCTTTGAGAGAAGGAAACATGATGGGGTCTGTACAACTTAATTTCTCCCCCTTGAAGCCAATCAAAATATATTTGGGTAGCTAGGTTGCATTGATTTCTAAGTAGTTTAAATAACAATAAAAAAAGCTGAATCAAAACATTTCTAGGTTTGGTGTGGCAAAATGTCTTCTGTATCATGATGACTTCCCAGAAGGGATCTAGGTAGCTCTTGCGCCAGCTTAACATATTAAGCATTAGGCTTAATGTTTTTGGGAATGTCTGCTTATTGCATGTGTAACAATGTTTTGAGTGAAACTTTGCCTCCTACAGATTAGCACAATCATACATTGAAGGCAATTTACTGATTTCTTTTATGGCAAAAGAAACTGATCTTTAATGCTGTTTATGAAAGGAATGCATTTTGAAGGGAAACTGTTTTTGACAGCAGCTGTTAGGTTGACCAATCTAAGCACTTACTGAGCTAATTTTTTATGTCTTCATGGACAAATGTAGTTACTGCTGTGATGGAGATTAATAAATCAGGGGATTAATGAAACCTCTTGAAGACTGTTGATTGATAGATGTGCTTTTCACTTTTTCAGCAGTGTCAAAGCTTTATGACCCACTCTTGTTTTTCAACTAATTGAAATTAAAACTGTTGTTTGACACTAGAGTGGACTTCAACTTGACTCATGAGTTTCAGGTTACTTGTAAGACGTTTTATTATGCTCTGAGCAAGACTGCCTCTTACCTAGTAAACATTTTGAAAAAGTGCTCATGTTTTATCTTAATTGTATTTTTTGGTGCATTTATGGCATTGGAAGTTTTTTTGGGCAGTGCTGTTGAATTTCGTAATCTGTCATGAGTTTTACTTGATACTAACTGTTCATCTTGAACTACTACAGATCAGTATTATCTCTGAACCCAACCTTATTCTGAGGAATAAACTGCTAATTTTTGGTTCTCTTTTTAAAACCAACATAGTAATAATAATCCATGGGTTTACTCTGTATATGTTTAATGTCAGGTTAATGGTCAGCTTTATTGAGTTGTTGAATTGATGAGTAGTTCCTGGTGGAGATCAGTGCTGTGGGGACCGATGATGAAAAGGAGCAGCATCCAGCTTTTGGCTTCAGTTTTTGATGTGTCCAAGGTGTGGGTGTTCTGGTGGGCTTGAAATCATGTGAAGAAAGGTCTGAGGAGCACCATTTGCCTCTGTTACTTGTACAAATCACTCTTACTAAGTGCAGTTTTATTTCAAGTAAATAAACTGCAGCAACTTGTTTGTTAGCCCTGTGGACTTGGTACTGTACTTTCCTAGCCCTTCAGGTTCATTTCTTAGTACAGTGATAGAGAATGCACATAGTGTCTGAGGAAGACAGTTGGCATTTTGACAGTGGGAGGAACTCCAGGCGAGGGATTTTAAAGTGCTGAGTAAAGCTTGGTCGCAGCTATTAAAATGCCAAGCAGTCACATTGGTGTAGAGGGGGTTTTAAAGTATTATTTAGTAGAGTATACAAAGGGTGAAATGGAATAGGGAGAAATGCAGGTAGAGGGAATTGCAACTTACACAATCTTGTAATTTAAGGAAAAAACCCAAATCCAAACAGTCTATGGCATAGACTTTTCTTTCTCTCAAGTCTGACGCACTAACATGG
The DNA here is from genome assembly GCF_022539315.1 of Serinus canaria. Lineage (NCBI taxonomy): Eukaryota > Metazoa > Chordata > Aves > Passeriformes > Fringillidae > Serinus > Serinus canaria. The sequence continues at coordinate 58,655,019 of NC_066343.1, forward strand.
TACTGTTGATATTTAGGACTGAGACCAGAGACTGGAGGGGATGTCAGAAAAGGGAAGCAACTCCACTAGGAACCAGAGACAAGCAACAGGGAAAGTAAGGCAGAGAGTGTTCCTTGTTGTGCTGCCTCCTCTGTTTCTCTTCATCTGGCTCACATTATTGTACCTCTTTCTCTTCTGCCTTGTGCAGGGAAATGCTCATGCAAAGAGACGGATTTTTACCCCCCTTTTCAGGAGAAAGTTTGATTTTTTTTTTTTTTTTTTTTTGGCATTCAGCTTAGTGATCTGTGGTGTGATAGTTCATTTCCTGGTCGGTGCTCTCCTGAGCACTAAAACTCCTATAAGAAATGGAAAGTAGCCGTGTTCTTATACTGAGTAGAAGCCAAAGGCTTAATTTAATCTGCAAAGAGATTTTGAGACCTTACCCAACCTTCACAGAATGTGAGCAGTAATATCAGCTCAAAAGTTTTAACTAAGGTTTCACAAAATTAGTGTTTTTCCAGGCAGTATTTCTAATGTTGTAATGAATACTGTGGATGTTTTTGCTGATGGAATTAGTAATGAAATGGCTACAGCGTATTTGGGGAAAATGTTAACTTCTGCTTTGTATATGAACTTTTGGTGTAAGGAGACTTGAACCTCAAAATATTACTTAAGTTTTTTAAAATATAAGTCTAGGAATCACTTCGAGTTTAAAGCTACAGCAATTAAGCTGGAAGTAGATAACAGTACAAAAGTGGTGGCAGGTTTTTTCAGATGCTGGGACAGAAGACAACAAAATCTTTTAAATTCTTAAAGAACTCTGGAGAAAGATTATTACTACCTAGCACCTAAGCACAGATGTTGAAAGCTGCTTTGTCAGTAACATACTCATTGTTTCATGGTGTCAGTCACATCTGTTCCTATCCTAATCCCTGTGATAAATGAGGAAGATGGGAAACTCAGGATAAAGCAGCTTTTGTTTTTTAGAAAATCTCATTATTTAGATGTGTATATTCAAATGTGTACTTCAACCAAATATTAAGAAACTAAATAGTTATGAGATTGGAGCAAGAATCCTGAAAAGAACAAATAATTCTCTTAACAGTGGAGAAGTAAGCAGTAGGAGTAGGTGCTCCTTGTCCTCTGCCAGGAAGGAAGATGTCAAGTAGAGCTGTCTGGGAGTCTGCCCTGTATGAAGTGAAGTCATAAATGCCCTGGAGGAGAAAGCATGTGCAGTGAGGCAGCGCAGTAGGAAACTCAGAGCAATAAATACTAAAGATGGCAGTAACATGGCTGGTGAACTACAGTGTGGATAAATGCTGAGTGATATCCTTCCTGAGGAGGGTGGGAAGGATGACTCCAGGGAGGTGTACAATCTTATGTACTCTTTCTTCAGGGTGGTAATGTGTCCAGCTCTAGTGGAGAGAACAGCCTCCTGCCCCGTGAAGAAACCTAACCAAGATGAGAAATTTGGACAGAAATAGACCTGTGTTATACAGTATATTTATGGGAAAAAATCTAACATAATCAGTCAGAAATTATTCCAGCTTATGAGGAAATCTAATCCATTATACTGTATGAGTCACACTTTTGGACAAGGGTATAGTAAATGTTTAAAATATGTAGTCTTATCAGTTGAGCTACTTGTGTTTGTATTCCATATATTCTGACTGAAACATTTCAGAGCCTGCATTTCTCCCTATACCTACACAATTACCGATTGTGTTTGTAGTTCCTTAATTCTTGGTTGCTTGTTGGATCAGAATTGCTCTTTTTTCTACTATCTGCTGTGTATGCATTTGGCTGATTTACAGCCCTTAGGCTCTGTTGAACTGTGCAAAACAAAACTCTCATTTTTGAGATAATGAGGGATGTATCTTAGCATTCCTTCTCTGTCTGCACTTAAGACAGATGAATTAAAACCAAATGGATAAATGCATTTACCAGCTCTGACTGAATACTGTGTCAGAGGAAATTTCTTGTCAAATGAGTTAAAAGTGTTAATGGCTTTGAAAAGACTTGTCTAATGGTCACACTATTATACTGATGTGCTGCAACCACGAGTACATTATTTTCCCCCTAGTTTGAACTGACAAGCTCCCAAGTCAACAGAGTTGTTTAACCTCCAAAAGCATGACTCTGAACTCATTACTGCACAAATCTCCATATGTTCCCTTGCCTCAGTCTTAAAGGGTTGTTTTGCAGGCAGAACTGGATGGCCTTGATTTTCCACTGTATCAAAGAATTGCCAGCTCTGTCAGCAGTACATCTACTAGTTATTCATTAAGAATGCATATGCACTGCATTACACCAGCTTGTTTGCTTTATCCTTGAGATTACCCTACAGGTAGCCTCTTCCCAACTGTATAATTCCTCTTCACATATGTGTTGTCCTTTTCCCTTCAGGCAATTTCTTCACAGTATTAAAACTAGCTTAGAAGATGAAATGTACATCAGTGAAGCTTTTTGGAATTCTCATATGAGAAGTATTCAGTAGAGAGCCTTTACTGCTCTGCTGCTGTCTCCACTTCTTACATAAAAGGAGTACTTAAACTCCCCAATTTATTTTGCTTTCAGGGGAAATTTAGCAAAATAGGCCCTACAATATCCCACAAATACCCTTTTTTTAACTGAATGTGGCAATGTGACTGTGGCAGATGAGTAGGATTTCTTCTCACAGTGATCTGCTGTTGAATCTTTGCTACTTTTTCTTGAGAAACTGCTTTAGATGTTTGTGTGAATCTGCTTTCAAAGTACAGCACTTCCTATACTACAGTAAACATTTTTTCCTCAGTTGTATCTGTGAAATTAAAGACATTGACACTAGTAGTGATGGTTAGTACCATCATAAAGACAAGTATCATTTGGTATCTTCAGTCATCTCCTGTCCACCTGTGCCAGGAGCTTCCATGTTTAGGAAATTGCCACTGTGATGCAAAAACTTATCCCTGTCTTCTGAAATTATGGTATCTGTCAGGGTGAAAAAGTCACATGTTTATCCCAGCTGTAGGCAAACTCCACTGTTTTACTTGATATGGTAAGAAGCTTTGCTTCTTTATCACTTAATGACAGTTCCTCTGCTTGCTTGTTCTGCTTGCAGTAATGAAAAAGCTAAGCTATGTTTTCTTGTCCCTTTATTTTCTTAAAGGGAAGCTTCCATTGCAGAAAATACTTCAGCTATATATTTGAAATAATTTTGATTTGATTTTAGAAATGAAAACACCTTGAAAACCCACAAAAGCAGACTTTGCTGATTTATTTAAAACAGAACAGAACCCTCAGTATTGTGAGAAGGTTCTCTTACTGGCTTCACAAGCTGGAAACACTTGATGCCTCTCTGGTTTGACTTCTGCTTTTCTGCTCTCTCCCATCAGTTAATAATAGTCAAGTCAACCAATGCATGTTAAATGGAAATAAATTAAACCTGTTCCATGGAGCTTGTTCTGAGGGATTAGGTATTGACATTAGAGAATACTTCAACCAAATAGGTATCAAAAGCCCCTCTTCTCAGGCTAATGACTGCCATGAATTGAGCCAGAGGTAAATTACAGATGTTGTAATTCTGTGACTTCAGTTTACAGTTCAACAGTGTTGAGTTAAAGTGATCAGTTATACTGTAATCTGTTTTTTAGAAATTAAAACTTCTCTCAAGCTTTCGTGGAGCATGTATCCTTTCAACACTGAAAGGGGCTGAGAACAGCAATAAGATAAATGACTGGTGGAATTACTTCTTGAATCTGTTGTGCAGTTGGGGAAAACTGAAGAAAGACTTATGTTTACTATATTTTTCAGTGCCTAGCTCTTCCAATTAATGGTTACTTAATGACTGTCACATAGATACCCAGAACTTTTAAGACTCAAAGTAAAGGAGGTGAAAGAAATTTTATTTTAGCTGTTCATACTTGCTTACAAAACAAAAACAGACTTGGAGTGGTTTGGTATTTTGTTTGCATGATCTGGATGGAGGAACGTGCAATTACGGGCTAATTGCATCATAATCTCAGTATTGCTGAAGAATGAGCATGCACATTTCAAACAGCTTCACTCAGCGTGGAAGAACAGATCCTTACTGCACGAGGGACTTCATTCCTGTGATCCACACACTTTATTTCTGATTTAGTTGGTGGAAATTACATTTAAAAAAGCTCCCTCCGAATAACTCCATCATCCTGAAAATTTCCAGTCTCTCACCTTGAGAAACTGAAACACCCAGGTGTAGGTTACGGGAAATGAGGAGTAAGGTGCCATGACACCTTTATTCACAGGGCAGATCTTTAAAATGGGTTATGCAGAGCTAGTGATTCAATGTCAGTGACATTATCTAACTATAACCACAGGTGTTTGTGGCAGTGTGCTGAAGCTGTGATAAGGTTTTTTTGGGCTGAACTTAATTTTGTGAACAACTGCTTTACCATGATAATAAAAACTACCAACTCTAAAGAAGTAACCATGTAAATAATTAAGAAACTCTTATCTGTATATGCCTAATTCTCAACATTTGGAGGTCCAAACAATACATTTTTCTCAAATACTTAGTCTGGAATGTTGGTATTAGTATGTGTGCAGGGCAAATGATGAAATTTTCAGTCTATACGTATTTTGTAGAATAAATAGTATTGGAAACACCACAGCATTATGTTGCCAAGTCATCTTCCCTCACCATGGCTGCATGTGCTTCTGCCTCAACCCTGACCCAAGTCAGCTAAGTACTAAACAATTGATGGTGTAGCATGACTTCTGTCGCAATACCAACACAAGAGGAGGGAAAAAATCTGCAGTGTTTTTCAAAACCCTGATTCTTCCTGTTAAGAGAAAGGGAGAGGAATTTTTTCCTAGTAGGAAAGGCTATGTTTTTGCACTGTACAGCAGAGTCCAGCTTCCTAGGCTTTGTGCTGGCTGGTATCTGAATGGTGCAGTGTTTTGGTGAGGCTCTGGCTTGGCTCTTAGCCCATCCTGCTGTCCTCCTGCTTTGTTGGTGTGCTTGGATGGCTTCCAGAGCTGTGTCAGTTGTAGTCCCACTGGCATGGAATTGGAAACAACCCTGCTTGACAGTGACAGGGGTCTTTTTCTACCACTTTTGGAGGGGACGTTTTGCATGCTATTGATTTCATGACAGCAGCAGTACAGAGGGTACCTGGTTCTTTGCAACAGTTTTAGCTGGAATGCATGGGCCCACATGATGGTTTCCACATGATAGACCCATCCATATAACTGCCTGATCAAGGAATAAGGTTGTGTCACCAGAGTTCCACTTCAGGGAACTCTTCACCTTTTGAGCCATTAGTTTGTTAGTTGTTCTTTTGTTTTCAAACTGAAGTATTCTTTTGAGCACTTAATGGTGTGCAGAACAAAACTGATAGTAAATTGTTTGTAAAATCCCAGTTATATCAATTGTGATGGTCCCAGGAGTCAGGCTTAGTTTGGTGGACTTAATGGGTGGAAGGAAGAGGATTGGAAGGGATCCTAAGTCTCTTCCCTAACAGTTTTCTTGATGCTTGGTATCTTCTTTTGTTCACATTTTCTCTTGCTCTTTACATCTTTTGTTTTATTTGCGCACACCTCTTATGGGGCTAGCTGTGTATCTGGAAAAGAAGAGGTAGGTTATGCCTTGGCACAGAGGTCTTGAGGAGAGAACTGAGACTACAACAACATTTATTTCTGCTGGGAAGGAAGGATGGAGACTGTTTTTATCTTTCTCATCCCTTAACGTTGGGATGAGATGGGAGTGTCTCTTCCTAATAACTGTGTAACTTCAAAGTGGTATGCATCTTATGTACAATGCAGCTGAATTTTGAGCATAAAGTCAAGGGCTTTTGTGCTGCTGGGTTTTACATGCCCAAGCTAAATAAGATTTTTTTGTTTGTTTGTTTTTAAACATTCTTTGTGGTCCTCCACTGCTTGTTTTCCATACAGCCATTTCTTTCAGAGAGTATTCATCCCTGTACACAAACAGATTGTGCAGTTGGTGTATGTGTGTTAAGGATGGAGGAATAGGATTTAGAAATGGGATTCTGTCAGTTTATGGTAATTTGCATCCTATTTTGAATTTTTTGAAAAAGAATTCTGCTGTTCAAATAACTAATTTTGGTTTGTGTTGTGGGTACCTTGACGTGCAATAGCGTGCAGCATTGTGCAGTATTGTGTCCTGTAGGTATTAGATCAAGCAGAAGGCATCCTCTTTGGTGGAAGAGGTGGGAATAAAATGTCCATGCTTTGAGGCTGTAGGTCATTCTAGGAAGATATCCTGTGTGAGGAAGTGAGGGAATCGTGTGCATGTGTAATTTCCTTTTCTCCATATTCCCTCTGCATTTGCACTCCCTTGAAAGCAACTCCTTTTCTGCTTTCATGAAATGCAATTTATGCTCTTCTGACTTGTAAAGCTGTCCAGAGAAGGTGTACAGGGGCAACTGTTGCTCACTGGGATATAAAGAAAAATTTGATAATTGTGCCAGTAGCAGCAGTTTGGGCACCTCAGTGGTTGTCACTGAACTATTTACTCAGTCATGGTTTTGGCATTCTTTCACACTTGAAGTGCCACAAACATGAAGATGAGAGGAATCCTGCCTTGATCTGCTTTATTCAGCAATCCTTCCTGGAAGCTACAAAGTCAAGGCAGTAGTCATTGGCCAAGGGAAGTGCATAACCTTCTAACTTCCTGCATGTCCATTCCTCTTTATGCACTTCTCTTTGGAAATGTGGGAGTATGATCATCGCCAGTTTGTTTTGGTTTTGTAATGTATTTTGTATTCCTTTTTGCCAGCTGGCTTGCCTTTTGCAATTCTCAGTTCACGACGTACCCCCTTCCAGAGAGGCGTTTTCTGTAGTGATGAATCCATCCGGTATCCATACAAAGAGGACACCATTTCTTATAAATTGTTAGCAGGAATAATTATTCCTTTCAGTGTAATTGTTGTAAGTTAAACTTTTCTTCATTGCTTTTTATTTCCGTGGGGGTGGGGAAGAGGGAGGAGGGGTAATCTGTTAATACAGGTTTACAAAACTATTCTGTAAGATTTCTCAACCTTAAAATTATGTCCTTAGGCCAGGTGCTAAAGCAGTAGAAATGGTGGTCTGGCAAGAATAACTAAAAGGTTTTCTTTAACTGAAGTCAAACAGCTAGAATTATAGAACAGAAAAATAGTACCTTAGTACCTTAGAACTATAGTGGCTTAATTCTATAATCTGAGAGATAAAGACTTCTTACCATATTTGTTGAAAAAAACACTAATGTGTTGTGACTGTCACAATTCTTTTTATTTCAGGACTTGCAAGTTTCAGAGTGTCATTGTGCATGACCTATTAAGTCAGTATTTTTTATCTGCCACAAAATCTTTGGGAATACTTCTGTGTGTGGAAGTGTAACAACAGATACTAGCCTGTTTAAAAGAAAGATTATGGCTTCCAGTCAGATGTTACCAAATGCATAAATAGAATAAAAAGGATAAGTAGGTGTGGAGTTTTCCCCTGGATGTTTTCCTGAAGATCAGGATCAGGAAAACTCTGGGCCCATTTGCATTTAAATTACTGCAGGAGCTCCCTTAAATTGCTGCAGGTGTACTGCACCTAACCTGGCTGAAAACAGGGTACTTTTCTTCTTTCCTCCTCTTCACACCAGATCAATGAGCTGGACAGATAGTCTCTGACTACAAATCAAATTTTGGGATCTCTATCTGACTGCAGCTCCTAGGTCAGCTGAACTATCTCAAGCATATAGGGGCTCTCTATCCCTAATATATGCTGTTGGCTGAGCTAACCTAATATCTTATTATGTATGGACAAAAGTTGAGGTCCTCCTATTACCCTGTCTGTTGCCACCTCTTGTGGCTTGTCTGAGCCAGGATCAACTGATGAAATTGCTTAGCCTGGCAGAAAACAGCAGCTTTCCTTGACTACGTGGAGTGCAAATGGCTCTTGGAAGAATACTGGTGCTGAGGCAAAAAATAGCTGGGACGTGTCCTCATGAGCAGAGGGGGCAGTTGGACCTCTTCAGTTCCTATTTCATGTCCTGAGTCTGATGGGACTGCACTGCAGTTCCTGCAATGGCCCTGCAACAGGGGCCTCAAGATCCCTGTCCAGATGTGCTTAAAAGATTCAGTCTCCACTGATGGTTCTGTTGGGGGGCATCCAAACTCCTCAGAGCCACACTTTGAACAGAGCTAAAACTTCCTTATGCCAAATAAGATTTTTAGGCATATAAATATTTATCCAAGTATATTTAGGAGCCAAAAATGAAAAGGCACAGCTAAAGCTAATCCTCAGTATTGACCAGCTGTTTCTCTGGGCTGATGGGTTTCAGTCAGGAGGGGTATTATGATAATCTAACTCTGCCTTGCATATGGACTACATGGATTTTTATCAAAGTTTTAGGTCAACTTTCAGTTCATATTTGGGTGCAAGTCGCTTCTGGGTGGATTTTTTTGGTTTTTTGCAAGTGTAAAAATGTGTTCTGAAAATTGAAGCTGTGACTTGCCTGGTTTCCCTCTTCTTGGAAAAGCTGCTTCAAAAACTTACAGAAATGCTTCTGAAGCAGATGAAATTTTGGGTGGAGGGAGGGTTTGTGTGTTTTGTTAACTGGCAAGTGGCTTATGCTAAAGATCCTGCCTTTAAGAAAAGACTTTTTTTTCACCCTGTTACTGCCTTTGGGTAGTCAGTATTACTTGAGAGCATCAGTGCTTGGTCACAAGCCCATGTAGCTTATTTCATTTCTAGAGCAGCTAAAATAGCTGAGTGAGGAAGAACAGAACAGAGCATGGGAAGATTGATGTATTGCCCTCAGCACTTGGCTACCAGCCGTTTGCAGCTCAGGGACTTCCTGAGTCAGAAAAGGCTCCACTACATATAGTTTTTTGACAGATGTCAAAAATTAATTAATCCAATCTCCATTTGAGCCCATGTGAATATTTAGCTAACTAAGTTTCTTTTGCAACATCAGGGAATATCTTTAAGTTGTGAAATCAGGCTTTTCTGTCAAGATTGCTTCATAGTCAGATGGTAAAAGCAAATATTGGTGTCCTTTACTCAATGCTTAGTCAGATTACTGAAGATGAATATTCTTTGATGTCTGTCCAGTGCAGTAATTGCACTGACATCAACTAATTTTTGGTACCTGAGATAAGTGACCATCTTGCAGGTTTTGCAGCAATGTTATATGAAAGGGATTCATTATTTACCTGTCATGGCTATTTGTGCTCAGTCATCTTACTCAAAAGGTTACTTTCTAGATTAGGTGTCTATGTACTTTACTGAAAACTTTCTCAGCTTTAGTCCATGTTCTGGTACTTCTGCTTCAGCCCATGCTTGAGTGTGGTGGAGGGTGTAAAGCTTCATTGTCACCCATCTGGCAGTATTGTCTGTTTGCTTTCATGTGCAAAGCCTCTGACAAGCACACTCCATGTGCCTGGGTAGCAGTGCCTAAGTAATGGCTTCATTCACCACAGCTCTGCTTTGTTGGGGTCCAGGACCCAGCATCTCAAGTGAGAGAGAGAGCCATAATTTTAATTTTTACATGATTTTTCAAGGTAACTTTACATACATACCTACATACATACAGTCCTCCACATATATGATCATCTGTATTAATTGATCCTTTATGTACAGAATGGGACCAACTAGTTCAATATCCAAATTATCTAGAGTGAAGTTCTGTTTCTGGCATAAGGAAAAATTTACTTTCTGCATAAAATGAAGCTGCAAGAAAACAAAGTTAGATCTGCTTTCTTGCCAGTACTTGATGCATGTATCTTGGACATGCAGGGTTAAAAATCCTTGGAAAGACCTCAGTAAGACCTGTCTTTCCCTACCCTCTTTAGTTTTCTTTTCTCCCCAAAGGGTTTAATTTCCATGAGGAATAGGAAATTTCTTGGTTGAAACATCTGGCCTTTCAGATCTGGATATTAAGTCTCAGCCCTTCAGAAAAGTTTCTGGTTTTATGAAAAACCCAACAAGCTTTGAAAAATTTTGCTCAGTAGGAGTTAGTTGAAGAAGACTCAATGTAAAATGGAGTTATGCAGGAGAAAATGTTTCTAATTAGGGCCATACCAAGTAATACAGTTAAATGTTACTCCGAGAAGGCTTTGTTTTAATAAGTATTCTGCAAATAATATAATTAAGTTCATCATGAGGTAGGATAAAGTAAAAAGGTGTTTCTCTTCTGTGTGAAAGTGTTTATAATGTTTGGATATGCTTACTGCTGACTCTTGGAAAACTTAAATTTGCAGCTTAATGTTTGTAAAAAAAATAGTTTCTGAAACTATATGTGTGGGTATTAACAAAAATAGCATAATACTTTTCTTATAATGTTATTATCATTAACTTGTTCTCCTTATTTCTTTTTCAGATAATCGTAGGAGAGACTCTCTCGGTCTTTTATAATAATTTGCACTCAAATTCATTTGTCAGAAATAACTACATAGCCACTATTTACAAAGCCATTGGGACCTTCATTTTTGGGGCAGCTGCTAGCCAGTCGTTGACAGACATTGCGAAGTACTCCATAGGTAGACTGCGTCCTCACTTCATTGCTGTGTGCCAGCCTGACTGGACAAGGATAAACTGCAGCCTGGGCTACATTGAGAACTTCACTTGCCATGGGGACAAAGCAAAAATCAATGAGGGAAGGTGAGTCTTACTAACCTTGTATATTTGGTTGTATAATATTTTGTTAACCTGGGGCAATGAGTTTGACAATGCTGCATTTTTTGTGTTTCTCCTAGAATAAATTTATTGTAATGAATTTTAAACATTAAACCCTGTCTAGACCCTGGTTTTGGTTTTTTTCCAATTTGTGAAAGCCTGTTATATTAATATATAGATAAATGCCTGATTGTGTGTTTGTTTCTGCTTATGGGTGATTGTCTTTTTTTCAGTTTCAATTGGCTTATATTTGTGTTTCTAAAATGTTTGCATCCCAATGAAGAGAAGAATTTGAAATGAACCTTAGAAATTGCATATAGAATAGCAAAGGAAATGTTTTCATTTTGGCATGAAAGCAAAAACTGCACATCCATTTAAATATATGCAGGGCTATTAAAGTCACTGTATTACTTTTTCTCATTATTAAGAATTTTTAAATCTTGAATACTTATCTGCCAGTTCAATTGCAGCAAGATACTGTGGAAACAGGAATAAAGCCTCTTTCTTCACTTCAAACTTTAGTTGTTGTGCTATAAACTCAGTTTTTGAGTGCTCCTAGAAATGTTAGAATTATGTTCAGAATAATTTGAATGGCTTGAGTGACCTTACCTTTACAGAGACTTCTTTTTCCAGAAGTTCTATACACCATCTTAGAACATCTCTCTTTGTGTGGTTTTTAAGTAGATGTGTGTAGTTGTACTCACTGTCCTGTGTGCTCCTTTGCTCTTCTGGCATGTGTTCCTTATAATTTTCCAGCAGCATGTATGGTGTTTTTCATTAGCCATAGGAAAATGTTGATGAAATGTGAATGGCTGTTGGTGTAGAGGAGTAAGTGCATGGATAGGCAGTAGAGCCGTACACTGTGTGTGTGTTGCAGGGGATACAGAGGTGGCTTCTTAGAGAAGCTGCAATGTCCCACAGAGCCAGTGCCAGCCAGCTCCAAGTATTTAGTTTAACTTCTTCAGGAGTCTAAAAGTGCTTCTTAAGTGTAAAGAGGAGTGTGGGGAAAATTTGAATTGCTTGCGATGACTGAAATGGTCCTGAAATAGTCTTTCTAGGTTTTGGGGATGCTGGAAAAACAAGAGTTAGCACATGCTTAAACAAAAAAAATAAGGGGTTTTGTGTATGAGAATAGAATGGTGGAGCAATGGCATAGTGATTGCTTACCTTGTATTCTTCCCTGTGTTTTGACATCTCAGACTTCTATATTGGAAGCAAGATTTTTTTTGTCATCTCTTAACTGATCAGCTATTAGGTTTGTATTTCCTGCTACTGTCATGTTCTCCTTTTCTGTTGCTATTCTTTCCCCTGTGGAGAGATGTGAGAGGGCTCTCCTCTTTGGTCAGAGCTTGCCTTGAAGTGCTCACTTGAATGAGTACTTGCTTGTGGGGCTTCTGCTGTCAGGTGAGGCTTTTGCATGCACAAGAAGCTGTAAACAAGATGGTAGCAAGCAGTCAAAGAAGGATAGGATAGCTTAAAGTGGGATATTGTTCTGTAGAGGTGTATGACCTGGATGCAGTGATCCAGTAAATCTTCTAGGGTTTCTGATGGTCTTGGGCTGTGTGCCCACACAGAGGCCAAGTGCCCAAGGGCATTTACCTTTCAGTTAATAGCCCACTAAGAAGAGAGAGGTGGATTGCAGGGAGTATTTTACAGGAAGCTGGAAGAGGTCAGTAGTCTCTCAAGCTGTAACCCAGAGATTAATTTCTATATCAGTTGACAAAATTTTTAGTGGCACACCTAGTACCATCTACTTCTGTTTGCATAGATTAAATAGGCAGGTAGAAGTGAGGTTGCACTTGAAATGTTTTTAAAGATTCATGCTTGATTGTACAGTCAAAAAGACAAATCTAATATTTTATTTCATTGGAAACAATGAAAACAGTGTAAAAATTCCTTGTCTGCTTCCATTATTCATATTGTATTTTGTGATTATCTTTTCCCTTCTCATTTTTTCTTACGATTTTTTACTAATGAAAAGTATAAAAATAGTTTCAGTACGAAGCATCCTTGGGTAGATTAGACTTCTTGTTCTGAAATAGAATAAGTGTATGTGTGTGTGTGGAAGAGATGGAAGTAAGATGGAAGCTTCTAAAGTATATTTTGAAAATGATACAGAACTTAGGTAATCACTCAGTGCTTTCATTTCCTCCTTAACAGTAAAACTGGAAGAAGAAACATTTGAAGTAGCTTATTTTTTCCCACATGAAGATTAAGGAATAAGCTGTATAAGTTCTTTATAGTACTGGAATGTGTATGTTTGGTTCATTGTGGATTCAAAACATCACTTGCAGGAGCTTCTGGAAGACTAACCTCAAGAAAACAGCCTGTGTTTCTGGAAGCCCATAAGTTTTATGGTTGGAGGCCGATAATGTTTTAGGCAAACATATTGCATATTATGTTCCAGTACTGTTTCATGTAAATCAGATGTTTCCAACTCTTTGCCCATGTTTACTGTATTATAACATGGGGGCATGAGAGAAAAACAGTAATTTGTTTTTATTGTTCAGTGGCAGCCACAGTATTACAATACATGCTTGCCTCATTGGGAATATAAATCAATGGATTTAGGATTGATTGTCTAAATGAGTAAAGTGCCCATTAGTTAGATTCAGAAAGGTTTCTGTGAGAAACAAGCCTCATCTTTAAAAGTTTTTTTAAAGGTTTAATAAGGGATAAAAGGGACAGTAGACAGTGCTGGGTGCATAGCCATAGCTAGAGGCACACCAGTGAATTTGAACTTTCCCATTGCATTGGTCAAATACGTATTCATAAAAATTATACATATTCAAACATTTATTTGAACTCATTTACATGTTCTGGGAATTCTTTAGCTTGGTTCAACCCTTGACTTGCTTTCTAGAGTACATGCAGTAATGTGTATTACCTTTTTGAGAGTCATGTGTCACTTGCTCACTATGGCCCCTGCTGCATGTTTTCAGCAGGTGACAGTTATCAATAGTCAAAGGGTCAGGGGCAGGAGTCTTTATCACATCCACTCCTTGAATATTACCTGACTTTGCAGATAGTTTTATTTCTTTCCACACGTACTTTCAATCAACATGAGCTATTTTTCAAATATATCTGAATTATTCTCATTATTGTCACTTAGTTACAAAAATAGAAATCTTAGTTATTATTTTACAGCCACAGCTACTTCTGTAAAAGTTAATATTTTGTGAAAGCTAAAACTATCATATATACTTATCATACTGTTCACAAACCAAAACATTATCGCTAAATTATGTTCTCAGAATACCAGCTACATAGGGGTCAGAGCACTGGCCACAAACAGCTGACAAATTATACTTTATCAAAAGTAGTTAAATGTGATTACAAACTGTACTCTATCAAAATTGTTAATAATTTGCAAAAGCCAATACATAATAGCAGAAGCTAACAACTACTTAGTTATTTATAACAGTTTCTCCTTTCCAACCTGAGGCTAATAAAACAATTTCTGTGGACTGAGGCATTTTGTTTGCAATACATCATGCCGAATACAATCCAGTCCTTTTCAGGTTTAAATACCTTAGGCTCTCCTTGACGACTTTTATAGTATGTATGCACTTTGCTTTGCTGAGCCAGCAGCAGTAATCAGAGGATCACAAACACAGTGGTGTGCTTAGGAAATCTGATTCATATTTGTTGAAAAACGCATGTAAGAGTGGGCACATATACATTCAAGTTGGTAGCACTTAAAGATCTCTAAAGTATGCATGACAATCACTGGTTATATAAAAAAATTCTAGTTAAATATTAACATGACCTTTTTTTCTGTGCCTCTTCGTAAGGCAGTCCATTCCTCAGGTAATGTTTGTCATTTAATTTAAGCTAGACACAGAAGCTTGCAATGTGCTACTGAATGGCACTTTCCTGAGGTGAATGACTTATACTGAAGTGCCATCTCAAGCATTTATGGAGATGTTGCTAGGTTTGCTGTCAGCTGGTTTTGTGTAGAGCCATGTAGTTTTCCTTCTAAATATTAAGAGCAGTAACTCAATAAAGATGCCTGACCTGGTTTGTTTTAGTTACAGAAAATTAAATATGATATAGAAGCACAAGTTTTAGTATCTACAAATGAAGGGAGATCAAAGTCATGGTGTTCTGTTGTCACTGGTGCTTGCAATTGGCATGTGACTTTTAGTGTACTGGTATATACTTCTTTAATGCTGAAAATGAATTGCCTTTAGGGTACTTTCCTTAGCACCTATAAAGATAATAACTAGTCAGTTGGCTGTTTCCCCTTTCAAATAGGCAAAGCAGGGCTCAGTGAAATAGGTAGGTTTGCCAGGCTATAACCCTGATAAAGTGGCGGTGTGTGAGAGCATTGTTTCTAATCTCTAATCTCTTTGGTTTTTGCAGTTTTCATTTTTTGCTTCTCTTCCTTTTCTTCTGGCTTTCCACTGCATACCTTTGCTTGGCCTTGAGTGGATTGGCAAAATACCCAAATTTCTCAAGGAGAAATAAGTAGATAGGATACATGATGGCTTCTCCCTTGGTTATTGTTAGCTAAGGCATTTTTCCCAAACCTGTCAGCTCTAACCAGTCCATGGCAGATTGCCATCTGTCCTGTTTGTTAGTTTTCCTGCATCTAAATGACTGAACAGAAACTACAGATGCAGCAGCTCTGATTTAGTGTTTCAGTATTCTTCTGGTGAGTATACTTTGCTCTAGTTGCTGCTTGTCTGAAATGACTGTGTGAACAGTGAGTCTTGAGAGTCTAGTAGAGTAACAAAAGAGAACATTAAGAGCTGCTCTTTTCCTCTAGTATACGAACACTTGATTGGTCTGGAATAGACTTGTTTTTTAGCATCTGGCAGAGGGGGAAAAGAGACAACTTTATGAGGTATTTGTTCAGTTAAGCTGAAATACGTTGTGGTCAAGATTTCAAGACAGTGTTAGTGTGCCTTCTCACTCTGTCTTTGGGATGTACTGAACCATGATGTGGCAATATTAAGTGGTGGCTCCCTACTCATTTTGGCAATCAGAAATTGCTAATTCAACATTGGTTGCCTTTGTGTAGATAAGAATTTGTGATCTCTAGGAAATAGGCTCTGGAATCCAGGGAACACACTTGACTAGATGGACTTGAACTTGGTAAAGGTCTAGGTTAGTTGTCATCTTAAGCAAAGAATGAGTATTTCCTCTTGGTTGTAAAGCTTAATCTCAAAAATATTACATTTAAAGATTTAAATAAAGGTTCTGTTGATATTTTTTGAGGCATTTGAGAACTGAGTAATGATGATAGGTGTTTCTCTCCAGTTTTATTAAGTTCTTTCTAAAAGAAATAAAAACTAAAAGTAAATCAAATGAAGCCCCCTAAGCCTTCCCAGCAAAGAAAGAGTCAAAACTGAACAAAAACTACTCAAAATCTTTGAAGAACCCCTAAACCAAACTTCTGGTATTGACAAGTTATATTTGATTCAAAGAATATTTGAATTAGTCTTATTTAACTTTCAAACAATGTAGCAGGTACTATATAGAGCTTACGGTATTTTTAGAACTTAATTTAGGATTGTGCTGTCACTTTGAGTGTGAAAAATATATATAATTTTATAGACTTGGCAGTACAATCTGCATTTTAAAGCCTTGTGTAAAGGTCAGGTGTATTGAATCTGATACTATTTAAACTTACATTTTATCCACAAAATGTTAAAAATAAGTATTGTGGCATGAAGTATGCTGTAGTCTTACTCAGTGTCTGCTGAATAATTTCACAGGGATAATAATATACTAGGGTGTAATTATGTATTAGTTAGTGCTCATGCAAATGCTGCTTCCCTAGAACTTCAAAGCATTACAGTGTACTTCTTTTGATTTTCTCATTTTAAAATAATTTCCTGCAGTAATAATGTAGGGAAAAAAAACCCAACAAATTTGTGTTTCTCATTCCTTACTGAATACAACGTCTGTATTCAGTAAGGAATGAGAAACACAAATTTGTTAATGCTGTATTGAATTAACAACCCTTGAAAGCAAAATGCTTTTATTTTGTGTTCCTCTTCTTCCTCCTCTTTCTGATTTTCTGTTGTGCCATAGTGGCTGAAACAGAGTGATTGGGACAAATCCACTTAGTGTATACAAGTTTAAGAATTAGTTTAGATACCTGGTTATTGTGTTATAAAGTTATTCTTCATAGTTTTGGATTAATGTGAGATAAGTATTTTTATACCGATGATGGTGAAAGCTATTAAAAAGAAAACTTTATAAAATGTCACCATAAAAATGTTAAGTTATTTCAGAAAATAAATATTCTGGCTTCTCTTGTTTTTCCTAAAATATCATTTTTTACCATTTTGAGTATGTATTTTGAGTTACCTTCCCCCATTATTATAATGTCCACATTGTCTTGAAGACTGTGGAGGTGCTGTTACAATGATTGGCAAGAATGGCTTAAATATTTCATCAATGTGGAGGTGGTTGTGGAGTTTTGTCAAAAGCCCTGCGAATACTCATCCATTTTTTTAATTGTGGGAGGAACACGCTAGCTCCTTTGCATGGCTTTTTAGAGGTATCTTGACAGCCTCATCTTGGCGTCATATGCCTTCTTCAGCACCACTGGATATGTGTCTCATGGCCTCATGGGCTTGTCTTGTTTTTTACTAATCCTGGTAAGAGCCTCTGTGGCTGGATACTACCTCTCCTCGCTGAACTTTCCTACTAAGCATGAGGACCTGGGTGGCTGGAAAAGATCTTTCTAATTGCTGACTTTCTTTAATGCATTTGCATTTTGTTTTTATGCCTCTCTAGCTGTACCTTTTGGTGAGTTAAAAGGAGAAGGGTCAACATATGGCTGAATTTCTTCCTTCAATTCACTAACTTTTACTCTGAAGTTTATTTATTGAGCTCTCATTTAAGGTGTAGATTTGGAGGCCTTCCTGTCTCTTAAAACATCTACTGTTGAGATATTGCTGGTTTGTTATGGTTCTTCTTTTGAGATACAGATATGAAGGCTTTCTGTTACGTTCATACATAAGATCTGGAGCTTATAAAGCCAGATGTCCCCTTGTGATGGAATTTTATTGTCCTTTCGGACTGCAACTGAAAAATCTGGATTGAATTTCAAACCTGGATAACTGCTGGGTCCAGTTTTTGGGGTTTTTAAAAAATATATTATAACTTAGTCTTCAGGAATGCAATTCCAAACCTTATTTCTCATTTTGGAACTGATATATTGATGCAACCTCCATAACAATGCAGTTTCAGTGTTGTACAAGGAGACAGTTTCTGTTTCTGAAACTGGATGGGGCAGTATTCTTTAGGGCAAGAAGATGCATGTAGCAAAGATCTCACCCCCCCAATTATTCTGTGCCCTTTAAATGGAGAAAGTGGGGCAATTACCCATACTTAGCAGGGATCTATAATCATCACGTAAACCAAGCAGCTTTATTGTTCCGGGTGTGTAAAGTGCTTAAGTATCCCGCTCTTAGATGTGGAACGGTAGCAGATGGGAGGCTGTAAGTGTAACATGTTAATGCTGTAAGTGTAACAGTGTATTGACTATTCCTTAGTCAATACACTGCAAAGCTGGGAGAGGGAAGTAAAAGTCCAGATCTTTTCTAGTGAAGGATGTGAAAATACATCTAAGCAGTCCTTTGAAGAACTAGCCCTTTAAGCAGTTTCAGGTATGATGGCAAGTTTCTAACTGAGCAGTTAAGAGTGTGTGCATGCAGTTCTTGTGTGCCTACATACCCCGTTTTGCTTACCCTCTGTTTCTGAGCACATAGGAGTAACCTCTGTGGGTGATCTGCAAATGAGTACTGACAGTGGATGTACCTAAAGTGGTTACTGTAATTATCTTCTCCAGTATGTATTATAAAGAATTTGTTGTTAAGGCCTTTTGTAGCTGAAGTTTGAGTCATATTGTTAACTAATTTGGAGAACATGCTTTAATATTTCAGAGGTTTAGAATGAAGTTAGAACAAAATCATTATTCATTGTTCTCAAAAATCCACCTTTTCCCTTAATGGGACAGGTGAATATGAAGGAGGAACAGAGCATGGTATGAATACTGAATGCCAGCATATTCACACAGGTTGATAGTGGCCTTCTCTTCTAATGATGTTAAATTTGGTTGCAATTTGCAGTACAGTTTGTTGTATCATGTTGCTTTAACACTGGTCAAACTAATTCTCCTCAGTACAAATTCTTGTACAGTGTAATATTTTTTCCCTATATATATTTTTCCTCCTTTTTCTACCTACTCAGGCTTTCTGAATTTACTACAAATTTTTCTGGAAAGCAGTATGTACTACATTTTAGCTGAGCAGTGCAGGTTTGTCACATTAATGCAAAAACTAACTTTTAGACATTTTTGTTAGATATTACTTTTTTTAGCTCCTTTTGCTGAGTATGGACGTTGCAGTGGGACCTAAAAGTTCAGAGTTCTGGGTTGGGAGCAACACTGAAAAGCTCATGACAAAGCAGATCCAGGAATCTGCCCAGGAAACTGCCCTTCCTGATTATTTGTCAGCTCACTAAGCACATGCATAGAAATTAAACCTTTGAACCTAAAGTGATAAATATTATACCATATTGTAGAAGGCTGCTGCTTCAGAGACACCCTGTGCAGTCTGAGCTTTGTTGTATCCCAAAAGCACACTTGCACAGCTAGCAAGGACATGTATGTGTGTGAAGCACTTCCTTTGAAGTTAAACTTAACTTCAGATATTTGTAGCTGTCTAATTTCAGTCTGTCATTTTTCTGTTTGTGGTAACGGATAATGCAGCTGTCAAGATTCATAATTATAATTGTATTACTAATGTACAGATTCATGTTACAACTCAGATGTTTAAAGGAAAAAATAGTTCCCTGTTTTAGTTGATGCATAGATCCTATGCTGACTGCACTCAAAACAAGTTTTGTAGTCTGCCATTGCAAATTCAAAATGTAATCTTCAAAGGAAGTTTTTAGGAAATTAGAGCTGACTGTTTTGACATTGATAATTTATTTCAACACAATTGCCAAAGTGGTGCCCCTTACCAATCATGTGCAAGGAATTTGTCAGCTTTGTTCATATCTCCTTCTCTGGTTGTAGCCCTGCAGGAGCTGTGAGTTAAATCACTGAGCAATTCCCAGAAGCAGGATGCCAGATGGCTGGTATGGGACTGACCCATATAACTTTGTTTGAAGTTCAACCAAACTTGTGAAACTGTGATGTAGTCCGTTCTGTATATCCCATCAAAACTGTAGCTTTGTTAAAACAAAAAACTACAAGCCCAAAAAACCTTTGCAAAACTTCCAAGGCTTATGCATTATTTACTTCTTTTTAAATGAATGCTTTTGTTTTCCCTTGTTTCATTAGATAGCAACTGGTTTGCTCTGGAATTTTTAAACTAAAGTCAAGAGTCTGAACATTCACTTTAAGTTAACCCATCTGTATTAAATGACCTGTCTGTCCCTCTCCTTATCTGTCTCCCTGCCTATCAGTAAGGGGAGTATTTCTATAGTGAAGTATTATTTTGCATTAAAATTACTTGGCTTTAATAGACTGTACCAATGTTCTGTTTTGAAACAGAAGCTCTGTTGAAAACCAAACTGCACTTAATGATTCAAGCATAACTAAATGGATTACTTCTCATCTGGCAGTTTCCATCAGCATCATGAATCAGAAATCTGACATGCCAAAGACTCACTATGTGTTTACTAGGGGCATACAGCTATGTTGTATATAGGACTGATAATTTCTTTTATGGAGCTTTCAACCTGTGAAGTGCTCTACACTACTGAAATTTCTATGTATAGGAGATTTCATCAGAGGCTGATTTACTAGTTTTCACTTCTGAAAACATACATGCAAATAAACCCCACAGAAAACAACTGAAGCAGCTTGGATACCAAGGCATTTGAAAGGAATAGAAGTCCACACATGTACTACTTTTCAGATAGTGCAGCTTTTTCCTTATGCCATTGCTATTCAAGATATAATGTGGCTGGTTTGGGAACACTTACAGACCTAGTTCATCACATTTGAGAAGTTTGAGAAGGAGCTTAGTCAGGGCAACTATGCATAATTTTACTTGGAAGGAAAAATGAGCCATGGGAGTGAATAAAAGCCTTTAAATATTTAAGCCTTAGAAGCTTCTAGGCTGGTAGTGCATGTTGAAATGGGGCTGTACTTGATCTGGGAGCAAAAGGAGCTGCCTTTGCAAAAGAAACTGGTGGTAGAGAGAATTGAATATGAAAAGTGAACATGCTCTAATCAAATGAGATGCAGTTCTGCAATCTGGACCTTGTTTCTGAGCTTATATCTCCTTTGCCTGAGTGCGAATTGGACCTTTTGAGTAGTGGTAGGTAACATTCATTTTCGTGACTGAAACTAGAGCCCTTTAAGTTAAGTTCCTTAAAGAAAGAATAGCACATGTATCCCTGATTTAATAGAGATTATAATTTTCTGTCTTCATTCCCTTTATGTAAAATAATACTACTGCCAATCAAAAACCTATTATGTGGGTAAGTTATGCAGACATAATAAATGGAATAGGAGTAATCTGGTGCATGTGAGAGCAAACTACTAGTCTTTAGAAATGTTGGTTTGAGTACCCCTTGCTGCCATTTTCACATTTAGTCTTTTCCTGAGATGGAATTACTATGAAGAGAAGTAAACAAAGTCCTAATTTTTATTTTCTTCCCTGTTGGAGGAGTCTACCTGGAAATGTAATAGAAAGTTAAACTTCCCTTTTGTGCATTGAGTTAAATTGAATGATAAAATCAGAACTGTTGAAAGCTAAGTTGTTGAGTAATGGTTTTGCAATGTGCACAAGGAAATTGCAGCATGGAATTTTGTTGGACTTTGGCATATTGAAAGCTCAAAATGTACATGTTTTTGTGTGGCATGAATGACAGGATTTGGTAACTGCTTTCTCCTTTGCTAAAAATAAAAGCAAACAAGAAGTTCACGTGCAGATTGAATACTGCTTATTTTAAAAGGAAAAAACCAATAACAGTATAAAATTTTTTTTATTACTGGTTATTTTACAATCAAGTTTATTTCCCTAGTAGCTGCTGATATAAACTTCTGCTGTCAGATGCATAATAGCTAGTTTAGGGTAGTCATTGCTCTGTTAGGTTGTTACATCAGTGTGTAATACTTTTGTTCAAATAAAATTTACAGAATATCTGCACGCCTGAATGTATCATCAGTTAATTTCTTCAATTCTCAGAGAGTAAAGAAACAAACCCCCATCAAATCATGCCAGCAGAAGCTTTTAACCACCTTTGGAATCTGGTCAATCTAGCACTTAAGACAACCTTTGCAGTACTCTACTGCTGATTAAAACTACTTCATGTTGATGCTGAGCTTGAGGAACAGTTACTTTATACCCCTGTTTCTTGCACAATCAGCAGCCTTTGTTTCAAAGGCTGGTGGTTAGGAAGGTGATTAGAAATAGGTAAATACCTGTCTCTTCTTAGACCTGTTAGATTGGGTCTATGTCAGTGGATAAGCAGGGAGATTTAATTGTGTGTGATAGACTGCAAAAGGAAAAAAGTGGAAGGTCTGCAA
The DNA here is from genome assembly GCF_022539315.1 of Serinus canaria. Lineage (NCBI taxonomy): Eukaryota > Metazoa > Chordata > Aves > Passeriformes > Fringillidae > Serinus > Serinus canaria. The sequence continues at coordinate 58,677,136 of NC_066343.1, forward strand.
AAACATGGTCATGGTATCAAATCGTGTGTATTACATGTCATTACATTACATCGGCAGCTTCCTCACTATCTGCCACTGCATAAAGCAGAGCTGAGTGGATCCACCCTTCACCCCAGATGTGATTATGGGATTGTGCAAGATGCCTGCTATTCAATATTAGGTCTCCTGTTGAAAAAATTGTCAATAAAATTTTCCAGAAGAGGATTACTGAATTGGAAAGACACTGGCGGTGATTTCCAATGTGTAAATGTGTGGCTTTGTACTGAAGTGTGGGTATAATTACTGTCAGACAAGGAAAAAAGTAGAGAAATTGGTAACATGGGGTTCTGACTAGTTCCTGATATTGTTCAGAAAGTGAACTACTTTTGTATTTATTTCAACTTTTCTTTGCGGTAATGACAAGAGGGCTTAATTTCAGAGTCCTCAAAACTCCCAGCCCACGCTGATCTTGTAAGTCATAGTGGTGCAAGTCCAGCGCATGAGGAAAGAGTGAATCTTGGGAAAGCAAATTGATTGTTGAACGCAGAGAAAATTGACTTTAAAGAATGTGGTCTTTAAATGTAGAACTAGGACTTTAAACCATGGTGCTGAAATACTAGGAATATTTCACTGACAAGCATGTGGCTTGCTTGTCACAAGCATTGGCTTACTCAACACAGGCATGCTGAGCTGCAGCACTCTGGCATTTATTCTCCCTCCAGATCATGGAATGGGTAACACAAATGTCAGTGGAAGCTTTGAGTCAGACTGGGAGAATCCACGGAACTTGAAGATGGAAAGGACATGCTGGCTAATCCAGCTGGGTGTATTTATTTGCTTTGACATGGGAGCGTGCATAATGCTTTGCTGAGTCTGTTTTTCTCCAAGGGATCATTTCATAGTTCTGTAGTTACGATGGGAAGATTTCCTTATCATTCAGCCTCTGACAGGTCTATTGAAGCACCACAGGATGCCCTTTCTTGTGTAATATCTCTTTTTACTGTCACTTACTTTAATTTCTCACCATTTAGTGCTCCACTGTACCATATGTGTTAAGCTGTTCTCTAGTCTTGTCTTTCCCAAGGCTGTTAATTTCCCTGACAGATTCCTGGATTTGTCTTAACATTTCTGCACATTCAGGTGTTCACATGAAGATATTAAATGAAGACAAGACATCAAGCTTGTTTACTGAGTTCCAGTGTCAGTAATTCCAGTAATTAATGGACTTTACAAAATAATGCCAAGCAGAACTTACTACTTAAAACATGCACTTTCTTGTAAGTCACAGTCCACAAAAAATGATCCTTTAATGTGCTGTGTACTATGTTTAATTTTTCTACTAATTGAAGAAACATAACCTGTCAGGCTGGCTCTGCTCCCTGGGTTAAGCTGGCCTTGTGCATGGAAAGTAATAGAAGGTTGTCAGTGTCAAGTCCTCCAAGGCAATCTCTCTTAGTCTTGCTTATCTGGGCTTAGAAATCCTGGCTAAAATAACAGTAATTCAGCTGATATTCTTCTTGTAGGAATTGTTTGTATTTTGATTATTTTTCCAGGTATTCTTTAAAAATGCAGACAGTCAGTAATGAACCATAGTGATAAATTGTAGTCAATCTTATGACAACCTTTTTAAGAACTACTGTGTCTTTACTTGTGTCTTCACTTTTTTACTGTCTTTGTCTTTATTGGAAACCATGTGAAATTCATGACAAAGCTAAATTTCAAGAAAGAAAAACAGCCCTTAAATTACCTTGTTTTAAGACATTTTTATGATGTCCAGCTCTACTGTGTACCTTGGAAACTAGGAGTGTACTTTAAACCTCAACTGAGACCTGAAACTGGTTTTATGTTACTACTTAAGGCATTCTTCAAACTTGGGAATAATATATTGTCCAAGTGGAAGTAATTAAAGCTTATGCTTTTTTCCTGTAAAAATGAAGCCCTGTTTCTGACATAGGAAGAGATCTGTGAGGTAGGTATTGATGGAGTGAAAGACATGAACCTCTGAAAAACTGGTCTTTTAATGTCAAAATTGGAAAAAATCAGATCAAGACGGCACTTGCCAGCTCTATTTCATGATACTTCAGTTTCACCAGATATTGTTCTAAGACTATTTTGAAAAGGATATTTTGGGATCTGATTGTGAATTCTATTGGGATAAGTTAGCCTTTCTCTCACTGATGAGAGGTAGAGATTTGGAAAGTTGTCTATACCGTTTTACTGCTGGCTCATGGCAAACCAGCACTTGCAGTATTATCACAAAGAAGCCAAGTGCTTGGTTAGTCTGATAGACATGACATTCTCCTGGCTTTGGGAAGATATTATTTATGTGCTGATGAATTGTTGGGAAATTTTTCATTGTCCATCTTAGTGTTTTGAAAGGATTTTAAGATTTCTTAAAAATGTCTTTTTCTTAAAGAAGTCTAGAGACAGCAGTATTGCCAAAGAAATTGCACTGGGATTGCACAATGTACAAGTTGGATCAGTATTTTGTCCCATCTGTATTTCTGGCAATACTTTCTGTGCTAAGCACAATATTTTCAGTCATGTACGGCATACTTATCAATGCCTGATAAGAATGCATTCAAAGTTTGTAATCTTCAATCTGGGACAAGGCATTCTTAATGTATCTTAGGCTAATAGATTCCTGAAACAAGAAAGACCAGTAGTCAAGAACACATTTAAAAGGGTATAGGAATTCCAAAATATACTTAAAGAATGGTATTTTTTCCTTTCATCATTTACTAGTCTTCTAAATTCCTTCAGCTGGCAAAAGGTTGCTTTCAATAATTATAGGAAATATCATCTTATGGCCAACAGGAATAGCCCCACAGCTATTGGATAAAATAATGTCACAGGAGCCAAGAAGTCCTTATTTTGTTTCTTCTGTAGAACAGTGTGCTTTGCATTCTCACATGACATGCTTGAAGGACAGGGCTCCTCACAATGCTTGTTATGTTGGTTTTTGTTGTGGACTCTTGCCCAGAAATATGTAGTGTTTGAGTACAAGAGTGGAAATGGGATCTCTAGCTGCAGTGTAATCTTAATGGTTTTGAACTTTAAACATCTGAAGCTAGTACATTGTCAATGTTTTTCTTTTCAAGAAGCTAATTGGAAAATATTATTTGGTGAAATAAAAGTCATCTTATTTCAGACTGCTTATTTAGTACCTCTGAAACCAAAAGCTGTTGCCAGTGTTTCAAATCAACCATAAACAAAAAGCTCTAAAACTTCTGGAATAAACCTATATAGATGTTTTCTGACGCAGTTTCTAAATGTTATATGTGCCAACTAATTCAGGAAGTTTTGCAGTTTCACTTGTGCACAAGACAGTTTCAGTGCCTTCTTTGTGGTATTTGATCAGGGCATCTTTAACCTCATTATCTTGCTGTGTATGAGAGCTGCCTTTGTTACTCCTAGTCCAAAGAGTGGAAATTATTCCTTTGACTAAGAGTTTCCCTGGCCTCAGGGTCTCTGCCTGGAAGAGGCACCAAAATAAGGGACCTGGTGGATATAATAGAGGTCAGACCACAGAGCTATGAAAATTCATTAAGCTGGGCATGTTCTTGTATGCCAAACTGCTGAGTGGGAGTGCTCTGGTTGTGCAGTTAAATTGCATGGAAGGCTGGCTGAAACCTGGCTGGTGGCCTGTGAAGCAGCACTGTTGCAAGGCGCTGTGCATAAAATGGAAAAAAGTTGTGCCAACTACAGTTCTTTCATCTCCCTGCTTAAGACTAAATTGTCTTTACATTTTGCCTTCTTTTCTGAAGAGGTAGGTGGTGTTTTTTTGCATCTGTGGCTCCTCACAAAACCAGCTGTGCAGGGGAGGAGCTGGCCAGAGGAATCCTGGACTGTCAGGATTGTCAGTTGTCAGTGTCAGTTGTCAAGCCTTTGGGAGCTGAAGGCGATGTTGACACTCTCAATGACATAGCCAAGTACAAATCACTTCTATGAGTTAGTTGAAGTGTCATCTTTTGCAGTTGACTGGCTAATAAACTGCATTCCTGACTTTCCCCCTACCTTTCAATAATAAATAATCAGGGTCTCTGTGAATCATTTCAGAAAGGTGCACAAATGTACACAAAGGTGTACAAATGTAATACGAACTACTAGTTATTGTTAACTACTGCCTCTTGATGGTGACTAAACGCAAGTAATTGTTTTGGAGTGATTAACGTAATTTGTATTCATACACATACTGTGACTATAAAATAAGGACTTTTAAGAAGTAATTATATTTAAAGTATTCTGGCATTTGTCAAGATGAACTATTAAAGGACACTTGATTATTGATTATTGTCTTTGAAGATGTATTCCCTTGCTGTTCAAACTTCAGCAGAAAGTATAGTACTTACTGCCTCAGCAGAAAGTCTAGTACTTACTGCCTGATGTAGAGATCAACTTGACTCTAAACAGTGAAGTCTGTACTCTTGGTCAAAATCTGCATGGTGTGCCTAAGGAGCCTCCTTGAAGAGTAATATGGACATGTTTGCATTTTACCAATTCACTTGTACAATACAGATTAGTATCACTGCAGACTGAATGTTGTAAAAGAAAACTGATGATGTCTGATCTTTTCTTTTCCAGACTATCATTTTATTCTGGCCATTCTTCATTCTCCATGTACTGCATGCTCTTCGTAGCAGTAAGTATGCTCTTTCCATCTAAGTGATAACAAAAGATCTGTTAGCTACCCAGTAAAGAATATTTACTTGGCTGCTTTGCACAAGGGACATGGCTTTTGTAGGATGCTTGTCTGGTACAGTTAAAGACTTCTCAGTAGGAGTTGTAAGGGTGGTGATACTGGGACAAGAAGTAGAATGATGTTCATTATGCCTAAGAATACTTAATATGGTACTTGGCTTGTGTGCTGTGTCTAAAATGATCCCAGTGACAAGTGTGATCTGAAAATAAGATGCTACTTAAATTTAGTTACATTCAAAGAACTATAAACATTATAAAATTTATAAGGATTATAATACTTTTAAATTTATAAGCCTTATAGAAATCCATAATGAAACATGTCTTATCTAATGAGATGTGCAAAGCCTATTTTAAAATAAAGCAAACAAGACCCTTAAACAGTGATGAAGTATGGCTGGGCCTATAAACACGAAACAGTAGATCAAATTAAATTTTCAAATTCCTTTTTATTTTTCTGTATTTTTTAGGGACAGAGTGTACAGAGTGAGGAAAGCAAGGGGACAGTAGATATTATTAATAAGATCAATTCAGAAATGCTTCATTTGGGGATTACTGTATTTTAGTTGAAATTGTTCCAGTGAACTAGGACAAGTAATTTTCACTCTTAGGGAAGACTGATTTTATTCTCCCCTGCTAACACAGAAGGCATTAACAACTTTATGGAATTTTGTTGTTAATGTAGTTGTAAGATTAAACTCTAGTCCTGCACATAAGTTGCTAACATAATGCATAAGTTGCATAATATGTGCATTCCATGATTTTTACAGACCTCAGATTAAATTTGCATTTTTTGTCTTTGTTGCATTTCAATTTTTTCACTCTCTCATGTCCACTGTGAGTGAACCAATTGTTCAAACAAACAAAAATCCCTACACACAGAGGGGGTGGCTCTTCAAATATGGTTGAAGTAGTTTTTAAGCTATCTCGGAAGCTTGATGTTCAGTTTTGATCTGTCATGCAGGTTTTTTTATGGCTAAACCTGTTTGGATTGTCTCCCCTGCTTACCAGTCTTGTCTAATGTAAATATAAAGAGTTCATAAAAGTATTATATCCTGGGTTTGGCCCAAATATGGTGGTATCACTTCCTATCAGCTGTTAAAGTGTTTTTGCTCATTATGACTGGCAATCTCCAAAATTTTATGGGTCCACTTGTAATAGCGTTTCAAACCCAAACCCACTCTTTACATAGTACAGTGAAGCAATTACTGCTATACCCTAATACCAGCTTGCCCCTCTGGGCTCAGTCAGACCCTTCTCATCCAACATCTTCTCACATGACTTTGTTAAACAATATGAAAATGTGATACTTAAATCACACAGGAGGACAAACCTGGAGATAAGAAAAACCTTGGTAGATGTGTAGCAATGTGTACTGTTTATAATTCATACTGACTGGATTATAGTTGTCCGTCAAGGATCTGGAGCTATCTTAGCTTTTACCTCTTCCCATGTGTGTAAGGCATGTTCTTCTGCAGCCTGGGTAAACAGTGGTGGTCAGGAGGAATTCTCAACTCATTAATGAAGATAATGAGTCATAAGTAATTAGATAATACAACTCTCTAGGTGCATACAAGACAGTAGATGTCTTGAACAGCCTGGATTTAAGACCTTGTTTAGTTAACCTACTAGGCTTGGAAAAAATTCAGCCTTTGGCATGAAAGTAAAGAGTTCTTTATTTTGAAGTTACTAATTCCATGTGGCTTGAATAATGCTTTCTGGAGTGCCTGTGGCATATTCTTTTGAATCCATGCAAAGAGCTTCTCTGGAAAGTTCTGAAGAGGAAATTATGAAGCTTAGCTGTCTTGGGGCTTTGTGTGTATCAGTTTCATTCTTGGCAGCCTCCCACATGGGCAGGTAGGTAGCAAGTCAGTGCAAATCGAACCCTTCCTATGCAAGCTACATCAAAGTACCATAAATCCTGTCCTTGTGTCTGTCCTGGTTCACACACTTACTATGCTCAGGGCTGTCCTTGTGTTCACTCAGTTCTGCAGTAACTGCAAAACTTAGCTTTGCTTAGTAGCATCCTTAAACTAGAGGGGTACAAATGCTTTTAGCTCTTCTGAGATGACATTTGAACAGGAAGTGTTTCATTGGAGATCAGTTTGTTTTCCATTAATTAGTCAACGAGTTTCCAGAGCCCTGTCTGTTTCTGCACCCTTTTTTTTACTTTGGCTGAGCTATACTGCCCAGTAAAAATAAGAGGCTTTGTGGAGATTAGACTTCTACTTACTTCCTTCTGTCCAATAATAAGATTATTCATCTAGAAACTGCCATGAGGCCATTGTAGGGACATCTGAAGAAGGTTAATGGCTCCTGTGCAGTATGTTTTTGTCTTGCTGATTAACATAGCCTTAGTGCATACCAAGAAACCAAATCAAGTTCAGATGTCTTCAAAAGGACAGCTAGTGTGGGAAGGTGAGGACGACACACACACAGAGACACACACACACATGCTTGCCTTGGTGGCAAGGCAGAGTTCTGCTGGTGGCTCCAAGCCAGACCTGCAGCACTTGATGCCTTGTTCGTTTTCTGAACTCCAATGCTGGCTTCATCTGTGCCCTACACACATTCTGCAGCCATGGGCTGCGTCCCAGCAGGACAGGCTGTTAGCATGTGGCATTACTCAGAGGCTGTGTTAATCATAACCAGACACTAGAATTCCGCTTTCTGGAGTGGCTGGAGGAGTTTGGTGTGTGTGTGTGTGTGTGTGTGTGTGTGTGTGTGTGTGTGTGTGTGTGTGTTTGTGTGTGTGTGGATGTGTACCACAGAAAACGTGCTCTTAAAAGTTAGCTGCTGAATGTGTGTGCTGTGTCAGGTGAATCCATGACTCTGTAGAGAACCAGTCCTCAGAGGAGCAGCTGAGGGAGCTGGGGGTTCAGCCTGGAGAAAAGGAGGCTCAGGGGTGACCTTGCAACTCTCTACAACTGCTTCAAAGGAGGTTGTAGCCAGGTGAGGGTCCTAGGCAGCCAGCAGGAGGATGAGAGTACTTGGAAAAGACTGTCAGGTATTGAACCAGGCTAACCCTGGCAAGTGGAGGAACTGCCATCCCTGAAAGTAGTTAAAAGATGTGTGGATGTGACACGTGGGAACATAAATGAGTGGTGGACTTGGCAGTGCTGAGTTAACAGTTGAACTCAAATGATCTCAAGGCTTTTTTCCAACCTAAACAGTTTTATGATTCTATGACATTCTTGATTTGGCAACCATTTGGATTTCTTCAAGAGTCTGAATTATGCTGAGGAGTATTCCTTTCTTCTGGAGATTGCCAGAATTATCTGAGTCCTGACTGCATGGCTTTGCTGGTATCAGGAGAAAAAACTGAAATATTGAACATAATACTATGCTGCATGTCCCATCTCATAGCAGGGGCCACACATGGAACCACTCGCTGTATTAGTCAACAGATTCTCTACTTTAACTCTTTGTTGCATGAAAATATTAAATAGTTTATATTATCCATCTGTTTAAATAAGCAGTGGTATACATCTCTTGTTGCTCTCCAGTGACCACCACAGAGGTCATTGCACCTGTAAAAAAGCTGTTGTGTCTGGCTAGACAAATTTAAAGCTTGGGTTTTCAGCCCACTTCCAGGTCAAAGTTACAGTTTCTTATGTTTCCTAACATGGAATTAGTGAAACCCCAGACTCATTTGGCAGAGCTAGATGGGTTAGTTTGGGTCCAAGCACAGCTGTTATCTCTGGCATAAGAGCTTCTGCCAACAGCAGCTTTGTGTGCAAGCTAGAGGGAGTTTGACCGCAACAGTATGTGGGAATCCAGTGACCTAATAACAGATGATGAATCCCAAATTATCTGTGTTGTCCTCTCCTGATGCTGCTCCTTTTTTTTCATAATTAAACAGCTGGCATGGTCTCTCCTGTATCAAAACTACTTAATCCTGGTTTGGAAATGGGAGAGCAAGTGTAGTGGAGCACCTCTTCTGCCAGCATCCATGTGACCAAACTAGCACCTTGGCCCTAGAGGGGGAGATGCTGCAGGCAGTTTTTGCTTTGACTTTTCAAGTTAAGTATGTTTAAAAAGTTATTTTAAGTTAAAATGCTAAATGCATGTTGCCATCAGTAGTGAGAAGAGTTAGCAGAAATGGGTGTGGCCCTGAGGGTTATGTTTCTGTAACAGAATCAGTTTTGGCTGTAGCTGGCCTGGGCACTTCCCTGCCGGCACCTATCCCAGGATGAAGAATAGGGCTGCACAAACCCAGCCAAGAGGCATTGCTATTCTGGGGATGGCAACATACTTGTGCTGCTTAGACTTGGGACAGAAAAGGATGATGAATCTTACACAATGTAACTTGAGTGGCTCTCCTACAAGTCATTTTACGTATCCAAGGTCGCATGGAATTACTGATGAGAACAGGAGGGTAAGTGGTGTTTCAGTGGCTGGGACTGACAGCCTTCTTTTGCAGAGAGATCATAGGATAAACACGAGTGAAAACAGGCATTAGGCTGCTTTTGGTACTCAGTGCTCCCAAATGTGACTGTCAACCTCTGCTCTCACACTCTGATTTTAATTTTTTATGTTGGGATGGGAGGTTGAGTGAAACAGCACTCAAGTATTTTAGGTATGTCTGTTTGCAAAGCACCTATTTCTTCACTTTTGCAAATGCTTTTGACTAGAGCTAGAGAACTGTCTTTATTGTGTTCCTGCCCACATAAAAGTTGAGGACTAGTCTTCCAAAACTAATGAAAAGACATGTGTTACTGAAAATGCTTTGTTTGGCTGTAGCTGTATGTAGTATCAAGCACCTTACTTTCAGCAGATGAAAAAATAAAGGGTAACTGATCATGCTGCAAGCCCCAAGTATAGAAGCACTTTTGCTTCTACCTGTATGTGCTCCTAGTATTCTTTTAATATTGTTATTTAGACTTCTTATGGTAAGCAAACAAAAGAACCTGATTTCTCCATGGTTTGCTTGGAAGTTAGGGCCACTAGTAATAATTCCAGTATTGTGAACTGGCTCCTCTAGGACTGGGCTGAAAGCAATACATTGCAGTGCTTTAGTTCTTCTAGTAAATGTTAAAATACTAACTTCAAGTGGAAGTATTGGAAAAGAGGTAAGTGTTGTATTCCAATTTGCAGTGGAATAAAATGTTACTGTTTATCCTGCTCTATGGTAAAAATTATGTCAATGTGAAATTATTTTGGCAATGTACAGGCAAACTGAAACTGGAGGATTAAAACCCAAAAAACCCATTGCCCTCTGGACAAGTAGCATTTGTTTAGGACAGATTGATTATAGTGTTGATATTGAAGCGAAAGCTGAGGTGTTACTAGTAACAGGAATTAATGCCTATTGCTTAGGAGGCAGCTTTTGCACATCAGCTCCCTTTGACAGCAGGATGCAGCTATCGTAAAGAGCCCAGACTGGTACATATTCTGCCTTTTCTTGCTGGTTCAGCCATTTCCCCCCCAGTTCAGCTCTCCCACACATCAGTTCCCTGTAGGGCTGTTCAAACATCAGAGCTGACACAGGGAAGACAAATATGGTCAGAGTAATAGGGATATACCATCCCTTTGAACAGCTCAGGTATACCCTCACACTGAAGGCATTGCAGACCTGTATCTTTTTCCCTCACTGGAAGGGGAAGAATTAATTCTGAACTGTTGCTTCTTTCTTTTTTATTTTCTCCCAATCAAAATAAAACAAAAGAGATATAATAATGAAGATTTACCAGGGGTCATAAATATGTATTTATGAAAAGGAAGTGATCTCATTAAAAAGGCAAAAGGTATTGACAGGCAACAAAATCTAAGTTGCTTTTTTTAATTTTTTTTTTTTTTTTTTTTTTTTTTTTTTTTTTTTTTTGAGAAGCCCAGCTCATGAGTGACTCATGAATTCTTCTGTGGCTCTGTATTCCTTTTAGAATACAGTTTTCTGTTTGGATGTGAGCCTGCTGTGTTTAAAAATACATGGAAGAGACATTATCCATATTTCTGGTTTGCAGGCAGTGTCTTGTTGGCTGATGCCTATAGCTCTGTGTTTATTCATAGATGCAGTGCATCCAGGTACAAAATAAGCTGTTGCACTTCCATGTAATATTTGCATAAATGTAACATTGTATATGACACAGGTATTGTGGCTCTTTCATGCTCAGAACTGCAGTTTTTAAACTGTTTACTGGCCTTCTTATATTTCTGAAATTCCAGAGTTTGTACTAGCTGAATTATGATGAATAACTCTTATACAAAGCTATTTGAGTAACAGCATTTATACAAACTAGTTTTTATATGAAGGCATCTCTCAAGTTTCCCATAACAAGCAGAAAGGGAAGAGCTATTCTGCAAACATTTATAGTTGTAGGAGAAAACTTTGAAAATCTCTGAAGGGAGCCTTTCTGTCCTAGTCTGAGCAGGGAAGAGGTGTCTGGATTGCTGAACAGGACTAGAACAGGGATGGCAGATCACTTATCACTGTGTATCTGTCTAAATGTTTAGACAGTTCCTTTATAACATTATGCAAGAATCTAGCCTGAATATCTCAGCTTGTCCATTCTCTTGGAGGGTCATATTTTAATATGGGCTTTTATCAAAGCTGCTCAGATGCAAACTGTGTTTGGAGCAAGTGTGTTGTACTGTGACTACTGCACTGCCCTCCCCTCAAGGAAAGGCTGCAGTGTATATTTACTGATGGAGTTGGAGAGTGAATAGTTGCTTTGGCACTCTATGCATCTTCCCAGCTTCCTAATGGAAGGCTTCACAGTCTTAGGCAAGGGGATATTGTCTCCTGTAAGGATGTCCTTGGGATATATGTAAAAATGAAGTTTTCCTATTTTATAAATGTGCCTGGATTCTCAGCTGTTAATGCCTAATCCCAGGCCTCCTGAAAAATTTTGCCCCATCTTTTCATATTAGTTATGCAAAGGCTGTTTTTGTGAAGACTTCAAAACACTGGTGCCTCCTGTGCTTTCACTTCCTTCCACCCCTGCCTCATTAATAAAACCACCTATACAGAGTAGCTCCATATCTACTCCCTCCATCTCTGAAATCCCAAAGCAAACCACATACTTGTGTACATGGACTTGAGTGTGCTTAAACATTCCTAAATCAGAGCTTCTTGGTTTGGGAAAAATCCCTATGGTTTGTGGCTCTTGGGACTTTTTGGGTCAGCAGACTTGAAGTATGAGCTTTCATAACAGTAGCCAGTAATGGATCCAAATACTAGCTGTAACCACAGCAGTATTTTGTGCCTCCTAGAACAGTAATGCCATAGGGCTCTTCTGTACTGCTCAGGCAGATACCATAAACCAAAGACAGACATGACTAATAGTAAATGCTAAGCTAAGTAAAGTAAATGCCATTTACTTGCTCGCTTCTAAAACTTGTATCAACTACTAAGGTCTCTCAAAGTAGGGATTTATTTTAAAGAGAACTGACTTTCTGCAGCTTTGTTTTGTCTCCAGAGTCTTACTACTTGCACTTGGACAAACTCACAAGTGTGTTCATTTCTCTATGTCACAGGAGAGTTTCTCTCTTGGAAACTGTTTTCTCACTGTTCTGCTCTTAAGTTAATGATGCTGTGATTCCGTTAGGGTTGGAGAGACAGAAATGAGTGAAAATAGGTACATCTCTAAAGGGAAGATGTGCCTTGTTTCTTTTCTTTAGGACAGGACCCCTGTAGGAAATGCAGTTACTGGGGCCTTTGGGTATCAGGAGAAAATCTGTTTCTGAAAAGTATCAGAACAAATCAATTGGTACAAGTAGTACTGTTACTTAGTTGGGGAACACCACCTCAATCCCTCCCCTCTCCAAATTTCTTCCTTTTGACTTCCATTCTTGAACAAGTGCAGGAGGATTTCCCATACCTTAATAGGCAAAATTATTTTGCAGTGCAGAATTTCTGTATAATTGGGTTTTGGAAAAAATAAGAGAACATATTAAATATAAAATGACCAAGGAGTTTTAGGTATTGAAATTAAATATCTGAAATATAATCTTGGTTGGTGAACTGAGTAGGTTTTGGTAGATTTAAAAGAATTTTGTGCCCTTAAAGTGAAGTATTATATTAGCTGTTAGGAAGTTTCCTTGTGAAGGCACATGGGGTTGCACCTCCAGAAGTCCGTGTAGGAAACACAAGTCGCTGTACTTCCAAATTAGGTAGGCATGTGTTTATGTAAATTAATACTGCTCTGTTGAAAGAGCAAATGCTCAAAAGCCATGCTAGAAATGTGGAGTAGCAAATAATTCTCCAGTTGCAGAGACCCTTCCATTCATGTCTGTGGCTTCTTGCAAGAAGCCACAAAGTAGCTGTGAGTTTCTCTTCATTGCTTGTCTGTATTTTTAGAAATGAAGTACTAGACCATAGATTAAGAAGAAATTTGTGTTCAGGATGCGTGTGGCATAGAGGACATATTTTCATTATGGAGTAAACTAGTCGGGAAAAAAACCTGAAGATTATTTAATCCTATTAAAAAGGAAGTCTTGTGAAATGTCTTTGCACTTTTAAAAGGAACGAATGAAGCAAGCACAAGAAGCAGCAAGAAGGGGGAGTGGAGAGCCATAGAGCATAGCTAAAAGACAACTGCTGAAGGATCAGAATGCTCAGAACAGTGTGGAGGGAAGCTGGCACGGTCAAAATGTTGACAGGAGTGGGCCACTACCAGAGCAGCTTCTGCTGTGTTCATAGGCTCACAAATGTGTTCTCAGCAATATGTGAAATGCTGGTAGGAGGCATTTCAGTAGTATTACCAGATGAGATTAAGTTCCTGTGGCTTCTCAAGATCACAAGTTTTACTTATATACTTATTCCTTTCTAGAAAACAGGCTTGGGTGGGGATACAGGGATTTCCTTCTGGTTTCTTTCTCTAAGGCTATCCTATGACTTCAAAAAGGAGCAAAGGAACCTGAGGTATGCTATAAAGGAGGAGGTTCTGTAAATAGCATGAAGCCATTGCACTCTGTTAGTCAACAGGGTCAAAATAGTAGCAGGAGTTAATGCAGTGTGGTGCTAAGACATCTCCATATTGTGCATTTAATACTATATAAGGGCTAATACTATATAAAGGAAAATTTGGAATACTTCTAGTATTAAACTTGATTTACATTTAATGCATCATTGGCAAAAGCTCCTCCTCTCCTTGGCTGCTGTGTTTTCTTGCATGGACCTGATGGCCTGCTGCAGCCAGACATGTTGCTGTTGTCTTTCTAAGAACAAGTCACAGTAGTGGGAAGAAGCTTGGAAGGGTAGCACAATTCAGAGCCTGTTAAAAGCAGCTTCAGTTTGAAGCTACCTGCTTAAAAATAACATGGCATTTGCTATTGCAGCAGCTGGTTAATAAGCAATTCCTTTCACCTTAACAAAAAAACCCCAAAACCCAAACCCAATTGTAACCAGAATGACAGCTGCTATTTCTGAAATTAAGCACAGCAGTGATCAGTCAGCCTAACACTGTGGTATCATTTCTCACCCTTCTCACACCTAGTTTTAGAACACTAAATCTATTTGCTATAGAAGGCGCAAGAAAACCTTTGGCCATTTTCTGTGCATATAGAGGAGCTGATTGGTGTGAAGAATCACCTAGAATTGTGAAGTCTATAGCCAGCTGCTTGTGCTCTGCAGCTGACAGAACAGCTCCAGATCGTCTCATCTTCTCCATGACAGGAGGTTACTCTCAAAGTACAGAAATCAAGCTTTCACATAGATGTCAAATCCAAATTTCTTGTCTGATGCTTTTGCAAGCAGAAAGAATTTGAATACATGCTGCATAAGAGCAAATACTGCTTTATTGATCATTCAGTGCACTGAGCTGGCATCCTTTCAAGTTGGCATTTGCATGCCTTGCCCAATTTTTTCTTGTGTTCGTAAGGAAACCTTTTTTCTTATATATCTGTAAAAGGGTTGCATAACTTTTTTTATTTTTCCTACTATGGCTATACACCCTTTGCAAACTTACAAAAATGTTTCTATGGAAAAAAACTCCATCGCAGCAAGGTATTTTAACTGCTTTCAGGAAAATTTAGTGGGAATAGGGAAAGAGCAAAGGACAGCCAGTATCAAATCATCAGCCAGCTCTTCAGGCTACCAGTATATGCTCCTTGGACCTTCCTCTGCTCCATCAGGCACTTTGCAGTGTTCTGGTCTACAGTTGATAAATCCAGAAGTAGTATCACTCTAAGTCCATTAAAACACCTTTTGTTAAAAGAACTTGTTTTGACAGGTAATTTTTGAAGTGGCTGTATTTTCCCTAGTGGTAAGTTTGAGGCCCACAGAAATACGCAGTGCCCACCATTTGAAGGAGAAAAATTATTTTTCAGTTTAGTCTTAGGTGTAGCTTCTTTAAAGTCTGATTCTACCCTGATCTTGCTATTAAAGAAAACTGTTTATGGATAGGGTTGATGTTTTTGATGCTCCATTTATAGCTGAAAATGTCAGCATGCCAAAATTATGATGTAAGTTACTAAGAGAAACATTCCCCAAATGTTTAACTTTGGAAAGTATCACCTCTGCATCTACAGTGTCTTCTCTGTGCCTGTATTTACATGGTAAATGTTCTGCTTCTCAAAGTTAGCCATGGCTTTTGAAGTTGGCAGTGGAGGGTTTTACCAGGAGTTTGGGGTGCTGCCTTGGTGCCTGATGCTTGTGCGTTGGTTTCTACATTTCTCAAGACTGTCAGCTAAGGTTTTGTCCTTGCCCTTAAGTTTCTAAGTGTCTCTGAGAAGATATACTTGAAATGTTAAATATAACTTCCAAATGTATTGTTTTCTCAGTGAATACAGTAACTATGGTGCTTTCTTTGGCCATAGAAATAAGTTTCAGCATAAATGCAATTCTGAATGTATTTGGAGAAACTAGAGAGCTAGACAGATGTAGACAGCCAGATCCTAGACAGACCAGAGAAGAAACAAAGGCAGGGTCTTGGATTAGATTAGATAGGAAAGTAATAAATACTGCAAAATGGAGATAATACATCAAAAACATAGATATACACAACAAAACCAGACGTGAAGGGAGGGAAAATACAAGGGAACTTGAAATATTCACCAGAGTGGTAGCATGGTTAATATGCAGCTGAAAAGGATGAGGAACACAGCTCATTGAAATACACCAGAGACAACTGAGAAATGCTATCATTACATCAAGTTAGTTCTGATACTTAGCTACAGCTGCAATGCTGTGCTAAAAGTTGATTAAGGTGACTGGAATTGAGAATGAAGTTTTAAAAACTTGTCAGCTCTATGTATAGTAAACTATTTTGTATATAAGGCTTACCTGTAGTCCATTTCAGGAATAAAATACTGGTTTAACTTCCATTGGATTCTTTTTAACCCCTAAGTGGCTCTAGTATTACCAGGACCTTTATCCTGAAAATTGCTGATTTTGGTACAAAGGGAACAATATGATGGTGTTATATATAAATTAAAGTCCAAAACTATCAAACCCTGCCTTGGCAACCTTAAGAGTCTAACTATAGCACCTAGAATAGCTGTGAATATTATTTCAATAAAATTTCAATCAACTCTTTGAAAAAACCCAACACAATTTTACTGCATCTGTGCTTTCTGCATTTTGTAACTAATTTTTTTTTCTTTCAGCTTTACCTTCAGGCAAGAATGAAAGGAGACTGGGCAAGACTCGTACGTCCTACTATACAGTTTGGTCTTATTGCTGCATCTATCTATGTGGGTCTCTCACGTGTTTCTGACTACAAGCATCACTGGAGTGATGTTCTAACAGGACTGATCCAGGGTGCAGTGGTAGCTGTGCTCATTGTAAGTAATTCCTGAGGGGGCAGGTGTGTGTGAATGCTGCTTTTATGAACAGCACCTTAGAATTGCAGGCTGTGTTCACAGCAAAGCAAACCTGTATTTCTAATGCTTCAGAAATTGCTGAAACAGGGAACAACTGCTTGAACTGGTTGTAGCAATAGTACTTTGGGGAGTGAGGCAGGCTCCGGCCAAATGAGATAAGTGGCAGTTTTAGCCATTGGACATGACACTGTCTCTGCTCAAGAGCTTTTCAAATAACTGAGATGGAAATGGTAACTGCAAACCATGTAGACTTCTCTATATAAATCAAGCTTTTTGCTTCTAGCTAAATTTGAAATCTCAAGTACAATAGCACTGAACATTATATAAAGTATGTTCTTTATAAAGTAAGTTTTATAAGGTTAACAGGGGAAAAGGCCTTGAAGAAAAAGGTCTGCACCAAAGTGTCTGCCTTTGCTACCTTACACAGTGTGTTTTTTTCAGTCTGATGGGAAATTAAAGCCTTTCCCCATTTCTTGTGTGCATTCCTAGTACTAAAAATGTGTTCACAACAAGGAACCTGTGAAGCTTAGCTGTACTGATGCGTATAAAGCTAACACAGGAACCAGACACTTGCCTAAACTTGTCACAGCAGGCCCAGTTCACTTAGTGACAATTGTACTGGGTATCACCAGAGTGCAATGGTTAAGTAATCCATAGATAGATTAGGACTTCTGGAGCAGTGGGAATGAGCTGAAATCTTACTGAAGGATTCTGTTACCAAGAACTGAGGTTTAGCTGGGAAGAACCACCACCACAATAAATGCTTTGTCAGCTTTCTCAGGTCAGAAGGGTTCAAGACAAAGCTGACCACTAGTTGCAATCAATGATCAAATCTCGGAGCAGCTCTGGGAAATAGTACAGGCTGCATTAGCTGTTACTACAGGGATACATGCTGGCATAATCCAACCCCTTTTTCTAAGAAGCAGAGTACAGAGAGTAAGAAACATCAGAGATCAAAGAGGTGAAGACACTTTTATTAGGAAAACAAGTTTAGTCAAGGATGTTGGATGACTGAGAAGGTGCTTGGTAATACAAGAAAGAATTGAAAGTAGCATTACAGAGAGTAGAGTTGAAAGGTCAGGAAATTATTTTCAAAAATATACACTAGCACCAACCACCACCCTCAGACTCTTATCTGAAAGAACTGATGAGTTCCTCTCCAAAACCAGCAAGCTGAGGTTAGAGCATAGCAGCGCAGCAACTGCAAATAGATCACTAAATTGAACTGAGGGAATCTGGCACCAAGTGGAAGCTGAAACTCCCCTGGTCTGTGGCTAAAGCAGTATGCTGGATCATGAGCCAGCTGCCAGTGTAGTGGGAGATTGTTTCTTCTGCCATGGGCATTCAAGTGTTCCACAGTTCTCAGGGTTGCAGTGGGAGGGGAAGACACAATACAGGAAGGGAAGGGAGCATGTGAGGCTCTCATTTATTGCATTCCAAGTAGCACTGTGCCCAGCATATCTGCTATGGGACTTGGTGAAATGAGCAGTGGAAGACAGCAAGCTGCAGAATTGGATCAACCACCTGTCTAGTAGTGAGGGAGATGTCTCCTAGCTGTGAGGAAGTGAGGTGGTATGTTTAAAAGACTGCAGGAAAGGACTACATAGGTAGAGCTGGCCTTACAGCTGCTGGGTCCAGCTAAAGCACCATGTCTCCTGTTCTGTTCCACCTAAATTACAAAAAAAAATTTAACTAAACCTGCATTGTGGGCCCTCAAAAAAGCACATTTTGCTCCTTCATTTAGAGCTGTTCAAACTATGGCTGTTGTAATGAAATAGTGCCTGGTAAGGCAGTCAGTTAGCACAAGCCTTGAATTTGGCTTAAACCATCAGTGGCTAAATGGTCAATGGTAAGCTACTGAAAGAACAGATGTCTTAATTTTGTACAAGACTTCCCTGCTATTTTCTATTGTTTTAAACTGATTAAGCTTTTTATTAGCTTTGATCATAGAATTTGCCTGCTGCAGAGCCCTTGTTTCAAAGACTTGTGAGTGCAGGAATAATTTAACACTGATTAACGCTTAACACTAATTTGTTCACTTAGGTTGTGTATGTGTCAGACTTCTTCAAAGTGAGAGGATGTACATTTCAACCAAAAGAAGATTCCCATACAACTCTACATGAGACTCCAACAAATGGAAATCACTTTGGCAGCAATCATCAACCATGAAGAATGACCCATATCACCTACACTGCTCTGAAAGAAAACAATTTCACAAGTCTAACTCTGTAATATAAGTAATTGCCTTTAAGGGACTGCTGCTGCTCTTGGATGCTCACTTTACCTGTATATAGTAACATCTACCACAGTTATTGTACATCTAAACTTTAAATTTCTGTTGGTTCAAGCTCTTGCTTAAAAGAAAGCTATTACAACTGTAAATTTTTATTGAAAACTGTAACAAGTTATATTACATACACTGCTGTTTGTACATGCCTTGCTGAATCAACTGTGGTTTAAGTAAACACCATTAAAAAGAATTACTTGATATGGAAGCCACATGTGACACTGATGAATTTGTTCCATCCTGTCAGTGTAGTTTCTGGAAGACATCTGCTGTTACAGGTAAAGGCTTGCAGCAAAGACAATATCTCTCTTGATTTTTGTAATCCCTATTAAGAAGGAAAAAATATTAATATCTAACAGTCTTAACTGGCACAACCACTATTTAAAGTAGAGTTATAAGCATGTTACAGGTTATTAAATGGAAGTCATTGTACATCCATTTTTAGCCCCCCTTTAAGTCAAACTTTGTGATAAAGATGTTATCTGGAAATACAACAGCAATTGTGCTGTTTACCATGATGTCAACACAAGAAGTTTGCTTTACAAAAATATTCACCTTCAGTCCTCACTGCAGCCCCTTTCCTCATCACTTTTTTTCTAAAATTGCTTCATGTACAGTTAAAGTGAAGTACATACCCTCTGCAAACTTATTTTCCAGTTCTGTGTTCCCAATGGCTTTTGCAGCCTGGCACATCTGCCGAAGCAGCTCTTCTAGACGCCTCATGCAACGAATTATGCTACCTGTATGAAAGAGCAAGGACAACGTTGTGCCACATCATGTAATTGGTCCTGTCAAAGAAATAGTTCATTCTACAACCCTGTTCAATTTATCTAGAAGCCGAATGTCTTAAACCTAGTTTCCGTTTGCACAGTAAATTTCTCTGTGAGGCATTTCCTTGAAGCTGTTTCCAAATGCTTGTCCTTTCTACTGTCTTTACAGTCTCTAACGGATATCTAATCACACTACTTTCTGGGCTGTTGAGTAATTCCTAGCCAATATTTTCTTGCAAGAACTTAAGACTTCCTCAAAAATCAGACCATTAGGAGATTCACAACTTAGCTGCTTCAAGAACTACCGCAGGTTTATTTGGGGATTGTTTCTTATAAGCCTTAGTTCTTTTGCTGGCAAAGGCAGTAAAACAGTAAGTGATGTATCTTACTAATCCTGAGCAACTCAAGAGTCCATGGACCACTCTCTACCACTCCATTACATGGTTACAATAATGTACACAAACATCTTGCCACAGCTCCGACACTGCAACCCAACACCCACTTGTGATTTATTATGCATTTATCTCCTTTTTGAACTTTCCTCACAGCTCACCCCAAGTCACTGCTACAAATTTCACAAAACAACTCTTAAATGCTTCTGCTCTTCTGGCCACAAGCAAACAGCATGCTGTTCAGTCATCTCCTCCAGCAGCAGCTCCGACAGTCAAAATTACTGTAGGCAGAACAACTGTTAATGGGTAAATATGGGATGAAGGGCTTGAGGGCAGCCCTGCTGAGAGGGACTTGGGGGTGCTGCTGGATATCAGGCTCCATATGACCCATCAATGTGCATCTGCAGCCCAGAAAGCCAATTATATCCAAAGCAGTGTGGCCAGCAGGGCAAGAGAGGTGATTGCCCCTCTGCTCTCATGAGACCCCACCTGCAGTGCTGCATCCAGCTCTGGGGTCCCCAGCACAGGAAGGACATCAACCTGTTGGAGCGAGTCCAGAGGACGGCCACCAAGATGATCAGAGATGGAACAGGTCTCCTTTGAGGACAGGCTGAGAGAGTTGGGGTTGTTCAGCCTAGAGAAGAGAAGGCTCCAGGGAGACCTTATTGTGACCTTTCAATACATGGAAACACTCAAGGTCATATTGGATGGGGCTCTGAGCAACCAAATTTAGGGGAAGATGTCTCTGCTCACTGGAGGGAGTTTGGTCTCTACAACCTTTCTATAACCCCCTTACAGTATAATATTTGGGGGGGGAAGAAAAACAATATGAAAAGAACAAAGTTCAAAGCTCTTGGGAAAGTGAGACATGATAAAGTAATGCTTCTCTTCTAAAAAGCACTCATAGGGGCTCTCCAGGCCATGTTAATTTCTACAGTGAGAACAGTTTGTGTAAGAGCAGCAGTTTGTAAAACCTGTTGCAATGACACGAGATGGAAATACCCACCCATAGCCTACCGAGCACAGAGCACACACCAACACAAGTGAACTGAGAGCAGCTGCCCCAGCACGGCTGTGCTGCACTGTGGCAGGCCCTGGCTCAGCTGTCCAAGATCCTGCTCATCTCCATTTACAAGGCCAACCCCAACAGCCATTCCAGGGAGTACTCGTTTACAGGCAGCATAGCTGGGCTTGCTGCACACATAGTTTTTTGTGCGAGAAAAAGAATACTACAATTTTAAAATGAATTATTATTATTTATCCTTCCATAAAGGAAGAGTTGGTCTGCAGTTAGTAGGATATTTAACTCGGCATTCTTTCCTAATGGCTTTAAAAAGCTGCTCTTACTTTTATTTCTTCCCAACACATATTTCAGCTTCACTAGGTATTTTCATAAGCAAGTCAATGCTACTCCACTTTGTGGCAAACACACTTGTTCTTGGAACACTCAGGCTTATTTTGTATTCTGATTTTCTTTGAACTCACTACAGTTACTTGGATAACCAAGGAAAACTACTCTGGGATTTAGGAACACCACAATCCATTTAAGGCACACATAACCAATGGATGTCTGAAGTGCTTCCCTTCCTTTTGGATAAAGCACAGAAAACCAGCCTACTGAAAGTTAAGGGAATAATCAGGCACTGACCCCTGTTAAAAGAGATGACCTCAAAACAGGCCAATAAGATCTAATTTTGAGGAAGCTGGCACTATTGAGTAGAACAAAGCTGACTGTCTTAATACAAATATGGTAAATGGAAAACGTTACTGCCCAGTGTATTCTGAACATTAAAGTGTTGATGTAAAACACAAGTCAGCTGCTTTAATGTACCACATACTCAGGGTGCCTCCATAGCAAATGCAAGGCTCAGATACTCATTGAAATAGGAGGAATCTGATGACTACAGAAGCAAAGACTGCAAGGATGTGCATTGCTCAAAAGCAACTTTCTTTAGAAAGTTCCTGAGTCTATGCATTGGATGACATGCATGGATTATGTGCATGAATTCCCTTGTTATAAGGGAATCTGCAAACTTTTGCAAAGAAGAAAACAGCATTTGAGGGAGGCAAGAGTGACAGTAACAACTTCAAAAAGGAAGACTTCTAAGAGTGGTGCATCCATCTTACTCTTCACAACTTCCAACAAGCTGGTTTTTCATTCTGGCTGGACCTTTAGGGTTGACCATTCTTGTTTGACAACCCTTTGGATGGTTTGTTTTTACAAAATACCAGGCCAGTGAATCACCACACTTGTAAAAGTGAAAACAAAGTATTCGTCCTCAAAGGGTAGTGTCTAGTACTCCAGTTTTGGGAACCAAATTAATCCACCTGACACATTATATCTAGGCTTTGCAACTATCTCCACTGCACTGCTGGGCAAAACTATTCAAAAGAGAGACTTGTCACTTCTCACTTCTGTCATCTGGAAGAACTGGTTATACCAAATAAATAAAAAACTCAACTATAATGAGGACAAATGCAAGACCCGTCCTTCCTCATGACAAGCATTTGGAACATGATTTTTTTCCCTTTAACTAGAAAAAGTAAGCATTACCTTTTGTCGTAATGCTTAGAATTTCTGAGTTTTATAGAAAGTTTTTAGAATACAGTTATATCCCTTTAAAAAGGGATTCTAGATATTGAACCATCAACAGTGTGTAAAAGTAAATTTAAATATATAGTAAATTTTTTCCTCAGTTGATTTTGGCCATACAGATGCTTGAATACATTTGAGTTTATGGTAAGGTTATTCAGTAGTACCATTCCCTGTTGTAGGATTACCAACTCATACCTTCTAAAGAACAACTGATTAGCCTACCTTCAAAGACATCTGTCATTTTGCAGATGTGAGCAAAGTTAGCTCCATTTGCCCATGTATACACAACATCCATTAGGTTGGGTCTGAAAGAATTCAAGTAATTTTCTTCATCAGTTTCCAGTTTTGCTTCTGCTGACACCTTGGCGATTCTTTTTGCACACTCCTTTAAAATAAAATATTTATATTATATTTAACCAGAGTAAGAATTTAACTGACAAAAAGACATGCATATTATTAGGTACTGCATTACAGGATGAGGTTTTCTTTTTAGTGTGAAATTACTCATAATGAGAAAGTAAACCACTGTTTACATGAAGTCTGCCTACACTAAGAATCTACAGTGTAGCAAGCAAGCTTATAAAACTTTTAGAGGCACGTCCTAAATTAGCATAGAGATTTCTTTCAAACCATATAACATATTATTAATTACACATTGCAAAATCACACGCAGTGCCAGCTGAATTCGCTGATGAGAACAAAATTAGGTCTTTACACTTATTATACATTACTCATGAGCTTTGTTCATGTTAACATTAACCCTGAACTCAGATTTCTAATTACCTGCATTTGCCGAAGTGGTCCCGCCAACTGTTCAGTCAATTTTGGCATTTCACTGGACTGAAAGAGAAGATATTAAACAATCAAAAGTGCTCCCATACATTTACTCTATACCAAATTAAATGCAAAACCAGAAGTTCCATGCATGATACTGCCACTCCACATTATTCCAATAAATTCTCTGCCGTGTTTAGTGCCAAATACTAAAATTACTAAATTCCCCAAGTGTTTGTTCCTCAAACTAGATCAAAAAACAAAATCTTTCTGTATAGTATACTAACATTATGAAAAGCAGCACCTGCTTTCTGGATACTTCCAAAATTCCGCTATTTAGCTGTATCACAGTTTTGAACTGATGAATGAACTGCCATTAACTACTTTGATAGTTACAAGCTTTTAAGAATACAAAATGTTTTTAATAACTTAAGCATCAGTGGCAATATATGAAAAATTGGCTTTCCAAAATACAGGAATTTCTTTATGCCCTAGCTGTTTAGACTTAAGTATTATTGCTGAGTGAATCCCAATATTCTAATTAACAATGGCTTACCTTGGTTTCCCTTCAACTAACAAATGGAATGCATCAGCATCTGCTGCTAGTGGTTTTTTCCATATTTAGAATCAATGTGAGTGTTACATCTTGCTACCTACTTGCAAAAATATTTCATACGGAAGTTTATTTTTTACCAATTTTGTGGGGTGATATTAATGTTGTATACAGCTTGCAGATGAGAAAAGAATAACATCTGGTATTAAATACCCACACTTTTAAAAACATATGGTCTGATTTTAACAGCCTTTTAGGTATCAATTCCATATGGTACTCCAATCAATGGTCAAGGGTACTGACCATGTAACGTAACACAGACACGTCTGAGGATTAAATATATGCTCATGCCAGAGTGCAGGGTGCAGTTATTGCTGAGCATCTTCCCAAGATAATCATTCCAATTTTCAATTATAGGGAGGGGTGTGTGTGTGTATTAGTAGCAGCACATATGCTATCTATCAATACTGCTTCATTGCAAGAGGAATGCTGCAATTTAACACAACCTTTGGAGTGTCTCTCTTGAAGAAAGAGACTTCAGCATTGAAGCTGAAATGTTTTTGATAAGTTCAATGGGAGTTCATGTCATACACCTTAGGAAGCGATCAAAAATGTGCAATGGCTCAAACTGTTATGACCAATTTCTGCAATTGAATTAAAAACGGTATTGTTAGAAGACAGGAATGCCTAGAATTCTTGAATTGAAGAAGTAACTCACATTCTCTTGAAACACAAAACAGCTAAGTAGTGCAGTTGCCTGCTCTGCAGACAAATCATTGAAGAGACCATTGAACATCATTTCCGTCAGGAGTAGTTCATCAGCACTGAAATAAAAGAGAATGAAGCTTAGGGGAAAGACGTACTAATACGTAATTTTTAAATGAAGAACTATTGATATGTTTTGTGAAGCAACTGGATATGGACTAAAAAAACAGCATTTCAATTTTACTATCAGGGACACAAAATACACACACACACACACACACAAACAAACAAGTGTATTAGCTTTTTAAGGGGCATGCTAATGGTTAAGAGACTGCAACAGTATTTTAAAGAAACTAAAAGCACTTACTGGACAACAATAAAACTCTCCTGACAGATGAGTTAATATGAATAGCTGAATTAGTCAGTTTCTATCAGAATATCAAGAGATCAGAAAGAACCACAGAGTTTAGATAACTTCAGAAAAGGACTAAAACTAGTACTGTTGCTGCTTAGAAAAAAATTCAACTGGATATTTCCAAAATACTGAAGAAAGGAACAAATTTGCTTCAATTTACTTGAAGAATAAAGACTTAATAATTAATTATAAAAATAATTACATGATGCAGGTACAAAGTCCATACTTATTTGGATAGAACACCTCTATTCAGAGAGTTAATAAAAAAATACATAGGATGGGGGAAAAACAATGTATGATTTTTTGAAAAAAGAAATGTGTAACTCAAACAGTTCCAGACAGTCAGGAAGTAGACAAAACTCAGATTCAGCTTCCCACCTTGCTATCAGATTTTGTAAGGCAATTAGCTATCAAATAAACTTACCTGTAAGACAAGGACCACAGCAGTCACTGTGGTTTTAAAAATACAAAATCCTATCAAAATCTGAGTTACACTTTAAAATCTGATTCATGATTTTTTCACCTTTTTCAATATATATGTACCTGATAAATGTATTACAGTAAAATGCAACACTTCACAGATTCCTATGGAAGCAATTTTGCTCTACTGCAAACCTGTCAGTGACTCGGTAACTGCTGACAATCATTGCTACATTAATTTGTGAGTGACTGTACCAACAGTCCTGGTCAACGTCAACCACAGAAATCAAGACCTTCCCCTCATGCAATGCACAACATTAAATGAAAACACATGCTATTACCTAAGTCAGGCACAAAAATAGCCATTGTTTTGCCATTTTTATGTCTACATTTTAATTTTAAAACCTGTTGTATTTTGTCCTAAAGTTGCTACTTTACTTACGCTGCTTGAATCAGCACATTACCTTCATTACACAGAACACAGTCTCTGAAGAGCCCTTTTTCTAATTTTCTCAAAATTTTAAAATATAAACATAACGTACTAATTTTAGCAAGGACAATAAAGTGTATATACACAACAATGAATGGTTTGCACAGAAGCCAGTTACCTGCTGATTTCACAAGCAACCCGTCCTTTCATCTCAATAACATCTGAAGACGTGGCAAACCCCAGTCTTCTCAAAACACGCTTGCGGCATTTGAGTTCATCCATTTGCAGGACAGTTCTGGCTTTCTTCAGTTCTCGCTTTGCTACTTTAATATCCATAGCAATCTGGGGGGGCAGAAGGAGAGGAATTACACCTTGCTGGTTCAACAGATGCAACTGTTTTACAGACATTGTTTAATTTACATAAAGGCCTCAGAACAATGGCATGTGAACATATTACTTGACTAGTTGACTTGCCTAAGTATTCCAAGAGAAAGGTTTAAAACAGGTTTAATAATAATAGTAAAAAAAAAAATGAGCTCCATTTAACTGCTAAAATCTCTGGTAAGCTTGGGAAGTTAAGCTATTTACCAACAGTGGGAAACAAACCAAATCAGTCCACACTAAATGACAAAGAATTCTCTGTTGAGAAATGACCGCTCATCTTCTAAGACCTGTACTAAGTCTCAGCTAACCAATTATTTAATGAAATGTAAGCCAAAGGCAGAATTTTCTGCTATTAAAACTTCTCCAGTGGCTTGCAGTTCATCACAGTCACCATCTACATCCTTACAGAGACACCCTCACAAAAAGCTGCTCAGTCCATCAGGTTTTACCACATGCTGTGCTGCCCATATCAGAACCACCTCACTTCTGTGAAGTGGCTCCTGGAGAACCTGTTTTCTCAAGCAGCAGAGAAATATGAGAGCATGTTTTATGCATAACTGATTTCAGTCTAAGACAGTACAAATCTATACAAATTAAGCAATTGCTTTCAGGCTGAGAGTCAGCTCAGGAAGCAGTAGCACAATGACTTCTCTGGTGCGCTCCTCAAGCTAATAAGCCCCATCAATTCAACTTAGGTTTGCACAAATATATTAAAAAATATCAATTAAAATTATCTCTGAGACTTTTCCCACACTGCATTGTGCTATGTCTATTCAGTGAAAAAGACCTCTGTAACCTTCTAATTCCTGAAAATTTTCTCTGAAGTTTTCTTTTCAGACATACATCTGTACCAAGGAAGGGCATACCACCAACTCAGCCATTTTGTTAGTGACAATCAGTAATTCTAAAAGAGTTTGATTTGGGCTTGGTATATAAAAACAAAAGCAAATCAGAAGACAACCTCCCTCCCCACTCTATAGCTAAACATGAAGTAATTTAGTTTGTATTTTTACCTGTGCTTTTTTTTCACAAAGTTTGTATATGGTTTCCAAGTTTGGATCGTTGTGAAGAGGATGTGAATACATCCTATGCTCAAATGCCTCTATTTTTTGGATTACTTTTTTCAACCCTTGGTCCTTGATGCCCATGTCATCAATAGGGTCCAATAAGGGCACTCCATCAGGAAAACGTTTCTGTACCTCCTGAAATGATGAAAAAGGGGTTTGTTTTAAGATAAGTAACATTAAAATAAGCTGGCATAATTATAGAGACATAGGAGGCTGTAATGTAAACTATGTGACATTTCAGGAGTTTTCAAAATCTGTTTAAAATTACTTGACAAGGAAAAACAATTGACATACATCGTGACTGCCAACCCTTTTAAAGAATAAGGGTGAAGATGTGACAGAAACTTTACACGAATTTCTTTAGAACAAGTTGCCTTGGGTTTAAGGTTAAAGTACCTCACTAAACAGAGCAGAGTACTTACACAGCCTAGTGGAACTTACCTGTACAGATTTCAACACACTTTGCCTATTATCAATAGGCCTCAGGTCCTTTGGTATGTAGAGGCGGACACTGCTGATAGCTGAGACAAGATGCACCAAAACAGGAACAACCTACAAAGAGAGTGTAGTAACTCATAAATCAGCAAAAAACATACCCCTTATTACTGGTTCACAGCAAAAACCTTTTCAAGGGAAAAGGAAAACTTAGTGCTCAAGAACACAGTTGTGAGTTAAGGAATATCAGAAAGCAGGAAAATGTGGCTGATGACCTAAAGTATTCCTAAAAAAGAAAAGTAATTGTCCAAATGGGAAAATTCTGATTGCAGTTACATCTGGAGAAAGACTACAACTGAAAACAAAACAACAGCTTTTCTATTACCTTGCGTCATACCTGCTGGAATACCTCTTCTGATCCAAACCAGACAAATTATTGTCATATACTTAACTAAGAATGCTACCAGCAGAGAACATCAAGACAGAAAATACATCTTCCTAAGTACAAAAACCATCATGACACCATGAAGAATCACTACTGCATTAAACTCCAAGGTTTAAAGTTTCTGAGAACAAACCTGCAGACATATTACAATTTCCAGATCAAAGGCAGTATAACTGTTTTGATACAGGGTTTCAAACTTAAAACTTTAAAAAATGCAAATATTTTCACTAAAAAAACCCTTCAATTTAATTTTAGAATGAGAGTTTTCCAGAGCTGTCCAGAGAGGTGGTGGAGTCACCACCCCTGGAAGGATTCAAGAAACAACTGGATGTGGCACTTCGTGCTATGATGTTAGTGATAATATGGCCTTCAAGGGTTGGACTAAATGATCTTGAAAATCTTTTCCAGCCTTAACATCTTTCATAAATAAAAAAGAAATTCTGTTCCCAGAGACAAGACACTGCTTAAAAAAAAAAAAAAAAAAAAGGCGTCTGTCAAGCAGTACTACTAAAAATTTGTTACTTTAATTTATTAAGAAGGCGGAGTTAAGTGTACAGATTCTTTCTCTTCCTTAAATGCATCAGTCCGTCTTTTACCAGTGTGCAAATGGTTCGGAAATGAAGATTTGGGAAAGTTTATAAGGAACTACTGAGAATAAAAACATGCAACAAACCTGCATCTCTCCTCTCTCATCAGGTCTGGCTGGCTTTGCAGACTCAGTAGCAGAATTTTTCAAACTGTCTTTGCTGCAGTGCAGGAGCACTTCAACTACATACAATGGGTCCAATTCACCAGAATTTGGCTGTTGAGGGTACAGAAAAAGAGCAGGTCTGTAGCAGTTATTTTAAAATACAAGCAGGAATGAATAAAAACAACATGATTCCTCCAACATTAAAGATACAAAATGAGCTATGTCTCGAACCGAGTATCAGTTCAATGTTGCAGTACATTCTCAAAACACACACTCTGGTGAACTGATTGGAAGATCCCCCCCACAGAAAAACACACTTGAAAAAATTACCCTCCCCTGTCCTCCCTTGCCAGAGTCGCCTAAAGTCTGCTTGAAGTATCAGCTGCATCTGCATTTTCTTCTATATGTAGCTCGTTTGAAGTAAGCCAATATGTTTTAAAACTTTAATGCATATTTAGATCATGCTAGCAGTGCTGAACTTGGCATTTGGAAAAAAAAAAAAACCAAAACCAAAATTCAGGGGATCTCTTTTGTTTGCAGGTTCAAGTTTTCATGCACAACAA
This sequence comes from Serinus canaria, assembly GCF_022539315.1. Classification (NCBI taxonomy): domain Eukaryota; kingdom Metazoa; phylum Chordata; class Aves; order Passeriformes; family Fringillidae; genus Serinus; species Serinus canaria. The sequence continues at coordinate 58,706,503 of NC_066343.1, forward strand.
AGACCAGAGAAAAATCTTTCAAGCATAACAGCATCAGTCTGTGGCAAACGGAAAGCTGCGTCTTGCAGGCTGCATCTTTATACAACTCAAACTGTACCCATAACATCTGACATGCATTTAAAGGACAAACATGTAGATGTGGTGATTAAAGACTACTGTTCACAAGGCCATAACCTTTTTTACACACTGCTTTAAAAAAGACAGGCAATAGTTATTTGGATCAACATGCACTAGGAGTGCTCAAATACACTCCCTACTACAAACAAGTATTTTTAGGACTTAGAACAGAAGTTATAGGCCTAACACAAAAGGCAGACATCACCATTTAAAATACCATGTGTAAGCTTTCTTTTTCCAAATACAAAAGAAAAAACATTATTTTCAAAATCCCATCTTAACTCAATTCATTTTTACTGGGCAATATTTTTCATTACAAATCTACAACATACTATTTTATTCCACTGCATGCCAGCTAGCATTTTTAAGATATTCTCAGAAGTGTTATGAGAAAGTGACACCATAAACTAAAGAGAAAAACAGGGTTATCCTGTCCTGGTGTACAAGCTAAATTATTTCTTCAAGAAAGGCCAATTATGTCCTGAGGAAGAAACTGTTCCTCAGAATCATATACAAGATTTGCAGAAAGCACTCACAGCAATGTAGGAGATCCAAACCACTGCCACCCTCTGAATTAGAATTATAAAATACCACATGTACCAGATCAGTATCCAGCCAAAGCCAGGGAAGACACAATGTTGACTTGAATGAAGTAGAGACTAAACTCATAGCTGCACAAGTGTGCTACATTCTAGACATCTAGAGATGTCTAGAAAATTACAAGAGGAAAAAATATTTCTACCCATGATTGTATTGTACACTTATTAGTAAAGCAGGAGTATAAAAATCATTAACATCTGCTGCTAATATTACTCTCTTTAAGTTTAGATACACAAACATCTTTTAGAAAATGCTGACTAGACATAACTCAATCCACAACTGCTTTTTTAATGTGTACTCTTTCCTTCCATGCGTTTCTTAAAACAGTAGAGGTACTAAAAACCACTACACCCTAGAACAGCAATGGACATGTTTCTATATGCAAGATTAAAAGAAGTCTAGAACCCTTAGAACCTGTTAGCCACAGACTTCTCTGTCATATCAAGTTCAAATGATTCTTTAATTCATGCTGCATCAATTCACATGCTTCAAGGACAAAATTAAGCCCTTCTGAGCAGAGGACTGCAGAATTTTTTGAATTCTTAGGATTTTAGATTTGCCCTGAAACAGCTCTTACTTCAAGTGTTCGGAAACAAACTAAAATAAGAAAGATGATCACACCCCGGAACCAAGAAGGGTATAACCAATAACCAATTCAGAGTCCCAGATAAGTAATATCAAACTTACTGAAAATTCAATGACCATGACACAGCACTAAAAGAGATGTCTATGTAGTAAACATTATAAATACATAAGGATTATAATAATCTAAACAGGAAAGACTGACTTGCCGCATCTCAAATTTTGTTATCAATAATTTTAAAGCGACAAAAATTTCATGTCTAGAATCAGGGATGAAACAATACTGACTATCAACAGCACAACAGTATCATTAGCTTACCGCTGGCACAATCCAGTGGAAATAAAATTTCTCACTCAAAAACTTTTATGGGTTTTATGAATTCCAAAGGACATAATTATTGTGCTGCCTACTATAATGTAGAATATACAGCAAGCATCCCTGCTTGAGACAAATTCTATTCTGAACAACAGAAGACAGGAAAGTGCTATTTGTATTGACAATTTCATGGAACACTGATTGGTCTAATTATGTTGGAAAAGCAGCTACACATAATTAATAATAAACATAATTGACATGGCTCATGCATTTGCTTTCACAGTGCAAAGAACAAGGAGTATTATGTAAAATACAGACATACTACAACCTGAAATTCATTATTAATTGCACAGATTTCTCATGGGAAAAAGGATTTAGGAACTATGATACAGCAAAGAAAAGTTTGCAACTAAACTAGCAATATAGTCTGAATTCAACATAATTCCTAAAAGTAAACCCAAAGAACTGCTCTGCTTAGAGTGGATGAAGGTCTAAAGATACAGCGTAAGTAATATCTTTCCAAATAAGTATACTTGTATACTTTAAATAGTAATGGGGAATGACATCTGTGTCTCTGTACAAAAAACCATTGAACAGACACTAAAATGGGTAAACAACAACTTCATAAAGTAATTTGTTTTGCCTCTGCTCACAGAAACTAGTCTTTTCATACTGACTTTAAAAGTTCCACAGCTTAAAGTTTGTTCCTTAATTTCCAGTACCTATTGTCATTCTTTCCACACACTCAAAAGGAAAAATTCAACCCAGCTGCTAGAACAACTTAATGAAAAAAGTGCTGCTAGAGCCACATCCATCTCTTGCAAAACAGTCCATAATTTCAAAGCTATTCAAGCCCAAAGGTTTGTGTAACAGTGAGACAGGCCAGATAGGGAAGGCAAATATATATGTGAATAAAATATGACACAGATAGAAAAAATGCCTTCAAGTGACAGAGAAGCTGGCAATTTCACAAAGAAAGCTGGGACTAGGGGACAATCTGGTTTATTACTGTTTGTCTCTATGAGAAAAGAATCCACAACCAAAGATTTAAGCAACAGCACCAACGGCCCAGTTTTACAACTTGAAAAAAGAAAGAAATATGACTTTCAAAAGGAAGATGGAAAACAAAACAGAATCTCTTTTAATAAGTTCTGTATGAACACATTTTTCTAATTTCCTCTTTAATGAATATATATTAGAAACGCACCAAAAGGTGCCACAATGAACAGGCACCACCAGAACTTAACAGATACAACTTTGCATTTAGACCTAGCAAATAAACCAATGCTCTGCTAAAATTACAGCCAAAGTGCTATCACAGAAAAATATGGTTGTAACTTAGGTTTCCATTTGCAGAGCAGAGTAGCTGGTCAAAACATTTCTGAAAGGGAGACCAACACATCATCTAAGGGTTACACAGAAACCAACTATGAAAATGCATTTCTGGAAGTCTGGCTTCTATTGCATCACTGCCTTTTGTCTTTTCTTCCAAATGTCCTCAGATCCATTTCTATTGTTTTGCTCTCTTTGTATTTTAATTTTCCAACTCTATGGCAACATCTCAGAGGACAAGCAATTCCATGTCTCATGTCCTAATTTAGAACTCAAAGCACAATTTGCCAGTTTAAGATAACCTTCTTCATAGAGCTAAATGTCAGTCTCCCACTGCTCTCAGCCTTCTCTTAGGGCTTCTACAGATTTTCTGAGAGAAAACATTGAAGTACCTTTCTCATGAACAGCTTAAATTAGCACTGGCAATGTCTCAAAAAAAAACCCTAGTTTGAAATATTTTCAGTGCTATATAAAATCAAACATTTCCTCCACAAACAAGTTAAAAGTTAAAAACTGAACACCAGACTTGGAGTTTTCTTCACACTCTATAGCTTTATATCTTTACATTTTCACTTCAGCAAGTTCAGAGCTTTTTGTAAATTTGGGGTAAAAGGAAATTTTTTTTGCTTTTGAGAACTATAAAGAAATAAGAATTTTTTCTTATTTTCAGAAAACACAGTCAGGTATATATTTTGGTAATGGAGAGAATGTGTATTTTACCTTAACATTTGATTTCTTAGAGAAATTAACAACCACTCCCCATCCGTAGTCATCACCTTCATTCTTCACCTGGAAATATTGCAAGATGTTATAACATAACATATATAACAAAACCCCAGCAAGCACAACATTTTATATTTTTGATATTTACAACAGCAGTTGTGGACTACTATTCATCATGAAAACAGTATTTATGATAATGCATTACTGAATGCTTAGCAAAGAAACACAAGTAAAAACTGGTGCTTAGTGTGACATATGTAATTTTTCAAGATGGTAAACTGGCAGACACAAATGAACCTTGCAGATTTCACAAATAGGTAAAAATGACAAACAAAATAAAAGGGAAATCACATTACCTTTACCAGTCTTCCTGGCTGCAGAAAGGGCAAGCAGTACTTTGGTTTGTGAATATACTCTTCAATATCTTTACCCAGTTTTGCAAGCTGCTGGCGGATTCTGTAGTATATCACCACATTTTCTTCATTGGGAATTACAATTTTGTTGTATTGTGCTTCCAGATTATTGACTCCTATAACGAAAAGGAAAAACTCATTAAAATTAATAGCTTCACACAGATTGAGGAATCAGTGTTTCACTTTCAGATCTCCATGACTAGTATTTTGTGACCATTTCTAGTACTAATTTTTTACTTACAATAAACCATTCTCTGGAAAGCTAGAAATCTGTAAATTTGTCCACTGAATTAAATAACAGTGTTATTTTCTTAAAATAAACAAGCTCGAGAAACTGGAAAAGGCTAGCACCCAATTATCCAGGAATAACTGACCTAGGTTTGCACAGAAGCCACATAAAAACTTGCAGTGTTGTAGAAAGGTCTACCACTACAGTGGCTGCCACTGCTTTTTGTCTCCTCCTACAAAAATAAGATTGCTCAAAGATATCTTCTAAAAAGATATGTTTCAATAAGAGAAGAGTTGTTAGAAGATGGTCCTCCTAACTTGTTTTAGGCTCTGATTTATCAGTTAGAAGTCAGTATTTTCTTCCTCCAATATTTTTATGCCTTATTTAAGCAAATCAGTTTTTATTCTAAACAGTATGATTCATTCTCTTATTCTGATATCACCAGCAAAAAAAACCCCCAAAGAACATATTATTAAAAAAAAAAAAATCTGTTTTTCTTCTCTACCAACTTATCCTCTTGCATGCCATTTTTGAAGGCTCATAAGTGGCCTGGAAATCACACTTCACTGGGACTTGAGAAACAAGTCAGGGAATGCTCCTTATTTTTACCTGCCAATTTTAAAAACAAATAAGCCATCCATTCTCACTCACAGCATACTTTCTTCCTTAGTCTAAGCAGCCAATTCTGTCCTTTGTTTTTAATTGTAGCTGACAGGATTACAAAATTCTAATGCCCAGTATGGTGCCTAAACTGAAACTGTCCAAGAACTATGAAAAATGTTCTTCAGCTCCATTTTCCTATTTAAACATCAATGCTGGAATGACAGAATAAAGATCTAGGCATGTCAAGCGGTACAGGGAAATAAAGAAAGGAAATAAATACTATATTTAACTACTACTACACCTGCAAACTAACAGAAAGATAACTGAAACCCTCCCTCTGCATGGCTATCAAAGCTACATGCACATACACACTTTCTCTCTTAACACTCAACTAACAAATGAACAGATAAACTGCTCAATAATCATAATTACCTCTCATGTTTTTAAGATTCTCCTGGATTAAGTTCTGAAAGACTCACTCTCAAACACTGGTTGAAATTTCCAGACACTGACTTTGGCTCATGAAAACTCACTATTCAAGGACTGTAGGTCAAAATAAACTTACTCAGTGGAGTGCAATTAAAGTCCCAGATCTCTCTGAATTTTATTATAATTGTTTCTTACCTACAGTACTCCAAATTCATGGCACTTAAGTTCTTTTTACAGCTTGTACTGAGATACAAAAAGGTGAAAGATTTCCTTCCCTAATATTTTTCTTCCCTGCATCTCAAATGAGCCACTGAGAAGTTTTAAAATGTTTTTATTTCTTCCCACCCTATAGTTTAGCAATGTGACAACCATTCTTTTCTGACTCACAGGGGAAAGCTCTCTTCCTAAACTGATGGCACATAGCAGTATATGTCCTAAGAACAAGAGGAAATTACCAAAACTATAACATGGCAACAAATGTTGCAGCGGCAACTGTTGGCAGGAAAGACAAAAACTACACAGGTAAAAACTCCTAAGAGCATAATAAAGCATAATAAATAATGTACAATTAAAATACGCAACTTTACTCACGTGAGAACATGCAGCAATACTTACTTTCCACTATTTCTGGAATAGTTCTGTAATGTTGGAACTGATAAAATGATTTTTCTAACATATATTCAGGGTTAATTTCTTCCACTCGAAGTAAGTTCAATACCATGTTGTATGTCAGGTGGAAAGCACTATTTAAGGGATCAGCTGAACCCTGAAAAGGACACAAGAACACTTTTAATTTGAAAAAAATATTAATTGTGGCATATAAGAACACACTGGATAAATCATGATGCAATTTTTCATATGAGAAGCTTTGATGAATTGCACAATTTATCTTAAGTTTAGATTACATATTGCATAAAATCCTAAACAATTTTACTATGCTGATCATGTAAAAATATTTTTACTGTATAGGTACTTAGGATACTACTTACACAGCTAGGATATTATAAATGATATCTGAATGAAAACCCAGGTAAAAAATTTAGATGTTTCCAGTAGTTTACACTTTACACATCATCTTAACGTTTAAGTAATAGTTACTTAGCTATTTAAAGCAAGCCATTATTTTAACACTGAAAAAAACCCCCTTATTTGCAAGTCTTAAGATATACTGATCACATTGGTATCTAGGGAATTTTGTACAAAAATAGGCAATTTGCTAGATCTTTAACTTGAATTATGTCTCATTATAAAATTAATTTAACTTGCAGGTAGCTTGAGAGAAGTTGTGAACTCTCCTCTGGACATAGTCCTGGGCACTCTGCTCTAGAAGGCCCTGATAGAGCCATGGCTTTGAAAAAGATGACCTCCACAGGTCCCTTACAACCCCCCCCCCTCCTTTCTGAGAATTTTTTTTTTCTGTTTTTTTTTTTAATGCAGCATGTACAGGTATTTTGATTAACCTAAGAATAAAAGATTCTGAGAAAGCATTACAGGAAACCATTACCTTCTTTATCCATTCTTATTTTTTAAGAATATCTACTACTGTCCTCTGTCAAAAAGGAGTACTGGACTAAGTAAATGCATCTTTGGTTCTGATTCATCATTGGTTGTTACTAAGTTCTACCCAAGAGGACAACCTTGTTATCATAAAACAGCAAACATTTAATTAATATGGACTAAAACAACCAGTTATTCAAAGAACAAACAAAACACTTGAACAGTATCCAAAGAAGATCTAGAAGAGTTGAACACACAGCCTCTCCAAGCAAGGGCAAGCCTGAGAAACTGTGTCTCACTTAAATGACAGCACAGAAAGCCACCTTGACACACCAAATTGCTGACATCAGATGAGAGAGATCTAACACTTCTGAAGTACAGAACTGCCCAACTGTGGGCATCCAAGTAGCACTAGTGTTAAAGGAAGGGGTATTTGACAGTCCTTCAGAAAGGATATGAGGGAAATTCAGGAGTTATGAAACAGAAAATTAAAGTTTGTGTGTAACTAAAGCAGTGGAAAACAGAAGCAGACAGCTGGACAGAACATAGGACAACAGCAACATAAATGTTTTTTTTTTTCACAAAGCCAAGATAGATCTCACAAATATTTCAGAGCTTTTTGAAGGTGTTAACAAGGACGTGGATTATCATACCTCCTTGATTCCTGAAATGCTTATGACAATACACTCACCTCCAACAATGTAACATAATAAAGCGTCTAAGTGTTTACAGGAATTTTAAAAACTAAACTGTTGTGAACTCCTAAACAGAAAACAAGTGCAATTTCAGTGTTTTGCAAAACAAAATTTCCCAGAGACTTAAAGAGGGCTGGACTTATAAGAAATGTAAAAAAGGCAAAGACAGAAAAATAGCAAAGTCTGCTAAAAATTGTACTAGATGTCTGAAGCCATTCACAAACAAATGACAAAGAATAAAACGGCAAGGGAAATCTAATCTGAAAGCATAATAAAAGACAATGGGCAGAGGTTGCAATGGTCTTGTACCTCTCATTCTCTTAAAATAATGTATATATGAAATATATGAGATTTACTAAACAAGAACTGCCACTTCAATAAGGCCTATCAGTAAATTAAGTTATGATTAAACATTTTAAATAACAACTAAAACATAACAAGAAAATAAGAATGTTTTCAAGATATATTTTTCATGCAACCATATGATTGTTAGAGTTCCACATATTCTATCAACATTTTAGAAGACAGAAACATTTTAGAAGCTAAGAAACACTGACACTGGAAAACATGCAACTCTGCGCCTTTTGTAAGCTCAAAAATTGCTTCACCTAAACCTTACATCTTCTTGCAACTACTTTATATGCTTTTCTCTATTAGCAGATATTTTCTTGTCATACCTAATTTAAAAAAAACACTGTCTATTTAAAAAATTAACTGATGATTTGTTTTTTATGCAAATCCAGTGGTCTTCCAGATCAAGCCAAGTATACTAGACTTTAAATGACAATAATACAATGCACACATTTTTCTTTCAATTTTAAAGGTACTGTCAGGAATTCATATACCTACATCCATTTATGCACTGATATGAGAGTAAGAGGCAGTTTGAATCCAAAACTCCTTCACATGTACACGATTTATGAATACTGTAACCCCATTTGCTTTAAGTGAGACAGAGCTTTAAGGGATTACCTTACAAATGTTAGAATCTTACTCACTGCCTCATTATTTTGTCTCAGAAAAGAACACAGTTGTTACAGAATAGCTTTCAGCATATGTTTATACTCCGAAAGTACCAGCACAAATACATGTAAAACAAGTTTTGGATAAATCATATTCTAATATTTTGCTTCCCATGGCCACTCATTCAGTCATTCTAGATTACATCCCTGAGTGGATCACAAATTCACATCTACTTTTTTACCTCAAGTGTTCTGCATCTCAGAGCAGAAGTACCTCTGAAATTAGACCATGAAATGTCTATTTAAAATAATTGAAATCATCACAGATGGGTTTCTACTAACTGAAATGTCTCACTAATTACAACATCAACAGTGGAGCTGCGGTGCTCAAGTTTCTACAGATGCCTCTGGTTTAATATATCAAATAGAGATGACAGAACTTCTGCTGCTGATGCTAGCCAATATGTAGCACAGGTTTTTTTAGACCTGATAGAAGTATTATGTATGTACCAACCTCCTGTCCATTTTTCTAAATATATTATTTATTCTAGGAAAGAGAAATTATCGCTCCATAAAAAGCTTGTCTCTCTATAACAAAAAATGCCATTTAAAAAATGGCATTTACTGAAGAATGGCACAGCAATTATGCCAGTGTCAGCTAACAGTGGTCAGATTCTTTCCTACTGCAATGTCCACTGCTCTAGTCAGGCACCAGCTAAAGAAGCTGAACACACTCATCAGCTGGCTATAGGCACTAGAGATCAGGCAAAAAGCTGCTGCGTGACTGCTCTGATCACACAATGAAACAAATCCTCTTTCCATTCCTGACATCTTGGAGGGAAAACCTTCACCATGTGCTTGCAAGACTCACAGACTATTTCAAAGAATAGAACTGTGTCACACTCCCATCTAAATGTGATCACTAAGTGAGAAAACAAGGAACTTCATACAATTACAATATACACAGAACATGCCAAGAAAGACCAAACAATTCCTGCAGATTCACTTTAAATACCTTTTCTAAAAATCAGCAGAGTTCAAATATGAAGGAGTGATTAAAAAACAAACAAAAAACCACAGCTATTTCAGAGATTACATAAGCAGACTTATTTGAAAGGCGATGTCTAAGCCAGTTGCTGATGTGGCAATTTTATTTTCAACACATGATCAGCATTTTACCATTTGAAAATGTGATCATTCTATTAAGACACAGCAGTTGAAACACAAATCCTGTTTTGGCAAATATAGTGAATTTTTCCTGTTCCATAATCTCATAAACACATCTTTCTCCAAGTTTCAGAAACTCCTGTCTTCTCAGTGTTCTCTAAGCAATACATTTGAAATCAAAGAGTTCTGAGAAGCTTATTTTATCTGAAAACTGAAACTGCTACTTTTTCAAATGAAATATTCTCTACTGTATTACACCCTCAGCACAGCCAGCATCTGCTCCATGCTTTAGTCTTTACCTAGTAAGCCAGACTATCAGTATACTCACACCTGACAGGGAGCAATCACCTGTATGCCCTTGCTTCATTTACTCAGCAGCAATATTCAAATTTTGCAGCTGCATTAGAAAACCTTATACCAAAACCTTATACTAAAAGCACAAAAAGTTGTGCTTTTATACTAAGTACACTCAAGGCATGAGTAGCCCATCAACCTTTTATGGCAAATACTAAAGACAGCCGTGATTACTGAAGAGACAATTAGTGCTTACCTAAAGTTACCTGTCAGATACATAAGGTGGAGAGAAGTAACAGGAAGGGAGGGAAGATGGGGTATATTACTGACAGGAAAATGGAAAAGGTAGGCTTTTCCTTCCTAACCTACTTTCAAAGAGTCTTCACAGTATAAAGTGTTCAACTGTGCTGGATTTTGCTCATTGCCAAGATATAATAAGACATAAATCAGTTTTAACTTACATTTTCTCCATGGTAACCTCCTCCTGAAACCCCTTTCTCAGCTCAACACTTTCGCCACTGGCTCCCAGATTGATTACTTTACTTACTTAAAAATACAGTGAAGCACTTATTTCACCCTCTGCCAGATGGCCTCCTGTCAAAATATATCAACCTTCTCTTCAACAAGCACCACCATCTGCCTCAACACCTCTCTGTCTCTGAGGAAGCCTCACCCTTGTCTCCATAGAAAAAGCTCTGTATTAGAGAAAGGGAGAACCACCAACCACTCAATGCAGAAGGATCAAGTAAAAGCCTGACTTTATGAGAGCTGCAAAAAGAGTTGATGAGAAAGACTGCCTTGAACAGGCATCAAGAAGTCACTTTCAAACATGCACTGCCTCCATGACTTACTTCTGTTTAAGAATTACCATTCCAGTTTTCCAGCTTCCTTTTTCCAAGTAATCCTGCCTCTCATTCCTGAGGACAAGTCTCCCTCACCTCAAAAATTTAACAAGACTGCAGCAGGAGATTTTTTTTCTGAATAGTTTTTAGAAAGTAGTATAACTTTGCAAGCTTTTCCATCCCTCTGGATGACAATTGCCTGGATACATGAGAACAGTCTGCATATATCAAATAAAGTTCTCAGAAATCAATGATCCCCTTTGCACTTGCAATGACTTCTCATAAAATTTTGAGCTAACTTAACAGAAGCAACCTTTCAAGTTTTCTGAGATTTGGGTTATTACATGTATGCAAAAGAACGACTGGATTAAGCTGATAATGTTAAAAATCAGGAACATAATGATAAACAATTCACTACAGAAATAATTTAGTCAAAAGCTAAAAAAAGTATGAGAATCTGAAAACTACAGCTGCTATACAGTGTTCCCTGTTTAACTGCCAATAATTTCAGAGTGAATCCTCTTCTTAACACAACCAAACAATCCAACAGGGGATTCATAATTACTGGTATAACCATTTCTTGCCCACATAAACAATAAAGATATAAAGATTGGGATGAAGAAGATTAGTGTATGGAATTGATATAAACAGTATTTTTTCCTTTTTTTTTTTTACTGTTAAGACTTGGAGGCCCTGTCTAACTAGAGATGTGAGAGCTGTCATTGCTGCATAATGGCATGTAGTGTTGAGCAAGACATACACTTGGTAAGAGTTACTCCTTCTGTTATCTCTTACAGAAGGAGAAAAATATTTACATTTTTAAATCTGTTCCCATGAAGACAGAGGAACAAATTCTCCACATAACATTTTTGTTGCCCAGCTTGTCATGGGAACATCAAATGGCAAATACTGTCTAAAACTAATTAATTTGCAAAGCAACAATTAAGTATCTTTCACAATTATGAAATTAGATACAATATAGGTCATAATTTACACCATTTTGGTCCAGTGACAGTTGCATTTGCTTATCAATGAGGTTGGTGGTTCTCCCTTTCTTATCAATGTGTCCAGAAATAAACCGAATCAATGAGTTTCCACAAAGGAAATAAAAGAAACACTTTACAGAAAGAGCAAAGAACAGAACAAACTGGTAATAACTCAAAGATCTTTCCCTTTTTTTTTTGTCATAAGGGGAAGACAGACTTAGATGTCTGTAACAGTCACAAATCACAAATTTCTATTAAAACCCTTATTTAATATAAATGAAAGCGACTGCTTGACATGTCTGTAAGACACAGAAACACCTCTTGTGAAATAGCAACATGCTTTTTTCCATGTATCAGTAATAAAATAACTACACAAATATTCAGTCTCTCTCAGAATGACAAAAAACCCCTATGCAGTTACACTGATAGCAGAATTACCCTGAGGTACATTAGCACAACGGCAAAAATCAATAAAAAATTCTTCTGTGAGTCTGTTTTTAACAGACAATGGTAAATGGCTACTTAAGCACAAATTTATTACCAATCTGGCTCACTGCTTTGCCCCAAAACCAGTTACACCAGGACAAACAGAAGCCACTGTGGGCAGCAAAATACTGCCCCAGCAGGCTTTGCTGCTGAAAATACCTCAGGCTGGAATTCAACAAATGCTCCAGTTGTAATAAGAGACCTAAAAGGAAAACAATATAACTGTTTCTCTCACCTCCAAATATCACCCTCTCAAGTTAGGTTTGAATGATGGAAATTTTTAGCCATTTGCCCTCTAAGACAGTAGGCTACTGTTGTAGCTATCATTAGTTTTACTTCAGGATGGTTAACTCCAAGTTCTGGTCTTCTCCTTGTGTTTGGAAAAAGCAAATGGTATCTCTATCTTAAAGAATAAACTAGCTGACATTCTCAACAGATTTGCTACTATAGATCTCAGGACAGTGATGTATTTATTTTATGACACTTTACAATTTAGGTAAATATGCAGTACATTAACTTAAGGACAACTGTACCCTAGCAAAGATACCAAATTCTATAAAATGTTAATAAATTTTAAAAAGTACCTTCTCATCTGTTCTCAAACCCATCCTTTTGTTTTAAGAATACAAAGGCAAAGAAAAAAAATCTAGCTTAGCCAAAATTCATTCACATTCACAGTGATGAGTTTACCAAAGTAAATTTTCCAAAAATCTGGAGGAAAACTGCTTTCCACAGATTGAACTAATAAAACTTGAGGTATTTTGTGGTATTAAAGCAGCAACCAAAATTAATAAATAAAACCTATTAGCTTAGTCCTACAGGCTCTTGAAAATCCTGAGGTGAAGTTCAAGAATGACAAACCATTTTACACACTATTTCATGCACCTCATTTTCCTATATTTTGGTTGCAAACATCAGCAAGAAGCGCTATATGCTGTTCTCTTCCATCTGCTGGCTTGCATAATTTTATGCTAAACTGTGACCCTGTTCACAAAGGTTGATTATCCATTTCCCTGATCTCTGCGATTACATGCTAGAATCTTGTTGACTTTAAAGGTGATTTTAAATTAAGGTTAGACTTAAATATCTTCCTGAATCAAAGCCTGGAAAATTCCTGCAATGCATGCTTCACAAGGATAAGGTTGGCAGCTTACAGTAAAAACAATTACTTCACATTAAAATTATTTTTATCTAAATACATTTTACAAAGTATCAAAACTACATGTTTCATTGTGATTCTCATCCATGTCACAACTTTGGAAGAATATTTACCGTCCTCAAATCACTAGTAACAATCTATTACTTTAGATTTTGCAATGTCTTTTCCAACAAGTATTAGTGCCTACTTCCAGGTAAAGTATTTCTCTCCTGATGTAGCATTTGGCAAATTTCTCAACTCGTCAGGCATTTTTCCCCCCCCAGAAGTAACTTCTCAGTCAAACCAAAGTACCACAATGTAATTAAGATGGCATGCTAAGCTGATGTTTGCAGAAAAAACTATTGAACTGTCTGAATTGCTGTCGAGTTCATTTACCTGGTACAATAAAACAATTCAAGAATTAAAATAAAATGCAATGAGACTTCTAATATAGCAGCATACAAGCCAAATAAGGCCAGTACAGCCAGCTCTATAAAATGAAGGTCCTGCCAAGGAACTAGATGTAGCTAGTGGAGTATCTCCTACAGCTTGGCACTGGGGCACTTCATGTTTCATAGACAAAAGACAAGAAAGCATATTAAAGTATATTTTACCTTGGCAGATAAAAGCATTCCTGTATTCCACTATTACAAACAGTGTAGCCAGCAGAGCTGGGGAAAGGATTGGCATTGATGAGACGACACCTCAAAGTCCTGCGCTCAGTTCTGAGCCCCTCATCTCAAAAAGGACCTCAAAGTGCTAGACCATGTCCAGAGAAAGACAGCAAGGCTCATGCAGCATCTAGAGATCCTGTTTTATGAGAAGCACCTGAGGGAATTGGGGGTGCTTATCCTCGAGAAGTGGAGGCTCAAGGGAATCCTCATTGCCCTCTACAACTGCCTGAAAAGGAGGCTGCTAGTAAGGTGAGGTCCAGTATCTTCTACTGTGCCTACAGGGAGAGGACCCAAAGAAATGGCCTTAAACTGAGAGAGGGGACATTTAGATTAGATATTAGAAACAATTTTTTCACTGTTAAGGTGGTCAGGCACTGGAACAGGTTGTCCAGGGAGGAGATGGAATCACCATTCCTGGAGGTGTTTTAGAGGGATCTGGATCTGGCATTGGGTAATATGGTTTACTGATTTAGGGCTTGCACTGGTAAATGCTGGGTTGACAGTTGGATTTGGTGATCTTAAAGGTCTCTTGCAACCTTGATGATTCTATGGTTTTTTGTAATTTTTCAGTCTGTCTCCTCCTGTGATAAGGTAAGTGGACGCAACACACGCACTGACAGGCTCAAATTCGAAGTTCAAAAACGTACTTACGCAACACATTTTCAGAGTACAGTCATTCATTCTGGTAACATTATGTTTGAATCTTATGCTCAAGATTTTGGTCTTTTAGAGACATAACAAATTACCACTGCTGAGTAACTCAACTCTCTGTAGGAATGCATCCTTGTAGCATGGCCATGTTCCAACTGGAGAAATGCTGCAATGGTTTCAAAGGCTATCTAGCATCAAGAAAAAGCTTTACACTTCCTACCTAAACTAACACAGTAACTTCCTACCTAAACAGCTTTAAAGTAAGAATAAATAGATTTTAAGAAAGGAAACAAAAAAAAATTCCAATTGAATACTTCTTAGTATCATGCAAATGTACAATTACAATTTACCACCTTCAGAAAGCTGCCCCAATAGTCTTGTAAGCATCTGAGTTTACAGATTCATGCAAGTCACCAGTTCACTAATTATTCAGTGGTCAATTACATGCTAAGGATAAACAAAGAAACCTAGTTACACTGCAGAAGACAAATGTACATAACTGAGTTTAAGAAATATTTACAAAACTCCCTTGTAAGAACTCCATCTAAGAATGGAATGCTGAATCTAAGTCTGGAGTACTGTACACAGTGTCGCAATGAACAGTGCCACAGCCAAGCAGCACAGCTGCGGCAATGCCGCTGGTACCAATTCGCTCAAAGCTCTCACTGCACTGACCACAGCAGGAGGCAGCTGACAACAGGATTCCTGGATGTTTTGCTCTAGTGTTCAGGAAATGGTTTGGATCAGACACCCCCATATTAGGGTTGAAGAGCTATGACAAAAATGTTCTATGTAAATGTTCTATCATTCTCAAGAAGGCTAATTTATTTCTTCTGGAGTTTTTTCTATAAATCTTTAGCTTATCCTGAAAGCAGAATACTACTCCCTAGGCACGTCCATGATCTTACCACCAACAAATACCACCAGTAATGAAAATCTGAGACATACTTAATGATGACTATGAATTGTAAATATTACGTAAATATAATGTATATTATGTAACTTTTAGCCTGTACTGATTTTCTTGCCCTGTTTGACATGGAATTTCCTCTAGATGCTTCGTATTTAAGAACAAAAATAAGAAGGAGGTTTTTTTGTGCTTGCACTGCTTATTTCATAAAAGGTCACTTTTACTGCCTATATAGCAATTGGCTAGTTACAGAAGCTACAGGGACATCAACATCTTAATTTTAGCCACTTCTGACGTTTTTCAGAAAATTCTAAAGGTCAATCTTTGCTTACAAGTTAAGTAGTGTCAAAAATTAATGAAATACATTAATTCATTTAGATCAGAGGAGAAGAAGCAAAATCTAACACAGCAAAGTGATTATTTTTGCCATTTATATCTTTATAATTCAAAAGGGGAAAAATCAAAGATCTTGTTGTTTCGATGAAGGAAATATTCCTTACTATTTCCTTAAAATCTAAAGCAAAACTGCAAGTATAGTATCAAAAAGAAAGTAAGAGGGAGTAGATCACTATCTTAATTCATTCAGATCGAGTTCTATAGTTCTCAAACTACTGAATTTTCAAACTTTAAGAAAAACCCACCTTCTTAATGGGTAAGCTTATTATCTCTTTATGATGAGAAATACTTGAAATACCATTTTTTTCTTATGCCATTAACAATTATTTCACATTAATTAACCTTTTTGGGGACTTTTATAAATATTATTTATAAAGATGCTCTTTTGCTTCTCTCATTATGCATACTCTCTATATTTTTCAGCTAAAAGTAAGTATGACACAAAATTATGTCTATTTTCTTCAATTATGTCCGTTTTCTTCAACAGCTTAAAAACTGACAAAAATCCAGTTAAAAAACTTAGTCTTCATACATCTCAGAAATGTGCATATGCATTAAGAGTGCATGTGAAGAAATAAATATATTACAGTCCACTGACAAAACACAAATTAAATCAAGACAAGAAATAAACACAAAAACTTAAGGCTACCATACCATGAATATTTCTAAAATTTATTTTACTGATTTTGGGTAGTTAACCGTAATGCAGCATTCATGAAAATTCTGACTTTAAGGAGGTAAATACTACCTTCGTGGTGTACAAAAGGTACATGTAATGTACATATTTTCAGATATACTATAATATGGATTAACAGGCAGCACTGACAGAGACACAACAACGAATCCACATTGGCATAATTAACAGCAGCCATGTAGGTACTTTTCTCCTTGTTCTTAATTGGCCTGAAAAAACCATTGGCATCTCCTTTTTTTGGCAACAACTCCATGCCTTTTGTTAACATAACTTGATGATGACTTGAGATGATTCACACAATTTATATTAAGTGTGGTAATACCATAAATGCTGTTTTAACACAAATTACCTGCTCTTGCACCCAGGCTACAAGCACCTAAATGGAGTGCAGCGTAACTCTCCAAGCTTTTAAATTTTAGCATGTCTCCACAATTAATGTAAGCAGCCTAAGAAAGGCAACTCACACAACAGATATTTCTTGGTGGTTATTTTTACCATGGAATTTAAGTAGAAGAGTTATGAGTAGAGTATTTCATATTCAAATTATAAAGCTAGAAGGTATTAGTGTGATAATCTGTAACAACTCCCATTACAGTTTGGGGAAGCCCTGTAATTTAATGCCCATCTCAACCATGAGTGATTTTTTCAAACTCTTAATTTACAAACTTCAATACTTTCTGCATGAACTGTCAATTTCTCAATAGCTGATTTTTGCACACTGATAGCCACTTGACTCTTCTTTATTCTATGTAACTCATTTTTGCATGACCGGGTCCGTTTCATCTATCACACTGACAGACCACTAACAAAGTTTATTTCATCACAGAACAAAATAATATAGCAACTATTATGAAAGACAAAACCTTGTCCTAGTTCACCATAAGCCTTAAATTGATGGCAGTCAGCAAGAAACAGAATACTAGAGTAGTAGCGCTATTACTAGGAAAACACCAGAGAGTTCTATCTGTCCTGCCTGATAGCCCTTTTATACAAAGGATGATACTACTTCTGTAGAAATAAGGATGATATTAGTCTTCTGACTTTGTTTCACAATACAAACTTCTATGAGAATTCACTAAAAGCTACTTTAAGAAGTTGTCATCTTCTACCTGCACGATCTTCTTGTCTCAGGAGAATAATTTTCCACATAACATTACTCAAGTGAACATAATCTTCTGGGGGAACAGAAACAAAATAAGGTCTCTCCTACCTTCAAAAGCTGCTTGCCAATGGTTGGACTCATTTTTTCATCCACCATAAGGATTACTATTCCTCTGTCATCCATACCTCGGCGTCCTGCGCGACCTGACATTTGAATGTATTCGCCTGAGGATATCTACAACAAAATGAGAAAAAGAAATTAACAAACATCAAGAAAATAGCAGGAACTCATACTGTGCTGATTTTAACTGCACAGTAAGTGACATGATGTACAAAAAGAAGAGTTTTCTAAGTTATCAAACAGTTATCACATATTGACTTCATTAGTCATACTTACCATGAAACAACAACCTAAATCCATGACTATGAACAATGCGAGTCAACAGTAAAATCTAACTATTACTCTTATACCTCGGTATCATGGGGCATAATTTTTAATAAGCACAGAAACCATTTTACTTATGTCTTTCATAACGGAAGGTTGCTGAGCATGGTGGAGATACAACGGATCTTCCACATATTGATAATGCATCTCTATCATCCTCAAATAATCCATCATTTCATTTAGATTATTCAAGAGTAACATTAATACATGATACCTGTTAAAGGAGTATTTTTATGCCTCCTAACTGTGAAATTGAAGAGTTTATAAACATCTGAGACACAGACAAGAGGCAGCTACAACTGGTTACCTTTGTCTCAGCAAGTTATAAAACAAGGGTTTTGCCATCTGTGGAACTGCATTCTCAACAACTCCCCAAGTTTCACTTTAGGTCAGATTTTAAAAACAACTTAAGCAAACTGTAAATAATTCCAGAAGTTCCAAATTTCTTCTATCTCAAAGCAAACCCATTCTTATATGTATCTTAGAGACACACAATCAAAATGAATAGTGAAACCGAACAGCCTAAACTAAGATTGAAGAAATATTTACCTCATAATTTGCATAGGTCAAGTCAATTGTCCCATTCACAAAAATTTTCCCACCTTTGAAGGATGAGCCTTGGCTCTTATAAAGCTTTGCTGCGATGACTTGAAAGGCCTCATTTCTATTTTAAGTAAATGACATACCAAGTTTTAATGAAGCCCATTTGTTCTTCAGAGTTCTCTGATACAGAATAAAATATCTGGGTATCACAGTTTTGGAAAAGGTGTGCAGAAGTCCTAGAATAGGACTTCTAGTCCTAGAATAGTCCTAGTTAGTCTGCTGCTAACCTGTATTTAATTCCCTTTTGATGCAGCTATTAAACAACCTCATGAATAATCTGAGAAACTCTGTCTTCCAAAATCTGTGTATTAACTAGGAATGGATGCGACAAAAGATTTTTGAAAGAAAAACTATTTTCTACTGTATTAAGGTGAACACATTAAGAGTAAATTTAATCCTAATAAGGTTTAAATAATTCAATTTTTCTACAGAACCTTTCCATCACTTACCCATCGGAAATCTTTTCCGTCAAATTTACTGGCACTTGTAAACAGCACAGTTCTGGCTGGCATGTTAATTCCCATAGCAAAAGTTTCTGTTGCAAATAAGGCCTAAATAAACAGACTGAAATTAAGCAAGCAAAAAAAGAGGATCTCAAGCAAACATGAAAATAGCCACAGATTGCTACACAAAACCTCTTTGGATTTTAATACATCTGTACAGTCAACACAGGAAACACAGGCATATTTAACACTTAGAAACTGGACTAAAACCATCTCTGTGCCTTTCCTTATTTCTCCTGGAAAAGCAAAAAAACTAAATAGATGGGTCCATGTGAAAAACTCCAAAAGAAAACATCATGGAGTGCAAATTATAGTAATCAATTTCAATAATTCAAATTTGCAAGAAGAAAACAGGAGTTAGCTGTCCAAAAAAACCACCACACCTTTCACCTAAGGTTACATTTTTTTGAGTATTTATCCTTAATACAACCAACAATCAGCTTGGTAAAGTCATTTATAGGAGAAAAATGTAACATAAAATAGATTAAGAAAGTATTAAAGTTAGACACTGAAAGTTCAAATACTTGTAAATAAAACCTGGAACACTTAAAACTACGGCTGCAATTGTGTAGATCTCCACTGTAATACTAGCATGTACCCTGACCTAAGGCATACTTGGATTTTCAGGATTACCAGCCTCATATTCACAACAACCTACTGACAGACTTGAACAATACCTTTATTAGGCCCTCTGAGAAAAGGATTTCTATGGTTTCTTTTAAGATAGGAAGCAAACCACCATGATGAATACCAATTCCTCGCTTCAGAAGGGGAAGCACATGTTCAACCTGGGAAGAAACATACAAAAGACCAGCAAACAAATTTTAGCATTTGTTACTAAAAGTTGTAAGGAAAGCCTCAACGCTGCCCTGAGCATTCATGTAAATTCACTATTCCCCAGTTTAAAATAAAATAACTACCCCTTCAATCTTGTAATATTCTGCTTAGAAGCTTGACTTTTTCCACTGTAAAGATGGGAAAACATCACTATGCTTAGGTATTATACAATAAATTAGACTGCAGATGCATCAATGCAATGCAACTTTTTGAAAGCCTCAGCAATCAATAACTGTGTAAGTGCATACTGCACTTCCACTTGAACTATTTCCAGACTTTTTAAACCCAGGTCTACCTCTTAATAAACTCTCATGTTCACTTCAACATAATTGGAAAAATAAAACAAGGGGTATGAACTTCACTGTTAATTCTGACATACATCTTCTGGAATTGCAACTGGAAGGAATCCTTCATAATGACCTCTTCATGAATCACCTCTTTCATAATGACAAAAAGCAATGCAGAAGATACTAAAACCTGGGGAAACGAATGAGATTATCCAATTTTATAATCTCTGTATCCCCTTATACGACACCCACAACTTTACAAGTTGCAGAAAACAGGACAGCAGCAATTCAACGCTATTCAAAAGAATCCTTTCCAATCTCCACTCACCTGAGGAAGCTTTTTGTCTTCATCTGAGAGACAATCAATTGCATTATTGAAGACTTCTTCAACCATTTTTTTTTCTTCATCTAAGAAGGAAATTTGTAAGTTATTACAAAATGCAGAAGGCTAATACCAGATGTAAATAAAGTGGTACCACATTCTAAGATTTACATAAGTGTATAATAAAAATTGAGTGAAATACTGTGAAGTCTACACAAAACCACCCACACTTGGTCAGGCAATCAAGACTTCAATTAGCCTAAAGGAGTCAGGAGTAAGCAGAAGCAGATGATCAGGAAAAATAAAACTAGAACGAACCTTTGAGAACAGTCCAAACATCAGCCACTTCCAAGCTTGGGATTTATTTATGTGCTCCCTCTCTATTTCTTAAACCTGCCCTGTTCCTCTTCTACCTACTAATCCCTGTCTGCAGGGATATAGAGGCTCTTTCCTGTTAACTCTAAAAAGTTTACACCCTTACCACTAAGTAGTACAAATATCAAGAATATACATTCAAAGGCATGCTTCTGAATAAAATATGAAAACACACCTCTGCATTTACACTTATCTTTAAATTTTCTGACAGAATTTTCTGACCTGCATTATTCTGCCACATCAGATCAAAATGTGCAAAGACTGGAGCAAATAAGCAGGCAAGAACCTTGAACAGCTCACAAACATGAAACAGTACATTGATTTACAACAAATTCCTTATTTTTGTTAAAACTCTAGATTTCCAAGAAGCAATGAGCTTAAACTTATTTGCAAAGCTTGGACTTAGCCAAGATAGAAAAAATCTTCTTTGTTTACATTTTGGTTTTTTACTTTGAGAAGCAAAGAGAAGAAGGAAATAAAAAATTAGATTGCATTGTTGAGAAAGAATAGTCTAGTGGTTTATAATACAGTTGTTTGGACTTTGCGATTATATTATTTTTCTAATGAACGTAACATGAAAATTTTGGGAAATATCTTTTTATGATCAGTCTTCTCTCATTATAGACAGAATCTTCTAGGAATTCTGGTGTTATTGTTACAATAAACGGCATACTGGAGCAAGAAATAGAGTTTAAAATCAAAGAACAGTTTGACATTGCAACGACCAAGTACTCTGTGCACCAATACCTTCCTACTGAATACAGCTCAAGACACCAGCATATTAAATTAAAAAAGTCGTATGTATTTTCCTTTTGTGTGTTCAATAGGAAAAGTAGTATTTCACATCAAACTGAATCTGTGAAGAGAATGCAACTGGATTTATCTGTACCTGTATTGAAATCTAACTTTGTCATCTGAAGTGCATAGGCTTCACAGTCTTTCTTACTGAAGCTGAAAATAATCACAGGTTGGAAATTCCTTTCCATGATCATCTTCACAATCTTAAAAACATTTGAAGGACCTGCAGAAAGATTACATTAATTTAAATTACATTTTACAACAAAAAGCATCTTATGGAGTAATTGAAACACGAGCACAACTTGCATAGAACTTTGAAAAAAAATTCATACCAAAAATTACCTCAGAATGGGTTCAAACTCACCTTTTGTTCCTCCTTTCCTTCCTTTCTGATCCCCTTTTGCTAAGTCTCCTGCATCTCTAAGCACTTGCATTGCTGTATTAAAATTATCTTCTCTGAAATCTCCCTACGTGTAAAACACAAACTTGTGAGTAGTTACTTACACAGCCCACTTAAAAATACTTAGTGCTTTGCACAGCCAGTACCATTACCCCACATATACACAGATGAAAGGACAAAAACAATGCATAAGCTATCAAAAGAGTTTACTAGGTCAGTGTCACAGCTCAAAATTGCACTGGTGTGTCTCTGAAGTTAGTGCTCATAGTTCTATCCACCACTCCACCCTCCATGCCAGACCTGCTGAATGATACAGTATTAAAACTGACTTTTAGGAATGTCCACACAAAACGACACTACCCAATGAAGGCATATCTTCAAATGCAGCACTACTGTTTACGGCATTGGTAACAGCTGAGTGAGCTAATAATAAATTTTAAGCAAGTTTTTAGTTGAAAATCACCTAAAGAAACAAAAATATTTTGTCTCTCAATTAAAGTCAAATTTAGATGCCACTATGTTTTCTTTTGAGTGAGAAACAGTACAAGAAACTTCAACTACTTTGCAGATTTACAGAAAGCAGTTTGCATTATAGAAAACAAACAAGGATGTGGGCACTTAAGACATCTCAGGGAAGTATCACTCAGCTGACTGCATGACATTAGATAATAAAAGCAATTTCTTGTATAAGACTCCAAAAATCTAAAAGCAATTCAGAGATCACCATTACTCACTTGGACTTAATTTTAACAAAAACATCCTTTATACAGCCTATCCAAATTTTGCAAGAACTCAAGTTTTTCACTTAAGTGAAGAAAACAATCTTTCAGACAAACTGAGCATTCCTTACATTTTCATCAACAACCAGATGGAGTCCATCTCCTCCTGCTGGAAATATATAATGCTGCAGTGGAGTAGGTCGATAGTCAGTGTAAATCACATGGCAAGGCTATAAAGAAAGAATTCACATAAATATTTCATAATTGCACTGTAGTATCACTTACTGAATATGAATTTTGTCCTAATGACATTGCTTAAGGAAATGAAAGTTTGCAAATGTTTTAGAGTACAAGTTGGCTACAAAAATTCTTTCTCATGAACACAAAAAGTGAAGACAGCCAGTGTTTCTTGCAGCATTACTAGGCAGATTTGAAATATTAACACCTTATAAAATCAAAGGAAAACATGTTAACGTGTATTTTGTAGAAAAAGCCTGAAGCATTATTGAAACACCTAAGAAAGGCTCACAGTAGACCTTCATGAGCATTAAAGGTTTTGATGCATTAAGAAAGCTTGTTTAGGAAAAAAAAAACCACTTCCTTTAAAACATTAGGTATTACATAAATCTCCATTTAAAAACCCCACAACCTAATGGTCTGCAACATGAAGCTTGAGGCTTTGTGCCAAACTTAATTAGACATTTTTTATACTATACTCCTTTCATTCCAAACAACATAAGAATCAATCTCCAGAGCATTTTTAAAATTTGACCAACATCTTATTGATAACAAATTTCCCAGTTCTAATTCACCAAGTCTTTGCTATATAAATGCATGTCTTAGAAAAAAACAAAATAGAATTTAAAACCTAAAGGTTACAGGACAGTCTAGATTTCTTATATAACACTTCTCTTACTTGCTTGCATGCATATATAGTATTTCCCATGAATTTAAGATTTGCTTTTGATTTCTACACTGCCTTTTACAGAGCTCCTCAGCCAAATTCTCTTAATAACCTCTTGTCTATCAACCCTCAGAAAATCACTGTCTGTTCACCATGTTTCATAATTCAAAATGTTTGCTTAAAACAGGCAGGTACCTAAATAATTGTGGAAAATAAACATTAAAAACCAGTTCTACTATTGCCATTGAGAAGCACCAGCCAGTCCACCTGCAAAAGTAGGAATTCAGCTAGAGAAGCCAGGAGTGATCCATATTATCACCTATAAGCAATAAAATTACTAAAAAGATACTCAGAGGCCCAGTTATGAACCAAACAGACAGTATTAAGCCACAAGACAAAAAGCACAGAGGTACAGCATATTGGAAATATTACCTGTTTGTGAAGATGGCAGATCCATTCAGCAAACTGACGGGCATTTGGAATAGTTGCAGAAAGGAACACATAATGTACATTATCAGGAAGCAAAATAATAGTCTCTTCCCAAACCACACCACGTTCTGAAAATATAAAAGCATATGAGAAATTTATGTGATCAAAGCAATTTCTCATTCCTGGAGCCCAAAGAACAGCATGCTTAAAAACAAAATAAGACAAAAAAATGAAACAAATCTTCTCTACACAAGTGGGGTATATAAAATGCATCAAAGTAATTTCTGCTTTGGTGAAGAAAATACAAACTGCAACACATAATTATGTAAATTCAGCCAGAAATAAATAATGAATTATTTATACAAAAATATGACAGATTTTACAAGAGAAAATTAGACTTAATTCTTCAAAAGAAAAATAAATGTTCTTTGGGAAAAAATACAAATATCTGAAAAGAAAAATAGTATATATAGGATACCTGTATCTCTCATGTAGTGAATTTCATCAAAAATTACCCATGCAACTTCACGCATAACCTCAGAACCTCTGTAAAGCATACTTCTCAAGATCTACAAAAGGAAGTAAAAGTTGAGTCCCTCCATGTGAAATAAAAACAGTCATGTTACATGGACATCAGTAAGAAAGTGCCAGAATTTTTGGTTCACTTTTACATGGATATATGAAATCATATCTTGCAAAAAACATAAAGGCATTTAAAGATAAGTTTTGAGATGCTTTCCAAGTTCATTCCAATCTAACAATCTCACTACTTGAGAAAAACTGTTTTTTCTGAAAAGAACATGAAAGAATGAGACAACATATTTCTCCAAGCTTCCACTGTCAGGTAGTTGTTACAGCTCTACAGATCTACTTCTGCCAAGACCTCTTTTTACTTCATCCTAATAGATAGCCTCCCTGTGATTAAGAGGAAATCTTTTGTCAGAAATCAAATCATTCAATCTCTTTAGCATTTCCCTACCAAAGTCATGCCTGTTCCTTTGAGGTAAAGGCAAAAAGAGGTAAATTTCAACTCATGGCTGCATTTCTACAACAGAAATATGACAAAGCTCTGTAAACAATACTTTGTTAACAAAGGTGAAAAGCTACCTATTCCTAGAGTTCTAGCACCTACTGTGAACAACTCAGCTATCCTTCAATGATTTCGCCCTCCTTATTTTGCCTTTCTAGAACAAAATACTGACCACAGGACTTAGCAAATCTGACTTTCAGCATTTGACATCTACAGAATACCCAGTGCCTTGAGCACTCAGGAAATTAAATTCTGACTTTCTCCACATTAGAATCAGAAGGCTCCGACTTACAGTTCAAAAGCATAAATTCACAGAGATTTACCTAACTTTTTAAATAATCAAAAGTTCAAACATTCAAATGGGTCATAATGAACTTTAGAACATTTTCAACCCTAATTAGGCCACTTTAGTCTTTTAAAATTAGACCTCCCCAATCAAAAAGAAAACACCGATCAAGATTTAATGTCTGTCTTACCTCAGTTGTCATTACCAAACAAGAAGCTGTAGGATTAATGGTGACATCCCCAGTCATCAAACCAACATCCTGAAATTCTTCATACATCTCACGGTACTTCTGATTACTCAAAGCTTTAATTGGACTTGTAAATATCACACGCTGCTTTTCCCTCAAAGCCAGGGCAATTGCATACCTGTATTTAAACAATATCCACATTAACCACAGCAATATCCATACTAACAGCTGTCAGGAAGACAGGGTGTATTACTCTGCTTAAGAACAAAAAAAAATGTGCAATTCACAACACCAAGAGAATGATACACAGCATTTGAATCCATGCTCCAATACATCTAGCATTTCCTCCCCAGATTATTAAGTCAGTGCAACTACATAAGCATCTCTGCAGAGCGAAAAATCTTTAAACACCAAGTCAGCTGATTTTTATGGAAACAAGAGTACATGTTGTTTTTAATTAAAAAACTGTAACCGTGTCACAACAAAACTATTATTATAATTTGAACCCATGCTCTAATATATCTCCATGTACATTTCACTTTTCATTTCAGGACTGAACCAAACCCTGACAGAGAAGTTGTTGACTAAATTAAGCCGCTGCTTCTAAGAAAAAAAAACAAAACAAAACAAAACAAAACCCACCACCACACCACACCACAGAACAAAGTCCTTACTTCTTCTAGCCAGGAGCTAGAAAACAAAGGTATTTTTTCAAGATTTACAGAAATCTGTATTGAAGAAAATTCCATTTCAATCTATACAGTAACAGCTCGACAGTTTAAAAATAAAAGCTAAGCTTAAACACAAATTAAGCCTTTCACTACTCACTAAATGATGGAAGATGTAATTTTGACATTAAAGACCAGCGAATTCAATTCTAAAACTGGTGGACTGAATGTTGTATCAAGAAATTGTGACACTTCAATTCTAAAACTGGTGGACTGAATGTTGTATCAAGAAATTGCGACACAACAGTTACTAATGGTTCAAGAAAGTGACAGAAGGGACATCACACTGTTCTTTTACTGGAGCCTTTTAGAAAAGTACTTACTCAGCACAAACAGTTTTACCAGCTGATGTGTGAGCTGACACCAACACAGACTGGTTATTATCTACACAAAGAATAGCTTCTCTCTGGAAGGCATCAAGAATAAATGGATATTCCTAGAAGAAAAAAGAAAAACATTACAGGAATTTAACACAGACTTACATCTAACTACTTTTCTGACTGATTTCGTGTGCAAATTAGAGGCAGAAATTAAATCCTGCAGACACTTGTAATTTCTGCTGATCTAAACCACTATTATGCAATGACTATTCTTTAAGTATTTTTACCTCATATCATAACTAAGATCTTTGCTGATGTCTTGTTGTCATAGCAAAAGAAAATCATGACCTGATGACTGAATTTTTGCTCATTTACCAGCTTAGGAAGTGAACTAGAATGCTGTTCCCACCTGATCTTACAGAAAGAATATCATAACAGCCTATCCACCTCATTCAACCACATAATATTTTTCTACTAAATTTTAAATAGAGAAACATCAATTTTATTTATGACAGACCATCTTTTACAGACCTTACATAAAGTACATAATTTTTCCCTCTACTTTCACTTACGATGTAAAACATGTACCAAAAAAAAAAAAGTAAATGGAATCTGCCACATACTTTTGCAGCTTTTCCAGTTCTTGGTTTCAGACCTGTGAATTCTTCATTTGCTGGAAGCGCAACCTATTAAAGATTTTTAAAATAAAAACAGTTGTAGATTTCTGTGTCCACAGCAGCGACATATCTGGCAATGTGAAGTGTATGAAAACCAGTTTGAATTTCTGTTAGCCTGTTTTTACAAGCTCATGTGTCAAGGTTTCATTCCTTCCTCTCAAGGGCTTTTCTATCAATCTTTGGATTCTCCTACCTAAGCAGTGCTGCTTCTCTCACTTCTCTGATATCCCTACTGTCTTGTGTGAGACATTACTGCTTCACCTGCCTTGAAACACTAGTTTTTTCAGCCAAGACATAATCATGTGTTCTGGCTCGTGGACATTTGAAGCAATTACTGAACTCACATTGATAATATTCCCTTTACAAATACACTGTATTTATGCTGGTAACATTCCCATTCCTGGCCAATATCTAGTATTTATTCACTTTAAATATGTAAGGTCTCTTCAGTTACTAAGTGATGGCAAACCTTTAACAGACATCTAAAAATAACAAAAACAGTACACATACAAGCTTTAGAACCCTGATCAGCAACTGTATATACAGCTCCCTCATTATGGAAGTCTGATGATAAGAGCCCTTCAATGTGACCCTAATTACTTGAGCTAGCTCTGGAAAACAGCACAGAAGAGAAATACTGCATAACAGTACAAGGAAGTTAAAATTTACATATTTGATTCTCACATGTACTCTTTCTTACAGTCATATATGGATGCAGGATGATTCAAGAAAACATTAATTTAAGAAAGCATTAATAGTGTGTAGTTTTCATACTTGAATTTGTATTTATGTTCATCAACACAATTTGAAAATTGATAGTTTTTATTACTTTGCACATAAAAAAATGTAATTTTCCATTTTAACCAACATTTATTTTTCAACAGTAATCAGCTTTAGAAGAAAGTCTTTCATTCTTGAACCAGAATAGCAGAATACCTCAATGCACTGATTTGCAAAATGCACAAAGAGAAACCTGTTTTACCAACCAGTAGGTTTTTCACCTCAAATGTTCCTGGTACCTTTACAAATATAGTAACCTATCAACATCACCATCAATTCTTTCACAATCTCTCATTTTATTCTAAGTATGATCAAAACTCCTTCTGGTAAAATATCCTACTAATTTTTCAAGTGCATTTTGCGCATGCTCGGTGTCAGATACAGACTTCAAACTCTTCACACTCTTAAATATAGTATGAAATATTTTATCTGCAGGAGTACAGAAAAGCTTTGCAGAGGGATCAGGACAGACTGCATCAATGAGCAAAGACCAGTGGTGTGAAATTCAGCAAGATCAAGTCCCAGGTCCTGCCCTTGGGTCATCACAACTCAAAGAGGCACTGCAGGCATCCCCACATGGGGGGCAGTTTTTCCTCCAAGTAACAAGCAGAAGGAGAATATGAAATGACCTTAAACTGTGAACTGGGAGACCAGACATTAGAAAAGAACTGTCAAGCATTGGACCAGGCTGTCCAGGAAAGTGGTTATCATCACTAAAGCCACTTAAGAGATGGATAAATGTGGCACTTGGGGACAAAGTTTACAGGACAACTTGGCAGTGCTGACTTAATGGTTGGACTCAATGATCTCAAAGGCCTTTTCCAACCCAAAAAATTCTGTGATTCTAGAATAAAGAATACTATTATACCAGCAATGATACACACAATTAGGTGTAACAAGTCTTATTTTTCATGTGCTTTTTCACTGCACTCACCTCATGTGTACAGCCTTCAACAGTTTCCACAGACTGCACCTTTACTTGAGGCATCAGATCTGTCAGACTAAAAAGATGTGAGTTAGGATTGCCAAAAAGTATTAAGAAATCCTGTTTTTTATAAAAGTGAACATGTTGAATTTCACATCTGCTTTAACTGCAACACTAAAAAAAAAGGATGTGCAGTCTTGGCATGGACAGGCTGCAGAAGTTACTACCAGGACTATTACCGCAAAGTTAAAGTTTTGCTACCACATAGATCTACTTTAGCTATTGACTCAAAAACTGCATCACAAAATAGCACCTGGGTCACATTTACTCACATAAAGTTTTATGATTAAATGAGAACTTTTTAAAAATGAAACCAAACTCAAGACCTGTACTCATGCTACTAGTCAACACAGACTAAGAGCAGCTTAAAGCATCGCAAGCACCTGCCTGAGGACAAGGCCCCTCTTTTCTTTACCAGCTCCTTCTCTCATGGCAACGAGAAGGGACTGGAGATCCTTTCCATGAAATGGTTTATTTCTGATGTATACATTCTACTGATACCACTAACACAGAAAATTACTTAAAATGTTGGCTCTGATTCTGTTTTGTTTCTATGCACTATTTCTTTACAGTGTTTTGAAAAATGTTCTCATGAACTTCTCACAGAAATCAGACAATGAACTTCACAAAAGTTATATGAAAGACTGAATGATAATCCAGTTACCACCTTACATGCCTCAAAAACCTTGTCTGTCTTATTGCCAATTTATTCTTCCTGTATCCCAAGCCAACTATGTCTTTCAAAGTCATGGTACAGAGCAAGCCTGCCTCTTCCCATGTGCTTCCAGCTCGTCTCCTGCTCTGTGTGAAATCAACACAATGGCTTGACCACGAGTCACTAACTCAAATGAGTAACTACAAATTCCTGAACATTTTCTACTGCAAAGGCCTACAGGTGTGCAGTATTATTTTAAATATACCCAGCTTTCATCATTGCTGAGCACTGGCAGCACTTTCTCACTTAAACACGTAACGGAAAATCAAACTTGCACAAATTCATCTTTACAAGAAAACACTGCAAAATTCCTTTATATGAACTGTTCCCAACTGGCACATGTCTAGTCAAGGCAGCTTGCTAGGACTACCTTACACATTAAGCTAAACACTTACTTAACATCTTCTGATAAAACATCTTCCAATTTCATTTTTTTTCCCAGAACGACATTTTCAGTACTATCAATCTCAGCCTCCCTTTTTGGCTTGACTATTGCTGCTGGTACTGAAGGTTTTTCTTCCAATCTTTTTCTGCAAAATAAACACACAAGAATTTAAAACTTTGCCTCCTTCATTTATGTATTTTCAAGAAAAAAAACTCCAAGGACAACTGTGATTAAACTGCACTGGGGGAACAACTCAGGAACGCGACCCACAAAAACCGCTGAGGGATTTCAAACCACCTCCCAGATAAGCTGGCCACCAGGTCCCCACACTCCCCAGCTGCCCACAGAGCCAGAGCTGGCTACAGCTTTAGAGCCAGTGATCCTGGGAAAATGGGTCACAGAATTGCAGACTGGGTCAGGTTGGAAGTGACCACAGCGGTTCATCTGGTCCAACTCCCTGCTCAAGCAAGACCGTCCTAGAGCACGTTGCACAGGAGGGGATCCAGATAGGACTTAAATACGTCCAATAAGAGAGAGTCCACAATCTCGGAACAATCTGCTCCAGTCACCCACGCACTTAAGAAGTTCCTCCTCACGTTTACGTAAAACTTCCTGTATCAGTTTCGGCCTGATACTTCTTGTCCAATTGCTCGACACCACCACGAAGAGCATGGCTGTATCCTCTTACACAGTACCCTGTCACGCGCTCCCGAAGTCCCGAGGGGCTCAGCAGCTCAAATACGCCGGAAGAAGCTGGGCCCAGCGTTACAGCCCTCACCCCGCCGCCACAGCACCCCCGGTACTGCTGCCCCAGCCCGGCTCTGCGCCCTTACCCCGGCCTCCTGGCACCCTCGGCGGGGCCCGTTTTGCTCTTCTTGGCGCCAGAAGCAGCGGCGGCCGCGTCCTCTTCAAACACGCTGAAGAGCTCATCCCCAAAGGCCTCTGCCATCTTAACCGCCGCGCTCCCACAATACCACGCGCAAGCCTGCACACTTCGCGCGAGAGGGGCGCTTCCGATCCCGCCCCCCGAGGGGCAACGGGGGCTCCTGGTGGCCTTGGCTCCGGTAGCGGCCCGCACGCGATGGCGATCTCGATTTCCGTCCGCGTCTGGGTCTCGGTCCCGATGCCGAACCCCTCCGTAGCGCCTTCTTGCCGCACACGTGGCCCTTCTCCCCGGAAAGTGATCTGCGAAAAGCCGACGCAGGCCGCGCGGCCCGCGCGCGTGCGCTGGGGACGCTGGCCAATGGGAGACGGCGTGGGGGGCGGCGGGGCGGTGCGCCGCGCCGAGCGCGGTGCCCGGATGTGCGCGCGCGCAGAGCTGGGGAGGCGTCATGGGCGGCCGCAACAAGAAGCAGCGCGCGGGCAGCGCGGCTCATGCGGCCGCTGCCGCCACCGCCACCGCCCGCGCCCGCGCCGCGCAGACCGGGGTGGCCGTGGCCGCGGAGACGGGCTGCCGGACCGCCCCGCCGCGACCAGCACCCGCCTCCAAGGAGCCGCGTGTCAAACAAGGTACCGCGGCCCGCGTAGACCCGGGAGCGGCCGTGCCCTACTGTGCCGTGGCGGAGGGGGACGTACTGTGCGCGTACATCGCTGAGGGTACCATGGCTGGAGGGGCAGTGCCTTCAAGGAGCCCCTGAGGGTGCGGCTGCTGCGAACCTCGGCGTTACGAGGAGAGGCCGGCCTTTGGGGCTGGTGTTTCCCAGCGTCGGGAGAGGCAGCTGGAATTGCTCCGATCCTAATGTGATTGGGCCTGGCTACGGCCCGCCTTTGACCCAGTCTAGCTGGTCAAAGGAGGGGACTCCTCCCCGTCTAGTCGGCCCTAATGAGGCCACGTCTGGTGTTCTGTGTCAAGTTGTGGACTCCTCCGTACAAGAAAGACGATGAGCAACTACAGAGGGTCCAGTGCAGGGTCACAAAGATGATGCGGCTCCTCATGAGGAGAGACTGAGGGAGCTGCGCCAGTGCAGAGAAGACTGAGAGGGGCCCACAGAAATGTATATAAATATTTTAAGGATACGTGCCAAGAGGATGGTGCCAGACTCTCTTCAGTAGTGCCCGGAATGAACAGCAGTAGGCACAAACTATAACACAACAAGTTTCACCTCAATAGGAGGAAGAACGGTACACTGAGGGTGGCAGGGCGCTGGACCAGGCTGCCAGGGAGGTCACAGAGTCTCCCTCACTGGAGACATGCAGAACTCACACCTGGATTCATTCTTGTGTCCCCTGCTCTAGATGATCCTGCCGTACCAGGTTGGATCATCTCTAAGGTCCATTCCAACTGCAGCTGTTTTGTGGTTCTGCTGTCAGGGGTGTCCCTGAGCAGATAAGTCTTGGTGTCATCAATGTGTTGAGTTTAATTACAGAAGGTCTTGTTACTAGATTATCAGCAGTTCATGTGAGGCAAGTGTTTGGAGGCGCTTTCCCAGAACTTCTGATGTATTTCTTTGTATATTATCAATATAATGTGGATTTGGGATTATTTCAGGTGGTTTTTTCTGTCTTGAAAGACCTGTTACAGGGCTGGAGGCACTTCTTTGGTGTTAGATAAGATGACAGATGGCTTTTCTGAGTGCAGTCTGAATAACCATTATTCTGAACACTGTGTGATGCCAGTTTTCAATAAGCCAGCTTTGCCAGAAGTAGCTCAGATACCATATAACATTAGAACAGCTTGTGTTGCAGATGTGAGCAAATCATGCAATAGCCAGGGCATCTGAGTTTCCCACTAGTTAAGTCTTGTAATATGGTAATATAAGCCTCCTGAGCCTATTCATGCGTTCTACTTTTACAAGTATGGGCTCTGTGTATTTCTTGTGTCCTCCATTCCTCCAATAACCATGGTGCTCAATCCTTTTCAGGAAATAAACTGCTTTTCTCTCACGTTGTATACCGTGGTAAAAAATCAGTCAGTGTAAGTGAAAACTATTTTGGTATTTTTTAAGGAGCCCATTGGTAAGTGCCAGTGAGTAGATCCTGAGTGCTGACAGCTGTTTGTATCTCCTGATCAGAGGGCACTGTACTTTTTCTGAAGTGCAATTACCAAAACCTGTTCTGATCTCAAAGCAGACCCTTCCAGAGCTGTTCTGTAGGTGGGCCAGCCGGGATGAGCTGCCCAGCCCACCTCTTGGGAGATAGCTGTGCCTCATGGATCTACATGCAGCTGCACAGAGTGGTGGAAGCTGTGGCCTTGCTCGGTTCCCTTCTATCTGTGCAGTACCAGACACAGTATACATGCTCTGAAAATGATGGAATTCTACAGCAAGCTGTGTGTTGTCATTCTAATGACAATAAATAGTTTTGTGTTTTTAATACCTGTTAAATGAAAGGTATTTAAGAATGACCAGAGCAGACCAAAGGCTTCTTCTGTAAGCCAGTGCTCTCTCCTACGTAGGGAACAAAAGCAAATAACCTGGGTAAGGACAGATCAGACATGTAGGGGTCTCTCTGAAGCATATGTAATTTTTTTTCAATGCTCTCCCGTATCAATTGATTTCTTCACTGCAAAGCTGTTCTCTCTGCCCGTGGACCTCAGTAAATCTCTGCTGTCCATGGCTTTAGTGGCAAAGGGTTGTGTTACATAGCTATGCACTTTGTAATAAAAAATCCTCCACAGCCTTGCTTGTTTTGATACTGCCATTTACTTTGTTTTGAAATTACCATTTACTTCCCTATTTGGCAATCCTCTTTCAGTGGTCAGAGAGTGAGCAGTCAGTCCCATCTCCTCACATTACACCCTTTGAATTTTATATTTGGTCATAGCCCCCTTCACATTATTGTTGTTAAGTACCTGCAAGTGTCTGGCAAGTTAATGTAATAGTTTGCACTAATCTGTTTTATGTTAGGTCTGCTTTAGCTGTGTTAAACAATGTTCTCTGGGGGTTTTGTGTAATTGATGGTTATTTGCAATTTGCAGGTCCAAAAACTTACAGTTTTGGTTCAACAACAGATTCCAGTGCTGCTGCAAATCTAGATAAATCTGTTCTTAAGGCAAGTATCTTCTTTACATAAAACAACTTTGATTTTCATAGTACTGGTTTAGCTGAGTAAATATTTCTTCAGATCTTTTTCAGTATTAGGTTGTGCATGTAAACTGCATAAATATATGAGACAATTGACCAATGAGAGTTTGATTTTGTTTAGGGTTTTGAGTGTCCTTTAAGTAATAAAGATAAATTACCACAGTAGGATAATGTCTTTTTTTTTTTTTTTTTTTAATTACAGATGATACTTTGCATGCAAGACTATTTTCTATTTTAGGAGCTAGGTCTGGGCTTCTGCTGTACATATGGATCTTTCTGTCAGAGAAAGGATATAGATTTTATACAGCAAACTAAGTAGCAACTAAAGATAGATTAATGTTTTCGAAAAGTTTCAAATATTAGAATTACTATACTAAATTTGTTTTTAAAGGTGCTTTGGAAGGAAGATATCACAGATTGCATCTTGATGTTCCAATTACTTTATGTGAGCGAAGGAGTTTAGGCCATTTACAGAAAGCTTGAAATATTGGAATTTGAATGGCAGAGATTTCTGCGTTGCTACGTCCTTAGTCATGAAGTGCATTGACATGTCATAAAAACTTCCAAAGTTTACCTTGTATCAACTCATTTTTTCATTGCAGGTAATGATAAATGGTAGTTTGGAGAAAAGGATTATCGATGTGATTAATAAGCATAAAAACCAAAATGAGGACAAAGGAATGATTTCCAAAAGACTAACTGCAAAGAAGCTACAGGTAGAGTTCAAAATCTTATTTTTCATTATTAATTTAGAATAGTTTATATTTTGTAATTTTTATGAAGTGTCATATTGCACTTGTGTGTATTACATGATTGTATTGTGTGCAGAACAAGCCAATACAGCATGCTTTTCAGTAGTTATGTTAGTGATTAGTCACTGAAATCAAGAAGTATAAGAAAGGTACATCTTTATGGATTCAGAAACTAAAATCAAGAGCTTTCAGACAAAATAAAGGAATAATACTTACTCTGAATGATATAGGTTTCCTACATTTCTTACTCTATATACCTGGAAAATTGGAGGTATGTCTTTATTTAGCTAGAAAACACATTGTGTAGAGAGAGTCAGGAATATAGATTTATTGATACCTATATGTGCATATTTAAAAAGAAAATATAAATTCTGCAGAACAGAATTTTCTGTTACATTGATGCATGATGTTTATTTCCCTTTAATGCTGGCTTTCTGATATGAGGGAAATAGAACTTTAGAAGTCTATATTAGATTGCTAGATTAAATCCTAATCTTTTTAGCTCTTTTATTTATAGGATGTATACATGGCTTTACAAAGATTCTCTTTTAAGACTGAGCACATTGAAGAAGCAATGAAAAATACGCTTTTATATGGGGGTGATCTCCACTCTGCCCTTGATTGGCTTTGTTTAAACCTTCCCAATGGTGAGTATGGTTACAGAAAATAGTTTTTGATAGAAGAAAAATAGGACCTGCTAAGCAGAAGCATTATTACTTCACAATAGTAATTAAATACAATGTTCCTCTAAGCCTAGTAATTGCAACAGTGTTCCTCTTCTAGATGTACAGCTGACTGGTTCTGGTGTATTCTAGTGCATGAAGTCTTGTGGTCTTCCTGTTCCTGCACTTGGAGTTCTGAGGATGTCCAGCAAGCAAATATACTGTTTGATATAAATGCTGAAGCCTAACTTTTATTTCAGTTTGTGTCCTTCTACTTGGTTCCCAACACAGTTTAAAGTATTTTCCTGTAATTATTATTGATGTTTTCTGTGACATGATTTTTCTTTTTTTTTTTTTGTTTTGAAGATGCTTTGCCTGAAGGTTTTAGCCAGCAATTTGAAGAACAGCAGCAGAAACCTAGAGCAAAATTTTGTTCTGCTGTGTCACGATTTGGAATGCCACCTCACTTAGAAGATAACAAAAAGAAGGAAAATGGCCCTGGAACTAAGGTAATCTGAAAACCTAAACAGTAGTTACTTGTGGTATGAGGGAAGAGACAACAAAACTTTCTAAAATACATTGATTTCCAGCATTGATGTAGAAAGCTTATGAAAATGTTGTGTGATTAATAATTGTCACCTGCATTTTGATTTTAGTGGAATGGTATTTTTCCTGCGGACTCTAGAAGGTTGTTCATAGTTTGTTTTTGTGGTAAAGCACAGAGAATCTCATGAGATTGAGATTAGGTATTAGGAAGCAATTCTTTTCTGTGAGGGTGATGAGACACTGGAACAGGTTGCCCTGAGAAGCTGCTGATGCCCCGTTCCTGGCAGTGTTCAAGGCCAGGTTGGATGGGGCTCTGAGCAACCTGGCCTAGTAAAAAGGTGTGCCAGCCTTTAGCAGGGGGGTTGAAACTTGATTTCTAAGGTGCCTCCCAACATAAGCCATTCTGTGATTGTAGATCTTAATTTCCTATAATGCGTTTATTCTGTTTATGTATATGTGGCACTCTCTATGACTTATGAGGGTTTAAGTTTGCCTCAGTACTGTCAGTGTTTTGATTTTTGTGGGTGTTTAATCTTAAAGCGGAAAACAAAAAGATGTCCTGCAAATTATTTCATTCCTTAGAGTAATTATAGTTATTCTAGTGTTAAGATCTATTTGGGTGTATAGTGGGATATTCACCCTGGTTGGGAAAGGTTTTTTTCCTTGTCAAATATATATTTTATGTATAAAACCTTAATAGTAGTTCCTAGTTATTGGCAGAGGAAAGTGTTGCTTTCACATACGTTATCATTACTTTTAACTTATATTGCTCTTAGGAAACAAATGTGAGGAAAGAGAAAGAATTGACTATGAAGGAATGGATTTTGCAATACGCCGAGCAACAGAGTGATGAAGAGAAGGATGAATCTGTGAAAGAGACAGATGAAGAAAAATTTGACCCAGTAAGACAGAATGTTTCATGGGAGTCTTTCTGAAAACTGATATGTCTGGTACATCTGCATGTGGTGGAGCTCTTTGTTACAAATTTGTGTTTTACAAATTAGGGATTGAAAACTTTTTTTTTGCCAGTAATGTATCAAGGTAGTGAAGGAAAACCTGTTGAAGCTTCTTCTTTTCTAAGTTGCTTTTCCTTTCCCTTATTATTTGTACTGCATTGGAAATGTTGTATGTCATATGTGGGAAAGAAAAAATTTAAAATACATTTCCATGAGATTGAGTGAGTTACTATCAAATTCTGTGAGGTTTTGACAGTTAATTAAATAAAAATTTGTTGGTCTATTGCATAAGCTTGGTAAAAGGGTAAAAAACCTGCACTTTACCATGAAGGGCATTGAAAGTGACCAGCATACCATATTCAATTTATAATTAATAATTCTGTTTGAATTAGAATGAGAGGTATATACATCTGTCTGCCAAGCTTTCAGAAGCAAAAGAACAAGCAAGCATTTCCAAGCAAGACAAAGACAAGCAAGGCCAGAAGGGAGCACAAGAAAAAATAAGAAGAATTCAGCAAGGTAGAGCTATGCAAGTTACCTGTGTTTTATTTTCTGGTCTGTGTGTTTGTTAGGCAGTTAAATCTTGGAGTCAGGTTGAATTGAAGATCATTCCATTATCTTTTATTCCACTCTATGAAATGAAGGCTTTTCTGAATCTGTTCTTTCTCAGTCAAATTCTAAAGAGTCAGTAAAATTTCACTAGTTCTGGTTTTGGGTACTCAAATGTATGAATTAATACAGTTGTTTCTTAAGCAGTTTATGGGTATAAGTTATATTTTCTCTCTGACAGAAATGGCAGCTCTTGAGGAACATCCAGTATTTAATCCAGCTATAAAGATTTCAAACCAACAGCAAAATGAAAAGAAAAAAACTCCCTCATCTCAAGCTCAAGAAACCACTTTGAACTTGAGTTTGCTTGAAAAACCTGATGGTGCTGCAAAGGAAGACAAAGGTGAGTTGGAAGTAGTTCAGTACAGGCTTGAATCATGCCACAAATTTCCAGCATTAGTTCTTGTTTTGCTAGGTTTGCAGTACTGAGTGAACAAGCTCTGATTAAGCCCTTTCTGTGGGAAAGGAAGGTGGACTATTACAGAACCAATGAGCTTGGAAAAGACCTCTGAGATTGAGTCCAGCCTGTGACCAAAAACTACCATGTCCACTAGACCATGATACTGGGTGCAAAGTTCAGTTGTTGCTTAAAGGCTTCCAGGGATGTGACTCCACCACCTTCTTGGGCAACCCAGTCCAATGCTTGACAAGCCTTTCTGTGAATAAATCCCTCCTAATGTCCAGCCTGAACTTCCCCTGATGCAGATTGAGGCAGTGGTTTCCTGGGAGAAGAGGCTAACCCCCGCATGGGCACAACCTCCTTTCAGGCAGTGGTAGAGAGTGATAGGGTCTCCCCTGAGCCTCCTTTTCTCCAGGACAAACACCCCCAGCTCCCTCAGCTGCTCCTCACAGGACTGGTGCTCCAGACCCTGCCCCAGCTCCACTGCCCTTCTCTGGACTCTCTCCAGCTCCTCAGTGCCTTTCTTGCAGGGAGGGCCCAGAGCTGGACACAGCACTCCAGGTGTGCCCCCAGCAGTGCCCAGTGCAGGGGGACAATCCCTGCCCTGGCCCTGCTGGCCACACCATGGCTGATCCAGGCCAGGATGCCATTGGCCTTCTTGGCCACCTGGGCACACCCTGGCTCATGTTCAGCTGCTGTCACCAGCACCCCCAGCTCCTTTCCAGCCACCCTGCCCCAGCCTGTGGCACTGCCTGGGGTTGTTGTGACCCAAGGGCAGGACCTGGCACTTGGCCTTTTTGAGCCTCACTCCATTGGCCTCAGCCCATGGATGCAGCCTGCCCAGATCCCTCTGCAGAGCCTTCATGTCCTCCAGATCATCACTCCCACCCAAACTGATACGTCATCTGCATACAGTAATCATCTGCATGCAGTCTGTCTCACTGACCAAGCTGACTTTAAAGGATCTGTACTTGTTTTAGCAGATTACATTGAAAGCTATTTTATTCATGCTGTTATGTCATAAAAATTAGATTTCTTTTTTTTTTCAGTTGTAGGGCTAGTTGCTGTTTCAGTCTTACTCTCATCTTTTTAAACTATTTTCATTGTAAATCTTCAAACTGTTAAAATATTTTCTAATAATCAAACTTTAATGAAACTTCTGAAATTACTAGATGATCAAAGATAACAAAATACTGTCATTAATTTTCTGCCAGATACTTCTGTAGGAAAAGGAGAAGTTTCTATGCTGTAGCATCAATACATGTATTTCTGCAAAACGTTTCAGAAAATTGTGCTATCTAGTAAAATATATGTGACTAAAAGGTTAAAAATACTTCAAAGGATTGTAAAATAGATTTTAGGAGGATTTAGAAAGTATTTATTTGCTCTTACAGTGAAAAAGAGAGATCCACTAGATATAAGAAATTTTGATTATAGTGCTCGAAGCTGGACTGGTAAATCTCCAAAACAGTTTTTGATTGACTGGTGCAGAAAGAATTTTCCAAAGAGCCCGAATCCTTCTTTCGAAAAAATTCCTGTTGGAAAATATTGGAAATGTAGGTATGTATTTCCTGTAATCTTTACATTTGCCTTTTGGTTCATTTGAAAATAAAAATTCTCGTCAATTCTCTCTTGTTGATAAAGATTTATATCAATGTAGACTGTTTAACCCAAACTCTTTGTTAGCCCATCAGGGAGGTATTTTACTCTTGATAGCTCTGCAAAAGTGATGCTTAGCCTAGACAAAATCACAAAAAACCCTTATCCCTCTTTTATGGGTTCATTCACTAGAATCTTTTTTTTTTTTTATTATTTTTTATTTATTGCTGAGTGAAAGATTAGTCTGAAGCACCCCTATGAAATAGATTTGAACAACTTATGTTTGGTGTTCTTATTCAGAATAACATATTAAATCAGAGATTCAAGTTTATGAATACCAAAACCCTTCTGAAAATTGTTTAAAATAAAGTGGAAGTTAAAAATTTGTGTCAAAGCATAAATTTATGGGCAAAACAGTGCAGTATCTTACTTTAAAATTTATTGTAGAAATCAAGTCTAAAATATAGAGTTGTAGAGTAGAATATTACCATGTATTAATAAAGCAGACACAGAGTTATAAATAAGTAATGTTTCTTTAAGGAATCAAGTAAAAGAGCTTCTTGCTCATGAAATTTGGCTCCTGCTCTGACTGCTGTTAATCTGTTAAACAGATGCTTCTGTCTTGGTAGACTGTTGAATGTCATCTTGATCTATCCTAAATAGTTACAAACACACAAAGACTGGGTCCTTCTTCCAAAGCACCTGACCTTAGTGGTAATCTGTATGTATCTCTGTGTATATATATATATATATATATATATATACTTCTGACTTGAAGAAAATAGAGATGTTTTTAAAGTGGAAAAAAACCCCACAAATTCAGTGCTGGAATATTTGCTGAAAATGTTAAGTCATACAGGTATTTTCTGTTTATAGCAGTTGCAGAAAATTGAGACAACTGCTTTTGAAATTTTTCTTTAAGGGTCAGGATTATCAAGACATCAGATGATGTAATGGCAATGTGTCCTACAATCGTAACAGAAGATAGTATGCAAGCACAACATCTAGCTGCAACTTTGGCACTCTACCATTTAACCAAAGGACAGGTAAGTTTCTTAGCAGTATTACTGTTCTTGGCCTCAAATCTGCCTCTGTGCTTTTTTGCTATAGTATCTATAGTTAAGTTCTAAAAATAGTTTCAGGTAGCATTTCCCATTAAATTCTTTGCTTCCATTACATGTTCTTTTGTTTTTATCTAATTGTGTGTGTGCTTTGCAGCATACAAAAGAGATTTTTGGTTTTTTTTGGTTAAAGCTATACTTGCAGTCTTGTAAAAACTGAAAGCTAATTGAAGATAAAGACATATTGTTGACATTTATTTTACTGCTTTCATAGTTTCTGTATTTAGAATGGTTTCCTATTTGTTTTTTGTAAATTTTTTTGACATTTGAGTTTGTTTACACATAAAATATTAAAAATAGTCATATTACTAAAGTACATAATATAATATTTCTCTGCTTTTTTCACGGGAAGTCAGTTCATCAGTTGCTGCCTCCTACCTACCGAGATGTCTGGTTAGAATGGAGGGATATCGAAAAGAAAAAGGAAGAAGAAAGCAAGATAGAAACCAACAAACCGCGTGATACCTTTATTGCCAAATTGTTAAACAAACTGAAACAGCAGCAGCAGCTTCAGTCTGAAAACCAGCCAAGACTATCTGAGGATCCTGAAGATTCCTGGGAAAACTTGGTTCCTGATGAGGAATTCAGCAGTCTCTCCCTTGAGACCTCAGATGCAGATAATTTGGAACCTTCAAGGAATTTGTTTAAGAAGCTGCAGAGTTCCTCTAGATACCAGAGGCTTCTGAAAGAGAGGCAGGAGTTACCTGTGTTTAAGCACAGATACTCGATTGTAGAAACTCTAAAAAAACATCGAGTAGTTGTTGTCGCTGGTGAAACAGGCAGTGGGAAGAGTACCCAGGTGCCCCATTTTTTGTTGGAAGACTTGTTGCTAGATGAAGGATCAAAAAAATGCAATATTGTTTGCACACAACCCCGAAGAATCTCAGCAGTGAGTCTGGCGACAAGGGTTTGTGAAGAGCTAGGATGTGAATCAGGACCTGGAGGAAAAGTAAGAAGTGTCTTAATTCCTTTGTTGTCTTGATCAAATAGGGGGCTGGATTGTTGACAAAAAGTGAGAACATTATTTCTTATACAACCAAACAATTAGATGTTATTTTCTCCTGAAAAGGACTTCTTGGTGTGTCAGTTGTTTCTTTTTCTCTTGTCACCTGTGAAACTATAGATATCCATATGATTTCTAAAATCTTCAGAGGCTTATATAATGCAACAGTGTTTCATATATGGAATGGTCAAAGATTTGAGCAGATTGCCCAGGAACTGTTGTGTCACTACCCTTAGGGATGAAGCAAAGTCCCTGAATAAGGCTCTGAACAATCCGGTCTGGTCTTGAGTAAGGCCATGCTTTGAGAGAGGCCCTTTCCAGCAAAAGTTATTTTGTTTTAGCCCTTCTGCTTTCTTCAAATATGTGTTATTTCAAAATATTTTTGAAACTGTATTTTCAGAGTCCTGAAAACATCCTGATTTTACCAACTCTGCCACTCTG
This sequence comes from Serinus canaria, assembly GCF_022539315.1. Taxonomy (NCBI): domain Eukaryota; kingdom Metazoa; phylum Chordata; class Aves; order Passeriformes; family Fringillidae; genus Serinus; species Serinus canaria. The sequence continues at coordinate 58,749,166 of NC_066343.1, forward strand.
GATAAATTTCAAGATTTTTTTCTTTTCTCAATAAAGTAAAGTACTTGTGAGGAAGTGTGGCAGTTATTCACTATACTACTTAATTAGCAACTTGTGCAGTATCTGAATCTGACAGCTACTAAATTTCACTTAATTTTGAATGTTGTTAGCTTGTATGTTATTTTAAGTTATTCTATATTTTTAATGTATTTTTTTAAAGAATTCCCTGTGTGGATACCAAATTCGTATGGAATCAAGAACAGGAGAAGCCACCAGACTACTGTACTGTACAACAGGTGTCCTGCTTCGGAAACTTCAAGAAGATGGTCTCCTGTCAAGTATATCTCATATTATTGTTGATGAGGTTATCAGTTCTTTACTATTCTGCAGAAATTACTGTTATTCTGGGCTTTGATCTGTACTAAATTCTTGCTATAGATCTGTTTTTCTGATTCTAGGTACATGAAAGAAGTGTCCAGTCTGATTTCTTGCTAGTTATTCTGAGAGAAATCTTGCATAAACGCTCAGACCTGCACCTGATTTTAATGAGTGCCACTGTAGACAGCGAGAAGTTTTCCAGCTATTTCTCACACTGTCCCATTTTAAGGATCTCAGGGAGGAGCTACCCAGTTGAGGTAGGTAGATGTTTATTTTGATTATGCAAGATACTTTGTATGTATGTATACAGTGTTTGCCTGGTTAGGATCTAGACAATATATCACTTTTTTTAACCAGAAATATAGATCTTAAAATAAGTATTTCAAGGACTTGTAGTCCATTTTCTTTTATTAAAATATAAAATAGCTTCAGTGCTTTGGAATACATAGCTGTACTATTTTTTGTGATGGATTTATTGATTACAATCAGTCCCTCAGTTACACTTTGATTTTTATCTGTTCAACTTAGGTAGAAGGGAAAGCACTAAAGATTCTTCTCACTCCCCTGTAACTGTCTCACTGCAGTCTTACACATAAGAGTAATACGCATAAGTTTTAAGTTATAATACGCATAAGCTTTTCTTATGCATATTATGTAGGTTATGGTAAAGGTTATGTAGTGATCAGGTGGAGAAGCCCATTAACAAACTTGTTGCAGCTCTAAGATTAGGTTTTCAAAAATCATAAGACAGTTCAAGTTGAAATGTGCAAGATTTTTTGCAACATTAAGGCCCTGTTCAACTTTACATAAGATTTAAAAAATTAAAGAAGTTGCCGATTAGTTTTTTATGTGCCTCATGTTTTTTCTTTGAATTTTCACCAAAGATTTTCCATGTTGAAGATGTAATTGAAGCAACTGGCTATGTTCTGGAGAAGGACTCAGAATATTGTCAGAAGTTCCTGGAGGAGGAGGAGGAAGTAACAGTAAATGTTATGGGTAAAGGAGGAAGCACTACAAAGCACCAGGTGAGACAGGCATTTTTAGTTTTGTCTTGGAACTTTTTTGGGGTTTTTATTATTTAATCATTTTGGTTCCTTTGAATTTATTGTGGTTGGACTATAGAATACCAAATGAATATTTGATATTTAGTTTATAAAAACACAATGGCACTCCTACAAATATTTATGAATGCTTCACCCTTTTGATTTTTGCTCCAACTCCTATATAGCTGTCTTGATTTTGCTGTATTTGACATTGAGGTCTCTTGTAGATTTCCAGCTCTGGATGTATAAGCAGCAGCAGGGAAACCTTTTTTTTTTCCCCCCCGAAGAATTCTTCTACAGTGAACTTAACAACAGAAGAGAAAAGGCTTTATCCTTCCTTACATAACACCTCCCAAGATCCTCCAACTTGGCATGCCAAATGAGATGATTTACCTGAGATTGTTGTGTAGACCTCATTAGTTTAACAGGTTATGGTAATCTTTAGGTACTCTGCAGTGACAGCTGTATGTGCTTTTGGATAAAAACACGTGAAGGAGAAATTCTATCAGTGCCATCTGACTTTGGCAGCTTAGGCTGTTAATCTAGACTATGTATTTTTTGGAAGATACCTGTGTGCTCCAATTTGCTTTGCAAAACTTCTGAAAATTTAGCTTGCTACAATCAAGCACTTATACATGTTAAAAAATAGTCTGGTGTACTCTGCTGATTGTTTTCCTTCAGTACAGAAGGATATGTGGTGTCAAGCTTCCCTAAGTGTATTGAGTAAAAATGAAGTAGTTTACAGTAGTCCCACTTAATTTAGAAACTATGCTATGTATGTAAGATGTCTAGAAAAAAAATCAAATGTGTGTCTCTCCTGCTAACTGTTCTTTTTTCCTGGACCAAAACACTGCAGGAGTTGCCACCTAGTTCATTCTTAATTTTCCTTGCAAGCATTAGTTGAGAAGGGTGAAGTGAGGGAGAGGGAAAAGGTGAAACTAGTTTCTTACACCCCAAAATTGGAGTTTTGAAAGAGGAGTATCTATCTTGTTATCCCACTTTGAACTGATACCATTTGAATGCCAGATATGGACCTGGGGACTGTTTACCTCTTGGACAGACTTTAATTTTTACCTTTTTTTAAAATCTGGAATGTCATTCAAAAGTTTTAGGTGCTTCTACACGTTATGTAAGTGGTTGTGATTTAATCTAACTCACACAAGTGTTGGTGGGAAATTAGTTAAATTTCTCTTATCCCAATCTCTGTTTCAAGTGAATGGCAAATTCACCTTCTGCTTTCTTATGTTCTTCTAAAATACTAAGAATGTGATGATTTTTTTTTTCTGCTTACTCTTGTTTTTTAGGAATATGTCCCAATCCAGTCTGGATCTGGAATCAGTTTGGCTCCTTACTATGCGAAGTATAGCAGTCGTACACAGCAGGCTATCTTATATATGAACCCTTACAAGATCAACCTTGAACTTATTTTGGAGTTGCTTGCATACTTAGGTACTTCTAGTCCACTTCTTAAGAAGTTCGTGTACTTGGGGTTGTCCTTTGGATCTATTTTCCACTGCTTTCTGCTGCTTCTATAATGAAGTGCTTTACTTCATTCTCATAGGAAAGATCCTAAGAAGCATTAACCACAGGGCCTAGCATTTGTTCCTGTTATTCTGTGAAACTGTTTGCAATGTATGTTTGTTTTAGCTATATTTTTGTGCTGTTATTTTCCAGATAGAAGTCCCCAATTCAAGAATATTGAAGGTGCTGTGCTGATCTTTTTACCAGGCCTTGCTCATATCCAGCAGCTGTATGATCTCATTTCAACTGACAGAAGATTTAATTTGCATGACAGGTAACACAGATATTTTTTACTAAGTTAATGCTCTTTAGTTACAACCCAACAAACATATTCGTTAAGGTTTGCTATTCTTGTAAAAGGCAAGTGAGAGTTACACCTCTGAGCTAATTGTGCTACAATATACTTTTACTACAATGCAAATGTACTCTTACTGCTATAGTCTAAAAGTTATACAAACAGCAATGACAGATACTTAGGAATGGTATGATACATTTTCTTTTATTACTTACTATTTTATTCTTCAACAAATTTATGTAATCAAAAGCACTTGACTACTTCTTTTCCGCTTCTTAGGGTATGGAAGCTGCCATACCTGGGATACAGATTTCTGTGGCTTACTGTTTACATGGAAGTGACTACTTCCTGAGAAGAGCTCCAGGGCATCTGGATCTACCAAGAGAAATGGCCTAGGGTTGTAGTGACAGATAATTTCAAAATTTTTTTGGGGGTAACTAAAAGTTAGGAACGTAACTGCATAAAAGGAACAATTGCAGTCAAATGCTAAATATTTGTTGATGGACTGAGATGTAAAGGTCTGGAAGAGAAAGAAAGTACCAGTCTGTGTGCTGGTCTCATCTTTGAAGGCCTCTATTACTCAAAGTTGCACGTATTTGTAATGGTCCTTTTCTTGGAAGCACAATTTAAAGGACTTGGGTTTACAAACAGCTAGCTCCCTTTATTGCTAGACTGTTATTGTAAAGTAACCAGCAGTTTTGCAGTATTACTCTTTTTCCTGCATTTTTACTGAATGGGAGAACATCCCTATGAACTAATTGGGTTGTTTTTTCTAGCTATTGTAATAAAACAATGAGGCAGACTTTCATATGTAATCATACTAAGTTTTACTCTTTCAGTTATGTGTTCTTGTCCACATGCTGCCATTATACTGGTCTTATATTTTTACTCCATTTAATTTTATAAGTGTGTATTTATTATTACAATTTCTTGTTCTAGGCACAGATTGATAGCTTTGCATTCTGTTCTTTCAACTCAAGATCAAGCAGCTGCATTTACAATACCTCCTCTCGGTATTAGAAAGGTAATATTTACAAAGTTCACAACTGTAAAGAGAAATTTTCTGTGGGTAACTCTGAATTGATACCATACAGAATTACACAACAACTAGGTGTTCCTAGAATTTCCTCTCTGCAAAGAAACAATTCTAATTTGGTGGTCTGTAATGGATAGAAGATATACGCTGTGGAAATATTGACAGTATTAGACAAATTCTTAAACCTAAAATTTTTTTGTAATCTTTCTTAATTATTACTTACCAGTATTTTAACTATTCTTAACCAGTAACTATGACTTTTATTTTGGAAAAATACTATTTTCTTTACTGCCAAACTGTATAATCAAATGTTGATCAATTTTGGCAGGTACTAACCAGTAATTTTGATGGATTATAAAGCAAAATGTGAATGCGAAATTTATTTCTTAACTTTTAATTTCTCTCCTCAATCAAAACTAGACCATTTTACAAGTCACGTAGCTTTTAATTATTTGTTAGATTATTTAAAGAAACATTTCTGGGTAAAAAAAATTTAACCAGACTTACTCCATAATAGTGATTTAAAGGTTGAAACCTGTTACTCGTTCCAGTTATTCTTTTTATGTTATGTTACTCTTTCCAGATTGTTTTAGCAACGAATATAGCAGAGACGGGTATCACAATACCAGATGTTGTCTTTGTAATTGATACTGGGAGAACAAAAGAAAATAGGTGAGAGTTTGATTTTCATCAATCACACTGTGATTACTACACATATTTGGAGGACAGAGCTGCAAGGATTTTGTAGTATCCTTATTAACTAAGACCAATCCTTTTTTTAATTGTCCCAATTAATTAGAGTTATGGATGCAGAAATGTGCTGAGCTCATTTAAAAGCTTGGAGTTTTGGGTGCAGGTTTGGGATGTATGTTTGAAGTTTCAAATGGTGAGAAGAACAAGAGAAGTTCATAGATAATGTATATAATGTATGGAGAATTATGATTAAGTACTGTTTTAAAAATGAAGAAAGTAGGTTTTATGCTATCAGGTTTTGAAAGTTATTTTTCTTCACTTTAAATGTGAAAATCCCTACATAATGTGTTAAAATTATTCTGATTGCCAAGGAGATGAAATAAAAAGCTTTAATTTTCCAGTTTTTGTGCTTTCACTAGTGACTTGTATTCAAGGTATTATAATATAAAGTTCCTCCCAGATATGCTTGGTTTTCAAAACTAAATGTATTTTCAAAAATTGCTCATTAGATATATTGTCAGTATGGTGGTGTTCAGGTTTTATATACATGAAAATTTAATTTCTGAAGTGTGAATCTGCTTTATAATGTTTAAGGTATCATGAAAGCAGTCAGATGAGTTCCCTGGAAGAGACCTTTGTTAGTAAAGCTAGCGCTCTGCAGCGGCAAGGAAGAGCTGGCCGTGTTAGGGATGGGTTCTGCTTCCGAATGTACACAAGAGACAGGTATTGTAAACTTAGCAAAATTCTGTAAATCACATAGATACCGTATTTTTTTTTTATGTGCAAGACCAAGAATTCTTGTTGAAATCCTTGTTCACTTTATTTACTGCAAACCAGAAAGATAAAACTGGAAAAAACTCAACCAAAACAAGAATTTTAATATCACATGTGTAACGTGTTACAGTAGTCTTTCACACTTTTTGAAAAAGATGATTTTATTCTTAATATTTCTGTAGTGTGTTTTTTTAATTTCTGTATGGTGTTTTTTAAAAAATATTCATAATTAAAGAAAGGGCAGCACAGGAAATTGTAGAACATCAATTTTTTACACCACCTGATTGGCTTACATCAAATGTGTGCAAACCTTACCTCCTAAACCTTGAATTTATCAGACAAATCTGTAGACTTCTGAGGAGGTAATCTCTGTGGATGAGATGGGGGCACTGCAGAATTAGTTTCTGTTACTGCAGTGGAATAATCTTTTTCCAGCTTCTGTGAAAACCTTAAGTGACTTTCAGCTGAGAAAAAAATTAACATTAAAGTCTTTTGATCTAACCAGTGAAGTGTGCCTTTTAACCCCCTAAAAGGCTTTCCAGTTTGAAAGCATTTTACAGACTTGTTTTGAAAATTGGGATTTCCTGCCTTTCTCTCAGTAAAACTTGTCTTCCAAGCCACAACACATACCTTAATTCAAAGTATGAATGGCTTACCCATGCTACTCCCTTCCCTGCCCCTCAAGAGAAAAACTGCCAAGAATGACCATGTAAAAAACCAGATTTACAAGTTTAATTCAAATATTTAGTTGAATATATATTTTGTGATGTTGCAGGTTTGAAAGCTTCATGGAATATTCTGTTCCAGAAATACTGCGTGTGCCTTTGGAGGAATTATGCCTTCATATTATGGTATGGGTTTTGGTTTTAGAATTGCTAACCTTTTGTGGTGGGTTGTTGACCATGACTGGACGCTGGGTGGCCCCAAAGCTCCTCTATTACCCTCCACCTCAGGTGCTTGGGAGAGAAAATATAACAAAAGGCTCATAGCTAGAGATAAGAAACAAAGAGATGACTCACCAGTTACTGTCCCAGGCAAAACAGACTTGATTTGTGGAAATCAATTGAATTTATAACCAATTAAGTTAGAGTAGGTTAATGAGAAGTAAAAAATACCTTTCCCTCTTTCCTGGGTTTAACTTTATTTCCCGATTCCCTACCTCCTATCCTCCATCAGCACAGGGAGATGGGGAATGGCAGTTTTGGTCAGTTTATCACAGATTTCTGCTGCTGCTTCCTCCTCAGAGCAAGGGAGGACTCCTTCCTCTGCTTGATCTTGGGGTCACTTCCACTGGAGACAGTCAAGCTTCTGCAGTGTGAATCCTTCCCCTAGGTTGCAGTTTGTCATTAACTACTCCAGCATGGATCCCCCTCAGGGTCATAAGTTCTGCCAGCAAATATGCTGCCGTGTGGGCTCCTCTCATTATGGCGCCACAGGTCCTGCCAGGAGCCTGCTCCAGTGTGAGCTCTCCACAGGGTCACAGCCTCCTTCAGGCATCCATCTGCTTGAGTGGGGTTCCACCACAGACCTCCATGAACTGCAGGGTAATAGCCTTCCTCACCATGGGCTGTAGCAGCTGGAGAACCTCCTCCCCTACTTTATTCACTGGTTTTGATGTCTTCAGACTTGTTCTTACCTCCTCATCTCTATCTGCAATTTGTTTCTGTGCAGTAACTTCTCCTGGAGGCATGATCGCCATCACTGATTGGCTCAGCCTTGGGCAGTGGGTCTGCCCTGGAGCTACCAGGCATTGACTAGATACAGGGAAAGCTGCTCTCTTAGCTTCCCACCAAACTCACCCATGCAGCCCCTACTACCTAAACCTGGCAACACAAGCCCAATACACCTTGTTAGCTAAAAATACTATGCTTGCCTTTGGACGAATTATGCCTTCATACTATTGCCTGTTTCGGAATTTTTGACCCTAGTTTATTACTACAAACCTAATCCAATGCAATTGCTTAGTGGGGCTTCTCATACAAGTAAGGGAGTAACTCAACATTTGATTGCTGTAAAATATGAGCATGCTGTTCAGAGAATAGTGATTATGAATATGATTCCTGATTATGAATATGATTCCACTTTCCCTCAGATTGACAATTTTAAACTCTGTTAACAGCCTTCTAATTGATTTCTTTTATCTCTCACCATGTCTTAAGTGAGTAGGATGTGCATAGGAAAAGTAGCAACCTGGTAAGTTAGTGCTGGGTCGAGCTGCAGCCCATCAGGATTAAGAGTCCCCTGCTCATCAGTGATCACTGGTAACACACTTCTCTGAACAGTGGTCATGCCATATGAAGCCCTTCCAAACAGTGAAGTTTTGTTAACCTAATGTGGGGCATGTCAGCCTTCCAGGAAGCAAAATGCTTGTTTGGTGGGGAAGGAATATGAACTTCTGATGCAGGATCAGCTTTCCAGTTTTTTGTGTTGCTGTTAGATAGCTTTTTTATAATAAATTTTTGTACTGAAATATATGTCCCTTTACTTCACAGAAATGCAGTCTTGGCTCTCCTGAAGAGTTTCTTTCTAGAGCGTTAGATGCACCACAGCAGCAAGTAATTGGCAATGCAATGAATCTTTTGAGGAAGATTGGCGCTTGTCAGTTAAACGAGCCCAAGCTGACTCCATTGGGCCAGCACCTTGCAGCCCTTCCTGTTAATGTAAAGATTGGCAAAATGCTTATATTTGGTGCGATATTTGGCTGCTTGGATCCTGTGGTGAGTGAAAAAATGATATTTTGAAAAGTATATAAATTATTAATTCTTTGCAATTAATCTGATTTCCTGTAGTGTGGTATTTTGAAAAGATGATGCCAGTTAAAATGTTTACTTTGGTGTGAGGGCACCCAGACATCATGGAGGAGAATAATATAAGTGTTCTTTATGGTTGGACTCAATGATTTTTAAGGTCTTTTCCAGCTCAAAGTGGTTCTATGATTCTAAACTCCTGTGTACTCTCCACAGTGGATAATCAGTCTTGCTTTCCAGTTTTTTTGCCTCAGTTATCAATGGCAACTACTTCTATGGCAGTCAGGTGAAGTCCCAGGTGACTGGGAAAGGGGAAACATTGTACCCGTATTCTTTAAAAAAAGTAGAAAAGAGAGACCTTGGGAGCTACTAAACTGTCAGCTTCAATTCTACCTGGGAAGATCATGGAACAGATCCTCCTAGAAATGTAATGTGCCACTTGGAGGACAGGAAGGTAATTCAAGACACCAGCATGAGCTTACCAAGGGCAAGTCCTGCTTGACCAACCCGGTAGCCTTCTGTGCTGGAGAGTCTGTATCAGTGGGCAAGGGAAAGGCTGCATATTCATTTATTTGGATTTCTGCAAAGCCTTTACTGTGGTCCCCAATCTAAACTGAAGAAAGATGGATTCAGAGGGTGAACTATGAGGTGGATAAGAAAGTGGTTGCACAGTCCCATCCAGAGGCTTGTGGTCAAGGGCCCAGTGTCCTGATGGGACACCAGTGACAAGTGGTGCCCTCAGGGGTCTGTGTTGGGACCAGAGTTATTAAATATCTTCATCAGTGACATAAGACAAAGGGATCTAGTGCACCCTCAGCAAATTTGCAGATGACCCCAAACTGAGTGGTGCTGTTGACACACCTGAAGGATGGGATGCCATCCAAATGGACCAGGAGAAGTGGGCAAATCAAGACCAAGTGCTGGTGCTGCACCAGGGCAGGACAACCTCAGATATCAGCACATGCTGGGTATGAACAGCCTTAGAGCAGCCCTGCCCAGAAGGACTTGGGAATGCTGGTGGCTGAGAGGCTGGACATGACCCAGCCATGGGCACTCCCAGCCCAGAGAGCCAAAAGTGTCCTGGGCTGCATCCAGAGCAGTGTGGGCAGCAGGGGGGAGGAAGGGGATTCTTCCCCTCTGCTGTGCTTTCATGAGACCCCACCTGCAGTGCTGGATCCAGCTCTGGTAGCCCCAACACAAAAAGGATGTGGATCTGCTGAAGTGAGTCCAGAGTTTATCACAAAGATGATCAGAGAGGATTGGAGTACCTCTTCTTTGAGAAGCCTAAGAAAATTTGGGTTGTATAGCATGGAGAAAAGGCTTCAGCATGACCTAATTGCAGCTTTTAGTATCTGAACGGCATTGAAGAGGAACTTCTTAAAGGGGCATATGGTAATAGGGCAAGAGGGAATGGGTTTGAACTGAAGGAGCATTTGGTTTGATTCAATATTAGGAAGAAATTCTTTGCTGTGAGGGTGGTGAGACACTGGCACGGGTTGCCCAGAGAAGCTGTGGATGTCCCATTGCTAGAAGTGTTCAAGGCTGGGTTGAGTGGTGCTTTGAGCAACCTGGTTTTTAGGGGAAGAAGTCCCTGCCTAAAGCAGGGGCTTGAAACTAGATGATCTTTAAGGTCGCTCGCAACCCAAGCCCATAATTCTAAGATAATGATAAAAGAAAATTTCAGGCTATTTTAGTGTTATAAATCTGTAAGCTTGTAACAAAATACTTCTAAGTGATGTGTACTGAAAAATTGCAGGCAACTTTGGCTGCTGTTATGACAGAAAAATCCCCATTTACTACACCTATTGGTCGAAAAGATGAAGCAGATCTTGCAAAATCATCTCTAGCTATGGCAGTTTCAGACCATATAACAATCTACAACGCTTATCTGGGGTAAGTGATGATTCTTCTATGCTCATAACTAGTAGCAGATAACACATAATGCAGTTATGTAAGGAATCCTTAATATTCTTGAACTGCTCTCATTTCAAGTTTTTTTCTGTTCAGAGTAACAATAGATTGCCAAGTGCTGTAACACAAATGGATAATTTGCTTATTGTTTTGGTTTTCAATACCTTTTTAACTATGCCTGCTTACATACAGAGTTTACCGTGTCAGTTTATCCTAGTGATTAAAGTATTTTGTTTGCTGTTGGTGGTATTTTGACCAGAATATTTTGTATTTGATAAAGCACAAATGTATAAAATGACATACAGGTTTTTTTCTCTTTAGGGTATTACCACTAAGTCTGAATTTTCTTTTGACTGTCAAGAGAGGCAGAAATGTGTGGAGTTGAGAGTGAATCACCTAGTATTGTTGTTAATATCTGTTAAATCTACATTACAGTCATGTTCTTTAGAGTGTTCTTAGACCAGCAGAATTCACCTTCGTTAGTACAACTTACTTTAGAGTGGAGAATGCTTTTCAAAACAAATTTTTCTTTTCTAACTTAGGGCCTCTTTGCTGTTAGAGTCTTGATGGGTTTCTTGCTGTAATAAGACACTCACTATTTTTTCCTTAGGTGGAAAAAGGCCCGACAGGAAGGGGGGTATCGTGCTGAAATGACTTATTGCAGAAGAAATTTCCTTAATAGGACTTCACTGTTAACTCTGGAGGTAAAACTTATCATTATGCTCTAAACTCATAAAGATATTTGTTAAAATTTCCTTCTGAAAATGTCAATCCCTTTTAAAGACATGATATGTGGCAGTTACTATTTAGACGAGATAAAAGCAAGTGGAATTTAGGGACTGATGAAATGCACACTCTCAATCAAGGTAGCTGTGTCTGTATTTGAGTTTTGGATATGCGCACTTTGGTAAACTACAGCTTTGTAGTCCCTGCCATTGGAAAAGCTAGGCCTTATTTTCATCAGAGAATCAAAACTTCGTTAATTGAAATATTTATATTATTCTTGATATCAAATAACATATCTATTAACAGTTTATTTGAAAGACAAGCCAAAAACATACATGAATGGCCTCTTATTTTTGGTGAGAAATTGTTTTTATTGTTTTTTCCTTTAAGTTTAGGTGACTGAGTACTTGTAAGCAGAACTGGATCTTTGATGCAAATGTATCTCTTCATTTTAACTCCAGGTAGAGATTTAGTATTTGCAGAATATATATTTCCATATATTTAATCCTATATTCCAGATATCAGATTGTTATAAATAATGTTTTTATCTTAGGAATAGCTAGGATTTTCCAGTGTGGCTGCAGAAAATGCAAGTGATTATTCTAGTAGAGGATTTCCCCTGGAGAGCATGAATCATTCAGATGAAGTGTCATTTCCTGCTGTTGAAATGGAGTATGTAACTTTTTTAATTCAAAACTTTACTAATACCATCCTAATTTCAGGATGTGAAGCAAGAACTCATAAGGGTAGTCAGAGCAGCGGGGTTTACAGCACCTTCAACACAATGTGGAGGAGATGGAAATGGAGCCACACAGTCCCTGTCTCTCAGTGAAATAGCTCTTCTTAAAGCTGTGTTGACTGCAGGGCTGTATGACAACGTAGGAAAAATACTGTATGCAAAGTCTGTGGATATTACAGAGAAGCTGGCTTGCACAGTAGAAACTGCTCAGGGTAAAGCTCAAGTTCATCCCTCTTCTGTAAATCGAGACTTGCAGACTTATGGATGGCTGCTTTACCAGGAGAAGGTAAGTTGAAGATAGTGAACGTAGCTTTTGTGTAAAGGTGGAGTTCTGCCTCTAGTATACTTCAGAGTAGTGTATGTTATTTACTATCTAATTGTTTTATGTTAAAGAGTCTTATGATCTAATGATCCTCAAGTCCATAAAATTGGGTCAACTGAGTGCTGAAGAAAAAGGTGAAGCTGAAGATCATGGACAAATCTGTTCATGGTGAAGCTGGTAGCTATAAATGGAAGGCATTTTCTGTGTATCATTGAACTTATTAGTATCATTCATTTTTTTAAATACAGTCTTGTTGATTTTAATAGCACTTTACACAGTTATATCTAATAGTAACTTCTCAAAGTGTACTTTGTTACTGTTCTGAGGTTTTGAAACTTGGTACTGACTTACACCAGTAATAAAATAAAAGAGCCAATTCTGTAATGGACAGTTAAACTCCCTAAGTGAGTCGCATTTTTTTTAACTTTCCCCTTCAATTGAAAATCTTATCAGCTATTTGCTAAATTGAAGTGTTTGTATTTAGTTATATTTCTGGTACAACAAAAGTTTGACAGCTGTTTAGTGGCCAGATTTACTGTGAAGAAGCAGGGAGTATTAGACTTTTTAATGCATATAAAGTGATAGTATTTTTTTTGAGAATTGAAAATATTTCATGACGCACGAGAACATCATGATGACAAGACAGCAGCTAAGGTAGGTGTTATTCCATAAAGAGTGGGGCAAACTAAGCCTGCACTTTTGTGTGAAGATGCACTCTTTTTATGTCCTTTCTTCTCACTACAACTCATTTCACCCCATTCTATCTTTATTCAGGATGTTCCAAAGCCAGAAGCAGTATATGCTGAGCCCCATACTTCATGCAGTGTGTGTGTCTGTGTACCACATTTATGCATGTGCATATGTGGATATAGATAAGCTGATATAACAGTTCCCAAGAAGAATGTATGATGAAAGAGCTTTGCCTGCCTTTTGCTTCAGTAGTGTTACTATTTCTAGTGTTGCTTTTATGAACACCACTAGGTTAATGTTATGTCTCTCTTTGAGCTTTAAGAAGATAACTGTGGCTTTAGCTAGCTTCTAGCATATAAACCTGTCACTTACTTAGAATGAGTTATTTTATGTGTTGTAAGGCAGACAAATAGCTATTGATTCCAAGTACTTGTTTTGGTTGCATCTTGAAAAGGGAAAAGAGTCTATTTCTTCCTTGTAGAAGTAGCAATCAAATTTAGGGTTGTAGAATGTTATGTGATCTGGGATTTTTTGTTGCTGTTTTTAATTGTTTGTGTTTGTTTATATACAGGTGAGGTATGCCAAGGTGTATTTGAGAGAAACTACTTTAATATCCCCGTTTCCCATTTTGCTTTTTGGTGGGGATATAGAAGTCCAGCATCGTGAGCGTCTCCTGACAGTTGATGGTTGGATACATTTTCAGGTGCATTGGAATTATAACTGAACTATCTTTTGTGATTCCGTGAGCTTTCATACTACATAGTTGGTACATTACCTTGATTCAGATCATCATATGTGGGAGACGGTGACAAGAGTGAAGAAAGGGGGAGAGAATTTAAGATAATGATGGGAAATTTCATATACATGTAATGAAATCTTAATAAATCACACTCAAAAGAATAGACTTGTCATATGTGGTGTGCAACAAATCAGTTCCCTCTCTCTTCAAGAAGAAAGTGTTCTTTCAGAAGAGGTATTGAAAACGGATGCAGACTAAACCTTTTTTTATAAAGCTTGTACTAAAAGCAGAGGAGTGTATGGTTTTTATATTACCCTTTCATATAATTTTATAATCTTGTAACTATGTATTTATCTTCAGCACACTACTGTATATACTGTTCTGTAGTGCAGACAGAATTATTTAAAAAAAAAAATCCAAATTGTAAAACACCTGCTTACTTGGGTTTGGGGTGTTGGCTTTTATTGATTGGATTTTTTTCCTTACTGTATATATAAATTTTACTTGGAAACTGGAAAACTAAGAGCACTTTCCTAGCATTTTTCTTCGGACAAAATAGTTGTCATGAAAATATGCTCTGTAAATTTTGATAAATGGCAAGTTGTGCTATCCAGGCCGCTACATGGTTACAATTTTCTGTGCTCTGGGCCTTGTGCTACTCTCAAAGATAACTGTAGTCAGCAAAACAATTTTTTGCCGTCTTTTGATCCAAGTAAGCGGTAATCTAATTTAATTTACTCATTTTCATGAACAGGGAATTTTAACAAGCAGGTCCCTTGTGGATTTGTTAGAGATTGTAGCCATCCAGGGACCAGAAAAACAGTTGTGCAGTTGCTGGGCTAATCACCTCTTAGAGTGTTTCAGAATTTCTACTTTTTTGCTGAGATGCTAAGCAAATTACCTTGCATTTTGTGCTTCTGCTGTAGCAGCTAGTTGTTTTACCAAAGGCAGAATATAAATGAAATAAAGATTGAAATAAGGAGGAAAGGATAAAAGGAAATATTTTTTGGAGCGGGTTCATGTTTAGGTATCCAAATTCCAAATCCAAGTGAGATTTAGAAAAGGCTTGTGATTGCCTTGTCAGGAGGCCTGGCAGACCTCCCAATAGGCAAATGCATAGCTGTTTTATTTCAGGTGTAAGTGTAATTTGAATTTTATTACTTTGGGGGTTAAAAAGGCAATTAATTGGGCAGCTTATTGGTGAAGTAATAATCTCCTCTTATGCTGGTTTTGTGGGAACACATTCTAAGTTAGCCTTCTCAGCTGCTGTTCTTCAGGCTTTAATACAGTGAACAACTGGTGCCTAAAGCTATGGCATAATGTAAGCTCAGTCATTTAATGAGTATACTATCTATCATGATTATCATTACCATTAAAAATCAAATACGTGCATCATGTTTGCAGGAATCTTGTTATAAACTCTTGTTTACATACTCCTGTTTACCCTCTTGTTGTAGGGTAATATTTTGATCTATATTTTGGTGTGAAATGTCTGATGATGAAATGTTTGTCTTTTCTTTATAGGCTCCTGTTAAAATAGCAGTAATTTTCAAACAGCTGAGGGTTCTAATTGAGTCTGTTTTGAAGAAGAAGCTTGAAAATCCCAAAATGTCACTTGAAGGTAACTTATTGCTGGCATTACTCTTTATTAAATGGACCTTGTAGCAAAACTGAGCAATCATTAGTACACTGCATCCTCACGCAGTAGCATGTGTGACATGAAAGTTCCATTAAGAGGTGTCCAGAAAGTCATTACTAACCCTGCATGTATTGTGTTGCTCACCTCAGATGTAGAAAGATATGCACAACTGCCATTTTAAAGATATCCCTAGTAACAGCATTCAAGGTAGTGGTAGTAATGGTGAGGCAAGCATCTCAAAATAGAATTGGGATTATACGTGGAGAATCCTAGGCATAGATGATTTATAAGTGTTGTGCAAGTTATCTCAAAATCTAGGTTAACCAGTGTCATATTGGTTCCCTGAAGTAAGGGATAGTGGAGCACAGTTTAAAATTTGGACACTGGATGTTCAGGAGCATATTGGTGGGGAAGAAAGGGAGTTCCTGTATGCTGATATATCTGGAGTTAACCCATGACTTTCGTAGTTTCTTGTGGAATGCTGAAATGGTCATCAGCAGTTCATCAAATAATGTTATGATGATGTAGTGTCTACATACTGTTTGTCATTTTGCTTGCCAAATGGGAATCACTTGTTTTGCTTTAGATTCTGGCATAGCCTAAAACATTGAAATTTTAAGTTGCTGAGAGCTAGCTACCTAAAACATTGAATTTTTTAGTTGCTTATGATTTTTGGCATTTTGAGAATCAAGTTGCTGTTTTTCACATTCTGTGGGGTTTTTTTTTTCTTTTCTAGATGACAAGGTCTTATACATCATCAAAGAGCTGATAAAAACAGAAAATGGTAACTGAAATCAGAAATCAGTAACAAATCAGAGCTTCAGTAATTGCAGGGGAAATACGCATTCCAGCATTAATTGGAAGTATTTAAATTCTTAGTGTGGTTTATACCAGCCATGATGGGGATAAGACTGCATGGTTTTGCATAGGATCAGCCTTTTTTTTATCAATTTTAAGATGAACATTGGATATGTTTAGCCTTTACACTATATTTGGTGCCATTTGTGTTGACTGTATGAATAATAATTGCAAGCAGTTTTTTCAAAATATGAATTGTTCACAGCCATTTCTTTTTTAACTTATGTGCTAATCATACCATCACTACAGTGTGTACTGATGATTGAAGGTTTGATCCTCAATCTCAGTTGAGTAGAATTCCATTTATGCAAACAGAGGACAAATGTTTCTCATATGGGTTACCTAAATGATGATTTTTTTTTTGGAAGTGTAAATTTACAGTATTAAACCAAGAAATCTTAGAGAACTCTTAATTTTTCTGTATGATTTACATTGAGAAGATGCTATATAAACATCTATAAGATGATAGTATGGACTGCTGTGAATGAGTGCTCAGTGAGATTTGTACTGACCAGCAGCTCCTCCCCAAAGATGAGGATGTGCTCTTCGCACCATTATTCCTCCCTATTTACCCTGATCCTTGCAACTCCTGCAGCTGTACTATGTTTTGCTCTCCCTCTTTTGTATGTTAAGTTTTGCATAGTTGTCCAGGCCCCCTTCAAGAGAAGATCATGTATTTTTTTTCTCCTCTTATTTATCAAAATTCACATTGACCCTCTTCAAGGAAATACCAGAGAAGCTCCTAGTGGAAACTTCCAGTGTCAGTTCTCTCCTACTTGTTCACCATGACTGGATGTCTTGTGTGATCCTTTGTTTCTTGTTTCTTTAGTAGTGAATAATCCTTAACTGAATAGCTTAATGAATCAGATGGTCTCACCTTCCACCTATCCACACTGTTTCTAATTATGAAGTACAATTATAGATTGCCAACTTAGCTTTCAAGAATAAGGAATATCTTGGTGGTGAGGATTTGCCGTTAAACAGTTGCAGTCAAACAGAAACTGTCTTCACAGACAGAAGCATGGTGTAGATGACCACTTCCATTTAATCTGAAAAATAAAGATTTTATAAGGCAGAGGTTAATCACGTACAGAAGGGGCATTCAGGAAACTGAAGGCATAAAAATGCAAAATATGTGGAGCCTATCCATTTAGATTATCACAGCAGAACTGGTATTGCTGTCCAGCTTGTGCACATTAGCTTACACCAGTTCTGGAAGAGGAAAGCTGTTTGCTAACAGCTCTGAAAGAACAGGGATCATATGTGTTATTCTTTTATGCTTTATGATAATGTAGTGGTAGTCCTGATTTCAGAGGAGACAGGAAGTGACTTTTAGGGTTTTTTTACAACACCATTTAGGCAAGGAAGCATTTGAATAGGAAGTTTTGATCTTAGACGTTAAGATCTCAGCTTTGCTTTCAGTATTCCCACACTGAAATCAAAACCTGCAAATTTTTTTCATTTTAGATATAAACTAAATCTGTACCCTAAACAAATTGCCTAGGTTTTATTTTGGTTGAGATGTTTTATTTGTGTCCTTTGGAAAAATGAAGTAGAAAAACATCTCAGTAATTCAGTTATTAGCAAGCTGCTCTTTCTTTTGGGTTTGATTTTTGCAAATGAGTTGTTGGTCTTAAATGGTAAATCCTAGGGAAAGTGTGAATTGTGTTTGAGTTCTTCTCCTTTATCCAACTGTCATGAATAAAAGGGTTTTTTCCATTTATAGGTGGTAATGTTGAAATTCAGAGTTATTATTTGTGTTTCTCTAGCATGCTGTGCTTTGTAATCTTCTAAATAAATAACTGAAATAAATTAAGGGGATACATTGTAATAACTGGGAAATTGCACGATCTGTGTGAGCAAGAGTTTTCTGTAAAACAAATTAAGGAGGTCACACTGTGGTGTACAGTTAAGCACAGTTAACTTTCAAAAGAAAAACTAAAAAAAAAAAGAGAAACCAAAAAACCAGATGCTACACTGGCTTTCTGCTTCTGCAGTATACATGAGCAACTTTTGTGCCTGTATTCTTTTGGGTGGATGAACTTTCTCTTTTGCTCTATTTATTTAATAAAGACTTCTGTTAACACTTCTGTGTTACTTTTCTCAAAGCGTTTGAGATCATTCAATCTCCCTGGATCTTTGTCACCATAATCTCAACTGTGGTCTGCAATGTGTTCTTTTTTTTTTTTTTTTTTAAGCAACATGTTCTCCTGGTCCCTGTCCTCACCTTGGAGAGGATTTCCTCCTCCTGCTATTCATGCTGTAGAATTCCCACCTCCTCCCATTTTTCTTCTGTATCCTAGGCTTCTTGAAGCTCTTGTTTCCTGCTGCCCTCTTTCCCAGTGCTTAACCCAGAAGCGGTTTTCTTTCTCCAGGTCTTTCCATATCTGTAGCACACTATAAATGGGTGGTTGGAGTGCAGGACTCTTTTAATTTCCCTGCATTCAACTGTTTAAAATAGTGTCCCTTCACATAAATAGTCCATGGATGAAAGTGTGAACTCCAGCATCGTGAGCTCTAGCATTCCTGGCTCTCCCCTGCTGTCGTCCTGTGCTGTTTCTGGTGACCTGCCCTGGAAGTGTTACTTCCGCGCAGTGATCATTATTAAAGCTCACGAGGTTCTGAGTTGAACTGCTAGGAGCTGGAGAGGCGCCTGCGTTGGTAATGGCAAAATCGATGGCAGCCGCTTCAGCTGGCCGCATTCGTGGCTCTGCTGTCTGGCTTGTTCTCTGCCGCGCGAGAGTGAGGAGGCCGTGGTCGGGAGGTCACAGGGCGACTCTACCGCAGCCTTCTTGCCCGAGGGAAAGCGGCAGAGAAAAGACACGCGTTTCGGTGGCTCGGATTTTGTTTTGGAGACGGTGATCCCCTAAGTGCCCAGACGACGGGACGGGCGGGGCGGGGTGCCCGGGAGGCGGGCGGTGACAGCTTTGGCGGCCAGCACTCCGCTCAAATAGCCAGTGCCGCGACCGGTGCGGACCTGGCACGGCCGCCCGCCCCATGGTGACGGCGACTAGCGGGCGGTGCGGGGGCACTCCGGAGCGCCGGGGGCCCGGCGGCTCCCCTAGGGGCTGCCCGCGCCGCCCGGCACGGCGGCGGCGCCTGGGGACGGGGACGGCGGCGGCGGCGGCGGGGGAGAACGCGCAGGAGCTGCAGGCTTTCCGCGACTACGGGGAGAGTTGGTACCGCTCCCGCAAGGGGCTGGAGAGCCGCTTCCAGCCGCGGGAGCCGCTCGCCCGGCAGCCGCAGGTGGGGACAGCGGGGCCGGCGGCGGGGAATGGGCGGCGGAGCCCGGGGTCGACCCCGCCTGATCCCTACTGCCGGTGCCGTAGGTGACGGCAGAGGCGCGCTGCAAGCTGGTCAGCTGGCTCATCCCCGTGCACCGGCATTTCGGGCTCTCCTTGGAGGCACTCTGCCTGGCCGTCAACATCCTCGACCGCTTTCTCGCCACTACCCCAGTGGCCGCCGACTGCTTCCAGCTCCTGGGGGTAACAGCGCTGCTCATCGCCTGCAAACAGGTAGGGGCGGCCCCGGGCCCCGACTGCCCCGCCACCGGGGGTGGCGGCCCGCTGAGGCCGGCCTGAGAGGGCCTCAGACCGGCCGAGCTCCGCGCCAGGTCCCCATGACAGTTTCCCATCGGCAGCGCCCTCACTCCTGTCCCCGCACGCAGGTGGAGGTGCACCCTCCTAGCGTAAAAGAGCTCCTCGCCCTCTGCTGTGACGCCTTCACCCGCCAGCAGCTCCGCAACCTGGAGTGCATCGTCCTGCATCGCCTGGACTTCGACTTGGCGGCGCCCACCGCCAGCTTCTTCCTGGAGCACTTCAGCCAGGTGCGGCTGGAGGCTCGCGGGGCCGACGCGGGGGAGGCGGCGGACGCCCGGAGCCTGGCGGCGGGCGTCGCGGAGCTCAGCCTGGCTGACTATGCCTTCACCAAGTACGCGCCCTCTCTGCTGGCCGCCAGCAGCCTGGGGCTTGCGGACCGGCTCCTGCGCCACCGCAGCCCCCTGGACCTGCGAATCAGCGGCTACCCGGAAGGAATCCTGCGGGACTGCATGGACCAGCTTCAGCTCCTGGTATCTCTGAACGGGCGGTCCCTGTCTCTCCTCCTGCCCTCGGAGGTGGCTCAGAAGTGCCCCTGGCTTGGGGATAACCGCTGACAGCGAGTGGTGTTGTACACGGCTCTGACTCGGCGTTTGTACTCCACAAAGTCGGTGCAGTCTGATCCACTAAGCCTTAGTGTCATTGGAGCTTAAAAATTAGATGGCGTTTTGCAAACGATTTTATGTGTCATGTCATCTGCACTGTCCTTTTGCTGTATTTTTTTAAGTCCATCATGCAAATACTTTACTGAATCTCACGTACTGTGTTATTTAATTGGGGAATGGTCCATAAAGATAACGTAAGGACCAACTGAACGTTGAGTAAATTCTTTTCTGCTTGTTACCTCTATACGTTTATTGGCTGGCAGTATACAGACACAGCTGGGAGAGGAAACACATTGGCACATAACGAATTCACCTTGTCAGTTAACACAATCCCCCACGAAATAAACATGCCCTGTGATGCCTATATAACTTGAGTCAAAGTTACAAGATGCTTATACATCTTGAGTTATAAGATACTATTATAACCCAAATCATAACTTTCTGTACAATGTAATAGCCAGTATATGGTTAACTTGTTGCTTAATGCTTAAATAAACAGAAACTTACCAGGTGAATAGTTTCAAAAACAGACAAATAGTAATAGACAGGTATAGCTATATTGGGAAGCAGCAGGCTATACTAATTAGTAATTAGCAAATGTAAAGCAAATTAGCCACAAAATGAAGAAATTAGACCAGTTAGATCCAGAAAGACCAAGGAACACCATAACTGCTCAAGGTTCAAAGAAAAAGTTGAAAAGTTCAGATGTGAAGAACATCTTCATTGAAGAAGGCCTCCAAGAACACTTAAATTGGGGAAGCACAAGCACAGTACAGAAGAACAATTTATATCCATGAGATAATATGTAAATAAGTTCCGGTACATATATGATGGTGTTATAACAACATAGCAATATTAAGCAATACTTACTGTAAAAATAAACCACAACACTTGACAAAAGTGGGTGAGTTATGTGAAGAAATCCCCCTCACCTCCAGTGCTGCGACTGCTCTATAGCCAATCTATGGAGTTTTATTTCACCCGTTTCAAACTGCCACCCACTGCCTTGGTCTTATAGATACACTGACATAAGTGTAGGAAAACAGAGTGTGGAATAATAACAACAGCTGAGTTTGTTTGTTTTTTAAGTTTTCTAGCAGGTCTATAATCCAGATACACACTCCTGAGCAGGCTGGCCCAATCAAAGGCAGAAAACAGTCATAGTGTTGTAAAATATTTCATTTTCTTCAATTGTATCTGTGTGCAAAAGCAGTGTTAAAAGACCTTATAGACACCTAGAGCTGCCCTAGGGAGTGCTCACCTTTCAGTGCAGGGGGACCCGGACGCCGGCCGGCACCCCGAGTCCTGCCTGCCGACAGGTATAGAGGCAGAACGAGCAAACCTTGTCCACGCTGCTGTTATTAAAAATACCTACAAGACCACCACGGGGGAATAAAGGGCAGCTCAACCTCCGCCAACCCCGTCTATGATTTTAGCTGGACATGCCGTAGCAGGGAGTGGGACCCTCTGCCCGTGCGAGGGTACCCTCTCCCTGTGCGCGGATCGGTACATTCAAGATGACATGGACGCTTTTTTTTCTCGTACATAACACAACCCACACTCGCTCCCCCCTCCACAAGCTTTCAACCAGACGGACCGTATTCCTTAGAGAGATTTATCAAACACCATTATAAATACCAGCCCAGCCCCCAAGCTGTCGCCCGCACCGTCCGGCAGAGATCCGCGGTACTGAGCGCGGCGCCGAGCTGCTGGGGGACGGGCGGCCCTGGCGGAGGGGCAGGCAGCGCCTATCCTCGAGTTTCCCTCCTCGAGTTTCCCTCCGGGGCAGCCCCTGGGCCCGCCCAGGCTCCGCAGGCGCGGGGAAGGATTCCGCGGGCGCGGGAGCCGGCGGCGCGGCCCGGGGTTGCGGCGGGAGGTTTCGGCGCCCCGGAGGAATGAAGGCGGGCGGGCAAGCCCCCGCCATGGCCGCGGCCCCCCGCGCCCCTGCTCGCGGGGCGGCGCCGAGCGGGACGCGGGGCGGCGGGCGCCCGCTGGCACCGGAGCTGGAGCTGGAGCCGAAGCCGGGGCCGGGGCCGCGGCGTCAGCATGGAGCAGGGCGGTCGCCGCCGAGCCTTCGGCAGTATCTGCCCCAACACAGTCCAGGGCCCGCCCGCCCGCCTAGCCAAGAAGCCGGCCCGGCCCGGCGGGGACACTGCGTGGACGCCCCCGGCCGCCCTGAGCCCCCGAGCTCCCCCTCCCCGTCCGCGCCGCAGCGGCGCCTCGCCGGCCGCCTCCGCCCCCGCCCTGGGTGAGTCAGCCTGCGGCGTACAGCCTTAACCCCCAAGCGTGTACCCTTCCCCTTTCCTCCTTCTGCGCCCCTCTGGTGTCCCCCACCGTTCTTCCCAGCCGTGACACCCCCACCTCACCCTCCACCGTGTTCCCCTGGCCATGACCCCTCTCAATGAACCCCACTGTATCCTCCCTGGTGCCTTTGCATCCTGTTTCCCAGCCTTGCAATACCTGGCCATGCACATCGAAGGCGCGCCTCAGCTGTGCTTCTCATTTTGCCATATCCCAATCGCTATGTCCACCCCTGTCTGTGGTACTCACCTTTGTCTCTGACTGTCCCTAGTGCTCAGCACCATCAACTGGCAGGATTTGGCAGCCTCTGCCCCCATCCTTCCCACCACCCCAGCTGGCCCTGTGATCCTGCAGCAGGTAAACCTACTGTTCAGAACAGCCCTAGGCTCCACTTGGAACCTGAAGGGGTAGCTCTCTCAAGCAGATGGGTGCTGACAACTTCCCTAGCCTCAAGTTTCCCACCTGCAAAATGGGCACATGAGAGGACAGCATCTTGTCCCATGTGTCAGATGGGTTACAAGTGGCAAAGGGATGGTGCCTGGGGGTGCTGGAACTATGATAAGGCTCTGAGCACAGGCAGCAGACTCTGTTGAAACAGTATGGGCAGTGGTGTGGGCAGGTCTGAACCCTGAGCCCTGCTCACTGGATCATTTCCTTCATCCCTGCCAGGGTCCCTGCTTCCAGGATGGGACGGAGTTTGATTTCCAGGAATTCAGGGATACTGTTGGTGATTTTATATCTGGCAAGTAGATATTTTCCCTTACCTGAGCAAAATGTACCTACGTGTGCATATCTGCAGTCATGCTTCATTCAGTCTCCTCTTTTTTTTCTTTGCTTTTGGAATTTTGGATGCCCACTCACTGCATCTTTGTCCCACCATGGAACAGTGTGTGGGGTAGTGCATTCTTGCTACCCCCTTAGGGACCTGAGCTGTCACTGAGCTTTCTCCCACAGGAGACAAATCAAATCCAGACAGATTCAGGATGCACAACTGTCACAGTAGAGTAAAAGCATTTCAGAGGGACATGTCCAGAGGGAACCTCCTGAGGGATATTTAGAATCAGAATGGTGTGCTGGATTTGGGGGAAACAGACCTGAATACCTGCACTTAACACTTGTGGCTATTCCTTCCAGATGTATCCACCTTAATGGCACCACCACTGGACTGTACTGACTATGATTTCTCACTTGGTGAGGAGGTGGCTTTTGGCCCCTGCACCCCGCAGCTGCAGAGCAGCACGCTGGTGCAGGTTTCCCCACAGAGCCTGTCTTCCCCTGAGCCGTCCTGGAGGAACCTGGCAGACCAGCACCAGAAAGCATTGGGAGATGCCCTGGAAGCAAACAGCCAGGTAGGCCCCGCAAAGCCCTCCTCAGCCTACGCTGTGTTCTGTCACATCCTGTAGAGGCAACTGCAGGGCTCTGGCATGCAGCATCCCCTGGATCCTGGACAATGTGGCTGCCTCAACCACCCCTTTTCCCCATTTGTCCTTCGTAGCTGCAGGAGACCCTCACACAGAGGCAAGAAGAGCTGGTGACACTGCGGCAGAGTAATGTGCAGCTGAAGGAGCTGGCGAATCAGGCCAGGCAGCTGGCTGCTGTCCTTGATGTGAGTGCTGCTCACCATCCAGCCTGGCTGCCCCACACTGCCCAGCTTGTCTCTGGGGGACAATGAGATGTCGGGTGCAGGGGGAAATAGGGTGCAGGGTAGAGGCAGCATGGGGTGGGACAGGGCCTGGAAAGGGGGAGATGTAGAATGGGATTGTGCAGTGTGGGGTTGTGGGAGTTGAGTCCTGCAGGACAGGGTGTGGGGGGGACGGTGTGGAGCAGGGCAGCATGGATTGGTACGGTGTAGGGTAAAGCAGTGCGGGGTGGAGCAGGGCAGTGGTGGGGGCCGGGGTTGTCAGCGTGGTACGGTTCGGGGCCGGGCAGTGAGGTGTGGGAGGGGGCCGTGCGATGTAGGATGGAGCAGCGGGGTACAGTGTGGTGCGAAACAGGACGGGGCTGTGCGGTGCAGATAGCGGAACTCGCGCTCCCTCTCGCCGGCAGACGCTGATGCTCCCGCAAAGCGCCGGCGGGACAGTCCTTCCTCCTCTTACCCCTCTTCATCCTTTACCTCCTCCGCCCACCGCCGCCTCCGCCGCCACCGCCGCCCCGACCGGGACCGGCCCGGAGGATGCGGAGGGCGTGGACGCCATGCTGCGGGCCGTGTCGGAGAAGTGTCGCGCCGCCCTGCGGAGCCTGGGGGGCAGCTCTGGGGACAGGTCGGGGGACAGCCCCGAGAGCAGCCCGGGACACAGCCCGGGAGCCAGCCCCACAGCCAAGCGCCCACGGCCGGGCCCGCGCCTGCACGGCTCCTTCCGCGGGCTGCGCACCGGCCGCGCCGCCCCGCGCCCGGCCGGCAGGGAGCTGGAGGGGGGCGGCAGCCTGCGGGCCGCGCTGGGGGAGGCGGGCGCCATCCGCACTCTGGCCTTCCCGCAGGGAAACGCCTTCACTCTCCGCACCGCCGCAGGCGGGCACCGCTTCCGATGGGTGCCGCGCTGAGACCCTCTCGGCTCCGGTCACCCGTGTCCTGGGCAGGGCGGAGCGAGGCCTCTGCAGCATGAGGCTGGCAGCGCAGCCCACCCGTTGGCACGCTCCCCGTTTTCTTTTGGGGTAATCGCGCTTTCCCACCGGCTGCGGGAGAAGAGACGGGAGAGCGCGGCAAAGGCACCGTGCCTCAGTGAGGGTCCTGTGCCATGGGCTTCGCACGCCGTACCGCCGTGGCTCCTGGCCCGGCAGCTTGCCATCGGTAGCTTGCTAATGAAAGTAGAAATTAAACGAAGATCTGCCCGGTTTTATCCAGAGGTTTTTAGTCAGCTGAGCAGACAAGTGTAGCTGACAGGACAGTGGCTGGAGCTGGCCAGTATGAAAGCAGAGTGATCGTCCCAGGTGGTAAAACATGATGCAGCTGCTCCATCGTGGAATTTTACACCCACAATGTTTACAAACATTTAACGTGTGCAACTGTATTTGTATATTTGTACTCGTTATGATGATTAAATGGTGCTTAAATTGCATTTTATTTGTGCAGATTTACTGTAAACTTCATTTTGCATCAGGTATGCATATTTACTTAAATTAGAGATAGCAGAAAACATCTCTGACAGAATAGCAATAGAAAGTTTTAGAATAAAACATGCTACTTTTAACATTAGTCAGTGGTACTACCTTATGTAAAGAGAAATGTTAAAAAGTAACAGATTAAAGGAGATGTATATAGCGTGCTGCAAGAAATATGTTTATAGCCTAACACCATGACCATGTTGCATACCAAACACTTTTTATCAGTGTGTATCTGTGTGTCTGATCACAGAAGCATCCTTCTGTGAGTCTCATTGAGAAACATTTCATTTTTTTTCATTTCACCCACTAGTTTGAAAGCTGAGCCACTAATAACACTCATGAAACACTATCTGATATTTTTAGATTTCTATAGCACACAGGTGACACACTGCTCCACCCAGCGCAGGGATTTTCTCCCGTGAAGAGGAGAAAACAATTTCTTTTCAGCATTCAGCTTTTCCAGTATCCTTGCATGGTTCCATGCTCATTAACAGCAGTCCAACTGTGACAGGCCTGTATGATGGTTAAGCTGACAGCATATCATCACCTCAGTGGATTTCCTAGGGGAGTTGAAACCCTGCACATGCTGTTGTGCTTTTGGCAAGCAGAGATGTATTTGGAAGGAGAGTCGTTGGTGTTGCCAGCACAACATGTAGTTGTATGGCTGCTAGGAGACTGCAAAAGGGGTCATTGAGTATCTGAGGTTCTTCATGTCTGCAGTGCTGACAGTTTTCTAGCAGGAATGGTGCTGAAGCCCCTTCTGGGATGTTGTTGGCTCAGCCCTGGGATGATTTCAGAGACATTTACATTTTTGCAGAGGACCTTTCCCCCTTTGGCTAAAATCCTGTATGAAAGCTCTGGTTTGACAGCAGACCGAAGAGACAAAACTTTTCTGTCTGTACTGAATTCAGCAGGGAATAAATTAATAACAAAAGATAGCATCTATCTATCTATCTATCTATCTATCTATCTATCTATCTATCTATCTATCTATCTATCTATCTATCTATCTATCTATCTATCTGTGTGTGTGTGTATGTATGTATGTGTATGTATATATATATATATATATATATATATATATATATATATATATATGCACAATTATGTAATGCTTACAGGAATATTAATTCCTCAGAAATGAAGTGACACACTACAAATGTACACTTCTTGTAGGATGAATGAAATAACCACCCTGTCGGATTGCGACTACTGTTTTTACCCACTTTTTCAGTGAACCTGCTATGGCAGTTCCACTTATTACTTTTACTCATAGTTTTCTATGGTAAGAGGATCCTTGATTAATTTTGAGATGCAATCTAAAAGTAGTAGAAAATGATCATAAATGTACTTTTAGGTCTATTTGCTTCCAAGACCTATTAATCAGAAAGGCTGCAAACTGGCTAACGAGAACAAGATGTTTCTCAGTGAGACTCACAGGAGCATTATCAGACACACAGATACACACTGGTAAAAAGCGTTTGGTATGCAACATGACCATGTTGTTAGGCTATAAACATATTTCTTGCAGTACACTATATACATCTCCTTTAATCTATAAAGGGGTATTTTAAATCGATATTTACCTATCCACTGCCATACAGTAGCTGCATAAAAATGGGCAAAGTTCTTGCACAAATGGAAACAGCCGAATTACTGGTTTTGACAACAGTAAATTAGAAGGACTCCTGTCAGGCAGGAGTTGGTGGGATCACAAGGAACAAAACCTGGTCTCTTGATGTCCATGTTTCATGCTTGTTTCATCAGAAGCTGACCTTGGAGAAGCTGGAAGGCTACCTCTAGGAACCCTCCAATTTTCGTTGTATTTTGTGGCTTTACATTTTGTGCTTCATGCTTATTGTCTGGGAGAGGATCTGTGCAGTGCCCCTGGACATGCAAGTGTGCTGAACTGAAGAACATGCTGGTTTGTGGTTTATGCTCACTCTGATTTTCTCTCTCTGCTGGTGCATTGCCAGTGCAATGGGTAAAGGGAGCTAGCCAAGACCCCAGCAGAAATAAAGTAGAAGCAATAACTTTTATTGAGCTCTTTACCTGCTCATGTTAAGTAAGCTTTCTCCACTTTTCGCTTCCCTGCTGGTGCCAAGCCATGAGATGTGTGGCTGTGGAAGTGGGACACTGCAGAATTCCAGACAACTGGAACATTTTGAGGTGAAAGAGAAAAATACCTTTTAATTTTGGGGTTCCAGGGTAAGGGTTTAGTGAGTTCATGTGACAAGCACATGAACTCTTCATGCTCATGAAGACAAGCACACCAATTTCATATATACTTCATCTGGGAACAGTTGGTTTTTTCTTGGTTTTTTTTTTGGTTTTTTTTTTTTTTTTTGGTGGGTAAAATCCTTAGGTGTTAATTAAAGGAAAACACCAGACCTTAAGGGACAGCTTGATTAAAACTACATTCTAGAAAGACAGCTAACTTCTAGTGAGTAGGTGCATATTAATTAAGTCAGTAATTTTAAGGGTGGAAAGGGCAGAAGAGACCTGGATGGAGTTATTTAGAAATGGCATAAGGTTTTTTTTATAGCTAGAATTTGTGAAAGCTTTTTTTTATCAGCAATTTTGCTCATCCCTTGAGCAAAAAGACAATATCCAAGACTGAGTGTCAGCATGGCATTTTCCTGCAGGGCTTGTCAGGGTTGTTCAATGGATCATAAAAAGAAAATATTGCCCATTCACAAGTCTGAGATACTCTCCACATGCCAGTAATAGAAATATTCTTGCTTTGATGTTCATTATCAAATTTTATGTAGACATAGGCCAATATTTGGTGTCATTTAATTGCTCTGGTCACTGTTTTTGAAGCACACGGGTTCACAAGACTCCCATCCATATTCCATCACAAAGATGCAACTAATGTTCCTGCCGGCTGGCCACAGAAACTCTGTGGTGGCAGGCAGGCATTGAGGTGGCTCGTGGACTTGGTGATCATGTAGAGACCAGATTCTAACATGGCTATCACGTGACAGCAGCAGTACTAAACTACTCTTGTTGGCTCTTCAGTGATTGCAGAGAGATTGAATTTCACATTTATTCCCTTCTTTTCCTGAATATTTTTTTCTAAATAAAAATACCCCTATGTCTAACTTCAAGGAAAAGACATTTTTCTGTTCTTTTCATATGACAGCAGCAGCACTCTTCATCTTTTCTAAACACTGACTTCTGGTCAGCAGCCATTATTTGCACTTTGCATTGCACAGCCTCAACAAACAACTAAAGCTAATGAGGTCAAAAGAGGCTGTAGTTTGCTTTGGCACAACCATTTCATAGCTGCAGCAAAATCAGTCTTAAAGTCTACCTTCCACCTAGCACCTGTTCAAACTCTGATAGCAAGTTTATGTTCAATATTTACTTTATATCTTAAATAAAATACTATGAAGAATAAATCAGTAAGAGTCTTCAAGGTTTTTCATGTGATGGTAAAACACATGAAAACATTAATTTTTGGTAAAATCTCCAGATTTCTTATGCAGATAATGCAGCTACAATTAAAGCTCACTTGCTAAAATAAGTCAACTTGGATTTTGAGTCTATTCTTTTTTTCAGTGTAAATTGTTGTTGTGGTTGCCTGTGAGGGTTATGATTTAAATCCAGCTGGAAGTTAAACTTCATGGAATCTCTCCCTGTCCTCCAGTCCCTCATCCACACTCTAGTGAGAGAGAGGAAGAGGGGGAGAGAGAGAGAGAGAGAGAGAGAGAGAGAGAGAGCAGAATTATAGGTTGAGATAACAATTTACTGGAAACAACAATGAGACAAGAGAATGAAAAGTAACAGTAACAATACATACTAACAACGATGTATAAAAGAGGGTGTTCACACAAAAAAATGCTCACACAGTAACTGAGCAGACCCAGCATCGTACAGCTTTCTCAGACAGAGACCAATAGGGCACCCACAGCCCTTTCCTTCTTGGATGTGAGAATCCCTTACTTCCCTTTACCTGGCAGATAAAAACTTAGTCACATGGCTCTGACAGACCCACATGGCTCTGATATATGCATATGTATATGTGTACAAACATCTATGTAGTTATGGAGATAAAAACGTACATGTAGAGGTATTATTTCTGTAGTCAACGGCTGTCCCTTCAAGATGTCTGTTGAGTTCATGTAGCCCATGATTGTGTGTTCTACCTTCCCTAAACATCTTCCAGAGCAGGAGGTCTTGTGCGCTGTTGGCTGCATCAGTTCACAATTGGTGCACCTGGAGCAGTCCATCCTTGTGCCCCATGGTAGTTATGGCATACAGTGGCAGTACCACTCTGCAACCAATATTATACAATTCAGTATTACAGACTGTTCTCCCCCAAAAATCAAACCTCCTTAAGGTACACATCATGTTTTTGTCCTTCTGCATACCTACCAAGTGCATCCACGTCCTTGAGCAAAAGCAATCCCATGGATGTATTTGCCTTTGCTTGAGGCAGGACTAATCCAAAATGTCTTCCCTAAGGGCCATCCACTGGTTGTTTCACAGTAAACACATAAAGCTTGCCTTGGTGGGTTTGTGTGATGTAAAAAAATCTGCCACAGTCTGGGATAACCAGGGAGTGTCCATGGTCAAGCCCACCCATCAATCACGAGTCCATCTGGATGTTGCATCTCTTCCCTGGTGACCTGGGGCCTCATGGGTACATTGAGGCAGAAAAATTCACCCTGGTCTTGCCAGCCCAGATCCACCTGAGACACTGCAACCTTGGCAGCTCAATCCACTTCTCCACTGTTTTGACATTCTTCAGTAGCCCAGCTCTTGGGTATTGTGGACCTACACAATTACAGCCAGCTTCTCCACCTGGGCAGAGGTGCCACACTTATGCAGCCCAGATGGGTTTCCCTTTGCACTGTCAATTGGTCTTCTTCCATTGGTCCAGCTACCCCTACAGAGCATTTGCCACCATTGGCAAGTAAGTGTAAAGGTAGAGCACTGGCCATTTCTCTCATGCAGTGATCTCTAAAGCCAGCTGGACAGCTTTCAGCTTTGTGAACTGACTGGATCCACCTGGGGCCTCCATAGTGCAGGACTCCATAGAGCACCTCTCCACTTTCAATTTGTCCCTACAATACATCAGGAGCCATTAGTGAAGAGAGTGCATTGCTTTTCATTTTCTGGCAGCTGATTGTAGTGTAGGACCTCCTCAGCATGTGCAAATTTTCCTTCTCTGGTGGTGATAATTGTTCCAGATTGCAAGGCAAGATGTATTCTATTACCATCTGTATGGCAGTTGTCTTGTGTCAAGTGGGCAATTCTCCTTATCTCTCTCTCGGAGTGATCACAATCACTCCTCCCTGGCAGGGGACAGCTGCTGATAACAGGCTATTGAATGTCACTGCATGACTGATAAGAACTAGAACATCCCATTGTGAGATGCTCTGCCCAGAGGGAGGAGCCAAGCATTCCTACCCAGATATAATCTGGAGATTTTGGAATACCAGCACGACTTCCCACTGGATTCCCCAGAGGAACAGCAGCTGCCTCTTCTTCCACAGATCTGCAGAGGAAGAATACACCCTTTCTCTCCAGGACCCCTCTACTCCAATAGAACCACATCTGACACCTCAGGAGGACTGCAGTCACTTTTCCAACTGGACTGACCAAGAGGGTGTCAGGTTGAGTTCTGACTCTGTCAGTGTTGTTCTAGTGTATTGCATTGTCTTATTTTATACTTTTATTTTTTTCCCTTCCCTATTAAAGAACTGTTATTTCCTGCTCCCATATTTTTTGCCTGAGAACCCCTTAATTTAAAATTTATAGCAATTTGGAGGGGTGGGGAGGGTTTGCATTCTCCATTTCAGGAGGGGCTCCTGCCTTCTTTTCTTTCCAAAGCAAGACAATAATCCAGAAGTTTCACCTTCAGGCCAGTTTGTGATGACTTCTGAGATCCCTGGGTGATTGGGTTTCCTATTTGAGCTCACTGGGTGATCAGAGCAATCCATTCATTCCGCATAGCACCAGGACCATGATGCGTGGAGGGCACTTTCCTTTTGAACATCCAGTCCAGCACTGGCAATCAGAATGCCAGAAGAAGCTGTGCTTTGGTACCAGTCACTTCTGAGGCAGCTCAAATCCCATCATAAGCTGCAAGGATCTCTTTTCCAGATGAGATGTAGAAAGCCTCAGATCCTTTGCATCCCTGACTCCAGAACTCCAGGGCTGATCCCTGAATCTCCTGGATACATTTCACTATGGCTCCAGGACGGACCATTTTGCCTGGCTGCAGTGTAGAACATATTTTTCATATCTTAATCTGTCCTGACTGGCCCAGAGGCTACTCCATGAACAATCTCCTGTTTCATTTGTTCAAAAGCTTGTTGTAGTTCAGGACCTCACCGGAAATCATTCTTCTGTAATGTCATGTGATCTGAAGGTTTGTGATCTAATGGGCTTTCTCTGCCTGTCACTAAATATTTGTATCTTTGTAATTCCCTAACTCAGGTGGATCTCAGACAGAAAAAGGTGAAGGAGCTTTCCTAACATATTTCAGTTTGACTTCCAACAGGTTTTGGCCTTGGGACATTTTGCATCATTTTTCAAGGTGAGTGGTGAAGAGTGCTAAAAAATCACCATTGAATCCATGACACGCCGCTGCTCAGCTTCCTAAT
The DNA here is from genome assembly GCF_022539315.1 of Serinus canaria. Taxonomy (NCBI): domain Eukaryota; kingdom Metazoa; phylum Chordata; class Aves; order Passeriformes; family Fringillidae; genus Serinus; species Serinus canaria. The sequence continues at coordinate 58,781,477 of NC_066343.1, forward strand.
AGCCCTAAATAAGGTCTTTTTTCTCTTATTTCTTTTCTCTACAATTGGTTGGTGCCCTAGGGATGGTTGCATTAGGTGATAAGAGGTAGGCACCCAGCACTTCTATACACCTTTTTTCAGAAGTCTAATTAGAGTTATCAAATATGCCTTCACATGATTGCAGCAAAGATTGGAGCAATGGGCAACACATACTTCAGGATATTCTGGGGTGTGCAGTGCAGAGCAAGTGGATGCCAACAAAACAAACAGGAAAGGAAGAGATGAAAATCAGTAGCTGAATCTCTCATACTGGCCTCTTTGTGTGAAACAGATAATAATTAATAAAGCAGATACAGAGATGAAAAAAAAGTTATACCATTTTATTCTTCTTTGGTCTGATTGTCTCTAGTGTAGCTCCTTTTTTCATATGTTTGTAGTGTGCTCCTCTCTTTTTAATTTTGTGATCAAATTTGTGTCTTCAGGTGAAATTCACAGTCTCCTTTGCCTCAGTGGGCCTTTGAGTGGGCTCAGGAATCCAGGAGTTCCAAGGTCCTTGCAGGACTAGAGACTCACAGTGTCTCTGAGAGGAGGTGGAATGGACTGGTATCTCTTGTGAGGGGAAGGGATTTTACAAATTGTGGGTTGACAGAGATTCTTTGACCTATATCTACACCCTGAATATCAAGGAAGGGTTTTAGAGGCTCAAAAAGTGGAAGAGTTGAAATAGATGAGCATCTCCTACAGAGTGAGGTACAAGTTGGGTTTCTTTGACATTAAGTTTATAAGTGCTGAGAGTGTGACTTAACCTGTGTCATCTGAAAACTGCACACCTGGTTTGGTGAAGTCCTTATTTCAATAAGGAGGTGAGGGATATTATCTTTGTAAATTTGTAGATTGTAAAGATCTATTTTGGTCCGATGATTGTCAATGAATCAGTTTTGAAAGAGTGAAACAGAAAAACAAAAGTAAAAAAATAATAACTGAAAACTTAGATTGCGCATTCAACTATACTGGAAATACAGCTGGACACGATTCCCTAAATATTAGTCTTTGGAAGTGAAACCAGGGACTTATTTCCACGGCAAATCACATGGAGATACAACAGATTTCAGGAACTCACAGGTGTTGAAGCTGAACCTATCAGAAATTTCTTGAATGAAACATGCTTGCATTGAGAGATGACAGTGCTTTTTAAGCTGTATAGTGAATTACTTTTATCCAGGAAAGAATGTTAGAAAACTTTCTCTGGGTCCAATTCAACATGAGAGGAATCACCTACAGCAGGTGCCTGAAGCCTTTGATATAGTGCAATTCAAAATTATTTGGATTCATATATTCATATGGATATAGTTGCAATTCATAATTACTTTTTGCAATACTTAACTGTACAACAACATACAGAAGTTTGGTACTAGTAATGTAGAAATAAGTATTGTGCTATCAATAGAAGCTGCTAGGGAAGCTTTGGAAAGAACCATGTCTGAATGCTATTTTGGCAGTTTATTAATCCAGTCTCTCAGGATTCCAGGATGAAATATTATTTAGCCACACAGTTGGCAGCTGGCAATGAACCCAGAGGTTCTTTTGTTCAGTTGGAGTTTATCCAAGGCTAAACAAAATGTAGTTTTACCTTGTATGCACTCTCTAATGCCAGTACAGGATCCCAGTATGTTGCAGACTGTAGTAGTGGTGTGCTGAAATGGATTAGTAGTGTGCACAAAAAAAGGGAGAACATGTTGAAGAGTGAAACTCAGTAGAAAGGCCTGGGATGGATGACTTAGCAGGACAGCTTTTGATCTGTCCATGGAAAAGCAAAACAAGGAAATTACTGTAATGTGCTGATGAAGAAATAGACTATTGTTTTATGAAAGCTGAAGGTCACATTAAAACTGAAAATCCTGGGAGTCAACTGTGTGTTACATGAAAATTAATATAATTTATCAAAATGCACTTATCCCTTGGTGCCCTGGTTTTCTTGGCATTTCCACCGCTCTCTTTTTAAACCAATACAACCAGAAAGTAACTGGTGACAAATTCCTCCCTGAGCTAAATAGAGCTTTGATCTACTCGCATATGCTTGCCAGCCAGGGTTGTTATTGCTAAATTTAGTGTTGGAAATAAAATGGGGTTTAGATACAGGTAAAAGTGTGGCACAAATGGGCAAGAGTCAGAAAAAATTGTATATAGCCAATATTTAACCTTTTGTATGCCAGTCTATGCACATAATTCATTCTTACTGTGACAGAATGCAGCACACAAGTAACAGTTACAAGGGTTTTTTTTTCCTTTATTTTCTCACTTGTTTGCATAAGAAATGTAGTTTTCTCAATGTAGTTTCACTCAAACATAGAAATGTTTGAGTGTTGAGGTTCATCTGAAGAGTAATAGTGAATAGTTATTTCTAGAGTTCACTCCCCTCATGTTTGCAGTCACTTTTACTGTGCAGGCAAAGATAAATGCAATGGGAGATTTCTAATGAGCAGAGTATTGGACTGAGATGCTAATTGTTGGTTTTAATGTAAGTCCCAGCAAAGAAGCAGGAACTATTTCCTCCTCTTGTCCTCTTAATTACCTCTTCTTTGTACAGCTAAAAGGAAGCTTTGAGTTCTTTGTACAGCTAAAAGGAAGCTTTGAGTTCATTGCCAGAATATTCCAGTTACCTGGTCAACAATATTTCATTCTGGAGTCTAAACAACAGCTGCTCACTGCAGTGTGAAATAATGTGATGAGAACAGCCACAGTCCCTGTTTCTTTCCTGATTCCTTCCTTCCCCTTGCTTGCTTTGCTTTCTGTTGTGGATAGAAATACTTGAGGGTCAAAACTCCCTTCAATAAATGAGAACCACCATCTAATACAACTGTCAGCCACTTTTAGAAAAGCCCAGTGCTGTGAGAACTGTTCCTTTAACCCACTCAGAAGAGCTTAAGCACTGAGCAGGCAAGACTGGGATTTTTTCTGGTGTAGTGGCTGAAAATCTAGAGAGAACAGTGAAGGAATACAGGAATAAAAATTAAGATGTACCCATATCTCAGGATCTCTGCTCAGTGAGCACTTAACAAAGCTAGGACTTGGGTTTTTTTTGCTCTGGTAGGAAATTGAAGGCCTTGGTTCCTAGAAATCTCTCTTGATTGAAACTGCAAAATGGAAACAAATTTTTACCTCTGTATGTTCAACTTTTTTTTCCCACCTATTTCAAAACTCAAACAGGTGGTAAATCTTAATTAGACCCCTCACTCTGTTAAATTATAATCTTTTTCTTAACACAATTGGTTACACCTTTCTTGGTTTATCTTAGGTGTAACAGGCACTGACTACATCATCTCTGGATAAATATCCAATATACCCTTGATATCTAAGTCCCTGTGTTCCTTAGCTAGCCAGTTAGCAAAAGGTTCCTAAAAACTTATGTAAATGACCATTTTTGTTCACTTCTTTCTTTGTCTGTCATGGAGACAATCTGCCATCTACTGCTTTTAAGGCAATGTTCCATGACCAGCTCTTTAGATCTCCCTGCTTGCCAGGATCTGGTGTAAGCTGCCACCACGTCTTGTCAGCAATCATTTGGCAAGGAGCACCCTCACTTTCATACCATGAAATGATTGGGTCCTAAAAGTGTTAGTGGTCCTTGTCCAGCAGCCTGGGTATGATGAATCTAACTTTTCCTAAAATGTGTTTTTTCAGTCAGTGCTTAATTGTTGTGAGTATTGCTGCTGATGTCCAAACCTCACCTTCAAACTACAAACTTGTATTTTATCTCGATAAATTCTGACACATGATGATGACAGCAATTTTATAGTAAAAGACCTTAGAGAAATTGGATGAGAAAAAGTGATGTTACCATGGTATTGATAACCTGAATACCAGCTTTCAAAGAAATACCAGGCACAACATATCAGCACCATCTGCTGTCAGTGAGGACAAACTACATGGTTTCTTACATGCCAGCTTGGGAATATTTTTGCAGTGAGCTACAAAATTTTAGCCACGTTTCTAGCACTTAAATGAAATAACTGAGCAGTTGGCTGTATAGGTTTCACAACAAGGAGCCTAAAATGAATCCATGGTGAGAAAGGAACGAAGACACTTTACCCAGACTTCATTTCACTTTCTAGACATATCAATGAGATGCTGGAAGCATTATAGAAATGATTCACTTAGCTGTGTATGAAACAAATCTCTGTTTAAATTTAGTTCAGAGTTCCCTGTGGCACTTCTGCTTATTTTTATTTACCACTGACTTCACCTAGGGAGCTACTTACCTTAGGGCTGCTACCAAATGTAGTATCTTGGAATATATCCCATTGCTAATCAGTGTTCAGCAGAAATTTTATAGACAAACCTCCAGATCTTTTATTATAATCCATTAATGGTGTGTGTGTGCAAGCATGAGTTGAAGGTTCACAGGTAGGAATCACTGCTTGTAACACTAGTTGCAGTGGGTCATATTATTTACTCTTTAATGAATTGCTCGGCATTAATTAATCCTAATTCTATTTCACTTACATGAAATATTGTTGACTTTGAAAGACTTTTGACTTTTATTCCAGTTTACATCCAAAAAGTTCTCAACTGCAACCTCTTTCCTCCCACTGTCAAACAAACTGCACGGTTACAGGTTTTCTCAAGAGTTTCTGAAAGAAACTCTTCAGTGTGATAAAAAGGTTTGTCAAGAGCTTCAAACACTGGTCTGATAGGTAACAGTTCAATACACTTCACTTGAGTGTTGCTGATTTATTGAGTGTTCAAGCGAGCTGGCTTTGCAGCGCATGCCGGAGTCTGCTGTTAGGCAGGGTGACGATATTTGGCCGCGCTCGTTAAACGTTAAAGACTTGTAGAAAAAAAAATCACATTCAGTTAAACGAGCAACTGAAGCATTGCAAGCAATCCTTTGTGAAGCTATGCTAGCAGTGCCTTGTGTGCTGTTTGTTTTACAGAAAGCATTAAGAAGGTGCTGAGTGACCCAGCCACTTTGTATGCTGGGTGTGCTTAGTTGTGTCCTTACCAGCACAAAGGGAGGTAATAAGGTGGCAGGTTTTTGAAATAGTTTTACTTTGTTTTGGCAAAACAACTCCATCAACGGATATTTAATTATTGCTTATTGCACATGCATGAGTGTAGTCCTCCATCATCTTGTTTACATGGTGTTTTTTCTGCAGATGTGAAGCATGCAGCTGCAAAGTAGAATTAGGTAGGAAATAAGAAATTATATGAGAAGCTTTTTTGCAGAATTTTTTTTATTGGTTCAAATAATTATTTTCCACTGTAAAATTTAGGAAAATCTCTCCTGGTTTCCAGAAACAGTAAGAAAGTGAAGAATACTTTCAGCATATTTTAAAAAGTGGTACTCCATTTCTCATTCTTCGAAAAGAACACTTGTAATGCTGTTTCTAGCATCCAAAGGTTAGAAATAGGAAAATGTGCTCTTTTGCATGTTGTGTGTCTGCCTGCATCTGTGTCTTGAAAACCTAGGTAGTGACACCCTGAATTTTGACACTATGACAAGGTCTGAAAAAGAATGGTTATGAACTCACATTGAAAAAAGACATGTTACATGTTCCAGTAACTTTTACCTCTTTCGATTTAACTAAAATCTATCTTTAAAAAAAACTTATTTTACTTTTCTGCTGTCGAATTTGTGCTCAGGTTTTCTCAGAAGAAGTGGGTGGCTAAGTATGTGTACTGTCCCTCCGGCATGTGAAATCCATAAAACACATGGATAAACAACTTATCTGCTGGCATTAAGAGATTCTCCACTTTCTCCTACAATTTCTCCCTTTGCCTGTCACGTAAAAGCAAATGATAACAGGTTATTTTTGGAATCTGGTGGTATAAGATGGTGGTGAAACGGTGTGGTTTTGTTCTCTTTTGGGTTTGGGAACCTGCGTTGGAGGAGACTGTGTCCCGTCTGACAAAACGGCACTGCATTCAGCCCTCAGTCTCAGACAGCCTGGCTTGGGTGCCTCAGAGCGACACTGTCCCCCAGACCTCGCTGCCTGTGCGGTGGTGCTCCTCACAGCAGGCGAAGTGGCAGTGGGAGGCAGCTGATGTGAGACGTGAGGGGGTAGCACGTGCCGAGGAGACGGCAGAGGATGGCAGCAAGGCTGGTGAGGGGCCTGGAGCACAAATTCTGTGAGGGACTGTTGAGGGAGCTGGGGTTGTTTATCCTGGAGAAAAGGAGGCTCGGGGGAGACTTTATCACTCTCTACAACTGCCTTGAAGCAGGCTGTGCCCAGGTGGGGGTCGGTCTCTTCTTCCCGGCAGCCAGTGCCAGGACAAGAGGAAATAGCCTCAAGCCATTAGGTTTCGGTTGGACATCAGGAGGAATTTCTTCACAAAAAGGGTGATTAGACATTGGAATGGGCTGCCCAGGAAGGTGATGGAGTCACCATCCCTGGCGGTGTTTGAGAATGTGTTGGATGCTATGGACTTAGTGCCCTGGTCTAGTTGACATGGTGGTGGCTAGGTTATAGGCTGGACTTGATGATCTCAGAGGTCTTTTTCAGCCTAATTGATAATCTGTGACTCTGTGAAGCTGTGATTCTGAGAAGTTGCCCTAGCCCCATTAGCGAGGCAGGGAGAAGGAGCCGAGTGATGGCAGCCCCAGACAGTGGCGCGGCCACGGGGCAGCCCCAGGGGTCACGGCTGGGGCGGTGACACAGCGGCCTCGGCGAGGTGTCGGTCTGGCGGGCTGCCCGTGCCCGATGCCGAGCCAGGGCTCTTTGGCACTTGCCGCCGCCGCCACCCTGCCCGCGGAGCCGCGGGACTCGCCGCGCCGGTGCTTTGCCGCCCGCCGGGACCGCCACCGCGCAGCCCGGTCCCGCCGGCGGGACGGGACCGCGCTTCCCGCCTCGGCGGGCGCGCCTGCGGGATGCTTAAAGGACGGCGTGCGGTGCCAGGGAACGGTGCGGTGGGCGGCGGAGCAGCTGGCACCGCCTTCCAGAGGAGACCGGCGCCCCGAGGGCTGGCCGGGCTATAAGTTTCCCTCCGTACAGGTTGCCGTCAGAGAGAGCTGCTTGCCACTCACCTGCCCGGAGCCGACCCCCTGGGAGGGATCCTGCTCCAGGTCAGGATACCTTTCCTGAGGCGGTGGCAGCGGCTTCAGCCAGCCCTAGCAGAGATGGGGGGGAAATTAGAAAAACCCCCCCGGAGGACGAGGACGAGCACGGGGGATGAGAACTTGCTTTGGTAACAGTGTCCCATGGGAGTGCAGGGGCTGCCGGTGCCTTGGGGAGGACCGGTCCTCCTCGGCATCTCTGTCCTGTCCGCGGGGCCGTGCCTCCCAGGGAAGCCTAGCCAGCAGCAAGGCTGGAGGGAGGGTGATTTAGGGTGAATAAACTGAGCTGCGCCGTTGCTAAGTGTTGTGTCTCTGTGTTTTTTTTTCTAAGCATGACGCGAAGAGAACGATTGGAAAAGACTTGAAGTGGAGCAGAAAGCAAAGCCCACGGAGAACAGCTAAGGTAAGGATAGGCACAGATGTTTGTCCTCCTTTGTGCGCACTGAATTGAGAGTTCCACTGTGCATTTCTGGGGGACAGAGGGAGAGAGGGAGGAAGGAGGGAAGGAAGCTATGGAAAGTAGGTGATTTTGAACAAAACTCCACAACATGTAATTTCTATTATTTTCTATCAATCCTTATGACACTTTCTCAAGCGTAGCATCTGCAATGTCAAAAACCCACAAGTTATGGTCAATAGACATCTGTTCAGGGGAGGAAACAAAAACACCTTTGGGCTTCTCTCCTGGTGCACTAGAGGGACTGCTTATGCTTTAAAAGCAAAAGTTACCTGACCTGGTTGTATAGATTTGCAGAACTCTTTTTTTTCATTGGCACTGAAAACTCAGTTACTTACATTTAAAGGGTGGTATATGGCAAAGGACACCACAAAGACCTCACAAGTACAGTAGGAACCTAGGTAGGAAACTTATTAATCACAAAAATAATCGCTGAACAGTAATCAATAGGTAAAATATTAAGACACACTCCTTGTGTCTTAAGGAGTCAACATGAATCACAAAGACAGGTAAGACTGTCACATGCAAACTGATGGTGTGGAAAGTGAAGGTGTCTTTGGGATTGACCATACTGAAAAACACTGAAGCAGAAGGTAAATCATACTGCCACTAGATATGATGGTATAGAGATGTATACTGCCACTAGATATGATGGTATAGAGATGTAATCTCTAGCATGCTGAGAATGTTGTTTCAACATATGTATTTTATGTAAGTGACCCCTTAGGGAAAAGCTGTATTGCTGAAGTGAGCAACGACTGAGCTCTGGGAGACAAAACTTTGGGTTTGGTGGTGAAAGAGAACTAATGGCCATAATAGAAGAGAATGTAACAGTCTGGCAGTGCATGTTAGCTGGCTGTTGTCCCTGATGTGTCCACAGCTGCTAGCTGCACTCCATATTGTTTCCTTCTAAAGCATCACGGAAAACTCAGAGGTGGCCGCCTTTTTCTGCGGAACAAGAAGAACTCAATTAGCCAGTACTTTCTGGGGCTGCTAGCAGTAGCAGCACTCAAGGAAGTAAATGCTTCATGTTTTGTTTTGTATCGAGTTAAGATTTATATTGAGTGATTTAGGACCAGTTCTGAAGAAACAAAGTGAAGGCTTCAAATACAGAATTAATTGGGTTTTATACAAAGTGTCTAACTCCATACCTCCTTTCCAGAGCGACTTCAAAGGACTTTCAATCAAAATGGATGTTGGAGGTAAAATTTTACCTCCATCTAGACAAAATTCATAAGCTTCTGTCCTGAAACCTTTCTTTGTTCCATTAGGTGGCTGTAAAGAGAGGTATGCTGTGGCTTGTAACCTACAGGTAAGTTGGACTATGGAGTAACCAATGATAATTCTAATTTCAAAATAAAATTGACTACTCAGTGTTTGACTCTGGGCTCATCTAGAGTAAGGGCCGGGCTGCAACAGGGGCCATAAGCAAATGTCCCACAGAGAAAAGGACTGGAGTAGGTATATATACAAATTAACCAGTGGAGGTAACATACTATGCCTGTATTCCTGCAACAAAGACAAGAAAACGTTTGCAACACAATCCAGTTCCCTTTGGACAGCCCGGGAACTCCACACAGGGTTTATACTATTTCTCTTAATCTGGTCTTCCTGAGCCAGACACCTATCTGTGATATTTATCTCCTGACACTATATACTGTTTGAACTTGTATACATACACATATGAAATGGGAACCTTAAACCAGGTGAATAATGCTGAATTTAGGTCAAAAATAAGGAATGTTTCCAGACGTATTATTTCAGGAGGCATCTCCCTTGTAAGGACTCTGTATCTGGTAGGCAGTGTATTGCTAGTTGACTGCTGTACATAATGCAGCAGTCACTGCTACACTGTCACCAGCTGCAGGGCTGGCTCTCTGCTGGTTTGAGGCAATTCCTTTGGAAGGTGCAGGAATTCGTGCAGGAATTCATGCAGGTGGTGTGACTGTGTGTGATGGGACGGCAGTGTGTGTTGGCTGCTTGAAGTTCTGACAGCAGCTAACATACAGCTGCTCTCTCTTCCCACATACCTTGGTCATCAAAAGGGAGAGCTACTACTTTGTATAAGAAATCTTTTTGTTTCTCCTGACTACCGCTTTCTTTGACTGTCAGGCAAATCCAAGTGGTATCTTGTATCTTTCCATTATTCTACCAACAGTGAGAATTTTTCCTTTATTTAGACTCTGGTGTTCATCTACTTTTAGATATCAAGGTAACAGGAAGTTTTTAAATACCTGAACCAGGTAAATAATTAAAATATTTTTAAAAGTTTTAAGCTCTTGGGGGCTTATTCAAAGAAAAAGCAGCACACTTAAAAAACTTCACATGCATTTTATGTTTGATTTTAATTTTTTGATAGTAATATTTGACAAATGCAGCTTGATAGTTTTTGAGAGGTGACTTTTGCTTGTTTGTTTTTAATTGAGTAATTAGATTCCTAAATGGCTTAAAGTCACTTTCACTAACTTCCTAAATACTATATCTGAAAAAAATAATTACCTTTCCATAGTATGTGATTTAAAAAGTCAATCTTAGAGCCTTTCTTCTCTCATTGCTTCTCCAGATAACTTAATTTGTTAACACCAATGCATTAAAACAGCTGCACATAGTCTCACCAACCACACAGTGTGAACAGGACATAGCACTATATGTGGAAGGATAAAGGCTGGAAGCACACTGATCTTTTTGATTCATGTTACACTGTGAGCTTCTCCAAACTTGCTGTCACAGCCAACAGTGTTAATTTTATCCCCATCTTGGCTATTCAGGCATCTACAGAGTGCCAAAGACACTCTTTGTTGTTACTTGTTTTATCTAGGTGCTGCTGAACGTGGCCATGGACCGTGAAGAGAAAGAGCAGCAGTGTTGGTGAAGGTGTGCAGAGCGACAGCCATCCCACTGTTGTGTGTGGTGATCAGGCAGTGTATTGTTAGTTAGCTGTTCCTCACACACCAGCAACTGACTACACTGTCAGATTAGCACTTCACAGTCCAGACAAGAATATAAACGCTGCTGTTTAAATATTTCATGGGTTCCTATCTGCTCCAGTGCCAGCCTGGTTCCCCTGACCAAAGGGAGATGTGATAGGTTATGCAGACTGAGTGAACGAAGAGTTTAAAATAAGGTGTAACTGAGAGTATAGAAGTAAATGCAGTTGTATGTCATGCAGTTATACAGCTACCCCAACTGGTTTATAAACAATCTACTGAATTATGTAAACATTAAGTAATAGTTTCAGGTTTGAACCCTATATGAGTATGTTTCCCTTACACCGCTAAATATTGAAGGAACATTGATGTGTTGGCTCAGCAAACAAGTATTATACTTGAATTTACAGGAACATATGCTGCTGTGACTGAAATGGATTTAGAATATTTTCACTGCCAGGCAACTTTTTGGAAAGAGAAGCTCACAGTTCAATGGTATTTGTTTGAGAAAATAAGGATATGTCAGACCTAAGGAATGAAGGGACCTTGAGGTGGGAATGAAGGATTAGGATGAAAGAGGCAATAGGTTTTGCTCAAATGGAAATAAAATAAATTTTTCACTCATGGACTGACCTTTGTTAAGCATCATAGGAGGGATGTTTAATCTTCAAGTGGGGAGATTATTCAGGAATCTAAGAAATAGGTTTCAATCTGTTTAAAGTGTTGGAGCTTATATTTTTATATGTTGTATTTTAAAGTAACTCTAAGTGAACATTTATACAGACATACATTCACACTGCTTCCTTGGCTTTTGACTATAGATAAATGTTTGTTTGAATAACATATTCTGACTTTCATTTTATTTGCTTGCTTCTCACAAGTTTGTGCAGATTTGGCCATTAGATGCTTCATGTTTACCAAATAATTGGTAACATACTTTTAAGAAAGAAGTGATTAGTTTATCAGTGGTCTGCCCTAAATATTATATTGCAGGACCTGGCATGTCTCATGATGTATAAGTAATACAAAAACACAGAGCTTTTGTTAAGGAGGAATGTTAATTTGTTGAGGAATGTTAATCAACAGTGAATTTTGAAAACCTTACACTGTGTAGAATCAGTACTGAAGGGTACCTATATTGAAATTACTTCGGAAGATGGTTGTGTCTCTGCATTGTGACTAAATAGTGGAATGAGGAGTTCCATGACTGTTTTCTCGGACAAAATCTTCTTTCTTTAGGACTCTGGACTCTGAATATGATTCAGGAAGCTGTGAGTTAAGTAATTCTGTCCACTTGTTTGCTAATATCACATGCTATTTTTGAATACCAGCAAAGACACTTGATCTCAATGCTGGCATTGAGATATTCAAGATTACACTGTGTCCTCTGGAAAACAATATGAGCTTTAGCAAGTGAGTCACAAACAAGGTGCACACATTTCCTTCCCTCCCGCTCCCTTTCAAACAAGAAAATCATGCCTCACTGTTCATCTTGAGTGTTTCAAGGACCCAGGTGAAATTTCCCATTTGCTGAATAACTCTCAGGCAGTACCAGGACTAAAACAAGCTTTTTTTTGGGGACTTGCACTAACAGCACCCAACATTTCTTTATACCTACCATTTTTTATTCAGTGATACAAAACCCAGGGAGCTTTGGTAGTTCACATGAACAGACATGCATGTTTTAGGCTTGTACATTTTCCAATTAACATATCCACCTTTTATGGGCAAAACACTGTGTCCTGACACTTAGTTCCATGGGCCATCAACTGCTCCCAGTGAGGGGAGAGGGTCCATATCTCAGTTCCCTTCCTGCTCCATCAAAGCAGCAGAGATGTGTGACAAAAATCACCTGACATGTCCCATTATGTGTTCTCACTGTACATGCAGGAGGAGAAAGGAGTAAAATGCAAGACCTCAGCATAAAAATAGGCACTGTCTTGGCAGATTTGATGTGGAATCTTGCAGGACAATGGCAAACAGTTCAGAGCCTAGTCTAAACGCCAGCAGCAGGCTTGTTTTGTCTAATGAGACTTTTACATAGTTCTTAACTGGGTTCTGAAGTTTTGGGTGGATAAAATTGTCACACATGAAGTTTGAGTTCCTTTCCAAAAAGGGGCTTGCCATTATTGAGAGTGACTTTGTTTAATCTTGCACATCAGTATTATTACTCAATCTTCATAGATTTTTTGTAAAATTCTCAATTAATTCAATAAGTGCATGAAAACCCCCCTATTTTTAAAAAAATTGCTCTTGAATTTCTCACTTTTTTTTTTACAGTTGGGTGGCTGTTTTTACTGGAAAAAGTTTTGAAGCACTTTTAGGTATTTTCAACCAATGTTAGTCTTACAAGAGAACAGCACTAATTCTACCCATCCTTTTCATATAGAAAATGTCACTATTCTACTGAGACACAGGTTTTTCTCATTCCTATTATCTCAGCCCTTCTTCAAGGCATGGACAGCTGGAGTGAGGTTTCTTACTCAAGTTTTCTATCTCCATTCAAACAGATAAATCAAAATTCTTGGCAGTTTGTAGTGGAAGAGAGGAACAGAACTGGAAATGCAGTTACAGGCAGGACTGAGGAGTTTGCAAGGTGAGAAGAGTGGGGCTTGAGTCATGAGCCTGCATCCCCTTCTACTTCTCCTTGAAGGTTGCCATTTTGTTCTAGAGATGAGAGGTAGATGGGTGGCTGGGGAGCATTTTTTTGGACTGTGTCAGAAAGATGTTTGTAAGAGTGCCAGGCTCTTGATTTTAGCTGCCCCCTGAATCCTTTGGTAAGTAACCATGAATATTTACACAGGCCCTGCCTTCATCCAGGTCAGAAGAGAAATAACCCACCAGGAGAGGAGCTCACATCTGAGGCACTGTACTGCAGCACAAATGTATGGAGAAGGTTGAGGGCTTTACAGGTGTTGGAGAACTGAAATGTAAAATATGTAGCAGCAAACAAACTTTATTTCAATTTTTGTGCTTCTTTTAATAATTTTATTTTCTATGTACTTTTTTTTTTTTTTTTTTTTTGCAACTGGCAGCTTCACAATTCAGTAGTCTTCCTTGAGAAGATATTGCAAAGCTGATATCTTCAGTTACATACGTGAAACCCTGTTATGGATGTCTCTGGGTCCCATGTCTTTCATGACAGGGCAATTATGTGTTAATGGAGTATAAAATCTTGTGTTACTGGTATAATGGGGAAAAAAAACTGTGTAAATATGAGTAATTTATTAGTAAACCTTCTTTCTAACTATTTACCTGCAGATGACATTTTTAATTAGCTATTGTCAGCAATTCAAAAAAGGAAATCATAAACCCTTTTTGCAAATTGATAGTCCCTCCCTGCAAAGTCCTGAGCACCTCACTGGGCTGGTTTCTTGAGGCCACGGCAGGAGCCAATCCAGAACTAGTAAACAAGTTGCAAACACCAAAGTTAAAGAGTAGCAAAGTCACCTGATGGTTTAGCTTCTAGCAACATTTCCCAGGAATGTAGAAAGGCTGTATACCCATGGCGTTGAGTGGCTTTTTCAGAGGTCTTCTCTTTTCTTCATGATAATCTGCCTGATTAATGATGTTACCTCTGGTTTGATACTTTCTATTGGCTCTTCAGGTCTCCAAAATTTCACAACTTTACCCTCAGGGCTGACAAGGTACTTCCAGAAATTCCATCGAGGCTCTTTCTTTGAAGAATCTGTAAGGACGAGATCAGATAATTTTAGTGATTTACACCTTGAATTTTCTCCAGGCCCCACACTGATTCTTTGACTATTTATGCTGAAGTAATCCCACCATACTCTTTGCTAGTTGTCAGGGCATGTATTTACTGATTGCAGCTAATGACCTGAAAAGCTGGGAGTCAGTGATGCTCCCCCCTTCCTGCAAAGCTGTTAAAGAGTTCCTACTTTTACTATTCTATGCTTCCTAGGGAAGGGGATACAAGGGCTGCATATTTATTCAGGGAATCCCTACTTTTGTGTCAGTTTTGGGAAATAAGATGGGAGCAGGAAGTTGTACTGGTGATGTCTTAATTAGGCTTCTTTCAAAAAACACTCCTGTAGATTTGGACTGGAGGACAAGTGTTTGATTGGGAATGGTGCTGAACCCTAAACGGACTTTTTTTAAGCAATGGATTGAAGTTTGGCACAACACTTGTGCTGCAAGTAGACTCATTTTGCACTAGATTATTGCACAATGCTGTTGCCATCCTGTTGCTAGTGGTCACAGGCACAAAAGGGTGGCACGGCATGATGTTCAGCCTTCTGATTGTCAGAACAGCAACATGAATAAAACAGGTACTTTAAGTGAAAAGTGCACAAGAATTTAATGCACAGGAATGCAGGAAGATAAAAACTTTATTTCAGAATATTGAAGTACCAAAGGATCTTTCTCCTTCTAGTAGGTGAATAGCAATAAGAAAATTTTAGTAGAACTTTTTTCCTTTATATGTATCAAGTTTTAACACTGATGGCACTTATAGTTATAATCTGGATTCATCACACAGAGGGCGTGCCTTTGTGCTCTAGTCTTCTCTACAAAGAACTGAGAGAAAACCCTCAATAATTCTGCTGGACACCTGGCAATTCAGGGCAGCAAAGTTACCTGAGGGTTTTACTAGCATGCCTAAGAGGAGGTAAGAACAAACACAGTTACAAGGTCCATGGTGGCCACTTAAAAGATTCCTCAATAAAAACACTTTTCATGTACGTAGGAAGTATCTTGGGGGATGTAGCATATAAGAGTTCTGGGAAAGATCTCATTTAGGTATTGAAATAATTCTCTGACAAGGAGCACTATGAGACAGTGAAATAGACTTGGAAAGCAAGGAGACGGAATACAGGTTTGGACTCTCTGACACTTTATTTTCTGGGTAAAATGGTTTTTAGAAGGGGGTTATGTTTAAGCTATCTTTTTTTTTGTATATCAATATGGTTCAAAATCTGGTCAAAGTTCAGCAAAGTTCAGAGAGGCTTTTCAAGGTGGCTTTGAGTCTTTGAAACTTTGGTCAGCTAAAGGGAGAGAAAATTTAATTTTGCTCATCAGAATATGGGATTCTTAGTCTGTAAATGCTCCCTGTATGGAGCAGGACTTTGCAGGCTGGGTCCTGAAGTTCACATGACAAATTAATACAAATCAGTGGTTATATGTAACTAGTATATGTAAACCTGCTTTACAATACAGTTTACAGAAAGGCAGTAATAGGACCCAGTTAAAAGTCTCATCTGTATGTGGTTATATAAAATCTTCTGATAATTTTATGACTCCTATAACTACATTTTTGTCCATAAGAAAAGTCTTTTTAAAAATAAAAATCACATCCTTTGAAATAGAATTTTGTAAGTGTGAGTTTCTAGCTCTAGCATTTGTAGCAAAATGGATGTTTCTAGCTGGGCTGGTCAGGCCAGACTGGTTTTATAAGCAGTGAGGAGAAACTGATGTTTTCAGGACACAATTCTTTATTTTTGATATCTAAATTGGAATGAGAGTAATTGTTCGCTAGGTGCTTGTTTCTCTCCATAGTTTATGAAGACTTCAGTGTTTCCTGACAAAAACATGCAGCCTGGATTCTATGAGAGTACCATGGTTACAGGCAGCTTGATACATAAAAGAAAACAGTTACCTATTAGAAATTTAAAGGCTGGATCTGCTTCTGATCCTAGGATCTTGATTTTGTGGAAAACAGGGAATGTTACTCCATAGTTTCCTTTGGCAAAAGATTCTATTTCCTGGCTTGAACTAGGCTCTGATTCTCCAAACTGGTTGCAGGGAAACGCCAGCACAGTGAAGTGGGAGGGACCAAACTCTCTGTGCAGCTCTTGCAGGGCGATGTAATTTTTGTCTGTGTATTGGCAGTAACTGGCCACGTTTACAACCAAAGTTGCCTTCAGAAAAATAAAGTTAGAATAACTTTAGTTATTGGTTATTAGCTATTATTTAGTCTAGTAAGGAAAAAGCCTATAGATTTTGTAGAGATCACAATTAAATCTTAAAATGACATTTCTCATTATCATCATGGTTACTCTTGGAAGGCTAAACATAATGTGTCTGTTCTTCATTTCATTAAACAAATAAAGATGAAAGCAGCTGAAGAGATTTGCTTTTAGACAATCTGTTGTAGAAATATAGTAAACTCATAAACTTAATCTTACAGCTTTGTTTATATATAAGCATTTAAAAAAGCAGATATTAACGACATGCACTAAAATCATATTTACTAGATAAACTTCCAAAATCCAAACCAAACATTCTTAACTATGATAAAAATCCATGGATTTGCTTGTTAGGCTATATTGAGCTGTGCTAAATAACACAATTTCTTTTATTGATTTGCTAGATCTAATACCTGGAGCAGGCCTAGATAAAATAAATTTTCTCCAGCTTTCTGTATGAAGAACAGGAATTTAGCACAAATCTCTGCCAAAACCTCCCATAATCAAGCCTTTTTTTTTACCTGGAAATGTACACATTTTTTTGTCAGTATGGATTCAAGACAGAAAAAGTGAAATAATAACTTACTTTCCCTCTGTACTTCTCCAAGGAAATATTCCTTCCTCGCGAATCCTTGACTTCAAAAGAATAGAAATCTTTGATTTTAGGTTTGAAAAACCTGAGTTGCAGCAGGCAGAGAATGGTGGTGCACAAAACCATTGACAGGAAGACAGCAAAGATCCTGGCTTTGTGCACTGAGTATTTCAGAGGATAACTAGTTGTGAGAGGCTCCATCTTTGAAACCTTTGGAGAGGAGCCTGGGCAGGCCTGGAATGTGAAGGAGGAGCTGAAACATGAGACTCTCGGCTCAGACCGGAAAGAACGAGCTGCTCATTTTTGTCCCTGCTGAAAAAGAGTTGTTGCAGATCACAGTGCCTGCTGGGCTTCTTTTGCGGGGGAAGAGGGATGGAAGGGGGGAGAAGAAATGAATAAAAAGGGTGTAGCCATCACCTTAGGAGGCTGATTGCTCTGATATTCTGGTGTGTGTCTGCACTGTCCGGAGAGCTGGTGGGGACAAGACTGAGTTTGTAGTGCAGCTCCAGCACATCCCCTGGGCCCCAGGTGTATCTGGGGAGTTGCTTGGCGGGAGGCAGCTGTGTTATCAGGCAGACTTGGGGTTATCAAACAGAAGCATTCCGGGGGACAGCTGCTGAGGTAGAAAACAGGCAGGATGGCTGAAACCACCCGGTTTACAAGCCCAGCACTGCATCTCATCAGCTGCTGTGGGATCACAGGCAGCCGTGTAAAACTCTATTCAGCGCATGGAGTAGAGAAAAACTCCTTGGTAATAGGCTGTCCTAATAAAGGAAGATAATAAAATGTGGATTTTTTTTGCATTGAGAGTGGGGATGATAATGGAAAATGGGTTGCTTTCTTAATTGCTACTGGCTACCTGGCAACGAGCTGTACTGAGATGGTAAGATTGAAGGTCTGCATGAGAGACGAGTTAGCTGAAAGTCTCAGATCTAAGCCAAGCCTTGGTGGTGTTTTGCTGATTGTGAGTCTTTGCTTACTCTCTTTCCTTCCCACTGCAAACGACCATGAAAGAGTCATTTCTGTCTCAGCTGGTTTTCTTTGTCAACCTGATTTTTGCTGCACTTAGATAATGCATTTTAAGGGATGGAAATAGACGGGGCTTTTCTGAGTCTAAAACCTGGAATCTGCTTATTTCTCCCCTTTTGGTGTCTTCAGTATTACTACCAGTATCATTGATTTGCACAATATCATAGTGGTACATTCAACTCTTTCTATAATCTCTAAATAGCTAAAATCCACAAGACTATAGGGAGAGCTTCACACTGTTCTACAAAACAGAGAGACGCTTGGGAAACCCTGTGAAATTTCAGTATTTGTGTATGAGGACATATTAGACTTTGTCTCTGCCTGGCAGAAAGGCCTGTAAGAATGGCGTTTTGATAGTGGGGAAGAAAGCACACATAATTGTGTGCTGAAACGAGCAAAGCTGTGCTCAACAAGCAAGCACAGGTGACTAATGCTGACCTTAAAGGCAAGAAAAAAAGTGTGTTTGGTTACAGAAAATCCATGTAATATCCTGACGTCTTGGCTGCATCTCAAGTATTTGTAATTTGCATCTAATATTAGTTCAGAACAAAATAAAACAAACAAAAACCCGTAATATATTATAATACTGGTGTACCTAATAATTACCCAGAAGCCCATTATAATAACTGTGTCTCCTTTTGTTACTCTCAACTAAAACCTTGTTCAAAATCTGTCTGAAAACCAAAATATGTTTTTTAATATTGTCTGGGCTTTTTTGATAGCTTTTCAGATTTTATGGTTTTCTGACACAAATTGCTCTATGAATGAATTTGAACAAATGAAATAAAAAGACCAATTTAGTATTTACATAGTATCCTTTAATATATTAAAAAGTAAAAGATAACTTTAAAAATAATGACATGAATAAGCTGCAGTGGTGGTGAGAAGGTTCAGGAATCAGAAGAGCTCTAAGTCCTCTTTCACGGGTGGAGATCAGAGAACCTGACTGGTTCGAGGTAGAAAACCAGTCCCTCTCTCAGGAACCACCGGACCCCTAAACCGATGTTGCTACGTGGCTGAAGGTGCCTTCGGTCGTCAAAAGCCAGCGATGTAGCTTTAGAGCACGAGGGACACAAATGCAGGTTTTTGTTGTGGTTCGGTTTTGGTTTTTTATTGTGTTTTTTTTTTCTTCCCTGTCACAGGCTTTCTGCGCCAGCGTTGGTTCAGCTGTACATATCTGAACAGAAATGTTTGTTTTGCACTATTTTCCACCGTCTGCTCACTCTTTCTTGGCGCGTTTGGCCGCCTGCCGGAGCCGTGCTCAGACCAGCATCCGCGGCTGCTGCTCTTAGGCAAGGGCACGGCAGAACTAAAACCAACGCGAACTAAGAACTGGCTGACACTGAGCTTTGGCTAATCTGGTTTTTTGGTGTCCTGCAGCGAGTGCAGCGGCAGGCTGGGAGCGGGCCGGGCGCTCCCGGGGAAGCGCTGGGCGCCGCCGGCAGGGCGCGAAGGCAGAGCCGCCGCGGAGCCCCGAGCAGCGGCACGGCCGGCGGGGCTCCAGGGCAGCCGCAGAGAAACGCGTCCGTTCGAAGCGAGGATGGCCTCCGGTAGGGATTTCCGGAAGAGCCTGCGGCGGGGAATTTGTGCCAGGTGAGTGTCGGTGTTTCCCGTCTCCCGCTGCCGGGGCTCCGGCGGCGCAGAGCTGTAGCAGCCTGCGCAGGCTGCCCAGGCACAGCAAGCTCCAGGACAGCATCCTCTCATTTCTTAAATTTGCACCGAAGTACTGGAGCAAGTCCAGAGCAGGGCAGCAAATCTGGTGATGGGTCTGCCGCACAGTCCTGTGAGGAGCAGCTGAGGGAGTTGGACTTGTTTATCCTGGAGAAAAGGAGGCTCGGAGAAGACCTTATCACTCTCTACCACTGACTTGAAGCAGGCTGTGGCCAGGTGGGGGTAGGTCTCTTCTTCCAGGACAAGAGGAAATAGCCTCAAGCCATTAGGTTTAGGTTGGACATTAGAAGGAATTTCTTCACAAAGAAATTTGGGTTATATATAATAAAGGGTTATTAGACATTGGAGTGGGCTGCCCAGAGAAGTGGTGGAGGCTCTGTCCCTGGGAGCGTTTAAAGAAAGACTGGGCATGGCACTTAGTGCTATGGTCTATTGAAATGCTGGCGTTAGGTTATAGGCTGGACTTGATGATCTCAGAGGTCTTTTCCCACCTAATTGATTCTGTGATTTTCTCACAGGAGTATGCTGCTGTGGTGAAAGGAAAGCTGTACCCACAGATCCACTTCCCAGTGTGCAGACAGCTTAGGGCAGCAGGCTGTACAGACAGCTGACACTGAGTGGGGTGAAAGGAAAGAGGAAAAAACTGGTCTTATGCCTAGCCAAGAAGTGTCTTTGGCAGACTAGCCTTTTTTTGCTGTGATGTCGGACACACAAGAGTGGTTTTAAATTCCTTGGGCTGCAGGGGGCCACAGGGTCTTTACCAGCACCTTCACATCTGGAAAAGTTATCAACAGCTGACAGAAGGGTAGGAGAGCTCATCCAGGCCCCTCGTTTTCTTCCTTCTGCTCCTTCTTTCCTGTATGTGTAGCCCCTACAGACCCAGCCATAACTGCAAACCAATCCGGAGGGAGGCCTGGGTTTGGCTGGAGTGCACCCTTGGGATGAGGAGCTGGCCTCGCGTGGTTGCTTCTTCTCAAATGCCTGAGGCTTCTTGAATTGACAAAGGGACACGGCCCAGGGGACAGCCACGCTCTACTCACCCTAGAAGAGATCTACTGGAGGGCCATCCAGAGTGCAGGTCAAACTTCCAGTGCTCTGAGTCGGTCTGGAGGACCGACGATTCTAGGGGAGGCTGTTTCTCTTCGTCAGCAACAGAGGGAGCTGACGGAACGTGGAATGACTTTTGAAAGTGCCGACTCCTGCTTCCAGCAGCGCTGGGGGAAAGCGGGGAAGGGTTTGCAGGCTGCATGTCCACAAAGGGCTTTCTGCAAGATGTAGAGAACTTTACATGGTTGACTTCTTGATTAATAATCGAAATATTTAGAAAACGAATAAAAGATGCTCCTATGTGCTCTGGATATGTTCCTATGATTATGGTCAGAAAACGTAATTCTATTTTCTACTAAGGTGAATACTAGAACTTTTCAGTAATGCATGCTCAGGTCTAAGAAACTCTGGTGCTAAAACAGTCTGAAGTCTTTCTGTCTTCTAGAATGGAAAGTTCTGCATGCTGCCTCTACAAGCAGTGGTGAAAGCCTGTGTGGTCCAGGGAAATCAGCTGCTAATTTTCTGTAACTAGTCAATAAACCTAAGGCCAGACAACAGCTGCAGCAGTAAACAGGCATCCTTTATAAAGGGAATGATGAATCTGATCTTGTTTAGACATCTCTTTTAGGATAAGATGAATAGTGCTGTAGAAATATCTCTTTTTCTCACCAGCAAAAGGAAAGCAGGGTGACTGCTCCAAGTGTCAGTATTTGCATTGTCCCACTTAGTGTGCAGATCTGCTTTCTCAGTACTGCTCTTACACAATCAGTGCTATTCTAAAAATGTTTGACATATATTCCCATGCACATTTTTAAAAGGATTTTTTCCATTAAAACTGTTTTTACAGTAACACCTCAGATGCTTAAGAAATTCTCTGTCACAAAAATTACTCTACCTAGCAGTCATGCTGCAGCAGGTTTGGAAGGCAGGAATACCAGGAGAGCTGAAATGGAAAAGTAATAGGTGAATTATGCCATATTCAAATGCACAGACAGGATATTACCTTTGTCTTTGGCCTGGAATCACTTTTGGGGATACTACCTTATTGACATGTATAACAGTAACATGAGATGGTCCATTTAGGAAATGTCTGCTGGAGAAAAGTTAGGAGTAACTTTTTTGTCATTTTTTGATTCAGTTTTTCTTTTTTTTCTCTTGGCTATTATCCTGTAAACTAAAATCAAAAGACAACTAATGAAGCCCCCAAGAAGGATTTGTTACCTCTGAGAGAAAGCATTTATTGTAAGAAAGATGCATGAGGAACATGAATGACTCAGTTTTCCACCTGCTTTAATGAGCACTGTGTGTGAAGATCATTGCTTCAGTTCTTCAGGATGTAACTGCTGATTTTGTCACAGAGACAGAATGATGAGGTGCTTTGAAAAAATTACCAAAAAAGTTACCAAAAAGTACCTTTCTGAGAATATTGTTCTGAAAATAGGGGGTCAGATTTTGGTCAAGGTTGAAAGAACACAAAGAATCTGCTTAACCTGTGAAACAAAGACTTCAGAACACTTCCTGTTTAAGTGTTATTTTATGTAGCTGTACATTTTATCAGTTTATTCTTTGTAGTGAGCAGTATCCATGCAGTTTTGGACCTTAAATCTATGTTTCAGCTACCCACCTTCATTAGTGAAGAAGTTTCCCTTCAG
This sequence comes from Serinus canaria, assembly GCF_022539315.1. Lineage (NCBI taxonomy): Eukaryota > Metazoa > Chordata > Aves > Passeriformes > Fringillidae > Serinus > Serinus canaria. The sequence continues at coordinate 58,803,809 of NC_066343.1, forward strand.
TACAAAATTGACTTCTTGTGTGAACCATTGGTACTTACGTTAGAAAATCTATTACCATAATATGACACTTCAAACCTCTTCTCTACTTTACTGCTATCTCCTTGTGACTGTTCAAATATTAAGATGGAACTTTTTAGTCAGTGATTACAATTTCTCCTGTTCTTTCCTTCCCTGGATTGCACCAGTTCCAAAGCTGATATGAAGAGGTTAATAGCTGCTTTCACATAATTACTCTTTTGACCATAACTATTTAGTGAACTTGCTTCAGAATTGCATACCTAATGTCTTTTTCATAGCATTTTATAATCCTTAATTCATATAATTGAGAAGTTTCTGTGAAAGTATTTAGCTGAACTTCTGACTAAAGGAGATGATGTCAGCATTGATGGACTAATTAGGGTTGTTGTCTGATGCTTTGTAATAGTGAACATCTCTGGATGTTGGAAAGAGACCATGCTTTTATACCATTCTGAGAAACCTGGTTCTTGGGACAATCACTTAATTTTCTTAATAAACAAACTAGTCTTGAAATTCTTCCTTTCAACAGGAAACAGAGGTTTCTTTGCTCTTGTTCCCCTCCATCAACTGGTTGGAGAGTCAGTAAATTTTAGGACTCTTAAAATAAACAACTCAATTGTTTGAATAGTCTTAGGTCAATTTAGCCAACAGAGAAATTGAATGTAACTGCTCTTTTTGATGAGATGATAAACTCTTTCCATGAAGTAATGTACAGAAAACATTTTTTTCTTGTAATGGAACATCTTTTGGAAGACGAGTACGTGTTGTTCTGTTCAAATGGAGTAAGAGAATTATTTGGGTTGGATGGGACATTTAAATATAATCTAGTGCAAACCACCTGCAATGATGAGGGACATTTTCAACTTGATCAAGATGCTGAGAGCCCTGCCCAACTGGGTCTTGGATGTTTTCAGGGATGGGGCATCCACCACCTCTTCAGGCAACATATTGCACCACCCTCACTGTAAAAAATCTCTTCCTTATACCTAGTATCAATCTCCCCTCCTTTAATTTAAAACCATTACCTCTTGTCCCATCACAACATGCCCTGCTAAAAGGTCTGTACTTCTCTTTCTTATCAGCCCCCTGTTAAGAACTGAAAGGCTACAAGAAGGTCTCCCAGGGTCCCTCCTTCAGGCTGAACAACCACATCTCTCTCAGGCTGTCCTCAGAGAAGAGTGCTCCTGCCCTCTGATCACTTTTGTGGGTCTGCTCTGGACCCGCTCCAACAGGTCTTTCTTGTGTTGAAGGCCTCAGAACTGGATGCAGCTTTCCAGGTGGGATCACCAGAGTGGAACAGAGAAGCAGAATCGCCTCCCTTAATTTGCTGGCCACATCGTTTTTGTGCAGCTCAGGATACAATTGGTTTTCTGGGCTATAGCTGCCCATTTCCAGCTCATGTCCAGCTTTTATCCATCCATGCCCCCAAATCCCTCTGGGCAGGGCTGCTCTCAATCTGTTCATCCCCCAGCCTGTGTTGATACTGGAAGTTGCCGTCAGCCATGAGCAGCACCTTGAACTTGGCCTTACTGAACCTCATGAGGTTCATGTGGATTCTGTGTAAACCTAGATTTATACTGTAACTTACACATAGAAACTGAGTTAGAGCAAATGTATTCAGAGTTCTAGATCCAGGAGTACAACCATTTCCTAAATTGAGATATGGGCATCTCTGTAATGCATCATGATGTGGCCAAAATGTAAGTTCTTCCTAAAACCATTTGAAAGTCAGTCTTGGCTAAACCCATATGAAAATCTTCTTATCTTCTCAAATACAATAATAAATGACTATTTACTTTGTGCAGCCTGTTGGTATAAAGGAATGGGATCTGTTGAGAATAGTCTGTTGAAAATAGAATCTTCTCACATACCAGTGAGTGTGTGTGGTCTCTCTGTGGGACAGAATATTACTTCCTTGCATACACAATCAATTTTCCACAGAAATGTCTGCACTAATATTAGAGGGACACATATCCAAGCAATGTGATTAGCTTTCTGCCAAGTTGTCTGTATAAATCATACAGAAAATGCCTCTCAAAGCTGAAGGCCTGCTGTAGAACAGCTGGAATATATAAAGGAGAAACACTTCTATTTTCGAGTTATGTTTTTCTAAGACCTTTCTTGTCATGATTGCAGCAGGGTTTTGAAGAAGAGTGACACAGAGTGTGCATGGAAGGGCAGATTTCACAGACATTGGACAGAAAGAATTCACTAATCTTGAACGGCTGGTAAAAATATCCACTCCATTTCCACATTACTATATATAAATAATCACAGAACAAAAAGACATTTGTCATCAGAGGATTCATCTCAGTGACCATTGTGAAAAAATGCATTTTACTAGGAATTGATGGAGATATTCCTGTCTTGTGTGAGCTGATCTGAGTCTTAGAATCTTGGTTAAAGACCTAATGATTCAGATGTCTCTTTCTTTATTTTTTGCTGCATCATCTCTTTCTTTCATACCCAAGGAAATGCAAATGTAATTTTTAAGATCATATTCCTCAGAGATACTTGGTAGCTATTTTCCACTTTATATTGTGGCACTGGTTTAAGGAATGAGATCATGGAGTCAGTGTCCGTGAGCCTGGTTTGAGGGAGGACTCTGACATCCAGGGGTGTCGTGCTGTAACCAATGGCTCTGCAGTGTAAGCACCACAGAACTGCTCTTCCCTCACTGACAGATTCATTGGCAGCATCCAGGAATGTCATTGCAAGCTAATAACGTTAGTCCAAATGCAAATTCTGAGGAAGACAAGAGGTCACTAAGGTTTGACAGGTGACCCAGGCAGTAACTCACTGTACAAGTTTGGACCTTCTTCCACTAAGGTGGCCTTGTTCTAACAGCTTTGCTAAAGTGTGTGGGATCATTAGCAGTGAAACCATGTTTTATGGAAGGAAAAATGTCTCAAGTCTCTCAGGTTAGAGCAAGTCTCTCAGGTTGAACATGATTTGATATTCTGTATTTGTTATTCATTTCCCACCTCAGGGAATGAGGCTTTCATGTAATGACTATGGAGTCCTTTAATGGGATTGGTGTTAGCCGCAATATTTAAATATGTTTTCCAACTGGCTTCTTAATTCAGTCATATTTTCACTTCCGCTTAGGTTCCAATGGTCCCGGAGGCTGCATATAGCATTGCAGAAAGTGGTGATGTGAAGGTCTGGGAAAATACTGGTTGCATCTGAAAAGGTACCTTCCAATTTTCAGGCACACTGAACAAAAGATAGAACAGTCTGCATCTACACTGGAAAAGCAAGTGCATCTATCTCTTCCAGTAAGTGTTACAGAATAATACAAAGTGGCTGAGAGCTTCCTGCCCACAGCTACTTGTAGAGTTCTCACAACCTCTGAACACATAGTTTTCCAGCTTTTTCAGTGTGGTTAACTCCTAGCATTTTACCTGGCTCTCCTTTGGCCCCCATCTGATGCACTGGTGGTCCTAAAACATTGATTTCCTTTTAGCTTTTCTGTTTCAGAACGCTACAAGCAGTATAGGGTTGTGCTGTGAAAGGGGCAGGGGATATGTGCTCTATGGACTGTTGAGTACATGGGATCAGGGCATGCAGAGATAGTAGAGTTTTGTTGCTCTTGCCTGTAGGGAAAGGTCAAACTTTCCCTAGCACAGCTGCTGGTTTCATCTGTGGGGCAGTTGCTTAATTTACTGTGAATGACTGGGCAGTAGGGGGTGTCAATGATGAAGAGATTTGAAAACCTTCAGGGGAACCTGAAGACAAATTATACAGGCGTTCCTGTACCTATTTGAGTGTGATACACTTCATTAAATATCAGACTAATATTTTGGTGTCTTCCATCTTGGACAGATGATTTGTTTCAGTGTTCTGGCTATTTCTCTTTTTGAATCTAGATTTCAGCCCTTGTAGAAGAAACTGGGATTTATGTGATAGGCTTGTATTTTCTTTCATTGTTTTCCTCAGTGCAAATAAACCTTGTTTCAGAGCAGTTAATAGCAACAGTACAGGGATAAATCCCAGTGTTTTTAACCTTGATGACAAATGAATATGGGCTTTAAGAATACCAGGTCTGATGCCACCCACCTATTTGTTAATTGAGTAGTTTGATTATACTGACTACTTATCAGTACTGACTACTTATCACTTCCTGAGTCTCATTTTGAGAATTGACACAGGCATGTGAGTGCCAAAATCTTATCAAAAGTCTGTGATATTCACTACCACACAGACAAAATAAGAAAATGGCACGATGAAATTTAATTTCCACTAAGAAATGCATGTTAACATATGCCTGTTATGCATATTAATGTAGCCATGAAGTAGGTGAATAGAGTTGGAAGGGTAACCAGTATGATTTAGGGTAGATGAATTACTCACATGAGAAGAGAATCCTGAAATGAGTTAGAGATGATTTAATCTGTTACTGCCTCATTGTGTATTTTCAGCACTAAAGAAGAAAATTATATACAGTGTTTCAGAAATGTTACTATTCATTGAATATTACAATTAAGTGCCCTAAATTTCTTGAATTATTTTACTTGGTGTGATTCAGAAAGGCTTTGAAAATTTTTCAAAAGTAATTAAAAAATCTAGCTATTAGAAATATAATTTTTTCTGTACTGCAAAGTTTCATTTTAATAATGTTAGACTTTTAAGGTTAGAATGCAGTGTTACAAATCCCACTGTGCAGATCTGAGGTAATTCCTGCAAACCTTCTTAATTAACTCCACAGAATTTTAGACACAGAAGAAAATTGTTGTAATCTACTAGCTCATCTTTAGAAAGAAGGAATACTACAGCTGAGAGAAGAAACATTTACTCTCTGTCCAATAGAAACTGGGAATAGGGGATAAGGTTAAGGACAGAGTATGGAAGGGATTTATGATGTAAGTTTTCCACAACTGTCATTGAAATTTTATGTAGGATGTGTATGTGTATATTTATAAAGTACAAACACTTTATCAGTGTTGAATTCTTTTTTGAACCAGAGAGGTTAGCTGTAGAGATAAATATTATATTCTGCCCTTGAAACTCTTAAGACTCATTGCAATTACTACTCTCTGGGGAATAATTTGAAGAAGGAAATTAAAGCACAGAGAAAATTGCAAAAATGTTGGTCTTCAGCATTTTGCTCTATACATTATAGCAATGAATTTCATATACGTAAACATCTAGCATTAAATCATTCAAAGCACTAGTGATCTGGTGTTTTTTCATAGTGCTGAGGAGTCTTTGCAGCCTGATGTAGACAGTGACCACAAAAGATGACTCTTCTTTCTCACACCTGTATTGGCTTTTGTTTCTCGTTACTGTGCTGTCATGAGCTTTGTGTGGTGTGATCAAGGAGCGTTTGTTTTAAAAACCTTTTCCTGTGGTTAGGTGTCAGTGGGGAAGACATTTGTGAGGGAATAAACCCCAGAGAGTAAAATAATTAATTACTGTGTAGGGGGGTTTTGGAGCGGGAGAGCACACAGGAACATTCTGCTGCTAGCAAATTCTGACAAAAAAAAAAAGCAAAAAAAGAGAAAAACCACCATATTTTATAGTAATCATTAAACAAAATATTGTGGAGCCTATTCTCAGTTCTGCCTGACTGAATGCATGGAGGTTTCAAAAAGCTGGTGAAATGTGGTTTCTACCTAGCCTAGTGTGTCTAGTGTTTTGAGCCTACCCAGGATAAATTAGGCCATTCAAGCCCCCTCTGAGCTGTGTAGAGGCAAATACAATGAGAATGTGAAAGGCTTAGGCCTTAGAAAAAATGATGGTGTTTTTTTGCATTACTGATTTTTGTGTGATGAATCTTCAAATACAGGATGTCAAGAGAGGACCCAGAACGAGCTTAGGAGTGTTACCACCATGAAGCCATCCACGCCTTTGGAGCAAGAAGTGAGGCTTCGTACTACTGACTGGTGCAATGATTAAGTTAATTCCTCCAGTGTGTTGTTTTTTTTCACAGACTTCACTTTTTTCACAGACTTCTTCTGTGTGTTTCAAGAAAGATAGTGATACGTCCCCTTCCCATAAAATGGAAACGCTGCAGGACATAACTCTTGTACATCTTCCTTCAGCTATAGATCTCAATACAACTTTCAAATCAAATAGATCTACCTCCACTTAAAATTAAGTTAAATATTTCAGCAATCAGCCTTGGCTATCTAGTAGACAGTAACCACAGCAGCAGTTTCATTGAGTGGACTTTGAAATATCTTTTTTTGGAGGATAGAACTGACATCATTTGTGGTTTGGGTGACACCTTGTAAATTCTCACTCATGTCTTTTTGGAGGAGGCAAAAATTAAACCCTCAAGAGTTACACACAAACACACATAAATCTTAGGTCTGAAGATTTTGAGCACTTCATAAGATCTAACAAACTATTTATGCATATGTGTTTTTATTTGTCCCTGGCAAGATTTTTTCAACCTACCTTTGCAAGTGTTCATGTACATCCATGAGCAGGGTAAAGGTTTGCTGGTATGATATACACTGGTAATGCACAAGCTATGTCCCAAGACTGACAACATTAACAGCAGTGGTCTATGGAAATGGTTTCTGCTGCAACAGTCAGGTCTATAATTAAACAAGCTGATGGATTCAGCTGTTCTCCAGAGAAATTTCAGTTACCAAAAAAAGATGTCAGTCCTTGGATTATGGTAGCACATTCTCTGCTTCAGGGGTCATGCAAAATGAGAATGTCCTAGTTTAGTATTAAATGCTGTAAACCATCTGCTGCTGACCTTCATGACATAACAGGGTGTTCTGAAGGTAATTATTACAGGGATTTGTTTTGCAAGTGCAATGTGCCCAGCTTCAGGGACAATGGAAGCAGTACTTCCATCATGCTCTTACTGAGCAAGCCCAGAAGATGAGGAGCAGAGTTTTCTTAATAACTTTTTGCATTTTCCCCTACCATTTGCAGGGTAAATGTTATCATTAACTCGAAGATGGTGGACAAACTGCACCATATAGACACTGTCCTATGTCTTTCTCAGTCAAAAGAATCACTTTGGAGCAAGGATGTTTATGGGTCTGTATCTGTTGGAGAAGGAACCTCATTTCTGGTGGAAGAAATTAGGGTGAGTGATGCGGCAATGTAGAATCTTGGATGAGAGATTAAAAAATTCCAGTGGGTAAACTCAGATGCTGCTGTGTAAAGATACACATTTGAGGAAATTTGACTTACAAAGACCTGGGTTTGTCAGAGTTACTCTCCTTCTATGTAAGTGGAATGCTTGCCAGTAAAGGTTTCATAGAAGAATTCTCTAGATGTTTTTCCATAGTCTCTCTCCCCCAAACCATACTGCCCTTTACCCCAGCTTATTATCTATTATTTTTTTGCAGTAATTTTTAGTAGCTTTCTTCTAGAGCTAAATGTACTTGGCTGGAGCCTCGAGAGTCTTATTGCTGTCACTGTAGAACAGCAATGGAATGGATGCACTCTTTATTTGAAAGCTGTTGAAGGCATTGATTTGAATTCTAGTTCCAAACACATTTAATGTCTGGCTTGGATAAAAAAGGAATGTGCCTTGCAGTTTGGATCAGTGATGGAGAAATGCAAGTATGCAAGTACTAGATAACTTACTTTTTTTTTTTTGTCTTTCTCCATTTTTAGCAAAAGTGGCTACCAAACTACTTGATACTGATTTTTTTTCCAGTGGAAACAAATGGAAAAGGTTGACTGGACTACAGAAGGATTCTGCTGAAAACTTACGTAGCACTTCCCAGTATCCTATTCTACCTTACTGAACATCCAGACCTAGTGACATCCAGAATTAGCTGCATATAATGAAGCTCCTAAAACAAAAAAAGCTGATGACTGGATTAATGATTCAGTTTTCCAGTGACAGCAGATTATTTTTCCATCAGTAAGAGGAAGTGTCATTAATTATTTTATTCAGCACATGCTATGTTTTTCTTGTATGTCTTTTGCTAAGATCACTCTAGCCATCAACACCTTTACAGTTCAATTCAAAACACTTGTTACAGGTCCACATTTGAGAATTTGACTTCAATCAGATTTTACACATTTATCTGCACCTATTGTTATGTGACACTACTACTAACAAGAGGGTTTTGTGTGACTATAGCTGAGATGCTAAGATAAGAACTGGCTCTACCTGCTGCAGTCATGAGTCAGCAGTCTGAAGGTACTGAAGTACAGTGCTGCCATGTATGAACTCATAAAGGCTGACATGCAAATAAATAGCTTTAAACTCACAGGTATGTACCCCTTCAATTCAGTCTGACTTTTGCATCATTGATAAAGGTATTAAAATTTGGAAATACTCATTGTCTTACTTGTGAAATAACTGAGCTTGAAGTTTTCCTTGTGTCAGTTCAGAACTGGGGAATGGCCAAATTGTAAACAGATGAAGGGAACAAATTTTTCTTTCTTCCTGCTGTCAAATTTTTATTCTTGTTTGTTTTGGATTGGCAGCTGTGGAACATTGAAACCAGAAAGATGTTGAGAAACATGTTTGGCCACCTGTCTATAATTGAGGCTGGAATCATTGTGTTCTGAGCAGGTGAGTAGTAAAGCCTATTCCCAGAAAAAGCCTTGCTGCTTTTACTCAGGCAAATGACCCATTCATTTTAGCTGATTTTCTTGGCTTTGTTCAAATGTGATTTACCTCTTCCCCCATCTCAGAAGTCAGTGGTAGATTTATTGTATGGCAGGAAAGCAGCCAAAGAGGATTTAACCTGTTTCTGCAGTCTCTGTTTCTTATTCCCCTTCCAAAAAACTGTCACCACTTGCCTTGGAGGCTGTGACTGGTTTTGTGCAAAGGCTGAGCTTGAAATAATTTTTTCTCCAGTGGGTCTGAACTTCAAATATCATGGCCTGCCCTGTGAGGGGAAACAGTAGGTAACTGAGATGGCCTCACCATTGATATCAGGACTCCATCTGTCTTCCCAAATGCACAGCAAAGCACGGCTGTTAAGAGTTGCACACCTCTCTAGCTGTGTATCTGCAAGGAAAGGCCAGCTCATTGCTGTCTCTAGCCCAAGAAGGGATGGAGTGGTTGACCTTTGCATTGTCAAGAGTGTATTTTTTAGTAGCAGGTGAATATTTTGCATTTAGGTGTCATTTCAGTATGTGGGCTCAGATGAAAAAGGTCAGATGTATTCTTGTGGGTTTTTTCCCATCTCACTTTCTGTTTCAGATCTTTGACTCACACATGAAGGGGCTCAGGAGAGACTTGTGCATGATGAATGCTTCTGTTATTTTAAAATCACATGTTAGCATTCTGTTTTACTTAAATGGAAAGATTATAGCAAGGGTAGGCTGACTTTATTGTTAACTGACAATGAAGCTAGTATCTCTTGATAAGAGCAGTAGTGGTAGATTTATTTTTGGCTTCACAAGATGTTCTGGTTGTGATTGTATGAGGCCTGCGAGGAGGCACAGGCATTCCAGCTGAACAAACAGTTAATAAACTGCAGTTGCAATTATGCTGTGTGGATTAGGTTACAAGGATGCAGATGTAACATCCTGCCAGTGCCAAGTGGCATAACCTCACTGCAGTAAGAAATAGTTTTGATTCACATTTCCTCTTGGCCAAAGCAGTGAAAACAACAGGAACTGATGATAAACTTCAGTGTGAACCTGTGAAATATAGTTATGGCTGATGCATTAGGTTTAGGGTTTAGGTAACATTGCTTCCTTTTTCTAGGTTTTAAATTAACCAGGTAATTCTAATATTAGGGCAGAGTTAAAATAACTGCACAAGGAGAACAAAAATACATGGAGTATTGTTACTAAAATTAGAGCAGCATTCTTACACTAAATTTTCTGTGGAAGTTTCCAAAGTATCAGTTGACTTTGGGAGTTCATTGTAATTGTTGTGGTTAAAAACACTCCAACAGCACATCATCATGCATCTGTAAATAAATTTCAGTACCATAAAGTCCATTACACAAACAAAACACAATGACATTTCTTGCAGCAAGTCAGGTTTGTGTGTGCATTTTCAGTGTTTCTAAGTAACTCAACATGTACCTGAAAAATACATATTGAGAGCCACTGCGGGAAAGTCTCCAGTTACTAACTTTTATCAATATAGTTAAAATCCTTAAATAAATCTATTGCAATAACGTGAGATACCTGTTTCTCAGATACCCAGAAAGATTGTATTGAACTGGCTGATTTTATTTCAGTGTCATACTAGTTTTAAGTGTGAATTTCAGCAGGAATCTCTTCTGATTTGTCATAGGATTAATGCAAGTAATATTCATAAAAATGGTAAAATGTATTGCAAGGTATTTTCAGTATTTTCAGTTCAACTCCCAAATTAATGTGCAAAAGCCATATCTAGGATGTAAACTTTAACAGTAGCAGTGTTTCCAGGCAGGGTATTCCTTCCTGCCTTTAGTAGCCTGATGATACCTGAACAGTGTATCAGACTGGTGATATTGTAGAACTGTGAATCAATTTCCTAGCAAGCAGCAGTGTCAAGCTGTGCAGATTTTTCTAAAGCCTTGGAGTGGGAGGGAGAAACAAGACAAGGGAAGGGACAGAACCAAAGAATGCAGGTAATTTGCCAGAAAGCCCTTTAGCAGTACAATGCAGTTTTACACTGCCTCTCATCTGGGCGTGGAGTCATACCTGGCTTGGGCAAAAATCACTTTCTGAAAGGATTTTTCATGAAGGACAGGAAATAGTTTGCATTAAATGGCTCAGCAGTTAGCACAGTGTAGATTAGTGGCACACACTGTGCTCCTGGAAAAGGAACTTGTGAGACAGAAGGTGTTCTGCCCAGCTGGAATGGCACAGCTGCTTGGCTCCTTCCCGTTGTCAGTCACCCCGCAGTCAGGGCGTGCTTTGATGGTTGTTCTGTGTTTCCTCTTTCTGAAAGGCTGTTGTTCTGCTGTTTCACTCTCATGTGGTTTGCTTCTGAAGAAACATTGGTGTGATGAAGTTGCTTTTCGTGTCCCATTGCTATTAAACCTAAGCTGTCTTTTCTCGTCTGCAGTGGTTCACTGCTAGGATTTGTCCACCATCGTGAAGTTCAGGTTGCTCAACACCGTGCTGGGATTCTTTGTCCAAACAAACAAACAGTTTGCAGCCTGAAATTGTCACTAGCCAACCTGTTGCTGGCAATTTGGTCTAGAGGTGGTACATTGAAGACCTGGCCCAGCAACCCTGGGGTGAAATTGCAGTCACTGACACTGCAAACCACACTTCCTCTCTTAGCAGCTAAAGTATATGGAGAAGGCATGTTGCTCTGGCAATTTTTCAAATTATCTTACTGATGTCAATTAGTTTCTCCTGTCTGTAATGCAATTAATTTTAAAACCAGTTCTCTTCATAGATAAGATTGCTAGGGCTTTGATACTGGATTACTTGGCCTTTGTAAATGTGTTGCCAAACAGATATAATGTTTATCACAATTTCTTCTATCTATGTACCTACCAAACAGAAAAGTTTGGTGGTGTAATACTTACAAGTTTGCAAACAAGATATTTGGATTTTTGGAGTTTTAGAAAACTACTTCTGCTGTAATTAATTTGATATATGAAGTTGCTTTTGCCCTCCTAACCATATTTTCATGCCATTGTTGGTGACAAATAATCTGAAGAAGGAAATTTTAAATGAAATTATTTAAGATTCCTTATGTAGTCTCTGTCTGTGTGGGAGATAGGTCAGGTAATATTAATGAGAGGCAGAAGAGTAGAGTATTTGCAAGCTGTTTGTTCTCCCAAAAGAATCTGAGGCTGGACTGTAGTGCTGGGGTTAAAGGGTCAGGGAAATTTATTGAAACAAGGGGAACTGAGCTCTGACAAGCTTTTCTTCTGGGCTTTAGACATATCCTGGGAATACCCTGGGAGAAACCAGGTCTCCTGTAAGCTCTGTGGGGCACTTTGCTTAGACTTCTGGGATGGCTTGGCTTAGGCAGTAAGTATCCCACTTGGTTCTTCTGGTACTGGTGTGTGAGTCCGTGGCCTCTGAAAGGCAAGCAGGGAAGCTGTAGTTTTATGAGGGTATGTGGGACAGTGCAGACTATGAAACAAGAGCAAGGGAAGCAGCACTTGGAGATTTGGGATCCTGCTTTGCCCTGAATGTACATTCCGGGTGCTTGCTGTAGTTCATTTTAACAGCTAGACTCCAAGCTAAAATGCCTCTGTTCTTCCATCTGACCTCCAAATCCATTCTGGCATCTGTTTTTCTTTTGTTTTTTAGGTTATGACCTTGGCAGTCACAAGTCCTTGCTACACGAGGTGGAATGAAAGATGGGATTTTGCGTGTCTGGCACATGAATTGTGAGAAAATCATCCAAAGTGCAGTTACAGATTTGCAGGTGAAATGATGAAATGTCTGCATACTTAGGCTATGCTCTTTCTGTATAGCTGCACTCATTTGGCAAACTTCCACTAACTTTGTCTGCAGTGAGAGGAACAGCAGGATTTTCTCTGGATGTGCAGTTGTGCTGTCTTCAGCACCACCATGTGTGATTGACTCAGAAGCAGTTTGTTGTTTCTCATTCACCACTTCTGTCTCCATGCAGAAGTGATTGAAGGGGAGATAGTCTTGAAGCCAGACACTTTTCATCATCTTTCCTTGCTGGCAATAATAGTCTTGGCCAAAACTCTAAATGCAGAGAGAATGATGAAGGGGAAGGAAAATTCCCAGAGCATTGGGCTGAGGAGAGGTGTAAGAGTCAGACAGAAAACATTTGTTTCTGGAGTTTGAATATTAGGAGACAAAGGAACAGGTTCTCAGCTGTAGTAAAGCAGCATAACTTGGTTTGCTGGAGCTATTACAACCTAGCTGAGGATGTGTTTTGAGGGCTTTTTTATACTAATAGGTTGTTACCATGTTTAGATAATAAATAAACTTGGACAATAAAGCAACCGTACTTTGAAGAGTTGAAAACAAGTAAATGACCCTTCAAATAAATAGATACTTTTGCATCTCATGATGTAAGGATACTGAACCAGCTCTCAAATGATGTCTAAACCAAATCTCCATGTGTCATTTAGACAAGTCCATGCTTTAATGAAGGATTTTGCTGTGAAGACATGCGGTGCAGAGTGTTTCCCTTCCACTCTGACAGAGAAACTGGAGTTCCTTATAGCTCTGTACTGTTCTATGGTGCTGTAGGGCTACACCAAATGCAGAGGTTGTTTCTTGCCTCCTTGTCTCTGGTGCTATTCATGAACAGAAAAGACCAGATCATTGCTACACAGACACCTTCCTGCTTATAAAGATTCCTAATAACTTACTGTAAGAAATTAAATATTGGAAAAAATTGTGGATGTATCAGAATATGATCAGAATAAATGCTGAGATGGATGATTGCGACTTAGATAGTTCTAAGTCAACCTCAGACACTTTTAACCACAGAAATAATCTGACAAGCTGTAACTGAATTTCACTGTATAAACCTCTTGCAAATGCTGAAGACCCCAGCCAAGAATGAAGACCTATTAGCACCAGCTGAGCACTTTAGTAATTAAGGTTGACTGTCACTTAGCATATTCAGAACAGAATGACAGCTGAAAGACAGTAACCTTTTTCAGTAACTGAATCAGTTTTTGAGCTGCTTCTGATAAAACTATCAGAGTAATTTACTAGAAAAGAAAAAAAAAGAAAAATAATAATTTTGGATGTAATATCCGCTCCTTAGGAAAATTGTTGCAGATCAATGAGAACATACAGACAAGCAAAATATGTAATTGCTTTGAAAATTACTTGACCTGAACATGGTATTGAAACAATGAAATAAACCCAGAAAACTCCACTCAAAACCCATGAAAATGACTAATTTCAACCTGTTTGATTTCTCCCTATTGCTCTCCACTGCTTTTTGACTTAAACTGTAAATCAAATTTCAATCAATGTTGTGGATAGCTTTGGGTGCCTCCAAAGATTACAACTGAAGATCCTCCTTCAAAGTCATTACTGACACTGAACAGACACAGCATAAAAAATTCACTGAATTGTAAAATCTCTGTCCTAAATATTGACAAAGATTCTGTATATTTCAATAAGTTAAGAAGGAGCAAAGCTAGAAAATTGATCTCTGCTGAAATAATTTAGTGGTGTAGAAATTCAAGTAAAAAAGTTTAGCAGGAACTCATGTAGCCCAGCACCAGGACAACAGATTTTTGCATTTAGCCGTAGTGTTTCCAGAGAGCCACTCTATCAGCTTCACAATTTAACAAAGGGCTGACTTTGCATTGGCAACAGTCCTTCATCAGGTACCACAGGCTGCACAGTTCCTCACATGTTAATCCTTGCAGTATCTTGAGCTAGAGGAATGCCATTCTCTTGTGGGCATGGAGAACTCAGGTACGAGTGATGGGAGGACACAGGGTGCTCACATTCATTTTAGCTGGTCACACATGGCTTCTTACTTTCATGCTTCTTTTTAGGATGTGGTTTATCTGATCTGCTTTAGAAACTGTTACTCAGAAGATTTTTTTTTTTTTCTTGGGGATTTAGCTTATCAGTGTGATTGTCAGTAACTCACCCAGCCAGAAAAGACAAAGTCCAGTAACTTAAAGGAAAAAAGGTTCAAATTTCTCTTGTTGACATGTGCCTAAAAACCTCAAGTGTTTTCCTTACATTGGCATAGCTCTAAGGTACAGGAAGTCTGTGAGGTAAATGCAGCTCTCAGGAATCTCAATTTAGTTCCAGACTCCTTCTACCTTCAGTCCAAGTTCAGTGTCTGCTTGTGGGTGAGATTTTTGCACAACCACATTGATGAGTTTGGTACATTCTTTGTGCTGCTAGACTGGGTAGCTTTCTGCTTTCCATGTGTAGCTCCCAAGATTTACTACAACTGCAGACAAGCTCAAGACACAGTTTCACTAAATGGCTTAGTGGAGTCACTGTTAAAAGATGTCTTTAGCAGTAATAACTGAGCAGCTGGAGACAGTATCTCATTATTGGATCAGCTGCTGCAAACTGTCTGCAAGGGCTGTGCAGCCAGATGGGAAAGCTCAGCAGTGGGAGACATTACCAAACCCAGATGAGACTGACGTTGTGAATGCATGGACAGCACTAGCTCAGGTTCAATGTGTTCCTTTGGCAGAAATGTCTCCTCAAAGTGGTGCAGACAGTGAAAGCCTACTTCCTATTTAAAATATATTTCCTTCAGCTCCTTATTGATATGAAAACAGTCAATAGAGGGTGATAGCTTCCCAGATCCTGTGCATGCATGTTTCTCTGCTGCAGTAAAGTGGAACAAGCCATAGTGTGGGTGGTGAAAATGACTGGCATAATCAGTGTAGAATTCTGACATATCTTTCCTTTTCTTTTGTACATGTTTTATTTTATAGGTCACAAAGGGAGAGTCTTGCCTATAACCCTGAGCTCAGATCAGAGTAGGTTCATTTTTGTTACAGTGGATGGGATGTCTTGTCTGTAAAAACAACGTGGGTCTAGGGAGAGCATGCACAGCAACAAAGCTTTTTAATAGCTTTTTATTTGAGCTCATTCCTGTGACTTTTTTTCTTGAAAGCCAGTGATTAATGTATTCAGTCTATTCAATAATTCAAAATATGTATCTTCCTTTCCAATATAAACATGGCAAAGGACCGTACAATTTATTTAAAAGAATAAAATTTTCTTATCAGTCTATTGTGTGAAAGGTTAGTAGCTTGTCTTACCCTCAAGGAAAAGTACCCTAACTCTGAAGTATAGGGTAATGTATATTTCAATTATGGAAGGAATGGAAACTGTGGAAGGAATCCAACCTGTGTAAAGCACCAGCATAAAGTGTTAGGTCCTGTTTTTGTCTTTGATTCCTGCAATAAATTTTACATTACCTTAGCATCCCCACTGGTAACCACATACTAATTCATGTATATTGCCTTGGATCATTCAAAGTCTTTGAAGAGCAGAGACCAATTCAGGGGTCTGCCTTGTTCTATGTATCACATATATTGTCATATGGAATCTGTCTAAATACTCCTAGAGTTCTATGTTAAATATGTAATTAAATAGAAATTATTTACTGGGAATTGTTTATTGTTTTCATAATGGTAACGATAACTAGCATAATTAGGAAAATGTCTTAACTAGACTTTTAACTGCTTCCTTTCCTTAAATCCACCAACTATATTTGACAGTGATTTAAAATACAAAATATTTAATAATAATTATGTTATTATGCACAGTAATGTAACCAGCTAATTAAGAATTCAGATGGACATAGGAGTTGAATACAACTGACTACACTGGGCTGAACAAAACTGTCAGTTCATTTCTTAAGGGTACCAGTTCAATTCTGGTTGCCAGCAAACAGTGCAGCTGTCACCATATTGTGAATTTTACTTAGTGCTCACAAGGAATAAAACCCTTGGACTTTAACACACATTTGCCTTGCAAGACTTGTAGACTGCCAACATCTAAAGTAAGGCTGTCAGGACTGGGCCTCAGAAGTTATTCAGATACAGAGCAGTGGTGCTATTCATCGTGTTCTGCCTACAAACACCTTTGGAGCTTTGCTTTCATTGTTAGGAATGATCAGGGGCAAGGGGTAAGGATTCGTTCTTGCACTTGTATATTAAAAGCCCTCTGAGCTCAGAAACTTGTATTGTTTGGAGTCCTTTCTTTTTTTTTTTTTTTTTTTTTCCACAACTTTATTTAGAATGTTTCCTGTAGCTGGGAAAGATTAGGATATTAGGGGACTAGAGCAGTGCCAGTCTGTGAAAAATTACACTGTGGTCAAATGCATGAAAAGAAACAGACAGGGCACAAGTTATCTCTGTAAATGAATGCGAAACCATCATGTCTTTGGTTCTCATGATTTTTAAAACCTCATCTTGTGCTGCTCACAAGTTATGTGGTTGCTAACTTTGGCTCTGGACGGTTGAGACCCCTCATGTGTTTTCCCAGCAAGAGATTGCAATAGAGCTGCTACTCAGCTACTGGGTTCTCATGTCGTCTCTCGTGGTCTTCAAAGCAGATCAGAAAATGGTAATATTGGTTGTCAACTGAGAAATTGCTACCAAGAAGCTGATGTCCAAGTGTGGGAAATAGCTTATATAGTGCCTATCTTCTAATATGAACAAGTTTGTTTCTAGATATTTTATCAGACAATTAGAATCTGATTTAAATACTCAAAATAGTATTTTAAATAATTTAAAAGGTTTTAGGAATATTAAAAACATTTCCCCCCATTTTGAATGTTAAAAAAAAGAGTAGAATTAGTCTCTTTGCCCATTCACTTTTTAATTTGCCCAGAAATTCTCTCTTTCCTTTGGCACCACCTAAATGATATTTGTGTCATTTATATCCAGTATAGGAGGAGGTGCATGACACAAGATGGGAGGCTGTAGCATGGAAGGACCTGACAATATTGAAACCATGCACATTTTGTTGGATGTGGAAGTGTCAAAATAAGAAAGGCTGTTTCTCAGCCTAAGAACTTCTCATATCTTTATTACTTACTGCACATGGTTGATTAGTCAAGCTGCATTAGCCCAGATGTATTTAAGCGTGATATCTAAAAGTGGAAGCCACTGATTTCAAAAGCCCATAACTGGAAGAGGACCTTGTTTGTGTGACCTGTAGGTCCATTGTGTGACCATGTCTGAGAAGACATCTAAGTGCGCATTCCGGACTGTAACTAATTTGAAGTGAAATAAAATGCATATTGTACTGCTTTTTTCCTGAATGTGCAGAGTGTGAAGCCACTGAAAGTTGATCATGTTCTTGCAGAGCTTCCTCATTCTGCCAGTGCAGAGGTCTTAAGACATGAAGCCTTGGTCAAAATTTGGAATCCTGACTTCCTCCCTGTAGAAAATGGCATTCTTTTAACTCATGGTCAGTTACATGCCTGGTATGTTGCTCAGGCTTAGCATGACACAGAAATCAGAAACCATTTCTAAGAAGTCAACTTGTTCTTCATCTGTGGTCTGTATCCACTAAAAGCTGAGTCTCCAGGGCTCCAGAGGTGGCACAGAGGTTTCAGAAAATTTAAGTTGACTAAAATCAGATCTTAATCCCTCCAGTCCTGTCCAAGAAGGGGCTCTGTACAACATACAGAATCCAAAACTTAAGGTCAAAAATAATTTTTGCCTGAAGAACAACTTCATTACCAGTACAGTACGTGTGTCTTTCTTCTCAGGTAGGTCAATACGACAAAACAATCATCTGGAATATAATGACTGAGGAATCCATTTGTACCCACATTTAAAAACACTAAGTCTAGCAGATGTGCCCCGTTCTGCCTCTTCATGATCTGACTTGATGCTACCTACATACAATGTTATGTGAGTTTCTGTGATGCAGTTTATACCTGTTACTTCCCTCCAATTATCTCATATAGCCAGACATCAAATTATCATAGCATTTTTCTTAGCTAGTGTGGGCTCCATTCCATAGTGGTCAAACTCTGTAGTGAATGGGCTCATAGCATGCCTCTTGAGCAGAGAGCTCCCCATCTAGAGGAAAATGCAGTTCTCTCTTGCTCCTGCTGCTTCTTTTTTCTACAGGTTTACAATTCTGGCAGAAGTGACAGAGGCTGAAATTTTGTTTTTACCATGTAAGTCCAAATCTACAGGCTTATTTTGTGCAATTCACTAAAAACATCCAGATAAAAACCCCAGCATTATTAAATTGGATAGGTCCTAAATTTCATGGTAGAAGAGGAAGGCTGCACATTTTTCTGTAGCACATTTCTTCTCCTTGGTCAGAACCAAAACTTCTCCTTGGTCAGAACCTATCCTTCCTGATCTCTAAGGTTCTCCAATGCTTGGCTCAGAACCACCATCTGGAAAATGGAGAAATACTTGAATTGAGAGGGATTTTCCACTGACAAGGGTGCTGTTTGTGACTTCTGGGGAGAAAGGAAAATCATGACGAAGAGGAAGCAGAATGATGAAATAATGCAACAGCAAGATGAAAGAATGGCAGTGAAAATATGAACAAAGAAATTAAGCAAGACTAATGTATGGGAAGGGTGAAATAGCGATAGGTGGGCTACAAGTTGATAAGGTCAATTTTGTTTCCTGAACGTTTTTAGTATTAGTTTTTGCCTGAGCAGTGGTTTGGTAGTTTGCAAGAATAAAAAAATTCTTTAATTTCTTATTTTCTGTGTGTTTAAACACAGAATCAAGTCACTGCTTCAAGTGTTGGGAGCAGTCAGTGGGTCAAATTCTCCTCTCAGTTTCACTGTTGCAATCTTATTTGTCTGAAAATCTTTTTTCTCTGCCCCTGCTTTGCTTTTGTGTTTGTGTGTCCCTTTGTGTGTACATACAGTATGTTCAGACCAAGAGTGAAAAAAATTATGAATAAGAATAGGAAAATGGAAAGTTCTGGCTGTGTAATGTTTGTAACAAAGGGAAAAAGAGATGCTTTTCATCATCAAAACTTCCAGTAGAGATCCCTGTAGTTTAGGCCTTCTTTATCTTTACCCTTCCTTCTCTGTGAGAAAATTATTGTCTCTTCTTAATGAGATCAGGTAAATGCAGTTGTGTAAAAAAGTTTTAGTTTGTGCCTTCTCATTGTGTTTGTAAGTAGTGCTTAATTACTAAGGATGGATGGAGCAATAATTTTAAAATTAAAATCAATGCAAAATATCTCCACCATTGAATGTTCCCTGCTTTCTCTTAGCTAATGCCTACCTCCAAGTAAAAACCTCTTGAAGCAACACAAAAGAAAATAAATCCAAGCCTTTTTTGAGGTGCTCATAGCATTGAAAATGCCCGTCTGTTAATACAGAAGCAGGCAGAAACATTTTTCACAAGAGGTCTATTTGCTACTTGACAACTGCTTGTTGAAGCACTTAAAAATTTCACTGCATATCTGGAACAGCAGTACTGGCATAATAAAATTAAGAGTGTTTTATATTATCAACAGTGCTGTATCATATTGATACAATCATGTCATTCCTCTGAAGCATGGGTTTTCAGAAAATTTTTAAACACAATGCTGCTTATTTTGGTATGTTTTGCAAACATTTAACATGTGTGGAACATTACACAGATAGTAAACAAATCCTACAGACAGTACATAGACTGGCTATGCTGCAAGAGACAGAGCTTTCCACATAAATTGACAGCTGAAAGCAGCAGATTTTTATTGCCATTGCTTTATTAAATGCAAAGTACATAAAGGGTTAAAATCTGGAGGTTTCAAATACAAAACGGTTAGAAAATTAATACCTATGTCCCACAGTTGCTGCAACTTAATTTTCTGAAGCTTAACAATCCACTACACCTATAAAACCAAGAGCTTTGCTGCAGAGAAACAAAGTTTTTTAGGTGTTTGTACTTGTACCTAGCCCACCATTAACTTTCAGGGTTTCTGCAAAAGTCCAGGTACAAAACAGTGCTATATATACTCAACAAGGAGTGAGGACCCAAACAAGGATTAGATTCTTGATTTGAAATACCAGTCCGTGTAGAGCTCAGTGTGAACGTGCACTACAGGGATGTTGGAATCCTCAGTCCCAAATACCCCCAATGACTCCATGGCTGACAGTGTAAGCTATAAATGCCATTGTAGCAGAACTACATCAAGCTGCCAAAATTCAGAGTGAGAATACCTCTTCTACCAGACCAGTGAAGCTGTTTTTAAAAGCCCATTTCATTTGCACAAATTTTGTGGCCCAAACCCAATCCATCAGGCCCCCCCTATGGTTTTCCTTATCCACTCAAGGTGTCGCTTTGTGAGTCGAGTGTAGACACCGGGGCCATGAGCGCTGCCACATTCCTTCTTCCCAAATGAAGTGATGCCTCTCATAATATTGTTACATCTTAAAGGTCCACCAGAGTCCCCCTAGAAAAAGGGAAAATATAGTCATTCAAATCAACAAAAGCTAAAAAATGTTTCCTTTAAATAAAATTTTCACTAGTTAGTCAGAGAAAATAAAAATGTAGCCAGTGTTATTAAGGATCATTTTTTCCTCCTTGGATATTAGGATTTCTGATAGCAAAATGAACGAATAAAAAGGCTTCATAGAATTCAATCTAATCTTTCAAGTGTACGTAATGGGGAATTAATCTAGCTCAGTGCTAAGGAAGAATTAGTCTCTTTGAAAATTAAGAAAAAAAGCTGACAGCTTTCCTCATGGAAAGTGTAAGTCTCCAGAAATTCAAACCTTTTTAAATGCAGTATTAAAATCTTTTAAAATGTGGTAGTTCTTACACAGTTGTGTACTTGACTTGAGACCCAGTTAAAATGCTTTTTATCAGCAAAACCTATTTCAAAATCTTCTGACATCAAATAAGTTGTTCTACTGAGATCAGTTACTTGTGAATGGGTCTGTAAGCTGTTCTGTGGACCTTTTAGTATTAACTCATTTTATTGAGGATGAGGATAACTGTCTGCCATGCCTGGATACAGCTGCAGTATTGAAAGGCTGTGAAGGTGAATTTACTCATCTTAAGTTTTGATTTTAAGGCTTGGAAGAATAAACCTTGGTAAATTCACTGATATTTGATAAAATTCTTCAGTGATTTTAAGACAGAGATTGTAAATGTGTAATGCTGGTACATTATATTTTATTTTTATTATATAATTTATGCAGTCATAATTAATATACTTACATGACATGAATCCTTTTTTCCATTCTTAGCCCCTGCACATATCATGTTCTCTGTTATGACAGGTTTGCCATTATAATGCATTTTATCATTGCATATTTCCCTCTTGATGACAGTGATATTGACTTCCATCAGGGTAGTAGAGTAGCTGCCTGGATGATTCTTAGTCTTACCCCATCCTGCTACTGTGCAAACTGTTCCTGGTTTGGGATCATCATCTGAAGGAGGCAGGGGGATTGGTTGCACAGCTTTATTAAGTTTTGCTCTTCCCTGAAGCTGTAGAAGATATGGAAAATAGGTATTACAGCACACAGTATAACAGAGGCCCTAGCATATTAACCACTGGATCTTTCCCATTACAGTAATTAATGCAATCCCTTTCTGAGATTCCTCAATTCTTTGTGACAGTAGTTATGTCATCAATGTAAGAGTGGGAAAATGAGTATTCTTTGTCTGATGGGAACCCACTTATCTTCTGCTGATCTATTAGCTCGAAAAAACATCTTGTTTTACTTCTCTGGCTCTCAGATCATTTAGAAGACAAAATAACAGTAATTACTAATGCTGGCAAAATTGAAGATCAGAAAAGCTAGACATTTTTAATTAGAACTTCTTTTCAGATAGAATGTTAGTGCTTTTAATCAAATGTTTTATCTGCATGCGTTTTTATTCCTTTATGGAAAAGCCAGAGTCTGAAATATCTTGATCAAGCTCCAGAATTTGTATACTAGCCATGGCAACCATTACAGGAATTGTTGATTGCCTTAGTTACCAGTGCATCCCCAATTCCCCAGGCTGTTGGATTAGCAGACCAGACTATATTACTCCAGAAAAAAAGGCCCCAGGAACTCCCTTGACTCATCTCCCTAGATGAGAAGAAGGAAGAGAATAGTTCAGTGTAGTGTGAATATTCCACAAGTGATATATAGGTCTGTACCTGAAGCAGCATAATGTCATTTTCCTTGGTACTGGGGTCGTAGCATGTATAAGGAATCTCTTTTGCAATCTGAAAAGCCTGCTGTTCTTTTTCTCTTTTTTTTGATGAATGGGCTCCAAGAATAACTTTGCTGTTTTTCCTGAGGAGAGAACTACACAGTTATTTGGATTCATTTTGATGTAACCCTAAATTTTTGCTGGTAATAATGTGGTGCTATAATGACCAGCTGCTACAGTCTCTTTGCCTGTGCCAGAAAAACAACAGTAATTTAGAAATGTCTAAAAGATGACCCTGTTCATACAACAGCTAAAAGAAAGATATGACTTAGTGAATCAAACTTCATCCTATCTTATTTTCATCTTACCAGGAGCACAGAAAGGTTTCAGGTACTTGACTCTGGATCCATCCCTATTGTTCCCTTTTGAATGAGAACTGAATGAGTGGTGAATGGTGGATGCACCAGATTTGCTGTGGGTGCTTGGCTCACCAACTGTGATCCTCTGTAATTTGTGCTGAAAATTTAGGCCACAGCACTGTTAGTTCAGATATCCTGACTGTATCATTAAATGTACCATTGCTTTACTCTAACAGATTTCAACACCTTTTTCTGAATTTGTGTGAGACACAGCTCATTCCTCTCCTCTAGGTTTTTCTGCAACTTCCTGTACTTCTCTTAAATGGAATCTCATTTGGAAACATTACTTTCTGTTAATACACAGCTTTTGGGCCAGTGCTGTTATAGTAGGTTCCGCAGATCTCCCTGTCTGGACAAGGACAGGAGAGATGGATACATTTTTCTGAGGTCTGCAGAGTCCAGTGGCTCACTGGTCCTGTCAGGCTGTTGGCAGAGCCTGAGTGAGGTCTGGCTCACCAGCAGCTTCAGTCCTCCCCACAAAACCAAGTAGGGGTGGGATGTGTAATTCAAAACTCTCTTCTTGCCCACCCATTTGCATCTTGATTTGGGCAGGAGAAGAAAAACGGCTGGCAAGCCAACATACCAAGCCAACATACCAAGCCAACATACCAAGCCAACGTACCAAGCAAGGCAGAGATCTCTCAGTGTCTCCTGTCATCTGTTTGGAGGATTTTTGCTCCTGTGCTAACCACGTGCTGTCTTTTCTGTAGTGAACTGTGTATCTCTTATAGAATAAAACTACAAGAATT
This sequence comes from Serinus canaria, assembly GCF_022539315.1. Lineage (NCBI taxonomy): Eukaryota > Metazoa > Chordata > Aves > Passeriformes > Fringillidae > Serinus > Serinus canaria. The sequence continues at coordinate 58,827,401 of NC_066343.1, forward strand.
AATTTTTGTTCTCAGAGCAGCAGTTTAGATTGGACACTCCTCTCCAACGTAGAGGTGTACAGATTGACTAAGAAAACAGGGATAAAACTTTCCCCCAAATTCACTGCTTCAGTATTGCTATTCTATGCTAATGTGCAGCTAGAAGTTCTTAAATATCTCTTCAGAAACAGAGGAGGTCAGTATACTTTGTTATATTTTTTTACTCACTATAACAAATTTGCTGATAGAACCTATAAAGCACAGTAATCAGAACATGATCATGGTCATGATAAATGGATAAAATTACCAGAGATACAAACTCTCCTGTTTTAACAAAGGTATCAGAGACCCACTAAGGACAATCTCTGAATCAGAGTAAGAACTTACACTTTACAATGTGCAGCTGTTAACACCCAGTTTTCCTTAATTAAAGCTCCTCCACAAATAATTCCTCCTCGTCCCTTGATCTGGGCCATGAATGGTCTCGAGTGTGGCTCTACTTCCTTTCCTCCAATGATATCCACACACAAACCTAAAAAAGTAAGCCACAGGAGACACAGTTGAGCTGACAAACGCTGTAAGGCACTCCAAGTCTCAGAAAACATGGCTGTTGTAATTAGAAAGGATACAGACACACAGGTATGCACACAGGTCACAATGGTCTTCAGGACAGTTTTAAACCCACTCAGCAGAAGTACTTCATTACATTTCAGTAATGCTAAAATGAGACCATTAGGGTGAGCTTGGGCAAAAACCCCACACCAAAGTTTTGTTGCTTTTGCACGGATTTCTTTTCTTGAAGATTACTGATATGGTTAATTTCTTAGCTTTCATTGTGAGTAACAATCTCCCATTTCTTAAATATTGTGCATAGAATCTGGACTATGTAGTTTAAGCCACATTATGTGAATCTGTTTTCCAGAAAAAGAGAAAACCAAGCAGTTAAGGTATGTGTACGGCTCTGGAAAGAAAGATGAGATAATCATTATGTTCTCTACTCAGAATTCCAAACAGCTTGGACTTTGCAGCTTTACTTAAGACCCATTCAGAATTTATTTTGTTTGGGTGAAAGATCAAACACATTCGAACAGTGGAGAGGAACTAAATATAAGAATTCAAATAATAATTGTGACTGCTTCCTTTACATGAATACGTATTAGCCTAACTAGAATTTTGTACATCAGGACTTACCTTCAAAAGTATTAAATTGCCTACTCACCTCCATGAATTGCCAGGAGAATCACAGCAGTGAAGGTGTACCAAGGGAGGAAAGCACCCATGACTTCTGTCTGATGTTCCTTCTTATTCACTCTTTAACATATGTCTATCTACTGATCTATCAATATATATGCATAAATGAAGAGGATGTGGGTTTTGTTTTTCCTCTTAAGGGAGTAACCACTACAAGGACAGAAACCCTCCCCAGTGATGTACCTTACAGCAGAAGTGTTACTGAGAATTTGCGTCATCTGCTGTGGTGTGAAGGCTCTACCCCGCTATGTGTTCTCTCTGCAGCACTTGCAGGGAACTGATGTACGAGTATAGGGGCGAAACACAGTGGGACTCAGCTCACATAAATTTAGGCTGATTCAGTTGTCCATGTGAAGTTGTATAGATTCATTTCAGACACCTCAGTTGGCTTCCAGGTCAGACAGGAATTCCAGTCCGTTCCCCTTTAATGAAATATCTGCTCTGCTCAGGAGATCCTCAGGGCCAAGGAATCTGATGTTTTCTCATTTCAGGATCTGATCCTATGGCACTAGGTTTGCACTGGCTGAGCTTTCACTGAGTGTGGTTTCATGGCCTGTGGCTAGGGGTAGATGATATTTAAAGTGTCCTAAAGTGTTTTAGGTCTGGTGCAGGAGGCCATCAGTCTTCTGAAGATGCTGTACCAGATTTGCCAGCCCTGTGTCTGTATCTGGAAAGCCAACAGTATCTCAAATGTGACTAAATGCTGAGTTTTAGGCAACTGAATTGAGTCCTGAAAACTCAGGGTAGTTGGACACTGGAACAGGCTCCCAAGGGCAGTGGTCACAGCACCAGCCTTACAGAGCTCAAGGCACATTGAGCATTGTTTGGACAATGCTCTTAAGCACTTGGTGAGTTTTGGGGTGTCCTGTGCAGAGCCAGGGGTTGGACTTCAGTGGTCCTTGTGGTTTTCTTTCAACGCAGGGTATTCTATGATTCTGTAAATAAGTCTTACCCAGGGCCTTGTAAAAAACACAATTCCTCTCTTGCAAATATGTACCCAAATAATAAAAATAACTTGTGTCAATATTAAATAATTTGGAGTACCAACTATTGTATAATCTATACATTCTATAACTAATGAAATGTCACTGTCACGCGGACTGGAAGTTTTCTCAAAGTCTTCAGCCTCACAACAGGAAACCTGCAGAAAGGAGCCCACAATTAAGAGCTTGCAGAAATCATCTGGGTGCTCACTGTATCATATCTTGAGCTCAACTGGCCCAGCACCATGTGAGTTTCACCTGTAGAAGACCATGGGCAGACCTTGCTCAAATTTGCTGTTGTTCTCCCTTCTGGGACAGAGGATAACTTGGCCATTTTTCTGAAGAAGGCAGGTGTCGATCTAATTTTAGAGACTGTGGGGCTCTTTGTCACTGATGTGTCTTTGTTGAGACACAGTCACCTATACGACAAGGTGACAGCTCCTTGCACTGCTAAAACGCACCAAGATTTAATTTTCTTAAATTTTTCTCCTTATTACTAGCACATCCCCTGTAATTATCATCACTTTGTACCACTGATGTTCTTTTTTACATTGTTCTCCTGAACACAATGTCACCAGATATCATAGGTACAATTCTTTATTTTATCAGTCATAATTATTTGACAAAGCCTGATTTTATGATATTTTAATTAGGAGTCTCACCATATTGAAGCTGTTTCCTGTCTGGACTATGCAGAGGCATGATCAGGATGAACACTTGTGAGCAAAATTCCTGTATGCTCAGACAAGCCTGAGCTTGTAGTACTACAATGATTCATCCTTGGATGGTCCTTTGTGAGGTGCAATGGCCAGTAAAAAGAGGTTTGGTATGCATCATCCCATGTTTGCCTGATCCGTTTTCAAGGAAAATCTCTTTGAAAGACACAGAATAAAACACTAGCAAATGTTCCTAGATGTTTTCCAGGTAATAAATACAGGTAAATCTATGCCTGCTATCTAAAACCTAATCTTCTATGGCCTGTTTATACTCTTTTTCAATTTCTAGCTATACTGCTATTTACTCCTAAATCATACTTCTATAGATGTTTCTTCTGAAACTCCATAGGTACTAGTATATCCATGCTTCTTCAAAAATCCCCTCCAATTCTGAGAGATCTATTGACATTGATAATTAGAATTAGAAATATGGAGTCTAAACTATTTTTCAGTATCAATTGATGACTTTCTATGGATGACCTCTCTGACAATCTGCAAAATCCCCGATGGCACAGGTATCAAAGATCAGATTGATATACACATAACCAGTACCAATTTTGTACCTAAATGCTTTGTCAGAGAGTTATCTTCCTCTTGTAATTTACATCACTGAGGCTGAAAATTTGACATAAAATTTTAGGTGTGCAATTGGTTGGCTAGGCTCCTTTGGTTATGGCAATAAGTTAATTTATGATTGTCTTGGTTTGGAAAGACAGGTGCCTGCTAAAGAAGGCAGGAGCCTCCCCTGAAATGAAGAATGCAAACCCTCCCCACCCCTCCAAATTGTTATGAATTTTAAATTAAGGGGCTCTCAGGCAAAAAATATGGGAGCAGGAAATAACAGTTCTTTAATAGGGAAGGGAAAAAAAATAAAAGTACAAAATAAGACAATGCAATACACTAGAACAACACTGACAGAGTCAGAACTCAACCTGACACCCTGTTGGTCAGGGTGTTGGTAGCAGTCCAGTTGGAAAAGTGACTGCAGTCCTCCTGGAGTGTCAGATGTGGTTCTGTTGGAGCAGGGGGTCCTGTAGAAAAGGGTATATTCTTCCTCTGAAGAGCCAGAGGAAGAAGAGGCAGCTGCTGTTCCTCTGGGGAATACAGTGGGAAGTCGTGCTGGTGTTCCAGAACCTCCAGAATATTTCTGGGTAGGAATGCTTGGCTCCTCCCTCTGGGCAGAGCATCTCACAATGGGATGTTCTAGTTCTTATCAGTCATGCAGTGACATTCAATAGCCTGTTATCAGCAGCTGTCCCCTGCCAGGGAGGAGTGATTGTGATCACTCCGAGAGAGAGATAAGGAGAATTGCCCACTTGACACAAGACAACTGCCATACAGATGGTAATAGAATACCTCTTGCCTTGCAATCTGGAACAATGGTAAAGTTTTGATTATATTGACCTTTTGCATTTAAAGGGAAACCCCAAAGCAAAGCTTCCCTCTCAAGTAAAATTCTTTTATTAGCTCCTCTGTTGCTTACTTAATTGGTCTTCAAGAGGAGTGAGGTATTGTAAGCAAAACACTCAGTTCTTTCTCCGACGACAACACTCACAAACCAGAGCCATTCACTCAGCAGAAGCCACTGCCTGAGTAAAAGAACAAGGTGTGTATGCAGGTCTATGACCAGCCTCTGCCTTTGGGGAGGTTTCCTATGGGCTTCAGGCCCACGGGTCAGTGGATCACCTTCAGCATTACTGTGCTGAGACCTGTGCATTACTGTGCTGAGGTCTTCTATCTTTTATCTTATATTCTGTCATTTTGACTATTTTCCTTCTGCAGTGACTCTGTTCCTTTTTCCTTCGTACTGCTTTCTTTGGTGCTTGAGGTGGGCATCAGATGTGATTTTAGGACACTGGCTGAGGAGACCAATTTAAACTGCGCCTCTAAACCTTCCAGGTTTGCTGGCACTGAGTTCAGGCAGTCTCAGCTCAGCTGAAAGGCTGTTTTCTTGAGCTGGGAAGGGAGGGCAGAACAGAGGTACAGAGCTGGCAGCTGCCAGGAGCACAGCAAGGCAGAGCTGTCACACTTTCCTTGTCCTCTCCTTGGGTTACCACATGCCCAATCCAGTGTGTCTGGACACATCCCTTAGTGGCTGGGAGACAAATTCTCAGAGACTTGCTGGGGAAAGGGCAGAATGTGTGCTGGGGCATACCTATTTTATTTTCTTCTCCAGTACAGGTGCCTCATGGTACTTACGTGGTTGTCTTTTCTGCCTCAGCTATTCACTCAGTGTCCCTGTTTCCATCTATTTGCTATGTGATACAGAAATACAAGTAGATGTAGTTAACTCAGGGTGTCCTCCTGCAGCATTCCTTCTATGATGTTGCTAGTACTTGGCAGAAAGAATCCAGCATTAGATGTTATGCTCTGGGAACACAAGTCTTCTATTGTTTGCCCAGAGCATGAGTCTGTTTCCTATTTTGTCTCTTATGATGCTTTCCAACCCAAGGAAAGGGAGGGCAAAGCCATAAAGGACAAACATAATTGTGCCTTTAGGACTCTATTTGCAGAGATTACCTGCGGATAGTCTCCAGTGGGTGAATAATTCTGGGATTAGATGGAGAATGGAGAATGACTTTGAGGGAACTGGAGCTGGATGTTTTAAGAGCCGATGAATTCTAATAGTGATTTGTTTTCTTTTAAAAGAGCTTTGGAAGAGTCTTCTGAAACATGAATTTTGCTGCACCATGTGCATGTTTTCAAACTGGGTTCTAACTAATAAGATTCTGTGACACAGAAATAAACATTTCTGTTACAATCTCATTCAACAAAGAGATTGAGACTGGGAGCTGCCATTCTGTAATTCTTGAATAAAAAATGAGACCTAATTATATTGGGCCAGTTATATTTCAGATTGTTTCTAAAGATAATGAATATGGTAGCAAGTTTTGTAACTTCCTCACACAGAGACAGACTGAGTTTTTTTGTAGTGGTTTACCAGCAAGGTGTGCAAGACATGCATGCAGACACAGAGGTCAACAATACAGAAGTGTCTTTCTCACCAATTTATCTCTTTTTGTGGTCACAGATTAGAATTTTTTTTACATTTGACAGTTTCAGAGTCTAGGGTTTTCTGTAACTGAAATCTGAACCCTACAAAATTATTTTAACAAAATACAAATTTGTTTGGCTTACATGTGTGTGGCTGGTCTTGGCTTGTCTTTTATATTCCATAGCATATAAAATAACAGATGCTTGACAGTTCTCAGTGGCTCTTGTTAATTTACATATGAATATTTTTCAGTCTTTCAACTCAAGATGTTACCTGGGCAGTGGAATTCTGTGGAGCATTTGCTGGCTACTGATGTACCTTGGACTACAGGAGTGACTTTTGTACTTTGTGTGCCCCGAGCTTACTCAATCTGAGTCCAAAGTTTAGGAGCAACTTTTGCGCTCCTCAAGCCCTGATTTTTCCTTCACACTGGTGTTCTCTGGAGCCTTTTCAGGTTGCCCTCAAATTAATTCTCCCATTTTTTGCCACGAGTTTAAAGATGGCCAGTTTAATTCTTCTCACTTTTGTTTTTTTTCATTATTTTTCTTTTTTTTTTCCATTTAAAGCCAACAAATGCATTGAACACCCTGAGACATCTAGATGTTATTCAGGGATTAGGCTTTATTTGGTGTTATTAGGAGTTTCAAGAATAGGGCAGGTTTTAAAGAAACTGGAAGAGACAATCTTGAGAAATCAATCTGCAGTGAAAGAACACGATATTAATGATGTAAAGTGAAATTTCAAGAGAGGGAGCTGTTAGTAAAAACTTTCAAACCCATTTCCTGGAGGGAACATTTGAATACAAATGAGTGCATGTTAATTTACTGTGCTCCTGAGAGCAAACAGCAGCAGCTACAACACCCTAAAGCTCTTCTGCTCTCTTAAATTGTTGTTACTCTACTAACAAGATGCAAGTACTCACCTAGGAGTAAAAATATCCAAATTCCCTGTTCCTCTGTATAACACATAATATAATTACACTTCTGTTGCACTTCAGGTGGCTGCATGGACATTGTTGGAGGACATGAAGTGCATCCTCATTCCTTGGCCTTATATGGCTGCTATCTGGGACAAGAATTTAGGTGTTTTTTGTGGAGGAATTCTAGTGGAAAAAAATGGGTTTTGACAACAGCACCTTGTGAGTAAGTATCTTAAAATGAGGTAATTTTGATTCTTCATTGAAGTAAGGCATGGTATGTAAGCCTCTTAGTGAAGAAAGGTGAGTACTGATTTTTTAAATAGGTTGTTAAAAGCTGCAGTTCTCTCCCTGGAATGATCCTAGAATTGTCATTGTTTATAGTTACCATAAACTACTGATCTTCTTTGCAGAGTTACCTTAGTAAGTGGGATCCTGCCAAAGTTACAGCATAAATAATGTGCTGTTAAAATACCAAATCAATTCTTAATACATGTGAAAAAACAATGTCTTGGAGAAGGGAATATGTCCCAAGGATTTTAAACGAATCTTATGTGTATGCCTGGAATGCCCTGAGAGATGGATTTGAATTAGATGTGGACACTATTCCTCTCATTTTGAGTGAGCTAGGCTCACAAACCCAGAATGTCACTCATGACTGTGACAAGGAACCTTGTCCTCCTGACCAGTTAAATGTGAGCAGAAGCACCTCTTCCCCAGGTGGGATGCTCTGCTGTTGAACAGCTGACTCGAGGTAAGGGGGACATCTACTGTTCACATCAGGAAGTAAAATGCCCTATTTTTCTTAAAATGCTCCCTGAACTGTATTTTAGTTCTGCAATTTTTCCTTCTCTTTGTGACTATCTAAAAGGAAAACAGTTACAATAAACCTGTGCAAACCTGACCTCCTTAATCACAGTGTGGGCAGGTTGGCCAGCCCTCTTCTGTGACTTAGTCTGAAATAGAGGACACAGCTCCTTCAGAGTGAATTTGACATTCACTATTTTTCATCTGAATCAGATTTGGTTGTAAGGGTAGAAATATTATTTAACATTCTCTGTTTAGCAAATTTACAAACATAACTAAGTCTTCCTCTTTGGAATTAAAGGACTTTTTAATGGGATCTGGAGTCTCTTATTCTTCGGTCAATATGTCAGAGATAGCCAGTCAGATACATTTATAAAACTTCAGATTTGTTAGCTGTTTAGTGAGAAGGGCATTGTCTGTCTCTGATCCTGTGGAGAATGTGCTCTGGTAACTGATCTGGGTTTCTTACAGCACATTGTTTTGGTGACTTTAAGTCTTTGCCTTTGGGGCAAGCTGAACCTGAACCATCCTGGTTTCCTTCTCCTAAGCTGTAAGACAATGCTCATAAAAAACCCACCAGCACCTGTTCTATGCCTGGTGCAATTGCAGTGCATGTAAAACTTCCTAATTAATGGATCTCATGTGTTAATGATGTCTGAAATGATTTTTTTTTTTAGTCAGCATGAATTCAGCATGAATTCAGCAACATGAATGTGTAGCCTGTGAACCACCTGTTAGAGTCACAGAGTTTTGAGAGACATATCATTCTTTCTGAGGAAGTGTTCTTTGTAGATAAAAAGAGAAGTTTTTGGATCACAGCACTGCCTTTGCAGCTACTTTCACAAACAAACTTTCACGTATAAATAAATTAATTATGTCTTTCAGTGACACAGGCATCTTGAATGAAGAAAACTGGTTTTTTATAGTTTGTATTGATAAAGTCTTTGTTCTGGCTTGAATAAATTTTCCTATTTATAGTGAGATTATGTTCTGAAAATGAAGCACAGGAAACCAGCAGTACGTATTCTACAATGTCAAATTAGTGGGCTGCATTAAGTTTAGCAGGGCAAAATCAAAAGAGACAAATGTTAATAAATACATTTCTGATGATACTTATAGAGCTTGGAAAATAGCAGAATTTATTGGTTACTTAACTCCTAATTTTTATTAGCAGGAAGTGAAAGTATAACTCTTTGGATTTCAACATTCTCCCTCTTTTTTTTAATATTCACTACTGGGATGTCTTGGGTTAGGCAACACACATCCCTCTTTCTTAATGTGCTGAATCCTCTGTTTGTGAAATTAAGGACAAAAAAGCTTATTAATATTAAAGACACTCACTTTAGCAGAGCATTTAACAGTATGCATAAAGCTCAGGATAAGCACTGAATATTGGTGTCTGTTCTGATGTGTTACTGGTGCCAGCAAAGTTTCAGTCCTTTGCAGGATTAGGTCATAAATCCAAAGGAGACCTTTCAGAGATTAATGAAAGGCATGAGTAGAAGCTGTCCTTGGGCAAGCCAACTCCCCATATAAAGATGGGAGGCTCTTTCACAAAATTAATTCCAAACTCTGAAAATCTCTGGATGTCAGTTATCACGCAACTATTTCACTAAACTAGATTTGCAGTAAAGAAACATTATTTTATAGAAGCAAAAAGAAGCTCATGTCAAAACATTGAAATGAATGATTTCCTGCTCTATCTGTTTTAATCACGTTGTTGTAAAATGAAATGGTATTGTGTTACATGTCTTTGATTATCCTCAGAGGTGTTGCTCAATTCTTGTAGTGACTTTCTTTTCCTATATTTTCTATACGTTACAGAACAGATGAATTGAAAGGCAGTTGTTCTTGGAGCTCATTGGACATCCATTCCTGAAGAAGAACAGCAGATATTTGGGATTATGGAAACCTTTCCTCATTGTCAGTTTGACCACCCTTCCTTTGATAATGACATAGTGCTCCTCAAGGTATTTAATTACTGCTGTATTTTTATGAAAGGAATTTTGCTGATGATAATTTTGGCTACTCTTTGGTATTGAAGAGTACGTGGTTTAGATAACAGTATCACAGCAGTTTACTTTTGGTTGTATTAATCTAGATGAAGTTAGAGGATCACTGGCTCTGTGAGCAGATATGATATTTCAAGCCCATTCTGTGCTCTAAGAAACCCTCTTTTTAATCCATTCACTGAAGCAACCCCTCCAAAAAACAAAGCACATTCTTCTGTAATTTTTCAAAGGCAATGCTGAAGGGATGTGTGCAATGGAATCTGGCTCACATCTCTATCCCAGAGTTAGATTTTGTGCTGGACTAACTAAAAATGGAGATGAAACTTACAGTTAATTTTATGGTGTAAGCAGGTAAAGTGAAAGTGTGGATAATACAGGACATACAGACCCAGTTCTAGGAGCACAGAGTGGTCACAAAGTGGAGGAGGCTCAAGACACTGCAGAATGAAGCATGGAAAATGTCCTTGCCAACATTATCATCGGAAGCCAAAGTGGGGCAGAGTTGTAAGAATTTGAATTTACAGGGAGGTGCCCCTGCCCGTGGCAGGGGGGGTTGGGACTAGAAGCCCTTTAAGGTCCCTCCCAACTGTAATGTTCTATTATTGCGTGACCTGGTTTTTAGTACTTAGATGGCATCAATGGTTTGACATGGCAAGGACATGGGGAGGAGGGTAACCACGTCCAGCTCTGTGCTAGCAGGAACACCCCCAGGCATCTGTGGCACAAGCACCTGGTCATGGTTCATCTCTGAGGAGCTCCTTCCCCCAGATGTTAGTGAGCATTCTACTTCTGCTTCACTGTCAATGTAGACCAGGCCCATCTCACTGGCTTCTCCTGTGGCCACTTCAGGAGCACCAGGTATCTGTGAGCACAAAACCAACATGGATCACTAGGAAGTAATATTTCTAGAGATGAAAATCACAACTCTGTTCCAGAATGACACGGATATCTCAAAATCCTTTGAATTGGACACAGAAGAAGGGATAGTACTAGTACCAGAGCTTGCTTCCTATCTCTACACTTCTGCAGTAATGGAGTATTTAATGGCTTGGAATAAGGTTTGCATCTTTGGAACTTTCCAGCAGCACTGGCAACAATAACTGCAAAGATTTTTTTTTTAAATAATTTTTTGATTTGTTTGAATGCATTTTTTTGAAAGGTATAAAGCCAGAATTGTTTAGCTGAGAACCATGCAGCACCCTGTGAAATGAATCATGGTGCAGTGATCATAAGACTGAAAATGTCTTTTCAGTACCTGTGAGCCCTTACCAAGCACACTGAGGGTATATGTCAGGGTTTGGCTGTGTTTTCATTTACTGACCTCTGCTGAAGGATGGATCTGCCAGGCAAAGGCCAACAAAACACAGACAGTCCGAATCATTTATCCTCTTTAGAATCTCTCAGAGCAAAAATTGGCACTCTGAATAGACTGAGACCTTTCCTCAATTATGTTGCTGCTTTTGTGTCGAATTGCTTATAGTTCTTGTTTTCATCTTTGTTCATGGGCACATTGAGCTGTCGTTTGAGACTTTTTTGTCAGTCAAGCACCAGAATCTGGTTTCAATACCGAAGTTTAGTGGCAAGTTAGGTTTGTGAACAGGACATAGATCCAGCAACCTAACTCCCATGTAGGTTTTACATTTTCTACTGTATACAATGGAAAGCTGGGCTTGAACTCACTGCTGCTGACATAGATGGGAAATTGCTGTACTGCTACTATGGAAAGTTTTTTGAATTTTCAAAGGGACAATTAAGCTCAGGATCAGTTCCTAAGTAGTGAAAAGTCATTTTTAAGGGAAGTGTTGGTAAATTGAGATTAAATGATAATTGAAACTATGTGACACTTCCCTTCCTCTCTGCATAAGAAATCTAGTTTTTCCTTGTTTTTCCTTCTTTTCCCCTTTTAGCTGAATGATACTGTCAAGCTGAATAAATATGTGCAACTTTTGCCTCTGCCTGACTTTTCTGAAGATGTTGAACCTAGCACATTCTGCCAGATGGCTGGCTGGGGAGACACATCGCCAGGAAAGCCATTGAAATATCTCTGGAAGAAACTCTTAAAATTGTCAGTAGAAAAAGCTCTGACAAACATTATGCCAGTGACCCAAAAATAACCAACAACATGTTGTGTGCTACAGGGAAAAATAAATTATATCTGAGTGATACTTGTGAGGTAAGAAGCAAAGTTACAAAGGGGGGGGGGCATATATTTAACAGTAGTTCCCTTTTCACTGGGAACAAAGCAGTGTTAGTCATTTTAGGAGGCTGATAATGTTTTAAGTAAACAGATTTCTGAGAGACTTTATTGCCGTGAAAAAGATGTGTTAAAACTTTGTTTAGTTTAGGTCAGTGTACCAATCAGGATCAAGAGCACGGGAATTTGAACTGGGATTATCTATTAACTTCAGGTACATTTAATTAGGTATGGTGCTCTCCTTAGACACCACCTGTAGTTATGAGAAAAAAAGAAGAGCTATCAGGGTCTCAATCATCTGATCCTTTCCAGAAGTCAATATCTGAATGACACAGAATTAACTGTATGCCCAAAAGGGCTGTTTGGATCTTGCTTTTGATGCTTTCTGTGCTGAATCCAGAAGAGACAATTGATAAAGACATGAGAAGCAATTTATACCAACATTAAAAAATGTATTTTGAAATAGAATTATGATGGCACTCTGCTGCTCCACAGCACTTGCATCAAAGGCTCCCTCAGGTTTGAAAAGCAACCCCTCTTTATTCCTCACCCAACTCCCATGAATGATGTAAGCCAACTGCTCCATTTCATGGGCTGGAAAAGCTTAGAGACAACATTCCCAAACATGCTTGTGCACTGCAGGGGGCACTGCATGCTGCTCTGGTGAGAAATTGACACACTGACAGAAATTGACACACTGACAGCTGCTTCTGATTTGTCTGCCAGGGAGATTCAGGCGGGCCATTAATCTGTGCTGGTCAGTACCGTGGGATTGTTTCTTTTGTGGAAGCATGTGAAAATACAAGCATACCTGGAGTTTATATGCGTCTGTCTGAAGAATATACTGACTGGATAAAAAGAACGACTTCCAGTTATACAGATCCATGAAACAAGAGCATTTTAATAAGTATTGTGCTGTGCATTAGAGCCGGATGCTGCTGCCTTAGTGCACCACCTTTGAAAGGTACCTCCCAGCTTTGCAGCTTTGCTGACACCACCACAGTTTTTTTGTGAACCGGTCAAAGAATCCACATCTGTACAGATAACACCTTTACTAAGCTTTAGCAGAAAACTGCCACGAAGAAAACATAATTTGTATTGGATTCCACTCTACTTCTTACCAGGATGAGAAAGTATTCACTGCACCTGGGATAAAGCAACATTTGTTAACGTGTACTTACACAAAAATTCAGTTTCAGAATGTGAGTGAATGAGAGGTCTGCAGAATGAGAAAAGATAGAACAAAAATTGAAAATGTTTAAATATTTATCTGTGATGTTATTAAACCCCAGATACTTCATTTTACCATTATTCAATATTTATTTACCTAAATTCAATTTCAAAGAGTTAAGATATTAAACAGAGAGAAACAGTTTTCCAATTAGTATTTATTATAAAGATAAAAATATAGAGATAAAAATATTGTCTGTCTTTTTTCCCTAGATTTTTTCCCTTCTTTTAAAAAATTTTTTAAAAACTTTTGGTTTTGGGTTTTTTTTTTGGGGGGGGGGCAGGTGTTTGGTCTGTTGTTTTTTTTATTTGTTTGATCAAATCAGCTAACTCCTCTCCCAGCTTGGTTCATAATCTCACTCTTTCAGTTAGTAGATCACTCAAAAAGTATAAATACAGATTGTAATAGATGTAATTATAGTTCTTTAACACACCTCCTAACATCTGTCGAAACAAACAGGGCTCTGGCTATGGATTTCAACTGACTTCTAGTAACAGAAGGACCTGGTGTGTTTCTGAAGAAATCCGGTTAGCTTGCTGTTCTCCATCACCTTCCAAATATTTTCTAGGTCTTTTTTAACTAACAATTTTGAAGTGACGATCTACAGAGTTTCTCTGCTTCTGTGCTTATGGCACTAACACACACCAAATACTGCAAACTATGAGACGTTGCAGAGGCATGAACAAATAGCTCCAGAACAACAACCTACTGGCCTTGATTACTGACCAGGAGCCATGCCACAATTCTGAGCAGAGCAGAAGAAGTTCATAGAGGATATAAATGCAGGAAAGAAGCAACAGGGCACCACAAAACTGGGTCAGTCGTGGGCCATAGTGCAATAAAATCTGCCACTGTGGTGTGTGGGGGCTTAGACCCAGCTCTTGTCCAAGGTTATGGGAAGGAAGATCTTAGAAGGTGTCAGTGGGATTTGGCTCAGTACTGGAATACAAAGAAAACTGGGAAAAACGGAGGGAAAAAACCAAAAGATATATAGAAGTGGAAAGAATCTTGTACCATTGTTCTCACTTAACAGCTGGGGGTCTCAGAGGTTGCTGCAACACAAATTAGTCCCTTCTAACTCTGTGAGGTAAATGACAGGAGACTTTTCAAGTCATGCAGCTCGATGGCCACAAATTGGTGTTCAGCTTGGTGAAGGCAGGACTTTAACTCCCTCACTAGTGTGAGCAGAGGCTGACTCTGTCACTGATTGAAAAAAGTGAGTGATAAAATCTGGAAACCATAACCCAGCAGGTTCATTACAGTTCGGACACTGGGCTTCCTGTGTGTGATCTCCTGCAATTACTTCATTCACATCATCTTTTTTTCTGTTTATAGGTGATGGAGCACATGGAAGGGTGTTACTGCTAGGCCTGACTGCTCCTGCCAAGCCCCTGTGGCTCCCCCCCACCTTTACCAGAACCCATCCCAGCCCCCAGGGCCGGTAGCACTTCCCCCAGCAACAAGCATCAGCCTTGACTCAATGTCTGTCCGCCCTGAGGCTTTGCTCCCTCCCCGTGAGTGTTACACGGGGAAGCCTTGGATAGCTTTGAAACACCCGTGTCTTGAGAGAGTGCCTGCCCTCCCACTTCTCTGTGTGAGGAGGGAGAGTGGCAGGAGTCCTGCACAATGTCCCACCATTCTGGATTTTGCTAGCACCTCTGAAAGCACATGGTGGAAGGATAACTCTTTCTGCAGCCAGAGATGAGCAGAAGAAATGTCTAGGGAAAGGAGGTGACCACAGGAGTCATTCACTGCTAAAAGCACTGCTGGGCTGATTCTCAAAACTGAAATCAAAGCAGGAAAGCCACAGAGAGTAGCTCCATGCATGTTACAGTTTGGCAATGACAGACGCCAGCAAAACCTGAAAAAAATAACCTGGAAACACATTCTGTACCAGATTCAGAAGAGCTAGTTTTCAGCAGCTTGTGGCAGGGTTTACTAAACATACTAACACGGCACTTGCAATTCCACTTTCAATCAGTGGCAGAAATTTAGTCTTGTCTCTTTTAACCCAGCATGCCTTAGCCCTAATCTCTAGGTGCCTGTGAGGCGTCCCTTCGGACAGTACCTCCCAGCTCCTGTGAGGCGTCCCTTTGGACAGTACCTCCCAGCTCCTAAACATTGGCTTCTTCTATCAGACCAGCTCTCCTGTGCTATTTTTATCCCCACTGGAAATTTATGGGTAGATTAAGGGATCCTGCCTCAGGAATCCTTCTGCCCTTGGCCAGGCATCTGCTCCTGTCTATGCTCACACTTTTCAGCTTTGTCTGTGCAGAGCTGAGTTCTCTGTCACACTTTTGCCTCTCTATTTGTTTTTACTGAGGTCTTCCAGGTAAGCAATACTTCTTAAGGATTATTTTCTGAGGTCTGACTTGCTTGTTGCCTGTCACATAGTCATGACTGGGCACAGGGAGCAGCCCCTAAGGCTGACCAGGCTGTGCAAAGAGCTGACAAGTGGCCCTGAGCAGAGCAGACAGTGCTGACACATAGCCCTTGCCTCTATCCATGAGAGGGGACTGACAGCTCCTACACACCACACTGGCGTGCAGGTGCCAGCCAGGTTTGGTCCTCAGGCTCATACTGCTCATGTGCTGGGCAGGAATGTCCGATGTTTTGTACTAGTTTTGCCTGTACATGTCCTGCACTACATGTTCAATTTTTTGATAATTATTTTTTAAACAAGCTACTATTTCTCAGTACAGAGGGTGTCATTATCTATTGCCAACAACTGCTGTTTCCTGGAGCTGTGGTGGTATGTTTGAAGCGTGGACTGCCTCCACATCTTCTAGTCAAAGACTTTGTTTTATCTTCTGAATACAGAACTGCCTGCTATCTAGCAAACTGTAAAAGTAACCTTCCTTTTGGGCAATGCAATCTGGCATCAGGAAGAAACATTTAAAAAATAGAACTAAAAAAAAGCCCAAACCATCAGATTTTCAGGATCATTTTTGGAATACTTGCCAGAAAAATCAGTTCATCATAGTCAGACAAATTACAGCAAGTCATTTTCATATGTCTGCTATATATTCTAATTTCAGATTGCTAATTTAAAAAATGTATCCTAATCTTATTAGTGAGCTGGCAGCTGCTTCAGACGCTTCTACCCCAGTATGCTTATAATCCCACAATCATCTGAGTGAGCTTCTTTTGGATTGATTTACACATTTTATAATTAATGTCTAACAGATTACAAGTAGGTTTCATTTAATCACAATTCAAGATGGTACGGGTTTTTTCAAAGGAAGGATCCACAGAAAGATAAGCATAAAAGCCTTTATTTAAAAAAAAGCCCTTATATAATAATACAATAGGAACTTATATAACTTAGTTACCTACAAAGGTATATATTAGATTAAATATATAAACAATAGAGTTTCAGAGACTTCATTCTTGTGAATTATTAGTACATTTTTTTGGTAAAAAGCAAAAGTTGTCCTATTAACACATTCTTACAACACCTTAATTTCAATAAAAAACCAAGTCTCTGCAGCCGCATAGAAAACCAAGATAGTAATAATTGAAAAGAAGCAATATCAATAAACAAAAAAAAGTTAAATATTACTTTAATAACTCTTAATCATTCCTGTTCTGAAAAATACATTGTTATGAGTATTTCATTAACTATTAAGGTTAATGGCTCCAGAAAAGAGCCATGAAGATGATTAGAGGGATGGAGCCCTTCTCCTGCAAAGAGAGAATTTGGATTATTCATCCTGGAGAAGAGAAGGCTTTGAGGTCACCTAATTGCTGTCTTCCAGTACCTGAAGGGAGCCTACAAGAAAGATGCAGAGGGACTTGTTACAAGAGCGTGTAGTTACAGGACAAGGGAGAATGGCTCCAAACTGAGAGAGAGTAGGATTGCATGAGATTTTGGGAAGAATTATTTACTCAGAGGATAGTGACTAGATCTGGAACCATTGCCCAGAAGTTGTGGTTGTCCTGTCCCTGCTATTACTCAAGGCCAGGTTGGGTGGGGCTTTGAGCAATGTGATCCAGGGGAAGGTGTCTCTGTCCATGGCAGGGGAGTTGGAACAGGTGATATTTAAGGCCCTTTCCAATCCAAATGATTCTATAATTTCTATTTAAATGGAAAAATGGTACATGGCTGTTGGTAGAGGTTATCTTGAAACAATGTAGAGGATGTTACCTATTAGGATGCGCTGCCCAGTCTCAAGTTGTTACAACCAAAACTAAAAGAGATATTTTTTTCAGCTCAGAAGGAATACAGAAAATTGATACCAGAAAAAAGAAGAAATGCTTTGAAAGTAGGTGCATGAAAATAGAGTGGACTTTGGACTACTATGTGTGCCAAACCTGAGATATATTCAAATGACCACAAAGGACCACAAAGGACCACAAAGGACAGTGACATGAGTTTCACTGGTTAAAATCTTGGGCATGCACATCCCTTGCCAAAAGCCACAGTCCTGTCTGGATACTGGTCTTAGCAGAGTTCCAGTGACAAATATTTGCACTGAGCTCACAATTATTCTCAGAAGTTTGGGCATGTTGATGGAGGACTTGCACTTCTCCCTTTCACTGGTGGTTGTGAGAGGCCCTGTCTTTCAAAGTGGTCCAGCCAGACCTGGTCAACAAATTCCTCCTATGTACAATCCACATCATAATGAAAAGAATAATATGGAGGCAGCAATTATACCTGTGTCACTGAAGATACTGCGCAGACAAAGACAGAAAAGAAACTTGCTGATACTGATATGTTGCTCATTTTCTTTCTGCAATATTAGGTGGGTTCTAACCTAGTTTCCTTGGTATGGGTGTATAATCATGTAGGTAGGTGAGAACAGGGTGCTGAGGTGCTCATGATTCTAGGGACTCTAGGTACATCAGCTTCAGAAGGTACCACATTCCCAGTGGAGCAGAGGGGAGTTTGTGCTGCTCCAGGAGCAGAAATGGATGGCTGGAGTTAACTTGTCCCATGGAATGATATTCTGATGCAGCAACAATCAGGCAGGGGGTGCCACAGTGAGATTGGATAGGGACTGCACATCAGAGCCTTGAGTACCTGAACAAGGTGAGAGGACTGCTGGCGGTAAGAAAACATAAAAGTTACATTGAATTCTAAAGTGATATTTAAATTGTTTTTCTTTCAGACCTCTTTCCTTCCCCTGATTTTTCCTGCACCCAGTTATTGAAGTCAGGGTCACAGTAATGGTTACCCATTTTGATACTCATATTTGGGTGGCAATTTCCAAAAGGATTTGTTATTCTACCAGCAGTGCTGGCTTGGGTTTTTCCCTCCTCAAGGTGCTTGGTTGCTGCTGAGGCATCCTAAGCAGGGGAAGTGTCTGCCCAGACAAACACTTCCAGTGACTTTGAAGGATTTCCATCTGCACAGTCAGTGGTTTCCAAGTCCTGTTTCAGGCACTTATCTTAGGCAATAGACAAACAAAAAACCCCTTTCCCTTTATGCTGATCGTTGAAGATTGACTTTTTATTTTTACATCCAATGTTTTGTAAATGAAAAAACCAAACATTTTATAAATCAGAAAAAGCCACTATAGCCAGAACTGAAGGTTCTTTGCCCCGTTCTGGCCCAAGTGGCCTCCCAAGATCCACGAGGGAACATGTTGTACACCACAGCTTGTGGTGTTGGAGGCTGTTTCCTACTGTCAACAACTATCTTCAGCTTCCTCTTTGCTCACTTTGCAGCTTCTTTACAGTCTGGGTGAGATGCCCACCCAGCACCCAGCCAGAGTTCATAGTCCAAAACATTATAGCACAGGAATAATATCTATAATACTGTGCAGGGCATAATTAAAACATGGAATTGAGTAGCATCTATCTGTTTTTAAATAAATCATCTGAGAAAGTGCATCTGATTGTGAACTATTTCAGAAATATTTCTGGCTTAAAAAGTTTATTCTATCAGGGTCAAGGAAACATCTGAAATAGTTCATGCTCAGTCCATGACAATTCAGAAAATAAAGCAAAAAAGAAGAATAATGTGCCATTATGGAGAAATCACATATTCAGTCTGTCAGATTCACAACTTGGAAAGATAGCTCCAGCTTAGTATATTTCACTCTTTTTTTTTTTCCCAGGTACTTTTCTTAAAGAATAAATCTTCTGGGCATTTGGTTAAATGATTGAAAATTACCATCAAGTTATGATCAAATAACTAATATTGATCAGTGAATAAAAATTAAAAAAAGACTACTTGTGTATTATATTTTACTCTCTCATATATGCTGAGTGTATATAGGGACATATAAATTACCACATTTCTGAGTAAAAACACAAGGTTGTGTTCTGCACTTGTAAGACTGCTAGCTATTACACCTCTCTTATCAATACATTAAGAAAGCTGAAAATAATGAAAGACAAGCCAAAATAGATTTGGAAGTGCTCTTTGTAGGTTTATTGCTTATAATTTAAAGCTTTCAAGGGAGCTTCCTTTCATAATGAGATCAATTTGTGATAGGCATTATGAGGCTGTTACCCTCCTCACTTTCTGATTAGAGCTTGTTTGCAAACATTCCATATTTTGAGTAAAAACACACAGCAGAGATGATAAAACATTGAAAGCATCACGTGAAATCCTGACCCTGCTGAAATGAGTGACACAGCACTTATGTCATTGGGGTCAGCATTCACCCACAATATGTGTACTCCAGGGAAAGAAAAAAACATTTGCAAACAGAGCCATATGACTTATGGAACAAAGAAAAAGGATGTGGGAAGCATGTACGTGAAAATCCTTTTGCCACACTGGGGAAAGAAAAGGTCCTGTGTCAGGTCCCTCCAACTGCATTGTTCTTGGATACCCTGACTGGTGTCTCTTTCCATGGAAGCCAAGATATTAATTCAGTTTGTTTCTAAACCTGAAGTTCACTGAAGTAGATATCAATTCATACAGCACAGAAATGCCTGAGGACCAGCTGCCGAAAGTCTCCTTTAGCAAGGCTTTGCTCCTGTTAATCCAAAGTTCCAGAGGCTTCAGCTGGGATAGACAAGATGGATGGAGTGTGAGAACTGTGAACAAGAGAAAGTAATAAAGATGGAATAAAGGAATATAGTCTGCTGAGCTCTTATTTTTAGTGTGCTTTTTGTGTGTGGCATAAGTAAACTTGCACATAGATCAGAAAGGAGAGCATAATAAAGGAGAAAAACAGTATAATGAGGACTAAGGCTGAGCCAGAGAGATTGTGTAGCAGAGAAAAGGAAGAATGAAATAGCTACTCATCCCAAGGAAAGAAAGTATGTGTAGCACTGGAAAAAAATCTGAAAAAAAGTTCCCATTGGTGTCCTTTCAGACATTACTTCTTTCAGACCTTCTCTAGCTCTTTCCTGAAGTTGTGTTCCTAATAAATGCCAAAGTTCTCCTCTGGCCATTCTGGGACCACCTAATTATTCTGGAAATCTTCTATATTTCAAAGTTGAGTACTTTAGAAAATGAGAGATTCCTTCTAAAAGAAAAATGATGATTGATATAAATTTGATATCCTTGCATATCTAAGTCAATTACTTCAAATTGGCTGTTCTCTGCCAATGGAAATCATCCCGGCTATATTGCAAAGAATACATGGAAGCACTAGCTCATGAAAACACCTAATCCTAACTTAAATAACTCAACATTTCACACATATGACTACAGATTTGCTTGTTAGCAGCACATGGAGCACAACAAGATAACAAGCTTTTAATAGGTTTGTCATTCATTACAGGAAATAGCTACTTAGTCAAGTTCAAACTATATATAAAGCATGGCTAAAACATTTGCAGAAATGTTGTAAGACAATAGCACTACACAATAGCAACAAAGTTTCAAAATACTTGTTTTAGTACAGAAAAGTAGAAATCACATTAATGCTTAGAACATGATTGTATTCCCATAAAGGCTTATAGAGTTATCAAATTTTTAATCTTAAAAAAAAGAGATCAAAATAAATTTGAGTTGCAAGGA
The DNA here is from genome assembly GCF_022539315.1 of Serinus canaria. Lineage (NCBI taxonomy): Eukaryota > Metazoa > Chordata > Aves > Passeriformes > Fringillidae > Serinus > Serinus canaria. Next base: position 58,848,409 of record NC_066343.1, read on the forward strand.
AAAGTATACTTCCCACCAATCCTAAACAATCTGATTCTAATATCTATACCTAGGAAAGTCAAAACAGTGCACTTTCAGATTCTGCACATGTATCAAGAAAAAATATTTATTCAATTGGAATTTGGCTTAGTTATCAGGGACTTGTCGAATCAGAGTATAATTTCTGTTTGGATTGCATAGAGAAAAGATTAAATCCATACAGTATTTGTAATTTTACTGACTGATGCGATATTGTTTATGTCTGGAAAAAACTGGTGAAAATGATTTTTCAAATCTAATCTATTTTATTCTAGTTCTGCAGAGAACTACTGAGAGCAGAGGCTTCGTGACAATAGAGAAATGAGTGTGTGTTTCTACCTCAGTTAACTATGTCAAAGAGTGAAGGAGGAAATAGCCACATTATCTCAGCATTAAAGCCATTTACCATATGGACATCTGACCCTCTAAGGAGAACATGCAAAGAACCACCATTCACATCTTTGGTTTTTTTATTGATAAAGAAACGTAATATCTGAAGACCAGAGCTGAAAAGATGTTTTTCTGTACGGACAGGCTTTATTTCTGCCTAGACATATGACTTTTCTGAGGCGGTTTAGATTTCTAGAACAAAGAAGTGTCACAAAAGAAGCAGCTCCTGACTAAAGTATTGATAGTGTGTGTGTGGATGAAGGCAGAGTTTTGGTCTGTGAGTGACCAGTCACTGTATTCAGAGAAGCAGATTTCCTGAAGTATAGAAAAGGTATGTGACATTCTCGTGCTGTTCTGAAACCCCTGTTATAGATCTTGGAGGTCTTGGGCACTGAAAGACCTTTCTTCCTCTGGAAATGTTCATGACTTGAAAGCATTAAAAAAGTTTTCAGCATTACAGAGTCACAACATATTTTTTCATCATGTTTCCCCATTTAAATCAACGATGTATTTATTGGATGTGACAAACACAGACTTTCCCGCCACTGAAAATTGAAAAAATTTACTCTTGCTGCCATGTAGTAGAACTTTTACACCTCTCTGCGACTTTTTTTTGCCTCTTGAACACCTTCTCCAAGCATGGAAGAACTATTTCACTTGATTTGTAACTGAATTGAGAGAAAGCCAGAGATTTTTGTGGTGATTGTAAAATCACTGGGAACACCTGTTCTGAGAAGAGGCCACACAGGGCAGAGGTCCTGCAGTCAGAGCCAGCCATGAGAGAGCCCGGGGAAGCACAGGACTGTGCCACATGGGCTCAGTAACAGCACAGACCTGACAGGGTCCAGCTCCATTTCCATGGCAAACTCCGAGAGCACGAATCATACGCAGTAGGTTTGGCTGGCAGCTCCCAGGCTGAACATTCCACATATTTGCATGTGCATGTATTTTTGCTGTGCTCCAAAGAAGCTGTGGGTCATTCCTGAGGCTCTCTGCAGGTATATCCAGCATATCCAGTCATTTCTGTGGTAGCTCCTGCAGTTTGTGCCTACCCAGTTCTCTGCATAGCACCTGGTCTGCCTGGAGAAAGCATGTAAACATCTCTTGCCTTCAGCAAGTAGGAAATGTCCCAAAGCACCTATTTTTACCAGAGTGGAGTTGCTATGCTACAGCTGAAACAAAGAGTAATTAGCAATTCATTGAAAAGATACAAGAAAAGAAATCATACAAAGGGGAGTCCTTGCCGCTATCTCACTTTCCTGATTCTTATCTCTTACTTCCTATTTCTGGCTTTTCATTTTGGACTTTGCAGCTCAGCTTCCTTTCGGTGTTTCCCTTTGAATTTTTGCTTCTCATATAGCATTGTGCTTACAGCTTTTTGAAAAGGAAGCCTGGGAAAAGGTTGGATTGTTCAGGAATGCGTGGTAACATATTTTTAGTTTGGGGACTGTCTTTTTAGAAGTGAGCAACAAGGGTCATGCATTAAATATTTTCCTATGTTTAAAGAGATATTAGTGCTTCCTGCTTATCCCAACTTTATTCATTCAAAAGATTGGATAGCAACGGTGGCCAGAACACTTAAGTTCAGAAGACTGGAGGTGAATGTTTCTCTATCTAAAGAGTAAAATGAACAAAGCCTACTAACCTAGTGAGGAGACTGAGCCCATATACTAGCACATACGAATCATGGATCATGAAGAGTGCCTTTTCAAGGGGATTTTTAACAGGTGGGGTCACACTTTTCAGAAGGCATAAATGCAACATCAAGACAGTCCCACGGGCCATTTTTGCTTGATAAATAGATTATTTACAAAAGAAATGCAAAAATGGTTCCCAGAAATATTCTGCTGGAAACACAACTCACTGGTATTAAATTGTTGCTTCACTGTAAAGCATGGAACCCAAGAGTTGAAACATTTCCTGCTCCTAGAAGAAGTGCCAAACATTATATATGGTGATGTAATTATGATGTAAGCTGGAAAAACCACAATTTGTGCTGTTAATTTTGAAAAAAAATTAGCTCTGATCTGATCCAGAAGGTCTTCCACCTTTGAAATATCCTTATACCACAAGTTAAATACTGGTGGCAATTTTTCTGCTGTTGATATCTGGGAAAGCTTCATTAATTCCCTTTGCATCAATTTGCGTGGAAGAGCTTAGTTCAGGGTTTTACAGGATTAAACTTTTCACTGGAAAGGAAAGCTTAATGGATTCAACAGGTAAAGCAACAGAGAAACATTAAAACCAAAGAGAGTGACACTGGATTTATTTCACTGTTTAATCAATGGACAGTGTGGAAGATCATAGTATCCTTATTTCCTCCATGAAACTCATATATAATCCAGACATTTATCTGTTCATATTGTTTTCTTCCATTACATGTATTTTTTTAATCCACTGTAATAATTTACTTTGGCCTCTAGCTCCAAGCATAGGATACAGTTTCCATCTTATTCCAAATAATATTGGCTAGTTGCTAGGGGAGAGTGCTGATTCCTTTTACGATTTCTTTTCCTCACCACATCTGTGTGTAATTTTTTTATTTATCATCTCTCTAGGACATTTTTCCTGTGAGAAACCCAAATGTGACATGTAGCCCTTTCAGATCTCATTTGGTGTTTTAGACAGGGAGCATTTCCTATAAATACTTACTGAACAGGATTTTACCAGCTGGTAGTTAATACTAGGCATAAATGTCTAAGTGTATATGTGGATGGGTCTGCACACTGCACATCATCTTTTGTTTTCCTCTGAGTGAGCAAGCAGGTATGAGTTTGAAGTGCAGGTGTGAATTAACTTAAGGATGAGCTTTCCTGGTCCTTGCTGCTGCAGACCTGTGATGCACCAAGCATGCAAAGCTCTTTTTTTGGCTATTTCACCCTTAGGAGCAGATCTGGCCCGGGTATTGAGAGGGTTACTGGCCTTAGCTGTGTTTCCTGGCTCTCTGATTGAACATTTAGCATCTCCCTCTCATGAGGGACTGCCCAGTGGCGTTACACTGGTTCCTCAGCCCCACAGGTTATAGCCTGACCTATAAATATAAACAAATGTCAGTTTTAGTCGATTCACTGCCAGCAGACATGGACAGTGGTTTACATTATTCTGCTGACCTGAGAACTATGGAAGAAATATAGGGTTGTTGTTTTTTTTTTAGCAGACTTTTGCATTAGTTCAGTTGTCATGAGGTCAGCAGTAAGACATCAATTTCTAATTGATCTCCTCATTATAACTTTAAACCTGTGTTCCTCCTCTGGTTTTGGCTGCAATTTTCATTTCCATCTTAGGAGTACTCCTTTCACTTCTTAGAGGATAATTGCTCTGCATTTTGAAGATAAAGCTGTCTACTAGTAATTGAGCTAATTGCTGTCAGCTCATGCTTACCAATAGTACTTCCTTGGTTTGCATGAGACCTCAACCCAACTCTTTAATTTTTTACTTTTTTTTTTTTTACATTGGCTTTTGACAAGTCTCCTCCCCTCACATAAGAATACATTATACAAATGAAAAGTACAGTATGTTGGTTTTCTCCATCTTCACAAGACAGAAGAGTTAGGCATTTTGGGTTTGGATTTATCAATTCACATTTGCATTCATGAAGAAAAGGCTTTCCTGCTCTCCTGTATTTCTAGTCTAGTCCTTTGTTTTATTTGGCAGCCTACTGGCAGTGTCCTTAGCCCAGTTGAGACACAGGATTCCCAAGTGACAAGCTGGTCATACACAGCTCAGTTTGCTTTGGTTCCCACTAACTTCACTGGCAACAACTTTTGGTATTCAGAAGTTTATTTATGGCTAGCTTTATTCCTTTTTTCCTTTCCCGTAGATTTTTTTTAATGCAGAAATTTTCGTCTCTCCAGCGTCTCATCAATTTCACTGGACTCCACTTGTTTGCTGTTTCTTGTCAAGGCTCTGGCAGGATAAAGAGAGCCTAAGAGAGGAGACAGGGGAAGCTGAGATTTGTTTTCTGTTTATTTACACCGATTTCATTGAAGTCCAGCACCAGAGCATCCCACAGAATTTGTCAGAATAGAAGTGGTGCAGAGGGAGAAGAATCAGCCGCCTGGATCCATGTTAATACTGTGCAGACAATGCTGATGATGGATGGGGATTTCCCCTTTGGTTGTGAAGTTGGGGCAGCTCTTTCTCTTCATTCTCCTGAACTTCCTGTAGAAGATCCCACAAAATAATGTTTTTTTTCTGACTAGTTTTTAGTTCTAGCATTAATCTTTGAGTGAAATGTTTAATTCACCTCCACAAAAATTTGATTAAAAAGTACTGTTTCAATGCAGGCAGAAAAAACTACTGAAAAATCTGAGCTTGGCTATTAAATGATATGATCTCATTTAATTCCCCAAAATAACAGTCCACATCTCCTAAAAGAGTATGTTAAAATTTTTTTCTATTAAAAAGATTATTCTTTCAGCAGTAAAATGATTCAGTGTGATTTTCTTCTGGCCATGCATGCTGTGATAGCAAGGCAGAGCTCTCCTGTCAGCAGTGTGCCCAGCGTCAGAGCAATCCCTGTCCTGCAGGAAGGTATGCAACCTCCTCGGGGTTGATTGTTTTTTTACCTTTTTTTTTTTTTTTTTACTCTTGGCAGACGTCCTTGAGCATTTGAAACGGATGTGAGAGAGTTTTTAGTCCTCATGCAAAACAACCAACTAAACATAACAGATTACATCAGCTCAGGCTTTTCAATTCCTGGATGGCAGCAGAGTGCTAATCCAACCTTCATCCTGGATTTCATAAACTGAAACAAGGGAGGCTGGCAGGAGCAGCGCTGCCGGATTGAGGAAGCTGACGACGGTGCAACATGTGGGCAACACACTTTATAAAGCTCATAAACTTGTAGGCTGATGTGTGCAGCTACCACTTTGGATTCTGTACCGCTGCTTCCCTCGGCAAGAGGCACCAGCAGGCTGAGCACTGAGACCTGCTCTCTGGGATGGAGCATTTACCCCTGCGAGACATGAAGGGTTTCCTGTTCCTCGCCCTCCTCCTGCTGCCCGTGCCTGCTGGAGCCGCTTGGAGTGCGAAATACGCAGTAGATTGCCCTGATCCCTGTGACAGTAACGCGTGCAAGAGCACCGCGCGCTGTAAGCGAACGGTGCTGGATGACTGTGGCTGCTGCAGAGTGTGTGCAGCTGCTCTGGGCGAGACTTGCTACCGTACTGTCTCGGGTATGGATGGTGTCAAGTGTGGTCCTGGGCTGAAGTGCCAGTTTTACACTGAGGAGGATGACTTTGGTGATGAATTTGGTATCTGCAAAGGTAATGATGTTCACTTTGTATGCACCCACTATGGCAGTTTGACAGCAACATACATGCAGAGTTTGCCTCTTGCTTGAAAGGAGTAAAATGGGATTTTTACAGCTCATCCCTTAGCCAAGGAAAAAGGGAAAAAATACCTGCTGTCATTAGAAGGCATTACATGTACTGGGGCAGGTTTATGAATGTGATGATATTGTTTACACATTACCTGGGGACATGTGTGAGGAAATACCGACAGAGTGTGCTTGGAGATGAGATTTTTTAACTGGAGCTTGAGACAGCTAGGCACTAGTTCTGTTCTTTCTGTTGATTTGGTGGGTGGCTTTCTATAAATTATAAAGACTTTAATCCTGCAAGTCCAATCTTGTCACAGGGTTCCTGCTGCAGCTGCACACTCCTGGGGGTGATGCTCCCTCTGGCACTGCCAGCTGCCTGCCCAGGGACCAGGTACTCACGCTGGGGTCTGGGGAACGGAGAAAGCAGCACAGCCTGAGTGCCTGGAGACTTTGTCCTGTTTAATTTAGTCATGCCTTTGAGGTGCTCAGTCATCCTAGGGATGTGGTCTAGGGAGGCAAACAGAAACCCTCCTGCCTGAAGGGTGGCAATAACAGAACAGAAGCTGACTGTGAGATGAGCAGCCCAGGCACTGCATTAAGTTTATTACAGGTATGTTGCATGCTGATTTCTTTAGTCAGAGGCTATAATCACATTTTTCATTTAGGAGCCATTCTCACTCCATTTAAACAGGGCAATCTTTAAAGGGTGGCAAGATACTGTATTTGTAAGAAGTAGGGTGAATTTTTTAAAAAATAAACTATTTAAAAAAAAAAGTTTGCAAAGCATAAATACAGTGGCTTTTGCTTTGTTTGTGTACCACTTCAGTAAATAGATACAGATAAGCCTTAGAATAACGTCCTTAAAAGTGGGAATATCTTGGCAGTTAGATATCAGGAGTATTTATACACTCAGTTAAAGGAATGACTTAGGACCTGATGCTGCAAAAATCACTTTGGATGATTCACATACAGCACACAATTATTTACCTTATTTAAAATAAACTCATATGCTTGGTTGAGTGTGAAAGCCAAAATAGTATTTTATTGCAAATGAGTAGAACTTACACATAAAGATTATAACTTTGGTGCACTCACCAGGAAAATATTTTACTGAGATAATTGACTGATCTTCAGTTTATTAAAAATCACGTCAGTGCAAGAAACTGCTTATAATTCCATTGGCAATTGTTTTGAATTAGTGTGTACTTTTCGCTTTCCTCATAGGAGTTTCTTTACAATAGCACTCTTTGAATAAGAAAAAGAAATATTATAGGACTTGAGATCTGAATCCCTGTAGTTGAATCTTGGGTTCTCTGTAGAAAATGTGAAGTAAAATATTTGGGTTTTTTTCCCAATTGGTGAGTGGAAAAACTCATTAATTTCAGTAAAGACATATCTTGACTTTGAATTTAAATTGGAGTTTAAAGCTTCAATTCCCCATATATTTATTTCCACTAAATATTATAGATGTAATTTTGAAATATTTTCCTTTCTTCATTTCAGCTCTGAGATAGTACTATCTCTCCCTGGGGCCAGATATTGTTATTTTATATATCCATGTGCAGCTCTGATACCAGGTCACTCACTCATTTTAATAACTTCCATGTTTGTAATAACTGACAGATGCAGGATGGCTAAATTCCCTCTGGCTTCCTGTTGCCAATTTACTTTGAAGTTCTGGAAAAATGATGTGAACTCTCTGTTTTTCAATTTCTTATTTCTAAAGTGGACAGTATATATTCCAGAACAATTTTTTGGGATGCTTTTATTATTAAGAGATTGTACTATTATCAATAGCAATGTCATTATGGCCCAAAACAAAATACTTTTTTGTGCCCTTGCTTCCATTACGCCACTGGGAACTGCCTGCAATTTATTTACGAACAGGATCTTGTTAAAAAAAAAAACCTTCTAAAAGACAAATTTACTCAGATCTCCGTTTCAAGAAATCTAAAAAGCAGCATCATTTTTCCACACGGAGCTAAGTGCTTTGGGCTCAGACTTGTTTCTATGCTGTTGTGCACAGCTTTGCATCCCACCTCTCCAGGCTGAGCACCTGTAGCAGGCAGATTGAAGCTCCATGTAGCGTGTGCTCTTTGCTTGACTCCCAGGGAGGTGACACATTAAGCTACATTATAACTATATAGCTATAGTGCAATAGCTTGATTTTCATGTTACCTAGGCTGTATGGCAAAGCTAAAAGTTTGCATTCACTCAAGAGGAGACTGAACAAACTGGAAAGAGTAATTTTATTGTGGGTTGTTATACACAAAGAAACTATGTCTGGTTGAGGAGGTCTCATGGCTGAAAAGGAGAGACAAAATGAGGAGAGAGGTATCATTTGTGCTTACTATGGTCACCTTTCTTAAGTGTTTTGTGGAGGCCTGGGCTAGATGGTTCCTTGGTCCAGCCCTGAATAGTCATTCATCTGCCCTTAGTGGGTGAATCAGAAGATCTCCAGACCTTGCCATTTAAGGTGACTGTGTACCTTGGGTTGGCAAGGACAGTCTGAACATAAGGCCTTTCTCCTGGGATATCTTAAACCTCTCCTGAGAATGATCACCTGTCATTTTGTGGGTTTGGAAAGGATGTGTTGTACATGGATTTTCCCAGTCTCTGCCTTTTTAGCAACGGTTTTGGGAGGGTATCCTATTCAAGAGCAAGGCAGAGGAAGACAAGGGCTGTAGCCCCTAGTTTAAACCTTTGGGAAGTCGTATGACCCAGCATGTGATATGTGTCAGCTATGGGATAGGGAAAATCTCCTGTACCTGACTTTGGAAAACATTTGTTGCCATCCTAGCAACTGTTTCATAGTGCTCCTCCTCAAGCTTGCTCAGGGATGTGAGGTTTCAACTGGGGTATTATGTGACCAGATGCAGCAGAACCAGGGGCTTGCCTTAGTGACAGAGATCCCTTTAGCCCACACTCACTCTTTAGGCTGGAAATGCAGGTGAGTTATATGCCATGGGAAGGCAGAACCTGGCTGTCTGCGAGGGTATTGGGTGGGAGACTACTCCTCGGGACCCAGGAGCATCTCCAGGTGGATGGTGAATTTGCTGGATAGCTCCTCAGGGTCAGGATGCCTCCTCCTCCCAGACTGCTGGCCCAGGCCACAGCAGCCCTGCACAAGCATCAGATTGCAGCTCTAAATATCCACGGTCATCAAAGTCAGACACTATCATAGTGAACCACATAGTGAGTTCAGGGAACTCCTGGAGTCATCTTCCTTTCTAAATTCAGTGCTAGTCCTTTAACTGAATCATCTATAATTGTATACCTACGTATTCATACTGCCTTTAACTAAGGCAATTTAATGTAAGAGTGTGCTTAATTCTAATTGTGTTTCAGAGGAGGATTACCAGTAGCACATTGTAAATAAGTTACAGGAAATGAAATTATGTATGTAAAGTGTGTCAAGATTTGTTAATACTAGAAAATACTGTAAAAAGCAGTCAGCATGCTGAAATCCTGTAGCTAAGATCTAGCTGACCTCCACTCAAAGGTTTTCCACTTTCAAGCAGACCAGCTATTAAGACAGCAGCTGACTTGGGTCACTGAGAACTGCTTTGCTATTTTTTTTTTTCTCCCCCAGAGTGTCCTTATGGGAGCTATGGAATGGAATGCAGGAAAACTTGCAACTGTCCCTCTGGCATCTGTGACAGAGTAACAGGGAAGTGTCTGAAGTTCCCATTTTTTCAACTGTCTGCTTCAAAACCTCCAAATCGACGAAAAATATCTTCACACACAGGTAAGACTTTGTGGGACAGTTGATTTTAGCAGAAAACACCTTGCACATGATCTGCTACCACTCTGTGTGAGAGTGGTGGGTACTTTGGTGGAGCTGTGCGGACCATTGACAACACAAGGTAAGTTTATTTTTTCTTATTCCTTAACACTTGGCAAGGAATTAGTCGAGCTGCGATACATGCTAGAAACATTTTGAAATTCTTTGCAACTGTTGCATGTGCTAGCAGCACCCCACCTGTGCAGCAGGAGGCTGGGCTAGGGCTTGCAGGTCAGGTCAGGATTTCACTGCATTGGATTTACTAGTGTCAGCTAATGCATAGTAAAAACAACATTTCTTTTTCCCCGCAAGGACAGAGCTTTATATGTTTTCAGTTGTAAGTGAAAGGTTTTATTAAATGTTTTATTGTAGTAATTTGTCAGAGTATCACTGGAATAATTTATTTCCGTTACATTTATGCCTGGTCTGTCCAGAGTTAAAATAAAAACAACAACAAAAAAAAGGAGTGTGACAAATTGGAGAGTTTTTGATGTGCCAAGGAAAGATCACTGTAGTTTGTAGAGGTGGGATTAAGTGCCTTTTTTCATGCCTGATGATACTGAAGTATGTTTGACTGAATGATGTTTACTCTAAAATGAACACAAACAAAATAAATACAAATGTGTAAAAGAAAAAAAAACCAACCCCACCCAGAGATTTAATTTTATGTCTATTGGGATTTTTATAGAGTTTCACCCAAAGGTCTTTGGATTTTATTTCTTCTCTAACTGCAATTTGTGTGCAATTTAAAATTTTCTTCTATTATATTAAGCTGTATAGGGTTTGCTGTCTTAATACAAGATTTATCTTTCTCCCTTTCTCTGCTTAGAGAAAGTTAGGTTGAAGCAAACTACTGCAGCTTATATAATGTTTAAAATTATCTCAAAAAACCCTCTTACAAGATCAATCAGCCCTGATATTTTTGTATTTTTCTACATGATTGTGCTCCTTTGCCTTTCCTTTTTCTATTTATTACCGAGGGTGCCAAAATAATGAGTGTGCTTATTTTTTTCTGTATCTAGCCTATATTCCAAATCTTCCCAGACAGCCTATTTGAATCAGATCCTCCTCCCCTTTTCTCTTCCCCACTTGCCTTTGGTCCCAGATTTTCTGCTGCCTCAATGTTTAACTGCTTGATTTATCCCAGCCAGGACAAGATATCCACTGTATGGAAACAAACAGTGTTTTTTACCCTTGCAAAAGTTTCCCAATTACTTCTGTCCTCAGAGGTGTGTCACTGTTAGCAGGTCAGGGATGCTATGAATGAGGTGGTCACAGAGGGTTTCATTTGAAAGGGCCCTTCAGAAGTAACTATAGCATCTAAGTTATCATTAGTGAATTAAAACACAGAATTAAATGCTTCTGTGTTTTAAACAAGCAAGTTTCTGACCTGTATGTTTTATAAAAACCATTATGCCTACATATGCCTAGCAAACTTAAAGGTGTCAGAGGTCCTGTGCATTGCAATTTTACTCCTTTCACGGTCACACAGGAGGGCAGTGGACAGCACACTGTGTCCCCAGCCAGCTACCTATGTCAAACAACCTCAGTAACAGCTCAGGAATCAGCCTCAGCCAGGGACTGTTTCCAGTTGACAAACTGAATATCTTTTACCTATTTTTGGAGAGTAAGAGAGTTTAGTGGCACACACCAGGCTATTCCATGCCAGCTGGCCTCAGTCAGAGAATAGCTGCAGGGGAGTGTAATTTACTGCTGTAGTTATTGAGGATGTGTTGCTTGGTCCTGTGTCACACTGGAGTGAATACTACAGTCAGAACTGGAAACTGAAGTCAACTCATCAGCCTTGTGCTTAAACTATTAGAAAACAGATATGACTTAAGCCTTAATTTGGTAGAAATTTTGCAACTGGGTAATTGGAGGTAATTTACTGAGTTTTCTGCAAATATTTCAGTTAAGGATTTTCCAAAGTATTCATAAAACCAGGGACATTGCTGCAGGATAATATTTTACAGCTCTCACATTCATGAAATCCATCTTTATTTTTGTGTTTTTTTCAGACAATGACATGGCATCAGGGGATGGAAATTCTGTAAAAGAGGAATTTGTTAAAGAGAAAGTTATTCGCTCTCCAGTAATGAAATGGCTAAATCCTCGCTGATATTTACTTATACTTGTAAGACTTTCAAGTGAATGCATTTCTCACAGATTATTGAATATGCAACAACACACTTTAAGAACAAAGTAGATCTATAATGTATGAATATGTAATCTCTGAAGCTTAAATGTGACCCATTTTTATTGAGAAAAATGTTTACTTAAAAATAGACTGTACAGTGTATATGACTTTTGAAATTTGTTTTGATAAGTGTTTGAACAGAGAAATGTATTGTGGCTTTTTGAATGTATAGTAGTACTGAAAACCCAACATGATCATTTAAATAGTGCCAGAGGCTGACTCTTGCCAACCTGATGTTGGAAAAGCTCTCACTGAATGAAATGGACAGTTTGGGTGAGTGATAATTTTGATGTGGAACCACTGTGAAAGAAACACATATAAACAACACCTCAGATGGAGGGAACACGAACACCCCTGTTCAATAACAATAACAACAAAAAACAGCACAACAGTGTAAATCAAATAAACTGACATTAGTTGTTAACAACATTCCAGTTTTTGGAAGTTTGGTGACAATTCCTGAGAGACAAATATGCCTTTCTTCAGAGAGAAAACATTCAGCTCTTCAGTTTATACATTGTGAATAACTTAGACAAGACACTGCAGATATACATTGTATTTTGTTGAATTTCTAAAGTTAAATTTTGTACAGAAAAACAGCAGATTGGTAAATTCTACCGATTTGTAGAAGGGGATCTGAAACAAAAGAAGCTGCTTATCATTATTTAAATATATATGTTTTTATAAACCAGCTAGTTGGTGTCGTTAGGGCAATATCTGCATTTTTTCTGGAAGAGTGGTGAGAGGCCAGCAAAGGGACCTTCATGCTTTCCATCTTCACTGCTGGCTATGGCCCAGATGTGACTTACAGAGAGTTTATTTGAACCAGAGAAGTCTTGAACCCTCAGCAAGTGATAGTGCAACCACAGACTACAGTATTTTGGTACCCAGTCTTTTGTTTTTCAATTGCATGAGCAAGTGGTCCCATTTCAGCCAGGAGAAAAACTTACATGTGTTAGAGCGTTGCAGGAATGGGCAGCCCCTCATTCAGTCTGAGCTGGATGATATTTGTGTAAGTCAAAAATCACCATTGAGAAGGGCTTGCTAATATGCCTGAAAACAACCAGATCCACAGATAATGAAAATTGACATTGCTGTGCCAGAGTGAACCTGGATACCATGAGTTTAGGAACAGCCTTGTAACACAGAGCACTCTCATTGGAAATGTGGCTTGATTTTAACATTTCCCTTGAAATCAACCTGAGCTTTGACAATGACTGCAATGAAAGAAAGAACACACAGTACAGCAGCCAGAGTTTAGTTCAGGGTCTAAAAACATGCTTTTAAAACTACGAACAACAGAATCTCTGATGCCTTTAAAGAGATCCAAAGTCAACATCTGTGAAAACAGGATGCTCTCACCTGGGAAAGCAGGCATGAATCATGCTGATCTGGAACAAGAGGATGATGACAGCAGTAGACATCCAAATGTCACGATGAAAGTGTAGGTTCTCTTGCCATGATAATTGGAGACATACAAACATAAATCTCAAACTAGCATAATACCACATTTTAACCAGTATTGAATGTTAGGGTATGAGAGGGAATAATGTTTTCTTGGGCTATTTACTAGCAAGTGAATTGATTCTAATCTACTGATATCAAAAGTAATTTTTTTCTTGATTTCAGTGAGAGCAGGATCAAACCCATGGTCTTCCAGCAGACTGATGAGAAATATTTAAAGAATGTAGTAAATACTGCATACATTATTAATATTTTGCAACAGTGTCATAAATGACATTATGAGTTCTTGAATGTAAATCTAATAAGTTAGCTGGTTTTAAAGAGTGTAATATTATTATTGTTGTTCAATAAAAAACCCACAAAAAACAACTGAAAGCATCACTGTTGATTGTGTCTATCTATCAAGGCAGAGTAAGCCTGCTAGTGATGGTACAGCCATGGCGCATGCAGGTTAGGTTAGCTTTTGGTCTCAAATCCACAGAAACAGTTTCATGACATCTGCATGTATTTCAGCAAATTTCTGGGACCGTACATGATTGCAGAAAATGAATGGTGTCCCACGTACAGAAAGATTTGTGTCCACACCATTTCAACCACCTTCATCTTCAAAACTAGGTGGCTGGATCCTAGCTGCCTACTTGGAACAGTCACTCTTTGGCCAATTCCAGTACAGGAAGGATTTGAAAGCTGTCTTTTCTTGTTTGCCTGGCTATTACCATGCCAGGGACAATTTAGCTCTGGAGCAGAGCCTGCAACTCCTTGATACTCTTACATTTTTCATACAGGAATAACCCGGGAATCCACAACTGGCAAGTCAGGAGAAAGGAGGAGATGGAGAGGAATGCCTTGAAAACATTTTTTTGGATGATTTTTACTATTTTTCATCAAATTTATAAAATGCTTTTGTGTCTCTTTAGCTGCTTCAGTGATAGTTCGTTGCACACAGAATAGATTTCAGGATGAAATTACAGTCTTTCATCCTTTTATTTATCCTTTATCCATTGAAACATTTACCTGTTGTTACCAGTGACAATGGGACTACGGCAGGATAAGAAATAATGGAAATTATCATAGAGCCATAGAATAGTAGAATTGTTTAGGCTGGAAAAGATGTTTACCATTTGAGTCCAACTCTTAACCTGACACTGCCAAATCCACTGCTACTACTGAAGTAAAAGCTGTGAAATGGTTCATCACAGAATGTGGTCCTGTCATCTAGTATTTAATTTGGTTTTAGTGGGGTCATATATTACTTACATATATGACCCCACTAAAACCAAATTGGCAAATAGGCCGAATTTCTGAAAGGTAGCTGTTACTTTCTTAGCTGCTGAACAGTAAACTATATAACATATGCAACGACTCTTGTTTTTTATCTAATGTGTGATGACACGGATAAGAGCTGTGCTTTAATGCAGTTCGTATTAGAGTCTCTATTACAGGGTGTGGCAGACACTATTACTGTTCAAACAATATATAATCGAATGTTTTAGAGCAGTGTCTGAAATACACGGATTAGAAAAGCCTAAAATGTATTCAGATGTATTTTACCCACAATTCAAATAATATGTAAGAAATACATTTCCGGTCAGATAAACTTTTAATGAAAAACAGCCTTATCAACATCAACTGTGAGAAACATCTTTAATGTACCCTAATGTATGATTTCATTATATAAAGCATTCTCACTTGTATTGTGAGATTTATCACTTCCTAATCACTACAATGTGATTAACAATATGAATTTGCAAGTCTATCCTGTTAGGACAGATATTGGAGAAAACACATCAAAGTACATATTTTAAATTAAAAGATATGTACATGCTCGCTATCTGTTTAAATGGACTGTCAGGTCACAGCAGCACTTTGAAAATATTTCCTCACACCTGCATAATTAGTAAATATTTCCTGTTCTTGTTGTGTCTGCTAAAAATAGGATTTTCACAAATTGGACAGATAACTTCACAAACATCATGATTTTCACTTTGGCCCGTCTTAATGTGGTATTCACAAGGGCTTGTCACTGTTCAAGGAAGTTGTGGCTGACAAACTGGTATGTTCAGGCTTTTTTTCTCTTCCAAAAATGGCACCATCTATCTTCAGGGTGGCCAGAGAGCACGCATAACTCAACTTGGCTTAATTATCTCAGGAGGGTGAGTTTAGCAATCATATAGGTGTTAAAACAGCAAGACATCCAAATGCTGAAGTATTCCTTGCCCTCTCATTGGCAGCAGCTGTCAGTGACCCCTGTACATGTGCCGAGCACCTCAGTCATGGTTGGGTGGGTGTGTGGTATCCATGCCTGGAGAGATTGGCTTTTCTGCAGGCACCAGTGGGGATGCAGCCACAGTCCTGTCAGCCCCACGTCCCCTGAGCTGCCTTCCTGGTCCCACAAAATGCTCTGTGTAAACAAACAAACTTGTGTTTGAATGAAGAGAAAGACAGAGATTTCCTTAACTTTTTCAGTACATGGTCCTAATCCTCCCTGATCCTCTTCCATTTACTATGATTCCAAAGTGGTTGCATCTCAGATTCATGTGCTTGCTCCCTTCCTACTTTTGAAAGCTATTAAGTAAAACCTCAATTGAAATTAAGGGAAACAATTGATTATGCATGAGCTTATCTTTGCTATTCTAAGGAGACATTCTAATTTTCCAAAAAATTACATAATCATTGCAATTTTTCTGATCTGCAAACATTGAGCCTAACTAAAGCGTTTTTTGATAAACTGAAAGAACTGAAATCCTATGAACATTACATGAAAATATCTTTCTTCCTCACAGGAGAAGCATCTATTTTTGAAGAACAAATAATGGTTTGGAATGCCATTGAAATACAAACACACTATTAGTATGTTCCTGAAAAAAAGGTACAATGCTGGGGGAGAATGCACCAGAGCCCTTGCAGCTGTGTCACACTTTCCTGTTTGTTATTTTTAGTTTTCCATTCCTGCTCTTTATTTTGGGCTTTGCTTTGCTTCCTATGTAGCTTCCCCTTAACTCTGTATTGCTCTGTCTTACATATTTCAGGCATTTGGCACGCTCTCCATTTTTTTCCTCCTTTTCTTTTTTTTTTTTTTTTCTTCAAAGGAAACCCAAGCAATGCTGTCCAGTTTCAGGAAGTCATGTTTCTCTTGGCAGTGGCTGAGTTCTTGGTTTTCTAAAGGCATTTAGGAAATTTAAATTGCTGGTTTTCAGCTTTTAACATACTCCGGCTTCAGAAGCATAAAAAAAGAGCAGCGTACAAGGAAAACTCAAGCCTCTTCTGTAGGCAAGTATGTCCTGCACTTTCCACCTGGGAAGCCACCAGTATTTAGTCTCACCTTAACTTCCCAGACTGGCATTTAATAAAAAAGGAACATAAATGAGCTCTGGTGAAACATTGTTTCATAAAGAAGCTTTGCATCTTTCCCCCCTCCCTTTGTTAATATATAGAAGTACTTGTAATCTTGTAGGGCCAAGTAACTTATCTACAGAACAGAGGGTATTTGCACCTGTTAAAAATGTACCATAAATTTCCCATAATGACTGACTCCTCTGCTAGCAGCCTAGGATCTATCTGCAAAGAATTAGTTAGGACCCTCATCTGATGTTTAAAAGCACACAAAGATTTTTGGGGAAAAGTTTTGTTTACCTGGCAATAAGCTTCTCTACAGGGGAATGCACTTCCTCGACTCTGTGCACTCAGAAACTCAGAAATCAGCAGTCATGTGCTCAGTCTAAGAGATGCTAAATCCTTCAGCACATTAAAACAGATGTCATGATTTCTTGGGACTTGGCTCCCAAAAGAGGCTGCAAGCTTGGGGCTGGCCATATTGACACTGTCGAACAGAAAGTACAAAACCCATCACAGTGAACAGCAGTGTGTCTCTTTCCCTTCCCTAGTTCTCTCAGTTTTCTACTTTACAAAGTCTCTTCAAACTGCTGAAATTTGGCACTGGCCATGTCAAGCAACAACCTCTGGCTTCCCCTGTCCAGTGTGAGGGCTGGCACTGCCATCCACTACACTTTACCACCACCACCACAACGGGCTCAAAGCAACCAGTAAAGCAATGTTTGATGAAAACCATGCACAAATGCCCTGGGCATTAATTAAGTTAATAAGGTTGGTATAAATCTTATTATCTTAAAAAATTATCAAGGTTTTACAATAATTACCAGGATACCTGGTAACCAACAAAGATTATCTGTCAATCCCTTCCACAACTGGACAGTGGAGAGAAAATAAAAGACTCATGAATAAAAGACATGGAGAGATCACTCCCTGGATACTATCATGGGCAAACCATATTTGACATGAGGAAATTATTAGAATTTAGTACCAATAAAAAATGAGAACAGGACAATGGAATATAAAATAAATCTTAAAAATTCACCTTGTCCCCACCTCTCTCTCCTTCCTGGGTGCTGCCTCCTCTCTGCAGTGGTGCAGGGAGATAGAGAATGGAGGATATGCTCAGTTCATCACACATTGCTCCTGCCACTACTTAGGGAGAGGAGTCCTTTCCCTTCTCCAGTGTGGGGTCCCTCCCATGGGAGACAGTTCTCCATGAACTTCTTCCACCTGAGTCCTTCCCATGGGCTACAGTTCTTCAGGAACTCCTTCAGTGTGGGTCCCTTTCCATGGTGTGCAGTCCTTCAATCACAACCTACTCCAGCGTTGATTCCCTGCAGGGTCACCAGTCCTACCAGGAAACCTGCTCCAGCATGGGCTCTTCTCTCCATGGGTGAGCAGGTCCTTGCTGGGACCCTGCTCCAACATGGGCCTCCCGCAGGGTCACAGCCTTGTCTCAGGCATCCACCTCCTCCAGTCTGGATCTCCTCCAGGGGCTGCAGGTAGATCTCTGCATACCCAGGAACCTCCATGAGCTGCCTCACCATGGTCTGCACCATAGGCTGCAGGGGAACCTCAGTTCAGGAGCCTGGAACATCTCATGTCACTCCTTCTGCACTGACCTTGGTGTCTAGAGGTCTCTTGGTGTTCCTCTCACATATTTTCACTCTGTTCTTCTGTGAGAATTACATCTGCAAAATAATTTTTTTCCTTCTAAAATAAGTTAATTTTTCAATATGTTTATGAGGTGTTATTATCTTCTCTGATGTGCTTACTCTTGGCCAGTGGTAGGTCCAATCTGTGCCCATTAGCTCTGTCCGATGCTGGGGAAGCTTCTGTCAGCTTCTCACAGAAGCCACTCTTATAGTCTTCTCATTCCACCAAAACCTGGCCACAAAAAAGCAATACAGTGACCTGGACTATACCTGGGTCCAGCTCTCTCCCTGGACCTGAAGGTGTTCAAGTCTGTAGGTAGCTTTGCTTTGTCTTGAATAAATAACTAAGTAGATAATGATAGTGGGGTGGCTTTTTTCTATTGAACTCAGGGATGGACGCATAAAAAGTAGAAGGTGAGATCAGCTTCTGCTGATTCAACACAAATACTGGGACACCTGGAACTTGATGATTTAACATAGGAAGTATGTGGTAGCTGAGCACAGCCCTTACACATGATAAGATAGAGTGCTGCAGTAAGAACATAAGGAGGGAGAAAAGCCATATTGGTTCAGGCTGAAAATTCTTCTAGCCCAATATGTTCCTCATAATGACCTTTAGCTCCCTAAGAGCTAGCAAACTAGACAGTCTTTTTCTCAGGACTTCCTTGGCATCTGGCAGCTTTTACTAGTGACCAAATCTCTAATAACAAGACTGTTTTTCTGTACTTCAAACTGTGCTGGCAGTAGAGATACTTGTGCTGTGCTGAAAGATTCATCTGTGAACAGAGTTGTTGGGCAGAACCCAGCTTTATCACTTGTTGGACTTGTTGTCCACCTGCACCTTCCAGTTTCTTGTAGTCTGAAATAAGACACATTTTTTTGGAACTCATGGTTTTCTATTACATCAGACAACTTTTTAAGAGGCACCATCCAACCTTTAGTCCTGGGCCAACAGAGTTCATTATCTGGCTTAAGCCAAGAGAGCCTTCCTGTTCACAGCACAATTAACAATTAACAAATTCGGCTGTGGAGTTTGCATCTTTTCTTTACATAGGTTTATAGAATGGTTTGGGGTGAAAGGAACCCTAAAGACTGCACAGTTCCAATACCCCTGCCATGGGTAGGGACAGTTTACACTAGACCATATTGCTCAGTGCCCCATCCAACCTGGCCTTGAATACTCCCAAGGCATCCACATCTTCTCAGAGCAACTTGTCCCCCTGCCTTACCACTATCACAGTAAAAATTTCTACCTAATATCCAATCTAAAGCTACCTTGTTTCAGTTTAAAGCAGCTCACATTTGTCCTTTAAAAAGCCTGTCTCCATCTTTCTTGTAGGTTTCCTTCAGGTACTGGAAGGCTTTCATGCTCCCTTCATGTACTGGAGGAAGTTGCCACCATTGCCATGTGCCTGGGCAGACCTCAGCCAGTCCTACCCACCCTGCTCCAACCCCAATTCCCTGGATGCCTTCGCAGGGTGATAGACATGAAACAGCCCTTTCCAATCACTTCAATTTAAACTTTTTTTTTTTTAAAACTTTTTTCTCCCTGTTCCTTGGGCTCTTAACTTTGCAGTAGTCTCAGTAATGGAAGGAGGAGATCAGATTTAAAGGTCTGTTGAAAGGTTGCATTTCAGGGGCAGGTGGTTCTGCTGCAACTACTTGTGACGTGGCAGTGGCTGGAATTAGCAGGAGAGGAGAGGCTGAAGACCTTATTTCTCCAATTAAGCCTGAGCCTATAATCAGCTCACTGGCCATACACTGTCCTCTTTTACCATACGCTAGATAAGATTTCTTTCTCAGGACACCTGATTTCCTAACTGCCAAAAATAGCTCTCTTTGCTCAGTGATGTGAATTACCTGTGTCCACGTGTAAGTTTCTGCCTGTTCCATGTGCTTTTATGTTGCAAAGGACTGGTCTATAAAAGTACTAGACAGGCTCTTTATTTATGTTTTTAAGTATCTGAATGAAGAGGCCAGTTCTTATCTTTGTGACATTTTCCCCCTTGTTTTATTTAGACAAGGAGAAGATGAAGAACTAAAATGCAGTGAAGAAAGTTGAGAAAAATAATTTGTCATGTTTAGGGACTTTTTTGTTTCACCAGGACATGAAGTACCTGTGTACTACATGTGAAACCTGGAGAAAAAAAATATATACAGTATATAATATATCTAAAACAACATTTTACTTTTATGCAATATCTGCCATTTTCCTTTTCTGTTTGGGTTAGTAGAGTCCAAAAACTTTTGATCCAATCTTGCTTCCAATGAAGGAAATAGTAAAGAATTCTGTGATTGGAAAATAAATAATAGGATCCATAGCATGCCTGCAGAGTATGAAAGTGTGCGGGAAACTGAAACTTCATGTGCTGTTTAGTAGCACAGCAGGAGTCACTGCAAGAAAAACAAACAGAAAACCAGGGTTAAGCATTCAATGGACAGAAATGGCATTGCATTCATCTGTATTTATTTGTGTTTATTAGTTGGATGTTCTTTACTTTCCTGCATGCATGTGAAAGCCCTTACTGAACTTTCCCAATTTTTCATCCATCTCTGCTCTCTGGAATGCTTTGGATTTGCAGCCAGGTCTTTGTTGTGAATAAGGAGTAAGGTCTGTCTATTATCTTGTGCAGGGAAAAGAGTTGGTGTTCTTTTTAATGAATCAAAATATGTGTTCTCTATTTAAAAAACACAATATACCCTTACTCCCTGTAAACAATCTGACCTTCAGGTGGAATGCAGCCAGAGGGGTTATAAATAGCACACTTAGTAAGAGAGGAGACAGAAGCATTGAGAATTCAGCTGGCAGTGCTCACGAGGAGAAATAGCAGAGGCAGCTACCTATAGATTTTGTTCTCTGAAAAGCTCAGATGCAATGTCTGTAGGAACTTGGCTGAATCTGTGTTAGACATATAGGAATATTTTTCTCCAGCAAATAATAAGAGGGAACCCTGTGTATTACACAAACTTTTTGTCCCTATGTGTTGCTTCCTCCACTGTTTCACAAGAATCCTGTAGCCTGTAGCGTGTTCCCACAGCCACGCTGACAGACAGAAAGGCACTATAGACACTGAAGGCAGCAAGTAGAAGGAAGAGGAGGCCAAGGTTCCCACCCAGGACCCCACAGGTACTCGGTGTCGAAGCAAGGGCTCTCGCCAGCTGTTGTTGGTACCAGTCCAGTGACCTACCTATTGCACCATCTTCTTTCATGATGTGCTTTCTAAACACTTGCAAGGCACACCTTCAGGTATCTTGTGGTTCAATACGAAGAGGAATGTCAATTAGCTTTATTTATCTTTGCTATAATTTGGTATGGGAAAACTTGATTATGATGCAAGGTGTGTACTTCTGTATCCTAGAGCCTAACAATTTTAATGAAGAAGTTCTGAGCATGAGACTGCTACAATTTATTTACTCATCAGAGCACTGCAAGTTAGTTCAACAGTCATGAATGTTTACTCTCTCTCTGGACAGGTGCTTGCTTCCAGCAGGCTTGTGCATCTTTGCAACCATTTCTCCAGAGAGACTCATGTGAAAATATTTTTATTCACACAGGTATTTTGGGAACTAGCATTTTTTCACACGAGTGTGTTTGTATGTAAGACAGATGGTGCACATAAATCATACTGTCATCTGCAATTAAATTTTATCAATTTCTCAAGGAATATAAATTAAATCATAGGAAGGTCCTCACCATAGCCTCTGCCCACATATCTCTCTGAACCTGCTGGGACTGTAGAAGCATTGAAGTCCAGAAGGACAGATAACTCCAATATCAGTTCCTGTTGTAGTTCTCAGACATGCTGCAAAAACACTGTATGTCCTAGGTTTTATTTTATTTCCCAAACTCATTTCAGTGGCATGTAAATGTGGAAGTCCTGCTTCCCTCCTCAAGCCAGGCCCTCTTCTCTTACAATGGAAACAACATCCTTCTCATCAGAATAAAACTGAATAGACAGACCATCAAAGCTGTGTAAAAGCACCAGCTGCCCGGACACATACCAGGACAGCAAAACTATTTACCCCAGGAACCTTTCAGAGGATTCAGGTCAACTCCATTGTATGTGGAGTTGACTCACGTAACTTTGAGACCTCATTGTCCCTTTCCCTCTCTGCTTCCCTCCTTTTGTTTCATGCCATTGTTTCTAGGTAGACATTAAAATGCCCTGGGACAAAGACCATGTCTTCCTGTGAACTTACACAGAGTAAAGTACAAAGAAGTCCCAGTACTGTGTGGGACTGTGCAGCCCCACACCGCTTTGAGAATACCACACACATCTAGGGCCAGGCAGCTATGTATGCACATGTGCAAACACCTCCACTTCAAATGCTGGCTATGGTTAACAGCGGTACAGTGGTTACAGTGAGGAATCACACCTGTAACTCACAACTTAAGTTCAATATCCCTGTTATTTCCTCTATGAATCTAAGGCTTTAAGTTACACAGAAGGAGGATCAGACAGGTGGCATAACCTCCTATGTGGAAAACATGAGCGTCACCCAGAGAAGCTGTGTGTGCTGCACCCCTGGAAGTGCCCCAGTCCAGATTGTGTGGGGCTTTGAAAGACATGACCCTTAGGTTGCCTTCAAAGAAAACCATTCTGTGATTCTACAACACGCTATATAACACTGCTATCTCTATTAAAATAGCTCTTTGAGCTCCTATTTAGCTTTCTCTTCTTGAGTATACCACTAGGTGTAGGCTAAAGCATATTCAGATCACTACTATGCTAATTGGTTTCTTCCTGACTGCATTAAAAAAAAAAAAATTACAAAAAGTTCTTTTATGTATTTTTATCACCACAGATATTTTTCCAGGCTGCAGTTAAAAGTTATTTCTCAAATAAAGCATGTTTCATTCTCCTCCAACTCCGTAAGACAAAATGACTTCTCATTCTAAAATCTGTTATCTATTCCCTTCCCCACACAAAAGGTTTAAATAGTTTTCTTTAATTATTACTTACAATGATTACTTCTTTATACTATTTCTGTCCAGTTCTTCTTGGAAGGGTAAGTTTCTTTCCATGATCTGAAACATGTAAGAAAGAAAACAGAAAAAAAAAAAAAAAAAATTGAGCCAATGTTGAGGGATGTGAAGCTTTTAGCACTGTAGTGTAATGACAATGTCCTATATTTGTGGTTTAAAAAAACAGCTCTATTTATTCCTTTTTTAATGATCACATCCTTATCTCTAAAGCACATTTCACTTTCCTGTGTAAAAATAAAGAAAGTAAAACTCAATACACCAACATAATATAGCCAGGGTTACCCACCAGATGGGGAGAAGTAGAAACAGGCTCAGGTCTCCTGCTAATCCTTGTGGTATTGAAAATAATTTGTCACTCTACCATCTAAGCTTATCCTTAAGATTCTCCTCATGAGGATGAATGTACTGTTTCTGAAGTGCCTCCCCAATAAGTGCTTAGAGAAGGGCAAGTGTGATTTCATACATAGGGTGTAAAGCATGAAAGAATGAATCCCTTGACCACAGTGCCAAGTTTCCAAGCAGCAGCTTAAAATGTCTTCAGAATTTTTCCTTGCCATCATGCCTTCATGAAAGGTAAATATTTTTCTTTCTGATATGTACACTTAGCACTTGCAAATGTTTTCATCAGCCACAGGGTGCTGTCTTCTTGCTTGAAAGATATGATTCAGTCAAAAGTTATATTTAAGAAATAGTCTATTACTAATAAAGTATGTCTCTAAGAGAGCCAGAAATCTTTTTTAAACTCAGACACTCTTTACCAGAGGTATAGGAAATCTCTCTTTATGCTTGAGAATTTAATTTACTACTTTTTAAATTAAAATGAGGCATCATTTTCATTAAAGAACTTTCTGTGTGCCTTGCAAGTTGGAATTTTAAATTCCAAATACCATAGAATATTTCTGAGTTTGGGAGAAGGGGCCTTGCCATTGAATTCACACAGATACTCAATCTTATAGGGAGAAATAAAAGCAAGAAAACATAAATCAAAAGGAAAGATAAAACCATAAACCTACACCCAGTAATGCTTACTGCAAACCTGTGGCTGGTCTTGCCTACAAGATTGTGTCCTACTCAGATCCTGTCTGTCTCATTACTTCTCTCCACCTTGCTTTCCTTGTTTTCTTTCATTCCCCAAGGTGTGATGTCTCTTCTAGTAATTTGGTCCTCTCCCAGGCTGTGTCTCCCTTGTTTCAGACACACTTCTTGCTACATACTTCCTATGCCCTTCCAGGCATCTCATTCACAGCCCTCCTGAAAATGATCTGGTTAGAGCCATATGGGCAGTGTGGAGGTTACCCTCGAGACCTGGCAATACAAACCTGTGGTGATGGTCCTTCCTCAGCTGGAGATGCCGCCTCTGGGGGCCAACATCAGCATAACCAGTAATACTGTTGCTTGTATGGATTAGGGGATCTAGGATCCACAGAAGCAGCCTGGCAAGTGACTGGCAAGTCCTTTTGAAGTCTACTCCTCTTGCTGCC
Source organism: Serinus canaria (assembly GCF_022539315.1). Lineage (NCBI taxonomy): Eukaryota > Metazoa > Chordata > Aves > Passeriformes > Fringillidae > Serinus > Serinus canaria. The sequence continues at coordinate 58,873,041 of NC_066343.1, forward strand.
AATCTGAATCCATTTCTTTAGACAAAGCAGGCACTGGGGGACAAGTGGGGCTCACCCATCATCTTGGCAGATGTGCAGCACAAGCAGTGCACGGTGCACCCCACTGCTGGGCTGTGTGCATGCAAAAGACTTTCTGTTTTAGCAATACTGGCAACATTTCTTCACCTGAGCAAGACAGTACTTTTGTTGGTGCTGCCTAAACCAGTTCAGAGTGGAAGAAACTCCACTGACAGGAGACTCTTTTATTGGAATAAATTCATAGCCACTAAGGCTTTTCTTGGCAATTTTCTTCAGACTCATAGCCAGCACTACCACGATGCACCGGCCTGCTGGTGGAGTGGCTATTTGCTCAAATCATAATGTCAAGGAAGTCTGATTCCAAGTGAAAGATCCAGGTGCTCTGTTCATTTCTTGTTAAGAAAGAAATAATTTCTTTACCTCTGCAAACTTTACTGGGATTGTGCTTGCAGTCAGTCACCTGAGAATTTCACCATTGGCTGAAAAAGTGTTGCTTAGCTCTTGCTGATCTAAATCTCCTAAATATGATTTTACTGGATGAAATCTGAGGAGTTAAAAGTGCAGTTCAAGAAACTAGGTGGAATAAAATAAAGAACTGACAAATCAACAAATCATGGAACCTGGACATTTGTAAGAATTACTGTGTTGGGTTTTTTCCTTAAAGCAGTAGTAAAGTGCTTTGGGAACATTGCAGGTTTGGATATTGATGAATATTTGCTTTAAAATGTAGCTTGGTAAATTTTATGTAAAATCCAGATAAAAAATAATGAAAAACATACATTTTAGTATCATGCCAAAATCCATTATAACTGTAAGTAAGCACTTTAAAATGAAGTTCTCTAAGTAAAATAAATACTTATTACACATCAAATATTATGAATAAAATCTATAAGTAAAATTGTTATGATAACATATTATGTTGTTGGTATTTTCTTTAACTAAGAACTATCAAATGACATCTATTTTATTCTTCATTTGCTTCAGAATGTTGTTGGCAACATTAATGAGTGATTTTTGGTTATAACTATTGGGGAAAAAAAGACCACAGATGAAGGCTTTTCTGTTTCTCTTTTCATTTGTTTGTTTTGTGTGGAGAGGAAGAGTTTTATATGTTGTATTCTGAGCCAAAAATTGTTGTAAAATGATATTGGCACAAATATCTGAAAAATGCCAGAGAAAAACAGCTTAGGAAAATAAAGAATAAATATTTTTCAAGAGGAAAGCTAGTGGGGTTTTATGTTTTAAAAATGCACTCTCTGTGGTAGGCCTCACTGGCTGTGAGCTCAGTTCTCACATGAGATCAGCTTTCTGACTGATGTATTTAAATTTAGGAATATAAGTAAAACTCTATTCCATCATGCAGCTTGGAATACTTGGAAAACACTTGGAAATTTCCCTACATGAGATGCAAATGAGATTCATGGGATTCTGAAGCTACCTCTGGGATAAATGGAGAGGCTCCCATTTCTTGTCAGTGACTGATTGCTGTGACTCAGCTCTCATTAGCCAAGTATGCCATCAGAGGACATCATCGCAGCTGAAAGGACTTCAGGACTTAGACTCTACTACCACTGTACTGCTTTTTCTTAGCTAAAACGTAGATCAAAACTGTTTGGAAATGGCATTTGAACGCACAAGACAACCAGATCTCCTGGAGACATTTCTGGGGATGTGTGATTCTGTCACTGGAATTCTCCTTCCCCCTTTATGTTTGGGTTTGAGCAATGTCTCAGTGAGACCAGGCTGCCTGCAAGGTGATGCTAGACAAAATCTTAGACTGCCTTGGCCAGCAAGATGATAGCTCAAGTATTTACACGTGCCCCAGAATAAATTTATCTTCAAATCAATCAAATTTTCTTACTAAGGGATGCTGCTCTCTGTTTGCAAGAAAAACAGCAGGTAGGACATGTGCACAATTCATCCACGAGCATTTGCATAACTAAAATCCCACCTGTAATTGATTTCTCAAGTTAAAAATACACGTTTTAATTGCAAAACTGGTATCTTGTTTATGAACCTAGGACAGTGTATAGGCCTACCTAAGGCTGACCGGTGTTTGCATCCCGCCTCTTTAAAGACAGAATGTATCTGCCATTCCTTGTAACAGTGGCTGAGCCCTCAGAGCATTCATTGCACAATTCGGTGACAATCCATGTACCCACTGTGTGCAAGGTGCCTCTGTGAGCTTGAGTGAACTGGTAAATTACACCTAGACAAAGAACAGTGCTGACCTCCTGAAAAGATAAAAAGCAGCCAAGGTGAGAAGGGGGGGGGGGGGGGGATGCACGTGCAGTAAAAAGGACTCTGAGCAGGGCTTACCACATCAAAAGGAGATAGGCTGCAAACACTACCAGTCTGGACTAAGAGAGCTTAATGGTGTGGCCAGTCAGCATGTGCTAGTGCCAAGGTGACACAGAACTATGTTGCCAGCCAAAAAGCTGTGGTTGACCTCATGCATCATGTCCACCGTGGAGGGCAGGTTGGACTCCAGCCCTCCACGGTCCCCTCTAACTACCACCTACACAATTCTTATTTAAAGTGCTCATACAACTGTAGAGTCATTAGCTTTCCTTCTAAACCTGTAGAACTGTAAACCCAGGTCATTCACAACAACTGTACACACTCATCCAACCCATTCTTGATGTTCTTTAGAGGGTGAGAGGAATTGTATCAAATAACCTATTCTCTATAAATTATGTAGGGAATCTAGGACAGTGTAGGGAATCTAGGGAGAACAGATCACAGAAACACAGAATCACAGAATCACAGAATCGTAGAATCACAGAATCACAGAATATTCTGGGTTGGAAGGCATCCACAGAAAAATAATAGTTTTCTGCACTGCACTTGTGTGAGTTAAGTGAGGTGAACATTATTTCAGTCTTTCAGCTGAGATAAATACCACAACATTCTTCTGGACCATGTATTAAAATAGTACTTATAGCTATATACATAATAGATATAGTGAACCATAACACAGTACCAAGGACACATATTATCTGGCAGTTGGTGAGAGGAAGTTGGATGGAATGGAATGGAATGGAGTGGAGTGGATTGGAATGGAATGGAATGGAGTGGAATGGAATGGAATGGAATGGAATGGAATGGAATGGAATGGAATGGAATGGAATGGAATGGAATGGAATGGAACGGAATGGATTTTTTCCATTGGAAGGCATCTACAAAAACCATCTCACCCAAACCTACAATGCAGTGGCAGAGAAATCAAGGACCTTTTTATTGCTATTAGACCAGAATGAAGTAAAAAGAAGAAAATAGAGTTGTCAAGAGGGAAGTAGAGGAATATGTAAAATTGTTGTTGATTGAATAGATATGTGCACATTCTGTGTGAAAATAAAATTTTCCAATAAGACATCCAACTATGGAAACAGAAGCAGGGCAGAGTATGTGAATAAGTTTTTCTACCTGACATTGACCTTTGAAAATCTAGGTTTGACTGTTTTCTTGGACATTTGGCCTTGGACAACTGTGACAAATATGAAAGCAATCTGTTAGACAAACAGAAAACAAATCAAAGTGGCCAAAGCATCCATGCAGAGGAAAAGGCATTCTGATTTGGGGTCATAATTCTGTGATGATCATGACTGACATTTCTGTTTTCAAAAGGCACTTAACAACAACAGAAATAACTTTTTCCTGTGGAATGAAAGAATGATAATAGAAATATCTTGAGAGAGATGTTAAGCATATCAGGATCCCTTACTGAGGTTTTAGAGAGATATAACAAAGCACAAGTGTCTCACCATCTTGTTGGAAATGGCTTTTGAGGCAGTTACCAGAGATCAAGAACTACAGAGAAACAACAGCAACAAAATATTCAATGACTCAGAAAAATGACAGATCCTTTTTCTTCCTCTTTCCTGAGGAGTGATCCCAAACACCAAACCAGTAGGAGTAAAGAATCTGAAATATTTTGGATAAATGTAATTCTGACTACATTCCATCCTGCGTGGTACTTAAATAGAAGATCCAGATTTGTATCTTAAACCCTTACTGAGGAAGGAAGAACTGCATTAAAACTGTGCATTCAGAGTGTAGCTGCGGATATGACTAGGGAATTAGGCATTTCCTAAATTTCCAAAACATTTTATTGGAGTTCATCTTCACCAGGTCATCTGGGTCTGGCAGTAGGTTGAAGAATACATCAGCTGTATGAGTGAAATATTAAGCCGCGGTTAATTCAGGCCACACAATTGCAGAGGTGCAGCCAAGGGCAGAGCTTGTACAAGTTGGAGTTGACACCCCAAGAGGTGATGCTAAAAAGGCAATGTGTTGGGAAAAAACTGAAGGGACTTCAGGACTTTATGGATTCTAGAGGGCTGTGTGCTGGGAGAGAACCCAAGGTCCTGAAGGATACCAGAGAGTGGGAGGTGAGCTTGCTGCTGTGCTGGGGACTTCATCTGTTAGTCCTGAGCTTCTCTTGGAGTGGAAATTACTTTACTTGGGGGGATGGCACACTCTTATGATTTGATGGATACTTTCCCTTAATGAAAAACAACAGATAGAAAACTTTGTTATAGCCTGCTTAATAAATAATTTGTGGGTTTTGTAATTTTTTTTCACCACAAAGAAAAAGGTATTTTGCCTAGTTTGTGAATTCTTAAACTGATAGCTTTGTGAGGAAATCTATCTGATTCAGCTTTGGAACCAAAAATTTGCTTTCAAGGTGTGGAAGTTCAGAGGATAAAATGTCACAACTAGAACAACCTAATAACCTGAGATTTCTTAAATTTCCTCATCTGAAAAGCAGCCAGATCTCATTTGGCTGAGCTTACGGATGAGGACAAATTCACAGAAATCAAGTAGGGGTAGAAATGAAAAACTTTTTACGGAGCCATGTAGATTACATAGCCTGCCTGGACAGGAACAATTGAGCATTTTAAGAAATCATATAACATCTACATGTTATCCAGAAGTTAAACATGTCAGGAGGAGAAGGTAATTAAAAACCTCGGTATGAAGTTATATGACATGGAGAGTTTACTAGAGCATGCAGTGACAGAATAAGGGGGAATGGATTCAAACTGAAAGAAGATTTTGATTAGATATTAGGAAGAAATTCTTTACTGTGAGGATAGTGAGGCACCCTCACGGGTTGCCCAGAGAAGCTGTGGATGCCCCACCCCTGTAATTGTTCAGGGCCAGGCTGGATGGAGCTCTGAGCAACCTGGGATAGTGGAAGATGTCTCTTTAGAACTGGAACTAAGGTTCCTCCCAGCTGAAGCCGTTTTATGATCCTATGATTTTTATTAATGTTATATCACATACAGATTTTGTGAGCTTATTCTAAGTCCTTAATAATAGCAGCAGAAATGAAGGAAAACAACAGTGTCACACACTCAGTGCAGCACTGAAGTACTAAGTACCAAATAGAATAATATGCAGCCACAAATAGGTTGTGGACATGTAGGTTCGACTCTGAGATTTTTCTCTAAATCTTATAGCACAAATGCTAAGAAAGATGCTATTTAACAATGATGAAACAAAAATATTAAACCCTGAGAATTTGGTAATGAATCTGAATAGCTACTACATTACATATGAGTTACGTTAATAGAACTTTACTTTAGCCAACAGATTTATCTCTTGGTGGCCTTTCTGGTGTGTGTTCTCTAGGACACAATGTCGTTTTGCCTATAACCACAATATTTCTACAATACTTTAGGAAAAAAATATCTAGACCTCCCAAAGTTTGGTTTGTTACTAACTTTCTTTGTTGTTCTACTGCAATTCCTTATTGCAAAATCAAGATATTTTGCAAAGGTTTTTGGCTAGGAGTGTACCGCATATCCATAGAGACAGACATAAAAGTAGGATAGCCAAAACCACTGAAAAAGATTTAGGAGCTACACCGTAAATAAGTTAGATAACTACCCTGATAATTATATTGGTGACTTTTGACACACTGGTAAATACAGTTTATATAATAATATTATTTAGCAGAAAGAATATAGGCTTCATGTACTCTTAAAGAGAAAAAATAAAGCAACTTGGCAAACTATCTTAAAGAAAACATTTTTGGCCATATTTGACAGCATTTGCTGAAAGGACTCTGGATTTTTGAATTACCTCTGTATCTCTTCTGTAGTCCGTGTTTTCTCTCAAATGAAAACAGCCCAATTATGCAAATCTACACACACAGATGCAAACTATTCAAGGTTGTCTTCATAAACTTTTGAACCCTTCTGGCATCTAAAAAGGAACACAATCACAAAAGAATTTTAAAGAATTATTGGAATCATTTATCAGAATAGGGGAGCAAGTACTAGCAAACAATAAGCTGTCATTGGTATTTTCCAAAGATGCAAACCTAGTTCACAATTACACATTGCAAGTATTTGTGAGACTTCCAATACGATACCCAAGGACTGTGATTAATGTCATGTGCCTGTTTATTTTTCCCCTGAGAACCTGAAAGAGTAAAAAAAAGATCACAACTAAACAAAAGCATATCAATAACAGGAAACTGTTGGTGAGAAATACCCCGATCTTCCTGTAAATTCACGTCACCACATTCCCCAGGGACAAAGGTGCGTGAACAGCATGGTAAATAATTATGATTTAATATGAGGCCTTGCTATGCTGTTTACAGTTTAACAACAAAAAGGAATTGTTTCTCAAGGCGCAAAATAAGCAAATAATAGAAACACATATCAATATAATCAGGAAATGATGATGTTATGTCTGGGTCAGCTGCTGAAAACAGATTGCAATCTATCAAAGTATCAACCTGATATCCCTGTGCAGCCCAGAGAAACATCAGTGATGGGAGACAGTCTTTCCCTGGTTTACATGCCAGTTATCTAATTTTGATTGTTTTATGAAAGTGCTGGGGTCTTGCAGAAGATTCTCTATGGCTATTTTTGCTTTCTGATCAGGGAATTTGACACTTGTATTTGCAAATTCCTTGCATTTTGCATAATAAAAACTGAAAATAAAACAGAAGAAGGATAGAATGGAAAGAAGAATAATAGCTGGTCTCTTTTGGGAACATTATTTTGTTGAATCTAGCTGGCAATAATGAGAAAAAAATAACAGTGGAGAAGCAAACGCCACTTTCAGCAGACACCACTGAAGATTCTTAAGTCCTTAAAAATATATTTTAATGAGAAATAAAAAAACTTATAGGATCTCAGAGTTCAGTAATTTTTTCCTTCAGAAATATTTTTTAGGGCTGCCAAGACAAAATCAGCTGTGTAAAGGTCAGATAGAACAATTTACCGTTGATCAGAGGACCAATATTGACAGTAGAGGCCTCAAGCATTTAAACATTCATTCAACCCTTAGATACAGAAAAAAATAATTCCAGAACCTTCTGGTCAGATTTTAAAGTTAAGCAGGGTCAGGTAAGGTCAAAGCTTGAACTGGAAAACATCAAGAATTTTCTTAGTGTTGCCTGAAATAGCACTGATGACTGGAGAGACTTTCCTCTATCACTCAGGGCTGAAATAAAGCATCAAGACTTGAAGTCTGTCAGGTACCAGCTTCTAGGATTGCAAACATTCCTTAAAGCTTCCAAGAACAATTATATTTGAAGAACTCTGGGGTTTTTTGTCTTTATCCAGACTATTTCCCTTAAAAGTATGCTGGAGCTTAGCATCTATGTAAATGTCAGCTCCTGCTGAAGGAAGCAGGGTGTGTATGCTTGCCATGAATAGGGAGCCTAGGAAGTAAGCAGCAGGCTTTGCACAGCTGCTTTAATTCTCCTGGAATTAAAGCATATGTTTTATCATAGCCTCTGCAGAATGAAGCTACAGTAAATTTTGTTTGGCTGTGCCTGCCTGCCTTCCCAAGCAGATGATTTCTACACTGTTGTTAATATAATGCCAGTCATCTTAACAGATGCTTGCACTTTTATCTGTAGTCTGCATCACATTCCTTGAAGAGAAGGCTGCCAGAAACAAAAAGTTTTTCTGAGGGTAAATAAGGGAACAATGGACAATAGAAGTTGTTTTATACTGCTGGGTGTAAACAAGAACAACCTAGTTCACATGAAATGAAAAACAATGTTTACCAAGCTGTATGTCAGTGGCTGGCAGGTGGCAGAAAATATTTGGCATCTGACAGTGCATTAGAGCAGGCCACAGGCATTGAGTTTGTTTAAAAAAGATGCTTCTCTGGTTGGATGGAGAGAATGGTACTGATCAGGTTGGTTCTGTAAACCAGAGTAAGAAAAAGATCATTTATTTATTTCTAGAAAACTCAAGACATGTAATTCTAAAGTTTCCAAATAGACTATTACAAAAGATCTTTTGAAATGACTCTTCAGGACTATCAATTGTCGTTACTGTTCTCCAAATATCAGATTAGGAAAAGGATATCACTTTAAAAGACATTAAGCTAGTTGTCAGATAGGGTGTCTTTTCCCTATAAGTCAGACAGGATGCTTAGAAAGTATATGAGGAACAAGAGAAAACATCTCTGTCCTCTCCAAGCTTTTATCTCTTCTCTCCCCAGCTGCCTTCCTGTATACTCTCAGATCCCAGCATCTGGCTCTGTTGGATGACATGGCTGGATAAGAAGAGAAAGAGAGGAAGGGAAACATTTGCCAGAGTTGGATGGGAAGGGGAGGTGGTGTTGGCAATAGAGCTGCTATTTTTGGCTGACAACTTCTTAAAGATATTCTTTCAATTGATTACTAGGATTAAAAATCAAGGTTAAGAGATGTGTTTAAGATAAAGCTCAGCTAAATGCAAGTAAAAAAGCTGTAAGGCTGCTTCTTTCCCTTACTATTCCTTGACAAAGAAGAAATCAGTTCTGTTGTGATAAAATGGGCAAACTCATTTGCACTTGCTTATATGCAAGCAAACACTGTTTCACTGTGCTTGCTTTTCAGCACTGCTGAAAATTAAATAAACGATATGTTAATGGATCTAAAAAAATACTTAATTTCACCACATTTTCAGCACTTTTCTTTCCCAAATTATATCCAAAATATTCCATGAGTTTGCTCCCTCATTGAAATATAAAATGATTCTCACCATCCTACAAGAATATAACTAAGACTCAGACACTTCAGAGTTAAGTGCTTATTTGACTATCCTTGGTGTGTCCAGAAAATGATAACGAACAAAGATGCCATAACTTTAATCCAAACATTATTCTCCATTGTTGCAAGAACAATGTGACTGCCTTGCATGCTTCCTAAGAATGTCTTAAAACACATCGTGAGTTTTACCTATGTACCAAAACGGGTCTGATAATTAGACAGGGGCTGCATATGTTTTCCCATTTATATTTGAAGAAGACAAGGTAAGAACAGGGGATGAGTCATCAGAAATATCAGGAATGAATCATATTCACACTGGAAAATGAATCTAAGATTTTCATCTCTTGACAAGAAGAGTGGGTAATATTTGCAAATTTAAAATATTTGCAGACAAACAAACTTACTGTATCCCTATATCAGCAAGTGAGGTTTGTAAAAGCTACTTACAAATATTGTATCTGAATTTTTGTATATTTTTCATATTACTTTTGCTGTGGCTTGTAACATTAGTAAGACTAAGTGAGGAACTAGAAAAAGAAAAATAATTAAACTCCAGCATGCTATGTTACTCAGCTCACTGGAATATACCTTTCTCACCATGGTTACAAACAGCAACATGAACTCAAATGCTCAGATGGTATAAATCATCATTGCTACAATCACTGAAGCAGAACTGAGACAATTTCTATCTCAGCTGGACTTGGGATCCAGTTAGTCTGTTTTAAGTTTTCACAAGTTCTCTCTGGAAAAGCAAATTACTGTAATGTTCAAATTCCAGTGATTAACTAATGGACATCCATTCCTAAGTCTCAATGGTCTCCAAGGCATCTCCTTTCACAATTCAGAAGTTTTCTCTGCCTGATACTGCAGTGGTATCTGCCACATTGGTGCTAGCATATGCTTATCCTCACTAGCCAGCACAGGCAAGATTTTAGGGCTACTCTCTGATTTCACAGACAGAAATAACTGGTGACTTTGTGGTTTCTTTGGCAACACTGACATTTGATTGCAAGTCTTTCCACTGAAAACACAATGAAGGAAGTGTTAAACATTTAATTTGATCATTCAAAACAGCAGCAACTGGGGAATATTGAGTTTCGAGACAGGGACAAGAAGTTAAGATGATTGGTTAAGATGTGTACAAATCCCAACTCCATCCCCTAGACAGGTGAACAAGATGTCAGTTTTTTTAAAAACAACTGGCCATGAAGCACTTTGTTTTGGAACTGGAAGGAGGTGTTGAATGCTCAACACGTTCAGGTAAGAGGACTGGAAGCACAAAGGAAATTCTTTCTGCTGGAGGATGGAGGGTTTAGCCGTACAGTCCCTGCACTGGGATTCTGTCAAAGGAGAAAATAACAGAAGAAGTAAATTTCTCCCTTTGTTATTATTTCTCTCTTGATTACTGCTACCCAAATGGGGGAATATTCTATAAAGAAGATTAAGTATCAGGAAAAGTAGTTCTCTCAATGGGTCTATTTCTGAAGTCATGCTGCATTCAAAGAAGGCTGAGCATCTGCAAAATTTAGTTCCTAGGCTACCCATAACAGAAGAAATTCCCGTTTGACTGTCAGACAGATGATTAAAGCTACCTCCTCAAGCAAACCCAAATGTTAAGGACATTTTTACAATAGAAGGATTTTGATTGTCAGAGCAACAGATATTTGTGTAGCATTGTGTTTAAGGGAAAAAGACTGCAACATAACATGACTCAAATGTCAGTTATCAAAAGACTAATCCTGTTTTTTCTATATGAAAAATAGTATTCACAAAAAGGAAGGCAATGGACTGCCTTCTTTCAAAACCCCAAATTCTTTAATAACTACAACAAAAAAAACCTATCTTGAGCTATTAAGCATTACACTTTGAGAGCATCTGTGGTGCAGACCTAAAAACAAAGTTAGGAGTGGGATGGAAAAAATTGCAAACACATGTAAAATACACACAAGTAGGTGGGTTTGATGCTGTTCTCATTGTCAGCAGTGTTTTCAAACACTGGAGTTCAACTGGGTTCAGTGATGTCACATCACTAGGACTGAGGATGGAGCAAGAGTCCCTGCAGGCAGTCTGCTCTTCAGAAAACATCTATGGAAGTGCTTAGGCCTGAGATCTCATTGCGAGAATTCAATTAGATTTGGCTCTGCCACTCTTAATGAGAAAATTGGGATAATACTGGAAAATAAAGCTTTTGTAGTTTTAGAGTGTTTTGGTCAATGTCTGCCACAAATTGTTCTCAATAACCACACCAGATCAACAGTGGCAGAAGATGTAAAATGGCACAGATCAGTGTGCTGTGAATACAGAGTGCAGTGGAGATACAGGTCTGTTTTTCTAATATGTTGGGTAAAAAGAGAAAGGAAGCCAAAATAAACCAGACATGCTGTGTTTAAAAGCTAAAGTGTTTGCAGAAGAAGCATGGCCAAAGTATGTAACAGTAAAAGTAGTGTTCTGTGCAAGGAATACAAATGGAGAGCCTCAGAAAATCACACTTCATTGTGAGCATAAAGAAAAGGGAAGAGAATCTCTCTTTTGAAGGAGAACAGGAATCAGCAATTTGCAATTTTCAGCTTGGGGATATGCCTATGAAGTAATTTTAGAGTCTCTGGATTATCCTAGCTTTAGGGGAAACACTGACAGACTGTTAAAATAAATGGTCAATGAAACCTCTTCTGTAATTCGTTACGGCCCTCTTCTTTCTAGTATCTCTATCCCAGGCACACACTTACCACCTGCAGAGCAGGCAGCAAGGGAGACACTCTTTCCCTTCTCTTTCTTTTCCACATTTTTTCCTTTTCTGCCAACATTCCTTTCTCTGTCTTCTTCATTGACCTCCCACAATCCTTTCTAGGTCTCCCAGATAGAAGTTGGACTGACCACCAGAATCCAGGCTACCTCTGTTTTGAAGCAGTTCATCTCTGTTTCCTTTTGACTCCAGTGATGCTGCAGTAAAGAAATTCTACTTTGAAACTCCCTGCAGAGTGAACACATCTTTAAAGAAGCCAGAAGCAGCCTGGATATAATTTGGAAAGTAATACTGCCACTCCATGTACCTGGCCCTATTTTTGCTCTCAGAGCCAACTCAGACATGCTCATACCATGCGTGGCCATGGCTCAGTGAAGCTGCCATGGTCTCCAAACCCAGATACTGCTTTCAACCACCATACCAGTAGGCCCACTCTTCAACAAGAGCACAAGTTTTGCTAGTGCTGATAGTATCCCAGGGGCAGTGGGAAAGTATGGAAGTAGTGTAACCTGCCTTGATGAGATCTGCCATTTTTAAACTGTTGACGAGAAAAATAATTCCCATTCTAGCCTGAAGCACCTGGTGAAGAACAACAGCACTACACAGATCTGAGATGACCAGCAATGCTCCTCTGGAAGGAGAAACTAACTCTCACAACATTTCCTTTTAAATTTTTTCACTGAAAGACATTGCAGATCAACCCTGCTGATGCCTGTGATTCCTCAGGGCCTTAATGCATATTTCTTGCTCTACAAGCAGTTCTTGCTGAACACAGGGCATCAAGATATTTAGATGATTGTTTTATCTGTGTCTTTTGTATTGAGTCTTCCTACCTAAATAACAACAAGAAAACAAACTTTCATCAGTGATCAGTCTAAAAGAGGTATACAGGATTAGCACAAGATCTGACAGCCGGAAAAAAACTCCAGGGTGACTGTATTACTAATATTGGAGCCCCTGTCTCCAAAGGGGTGTCTGGGAACATGTGCAATGAACTGTGGGTCTATTTGCAGGGCCAGTGGGTGGGCAATGGTCAGTTTTGTGGACAGCTATACACCAGATAGGGAAGAAAAGCAGAAGACCAGTACCTCCTGTAGTGTAGTCTTCAAGCATATGACCTGGAGTAGTGAAAACATTTGATAAAATGGAGTAGGCACTGTGGACACCATTTACAGCTGAGGAGGTCTGTGGCTGGTTTCAGAGTACATCTTTCTCTCTCCCAGTTGCCACAGGGCCACCCAAACCCCTGAAACATTCTTTGGTAGTAACAGCACAGAGTGAACTGGCTCCAGTTCAGCTGGTCTGGACAATTGAGTGGGATACAGGACTGCTTCCAAAATGTAATCTCAGAGTTGAAATACCACACACTAGAACAAAGTGTTCACACCCGATTTGTTATGGCAGTGAGAGATCAGTCAGACAGGATGAGTCAAACATACCCAAAGTGTTAAGACATTGCTTTTCAAATCCACATGGACTTTCTTAAGGAAATTATTGGATTTAAAATGAAAGCAATCTTCCTCTTCTTCGTATAAGAAACTGTAGTGGCTGGGAGACACCAGGAAACCTGGCTGCATGACAAGTTAGCCACAGAGCAACAAAAACTGAAGAGATGTCAGAACTTTTTCCTGCTGCTTGTAAAAATTACAGCCATTAAGAACCCACTTCTACTGGTGACCAAGTCACCTTGAGACCTCCCATGTCTCCATGTTTCTATGAGTACTTAATTAAGAATTTTTTATTAAATCCCAGCTCTGTGAAGCTCAATGCAAATGTTTTTGATAGGGCTAGCAGGTCTTTAGGTCAGTAATATTATTTGTCTTTCTGTCCAAGGCCATACATCACTGAATTTTTTCATCTGCTTCATCAAGGACAGTAGCTTTGATGGTTTTTCAATCTTCTCTTCACTCTAAATCTCTTATGTACTTTTTCAGATAATCTAATCTGATGCAATGCTCCAAGCACCAGAGCACCAAGCCAACAGCCCAGCCTTCAAATCCTATTCTTCCAAACTCTGTGGCAAAAATTACACAATATATAAAATATTAACCCTATTAATCATTGCAGTAACACTATAACAAAGTATTAAAAACGTACAGGCTGCCTTTCCAGTCCTGGTCATCACACCGCACTGAGGTCCATCGTTTCACTCGTTTCTCATTATTTATCAGACCCATTTCCTAAACTATTGGGCTGTGACTGTTTTTAAACTGTCCATACAGGGAGGAGTACAGTACTTGTATTACCCCATACAAATAAATGACAATGATGCAGCAAAAGAGAACTGGCAGAGAGTTCTCAAGAAAATTTGCAATAAAGCAACTTGTTTAGGTATGAGAAAACCAAAAGAACTCAAGTTCTAAAAGGTGCATGAAATTAATAACATAATTATAGGGATTAAAGAGCTAATATGGTGAATCTAATACAGTGTGTACACAGGCTGTCAGCTGGGATAAATGTGGTAAACCCTGTTAAGACACAAGGTCAATGCCAATGCCAGTCATGCTCCTCATGTAGGGCATGGGGAGCCTAGTTATTAATCCAGTGTTTCCATTGGTCTAATCCATCACTTGGAGGTTGTTATCAGAAAGCCAAACCAGAGAAATCTGGAGCCTCTGGAGACCAGCATGGTGGCAGCCATCTCCCTTGCCAGATGTTGCAGCTGTTCCCTTCTTTGCCAGGTTTGAGGTGAATGGATTTCTCTTGGATTTGACACTCTGGTCATCTGGTCTGCTCTCTAAGAGCCAGCCCATCTGAAGCAATGAGAGGAAAGTGTGAGAAAAAGCCTTTCTGTGACCAAGTCTGAGTGGCTACACATTATTCTGTTTACCTCTGTTTCTGAAAGGTAGATTCAAACCAGCAAAGAAGGAGAAGGCTGAAAACAACACTGAGTACTTAATTTGCTAGAAGAGGCTAGATAGACAAGGCAGGCTTGTTCAGCCAGGGCTGATGGGAAAAAGAGTGTTAGCTACAAATACATTGAGGAAAATGTCAGCACATAGAGTTTGCTATTTTGATTCAAAAGTAATGTTGGCAAAAATGAGATATCAACTGCACATGAAGAACTTCAGTTGAAAATCAGTAGTTTCCAATCATGTTCAGGGGAGGCTTTGCAAAAATTACATTAGGTAAAGGACAGGGATGAGTCCAAGCCATCTGAATGCTTTTAAGAGTTCAATAACTGAGTAACAGTGATTATTATATCAGGTGATGTTTGCAGAAGCTGGAAGGTCTCATTTAATGATACAGGTGGTTCCTTCCATCCTATGTTATTATTCATCCATAGCCAACATTGTTCTGTAACCATGGCTAACAGAAAAAAAAAGGCAGGATCACATTTCTCCTAATGCGAGTGCTTTAGTATGAACAAAACAGTCAAAATCATCAAGGTTATGCAAATAGCTAGCATGAGCCAGAGGTTGTTTAGCCAGTGCAGCAGCATCTCTGTAAGACTGATGCAAGACAGGAATCCCATCCAGATATCAACAAAGGGTATTGATTTAGACAAAGAGATGGTTTTCTGCATAGCACTGGTATGAACTTACTATAACTGCAGTTTGATGAGTAATCCAAAAAGCAAAGCCATACAAAATATATTTGCAAATGCATTTTTTAATACTGGCAGCAGGAATGAAAGTGATGTGAGTTATCAGAGCAGGTGGGCTAGAAAGACACCACTCACTTACAGTGATGCTAAAGAGAGCACAAGAAAAAAAGTACGAGATCCTCCACCACATCAATAACAGTGGCATTGGACAGTTCTCACAGATCCAGGATGAGTTAGTTTTGTGGGAAGAATCCAAACAATTTTCACAGGGAATTGAGAAAAACAGATTGGTGTGGAGGAATGTAAGTGGTTTTCCTAAAGAAGAAGTGTCTAACCAAAGGAGACTGGGTACAAACAACTCTCATGAAGGTCCTGATCTGCAGAAGTGGCATAAAAACCTGCTAAAGCCAAAAAGTATTAGTGAAGTGCACAAATCAGTGCAGCAAAAAAATCCCCCAAATTCAAATCTGTAGGAATGTTTTGGGTTTTTTTTCCCTATTTAACTACTTTTATTTAGCATTCTGTCACACTGCTTGTAATTGAGCTGCTTCCCTCTCTGATCCCTATACAGTCTCTAACTCAGAATGCGATGATATTTTTCACTAAAACCTAAGAACCTAAATTCTTCAAATATCTTAAGAAAGACCATATACAACTGCCCTAGAAGTGAAGCCCTCTCCAGGGAGTTGCTTTATCTCTTTCAGTGTACTGCAGCCAGGGGCATGAAAGCATTTTCTTTCGCAGCATCCCTTTGAGTTCCTCTGCCTCCTTTGACCTGTACAAAAGCTGCATTCTAGTCTCCTCCCTGTGCAAAGATAACTTGCATAGTTTTGCTGTGGCTGCTGTTTTTTTCTTTGCTGGACTTTTGGCTGACTGACAGTTGATTTGCTTTGGTAGATAGGAATGAAGGTCTGTTTCAAGACTCCCAGTTCTGAAAGATTATCTCTGAGGAAAGATTATCACTTTTGGAGTTGGATGTTTTAAATAGGTATGAAAAAAATGACCAGAGACTTTTGTACAGATTTTCAGAAGAGAGTACACTAAATTGCAACACTCAACACTGAACTTGGGACAAAGGAAGGTTCCTTTTAAGGCCAGTGTGAAAATTCAGACTCTTTCATATTTGCAAATCAGTAAATACCCAGGATAAAGAACCACATTTTCCACACAGCAAAGAAGAACAAGCAAGTAAAAATGATACAAACTAAGGCTTCTGCATTGTTTCCTGCACTTCCTTATTTATTTTAAAAATAATACATTGATTTCAATAATACTTAATATGCAAGGTTCTAGTTATACTAGTTATTATATTCTGTAAATTAAGTAAGTGTGTTGCTAGAAAATAACGATAGTTTGATCTGTGACTAGGAGAGATCACAGGGTGAGTGGCCTGTGTTGGCTAGCATTTACCCTACAGGGGATAAGGCAGACTCTATGCCATGGCATCATAATATACATCCATGCTTCTTTGTCCCTTCAAAAACTCTACTGCTTTAGCAGCCTTTATTAGAGCAATTGAGCAGCCATGACAATTCAAGCATGAATGTGAAGACAGCAGATCCTCTACTGCAGTCTGAAGATGTACACAGCTGCAAACTGATGTAATTGAGCCTTACCACCCACAGAGGAAAAAAGGAGGATGAGCAAACCTTTACTCCATGAATATCTTAAGGGAGAAAGTCTGCTATATGGCCTGCTTACATGGCTGTGATTTTTCTCTTCCCCTGATAACATTATTACAGTAGGGCTCTCCATTGGGCTGGCCTCTTAATAGCTTGATCTCAAAGGCACACTACTGTCTTGCAGGGAAAGGGCACCACTACCCACCAGGGTCATTCCACCAATTTCTTCTCTGGGTTCTCCAAACCTCTTCCTCCCAGTAATAGTTGCAGTGTCCTGTGCTGACTGCTGTGTTGAGTTTCTCAGACTATGCCATTTTAGCAGAAAATGATAATTTTGTTTTCTTGGATGACCTATGCCTGAGTCAATATTTGAGCTCTCCAATATTGCCCACTCAACATCAGGAGAGGAGCAAGAGGTGAGCACTCATTCTGTGAGATCCTGGAAGGGACAAGAATATGGTGAATACCTGAAGCAGGCTAAGAGGTATTGGTTTGAGGCATGGAGAAGAAAGGAAGCATTTTGATCCCTAGAGAATGCCTATGTCTTCCTCCCGCTTAATTCAGAACATAGAGCTTTGTCTTGCTTTAGGCTTACAATTTAGGATCTGCCACATCATAAGAAATATTCCCAATCCCAGTGGCACATGATAAACTATAATTGTGAGCTACTGAGGACTTCCAGTCCTGCATGCATATGAATTTCTCTTTCAGATACCTGGAGTTTTCAAAATTGTCAATGTGGTTTAGGAACATGCATGGGCCAGTATACCACAGTACTTGTGGGATGCACCAAGGCACTTTTAGGAAACCTATTTTTATTGCAAATGTGATGCTGAGAGCTTATAACTGCCATTAACTTCAGTAAAAGCCTTTACTCTCACTTGAAAACGAACAGCCTATTAATTTTAAGTCTTCAGTTTGGTAGCATGAGAAGAGCATAGCTTTTTAGAACAGGTCCCTTGTAATTTAAATTACCAGAACAATAATGTGAGAGATTAATTTTGAATGATGACTTTCAATACACTCTTTACTGAAAAAAAAAAAAAAGAAAGCTTTTATTAAAAAAAAAAAAAAGCCCTTTTAAAAATTCAATTGTATTAATGAATCATTGCAAGCTTAGAATTTAGAAGTTAAATACTGTTTGATCCCATCTAAACTAACAGTTTCTTCACTTTTCCCAGGAGCTCTATTTCAACATTTTCATTTATAAGGCACTATTTACTTAAGGAGCTGTTACAAGAAAAAAGGACTCCCTCTAGTGTCATTCCAGCTGACATCTTTGGGGATTTGTATGGACCACTGAAAGCTTGTGCTTGCTTTTGATGAGCCAATAGAGCATACACACACAACTACTTTGTATCTGTGATATTAAGACGCTTTGTCCACTACTCTGCACCTCCATTCAGGAAATCAAACTTCAGTATTTTTGAACTGACGTAATGTAGCCAGTGTTCAATCTTTCCCATTATATTTATCCAGGCATATCTGCTAAGTCTTTGTAACTTACCGTCAACTGCAATTTCAGCATAATTTAACCAAATTCAAAGAAATAAGTTAGAAGTTGTTTCAAAACATGTTGAGACCTTTGGTGGGGAATTTTTTTAAATTTGTTTTTGGTTTTGTATTTCCCCCCAGCAATTGTTGGAAAGCCTATGGGAACCCTAAGAAAATCTTGTATGCAGCAGCAATTTGCAAAGAGTATGATTAATTAAAAATTATATAGGAACTAATTTTAAAGTGGTTTCCAGTACCACATGAAAATCCTGTCTTCTAAGTGGAACCTTTTTCCAACCAAACAAAATGAAAATAAACTGTTATGCTGATAGGCGGTCAGATGAAAACAAGCAGATCTCCATCGTTATTAGGAAAGAATCGGTCAACTAGTTGCATGATCTTACACATTCGCACAGAACTATTCAGCACTGAGATCAACTACTGGATATACAGCTGGCATACAGAAACCATTCCATGTAGGCAACAAATCATGTTGTGCTTTTAAGACATAATAAATCCTTGAATAACATATGCCAAATATTATAAAAAGGGGAAAAATTTAAAACCCCCAAATCACAGACATATGGGAAAAGAAAAAATAAAAAAAAGGAAAAAGATTGATGGTGCTTAACAATGATGAAGTATGGTTTAACAGAAATAGTATTTATCCAAATCTTTATTGCATTTCTTTGGAAACCTCTGTTCCACTAAAAGCGAGTAGGATCTATAGCTGGAAAATCCTCATTGACTTGAGAAAATGTGCCTTAAAGCCATAGCCATGTAGGCATTGTTCAAAATATGGCCTTTCTCTTTGCAGAAGTCTCAATGTTTTTTTAAATATCCATGAAATTTCTGACTCACAGCACCACAGAGCAGTTGAGAGCCTGGAGCCTGTCCAGACCAACCCCTCTGTTCCAAGTAGAGTCACTGAGAGCTGGTCGCTCAGGGCTGTGCTCTCTCAAGTTTTGAGTGTGAATAAAGATGGAGATCCTGCCTAAGCAACCTGTTCTAGTGCTCCTAATCCTCCTCATCCTTCTAATCCTTCAAGCATGAGGAGGATTTTTTTGCATTTAAATGTAATTTCCTTTATTTCAGTTTGGGCTGAATTGTGCTTGTACTTTCCCTGGACACCTGTAACAAGTCCTACTCCTTCTTTTCACATGCTCCTATCACCTGTTCATAGACATTGATAGAATCATGGATTAGATTCCCCTGAACCTCCTCTTCCCCAGGCTGAACAATCCTAGCTCTGTCAGTCCCTTCTCTGATCTGAGTCAATTGTCTTTCTTTGGACAAAAGGTAAATTTTAAATGAGCATAGAAAAAAGGAGATTATTTTGTTTAAGGAAAATATTTGTTCAGTGATTCCCACCATTACTAACTAGAGACTGATTCCCTTTTTTCGACTGTACTGATAGCTATAACGTGAAATAGATTACCTAAAATAACTGCATCAAGTTCCCAAATTTCATCCTATACCATGAATCATGAGGTATTTTAAAAATATGTCTTGTTAATATTTTTTCATATTCAAAAAGATTTTGCAGCTCAGCCCAGCGACATTGTTTATTTATTTTTCCTTCTCTGAACTCAGACCTCCAGTGGTGCTCTGGTCCAGCACAGATGTGCCCCCTGCTTGCAGTGTCCTCCTGCACATGCCTCACCAGGTGTACATGTGATGCCAGGGCCCTCATGCTCCCTATCTCACTGTCTTTGCGTTTAGTCCCAAAACCCCTCCCCTGTATGGGACACTCATTTACCTACCATGTGCCCCTCATTCAAGCACCTTGCCGCAGTATTTTTTGATTACTACTTCTCAAGGCCCACAGTGCAAGTGATGCTCTCCCTTCTGAGGTATAATCCAGTGACTTTCCCTGCAAACTTCTCTGCACAGGGTAGGGATAAGTTAAATGAGACTTGTGCAACTCAGGTGAATGATGCAAAGGCAAAACTTCTCCCCAGGCTTCCCTGTTGCAGCACAGGGGTTTGTTGATGCACATCTGCTTTTCCAGTATCAGTCATGTTATAAACTGTTCTCCCACAATAAATCCTCTTTCTGACCTTATTGTTCACATCTTAAACTTTTTGCAATACGTTCTCCAGGTTTTCACAAATCTTCTCTAAGTGCCAGTCTGAAGTGAATGAAATTTATCAGGCCTCTGCCTTTGAGACCTTTAGTAAAGCTTTAAAGAGATATTTAGAGGAAGATTCCTCTCCATGATTTCCATCTGGGCACAGATTCCCTCTGCTGTCACATACATTATTCTAAAACGGTAAAGATAGCAAAGCCTGCCAAAATTTTCTAAGGAAAATCTAGACTAAATGCTGATTGCAAACCTCAAAGGAAGAGAAGAACCAGACAGCTGACCCAGAAAAGATATTCATGCCATCACCATTTTTTCTTGGTTTTTTTTTTTCAGTTTTGGTATCTCAGTTACTCACTCTGCTAGCCTAGTGTCATATTTCAGGTCAGAGATTCCAGTCCTATGTGTAAGGAAGTAACAAGTTAAAAAAACAACCGACCTGTTGAGACACATTGCAATGCACCCTGCTAGCTGATAAAATCGCAGAAAATTTTATGACTGCAAGGCGGCTCCTGGCACGGATCACATCTGTAACTCAAGGCATGTCTGCATATTTGAATTAGGTGTGGTAAAGGCTTATAAATGACTGGTTGAAATGTGCCCTTTAAAAACATTTCCTAAGCTGACACTGTGCTTTTAAGCACAGGACTGAAGTGAGGAGGTGTGAACTGCATATTTTTTCTAATTTAGGACCTGTACTTGTTGTAATCAGACCTTATCACTATAAGTAGCTTGGAGGACTTTGTAACCAGGTAGGGGTTAGCCTCTTCTCCCAGGAAACAGGATGAGAGGACATGGTCTTAAGCTGTGCCAGGGAAGGCACAGGATGGACATTACGAGGAATTTCTTCTCAGAAGAGGTGATTAGACATAGGAATGGGGTGCCCAGGGAGATGGTGGAGTTACCTTCACCTGAAGGTGCTGAAAGAAAGGCTGGATGTGGCAGTCAGTGGCATGATAGAGTTGTAACAGTGCTGTTCGGTCATAGATTGGCCTCAGTTTCAGAGGTCTTTCTAGCCTAATTGATTCTATGATCATCTCAACTTCTGAAACCATTGTTTGGTCCACCTGTAACATGTTTCTTTGCTAAAGCAGTGTGATGTGTTTCTTTAGGGACAGCATGCAAAGACTCTGAGGGATGGAGATGCTCCAGCCAGCCGAGGGGAAGATTTGGGGTACCTCAGGGAAATCTCCCACTTCGACAGGCAGGCCATGGAGACAAAGGGTGCGCAGTGGGTGAGTACGGACAACAGCTGTAACCCACACGTGGGCAGGTCCCACCCGAAGCACGCACTAAGCCGCAGCCGTGAAGGGCACTCGACGCTGCAGTGAAGCACTGCCGCGTCTCCCGTCTCAGGCCGGGGCTCCTGGAGCGGGGGCGGGCCGGCGCGGGGGCTGCGCTGTGAGGAGGGCGGGAAGGAGGGGAGTGGGGCGGAGACCGTCCCGGGGTCGGGCGGGGAGCGGGGCCCGGGGCTCGGGGCTGTGACGCTCCCCGCCGCTGCCCAGGGCTGCGCCCCGGCCCTAGCGCCGCCCGCGCTGGAAGAGCCCGGCCGGGCCGCGGCTCCTGCATGGCCGGTACGCCCGCCGCGCTGCTACGGCCGGCGCTGCTGGTGCTGCTGCTGGCCTCCGGCCGGCCCGCTCTCGCAGGTAGGGCCGTGGCGGGGCCGGAAGGCACCTGCACCCGCGGGAAGGGGCTGCTCGGCCAGAGCTCCGGCGCCCGAGCTGCTTGGAGCGCTGGAGCGACTTGTTGCCGGAGTTCTCGGGAAAGCAGCAGCCCGACGGGGAGTGCCCCTGTCCCGGCCCGGTGGGGCGGCGTGGGCCCCGTGCTCGGGCCGGCTGCCGCCGCAGCCCCTTGGCCGGTAGCAGGGGCGGCCGCACAGGTGGTGGGGCGGCGGGCTTTTTGTGAAGGCGTGGTGTCCTCTTGCCTTAGAGTGAAGGCCGAGCTGTCCGCTCGGATGTGATGGCGCCTTGTGCTTGCCTCCCCTCCTGCTGCAGAGACACTGAGACGTGACACAGCTATTCTTCGTAATAAAAACGTGGATGCTTTGCAAGCAACGTAGATGTAAACCTTTTCCCTTCGCCTCTTATCAAAATTGTAGTATGTCATAAGGAAAAGTGCTGAGGTAGAAACAGGAATATTCCCTGCATTTCCTGCCCTGCTCGTACCTGGGAGCTAGTAGTCCCGATGATAAGTATCAGCCAGCAGCTGCAGGTATCTAGGTTTTAGCACACAGCTTCGGCTGTCCTGTGCCTGGCTTTTCAAGACTGGCCAGGCACCTCACCAGTAGTGATGCATATTAAGGTGCAGGTCTTGGGCAGTCATCAAAACCGTTGAAACAGCCAAAAACTTGACATGCAAATTCTGTTTCTTCTTGACATGTAACTTGGAGTACATTGCAATTTGAGCTTAAAAGACTGGTAATAAAGTTTATTACTTTCATATATTTTAAAAACTATTAGATGAGCATGCATTTGAAGAAGTGTGGTCTTTCATCCACCTTCACCCATCTTCCATTCCTCACTGCAATCACATATGAGACAAGCCAATCGCTGTAATGTTTTTTAGAACAAGTGGTCAGTTCTGTGGTTATGTGGCAGCTGTTTCACTAGCTGAGAAGACTGGTTAGAAATGAACTAATATTTAATTGTAACCTTAAAAAAAAACTTTTTACTTCAGAAATTAATGAAGAGATTAATGAAAGGATTAAATTCAGATACTGTCTATGAAATACACCAGTCTTTTCTATCCATGAGAATTTCACTGCATGGAGCTCTGGAGTGATGTTCATCAGTTTTGTGAATGAAGACCCTGCAGCCAGAGTGGATGGAGGAATT
Organism: Serinus canaria; assembly: GCF_022539315.1. Taxonomy (NCBI): domain Eukaryota; kingdom Metazoa; phylum Chordata; class Aves; order Passeriformes; family Fringillidae; genus Serinus; species Serinus canaria. The sequence goes on from NC_066343.1 coordinate 58,896,392, forward strand.
TTTTTATTTCTTATAGAGATGTCTCAGACATACCAATGATGTCAGAAGATTTGAGTGCCACTGAAATGGCAACCTCTAGTAACAGCAGCATTATCTTGAAGACATGACAAAGGGTTTTGTGGATATTACTGATAGAGGTGTTAGGCCAGGCAGTGCTTTATGGCTTGTTGTTATAGTGGTGTCCTCTGTCCCTGGCACTGCAGGGAGTGCAAGGCAAAGCCAGATGATACATTTCCAAACCACCTAGTAGGGACACAAGCCTGCTGCTTCTAGGTGCACCACCCTTTGATGCTCTGCTGGCGCTGCCTTCAAGCTGACGTTGGCTAGGCCACGTGGACTGACTTCACCACCAGAAGAGCTTGTTAAAATCCAGCTCTCTTCATTTGCTCCAGGTGCTGTTACAGCTATAACTTCACCCAGAGGCAATCTAGCAAAAGGAAAGAAACAGTTGAATGCTGGGAAGGAAAAAAATTCATGAGCTTCTTATAGGCAGTGCACTGAAATTAGGTTTTTAAGTGACTTTTTCAACTCTTCAGTTTTCAGTGAGTTTCTGTAATAGAACCAGAAAATAACGTCAGCACTGTTCATTTCACATTCAGTGCTTTAACTACAGGGCTGTCTTTTATCTGGAAGTCATATAATGCTTTGGTTTGGAAGGGACCTTTAAGCATTTTTTGTGGTGTGTAAAGCATTTGTAGATGCAGCATAGAGATATTCTTCATTGTGTACCTTTTAGGTGAGTGTAACAGGCTTACACACTCTGGTAGTGTTTGATTTACCCTCAAAATCTCACTAGATCTTACACTGAGAGTGTGAATCAACCCTCATAATTCCCTTTTGAATAATTGTTATATTTAGCCTTAAAGGGCATTCCCAATGAATCTGGCAGCTTCCTTTTCCACTTCATTTTTTCCTATGTTATATGCTGTTGATATCATCTGCTACCAGCTTAGATAGGCTGCCAAAAATGGAGGAATGTTTTTTCATGATGAAGTGTCCTGTTTTGATTCTTTGGAGGTTTTTTCACCTCTCATTCTGCTATTTGTCCTTGTAACAAAGCTTCATTAACCCAACTCCTGTGGGTTGAAATATCAGCACCATGTTTTGGAGAGTATAAGATTTGTAAGCAAACAAAATTATGTATTTTGTCATTGTGGTGATGTTTTTCAATCTCAACAGTGGATTTTGTTCTTATCTGTGATACAGCAAGTAATGTGTCAAAAAAAAAAATACAGTTCTGCTAGCTGTAAAAGAAATCATGCCAAGGCATTGTCGGTGGTTCAAAATCTTGTTAACTGGTGGATCAGTGGCTACCTGCCCCACCTTCAGTGACGGATTCGGACTCTAAAGAGTTTTATGGAAGGCAGAAGGTTTAACTTAGGGTTTTTTTTTTTCTTTCCAGAAAATTCATATATAGTATAAGTATCAAACTGTTGCCTAGTGGTACTCTGTGAAATATTGACTTCACAGCTTCATTGTAGCTATTCTAAATTGCACTGGATAATCCATAATCTCTCTGCTTAATTTCTTCCCCCAAAATCCAATATATGAATTTAGCATAATATAAAAATTTATAATTATTTAACCTATTTCCTGTCTAATTAGTTAGTCCTTATTCATACTGGGGATTTGTCTCTAGGTATGTTATTCCACTACTTGCTTTAAAGAGTAGGTCTTTATTTACCTCACAGAATAACATTTTTATGTACAAGAATAGGTCCTCTCAGTATATAAATTTAATCTAAAACCTGCAAGGTGTATTTGAGCTTTTTGATGAAAGCTTCTTTTAAACTAGAAGCAAATTGCTGGGGAAGAATTCCTTTTTGTTCCATTTGATATCAGTTTTTCTAGGCACAATGGTGACTGTTTCATTGGAAGAAATATGTGTATTTCAGTAATGGAAAGATCTTTCTTGTGTTTCTTTGGGTACTTAATATAATTTGATATTACCTAGTTGTTGGCTGTGGGTTTTGCTGAAATCTTGTTCTTGGGAGAGCTATGTAGAATTCTTATACATCCTATAGGATAGTTTTAGATACTATTATTGATAGTTATTTCATGAATGAGCTACTAAATGAGGTCTTTGGTTTGGTACTCTGTACAGAGTCCAGTTCAGAGTCAGAGTTAAAGTCACACTTTATAGGAGTTGTCAGAGTGCGTTAGATTAAGCATGGGGACAGCTGATGTAGGAACTGGAACATTTAAACCTCAAAAGTCCTCTGCAGTAATGCTTGATTTTAAAATGAGAAAATTATTTCAGAATGAAGCTAAAAACTGCAAAATCAATATTTTACTGGTGGTGTTCTTATACGCTGTATCCAAACACAGCTGAAAGCATCATAACCTTTAGCAGATAGAATTTGAAAATAGACGTGCTTTGAAAAAAAAAGGTCAAGGACCAGCTTGAAGGAATCAAAGCTTTTACTAAATCCTTCTTAAGTACATCAAGAACAAAAACCCTGCAGAGGCTCTGTGCAGCCAGTTGATTAAGTTACTAGTATAAAAGAAACACTCAGAAAGGGCATGGCTGCTGCAGAAAAGCTAAAGTAAATGGCGTTTACTGCTAATTGGGAAGATTCCCAAACTGAAATTCCTTTTTTGGGGTGGTGAAAGGGGAGGAGAAGGCTTGACCTAAAAACCTTCGTGATGAAATAACTTGCTTGCTAATGGTAGTGTCTGATCCCGTGTTTAAACTCCCTGGTACCTGAAACCTGGATGGTGGCAGATTTTATGCTAATATTTAAAACAAGAATTACCAGGGGACTGTAAGCCTGACATCCATAACTTTGTAGATATTGTAACAAAGGATAAAAGATGCACAAGTGAGAAGGATCAATTTTGAAGGAGTCTGTAAGATTTCTTTAAAGAGTCCCTTAAAAACCCCTTGGAGTTTTCTTGATGGGTCTGGCAAGGTGACCAAGATTTAGTGTTTCAAATACTTTTTATAAAATTTGGTGCCAAAGGCTTTTTAGCATTCATTGGAGTGCAGGGCTTTGTATATTAAGTAATTGATTAAAGAGGAGGAGTGGTAGATTTTTTTTTTTTTTTAATGTGTCAGCTGGAAGTTACCAGAAGAATTTTGGAGAATTTGATCTTTGAATCTGTTGTGTTGTTCAAAATAGTAATAATGGGGATGGTAAAAGCAGTGAGCAGTCACATGAAAACTCTTGCTGGTGTTACTGTTCTCAGAGCAGAAAAGAGGGAACACAATGAAGGAGGCTTGTTTAGATTTGAGTGAGTGGCCAGCAAGATGGTGGGGTGGTTGGAAGCTGCATACAGGAAACAAGAGGACAGTTATGCCGGGAGGAGAGGGATGAAAACATCTGAAAATGACACATGTGGCAGGAGACTTGACATCTTTTCTGCAGAGATGACATAGATTGTCTCTGATGGAGATGTATGAGACAGAGTATGTTGTAGATGAAAATGTTTCCAAAGAGAAACTAGAGGAATACTTCAGAGAGAAATTCTCTGGCAACTACAAAATAGACTGGGTGTGACAAGCTCAGGAGAAGATCTGAAACAAACAAACAAAAAAAAATTAAAGAGTATTTAAAAGAAATTATTAAGTATAATTTCTTGGTTCTTACCATTCTAGTCATCATGGCTGGAGATAAGAAAACTGGGCTGTATTCATCCCTTGTCCATTCTGGTATCGCTGTTGGGCTCTTATTAAATTGCTTGGGTTGGTGAATTTGATATCTGAGATTTATTTTCATTTGTATGTGAATGAGTGTATAGAAAATAATATATATTGTTTGCATATATACAGGTATGAATAAGAAAGATTTTTGTGTGTGTGTGTGTGTGTGATTGAATTTCCTATTTATTTTCCTTTATTTCTTTCAGTATCATTTTATGGTGGTAGCTTTGTGGAGCTGAACATGGCAGAAGCATCCCCTCAGACATCCTTACAGTTGCAGTTTCGGACAAGCAAGCCACAAGGACTGCTTCTTCTTGCAGCTGGGAAGACTGATTATTGTTTAATGGAGCTGCGCTCAGGATATGTACAGGTATGCTTTATAACTGTAGCTGAAAATCATGTGTAGCCTATGTTTATCAGAGTTTTTCTTAAGGCTTTTATCTATAACAAGATAACTAAACAAGTTGCTGTTCAGAGAAATTGAAAAGTCACTTAATATAATTGATAATTTCAAAGTATGGCTTTTATTTATTACAATTATATCTCTATAGCCTTGAGATCTCTAGATCTTAAAATCAAGATCATTGTGTTCAAAGCATGAGGTTCGGCAAAGACAAAATTTCAAATTTGATGTTGTTAGCATTACAGAAAATGCTTGTATCCAAGTAATTTTTTTTTTCTGCAAGGTAAGTTTTTGAAAGATCACTTTTATTTGGGCTTTCAGGAGTTGTTTTTTCCAGCAGAATTGCAGAGGAGTCCATTGCTGCTTCTGCAGTTATTCAAACACCTGTGACAACAAGTAAACCTAGACAGAATTTTATTAGGATTTTATTTTTTCAAATCTATTTTGTAAATTATATGGTTAGTGTGAAAAGATATGAAAATTAATATATTAACTATATCTAAATGTATGATTGTGAAAAAGATAATTTTGGATTTTTATAGTTAAAATTCTATCTCTTGCAGTTAAGAATTAACTTTGGTGTGGGAGAACAAGTACTGCATTCTCAGCAAAGATCTCAGCTGAATGATTTGGCCTGGCACCTGGTTGAACTACATCATGAACATGATAATGTCACATTGATAATTGATAAACATGATAGAACTAGTGCAAAAATGCCTGGAATTCTTTATGAATTAGACATTGATTATGGATTCTACATAGGTGGTACTGGTAAACTTGATGTTCCCTACCTTGTTGGAGCACTACCCAGTTTCCGAGGATGTATTGATGGTGTGATATTCAATCAGTTAGACATTTTGATGCCTCTGAGACCTTCTCCTGGCTTCAAAAACATCCATGAAGTTTCAGTGAGGTCAAGTGATGAATTCTTTGCAGGTGAAGAAGAACCCATTAGTTTCTTCAGTTCCAGGTCATATATTTCTTTCCCAACATGGAATGTGGACGACGAGGGAATCTTTGAGTATGCCTTACAAACCTCAGCTGCATGTGGCTTGCTGCTTTACCAGCCTGGGCAAATGGGAGATTTCATTGCAATGGAAATGGAAAATGGTTTCATTAGAGCTTATGTTGGAAAACATGAAAGTAGAACCCATCTTTCTTCTCGTAGGTCAGTCAATGATAGTCGTTGGCACTACATCAAACTGAAATTTACTGCAGAATATTTGCAGCTAACATTGGATGAAGAAACTGTGAAAAAGTCATTACCTCCCCAGAGTAAGCTGCCCTTCTGAAGGGATCTTTCTTTGTAGGTGGCGTAGATGACAGCATACGATCGGAAGTGATGAAGTTAATCTCAGTATCTAGGAAATATGCCAGAGGAGGATCCTTCAAAGGCTGTTTAAGGAACCTGAAAATCAACTCAGAAAAGAAATCACTGAAGAATGTTGTAGTAACTAAGGACATTTCAGCTGGATGCGAAGCTGAAATGCCAAGTTCTTTTAAAACAAATCTTTCTTTAGAGATGGCTGAAAAGAGCCCTCCTCCAAAAGCAGCTCCTGTATTTGCCATTTCCCATGAAAGCTCGATTTCTCTGGGCAAGGAAGACAAAAGCCACCTTTTAGTTCTGAGTAACTTGATTGTGCTAGAGGGTGAACAAGCTTCACTTGAATCTAAGCATATTAAAGTTAACTTAGACTTTGAGAAATTAGGAATTAATCAGTCACAAATTCTTTTTGATATAAAGAAACCAGCCTCTCATGGGCACTTGAAACTGAATGTTGAACCATTGCAGGAGGTAAATACATTTACTATTCAGGATGTGTGGCAAGGGAAGATTCTATACGTCCATGATGGCTCTGAGGTCACTTCAGATTATTTTAATTTCTCCATTTCTGCCAGCAGTGAGAAGATTGTGTCTCCATATTTGGAAGGAAATGAGCAGCATATGTTTAGCATTACTGTTACTCCAGTAAATGATGCACCTGAGATACTTCCTAAGGGAAACTTGCTTCTTCTCTCAGAGGACTCAAAGAAATGTTTGACTAATGACCTGATAAAAGTTCTAGATGACGATACAGACTCTGTGGGTCTCAGACTTTCAGTGCTTGGAAATCTGAATGCAGATGCAGGATTTTTAGAAAATTCAAGGCATCCTGGAAAAGCTATCACTACTTTTTCTTGTGAGGATTTAGACAAAGGCACTGTTTTCTTTGTCCACACTGGTGTCCGGAACTCAAGGATTGTTCTCAGGGCAAGTGATGGTGAGAAGGTGAGCAACACTGTTTTCTTACGTGTTATGGCAGTTCCTTTGGATTACAGAGTTGTCAACAACTCAGGAATAAATCTCCTCCAAGGTGTTGCAGCTCTTATAAGACCCAGGCATCTGGCAGTTGAAACAAATGTTATCCTCCAGGAACTGGAGATACGGTACGAGATCACAGAGCCATCTCACTTTGGTCAGGTCCAAAGACAGCATTCAAGGGGGATATGGAAGCAAGTCAGCTCTTTTTCTCAACGCTCTCTTCAGCGCAGCCGGGTGAGGTACTGTAGCACTTTTAAAGACATTCATCTGGAAAACATTACTGACCAATTTAAGTTCAAAGTTAGCATAGGAAACAAAATCAGTGAAGAGCACACATTTCCAATCAGGGTGAAATGGTTAAGGTACAATTTATTGAAACTTGCTCCTCTAAAAATTGAAAAACCAAAAAAGAAGTACTTGAATTCTGATAATCTGTTTGCTGTGATTGCAGATCTAGAAATACCTGAAGATGAGCTTCATTTTAAACTTCTGTCCCTACCAAAGAGTGGACAGATACTGCTTAATGACCAGCCTTTGAAAAAAGGTTCAGTCTTTAGCCAGAAAGATATTACTGATCAAAGAGTGGCATATGAATTAATCAGCCAGTACCATGAAGACCATGATTCATTTAGATTCCTCATTTCTACAAAGTATCTGGATTCTAATTTCTATGACTTTGAAGTCTACATCAAATCAGATTTCAGAAATATTATTTTGACTAACAATGGCCTTAATGTTATTGAAGGGGAAGGACAATTAATAACAAGCACAAAGCTATTTGTGCAAACACCAGATAGTAAAACTTTCCAATATGAAGTTACACAGTTTCCTAAGCATGGGAAATTAAAACTTACTAATTTTTCTGGTTCATGTGAGAATAATGACAATCTTACAACTTTCACTAATGAAGATATAACTGATAAGTGCCTTATGTATGTGCATGATGATTCTGAGACCATGTTTGATGAGCTTCTTGTCAAAGCTTACAGCAAAGAGTCAGGAAAGGGGGCAAACTTTGATCCAGAAGTAGAACCTTTGTCAGTAGAAATCAGATTCTATATTACTGTCCAGCTGAAGAATGATGAGAAGCCAGTTCGCATAGTTGATAGGATATTTGACATAGTGAGAAATGGGCAGCGATTATTAACTTTGGCAGATCTTTGCTATCATGATCCTGATTCTGATTTTGATGATGGACAGCTTCTATATACCAGACATGGTATTTCCAATGGGGACTTGGTGCTAACAAATGATACTTTGCGTAGACTCTACCAATTCAAACAAGTGGACCTGGAGCGAAAGCAAGTTCTGTTTGTACACCATGGTGCAGATTTTGGGCGTTTTGTGCTTTTTGTGACAGATGGCAAGCACTATACCTCCTTGCTTTTGGAAGTTAATGCCACTGATCCTTATGTTATGTTGGCAAATAATACAGGATTGTTGGTTCAAAAAGGAAAAGAAGAAACTGTTTCAACAGCTAAGCTCAGTGCTACGACAAACCAAGACATAAGAAATGATCATGAGCTTACATACAAGATACTCTCTTTCCCAGCATATGGAAGAATATATGTGAATAATGTATTAAAGGATTCCTTTACTCAGCTTGATCTGATAAAAGGACATGTGACCTACAGACATGATGACAGCAACAACCTTATTGAAGAATTTAACTTTACAGTCCATGCTGGAGATGTCCATCTGGATGCTGGGCTACAGGTTCGCGTGTATTTGGAAAGTCATCAGCAGCCACCAAGGATTGTGAACAAAAACAATCTCTTGGTTGAAGAAGGAAAACCAGTGAAAATCAGTAAAGGAAAACTGCAAGTATGTTAACTGTGTTGTCCATTCCTCCAGTCTTGTACTAAGTTTTCCTCAGTTTTTTCAGCCATTGGCAGTGTCTTTAGTTTGTGTTTTCTCTTCTTTAACTCCTTTTGATTACTACTAATATGACTGCATTCTGGGTGGTTAGTTCAGGAGAGATTGACACAAGCAAGCTTCCATTTTTAGGAAGGAAAACGGATTGCGTTAAAGAAAATACTCCCCATAGTCTTTGACTTTGTTACATATTGGAGCATAAGAAAATTATCATTTGGAGATTCTGCATGTATATATTTGTTTTAGGTGTAACAATTATTTGTATTTCGTGTAATGCTCTTAATTGAGCTAGTGGGAAATGTGAAGGATGAAAGTTGTTTGTTTGAATTTGGAGCTAGCTCAGTTAAAATTGTTTGAGAGTGATATCCAAAATTTTAAAAAAATAAGTCACAAACTTGAGGCTGTTTCTTTTTTATTAATTCTTCTCTGCCCAATTTTTGTGCGTAGCCTTCCAGTAACCACCACGAGAGGGCTCTGGCTGCCCGTTGCTGAAATCCTGAGTTCCTTGTTTCAGGCAGGTATCTCTAGATGTGAGGCCAGTAGTTAATTATGCAGTGTGTTCCTTTTAAAAACTTACAAAACATATTTGGGGTTACAAAATGGCTCCCATGCAACCTTTATTTAACATGTGTCTGCTTAAAGTATTGTATTGCTTTGGGAACTGTGTAAACCTACTAAAAAGTGCCGGTTTAGTTAGGCAGACAATCCCAGAATTAAAAATTAAAAATTCAGAAGAGAATTATAGAATTTCTCCCATTGAATAATTCCATTTGAATAATTTTGGGATATGTTCTTAAATTGAAGGTTGTTCATGAAAATAGTCCTCCATCTGAGATTGTGTTCACAGTAAGGCAGCTTCCAGTACACGGATGCATTCAGAAGTTTTCCTCAGAAGAAAATTCTTTCAGTTCTGACCAAAGGCCATCTTTGAGCTTCACACAGCAGGATGTCGACGAGGGCAAAGTTCAGTATGTGCAGACAGTTCTGACCAACTAGATGACCATTTTTTTCTGGATGTGACCAATGGTATCAGAACAGTGAGTGGAATAGAGATCTCTGTAGACATCATCCCCAGAATGATTCCACTGGAAGTACGGAACATCACAGTATTTGAAGGGGACTCAAGAACCCTGGTGGAAGACTATCTAAAAATTTCTAGTAGACACTTTGCAGAACTCAGCTGTGAATTCATTTTAACAGAGCAGCCAAAACATGGGTATGTTGAAAACTCTCGTGTTCCTGGAGAAATAATAAAGTTAGCCACATTTACCAGAAAACAGGTAATACCTTTAGATCTTCTTAGACGTAGTCTTGATTAATTATTTGCTTTGCTAAAAGCTGTGGGATTTTGTGAGAGTTAGTGAGATACAGGAGTTTGAGCTTTATCCTGGCCTTGAGTTAAAGATCTTTCTATTTTTTTCCATCTGGTCATTTGGAGTTGGGAGGGAGGATGCCTTGTTGTGGTGAACCACATCACTTCCTTGATGGCACTATAGACACAGACTAATGTACTGCAGCCACGGTAGACTGATGAACCACTCACATTCAGGCAGAGTTGTAGATACTCTGGAAATGTGAGACTGTGGGTGTATTTTGAAAAGACCAAAGAAAGTGCTATGTAGATTTAGCAAGTAGAAAAGCGGGAAAAATAGTAATATTTTGAGGTAATTTATTTGCTTACAGATAGCCACTATATGCCCAATGTGCTAATTTTCAGTCATTCTTCTCCAAGAAGCAAGATGGTATCATGGGTCACCATCTAGCACTGTGTTCAGTTTATAGATTCTAGGAAATGTTGTTACATATAGTGGGGTTGGATTTCCATTTTTCCTTCAGGAGGAAGGAAAGAATGCCAAGACTGGCAAGATATTCTGACTAGAATATCTTGAATGGACAGATAAGCAGTAAAATTTACTGTTGTGAATGGAGCAAAGATAGAGGTACAATCTGATATTATAGCATAAATAAAATGTTCATGCAATAAATACAGAGAGTCATGACTAGGATGTTTTTCAATGGGACATTTATTTTCTTCTAGCCTCTTCAGTTTTTCAGCTTGTTATATCTTTCAGGTGGACCAAGAATTAACCTACTATGTTCATGATGACAGTGAAGAACTGATGGACAGTTTTACTGTGATAGTAAATAACACAGAGTTGTGGAAACAGAGTTTACCCCGAACTGTGTTTGTAACTGTTACTGCAGTAAATGATGAAGCTCCTTTTGTAAAAGTAAACAGAATTCTTCAGGTAGGTATGTCAACCTGTTAAAGTGTTAGAATTCATTCCATTAATTCTGATGCCATTTAATGAACCTTCATTAACAGACTATTAGGTTTGTATCTGGTAGGATAGTCAGTATGTAGTATATATGTAGTAGTCCTTGGATTTAGAGAAATTAATGCTAATGAAAGGAGCCAGTACAGAGATTATTTGTATTTAGGAAGATTTTAAACATGGAGAACTCTTTTGGCTGTTGTAAAGTTCATCTAGATGGCTAAATGAACATTCTTTTAATCTTAAACTTGTATGAGGTCTCTTGGACTGATGTAGGGCTTGTGAGGGTGGATGGCTTGCACCTGGATGTTTGTTACATTTTTGTGTTGTTTGCTGAGGCGTCTTGAGGGCTGTTAATAAACATGTACTTGATAGTTAGAAAAGTACTAAGAATAGTGATGATGAGAATGCCAGCTTTTCACTATTGTTTTTGCACAGCCTTCCAACCCTATGCCTCTTGCCATGAAGTGCCCTAAAAGGTCAGACCTGCTGAGGTACAGTCTACCGCCTGCTCTTGTCTGGATATACACATAATAAATTCTCTCTTGTCCGGTAGGATGGGACAAGAGAGAATTTATTATGTGTTGGTTATTTCTTACAAAAACAGGAGTAGTTCCCTTTTAAGAAGTTGCAAATAATATGATGCAATGTGTGGAAATCTAGGGTCATCAAAATATTAGTCTAGTCACTAAAATTATTACTTCAGAGAATCGCAGTGTGATACTGTGAGTTAAGAAAAAACACGTTAACTTTTTCTAACTGCCTTATCCCCAGGAAATCCTGAAGAAAATTTGAAAGTTACCTTTAGCTAAAGCTACCTTTAGCTCTTAATAACCACAGCTGACTTTATAAGCTACAGATCCTTGAAAAGTTATCTACCACTACAGAAGTGACTACTGTCATTTCAGTTTCAGTGCACTTTTAGATTGATTAATTAATTAATTTTTTTTAATGGTGTTTAAACCAGGACATATTTATATAGTATTTGTTTGTGTTATGATAGCAGTCAATAATGAAAACCATTTTAGTAAAGACACTGTGCCCAAAAAGCCCCCCACATGTAAAGACTTTAAGTCTGAGGTCTGATGAGTAAAAACAAATTAAGTGACTCCAAAAATCAGGATGAAATAAACATGGTCAGCTAAGCGGTCACAGTAAACCAGGTGGAAGACATTAAGGTGGAGAAGGTATTTAGGAATAGGCTTGAAAGAAGATGTGCAGGACATTTTGAAGCTGCAATCATTCCCTATTCTCTATGTTGCAGTTTATAAATTGGTGGTACCAAAACATGCATTTAATTTTAGGTAGTTAATTGTGTGTTGGAGAGGGAGAGTGTATTACTGTAAAGATGATGGTAACCTTGAGTTGTATATTTCACATATTTTCATATGAGAAAATACATAATTTTTTAACTAGCTGTAGTGGAAGTATTGTACAACTTCACAGTGAAAGCAGATAACCTGCAGATGCCCACAACAGAAGATAGCCTGCCCTGTGCAGAGACTGCTGGCAGAAGGGCAGACTGCATTAACAAACATTTGGGTGGCACAGAGCAAAATCTTCTGTGGTTAAAGTAATTACAGTGGTACTCTACAGACATCAGCACAGCAGGCAGAAATCTTTGTCTAGTCACAGAGAAGAGAGCACCATCTTCAGCCAAGTTTTTTGGGGTCTCTGTTCTGGTGCATTGCTGGCATTAAACTGTTGGCATTGAACTGCTGGAATTGCAGTCTATTAATAGACCTAAGGCTGTGTATTGCACTGCAATGCAGCTTATGGATTTTTCTAAAAACATCTGTGAATCTAGGCTTCCCAAGAGCAGAGTTAACAAAGCTTCACCTACCCAGAGCTGGTGCTCTCTACTGGGGAGGCAGTCTGTGTACTAAAACCAGGATGCTGCATTTGTGCCTGTGGTTTTGCTAATCAAGCACAAGCTATTGTTGAAAAATCAAGTTTGTATCTCTTGAGAGTGGCTCCCAATATGTACACATGTGGTGGATTCATGTGCAATCTAAAACAAATTTGGCAGTCAAGTTTTCTGCTGGGAGGAATATGCTGAGATGATTCTTCCTTGAATCAAACTTGCACATCTTACAGTGGATGGAAGAAAATGGGTTTTGCTTAGTCCTTCTAAATATTGAGATGAGATGGGCATTCCTGTGTAGGGTGATGGTGGCTGACTCCATGTTCAGCCAAACAGTCTGTGCTCATAATGAACATTGCTGGTGGTAGATACTGAATAACAGACAATGTTGCTTTTAAAAACTCAGTAGCTCTTTTATCTATTTTGTAAGGTTGGAAATGTACAAAGTATAAAATGACTGACAAGTACTGTGAAAACTGAAGTCCAGTAGAACTGTTGGAGTTGACTGAAGTTTAGGACCTCAGAAATTTGGCAGGTCACAATATAACTAGTCAGAAAGAAATGCTGAATAATTAAAAATATAGGCTAGGATATGGCATCTGCTGCTGAGAAGTAGCTTATGTGAAGAGGTGCATTATGTGGCCAGTGATGTTGGGGTGGGCATATGGAAGTTAACTTATGCCTTTGTCATGGGCTTCTGTCCAAACGCAAGTAACTGTTGGGTGTGTGCACACATGCTGAATGAGTGTAGCTCTAGCTTCCTCACTTCAGAGACAACCATAACATCCCTTCTTCAAACAGCCTTGTCTGTGGCTGTCAACATTATGAGCGCCATGGGGGGAGTTTCAGGGTGACAGACATCCAACCATTTTGGGAATTTTTCTCTGTTTTTTTTCTAGGAAGCAGAAGTAAATGAGGTTTAAGGTGTTTTGGTTTTTGGTTCCCCCCCCCCACACCCCCGCTAAGAATTTATGACATAATATCTGAGATACAGAAATTTTTACTGTCCTGAAAACTTCTGTAGTGCATTTAATTTAAATCCTTTCTATTGCAACACATTTGTGAGATGTATTTTTACTTAGAAACTTAAATTATCAGCATTTTAGATATAATTTCTTGAAATTTCCACAGGTTCCATGGACTTTTTTTTTCCTGGAATGGGAATGGATGAAGGAAAAAGGATGTTTTGAAAAAAATCCTGGTTCTGGCATTACATGCTGCAGTTATATGTGTTTAAATACATGGGTGGCAATCCTATGAAATGAATGTATTCTGTTGCCACAAGAGGGCTATATTTTCCTAGAATTAGATTTTTTTAAAAATGCACAAATTTAAACTGATTATTTTTGTTATTTTCTCTAAATTGCTCTCTAGAGTGTTAAAATGTGAATACAGACTGCCTGGTAGAATATGTGGCATGCAATGAGATTCTGATGAGCTGAGTCCTGTAAGTAGAGCAGAATAAATTATTTTACATCAGCAAGGTCATGAACTTTCTTTTGGACTCTGCCTGTGGAATATGTTAGGCAATGAAAAATCAGTGTCATGCTACATCTTGGAAGTTCAGATACAGTTTTCATGGTGCTCTTCAAGGAGATTTTGATCTCAGATATGAAAAATAATATGCTTGTAACATTCTTGGTGTGTCCTCAGTGTTTGCTTCCCTATAGTTCTTTTCAGCTCTTAGATCTCCTTTCACTCTTCAAGGATCATGTTGCAGGCCGTGCACAGTACTTAAAAGCATTAAGTGGTAGTGTGCTGGGACAACAGAATTAAATACTGACAGAAAAAATGTTTTTCTATAATTAGATATTTTAATTCTTTTTTCCTTTAGTAAGGAAAATAATTTGAAACTTAGTGAGTAATTTGTAATAACATGTGTCCATTATAATTTCTTATGTTTTTTCATATTCTGTATGTGTTTTCTTCATAGAATAATCTACGCAAGTGCTACTGAGACAAATTAAAAGGTCTCAATACAAAACCTGTGACACTGAGAAGCTTATTTGTTGCCACTCCCTAAGTCACCCTGTGCTGTTATTTGTCATTCTCTGCCATAAGTGTAATTCTTTATCAAAATTTAATATTAATGATTACATTACAGCAAAATTCATATTTCAGGGGAGAAAATAACTATTTGCTAGTTGAAAGGTATTCTCTATTATAAACTTACTTCTCAAACTTCTTCTGATTAGAAAAAAAAATCAAACTTTTCTTTAGTATCTCTTTTTCCATGGCACATATTTTGTGACACAATGTAGAATGAAATCTTTCCTTTATTGAAGTGTGGTGGCATGAATTTCAGTCTCTTAAAAGGTTTTCTTTCATGGTTCATGTTAAAAAGTAGAATTAATACTTCGTGAATTGTGATTGCTGATTTTTTGGCTTTGGCAGAGGTAAAATGCTCTTTGTTAAGGATCATTTGTCCCCTTCAACCATTTGGTGTGATGTTACTACTAGATATTTATTAATTGTTGGTTATTTCTTACCATAGAAATTACCATAGACCCTAGGAAGAGAGGAGGGAATGATGCAATGTGTTTTGAAGCTCAAGTTGAGGTATTTAAAGGTTTAGGCTCTTAAGATTTTACTCTCTGTTATGAATTGTGTATGGAAATAATTGGTATTGATGTAGTGAATATTTTAGAAATTTCACTTCATGTTGAGATAAATATGTATTTTTCTTTGTTAGCACCTCTGTCTGTGCTTCCAGATATATACAGCAGAGATGAAGAATAACATGGGCCATTGCTTATCCTTTCCAAACAAGAAATTATCCGGTCAGATAGGAATGAAGCCCAGAGAGCAGTCCTTTCTGCTTGAAATAATGGACCTTAAAGATCATCTAGTCCCAAATCCCCCTTCTGTGGGCAGGAGCAGCTCCCACTAGACCAGGCTGCTTGAAGCCTTATCCAACCTGGCTTTGAACGCTGCTGGAATTTGGGAATCCATAACCTCCTTGGGCAACCTGTTCCAGTATCTCACCACCCTCACAGTAAAGAATTCGTCCTAATACCTAACTAAAGTTCCCCTCTTGCGGTGTATACCCATTCCTTCTTGCCCTGTCACTTCAGTTCCAGTCAGAGAATCCCACTCCAGCTTCCCTGTAGGCCCTTCAGATACTGGAAGGTGTCTGTGAGGGTTCCACACAACCCTCTCTTCTCCAGGCTGAACAGCCCCCATTTTCCCAGCCTGACTTCATAGAAGAGGTGCTCCAGTCCATTTATCAATCTCATGGCTTTCTTCTGGAATTAGACTTATAATGTGCTCCAGCTTTAGATTTACCAGAAGTAAATAATGGATTTTATACCATCTTTCTGAAAACTACTTAACTATTTTTCTGCAATTGTAACCTTACAAAATGGTAGGCAGCTTGTTGGAGGCATTGGTTGTTTCATCTCCCTGAGTGCTCTGACTGAGCGTCTCTGGGCTTTTTAGTGCACTAAAAAAGGGCCTTCAGTGCATTTTGCTAGAATAAAATAGTGCAGCTACAAGAAGTGTTCCATTTGTATTAGAGTTTGTGCTGTCCCCAGGCTGTTTTTCTTTCATCTTTTCTGCTGGTGAAAGTAGAACATATTCAGTGCCTTACCTGCTGTGAAATACATGACACTAATATTCATGTGTATGTGTTGGAAAGCAGCTCCTTGACTCAGTTATCATAATACAATTTTTGTTATGTTTCTAAGAATTTAGAGCACTTGTGCTCCAACTGTCTGAAATTCTTGACTAGTGTAGGGTGTGTTTGCTTGCATTATTTCAAGGTCTTGTATTTTGCAGACTATTTGCCAAGATGAGCTATGTCAGTCTGTGATCAGAGATTTGGATGGATAGTTAGGAAACTTATTATAGCTCCAAGTGTTGCACAGCACAAATCTTTATTCTTCCTTTTTCTTGGAGTCATGTGTCATTCATTCCTGCCCCTCGTTTCCTGTTGTCCCAGTTTTATTTTGTATGCATTTTCTTTCTTTATTTATTTTTAAAATTATTTTTGCTTTTCTAGGTCTGGGTGGGTTCAGTCACAGAAATAACTATTGATGAACTCTGTGTAGAAGACAAGGACTCTTCACCATCAGAACTGGTGTATTATGTTACTCCACCTAGCAATAGACACTTGGCTCTGACATTTTCTCCAAACAAGAGCATCCTTACTTTTACCCAGGCTCATATAATTAAAGGGCAGCTGGTATTTGTACACAATGGTATGTGATTTCAAAAATACCACATCTGATACCAGAGTAGTGCTCCTATTCAGTATATTTGTGCTTATAATCCATTAAAGATCCCATTGTAATGTCACAAAGATTTTGGAACACTGGTTATGTGAAGTATTATACACTGGTTATACATTATCTCAAAAACTAAACAAAATGTCTGATGTCTACTTAAATGTGTGCTCACTGGGAAACCTTGGTGTTCTTGTGGTTCATTAGATAGCAGCCTTCTTTCTCACAGCAATTTTGCAGTAGGGGAACATTTCCATGCACCTTTCAGAGATAGGAAATCCATTTTTTTGACTGCTGTGATCGAAAATTTCCTGAAGCTTTTCTGTCTTGCTACAGTGCAGAGCTGTTCATGGACCAGCAGTCTCACAGATACCTGCCATAGTGCAGTGATGGATGATGAAGTTATGGTTCATCTGTGTGATGTTGGTGTCCCTTTCAGGTTCTGGAAGAATTAAACTGTAAACATTGACTCTTTCTCCTGTTGTCCAGAGCTAGAGATTGGGGTTTTTTCATTTGGGAGAACGTGTGGGGAGTAAAAGAAGTCAGGACAGCTTCATGCATCCTTGAGTGGCAGCAGTGGGAAGCCACAGTAAAGAACTTCCCAGTGGGGTTCCAGCCAGAAGAGGCAGGGCTTTCACAGGGTGATAGCTACCTGTTTCCTGCTCCAGTTGTATTACTACTTGCCTCAGTTGAAAGAGGAATGGAGATGCTACAGAAGGAATAAATTGTTGTTTTGGGATGAAGATAGAAGAGATACACTGCTCTGCTGGCAGCCCTGAGGCAGGCTGGAGTTCCAGTGCTCCCTTGGGTGCAGCAGTCACTCCAGATTTGTGCTGTGTCTTCATGAGGCTGAAGTACTCTGCCTTATGATGCACTGTCTTGCAAGGTGCATATGTGTTGTTGAAATTGCTTTACAGTCAGCTGCTGATGAGCTGTAAGTGTCTTGCTCAAATAATTTGGTCAGGAAATAAAAGGTCAAGAGCATGATAAAAGTGAGCCAAGCTATTTAAATTGGTACAAGAGAGACTTTGACATGTAAGAAGCCCTGTGATGGTAGGACAGTGGTAAATGTGATCTGCTCTGTGTTCCAAAAAGGGCAAAACTTGGAGAGTGAATCTTGATTAATAAAAGTGAAAAGAACAGAAAATTTTGTTTTCCAGTGAATGGAGTGTAACGTAAATTTGTAACATAAAATTACCCAGGTTGTGTGTCAGGTCTTGCAGCTGCTCTGGCTCTGCTCAACCATATGGTCTCCAGTGCTTCACAAAGTACTCTCATCATTTTGCTTCTTTGCATTTCATGGTCAGTGGTTTTCTTCCCTTCTCCATCTTGACCTGTTGCTGGAAATGTAGTTGTTACTCCCATCTTATTGCCTCCAGCCTTACCTGGGACCTTTTCTTATACCTGGGGCCTTTCCTTATGTTGTTGCTGTCATTCAGCTTTTTATTCCTTTTCTCTGTGTTTCCTCTGTTCCTTGTCGTCAGTTTTACAATGAGTGCTGGCTACTTTGTCTCCTCTTGGAAGTACCCCCATCTACTCTTCCTACTCACTTGAACCCTTTCCAAAGGGAAGAGCAAGTTCTTCTTGGCTGAGGCAACTCTTCCATCCTCTGGCTACTCCTCATGGCACTATACATTTTTTACACCTGTAGTACGTGGCAATGACTTCATTCTCAGTGTTCTTTTTTACTGCCAGTGAAAGTACTAGTATACATTGCTTTTATGCCTCTAAATTAAACCTCAGAATTTTCCCTTCGCATTGCTCAGCCTTATAAGTTACATTATGCTGTGGTGTGAGTTGCAAACCTTCCTCTTTGCTCTCATGTTTTCCCCTTGGATTTTTATTTCTTTCCTTCATAATCCCTAATTGTTCTATCACTAGCATAAATGCAAAACTAGAACAGACTTTTCCTTTTCTGTACCTCTCTTTCAGCATAAGAATTCCTTCTCTTTTTCACTCTTGCTTCACTCTGGGGTTCTCCCCTCTCACTTTTGCAGTATGGGCCCTGCCCTTAAACCCTCACACAGTGTTTTTCTTAGGGCAGTAATAAATTGAACTCTTGTTGGTTCTGAAATCTTTGTGCTTCTCAGTGCAGCTTTTATAAACCCTCTTTCTGATGTCCTTTTAATCACCTCTGATCAGACACATTTAAAAAAATTAATTGTGATAAAATGATAAATGCTCCACCCAATCAGAACTTCAAGATGGAGTTCTGTTCCTGACTGCTGATGACAAAATGTCTGTGTCTATCAAGCAGTTGACCTTAGCCAAAAAAGCAAGTGAGGTTGAATAAGCAGGTTTGTTTAGGGTGTTTTTTCAACTTAGTACATATAGTAGACTCCCAGATGCTTTTTTTAATAAACAACCGGTTCTTTTTTATTAAAATATATCAGAAAATAAAAAATTTTAAAATAAAAACAATATGTTTAGATCTTCTAGAGCTGCTTCAGCTGCCTTGCTAATATAAGAGCATTTCCTAGGTGTATTTTTAACTGCAATCTCAGACACATATTTGATTCTTCTGATATGTTAATTTATAGTTAGGCAAAGTATGATGGTCTTTACAAGAAAGTATGGGGTACTCTCTAGCTTTTAGTATCTATATTCTTGTAGCAATATCTTATGGCTAAATTGGGCAAAGCAAATATGAGAGCATGGTAATTCTTTGCAACAGTTAATGGTTCACTTTTTTTGGGTCTTTTTTACCTAATTGAACAACCTGGAGAACCTCTGCTTAAAAGCAGCCTGTCAGTTCTGAGATATGTATTTTTACAGGAATCCACTCAGACTCCTGGAGGTATTTTGCTATTGCTTGTGCCAAAGTACATACAGGTCCTAAGATTAAAGGGAAAAATGTGCATTTATTATGAGTACACATAACCTCTGAAATAGTTTAAGCTGTGACAACATACCTTCTTCAGCAAAGCTGAAGTACAGCGAAGAGGCTAAGAAAACAACCCGAGAGTTTACTCAGACCTTTAAATATAAAACAAAATGAAGGAACATTCAAGTTACCTTTCTCCCCAAATTCCTTCTTTGCCAAAATGTGACTGCTCTAAGTGCTTTGGACCCTCCTAAGACATAAATGGAGTTGGAAATTTTGGAGTAATTTTCTCCCCAAGTTTAACTAGATTTCAGCTCCACTGAGTCAGTGAAGAAAGAGAAGAAGGGGCACTCTTGCTGATATACATCTAAGGGGTGTCTGGCTTTTGCTGAATAGTAGTTCTTCCTGGGGAATGTGTTAATTGCATTATAAATTTATTTAATTCTAATTAAAATACAAGGGCTCTGATCAAAAGTTACTTTCGGGATGATCTTGTATATATTGCAAAGGAAACTTTCCTGTCTGCTCATCCGGGAGTCACTTTGTCAGTCACACTGACACCACCCAAGACTTTGTGGAGATGGACCCCCTTTCTCATCTGATGGCTCCAGTGAGCCCTGTTTGACTCTCTACAGACCTAACACTCACACAGTCAAACAAGGATTCCTCACTGACTTCACTCAGGTTTCCCTTAGCAGAATCTCAGGTGCCTGTATCCTTAAAATAATTTAATTATTGTGCAACTACAGAATAACGGCTCTGGCTAGCAGCCCCTGACAGGGGACCCTGACCAAAAGACTTTGCAGTTTAAGCCAAGAAAGTCTGAAGTCCTCAGCTCCTGCCATGTCTCTGAGTGTTGGTCCCCTGGCAGCAGGTCCCAGTGCCCTTGTTAAGCAAAGGCTCAGCAGTTCAGGACTTCTTGCCTCATGTTCCTGCCCCCCAGAGCTCAACCTGCACAGCTCCACTGCAGCTGCACCCAGATCTACCTATCTTGAATGTATTCCTTAACAATATTTCACTGTAGCTACGAGTGAAAGGTGTCCAGTGTATGTTTGTGTTTTGTGTGACAGAGTAATACAAGAATAAATTT
This sequence comes from Serinus canaria, assembly GCF_022539315.1. Classification (NCBI taxonomy): domain Eukaryota; kingdom Metazoa; phylum Chordata; class Aves; order Passeriformes; family Fringillidae; genus Serinus; species Serinus canaria. Next base: position 58,916,892 of record NC_066343.1, read on the forward strand.
ATGGTTTTGATTTCCACAGGATGTCTGGAGGCTTCAACTTTCAGGTGACAGATGGTTTGAACTTTGCACCCCGACAGATTTTTAGCATCACAGCTCAGATGCTGGTCATTACCCTTGAAGTGAACAAAGGGCTCGGAGTCTTTCCAGGTCTGTTTTTTGAGATGATTATGATTTTGTCTGCTTGAAAATATTGCCTGATAGAAAGTTATTTGTCAGATAATTAGCTGACTAAACTGTAGAAAACTGTTGCTGGGAACATTTATGTGTGTTTTTAAAAAAAGGGTTAATGTTTTCTCAAACAGAATACTGCTTTTTTTGCTTTGCAGTCTTTAACCTTTTGATATGTGCATGCTTGGAGTCATAGAAACTGGCAGTGAAATGTTCAACTAAAATGTGAGAATAAAACCATCTGCCTAGGCTCTGGAGATTTCCCATTTAGGTTTGTTTAAAGTATCTGTAGTCCATTCGGATATTTAGAGATGTCTTAGATGGTTGTGATAGTGCCTTGTAAAAGCAATAGAGGAGTGAAGCGTGTGGCCATGAGATTCTGAATAGCACATGTAAGTTTTCCAGATTGCTAGTTCACTTTTTTTGTTTAAAATGAGTTACAGATAGCAGCACAGACTCACTGAGGAATCAGAAGGCTGGAAAACTTTGATTCATATTTGTGCATTTGTAGCTACTTGGTTCAGCAGCTTAGTATTTTTTTAATGAAATTATACCATTGAAGGAGTTGATGTGCAAGAGGTCTCATCAGAGCCATTTATTATTGCACTGGCGAGAGTAATCCCTCATTGAGTTAGGAATCTAACATTTATTGCAGGACTCAAGGAGAAATAAAGATTAGTTTTCTCTCAGTAGTATCACTTTTGTTTGTGATGCCTTCTTTTTTTGTTTCTCTGAATGTGATCTGTAGAATCAGAGAGATACTAAGAATTGGCAGAGTTCTAGACATTGTAATCTGTACCTTAATTTATTAATTGGATATGGAAGAGGAGCACTTTATGTTCTTACACTTCCTGAATATAAGTTGCATAAACAAAAGTTTGCAGCAAAATCCACTTAAACAGAGGCAACAAAAAACAAGATTGTAGCAGCATGATCTTCTAATTCAATCAATATAAATGGGATTCACATAATCCACTTGCAAAGCTTTTTAACCTGCAATTTTGGTGTGTAAGGTTGCCTTGGGCACAGGGATTTACTGGAATTCTATCTTAAGCCAATGATAATTGTAAGAAAAGTGTGCCTAATACTTCCATAGAAGGCAAAGTCGCTAGGCTGTCAATCAGTTCTTCCATTTACAAAATACAGTATTTCTTTCAGCACTGCAAACTGTATTCATCCAAGATTGTAGTTTTTTCCCTGAATTCTCACTTACTTTGGATTAGCAAAATTCCTTTTAGATGTTATAAAGTGTTACCTGCTTTTTTACATGTTCTCTTTATGGTATTTTTTAGAGACTTTCAGGAGCTGTATGGCTTTCAGCTGCAGTTTGCCATCATGAAATGACTATTGCAACAACTAGGGTGCCAAATGATTACTATATATAAAAGCAACAGCCAGTGTCCTGTTAAATTTTATAGCCCTACTAGAAAGGGATGTTTTTGAGCCAGCTTGAGAAATCTTCTCTCTGGGGTAGTGAAAATTGAATTTATTGTGAAGAATTTGCCATGTCTTCATAACTGGGTGTAAACTATTCTCTAAAGCATATTGTTCTGCAATTTTAAAAGAGCATGAACTGCGGTCTTTTTTTTTTGTGTTGGGTATACCAGATCTGTTGATATAATTCATTGATTTTTTTCTGTTTTTACAGAAGCTTGGTTTATTCAGCATACTCAGAAAATTGACTGCTAGATATACTAGCTTTTTTGCTGTATGATAGATATGTGCAGTGCAAGGATTTGCTTCTTCAGGAAGGCAATTGCTCAAAAAAGAATTCAGCTGAGTTTCTCTGAGGAGCGTAAGCCTGACTTGTAGTTAATTGGAAGCAGAGCTGTCTAATCAGTCTGTGGAAGAGATGATTTATAACTTTCCAGCAGTAGTAGGGAGAATGCTCATGCCAAAGCATTTTCCAAATCTTAAATGTAGGCAGTAAAAATGTGTAACAAAATTATAAGGCAACAGCATTATGCTGTTGCACTCTACTTGAATTGATTTGCTTGGCCCTACTCAATGTCACCTGTTCTTGTTGTGTCTTCCTCCTCTATCTGTTCCTGTCCCCTGTGTTTGGGTGGGGTTTTTGTGATCTCTCCTTCTGTGACTGGGAATACACAGGCAGTGTTCTCACTTCATTTTCTTTAACCCAGTCTGCTGGCTGGCGAATAACCTTCTCTCCCTGTTGAGGTGTCAGACCTGAGAACTACTGTAAGTGCTAGGAAAGTTCTCAACTCGCAGGTGAGAAGTGGATGAAGGAGAAGGTTACGTTTGGAGAGGGTGCTGATTTACAGAAGAGCATGATAGACTATGTTGTCTGTGTCTGTAGACTGTATTTCAGCCTGTGGTGTTCAGTGACTGAGGTCAGGTCTGCTAGGAATCAAGGGAGTTGTGTGAAAGGAAAGTTGCCCTTGCTCCCCGAGGTTGTGCTCTGTGATGTCAGTGGTGTGGTACCCTGGTATGGTCAAGAAAGATTGGAGCAGTATCTTCCACCACTACAGTGTGACCATGTTTTAGTGTTACTCTGTCCTACTCTGTTAAGGCAATAAGGCCTGATTTGCATAACTAGCAGGTTATGCAAATAACTGCATTTGCAGGTTTCTGTGGTCTGATTAACTGTTGTGCTAAGTTGTACATTCTTGACCACATCTGCTGTATGCACAAGGTCATGGTTCCCTCCCTTCCTGTCACAGAAAAAAAGGAAAAGAAGGGAGAAGTAGAGGAGGGAGATTTCTTGAATTAAATATTGTCTGGGAGAATTTTTCTCAACCTGAGAGACTCCTTAATTTTTTAAAACAGTATGGACATGGGAAGGTAAAAATGGGAAAACAGGAAGAGACAGAAGATCTTGTAACAGCTCTGTTTCAAAGCAGTTGTTATTTGAACCAGAGCACAAGCAGATATGAACAAGCAGGCTCCTGGTATTAATAATGGCTTTCAAAGCATCCCTATTCTTCACTGTCCTTACCATGTTTTTTTCTTCTGAATATTATGGCATATATGGTATGTATGTATATAAAATACATGTGTTATTTTGTGTTATTCTTGTATGAGATAGGTTGATAATTCAGACTTCAAGTATATTTAATACCATACAGTCTTCGAAATTTTGTATTGAAACTTATAAAGCTTATTGCTCAAAGAGAAGAGAAAATATGAAAACGGAGGCAGAAGTGGGGATACAGGGGGAAAAGGATCATGGGAATCTTGCTCCTCTAAAATGATAATTGAACATAAATTTTAATTTGTTGACTGTGTACCTTGACACTGCATCAAAAAGAAGCCAGATAATTTTTTTCTTTTAGGAAATTTTGCCCCAGCTGTGTCAAAAATTATCTTGGTTTGACTAATTCCAGAAAGCTCTTTATAATCTTTAGGACAGAAGGTAACCTTAGTAAGGTTAGCATCATGCTATGTATTAAAAGAATTTTGTTACCACTCAGTCTCCATATATCTTAATAAACAATACATTATTTCAGTTCAGGCTGTTATTTCTGTTACATGGTGTTCTTCCTAGTTTGTTTAATTTAGTACTTATGTTTTAATTTTATTTAATGAAAATCCTATTTCATATTGATAAAGTGTACTTTTGTTAATGATTGATTTTGGTTTATGTGTAAACTAGAAACTTTGCCATTTTGAGTCTTCTCTGAGTCAAATCACCCATGTCTTCTGTGGCAACTGGGAATCCCAAAAACATTGGAGTTTGAATTTGATTCCAGACATGTGATGTAGAAACAGAACTTCTTATACGTGCTCTGATCTATACTTCAGGTAGATTTTGCAGAAGCCAGTATTTAGCAATTTCATGTGCTGAAGAGAACTGCATTTTTTCATTTTTAAAACGTGGGTACATCCTACTAATGTGATTTTTATTGAAAAAGCTGTTGAAGAGTTGTAACCAGAAGGTAACTAGAAAAAGAGTAACCCTTCTGATCTTATAAAATGTTACTAAAATGCTAAGTAGAATACCTGGGTGAGAGTGTGAGTTGTGCATACAAAACTCAGTCTTTTGGCAAAAAACTCTGTTGTAAATGTTCTTCCTATACTTGACATTTTTTAGGTTCCAGGAAACCTATTTCACAGCGTGATCTGAAAGCTGTAACCAATGATGTGACCAATACAGGAAACAGAACTATAACTTTTGTGATTGTAACTTCCCCAAAACTTGGAAGGCTGATCAAACTAGATTCTGATAATACCACTCAGGAAATCTTCACTTTTACGCAGTCTATGGTAAGCATTTACTTTATAACAGCTAGTTGAGGGTAGATTGTTACTTCAAAGGCCATCTCAGTTGCTCATTCTTCGTGTGATCCATTTATATCTATTAAGTAACCAGGCATATGTGACCCATCAGTGCAGTCACCAAGATTTGCTATGTCATTAAATATCTGGCGTCTAGTAATGAACACAAGAGGAATCTTTGTTCCCTTCTGCTTGGATACTAGCAGGGTCTTGGCAATTCCCACTGTTTTGCTTGTAAGACTATTTGTCAAGAAGAGCTGTTCTGGTGCCATTAACCAGCAGTCAGAGGTTGGAAGCTTTTAGTTTTTGGCAGAAGGAGCAGCCTTTTTCTCTATGAAAAGTCCAAGTATCAGATCCATTTCAGCTGTACAAAGTCCTCATGGCTGTCCCCAAGATGACTTTTATTGACTAGATTGGCTGTGGTACTAAATGTGTGAAGTATCTTAACTGTGATACAGGCTCTCTTACTGAATGACTAAAACGTGGCAGCTTATGTAACTTGATGGAAAAATTCTTCCACAAAAGGAATAATTTGTCTGTGTGCAGAATTCGAATATAACTATCTTCAGCATACATTAAGCTATTCTCAGAAAATTAAAGGGAGGGAGATAAAAGAGGGTCAATCTTCTGACTTTGCTAATGGAAAAGCATATTTTTACAGATTTTAAATGCTATCTGATTGAGTATATGAAGGAAGAAGAAAATCTATTGGCCAGAATTTGAAACTTGGGCAGTAAAACCTGGAAAAAAGGACAACATTTTTATTTGTTGTCATCAGGCTTTGAAACAACCTGACCAAGAACAGTTGTAGAATTCCACCACCTGGACTTTATAAATCAAGATGAACACAGAATGGTTCTCATAAAAAACATGTTGTAATCCCATTATGTCATTGGTCTTATTTCAAAAGTTGCTGAGCTTTGTCTTGTTTTATGAAAGCGATGAACTGTATAATGATGCTTTACCATTCTGATCCCAAAATATGTGATTTTTTTGAGTATTAGATGAAACAGTTAAACACATTAGACAGAAAATATTTCAGCTAAGGTTTTGAAGTGTCACTCTTTTTGCCGATGGATATGATCATAATGTGTGTTTATCGGATGGTACCATGTCAGAACATATCACTTATTATCTGTAGCTTTAATTTTTAGTAATGTATAGCTAACTTTACTTTTAACTTTGTAAACTGTGAAAGGTTTTGGGCTGAAATAAAAGTTATGCTTTTCTTGTCTGTTGGAGATATTTCTATTGGCCATTTTAATTTCAAAAACGTAGAGCTAAATGACTTCTTGCAGGTGGAATTCAAGTATCCAAACAAGATTGCTATTTATTCTGGTAGAGGGTGAGATGTAAGAGAGAGAAAAGGGATCCTAAATAAACTTTCAGTTCAGTGTGTTGTAATCACAGGGAGTTAAACGTGAGTGAAGAAAATGACGGTCATGTTACAAACATTGTAAATTGCCCAAGTAATGGAGACTAAAGCATTTAGTTTCTGTTTGGTAATAAGCTTGAAAAACTGATTTGAATAGAAAAACATTTTGTGTTACTGTAGGTCTGTGGGTATTTGTTGACTTAATTCTGTGTGGAGGAACTTGAAATTTCCCTTTGGAAAAGTAGTTTTTCCTTTTGCTGGGGTGCTGAACTCTTCTGTATGCGCTGCAGTTTATTGCTTTGTTGCCAAAGGGAAAGAAAAAAACAGCAAAAAGAAACAGAAATTACTATTGCATTCCAAGACTTTTTTTTTTAACAGATGCTCTTCAGCTAATACAAGAAAATTCACTCATTAAACACTTTCGAGAAACTCAGGACTTTTTCCACATAATGTTTGATTTTAGTTTTTCTCTGCAGCATTTTCTGAGATATCTTAAAAGTATTTTCAACTCACAGCAAGCCACAGCTTCTTCATTATATAGAGTCATTGCAGAGGTAAACACAGATATCCTCACCAATTCTGTTCAGTTCTTAGCCCAGACATTAGAATGGATTTGGAGTCAAAAAACCCCAAAACAAGCAGCCAATTAAGATGGATACTAAACACTGCTGAATTTAAAGGATGTGTATTGTGCCTTTATTTGTTTAATTTTTATTTGCCTAAAAATTTGCTGTCTTCAGCTTGAAGTCCTAGAGAGGTTTTGGAAAGTTCCCCTGAACTAACATACCCTTTTGCTATTGTTTTTTTTGTTTGTTTGTTTGTCCTATAATAGCCATTAAGAATTAAATCAGTATAGGGAAGGCAAAAACCTGGAGATGTGCATAAAGGATTTTGTCACACCAGTCTAAATTTTTTAGAGAAAAATTGGGATGGTTTTGAGGCTGCTGAGAAAACTGACCTTGAAAGCCCAGTTTGCCTAGTGATCTCAGTGAGGGCTGTTGCAGTAATTTCAGGATTCAATCTCTCTGTATTTATATCTCAGATTCTATACTTCTAAACTTCATCTGTGATAACAGCAGGGGCGTTTTGTTTTCTTCTTTTCACATCTTTCAAGCATATATGATAGAAATGTGTACTAATGAGTCCCTTCAAAGTGTTTGCAGGGTGTGAGGAGTGTGTTAAAATATATTTAAACCCAGCGCCATCTCAGACAGGGATGTCTCAGGCAGTTACAAACTAACATGTGCAGGTCTGGTCAGTGGTTGCCTGGGAACTTGCCAAGGATTTAATGGGTGTAGCTGTCATCTCTCCAGGGCAGTGAATGAATTATCAAGCAGACCACATGCTGAATCTACTGGATAAGATTCAGTAAGTGGTCTAGTCTTCCTATCATAAGGAATTCTATTACAGTTCCAATGTATTACAGTATTGATCACAAAATTCAGGTATAGTTCCAGATGGTGAGAAATAATCTGAAAATACTGCCTTTTGCTTTGGGGTCAAAAGAGAGAAACAGTTTTATCTTACATGTGCATTTGTTTTTCTGGAGATGTACTACAGTATCTTGCAATACTTTGAAGCTTGTTTACTCACAGTAGTCTGATTAGATTCCTTGAGTATGATGATCTGCGAGGTCACTGCAGACAGGGAGAAGACAAACCAGATTCCTTCTTCTCTTTTAGGAATCCCCATCTTGCTGTGATGTAGAAATTTTCCACTGCATAGTTCCATCAACTTTTTGCTTTAAGTGAGAGTAAATACCAGTGGTCATTACACTTCCTTCAGGTTTCTTAGTTTCTTACCAAGTGTCTTTTGCCATTTGAAGGAAATAACTGCATCAAAATCCTTCTCCAGCCTTCAGCCTTTCATATGCTCTTTCAGGACAAATAATCCAGCCCTGCTAGTGTCCTTGCAAAGAAAACCCAAGATACTTTGATTTACTAAAAATACAGTCCATCTGAGCACATGATACCATTACTAGCTTGAGGCAGTTTCTCAGTGTTATGTATCTCTTTGCTTTTCATGTAAGGCTTTTACTGAGCATTCATGCCCAGTAACATTTCACTTTCAGGTGTTTATCTGGCAACACAGAGTCCATCTTAAGAGAAAGAGAAATGCAGGATAATCTCAGTGTACATACAAGCTGGATTGATAGGCTGAGGCCAGTGGAGCGAGGTTCACCAATGGCCAGTGCCAGGTTCTGCCCTTGGGTCACAACAACCCCAGGCAGTACCACAGGCTGGGGCAGAGTGGCCCAGGGGAAAAGAGCTGGGAGTGCTGGTGACAGCAGCTGAACATGAGCCAGGGTGTGCCCAGGTGGCCAAGAAGGCCAATGGCATCCTGGCCAGGATCAGCCACGGTGTGGCCAGCAGGGCCAGGGCAGGGATTGTCCCCAGTACTGGGCACTGGTGAGGGCACACCTGGAGTGCTGTGTCCAGCTCTGGGCCCTCCCTGCAAGAAAGGCACTGAGGAGCTGGAGAGAGTCCAGAGAAGGGCAATGGAGCTGGGGCAGGGTCTGGAGCACAAGTCCTGTGAGGAGCAGCTGAGGGAGCTGGGGGTGTTTGTCCTGGAGAAAAGGAGACTCAGGGGAGACCTTATCAATGTCTACAACTGCCTGAAAGGAGGTTGTGTCCAGGTGGTGTTGGCCTCTTTGCCCAAGTCAGAAGTAGTAGGATGAGAGGACATGGCCTCAGTCTGTGCCAGGGAAGTTTAAATAGAATAGTAGGACACCTGTCTTCATGTGAAACATAGCTGAGTATTGAGCCAGACTGCTCAGAAAAGTGGTGGAATCACCAACTGGATATTTTAAAAGACATGTAGATGTGACACTTGGGACATGGTTTAGTGTGGACTTGGCAGCTCTGGGTTAACAGTTGGGTTTGATCTTACAGGTCTTTTGCAACCTAAACAATTTGGTGATTCTGTAAACACTGCATGGACTAAGGTACAAAGCTCTCTTTGAACAGTGTTCTCAAGATACTTTTTCTGTCCTTAACACTCCTCTGTTTATAATCACCTTGCTCTTGTACATATGTCTTTTTCTTACCTACAACAGGTTGATGAAGGTGTGATCATGTATGAACACTTACATGCTGAGTCAGCTGACTGGAGTGAAGAAGATTTCTTTACATTTACTGTATCCTCTCCACCATCAGCTCTAGATATCCAGATATTCCATGTTGTCATTTCATATGAAATTGACAGGCATGATCAGAATAGTCGTCTTCTAGCAAATACAGGTAAAAATGCTTCACTGTTTTCGATCAAAATTGTTTTGGATCTGTCAGGGGTCCATTGAAGAATGGAGAAAAAAACAAACATTTCTTTCTCTCAATAAGCAGTGACCAGAATACTTCTGAGACAGGGAGTACTATAGGGTAGTAGTTTGGAAAGCTGCATTCACTGCACCCTTAGAAATGAGGTAGTTAGATATGTTTGATGCGTCCTACTGCTGTAGAAGATATTTTGTTTTCTAATAACAAAATAATGGTTAGGTGAAAATGGTAGGTGAAAAACACTATCAGAAGCTTTGAGATACTTGTATTTCTTTAATCTTAGTGTATGCATCAATCAAAAATCTTGTCTTTCGTATCTGATTGTATTTTAAAAGTAATGGCAATAAATTTTTAGCCATGACATGTGGAAACCAAGGATACCACAAAGGATAAATTTTTTTGAGCATCATCAGTGTTTGATATGTAGTTTCTGAAATAGTGCAACTATAAAATGTTCGGTTTCTAAGATTCTCTTTTCTTTTCTGCCAGGTGCCATATCCAGGAAGGAGGTAGAGTATTAATCAACAAAACAAATTTAGATGCTTCAAACCTATTGATTAAGCTACCTGATGTGCAGCGTTCCATGTATGAAGTATGGTATCAGGTTGTGTCTTTACCCCAGCATGGCATGATTGTTGTTGGAGAACGAAACATTACCAAAGAAAAGCCTAACTTCTCCCAGTATGTACTGGACAAATTTGGAATTATGTACATACATGATAATTCTGAATCTCTAAATGACAATTTCACTTTTGCTGTTTGGTTGAACCTGAGGAGCAAGCCTGCTACAAAGCCCCGTAGTGAGGTTTTAGAGGAGCTGTTTAATATCACTGTTTTCCCAGTGAATGATCAATCTCCAGAACTGAAGATTAAAAGACTGCACTTGAAAGTCCTGCAGGGAGATGTGTCAAAGCTGGGGGCAGAGAATCTGAAAGTTGAAAACTTAGATAATGTTCCAGCTGAACTGAAATACACCTTTGTTAGCAACCCCAATAATGGTTACTTAGCAATGAAAAGCAATCTCAGTGTCTCTATAAAAGATTTCACACAAGCTGATGTTGACAGTGGTAAAGTGTGGTTTGTACAGGATGGAAGTTCATCTTCTGGGGTGTTTTATTTCAGTGTGACTGATGGTAAACATCGCCCTTTATACAAACTATTCAGTCTTGAAGTCGTACCAATTGCTCTTGTCCTCATCAACCTGACCAATGTTGTGCTGCCACAGGGCCAGACATCTGTCACTATTACTGACATTCAGCTTTCAGCCGTCACAAATGGAAAAAGCACTAATATTATGTATGAAATAACTCAGCCACTCAAATATGGGCACCTCATGATTTGAAATGAACAGGTTACTAAATTTGAGCAGGCAGATTTGTACTCAGGAAGGCTGTCTTACCACCTGACAAATATTTCTGCTTCCAGTGATGTACTGGAGTTTATGCTTTTTACTGCAGAAGACAATCTAACAGGACAATTGCTGAACATCACAGTGAAGCCTTTAGTACAAATTGTATCTGACCTGCAGATCTCAAATCAAGCAACTTATAAATTTGGAAGCAGTGACCTGTATGCTTCTGAGCTAGCCAATTTGACAAACAGTAATGCTAGCTTTGAAGTGATTGTGCCCCCGTCTCACGGGAGGATATTTAAGAAAAGGTTTGTGAATGATGCAGTGTTTGAAGATATTCAAATGTTCACCCAGGCTGACATTGATAGTGGTGTTTTGCTTCTAGACATAGACACAAATATGACAGGCATCGATCTATTGAATGACTCATTTACATTTATACTCAGAGCAGATGCTGTGCAGCCTGCTGTTGGCTGTTTTCAGTATTCCATTGTGCCACACAGTCCTCCACTTGTGCAGGGTTTTACAACAGAAGTGCTTTTCGTAACCAGTATGACCACTTTCAAGGCTCACTCTACCTCAAAGGATGAGGCACTAGTCTCCTCACAGAATGAAGAGCCTGCAATAGGACCACAGAAGACTGAACCAACTATGCGGCCAGGGCAGAATCACTGGGGAAACCTACATGAGGAAGATCCGTTGCTAAATCAGGCCATGGGAACAAGTGCATCTGGGGAGTTGAAGATTACAAATCAGGTTAATGCCAGGAGTCCCAGAGAGCAGGCAGGTGAAAGCAGCCCTTGGTACATTATTATCCCCCTGGTCCTGGTGTCTGTCCTACTCATTATTGCTGTTACTTCTGTGTGCATTTTGTTAATGTGTCAGAAGAAAGAGAAGACAAAACCTTTAGTCAGAAGTCAGACAGATGCAATCCTCATCAGTGCAGATTGATGTCTGGAACGGAGTTTGACTGTGCCCTCTGTCACAGTGACTCCTCTACTGAAGGGAGCTGAGAGAAGTACAGCCTCTACCTTTGTGGCAGTAAAACATGAGCAGCTGCTTTCTACAGTGACATTTCCAACTACAGAAACGTATCTGAAAAGCAGCTTTTTAAATCTTGATCCTGAAATGATCCAATATTGTCGAAAAACAAACCCAACTTTGAAGCGCAATCAGTACTGGGTGTAGTTACACCAGTTTTTGGTCATGCTGATTGATGTTGTATGGAAAAGTGAATATATATTATTGACATATATTTTTTTCTTTATTACACTCATTTATTATAGGTCAAATGACACACTGTGTTAGGTGAAATCTAAATACCTGTGAAATAATAATAACAAAAATCCTACTGATTACAGTGGCCATGATAGAAGATTTGCAGTTGGTATGTCAGCAAAATTCTCACCTAATTCAGTGGGAAATTTGGCCTCATGGATTTTGAGTGCATCCCATGTATGCAGTATTTTTATTTCCCATGAAAGGCAAAATATAATGTTCTGTCATGGATAATATATTTTTTGTGGAATTGTTGGGGGTTTTTTAAACTGATTTTGCCATAAAGGTCTTTTATTCCTTCTGAATCACTCCTTCTCTTTGAAGAACTTCAGATTGTCTCAGTAATTTTTCCATGATGCTAATTTCAATAATGTAATTTTGACCTTAGGGCTGTTCAGAGGCCAATACTAAAGAAACAAAACTGAATATTTTGACAGGTCACTAAACTTGATTACCAGAATTCAATTCAGCACCAACAGTACAGCAGTGAATAAGGATTGTGGTGGAATTCTGTGAGATGTTGTTGTTTTTTGGTTTGGTTTATTTTTTCTTGATTTTATACTGAATTCTAACCTTTAGTGTCTGAAAACTGCTAAAATATGTCCTGAAACTCTACTCCACATGGCAAAAATTGAGTATCTGTCAGTTAGCCTGTCTGCTTATTTACCTTTAGGCTTAGATTATGTCTGGATGTGCATAAAATTTCCTGCTCCTGAGAAGGGGGTAAATTCTCCTTTCAGTGAAGCAAACACAACTTTCTCTGGGGTCTATGTACTCAAGTGGATGGCACTAGAATCAAGGCCTGGACTGAGTACTGTCATGGCACCTGAAGCTACTGGCAAAAGCAATCCTGCAAGGTAGTATGTGTCCTCTTCAGAAGTTTCACAGTTTACCCCTTCATCTTCCAGAACACTGAACAAGTAAGCTTTATGCACTGCTACCAAGCACTCTCTACTCCAGCTTTGCTCTGGTGATTATGTGTGCAATAATTTCTGTGCTAAGGGAATATTTCTCTTTTTGGAAATCCTAGCTCAGTAGTGATGTGCAGTCTCCAGTTAAGGCTCAATTTTATTTCCACTGAGAACAAATAATGTAATTCCTGTTGACTACAAAGAATGAACTGACTTCAATGAAATGGCACTGTGATCATAGCCAGTCTCTTATTAACAGTCTGTTATGAACTTCTTATCTGTTTTTTGCCTTTAAATCCTACAGATTCCATCCAGCCTCTTTGTAAAAACTCTGTTCTCAGCAGTCTCAGAACTGCAACCACTCAGTAAACACTGGAATACCATTTTTATTTAGACCTAGTTTTATTTAGGTACTGCCATTTTCAGTTTTATAGAATGGATTTGCTGACCTCAAGATCCTTGGTGCTATTCATCTCATACTACTTTGTTTTAGATGATTTTAAATTTTTTTTATGACTAAGTGTGTTTCTGTCAATTATATATCCTAGTTGTGGGTAATTTTCACCCACAAGGTGGGCCAGATGTAAACTGTGTTTACTGCTGTGTTCTGGGAGCTGAACACAGGAGCAGCGGGGGTAGTCCTTATCTTTACCACCTCTGCCATGGGCAGACACGATTGTGGTGCATTTTTAGAGGCCACTTCAAGAAGAGTAGTCCATGTCAGTGGAAAGTATACAAGCCAAGTCTTCAGCTGGTCAAGTTATTAGAACACCAAAGACTAAAGGTATGAACCTGTCATATGCTCAAACTAAATGTATTAGAACCTTGTTACACAGTTTTTGCATTTTTCATTACTGTATCTTCCCTGATGTCAGTGTGTGAGTTCAGGCATGTGATCTGTGTAAAGGGCTCTGGGTGTTCCAGTGTCTCAGCTGGATCTCACTGATCTGTCTGGCGGACCTTTTCTGCTTCCCCAGAGGAGTTCTCTGGGACTGTTCTGAGCAGCTCTTAGCCAGAGGTGGTGTTTCCCACCACCACAGGGACGCCCCTGCACCCTTTGTGGAGGTACAGCCATATGTCTCTTGCCATTTCCTGGGATCCCTTCTACCAACACCGAGCAGACACCAGCTTCCTCCAGATCCCAGCTGTCCGATGCAGCCTGCCTCCAGCACCTTCTAGACAGTAGCAGCAACCTGATCCCTTTTCACCTTCTCCAGGACACACTCCAAAGAGGAGTAAAGAATTTTAATCTCAATACTTTTCCTGACACATGAAGATGCCTGCTTTGCATTTTTCTAGCTCTGAGACCTTCCTGTAAAGAGCAAAAGACACCTCGTGCTCCAAATCCTTCCAAACAGTGCACCTACATTTTGATACCAAAATAGTGCACTGCTGAAAACTCCTGGAGTCTGGTGACAAAATCCACACTGTCAGCTTGTGACAGGGTGAACAAATATACAGAAATGAAATGTGTTCTTTATGAGATTTTGCTAAGAGTATAGGTGTAAAGACAACTGTGCCTGAATTTATGGTGTTTAGTGTGCGGTGGAGATGGAACAAAGGGCTCATGTAGTGCTGGTGATGTAAAAAATGAGGCCATGACATAATAGTAAAACTGCTGTTCAGTTATAACTCCACAATTGAATGGGCATTATTGAGTTCGAGCATTGGCATGGTAGGAGAGAAATGCATTATATAAGACCATCAAAAAAGGTGGTGGAATTTGTGCTGGCTCTTTTGGCTTTAGCACAAGGGGCTGAAATCTTGCTCTGTTTCAGAAATGATTTTGGTTGACAAGAGATGGTAATTTCCAGTAGAATAGCCATTTAGGGATTATATCTTGTGCATTTTGCTCAATTTTTTAAGCATTGAGGGTTTTTTTCAGTTTTGCTTTTGTTTTTATAGTTAAAATCAGCCTTAACACCTAATTAATCAGTGAAGTGTGCTAGCATTCTGTTTTCTTCCTCAGTTTTTGCTGCTGTGAGACAACTGTGCCAAAGTGTCTGCTATATTATGGAATATTTTGATGAAAACTTTGTATGAATGTAAGTTTATTGTTAATCATTGATTACTTGGTTTAATGCAAAATGCAGAAACAATATTGAAACTGATAACTACATAAGAAGCTTTAAAATCCCATCCTGAATCCCTAGTAAAAAAACCCCTAAATTAAAAACTCTGATTATGTTACAGTTTCCCTGTGGACAGTGCAGAATAGTCTTTGGGAGAGGATAGTTTATCTTGTTCATGCATAGATATTTAATATAGATAAGTCTGCTCTGGTTTAGCTAGTCCAGGTTTGAGATGATAAAAACTAGCTGGGATGAATCTCTTACTGGGTTTCCTAAATTACAATCAATCTAGAAAATGCAAAAAAAGCCTACCCCATTTTGTGGTTATGCATTCTTTTGAGATTCTAGGTATACACATACTTTATGGTCAGAATCTGGCTTGAATATTTTGGTTGTTTCCCTTGGACTTGAAATAGAGATGGGGTTTCTTCTCCCCGCTCCGAGCGGGGGGAAGGCGGCAGTGGCTAGCTCGGAGCACAGCAGCAGCTAGCAGCTAAGGGGGCACTACCCAGATCCGTCAGGGACGTCCGGGCTGCGCCTTCCTCGGCAGGACAGCAGCAATAGTATCGAGAGGAAGCGGCAAGGCGGAGAAGCCGAGAGAAAAGAGGGTCTTGACACGCCCGGTGTAGCCCAGTGGTTTTAATGTATCATTCCTCCACTGCGTCCAGGCGGGAAAAGACGGGACAAAAGGGGGAGAAGCAATATATAAAGGGGTGTACAAGAACCAATCGGGAGAAACTGAGGAGGGGAATTCAACATGACTGACAGGGGTGGCAACAAGTGATACACGAACGAAGGAGGGGCTAGGGGCACCTGCCCAATCACCCCCTGTGGAAGGGAGAAGTTTCTGGAAGGATGGGGGGGTTTCAGGAGATGAACGGGGCTCTGGAGGAGGGGAAAGGGGCAGTTGCCAGGGGACCGGGGGTGGAGACAAGGGCTTGGCAGCGAGCCCAGACAGGGAGGACACCATTCGAGGGAAAGGGGGAACCAGGACTGAACCATCGAACTGGGTATAGGGGTGTAACTGGGGGAAGCATCACAAAACAATACAAAACAGGGAAGATAACTCAATTGGGAACTGAACACACACCACAACATTCCCCTTTTTACCAAATGGAGTTACAAAGTGCAACATGAAAGTGCCTTGAAAACATGTATTAAATAAATAAACTTTTTGTTTATAATCCATGCACTTAATGTTTTTGTGCTTTTTTTAAAGACCTCTGAAGTGCAGAGACACAAGAAAATCCCATTGCCAGTAACAGAATTCTTCTGAGTTTTCTAATGTTATATTTTTTAAATTACATGTGGGCTGGAGTGGATGCTGTGCTGTGCCGAGTGCCAGTACTCAGTGTGTGTGGCCAGAAAAGGAGACACTTCTCACTGTGCACCTAACCAGACCATGCCCAGCACTTGCAGAAATGTAACATCAAAATAAATGCATTGATTTGAACTTGCTCAAACAGGACTGCACTGGGTTTATTTCAGAAAGATTTTCTGTTATTTAACTGCCTCTGATTTTAAAATAGCAAGTTATTAAATACATTCATGCATTTACATTAGTGCTGTTTCTTCTTTGATTTTCATCTTGATTGAAAGTACCCCCTCACTCCAGCCTCACACCAAATGCACTGTTCAACCCCATTCTTTTTCTCAATCAGAACTTAGCTGGTTTGCAGTAATTCTTGTAAACTGAGGTAAGGAACTTCCTCTTGAGACATCAGAAATGCTGGTGGCCCTGGGAAGCAGCTTCCTGTACACCATGAATTAGTGGCCTGTGCACAGAAATCTGTCAGCAGTAATGAGTTGTGTCCCCCTCCTACTGGTTTGGAAAGAAGAGAAAATAAGACAGAAATGGTTATAAACCCTTTACATTCTCCTTTTATATAAGTATGGATGAGGGCCAGCTACAACTTTTGCTGCAGTAGCCTTTGCTACCTTCTACAATTCCAAATTCAGCAGAGAGTCTACTTACGTGGCCTCCAATCTGCTTTGCACCACTTTTTCAAGTCCTTGTGATTCTATGTTGAAATAAATTCTGTGAATATTTTTATACAGGCTGAAAATAATTGTCCTGGCATATTCAATGGAAACTGTATTAATTTATCTTCACTCATTTCAAGCTAAGTAATTCCTGCCAGAGCTTGCATGCCCCAAATGCAGTACCAGAACAAAACGTTCTTTCATTGCAACTGGCGAAATCTGTATTTTCACATCTATTTGTAGGGAGATTCTGCATGGTGAAATGCTTGCTTTACGTGACCATATCCTCATTTCCAGTCTTGCTGCTTCGTTGTTTCTGTGGGAATGATGTATACATGTTGGTAGGCACTGCTAGACGTGAAGTTATTTGCAATTTGAGGTTTTAGCTGCAAAGCATTTGCATGGCTTCACAGTGAGAGGGGCATTATTTCACATAAATTTGTTGGGGAAAAACAAAGGAGGAGCAGATTGAACATTGGGATGGGAGTGTCAGAACTCCTTGCAAGAACACAGGCAATAGATCAGAATAAAATTATGCAATGTAAGACATGTGACTGATCACAGTGATTTGCTCCAGCTCATACACTTCATCTTGCATAGGTACAAGATGTGGTGCATGAAAGCACATTGGTGAGAAAATTCTTGAGGGAATAAAAAATAAGTAATTGAGAGCTTGCTTTTCATATACAAGTATAAACATATCAATGAAATTGAATCTCTTAGGGAGAGGCATGGAGGAGGATGTTTTGAGACATGCAAAGCCCCTGGGAAGCTGCTTTGCTGGCAGTGAGTGCTGAGAAAGGAGCTTGTTAGACAGGCAGGGAGAGATAGGAGGATTACAGAGGCAAGCTTTCTGGGATTAGATGAAGTTTCTAAAAATGGGGAGGTCATTTGGAAGCAGACCCATGGGTTTGTTTGAAAGGCAGAGATGTGCTGGACTGTGCCTTAGGCAAGCAGGCTATGATCTGCCACACTGCCTGGGAAAAGAGTGTCAAGGTGAGTTTTGCTCCTACTAGAAGGGAGAGTCCTGCTTAGGGATGGGTGTCAAGATCTAGAAGCTCAGTTTGCCTTTTCTTTTGTTCCCTCTGCAGCTGGCAAGAGCTATTATTTCTATTAGAAATAAATAATCTATGACATGAACATTTTGAATTTTGACTTAAGAAGATTCTTTCAAGAAGAACAGTTGTGGAGTTCATCAGATCAGATCGCTAAAATCCTTCTTTATACAACCATCACCCAGACTGACTGAGTTAAGTTGTCTAGGGTGTAATTCAGATATTATGTCTGTTGGCATGAATGTTACCTTAAAAATAGAGTTGCAGTGTTCCTAGTGTCTTGGTCAAAGTGCAGAAAGGAACAGGATGGACATGCTTTGCATTAATTGGAAGCAATTAATGATTAATGGTAAATCTAGCAATCTGCAGATACAAGAAGTATTTATAAGTAAGGCAACAGAGGTCTTGATTTTGAGCACTGAGCTAACCATACAGACAAAAATGGACCTAAGCTTAATCCTTGAAGAAATGAATGTGTTTGGAGAGCTGATCTCATTTACACACGGTTGCACAAAATGCTGTTGAAAAGCAGCATTAGAATATGATTAGATCAGGTGTAAAAGTAAGCAGAAATGGGATGAATCAGCCAGAACAAGCCTTCTTCATTAACTGTCTGAGTGAGACATTGACTGTCTCACTCAACCTGTATAGTCAATCTGTAAAGTCCTATACGTTTCTAGGAATGCTGCAATATAATCATCAGTGAGTGCCCATTTTCCTTCCTGAAGTCACCTTGTTCCTGGTTGCAGCATTTAAGTTCATTTAATTTCTCTGTGCTGATTTCTGGGATTACAGAGACATGTCCTTGTTTCTCAGCATGGAATCTGCCCTCAGAAGACAAGTACTTCTGTGCATGCCATTCAAGAACAAGGAGGGAGGTAATGGTTGGTCACCACTGATCTCTGTAATGGCCTACTCTGATCTGAACCTACAATTTAAACTTAAAGGCACTTCAAACTCATTTCCATTTTATTGGCTCCCCAGAAAGCCTGAGAGGTTGTAAAATGGTGGGTTCATGGTGCCTCTGTGTGACTCCACAGCTCAGGAAGCAGTGGCTTGTTCTCTCAACACCAAGCTCAGCTTGTGCAGTGCTTGGCAGACCTTGGACATTTAGCAGCCTATTTCATGTCACACTAGGCTGCGGCACAGACAGAGGGCAAGAGCCTTCACTGCCCAGCCTCTCTGCACTCCTGCTGTCAGAGAGAGACCCTCTCCTGCATCTTCAGTGCAGCTGCAGAAGAAGGAGTTGCTCTCAGGGTCTGTCAGGCAGTGGAGCCCTGATCTAATTTCACACATGTCCTACTGCCACCCTGCTGGGGAGTTCTCAGGCTGGCAGCTATATGCAGTGGCCACTTCTTTGCTAAGAAATGCCTAAGTTCGTGTTCTGCTTTAGGATTTTATCTTCCTTAAAAAAAAAACAACAAACCAACAAACCAATCTCTTCTTTGAGAAACACAAACACAGAAGAAGAATATATAACACAGATATAGATACATATATATATATATATATATATATATATATATATATATATAATGTAAGTCAGACCCTCTGTCAGATATTGGAATAGCAGTAAACAGTGCATCTCCTTCCTTCCAGGCACTATAGGATGGATGTACATACTGAATGCAGTTTTGCCCATTACCACAGTGATATTTTAAGTCATTCTCCATTGTGGGTGTTGTCATTTTGTTTAACAATTCTGACTGCTTAGCAATTCACTTGTCTCCCTTAAGTGACTATTATGTGGTTTAATTGCTCACTGGCCACAAGTCACCAATACATGTTTATTTTATGGGAAAGTTCAATGAGAAGATGTTCCTGTACATAGATTTTGGAACAGAAAGTTTCTAGTTCTTCAAATATTTGAAAGTCTTTGTAACTCCAGACCTCCAGGAGCTGATATGTGTATTTCAAGGAATAGCATGGCTGCAACTTGTCTAGCTTTTACTGCTTTGGGAAAAAACACACTAACCCTGTTACACGTGGGTAACTCTAGAGTAATTTGAAATAAATAGCAAAATGTATTTTGTCTACACAATCTTTTCTGGTATGCAAGACACAGACCTGTTTATTTCTTAGCTATTGATACAATAAACAAAATAAAGCAAAAGTGATGAAGCCAGTTTGTATGTACAGCCAATGCAGCGTCCACTGAGACTGAGTGCCTTTCTTTAGCAAGCGCAGAGCAGCTCTGACTGGAAATGTGTTTGCATGCTGTGTGGGTAAATCATCCAACTGGTTATACTGACAGCATATGCTTAAGAAATACAAAAGCAAGTATCCAGCAAGTATCTCAAAAAGATGTTTTATTTTCTTGTTTACAATTTCCATAGAGGAATGGAAGTTTTTATTTTCCTGTTAGGAGATACTTACATTTACAAAGTATTTGACTGAGCTCAGCTTTTTGTCCCATGAGAGAATAGATGACACATGTGACTAATAGCTTCTACACAAGCATGTGATATGGAAAGAGGAGATGCCTGACTCAAAGTCTCTGCAAACTGCCTTTGAAGAGTCCACAGACACAGGAAATGGCATGGCCTTTCTTGCTTTTAGGGTAGACAAACAGGATGCGTACATTCTTTGAAAATAAAATGGATGCTGGAAACTTGGATAGTTACACAGCAAGTCTGTAGCCTCTCTTGACTGGAAGTGACTCCTCTGTGTCAATTTGCCCTTTCAAACCTGACTCAGGGGGATCTCACACAGAGGTGCAATGGGAGCAAGCACTGTTGGCACTAGGGTGTTGCTCAGCCTGTGAAATCTCCTGGGTTGGCCATTGCCACTGATAAAAAGGAAGACTATCAAGTGAGCTCTTTCACTCTGAGGTTAAAGAGCAACAAGGACCTGGAATCACCATACCTGCATATTGATGACATACACCAGCATTCACTAAACCTTCAACACCCCAGCAGGAGCCTGACAGTGCCTGGTTTCACTGGAAGATACTGAAATCACAATGGCCTTTCTTTGGGCTTGCCATGGACTCACACTCTGCTGACTGATGGAGGAGAGAGCCCGGGCTGGCATTTCAGGGTCTCAAGTGATCCAGCTCTAGCCTACATCTTGCCACTAGGTTTGCAAATCCCATGTACTCTGCGAAAGTCTCGGTGTGGTTAGGTAAGGATTGTGACTGGGGTATTCATGTAATATGGGGGAAATCCAGATTTAAACCTCCCATCTCTGACTGAGAAAATGTCCCCTCCCAGAAGAGAGTCCAAACCTGTGAGCCATACAGGCTCTTTGCAAAGATATTGAAGGAGCAAGAGGACACTAAATGAGGCAGGGTGCTCTCCAGAGAACCAGGGTCAAGACTTCAGTAAGCTAGGTGAGTGTTCTTTTTCCAAAAAAACAAAAAGCAA
Organism: Serinus canaria; assembly: GCF_022539315.1. Lineage (NCBI taxonomy): Eukaryota > Metazoa > Chordata > Aves > Passeriformes > Fringillidae > Serinus > Serinus canaria. The sequence goes on from NC_066343.1 coordinate 58,937,961, forward strand.
GGGAAAATATGTTTTCCTGTGGAGGATTCTCCAGGGCCTTCTGGGGAGCACTGGTGAGCTGGCTTAGCTGTTACCTGAGTCACTGACTGGTGAGTGCTGGCAGTCCATGGTGAATGGAGACTGGCCCTGTCCTGCAGCCCACAGCTGGAAACCAACCTCTCTTTCATGACACAGACCTGTTCCTTTGGTTTGGAACAGGCAGCTCCAGGTCTGTATCAGTAGCCACTATGAAAAGTTTTTTCAGATATCTAATGCTCTGTGTCGAACACACTACCTTGGTGGTTTTATTTGTAATTTTTTTTTTTTTTAAATGTAAAGCCACTGACTCCCAGCATGTTTTTGTCTAAGTATTCAGGTATTTTGCAACAACAGCATTGCATACATTTTCTTCTCCAGACAACCACCTGTAGATGTTAATATGAAGGGTTTTTCTTTTCCAATTGCTTTACGGCTTCTTTTTTGTTATTTTCAGTTCTCACATAAATGGTCTCACAGAATTCATATCATCACACTTGCCAGCAGCCCCAGGCAAAGCAAACTTTCTGACATTTTACTGCCTCTCAGCAGTTACCCAACAGACACATTTTCCCATTGCTTTTGCAACAATGCTTACTCGGTTTTCAAGTTTTAATGGGTTATATTCAACTATGTCTTCTTTTACTTGACAGATCATTTTCCAATTGCTGCTCTATTTTCTACTGTTTTCTCTAACATCCAATAAATGGGCCCAGCTGGCAGCAGATGTGATTTCACACACATCTGCTGAGTCTCAAGAGTCAGCGTCATCTCAAGAGTCTCTTTCTCAGATAAAGAGTACAACACAAAATCACACCCATAGACCCCTGCTTTTTGGAACCACTTTGCAAGAGGTTATTTTGACTTGCTTTTAAAAATGCACGAGCCTTCACAGAACCCTGCCCAAACTTGCTGCTGAATGAACTTTTATTAAATTATGCTTTTTGAGAGTGGGAATAATAACATAAGGCTGCAGAATCCCTTGTGACATCTTACCAGGTTTCTCAGGTCAGTGCATTTCAAAACCTGGTTCTGTACTTATCTGAAAGTAATACAAAGAGCTACATATATCTAAGCTACAAATAGGTTAGGGGCAATATTGGCACAAAGAAAGGGCCCTCATCAAGTGTAAATAAAAATGATTTTTTATTGGAAGCTGATATAAATTTTAATCAGCTCAAATATTTCATTCGGCACAGTGATCATTTACATATAGTAAGGATGGTTTTAGGTGATGACTATGCATTGGGAAAAGCTGGTATAACAGGTGTGTTTGTATAATGCTGTCAATTCTTCATTGAGTTTTCTGGGTTTAATGGAATTTCAAAGTGTCTTGTCTGTGCTGGTACTCCTTATTATAGTGAAATAACTAACTAAAGCCACTGATCATCTGGTACTGAGTCCAGAATTTATCAATGATTCTCCTTTCCTTGTTCTCATAAACAAGGTGGTAATTTCTTTAATATTAAATGGTGGAAGATGAGGAGCAGCAAAATGAATAGCTTCCTGTGGTTGTGTGTTTTATATGCCCTGGTTCTGTCCTTGCTCAGGTTCATCTTCAGCCCCTTGCCCCCAGTCTTAAAAGGAAAATGTTCAGTGTTTCCTGTTGCTGATCCAGAGCTACATGTGTAGGATCTGCAGAGGGATCTGGGCAGGCTGGATCATGGGCTGAGGCCAATGGAGTGAGGTTTAACAATGCCCAGTGCCAGGTCCTGCCCTTGGGTCACAACAGCCCCAGGCAGCGCCACAGGCTGGGGCAGAGTGGCTGGAAAGGAGCTGGGGGTGCTGGTGACAGCAGCTGAACATGAGCCAGGGTGTGCCCAGGTGGCCAAGAAGGCCAATGGCATCCTGGCCTGGATCAGCCATGGTGTGGCCAGCAGGGCCAGGGCAGGGATTGTCCCCCTGCACTGGGCACTGCTGAGGGCACACCTGGAGTGCTGTGTCCAGCTCTGGGCCCTCCCTGCAAGAAAGGCACTGAGGAGCTGGAGAGAGTCCAGAGAAGGGCAGTGGAGCTGGGGCAGGGTCTGGAGCACCAGTCCTGTGAGGAGCAGCTGAGGGAGCTGGGGGTGTTTGTCCTGGAGAAAAGGAGGCTCGGGGGAGACCCTATCACTCCCTATACCTCCCTGAAAGGAGGTTATGGCCAGGTGGTGTTGGCCTCACCTCCCAGGCAACTAGTGACAGGATGAGAGGACATAACCTCAGTCTGTGCCAGAGGAGTTTCAGGTTGAACTTCAGGAAAAATTTTGTCATGGCAATGGTTGTTAAACTTTGGAATGGGCTGACCAGGAATGTGGTGGAATCACTGTCCTTGGATGTCTTCAGTAAATGACTGGATGTGGCACTAATTACTACTGCCTAGTTGTCAAGGTGTGATCAGTCAAAGGTATGCTTGGAGATTTTTTCCAGTCTATATTTTCCAGAATATAATTCTGTTACTTTGTGATTCTGTGTCTTGACAAACCAGCCAAAATGTGCCTACGTGCTGGCCAGATGGCTGCTGCCTCTTCAAATAGAGACGTTGAGTTGGATCTGACTTTGACTCACCATGAGATACTAAACTGGGCTTCTTTCCTCTTTTAGCTGCTAATTTTCCAATGAACTTGTAATAACTTATTATCTTTGAGAATGCTGCACCTCTCTCAAACTTGGCTCAAGGTGGATGTGGCACTGAATTTGGAGATGGGAGGCAGACAGGCAGATGGCATGTCTGCCTGTCTGCCTCTCTACAGGGGTGGTTCCCATGGAAAAACAAGCTAGAAAGGAAGAAATACAATTCAGAGTTCAGTAATTTTATGATGTTTCATATGTTGAAAGACTCAAATGTAAAACAGCTACACTAATGGTACCAAGTAAAGTGGTATTTTTCTAGAAAATTGAAGAGTGAGGAATTGTGCTCTAAGACACATTCTGTGATTGTCAAAGATAGATGTTATTAAAACACTGCTACGGTTTCCCCTCCCTTTCTTCCTGTGGTACTCTTAGTTATTGGGTTGGGTTTTTTCTCCCCCTTCTGAGTCCATTTTTTCTTTTCTGTACTTTGTTTGCAAGAACAGAGTGGACTTCGGAAAAACCTCCAACTGCATTGACACGTAACCATATCTGAGGGGAAAAAAAGACAAAATGAAGATTTTCCTCTTCCTAGAAATCAGTGACACCGAACAGAACGCAGATCAGGTTTTCTACTGTCATCTGCACATGAACGCAGATGACAGTAGAAAACCTGATCAGTTTAACCTGTTCTGCAGTACAGTTTTAGGTCAAAGAGGATAATCCTGGGCTCTAGTAGGTTATGAAAGAAGTGTTATCTCCATGCAGCATTGATAGGAGCAAAGTGAAATGGATTTTTTGATGCTGATGTCCATGTATGTGAAGGTAGGAACCTAGACCAGAGTGTTATAGTGAGGAGAGATATTTGAGAAAATAAAAAATTCTCCCTCTTGTGAGAAGATTAATAAGTCACAATTATTTTGCTTTATGAGAAAATGATCAAAATCTGTCTTGATGACGGCCTGTAGTAGGTTAACTAGTAGCCAAGGTAACTAAAAAAGGCAGAGTGAATAGAAAACATTTCTGGTGCACAGTTTAAGTATTGCAAAACCATACATGGGAACATCATTTTATGGTTGTTTATTTGGAAGTCTTCAAACTGAGCCTTCAGATGAAGGCTTTCTTAAATACAAAGACCCAAAGACATTCACAAGCTTGACCAGACCTAAAATCTGAAAAATGATGAACTCATGGACAGAGTAAAGTTGTCAAGCTGAAATGCTGTGCTGAAAGAGCGAGGTAAAAACGGATGCCAGCAGCCAAGCAAAGAGATCTACTCACCTCATCTCCTTGAGGAAGGGGGAAATGAATGGCTGGCCTATCCTGATGCCTGAGTACATCCTCATGGGCACAGCACATGAATTCTCCCCTTCCTTGCCTCTACTTTCTCCCATTCCAACAGTCTCCAGTTTCTGGGTCCACTGAGGGTAGGTACTGCCTGCCTGAACACATGGACTTCTGCAGTGGTGGGACAATCATTCGAGTCTTGACTATGTCACACTTTGCTCTGACAAACAGGCTGGTCAAATGTTCTCCTAAAATAACAGAGCCATAGCATGCTCTTTACCTCTTGGAATCAGTCTATGGTGTAAGTATTCTGCCAGGCATTTTGGAGTCTAATCAAACCCACCTTAAGTTTTAATTGTGGCCCCAGTGCATTCAGTCTCTGTCCTAGCAGATGTTTTTTCTCAAAGACTAGTCAAGTTTTGGTTTGGGAAGGAAGTTGAAGGCTTGGAAGGAAAGAGAAAATCTGGAAGAGTTGCCCTGTACTTCCTTAGGCTTTTGTTAACTAATACTCTTTCTTGGAAGAGTCAAGGAACCATCTGGCTGCAGCTGGGTGCCTGTGCAAAGCCCAGCAAAGACAGTCCTCACAGTGCTGTGCTCCCTGAGGACAGCAGCTCTCCTAGTGACCAATGCAGAGACCTTCAGTCATTCCCCATGTTTAAACAGAAGAAATCACTATTCCTTTTCAAAAGGAAATGACATTAGCATGAAAATTAACCTGTCTGCCTCAATGAGCAAGACAGGAAGTGTCTACAGTACTGAAGAAAAATATTCGACATACTTTGTCCTGCATTTTCCCACTATGTATACAGATCACATTCTTGGAAAAATGAAGAAAAGATGTTTCTCACTCTGTTTTTAAATTTCTAAAAGTAATTTTTATTGTATTACACCTAGCTGTTGTTAACGTGTCCTCAATGAAATAAGGACAGTAGTTTGAACAGGCATCCAAAGAACAAGTATTCATATCAGTGGAAATTACCAAGGTAATTGATAAAGAGGCCAGAATCTCTGGGGATATGCAGGGTAAGTAACCTTTCCTTAATGAACTCTTTTAGACTGCTAAAATGTGTAAGGTTTTTGGTTGAGCTTGTGGATTTTTTGGCTTTGTTTTTTCTCAGACAAAAATGTTGTGAAACACCCTGATGCCAAGTTTTTGGTATTTCTGTATTTCTAATCATAGAATGGCTTAGGCTGGAAGGGGCCTTAAAGTTTCCTAATTCCACTGCCTGTGCCATGGGCTGGGACACCTTTCACTAGACCCAGCTGCTCAGAGCCCCACATAGTGGGTGCTGTATGCCTGTCCTTGCATCTTAATTGTGTTAAATTAAACAATGGAAAATACAAATAAAACCAGGATGATTTATTTTTAGAAAGCTCGTTTTTCTTATTTGTCTTTTGACACTATTATTTTTAATTATAATAGCTTAACTGCTAGGCTGAAAACACTGAAAATTATTGCAATACAAAATAATAACAGGTATACCATTAATTGCAACTCAAGCAGTAAATGACACGAGCCTTTCCCATTGTAAATATATGCAGTATCTTATAAGCATGATATATAAGCAAAATAAATAAAAACAGGTTTCAGAAAATTCATTAAACATTTAAATCTCAAACTAACAACAAAAGATTATTTTGAGCAAGAACAGATTTGTTGTGGGTTTTCTGTCTCAGAGTGGAATTTAAATTAGATTCAATTATTCAGTAGTTTTATGCTTTTTAAGGCCATTAGACGGTAATACCATCCCAGAAGAAACTGTTTGCCAATCAATTAGAAAGGCTCCTAATGGGTTGTTTTAGAATGTACCCAATTATTTGGGTAACATTAGTAATGGCAAGAACTATATATTTGAGGTACATATTCAAAGCAGAGTATTTATATATTTGGGGAATTATAGCAGGTATAAGGACCTTAATTTTACTAATAGCTTGAAAATATTTTGAGTGTGACTTTTAGCTTTCAAATGTTAAATACAGACTAGCTTTCCCATCTCAACTTCATAATAAATAGAGAATGACACATACTTGTGGTTGGTTCTGCCCGAGATCTCTCTGTCATGAAACAAAACCCTTTCATTGCCCAGAATTTACTGCTGGTCACTCACTTTTGCAAGAAAATATAAGCTTTTGTTTCATTTCTGCTTACTTCAGTTGAAGTTGATATACTAGTGACTTCCCAAACAAAAGGCACATTTTGTATCCCTGTATTGATTAGAAGAGCATTCGAGGATTTGAGGATTGAAGAGAATTCAAGGATTCAAACTTAGCAGCAGGCAGGAACATGAGGACAAACAATTAAAATTTTGTCTATATGCAACTCATATTTCAGTTCAATTATTTCCACAACTTTTACATCATGTAAAAAATGTGTAGATTTGTGATTTATCTGTGATCACTTGCTTTGAATAGGAGGAAGTAGATAATAAGGGGTAGCTAAATATACCTGTCAAGATTTTAGAAATCTGGCTTCTCATAGTAATTCACACTGATTTAGTCAATGTCTTTAGCTGAAGTTCATTCATATGGAGACCATATACACACATCTTCAGGGCCTAAATATGAAGATCATCAGAAAACAATGGCTAAATAAACACCTAGACCTTATCTTTTGTTTGTCCCCAAAAAAATTTCTTGACTCTGAATATGATCATCATCTTTGCCGACTTGACACAAAGATTTACATATTAATGTTTTAAAAAACCTTTTTAATGCTTATTTTGATTAAATCTATGCAATTCAGCCGTATTACAGTCTCAGAAAAGGAGGAGAGCATGGAAAGTGAATTGCTGCTAAGAGGAGAACATAAAAGTGGGAGATCTGAAAGTGGTCTGAAAGCCATGGCCCCTGCAAGGACTTAGCAGCAGTCTGGAGTGCCAAGACAGGAGCACAGGCTCCACTCCTGTTTTGCAGCTCATGCTCTCACTTCCTCTCATGCAAATCACCCCAGTGGGCAGCAGGCAGATGGTCAGTGCCCTGCAGTGGTGCTATGGATGAACAAGGCCAGAGTTTATTCTGAGAAAAAGGCTCTCGTTTATTTAAAAAGAGCTACAGGAGACGGAAGGCCCGAGATAGGCTCAGATCCCCATGCAACAAGTAAAAAAACAACAGTGTGTCCACCTCACATACACACAGGGATCCCCAGGAAGCCAGGTCTTTAAAAGAGCCCCGAACTCCACTGAACTCCCATTTTTATAACCCCCCTTCAGGTCCAGGATTGGTGGGTTCTGGATCCACGTGGTGATTGGCTTGTTTCTGGTGTTCCTATTGGTCTTTATTGCCGTTCATCCCTGACCAATCATTTCCTCGGGGCATCGAATGATTGGTTGGGTCTTTTGTCCAATCACCTTCCACGGCGCTGGTCCCGCTGCGCTGACCCTGTCTCTGGATGCCACCCCGCCCCCCTGGATCATCCCCGTGGCCACCACATCCTGCAAGGAACACCGACCAACCCCCCCAAAACAACAACTTCCCTTCCCAAGGTCGCAACAATCAACTCAACCCCAACTCAGCACAAACTGAATTTCACTTACAACAGTGCCGCCCACCCCCTCCTTTCCCCCTGCAGTGGGAGTAACCCACCTGTGATATAACAAGGGCATGAGATGCCACACCTGCTCACGGTGGTCAGTCCCTCTTTGTGCCTCGCTCATCCTGCTCAAATCACACAGCTAGCTCTGCCTTCTCCTGCTTGCTTTGTGCAGGAGAAAGGCATTGCCTTGCCTACAGTTGTGACTCCCTTTAGCTGAATTTAACTGTCTTGATCTTCTGTATATCCAGCTATGGCTAATTCCATCAGTGCCTCTTTCAATGTGTGGTGAAGTAGTGCTGTAGTCTGAGAGGCTGCTCATTGTCCAGAATTTTCAATTCTGAGAGAATTCCTGATACAGGATTGTCTCCTCGAGGGCAACAACAGTGCAATAATGGTAGCAACTGGAGGCCGAGGTACCCACACGTGTCTGAATCTGTCCTGGTGGCAGTTCTTGGCAGTTCCCCTTCCTTGCAATGAATCTATTCACAGGATGCAACCACGCTACAGGCTCAACATTTTCTTTTTCATGTGTTTGTGGAAAACACTATTTTATTTTGTGTGCTTACAACAAAACCATTTTGTCTGACTATCGTAAGGCCTTTCAAGGCAAAAAAAAAAAAAAAAAGAAAAAGAAAAGAAAAAAAAAAGTGGTGGTACTAATGGGCATAAAATTTGTGTGACCTTGCTTGCAATTTGTCTAAGATGGAGAATTACTAAGATTCAGGTTTTCTGAGTAACTCCATTATGTCAACATTTCCTGGTTGCAATAGTCATGGGTTTCTCTTTCACTGAAACATGACGAGTTGAGCAATTGGCCTCTTGCTGAGCTGTCTGGAAAAGTGGTGCTACAAACTACACTAAAACAACTATTGCAGATGCCCTCTGTCCTCCACTCCTGCAGTGCTTGGTTTTCCCTTTGTTCCATGGGCACCTATGCTTTCCAATTGTATTTTTCACTGGTCTAGTGAAGAAATAAAAATTGAAAGAGAAATACAAGGGGAAAAATATAGTGGGAGAAATAATTGTCCCAGTGCTTATATAACAAGGCAGCCTCAAAGTGCACAAAGAAAAAGGTAGTTCTTATCTATTATTGTTTTGAAGTTATTTAGTTCCATAGGACTCTTGCTGACTTAGAGGGATGATACACTGACTAAAGAGGAAACCTGTACTCTTTTGCTTTATTCTGACATTACGAGTTGATAACATGACAGTTTGCAGAGCTGCTGCTGCAACTATATCTGAAGACCAAAACTGAGAAAAAAAGCAGCCAGTTTTTATGAGTGGTAATTTCATATGTGGTTTGTTCCTAAAAATGCCAACAATAAAACTTCTATTGGCTTCTTTCGACTGAGCTCCTATTGCTGGTATTTGTCCTCTCTTCCCATCCAGGAAAAATTACTTTTAAATTGCATTCCAAAAGCACAAGAACTCGTCAGTGCTTCTTTTCTCTTTTTTTTTTTTTTTTCCAGGGACAAGTTCCATTTTTCTGTGTTAGCTATCCAGAAGGATGTGTACTGGGGCTACCCAGTCCTGCTGGTGCAGTTATCACTTCCCCTGAAAGGTACTCATGGAACAAGGTCTCACATCATCTGTGTCAGCCTCAGAAAGAAGATGGAAAAGTTTGATTTAACTCAAGGTCAAGTCAGGAGTCTTGCAGACAGCGAGGCATTGCTGTTACAGGTTTTACCCTGCTGTGCGTGCTCTGGGGCAGATTTAGGAGCCATAATATGATTTGTAGATACCAGCTACTGTAATAATAAAATCCAAAGATCACAATTAGTGAATTATTGAAGTAAGAGTTCCACTTGTTGATTACATCTATGCCTGTGTATCAATCATAAGAGATTTTTAATGGCACAGAGGCCAGTCCTCTCAGAATTCTGAGCTCACAGCTTGTTAACCCCATTTACATTTCTAAACATGATGGGCACAACTGGGAGTTACCGTATCTAGGAAGTTTTGGGAGTCTGCTTGTTTAGTAAGACCAAAACCCCACTGAGGGTTATCCTAATGGTCTAACACCACTGAGTGTCACTGCTTAGGCAAATCCCTCAGCACTTTTCAATTCCTCAGCACTGACCTACTTATCATGACTGCATTCCCTGAGCTTCAGTGCAGTGCTAACCCCAGCACACAGTGGTGCAGCTTGTGGCAGCACCGTGTTACATCACTCTTTTGGGCAATGTTTCAGTTCCTGGACCTTATGTTGAAAGAAGTGCATAAGCCCCAAAATATTAAGCCTCTTTCAGAGAGAGATTCTTCCCCTGTGCACTGGAAGACTCCACTGGAGGAGATGATAGCACAGGTACAGCAGTGCCCTGTGGCTTGCAGCTGTATATTCCACTGTTCTGGCATTGTTGTGTGAACAAATAGCCCCACCTTCTGTGGGACTGCAAAGTCCCCAGAAATATTTCCACATATAAAATCAGTCTGGGGCACAATTCATCATCAAAAAGTCTAAAGACTGCTTACACCAGCAAAATGCAGTGACAAAATTCTTAAACTGATAATGGATGATAAGAGAATAAAGAATCCCAGTGACTTCACTGCCATGTATAGCTTCCATCAATGAGTTGTGTTAGGCAATCTTTAAAAAAAAAAAAGTGTGCATATGTATGGTTTCGCTTCCTGATTCTCTTTGAACTGAATTATTCTGCAGAACACAAAGGGAATGGCTTTTGTACTGGTTATGGTTTTGAAACAAGCCATTAGTAGGCAGATCTTCTCTACAGGATGTTGCGTGTGGAGGAAACAGGAGACTAACAAGTGGTTTTCATGACCTCAGCATTGAGGAAGACAAGAAGTGGCTTACACCCTGTTTTTGAAAAGTATGACATCTGAGGGAAACTGAGTCCTGTGAAACTACTTGTTTTTGTGGAAAAAAGACAAAACAGCTGACTGAAAACAAACAGGAATTTAAAATTATGACCGCAGACACTCAGCATCTGAAACAAAGTGCTGAGTAAGTTTGAAAAGATTTCTTCTCCAGCAAACAGGAACAGTTAACTAATCTACTGGTTTAGCTCTGATATATTTTTTAAAGATATGTCAAAATTCTTAGGGTTTGTTTCCTGAAAGAAATGGCTGATACTACAATTATCACCCATCCCAAGTTCTGTCGAGGCTGCATACCCTAAATTCAATTTCTCTGCAAGGTGCACTTTAGCATGGCAAACAGAATACTAAAAACTAGGTTCTTTAAGAGTAATTTTGCTCAGCTGGAAGAGAATAGACAGGGTGGCTCCTGGAAGAAACAAGGAAAGGCTGATCTTTTAGTTGTACACAACTCAGCTGAATGACCGAGTACATCTCTACTATGATCTAACAGTCCTGCTCATACAAATGAGAACCCACATTTAGCAATGAAGAACAGAAGACAGTCCTTCACTTCCTAGGGAATTCAGATTATTTCACCTCAGTGGAAGGAACCTGATTTATACATATTCAGCTTCTGATTCCACACTAGCTACTCTGTCCTTAATTGGGATTTAATATTAAAAGACTTTAAAATATTTTAAAATTTAAATTTTAAATATTTACAACTAGTATTGCAGATGATCACATCATTTTAGTGTGATTGGTAGCCTAGGAGAGGTAGTTGGACAGCCTGATTCAATGTTGTAAAGTTATTTAATGGAAATGGATGAATTATTACTAATGAGTAGTTGAGCTGACCAACATGGAAATTTCTCTGCATAGAAATAATACATTTTAAAAAATTATCATTAATGTTAATGTTATTATTATTCATCCTGCCTTCACATTTAAAAAGGCTCAGAGTTAGTCCCCACATACATTAGGCATTTCAAATAGCGTGAAAGAAAAGATCTTTTGTATCAGACTGACTGCCGAAATGGATTTTTCTTCCTTCTTCCTTTTGTTATTATATTTTAAGGTAGTGTGAACAAAAAAACCTCCATGACTCCCAATGGGAAAGAAAGAAGTGAGAGAACACAAAAGTTCCTCATGCAGATGTGAGGTCATGAGAATTTGTGCTGTTTATGCATTAACAGTTAAAGCATAGGGGAGGCATCAATTTCCGTGTGCAGTTGTGTATATTGAGCAATGTTTAACAAAACCACAGTGCACACTTTTCTCCTCCTCTGCAGAGAAGTGTGGTAGTATTGAATTAACTGACAAATCAGTTCCTTGTTGCCTTTTATAAAACTGGGACTGCTTTTGGAAAAAACTAGGTGTTTAAAAAGTTCTATCTGAAATGGCACAAGTTGATTTTATTTTATTCTTTCATCTGCAGATGTCACCAGTCTTTTCCACTGCATGGAAAAATACAGCTCATTTAGAGGAAATTTAAGCCTGCTGACAGTTTGCTTGGCTTTCTGTTGCTGCTTGTGAACCTCACAGTAATAGTCTACAGATCATAAATTTAAAATGGTAAACCAGGAGAGAGCATTGTAAAATGCTTTTAAATTACTTCTGTCATTTCATCGGTAGGTTATAATGTCTGAGTTACTTAAAATGAGGAAAAGAGTGCTCACTGTGACATACTCACCACCAGTAAAGCTATGGTGCTAATCCAGTTAGACTGAAATACTCACACTGAATGATACTGGGAGAGTTATGTATCTGCCTTGACATTCCAAAAAATAACAACCAATGGTGATTATTCCTCCAAGACTCCACTGTGAACCATATGCTGGACCACTACACTTAAAAGTCAGGTCATGATCCGCGTGTCTGAAATAAAAGTAATTTCAGCTGTTGCTAGTAGTCTACAATCTTGCTTCTGTTTCTTTACATCTGTGCTCTCCTCTGACTATTTTCATTACACCAAACAATCCAATTAATTCATTACCTGCACTTAACCTTTATCAAGACAAAGTGGCATACTGACTTACAGGCATTACACAAATGGAAAAAGTAGCAGGTGCCATTTGAACGTTAGTATTCCTCAGAAGTCAGTTTAGTTCTAGAATTCACAAGGCTTTTCTTAGTGTTTCCTTCTGAGTAAACAGATTCATTTATAGAAAAATGTGTTGTACGTGACAGAGACATAGTATGTTTTAAAATTTCTCACTTGGATAGGAGTTTTAAGACATTTGGAGGTGTAGTTCCCACAGACAGTTTTAAAAATAGTGCTGTTTCTTCCACGTTATCACCAATTTTTCAAGATATCCTGTGCACATTGAATCCATATATGATTTACAAACCCATGAAGACTGGGATAATTCCTTCTAGTTTTAGAAGGTACATATGTAACAAGTGCCATACTGGTGCAAAGGTCCATTTCTCCCATTATCCTGTGTCATCCAGTGGCCAATATTGGACACCTACCCAAAATGTAAATCAAGAGAGGATGCATACATAATATTTGCTCATGTGCTCTTGATATCTATGGTGGCTTTCTCTGCTGCTGTTTTTTTTGGTTGCTTCCTAAACATATGTGTTTTTTTTTTTTTTTTCATAAGTGAGTTCCTGTTGTGCATGACTAAATAACTAGCTCTGTGTTGAGATATCAAAAAAGAAAAGAGTGTTACCCTGAATCTCTGCATGGTATTCATGAGCTCATCTATGTCTTTAATATCTCTTCTGATTTGCCACTTTCCAGTCCCAGTCTAAAGGTCCTTCTGTGTTTTCAGTCATCTCAGTCCAGTCAGGATCCTATTCATAGGATAGCACTGTTTGTCTAAATGCCCATGTCTAAATACTGAATGCATTTAGACGGTGTGCCACCCTCAAAGCAGGCAATCCTGGTCATGTGCTAGAAAATGAAGACACATCACAAACATACAAATTCAAGAGGTTTATCCCTTGGGGAATGCCTGTAAAAGAAAATGTGTTTGCTGATAGAGAGGCCTTACTGGCTAATCCAAATTCTCTAACTTGCTCTACAAAACAATCCCTCTGCTCCCCAAATGAAGTATCTGTAAAGAACGCTTTGCTTAATTGCAGAACTCATATTAAAATTGGCAGAAAACATGCTTTGCACAAGGCCAGCAATAACCTTGTATTGATAGCTGATAATTATGAATGATAAATATGAATTATAGCTGAAATATTTATTTCACAATAATTGTGAATATATTCTCAATAACCTTGTATTAGGAATGATAGCTGAAATATTTATTCATGAACACAATTGCAGGCTGCACATGATTGCTCTCTGCACATGCATTTCCAGTGGCATGAAAATTACTTGTTTCCTGCTTGGTGTTATTTCTCCTTCAGCTGCCTGGCTCTTGCTCACACTCCTGCAGCCAGGCTGTCAGGGGCACAAAGACCAACTCCAGACCTTGGAGACAGATGTGTTCTTGTCAGTCTGATCAATGAGCAAGGTGGAAGGCTTGAAGAGCCACTGTCTTGTGCTGTGGCTCATGGGGCTGTCATTTACTTTTCCTACCTCTGAAAGACAAATGAGGTCTTGAGTATAAGTGAATTTTCTAATTGAATTATCCAGTGTCCCAGATGGAAAAGCCCATCTTAAAAGCCCAGACCATGCAAAGAAGAAAAAAAAGCTTAAAAGCCCAGACCATGCAAAGAAGATATAATCTGGAAGGAAATCTGGTTCACATGGCACATTACCTGTGCATCTTTCTGAATGTGAATTTTGCCCTATTTATGACCCAATGCATGCAGTATCTGCTATTTTTGATGTCTAAGATAAAGATTTATCTCTATTTCAGGGACCAAGTGGATAATAAGGAAGCCCTTCTGTTGGAACAAGAAAGGGCTATGGCTGTCACCCAAGTCATTGGCAGCTCTCAAGCAGTTCACTTGGGATTCCCCCCCAGGACTCAGTTATCAGCTGTTTGTGAGGCTATGCTAATCTCCTTGGTATTGGGAAAAAGCAATCCCAAGGATGCAGTGAGCCTGGGAATGCTGTGAGGCTGGAGATGTGGTGTGTGTCCAGTGGCACACCCTGAACAATCCAACAGAGTCTGGCTATGTCCTGGCTGCAATCCAGTCCCCTGAGCAGCTCTAAACCCCGCTTTTTGCTTTTGAGAACCCCTCCAGGTTCTCCTCTTCAACAATGTCTTCAGTGACCACTTGCTATCTTGCACCTCTGATTCTGTGTCTCTTGCTGGCCTGAGAAATTCTACAGGGTCAAGATGGTAGGGTGAATCCTTTGCAAAGTTTGTGGCCCTGTCCTACAGAGCAAGGATCAGTGGCTGCTCCATCGAGGCAGAGGCTGCCTGCGTGCCATCCCACTCAGGAGCTAGGAACATCGAGTTGGTCCTATAGGATATGAAAGTAGGCAATGAGTATTCCTGTCTTACTGCAAGGAAACTGAGTCAGGGAACTGTCAGGACACATTATTTCATTTGATTGTATCACTGCTCCTGACAATTTCCTCCAGATACTTACCATCCAGAATGCTAAAAAAACCACCACATTTCCTCATTTATCATGCATATTTGTTTATTCCAGCTTCCTGACATGGAGACTTTTGCTGTCGGAATTTGCTTAGGTAATAATATTACACACACTTCCTGCATAGCCTTTTTTTTGGTTGATATTTTTTAATATTACTTGTTGTGTATTCATCCTTCACTTCCAGTGACACTAATAACAAAAATGAATTTAGTAACCCTTAATATAATGTAAATAAAATTTCTAATTTTTATATGCTGTCAAATATTTGAATTATTCAAATTGAAAGAAGAATAGCACAATACAAAAAATGTATCAGACAACAGCCAGGTAGGGGAAGGAGGATTCTCCTGGGTTTATAATTGGACACTGCAAAGTAGGCTAGCAGAAGGTCTCAAGTGAAAAGGAGAAATCTTAACCTAAAAAGGTAAACATTCTTACTAGCTGGTGACTCAAAAGGTCTCTATAATCTGATAGTTAATTTAATCCTTCAATTTTTCTTTTTTTTTTCTCCAGAAAGGCAGGAAAAGGGAAAAAATTTGTTTTCCCATTAAAAAAAATTTGAAATGGTGTGTTTTGGATGACTTTTGTTTATAAGAAATTAAATGCTATATATTAAAAAATACTGCTATTTCATGCAGGAACCAGCAAAGAATTAATGTATTGCAATACTTTACATGTGCTCTTTTCCTTGGAAAAAAATTTGCATTGCACTATAGAAAAGTCTTTCACACTCTACTTCTAAGGGAAACAATAACCCTATATAGAAATTCTTGTACTATCTGTGGGATTTAGTGTAGCTTTCTTATTTTTTGCAGGGCCAGTGAAGTGGGGCGGCAGGAATAAAACATTGAAATTCTGAAATACCGGATCAAATTACAGAAAAGAGAACAATTTATCCTAAATTTAGGTGGACCTTTTTCATGTGGTTGTGATTTAATTTGTTCTGTAGAGTACAAGGCAGCTTGGTAGAATGGTTACTAATGTTGTGATTTGCTTTATGTGCACCCTGCATTCCTTCTTTTATTTCACTCTGTTCCATCTGAAATTTTCATATTTATAGTGAGGAAGCAGGTAAATATGGAAAATAGGTGCAAGATGATATGGAAAGGCAGAGGAAAAATGCATTGATGTGGAGAAAGTAATGGATGCATTCTATTAATAGTCTACTTATAGAAAAGTCACTGTAAGTTTGACTTGGTTTGAAAGCTCCTTGCTCTAACTCCAGGCAGGTACAGCTTTGATAGGGGCTGGGACAAAAGTGGAAGCAAAGTATTGAATATTCAAACTTTTAGTTGAGAAGTTAGAGTCCTGGGCCTGAGCTCAGTTTTGTCATGTGTCTACTGACAATGACAGGGCACAAAAAGGTCACCTTGAGCAGAGCCTTGGTTTCATCATCGGTTTAGGCTGGCCTCAGGCATCCCTGCTGGCTTAGACCTGGTCAGAGAGGCACTGCCACCCCTCCTGGTGGCTTTGCTTTCCTCTTGCCCCACTTCTCCCCATGTGCTGAGCTGAGTCAGGGAACTGATTTTCTGGTTTAGGTAAAATATGTGGTTGAAGTAGGGGCAAATGTTGTGGTTGTCATAATCAAATAAGAACACTGTTTACGAGGCTGAAAATTTCCTTGATTCTGAATGTTTTAAATGAATCACATTCACATCAGAATGTACAAATATGAGAGGTTTCTGAGGAGGCAACTCCCTGAAGTGTGGGAAAAAAGCAAGGAATACATAGATGTACATGGGAAATTGGTAGAAAAAGTAAGAGGAAGGAACAAACAGCTAAAATAAGCATGGAGTGAATAAGGAGGAAATAATATGAAGTCATGTGTAGATAACCTAATTCCTCAAGAGAAAACAGGAAGAATAATACCAGCAGAAAAATGGCAAGCACCAAAAAAGTAACAGAAGGTCACTGTTGAGTGTCTGTAAGCAAAACCACAAAAGCATGATATTTGGAGATAGTGGTGGAAGCATGTAATGATGTCATGGTTGATGTCTGACAAACTGATTTCTTTTGTATCCATATTTTCACAATGGAGGGAAATGGATATTGTTCTACCAGTAGCATCTACATATCATCATTTTTAAAAGTTCTATTTCCCTTGTGAACTTCAGCGAATTGTGACAGGATCATCATCTCTGAGACTGCAACTCAATTTGAGCAACACAACCACTTCATAATCAAGTATGAAGTCTGTAAGCTTCAGGCCAAGGTGATGAGACCCTGGGACACTCCGGTGAGCGTGATACCCATCAGAAGGATGTTAAGCTGCCTCTTTGGGCCCGGGGGCAGTTGAGGGGTATGATGTGGGCTCAGCTCTGTAATCCTCACATCCAACAGCTAGATACTGAAGAAACCTAATCTCAAGTTAGGAACATAAGAGAAAATGTGCTTTTTTACTCTCAGACCATCTTATTCTGGCTCAAAAGAGCCACTTCCAGCTCAGCAAGTGGCTTTGCAGCGTCACACACTCACTCATCTCACCCTCTTCTGACCTGCCAAACATTGTAATTCCCTTTACTTGCAACAGTGTACCCTGGCTTTGAGTTTTGGATGAACAACCACAATAAAATGTTCTAAAAATCAGTGGAGCAAAAAGTTTTGAAGGAGGTGAACAAGATATATGAAGGGGCCAATACCTGAGGGGCTAATATGAGAGAAGTTTTGATTTGTATTGAAATTGTACTACTGCTGCAGGAATAAAAAGCTGCAAGTCAGACTGCAATGTGAGTAGTTACTGCAATCCTCATATACCACAAGCACCTCTGAGATGGTACTGAGCAAGTACTGGAACTATTCAGTTTGAGAGAAGTGGAAATGAAGGAAAAAAGATTCCAATCTGTAGAAAACTTCACCTAAAGCAAAGCTAACAGCATGCTGTCTAACTGGAAATTTGACCAAGAAGAAGAGAAAACAATCTATGATTTCAAAAAGTACTGCTACAATTTAAATCACCATAGGTGCCAAGAGATTATTTTTTTTCCTATCCTAGATACTCTGGATCAAAGTTGGGAACATCAAGACTGGAGGCCTGTGGTCTGCAGTGACTATGCACTGGTGGAATCTGCAGTCCCAAGGGATATGGATGAGGTAAGGAGCAAAATTAGGATCCAGAACTTCACCTTAGAAAATTCCCAGCTCTTCAAGGAGATAGTGAACAGGATTCCCTGGGAGACTGCCCTCAGGTCCAAGGGAGTGGAACAACTCTTTAATGAAATCTTCCACAGAGTGTGAGACCTGACAAACCCAGGAGCAAGAATCTCGGCATGGAAGGCAAGAGACCAGCATGGCTGAGCAGGGTCCTGTTGGAAATATTAAAGAGAAAGAAGCTAATAAAGAGATGAAGTTCTGTTTTGTAGGGATGGGGTGAGAAAGGCCAAGACGAAACAGAAGCTGAAGCTGACCAGGGATGCAAAGACATCTGAAAGGGCTTAAATGGGTTTGTTATCCAGAAAAGGAAGGACAAAGAAAATGTATCACCCCTGATAAACAAGGCTGGGAAACTTGCAGTGACAGAGGAGGAGAAGGCTGAGATACTCAACAACTCTTTTGTCTCAGTCTTCAAAGGTAATATCTCTTCCCAGACCTTTTGAGTCAGTGTGAGTTACTGACTTGTCAGCATCACTTCTGTGCCTGGGAAGACCATGGAACAGAGCATCCCAGAAGCTGTGCTAGGGCACATGGAGGACAGGAAGGTGATTTGAGACACTAGCACGGCTTCACCAGGGTCGAGTCCTGTCTGACAAACCCAGTGGCCTTCCGTAGTGGCTGACTGCATCCATGGAGAAGGGAAGGGGTGTGGCAGTCTTGGAGCTCTGTAAATCCTTTGACATCCTGTTGGTCCTTCACAACATCCTACTCTCTAAATTGGAGAGAGATGGATTCCATGCATGGAACCTTCTTTGGATCAGGAATTGGTTGTGCAGTCACATCCAGAGGGTCATGGTCGAGGACTCAGAGTCAGAGACAAATGGTGCCCTTAGAGGTCTCTATTGGGACCATTGTTATCTAGCATCTTCATCAGTGATGTAGACAAAGGACATCCTCAAGCAAGCTTCTAGATGACCCCAAGCTGAGAGGTGCTGTTGACACTCTGAAGGATGGGATGCCAGCCAGAGGGGCCTGGACAAGCTCAAGAGGTGGTCTTAAGGGAGTCTCATTAGATTTAAAAAAAACAAGTTCAAGGTGCTGCACCTCGGTCAGGACAATCCCAGAGAGAGTAGAACACAGACATGCAGCACAAGTAGCACACAGATATGTTTTTGTAGCAAGAAGAAACACTTAGAACTGTATTCTAATGAGTATCTGAAGGAGCCTCTTGCCTTACAAGCAAAACTGAAATGGCTAATGAACTTAACTATCTTATTTTATTTTTGTTTGGGTTTTTTGTTTGTTTGTTTTTTAATTCAGGCTTTATTATTCAGCCCGTTTCCTCCCAATCTGCCATCAGCAATAAGCATAAATCAGCCACAGTAGGATCCTTGACACTCACCCTGCCTGCAGGCACATACTGTTCCATACTCGTTGGGCCCATGGCCTTCTCTGAGAAGCTGTCCTGGCAGCCAGTCTCTGGGAAAGAGGTGCACAGACTATAGCTGCATTAGTTGTAGGCAAAGGGTTTGTCCCACTTCCTATGGTGAGGTACAGAACAGATCCCTCTCACAAAAAGGAAAATGACCTGTGGGTAACAGACAGGCACAAGGAGACCGGCAGCTTGACACAGGGGTGGAAACTGTAATGACATCAGCCTTTTTTCCCAAGAAGTCGATAGGTGACAGATGTTGCATGTGAATGTAGATTTCCCCAGGGAGGATAAAGAAAGGGTGAAGTAAACTGAATTCACAGCAAAGAAAGTAAAATTATGAGGCCATACATCAACATTTCAGATTAAAATACGTGTAGAAAATAGCTGTTCCCATAGGGGAGATGTGAGCTGAATGGAGCCTGGCAGTGAAGCAAGAATCTAAGACAATGTCCTTAATATAGAATAGACTCCAAAGAAGCGTGGATGTGGATATCATCCTCATGATTATATGCTCAGTACTCTTTAAAAAGTAAATTTTCAGCAGAGACACGAAATGTAACCACTTTACTGGTTACTAAAGTAACCAGTCATATGTTCTCCTAAAAATACACCCTGTACATGTTAATTTTTGAATGTTGTTCAAAGAAGACCACGTCAGGGCTCAAATATAATGCTTATGTTAGAAAATATGGAGAATAAAAGACTTATTTGAATTAATTTATATTATATAAACATGCAAAAGTTGACTCAGCTCTATCTATTTGCACAGCTCAATATCTGGTTTTCTCTGCCCTTTTGATAACATGTGTATTGCCCAAGAGTAGAGGTGATTGCTGAATGAAGATGGGGTATTTCACAATAGAATATTTCACAGTAGGCATTGCTGCCCTGTTCCTCCATTCCTAAATACTGGAGTTTGGTGTGGACATTGTGGTGCATATTCAATAGAACTATTGGATTTTCCACATTAGAGACATTCTCCAGTCTTTCCCATAATTTGTTAATCTTCTGCCATTTCCATTGGCAGGGAGTTACTGCATAGCAGGACACTGACTGGGGTAACAGAGAAACTTTCAGAAAAAATTTATGTTAAGCAGCTCAAGATTTTAGGAAAATTCACAAGTCTCCAGACTGTACAGATATTCACAGTTTTTTCATAGCTTATGATATGCTAAAGTTCAGTTCACAGTGTTTTGTTGGTTTTTTTAAGACTTGAGATTAAAATTAAAGTAGCTGGTGATTCTAAGTAACTATCCAAACTGCCTGCAAGTTTAAAGATAGCCTCACAGGATCTGGGAGTACGCATGTATGGGAGAGGGGGCAAGAGTGAAAGGAATGTATAAATAAACTCTGGAGTGCTTTTGACAGAACAAAAATTTGAAGAATGCTGACTGTCACAGCAGTAGAAATTAAACCTGCAGTTGAGCTCCTACTTGTGAGATTTAAAAGCCCAAATGGGATTAATAATTTTCCTATCCTATTCTATCTGAAGACAAGAAAAAATAAAACAATAACACATCCATCTCCTTCCACTGTGGCAGTTTCTGTTCAATGCTGCAACAGTACACACATGCAGCACTTTGTGATGACTCTGTGCACAGAGCAGCAGCAGCAGCTGGGCTACCCTCCTTGGGATGCTTTCAACATCAGGCAGTGTGATATTGCCCAAGCCAGCACCTGGGAGAGGAGCAGGATGCTACTGAATACAGCTCTTGCTGGTGCAAAGGCATAAGAACAGACAAACAGACTTTGCATCTACAGCCCTGTGGTTATGGGAAGGGGATTGATGCACACTGGTACCGTTGGATGATTTATCACCCCAAAACAATATTAAGTATTGCTTTTCCTATAGCTGGTACCAGGGCTAGTTAAGGATGATGTACATGGTGCTCTTAATTCTGGTCAGTCAAAAGGGTGACAGGTACCCAGCCTGTAGGACAAGCCATTATATCCCTTCTTACTCTCAGCCTTCTGTGCCACCCTTTGCCTCACCAAAGAAATTGGGGCCATCTGATTGCAACCCTTGGCAAATACAAGGGAGGAAATAAAAGTAACTTGGACTTGCTGGTTCCTTGCTCTAGTTTTATTCTACTTTGTGCTTAAAAGATTACAAATGTATTTGCTTACTAATCAAAATAAAGATTTTTAAAAGGAAAATGCAGCATTGTTAAAGTGACTTTGGAAGTTTATTTGTAAAGAATTCTGGGAAATGTGAATACAAAAGCCTCTAGTCAAAAAGCTTTATAGTCAAGTGCTGACCACAAAGTCTGCCATCAAAGACTGCTCTCCAAGTAGCATAAATCTAGTTTAATACCCATGGTTTGGTGGAGCTACTCCAGTTTTACACAGCAGTAACTGGGAATTGAACCTAGATCTTTGCCTTTAATTTTGTCCAAAAATGGGAAAATAGAAAAAGTATGCTTTCAACAGGTAGTCCCACAGGAATTCAGAGGGTCATCATATTGAATAATTTTCCCAATTGCTCCCCATGACTTTCCACAAAACAAACAAACAAAAAAAAAAAAAAAAAACCCAAACAAACAAAACCGACAAAAAAGCCCCCAACCCAAACCAGCAGCAGTTCAGTTTCTCAGTGTTGTGTCAGCTCAGTTATCAAGAGAAAAATAACGCAGATTTTCCTATACGCATGAACATAGGTGTGAAACACCTGCACTGTGAGACCTTTTGATAACTTGCTGTACAGTAGTACTATGGAGAAGAATTAGTTATTTTCAAAAGCTTTTTAAGTGTGTAGGTGAATTATGACAGCCATCACATTTATAATCACTGTAAAAAGACTTAATTAAGGAGTTAATAGCAGAACTGCAGGTATGGACTCTTTGATCTTTGCAAAGACTGAAGGCTCAGGTACAGATTGCAGTGCAAAGGCACAGTGCTGAGGGATTCTGTGATCAACATCTAGTACCCAGGATGTGGTTAGAAGTCTCAGCATCCTTCAGAGTAGTGTGTTAAGTGTAAGGGCTTGTCTGTATAGGGACTTACCCCTGATTAACTCCATGTGTGGACACTCCCATTCCAGAATAGTGGGTGGAGAACAAGTCCTTAAGCTGGAGAAGCATTTTCTCCCACTCTGTATTATCCTTGGCCATGACCCCAGTGATGGTTTTGGGGACATCTGCTGAGGAAGCTGAGGATAAACTGGCAAATGAAACAAGGATTGCCTCCCCAGACAGCAGAGAGGGCCCATGGTCTGGGGTGCTCTCTGAAACAAAGCCCTGGCATGATTGCTTTTACATACAGCAATATGGCAAGCTTCCCCTGGAAGGAAAATTGGAATCAGCTGTGTCAACATATGCCATAAATAGAATACTTTTCGCAGGAAAATAGCCAGCAAAAATAGAGCACACTAATCTTCAGCCCAATATTTGCATATTACTAATGCCAGAAAAAAAAGCATTAAAAGGGACAGTGGAAGAGGATTATTCTACTTAGAAGAGCAAAGCATTAAGAAGGATGTTGACCCTGGTATTAGAGATCTACAAACCTGTGCAAAGAAAAAACAATTTCATGACAGTAGATGAAAATTCAAGAGCAGCAGCATTATGGTTATTTGGAATAGCTTGAATCATTGTAATCCTGAAGAGTCTAGCTGGGAATCCACCCACTGTGGCATTTTGCCAAGATGAATGTGTGCATCTCAAAATACTTCAGGGAGACAGCTTATAAAAGTGATTGAGAAAGAGACTAAAGTGTTTTATTAGAAACTCTTTCTTCTCCTAAGACTGTGGAAAGTAACTGGCGAATTCCCAAAGGAAAGACACAGCTCAGCCCAGTGCACTGGCACTGGCAGGACTGTATGGCTGTAACCATCCTGAGTTTAGTGTTTGCAGCATGCATTACTGGCTGTTTTAATCACCATTGCCAGAGCAACACTTGGGCAGGCAGCTGAGCACACCTTAGAGCAGCTGTGCCGTGTTATTACGGGAATGCTTGCTGCAGTGGAGGGAAGTGAAGGGCAAGGTCACATCATTTTGAGAGGCTCTTTGTCTGGTTGCAGTACTGAGGTCTACACATCCATAAATCGTTCCTTTCCTGTGTTGCAGGGTGAGACATACAGAAAACAAGTAGGCTGTTTTCATGAAATATTTTCATAGGGAATAAGATTTCTGTTTCTCCCATGCACTGTAGAGAAACAGGAGCTGCTTAAAAAAGTAAGGCAAGCAGATGACTGAGCTTGCCTTACTCTTCTGTCTCAAGTAGTTTTATCACCTCCTTGCAGGCATATCTCTTTGTAAATAGATTGCTTTTATTGTTGTGCTGAGCAGCAGCAGAAGAAGAATGTAGATTTGCAGGGAAGGCAGGGAAAGAGTAGTCAGCCTACCAGTGGTGTTGATGCTGACTGATATCAAGGGTCAGTTTCTTACAGATCTAGTGGCAGGCTTGAAAAGCTTATGCATTTGGTAGAGCAGCCACAGTATTACCCAATTTAAAGATAATAATAGCCTGTGTTGAATTCAGTAGGCTGTGATTAGGTATAGCCTAATAATCAGTCATTTTAAGTAACTCACCTTTTTATACATCTAATGCTCCATCTGCTTGGGAATTAAACACATAAAAAGGCAATTCCAGCTGCCTGTTCCTCACTTGTAGTGTTTTACTAATACAGTGCATTTGGATATTTTAGTGTCTAGATTTAAAGAGTCTGTGCAAAGTTTGCTGCTTGTCAGTGCTTTAGCACTCATCGGAGGCACACAGTGCCATTTCAATTTACACTGTGTGACTGTGTGGGCCTGGGGGTCTGAGCATGAGCAGCTGGAGTCAGCCCTGGTCACTGGGCTTCTGTGTCCACGGGGCCAGCACCTGGGGCAAGTGAGAGTGGGATCATTGCAGGTGTCAGGTGGGACCCACTGGTGAGTAGATTAAGTGGCTTGGGGGCCACTCTGGGGCAAGTTTCTTCTTCTTGTTACTGGAGCAGGTGCTAGGACTTTGATCTGATATTACCAGATTTAGTTTACATTTATAATGCTGTACTCATGAATGTGGCTTATTTCTAATTTTTGTTTCATGGAGACATTTTTGATATATAGTTAACAGGAAATGTATAGAACGAGGGGCAACAGCTGAAAGAGGAAAGATTATTATTTTTTTAAACTGAAAATTTTAATTTTTTTTTTTTTATTATTTTATTATTATTTTAAACGGAAAGAGGAAAGATTATTTTTAGGAAGAAATTCTTTACTGCGAGGGTGGTGAGACACTGGAACAGGCTGTGGATGCCTCATCCCTGGGAGCTGTGGATGCCTCACCCCTGGGAAGTGTTCAAGGCCTCATTGGGTGGGGCCTTTGAGCAGTGGTTTAGTAGGAAGGAAGTGTCCCTGCCCATGGAAGGGGAGTTGGAATGAGAAGATTTTCTCAATCCCTTACAACTCAAACCATTCTGTCATTTTGTGATCCAGTGGCTGTTAGTCCTACATTGCAAAGCTAACAGAGGAAAAAAAGGCAACTGCTGAAGGAATATTTGACCTAAGGAATATTTTCTAGATAACAGGAAGAGAAGGTAAATCCGTGAGTGAATGCATTTGATTTTAAGACGTGTTTTTTAAAGGCTTTTTGTAATTCTTTTGAACCTCTGGTGACACAGAATCACAGAACAGCCTGAGCGGGAAGGATCATCAAGTCTAATTCAAAAGTGAATGAGTTGGAAGTGTGAGTACAGGGATCAGACCCACAACTTTGGCACTATTAGCACCATCCTCTAAGCTATTGAGCTAGTCCCAGTGTAGTTGATGGAAATGATCTCATTTCTGCATGGTTTGACCTAATGACACTGTATTGACAGCAATAAAGACAGAGTAGAAAAAGACAGGTTTTGGATTTATTTAACTTTCTTTAAGGGGGGGCAAGTTGATTATGTCTAAAATGTGTTTCTCTTCACTAGTGCTATAAAGGAGCCCAGGATTATTTGTTCATCTGAAGACCTGCTCATTGTAGGCATCGAATATTCAACTTGCCTTGGAGGAAGAGGTTTACATTTCATGCCATGTCTTTAGTGAAGCTGAAGAGGTAGCATGTACAGAATTTGATAACAAGCAAGGAAAATACCATAATGGAGGTCAAATTTCTTGGTTTTATTAAGATCTGAAGAAAGAATATGAATCCTGAATTATACTAGAGTTTCCAAACTGTGTAGCCATATGAATGTGTTTGAACTCCTTTCTTTTTCCTTTTTTTTCCATATCATACAATTTCTTTACAATGTCCAACAGTTATACTTCTTTACTAGGCTCATTAGGAGTTCCAGATATTTTTATTTAAAAAAATAAGCTTGCAATGAAACTGCATTTTATTGACATTTAAAATTTTTCCTTGGGAAAAAAGCCTTTTTAACCTAATTATCCTTTATTTTCTGGAAGGCATTTTCTGTTGTGACTCGAGCTACTAGAAATTTTTCTGGCTAGATATAGAGTTTGCATAATATTAATTGGTCCATCTGTACTTGATTGATATCACAATGGAGCCCTTTAGAGTAGCTATTATTTCAGCCTGACTGTATTTAATATTTTATGTGGCAATTCCCAGAGTGAAACAATGAATGTGCTTCTGAAATGCTTGGCTTATATTCTGTGCTTTAGAGGATGCACAGAGAAGCATCTTGCTCATAACAAGAAGCCACCTCAAGAGAGGTTCATGCTAATCATAGCCAGAATATATTTACAATGTAATAGCAAAGATAATCCCAGGTAAGGAGTAGAAACCAACCAATGCTCTTGGAAAGCTCTCACCCTGTGATGCAGTTGGTATTGGAGTGTTTCACACAGTTAGCAGCAGTTTACAGCACAGCATGGAAACCTTGCAAGAATGAGATATCTCAAACCTGGCAGTTCACCAGCTGTCAGTAGGCAGCCCTCTCTCCTTTACTGTTAATTTGCCCCTGCATCTGAATGCACTGATTTCTTGCCATCTTCACAAAAGTGTCTCTAAGGTGCTGGGGTAATCTTAGATTTTATGAAATTGACCACACTGGGGATACTTGGCTAAAAAAATTCCTTGACTGCAAAACTTCCATGAGAGATCACAGAATTCTAGAATGGTTTCAGCTGGAAGGGACCTTAAATATCACCCATTTCCTGTTTTGCCACCACAGGCAGAGATTCCACACACTGGGTCAGATTGCCCAGGGCCCCATCCAACCTGGCCTTGAGCATTTCCAGGGATGGGTCACCCACAATGTCTCTGGGAAACATGTTCCATTGCCTCACCATCTTCTGAGTAAAGAATTTCTTCCTAATATCTAATCCAAATCTCTCCTCTTTCAATTTAGAAACATTTCCCCTTGTTTTGTCACTATCTGCCCATGTAAAAAGTTCCTCTCCCTTCTTTTCATAAGCCTCCTTTAAGTACTGAAAGACCTCGACAGGGTGCCCCCAGAGCCTTCTCTCCTGAGGCTGAGCAACCTCACCTCTCTCAGCCTGACTCCAGAGGAGAAATGTGCCAGCCCTCTGATCACCTTGCTGGCCTCGTCTATGCCCTGCTTGTGCTGGCAGCCCCAGAGCTGGGTACAGCACTCTGGGTGGGGTCTCACAGGGACAGAACAGAGGATGGAATTCCCTCCCTTGGCCTGCTGCTGATGGATGCAGTGCATGGATGCTGGTGCTTAGGAGACAGCCCAGGACACGTTTGGCTCTCTGGGCTATGAGTGCCATGGAAGGGCATGTGCAGCCTCTCACCCACAGCATCCCCAAGTCCTTCTGGGCAGGGCTGGTCTCAGTGACTTCTCCAGTCTGTGCCCATGTCTGGGATTGCCCCAAACCAGGTGCAGCTCTTTGCACTTGGCCTGGTAAGACTTCACGAGGTTCTTGTTAGTTCATTTCTTAAGCTTGTCCAGGTCCTTCTGGACTGTGTCCTGCTCTTCTGTTGCCAGCTGCACATGTCAGTTCGGTGTCATCTGTGAACTTGATGAGGGTGCTCTTGATCCCACTGTCTGTGTCATTGATAAAGATATTAAAGGCACCAGTCCCAGGACAGAGCCCAGAGGGACACCACTCTGGGACATACAGCCATTAACCACAGCTCTCTGGCTGGGTCCATCCAGCCAGTTTCTTATCCACTGAACAGCCCACCTTCCAAACCTGTGTGTCTCCAATTTAGAGATAAGGATGCTCCTTGGACCACATCAAAAGCCTCACAGAAGTCCAGGTAGATGGCATGGGTCAGTCAATGGATGGTTGCTTTTTCTACTCACAAAAACAGGGTTACTGTTTTTCATATGTGTGAGGAATTATCTTCAAAAACTGCAGTTAATTCTGTATGGCTCAAAATATACACAACACTAGAGAACAAGAGAATCTCCCCTTGTTTCCTTCTATGCTTACAAGGACTTGTGACATAAGTTGGTTTTATTTAAGTTGGCCCAAAGATTTGTTCACTAACAGGTTGGTTAATTCCATGTTTTATGTTCACAGGAATGCCAGAATACCAGTCTCTGTGACCAAGGAAGGCAGGACTGGAGCTGTCATGCTCCGAGACCTCTTTCATTCAAGCTTCTGCAAGTTTTTAACTAAAACATGTCACTCTCCTACGTAATTGGTTCCTGGCAATTGGGTATTTCTGGCTGGAGTATTGAAAGCTGCAGAGTTTTCCTTTTAGAAATGTAACTGTAGCAGTTTCCAAGGAAATAATTTGCTCATAAAACTCATCAGGAAAATGACAGTAGTACCTAATGTGTTTGCACATCTTTCAGCTGGTGTCTGTATTAGCAATTTTCTTTGAGGAGATTTTGTTTCTCTATTTACAATGTGCTGTGTTTTTCCTCCAAGTTGTTGATGTGTTTATCAGATTTCCTCCAAAGGGAACTAAGTCAGATGCTCCAGTCCCCTGCCTGATGGCATCAGTAAGTTCCATACCCATCCATGAGCCTTATCCCCAAGGAAGTACACAAAGGAGACACTTCCATGTCACCACCATAAATAATTTAATTTTTTTTCTCTCGTGTTGCATATTTATAATTGTTAAAACACAAGCTCAGGTGTTTCTATTTTGAAGACCAGGTTTAGCCATGCATTTAAAGACTGGTGCTGGATCTGAATTTGTGGACAGCTCAAAACACTCTTGTGGTTCAGATAAAATCAGTTTTTGGAAGCTCGGCTGCTTTACAATGAAGTAGAGTTAGTCCTGCTGTTTCTGCCATAGAAAGGGAAGAGTCACGTCCTTTTCTTTCTCATTTTGTTTCTTTCCAATACTACTGCAATACCTGCGTTTCCCAGAAACATCATGACTGCTTCCAAGCTCTGGCAGTGTGTGGTCGGGAAGTCAGTTTTGGTTTGTATGTGGAGGATAAGGAAAGCTCCAAGACTTCATGAAACAGCTACCATGACACACAGAAAGTTTGCTAGGGAGTCCTGAAACTAAAACTTTGTCTGCATGAGTAACTTATGCTAGCATATATCATTTTTTTTTTCCATAGAATCACAGAATCATCAGTGCTGGAAAAGGCCATCAAGATCTCCTATCCCACCATAATCACCCTAAACCTGTGTGCCACATCCAGGGGCCCCTTGAAACACTTATAGAAGTGGTGACTCCGCCACTTCTGCAGCCCAGGACAGATTTGTCATCCTTCAGATTGCCTCCTAACAGGTGTCAGAGGTACAGGCAGGCTGGACAGCAGTCTGTGTTTAGTGATTCAGCCACACCACTTCTTGCCTCCTTCAAGTATTGGGTGTAGAACAGGCCCTGAAAAAAGCCCCAGAAAATATCAGCCAAGATGACAAGGAAGAAAAATTGTCTCTAGCTATCAAAGTGAAAAAACAAGGGTTTTAAAAACTTTAATTGATGCTGAGTAATCTTCAGTATTACAAGAGCATTTCAGCTCATTGTCTGTGTTTCAGATAAATGTGAGAGGCAGAGGGAAAAATGAGTGAAATAGAAACAAAACTCCAATTTTTTTGTTTTTAAAGAAGACTCAAGGAAACTTTATACAAAAAACTTTTCAATGAATCAAAAAATTGGGTTATTAATGAAACAGAATTTATTAAAAAATTTATTCTTTGAGTTTTGAATAATATTAGTGTATAAAAGCATACATATTGTAGAGAATTATTTTCAGTGCTCATCCTGAAGAAAAAAAAGCTCTAACACCATCCTACAAAAAGTGAAGGTATAGGAAAAGCAGAGTGGGACCTTCTCAGAAGTGCACAGCCAGAGCACAATGGGCAAAAAGCAAATATCCAAATGGCATTTTGGATGTGTAGGAACAAGAAATCCTCTCAATGAGAGTGATTAAGCACTGGAACACATTCCCAGAAAAGCCATGAAATTACTCTCCTTGGAGAATGTTAAAAGTCAGCTGATAACACCCAATACTTTCAGAGATTTCCTTGCATCAGGAAAACCTGCAACCTGCATTAGTCTAACTAGCACATTTTTACTTTTTTAGACCTAAATGTGACTTTTTTTGGTTACAAAGCATAAGCCAACAGATGGAGGCAAGGATCCAGGCAGAGGCTTGGGTATAACCCTGTGTTTACTGGATCTCTGTCTTTGAAGAGTAGGGTTTGCCATCAGGCAAAGCCTCCTCTGCTGTCAGGAGCTTGTGAGTTACTGTGAACAGCAGAGGGACATATTTTTCTGTATTAATTTCTTATTTCTTATTTTCTTTAAAATTCTGTAAATATTATAATCCTTCATGAGAAAATAAATAATTATATTTTAACAGTATCTTAGTCTTTTGAGGAGAAAAAACAGCTTTGATTTGAAATAGATTTTTTTCTTTTGAGTCACAAAAAAGTAAAAAAAGAGGGTAAGCTACATGGCAGAACAGTTTTCATTGTTTTTGCTAACTTCAATTCAGAGACTGCTTTGTGTGCTTTTTTTACCTTCAGTAATAAGCAGTTAAGATGTTGCATATTTTAAACATATTTTCTATCAGGAAAAGGGAGGAAATTGAACTGGAAAGAGAGAAAGGGAAAAAAAAAAGAGATTAAGAAAAATCCCAAGATATTAGACTTTTTTCCAAATCCTTAAGAATTCCTTTTTGCTAGGATACTTACACAATATATCCTTTTGAAGAATTACATTGTTTGTGAATAATTTATGAAAGGGGATCTTAGATTAAAGCATGTTGAAATATTAATTGGAAGGATTTCAGCCAGCTCTGACAAATAGCCTTTAGCTTCATAATGTTCATTAGAGTCTGTTTAGTTATCTAATCAGCAAGAGCAGTGAAACAGATTCCATTTACATGCCAGGAAGGCAAAGGGGGAATAATTCAGTGCCGGGATGCTAAACACAAGTGCTGCCCGGAAACACATCTACAAAAGTAACTGGCTAAATTCATGGTAATGGTCTGTATTTTAAAAGAAAGGGGGTTATCTCCTGTTGCAAGCAACATTAATTTTCCCTGTAGAGGTCACTTCTCAAAGTGTTTGGCCACACTCCCCTGCTGTTCAGCAGCAAATCTCTGGAAGAACTCTTCAGCAGGCCTAGGAATACATGGTGTCTGTGTTCCCTGCTTCCTGCTTTTGTTACGCTTAAAGCTAAATTGCTGCTGGACTCTTTCCAATCACAACATACTGTAGTGTACTGGCAGCACTCTAAGAATTTGGTTTGAAAGCCAGAAAAACTGGAAAGGATGACAGGCACCTGTTTAGGGGCAGATCTGACATCTGAACTCGCTGGTACCACAACATTTTCAGAGAAAAAATTTCAGGCCTTAGTCAACCACAGTTAAACACAATTCAACAAAATCTTTTCCCTGCATGCTTACTTAAGTGCCTTGCTGGGTAGCAAACACTTCAATGGGTGCTTGGAATTTGTGATAAAGTACATTTCAGAGAGATTCATGTTCAGATAAAGATAGGTCTACTCAAATAGAATATTCTTCCTTATTATCTGTGTGATTAATGATGCAGGGATAGAATATGCTGTGACTTGAATGATCCCTGAAGGAACTGTGAGACTTGCAGGAAACCAGCAAGGGAAATGTGCATCAGCTCTAAGCTATGCATGACGTTTCCCTCTGAATTAAATAGCTGAAAGTGTACTTAAAAGAGTTTTCCTTGGGGAATTTTATGAATAAGAATGAAGATCCTAGGCAGCTTATCTTAGAAGCAAAATATTCTGTCCTGGACAGGAAGAAATAATATTTACTTTTGCTTCTTTGGATTTGACACTCTGGTGCTTATTGACTTATTTCACTGGGAATTTTATTCAGCTTTTAACGGCAGGAAAACAATTTCACAGTTAGCACTAAACATACACAGGATTTTAGAAAGGAAGGGTAATGGTTATTTCCTACCTCTGTACAAAATCCTTTTGAAGTCAGTCCTTCTCTGTTATAATCTGAAAGCTTTTCCTCTGAGATCGTAAGGATTTTCTTGAAGGGACAGGCCTGCAGTTCTTCAGAGAGAATAAGAATATTAATTCTGTAACTGAAGTGCATCCAAATTTGAAGCCATGTTCTTGAATGCCATTAAAAGGAAAATTAGGATGCAAATATTGGCTAAGTTAGGAACCACTATTTCTGCACCTTTGATTTCATTCTGATAGTAGCTGACACAGTTACATCAACTCATCACTCTATTCTTTTGCTGTCAGTGTGAAAATTCAGTCAGTAAAAATAAAAAGTTTCAGCAGAAATATGGTCAATGTGCCATCATATGAAGTGTGAGGGTAGATCTCTTTTTACTGAGTAACAGAAATCTTTTTCTAGAGGCAAAAGAGATAGATGTACAACCAAATACAGTAAATTAAACTACATATCATCATTCCCTCTTTATAATGTACATTTCAGTAATGCTGCAAAATGCACAGCAACTGTAAAGTTCATTGAGGAGGAAACTAAGCATTCACCACATAAGTTTACTGCAGCTTGTTACCCGATTCTCCATCCTTGCAGAATGGCTTTTGGAAAGCACAAGACTTTATAACAGTGTCCTATATTGATTTCTGCAGTGGTGTAAATTAAATCCCAAAGAAATGTGTTTGAAAACATTCAGTGTTTCTTGCTTCACATAGAAACATCATCAAGAAGACAAAAATGTGAGCATCTGCTGTTGAGCTGCAGAAAGGAGCAATCAGTGCATGAACCTTGGTGGAAGAGCAAAAGTCATGGCAATGAAATAATGGAAGACAGAATTAAATCAGGCTCAAATAGCTTGGATCTGTTGACAAGATGTTGAGGATGTTGGTTTGCTGGAGCTGATGTTCCAGACTGATCCCCAAATCTCACTGCTATACTGTGACCAATGTTTCAGTTGCCAATCTAGAAACAGTTTTATAATTTCCCTGTGTAACACATTATAAATACAGTGTTAATGCATTTGTAGAATTGTGAAAGTGATGGACACTAAGTTACTGAACTTTTAATAAGAATTCCAAATCGAGGGAAAAGTAACTGGTCTTTACATATTATGCAGTTCCTGCTTTTAAAATGAGTCAATGAAAGGCTGCAGGCTCAGCAATTATCATGTGCAGCCACTGGTGTTTGCTTCTGAACCTGATAAGAGGCTACCCAGCAAATTGTACAGTGAGATTCCTGGATTTCTAGACACCTGTGGAAGAGATACAGACTCTTCTGATTATGGTGAGCATGTTGCCTGAGGACAGAACAAAAGGATGCATGAAGGACTCAGTGATTTCCAGGCTAATTGCTAAGTGAATGCTAAAAGGAAGGTCAGAATTTTTCACAGACTGCTGCTGTGTGTGTGCTTCACACAGTGGGTCTCTCTATAAAACTCAGCCTCTAGAAAACACCACTGTATTTCCTCTTGTTCTTGAGGGGCATAAATTTAATGTCATAATGGGTGTTAAATGGTATTTTCTGAAGCTGGCTGGTTTGGGATTCACAAAAATAACTTTGCAATTTGACAGGCAGAATTTTGTATCACACTAAAGCAAGCAGTATTTGACTACTATTTGCCAGCAATTCTCAAATGGGTATGTATTTCTACAACTCCAAAACCTCTAGAATCTCTGAAATGAAACTATGAACAGGTACTCAATACTGAAATGGAAAAGTGTGTACATTCTTAAGATTTCTGTTATTCCTCCTATTATATCAGACCTCCGGAAGTTTCCTGCTAGCAATGGCAGAAATTCCCTTACCCCAGCATTGACCCAGGCTGAAATTTTCCATAGTACTTAACATGCTGCTACATATTCTCATTTTCCTACAAGTACATGCTCTGGGTTTCAAGTGCTTGTTAAACACAGCCAGAGTAACTTCGTGGGGAATCATCCCAGGAGGACCTCTGGAAGCTTGAAACAAAGAATTCAGTCTACAATGGGGGCTTCTCTCAGAGTTTCCCAGAATAATGAGCAGTACACATGACACAAAGGATTTCTATGGTTTGAATGCTGCCTTTTTACCAGGAAGTGAGTTGGAAAAGGCTTGGCTTATTTATAAATAAAACATAAATGTTTGAATGCTTATGTGATCAACAGCATGACTTGCTTGAAGTACAAGACTGTAAAGGTCAGTTCTAATTCTCCTTTCCCTCACATCATAGAACAACACTGATAATGTCAGCATTTATAACATTTTTAAAGTTTTGAAAGAAAGCCAAGATCAATATCATGACTGCCTTCTCATGCAATGTCTTTCATGATAGGATATTGCTTAATGGTGATCTCCTGTTCTGGCTTCTGCTATCCCTTAAATAATGTTGACAATAATGGCTTTGTTTTTTGGAAGTACCCCAAATTTTGCTTGCATTTACAGATTCAGCCAGAAGGAAAAAGTGTGGGCCTGGTTCTTCTCTCTCTTCTCACTTTTTTACTGACCGTGGAAGAACTGATCTCACTGACTTACTTTGGAGCTAGCCCTGACTCAGCCAAGCCCTACAACACTAAAATTCCATTACACGGGAGATCCTCTTCCTGTTCACAAATTAAACTATAAGCACTTAATCAAGTCTCACTAGAGGCCCAGGCAGGTAGGAGCAAGAAGTTACTAAGGTGCCAGAAATTAAGACCAATCCAGGGAAGGATGAGCAGAGCACTGCTACACACTAACACATCATTGGGAGTCATAAACCCACTTGCTTGATCTGCAAACAGTCATGGGGTGCTTTTTGCCATGAAACAGATCATACGGGGGAAAAAATGTGTTCCCTCCTCCTCCTACTAACATTCTTGATTTTCAGGAAAACTGTGGAGTCCAAAGCCCTGATGGTGCTCCTGAAGGCTTAAAGGACCATGCTTGAGGCAGCCAGGTGGTTCACTGAGAGGGGAGCATGCCCAGCCATCATTGCTGGCCACGGGACAGCAATGAAGGGAGGCAGATGTTTCAGCTCACCAGACCCACAGTGCTTTGTGCTTGCTGAGCTCTGTAATCCTGACAGAACTCCAGGCACCATTTCCTCTCTCCACCTTGAGCCTCTCTCCAGGTTTTAGCCAGTTACCAGTCACTGTCTGCTTCCAGTGGAGAGAAGCTACCTGTGGATTAACCTCCCCTGCTTCTACCTTGCTGCAGCCCTGCTCTTCACTGAAAGCTAACCTCTATGCCATGGTTCACAGTGCAATTCCCTAAAAACCTTTCTGGGTTTCAGCCAAGTACATTGCAGACTGAACTGGTTTTACCCCAGCCAGCATGGGAAGCACTCATCTCAATTGTGTGGCAGTTTGAACATTTTGTGGTTAGATCAGTGTGAAACAACAGGTGAAATAAAGCTGGGAGAGGCCTTTGGCAGAATTTTAGCTGTGCTGTGTCAGGTACTTTAATTGTATGTGGGCAAGCGCTGATGTAATCCAGAACAAGAAGATTATGTACAAACCAAACAGTTAATATTTTACCAGGGCATGCTTGACTGACCCCTATAAATACAGTAACAAACTTTAAGGCACTCTTTCTCAATCTTGTTTACAGTGGATTCTTTTTTTAAGTTATATCCAATTCATTAAACAAAAAAATCTAACATTTAACTCAAGCTGAACTACCAACCACTCCCTCTATGGGAAAATATTTCAGAACAGACACAGTGACACCTACAGAAGCCACTTCCTTCTATAACCAGAAAACGTTTTGGCCAGCAAAGACTTAGGCCCATAGAGCACACCCTGCAGTCCTTATTCTTCTGGAGCCCCCACGGGTTCACCTGAGAGACCACAGCATAATTCCTTTCTAGGATAAGTGGGAGGACACACCTTCACCTTGCCCAGGTACAGGCTAGGAATGCAGCTGGGTCACACCTCTGGGAATACTGGCACTCTCATTGGCCCAGCATAGGCCTGAAGGGAAACAGGGGATGGCAGAAAAGGAAAGATCCAGGAAAAGGATAGAAAAACACACAGCCTGTGAGAGAGAGAAGCAGCAAATAAACATGCAGCATGCAGACACAGAGTCCAAACTGAACCAGATCTGTTCACATGTCTTTTTCAGGTTGAAACTACAGCTGGCCTCAGGGAAGAGCCAGTCTCAAGAGAAACAAACTATTTTAAACTGCCCTCGTGCTCCTGCCCTTTCACAGTGAGTCACACTGTTCTGCCTGCTGCCAGCTTCAAGGCTCAATTCCCTGCTAGGACTTTGGTTGAAAATGCCTAGAGGCCACACATACCTACTGACAGTGTGCCCACCTTGGCTCCTAGAGAAATTGGAGGCTGGGAGGGATTGGAGTATCCCAAACTATTGAAAAAAAATCCCGAGAAAGGAAAAAATAAAACTGAAATGAAAAGGCTGCTCGGAAGTGCAAAGTGCAATGTCAGCACTGTGCTTGCCTGTTGGGCCAGCAGAGGTAGGGGATGCAAATGACTCCCAGCCACAGTGGGAGTTTTTACTGAAAATGTGAATGGCATAGTTAGAGCTGGACCGTAAAAAGTAACCAAAGCAGTACTACCCTGAGAAAAACAAAGGCAAGACCTCAACTGTAGAATTCCTTTCATGGTGTGTGTCTGGGTAGAGGACAATTTGAAGTCAGATTTCACATCACCCTTTACAGTAGGAAGTATTTTTCAGTTAAGTCCTGAATGGGGCAGCATCAGTCACATGGTTGGTTCCTGTTGGAGCATTTGTTCTGAAATAATCTCCTGTAGAAATGGTGGTACATAAAGAGCTGAAGCATGGGTATGCCAAAAAGCAAGAAAATGAATGTCCTGACTCTTATGGTACAGCTGCCTTTGCATGCAGTCCGTCTCCATCAGTGGTTATACAGTTGCCACTGTTTAATCATCTTCTAAATTCTGTCAGGTTTTGTTACTGTACAAATCTGACCTCATCCTGGTCCCCTGCCAGTGCCAAAGAGCTGCTCTATTTACCCACTGCTGACGCAACATATAAACTCAAAAGGTTTGCAGTAAGATATTTAAGATGGAGGGAGAATAAAAACCAGTGCTAGTACAGCAACTTATGCTGTACTACGGAGTTTAAGGTAGTTTGCCAGTTTAATAAAAAAGCAAAACCCCTTTTGGAGGGCTTACTCAACTTATGGAAAGTTCCGAGGAGCGCCAGAGCCCTGGGCTGGGATCAGGAAAGTTGCAACAAGCCCTCCCCTAACCCTCAACTGCAGCATTAGTCCTGCTGCTCGCAGGCCCATAGCCTCAAACAGCCAGGAGGCACAAGGAAAGGCTTTGAGCTGTGTGTAAATACAGGCTAAATGCAGGCTCTGCAACACTGCTTTTACATGTGTTTAATTAGATTGAGTAGATAAATGTGCAGTTGCATCCTGGGGAGTACAGGGACGGAGCCTGTACAGCAGGGACAGAACATCAGAGTGGTCTTAATGGAGGTCTAATGTCTTTATTAAGTCCTTAATTTTTCCATAATAATTTAGTTCTCAGGATGCTTGTGTAAGTATCCTTCTTTGAAGATTATGACCAAGAACTCAGTATGGTGTGACTTTTCTTTCAGAAATATTCTCAGAGTGGTAAGTGGATGGCTTTTTTGTTTGTTTGTTTGTTCTGATTTGATTTGTTTTGGTTTTGCTGTTAATTTTATTTTTTCTTGGTTTGAGTTTGCTCTCAGGGTTGCTTGGTTCCAGCCATATATTTTTTTTTGGGACGTGGCATACTGGAAATCCACCACACTTCAGGATAAACAGAACAAATGAAATATCATAACTGGTTTTATGTGTGTGCAATATGTGGTAGCTTTCATTAAGAGGGTGTGGCTGAGCTGCAGGGCATCTGGCTGCTTTGTTTGCCCAGTTTTAGCTCTACTTCACAGATTCAGATAAAATCACGAAGAGGAAGCAAAGCCTGCTTTGGGACCTGGGCATGCTCAGCTGGGGTAGCCCAGGGTACACCGCAGCCATGGTAAAGGCCTTTTTGGGTCACAGCCAGGCAGTGCCAAGCCTGAGAGATGTCCAGGGAGCAAGCTGGCCTCCTCAAGACCCGGGAGAGGCTCCTTGCAGTTTATTAGAAAGCCAGCAAACTGCTGGAGGTCGTTAGAGCAAGAGCAGGAAGAAAAAAGGATGGGCATTGCACTGGGAAGAGGGGGAGTAATGGTGGGGATACTTGTTTTCAACGCTCATGCTGGATTTAAAAGCCTCTTGCTTTAATATACAATTGTTAGTTCTTTTGGAGACTAGTTGTCTCTGTATTGGGGGTGGTACTGTAATTATATTTGAACATTGGGTTTGCAATAACAATGTAACATTCTGAATATTCTAATGAGTTTAAATTAACTTTAATACTTGGAAACATAAGAGAAACCTCTTTTTGAGGTTGCTGTGCTTCCAAGAGCTAGAAAGAAGCTTGTGATGAGAGATGAGCAATGCTCCAATGTGCCTATCCCTGCCCCAAACTGAGTCCAGTGCTGAGTCCAGCATTTT
Organism: Serinus canaria; assembly: GCF_022539315.1. Lineage (NCBI taxonomy): Eukaryota > Metazoa > Chordata > Aves > Passeriformes > Fringillidae > Serinus > Serinus canaria. The sequence goes on from NC_066343.1 coordinate 58,975,924, forward strand.
TCAGACATTTTGTTTAACTCATTCAATCCAGACCCTTAGTTCCTGGATCACACAGACTGTCATTCTGCAGCCTCTCCCACCCCAGAAATAAGGCTGCACCACTCAGCCCTCTTTCCCCCCAAGCCTTCTTCCAGACTCAGTTCCAGTTAAGTCTGTCCCAGGTCCTAGCCTGGCTGTCACTTTTGGGTTCCCCCACTGCTACCTACCAAGACACCTCTGGTGGGCTGCTCTGACAAGGTGTGCATAGAGGAGGCTCCAAGAACCAAAGGTAGAGTACAGGCAGAAAAGGGAAAATGCTATTTTTAGTCATGTCAAATGTCAAAAGATTTATAGCAGGTTCTTTATAAAACTCTGAGATTTCCTGAAACTCTTAAAATTTCCTGTTTGAGCAACACCTTCCACAGAAGGAAGAATCTTTCTGCATCAATTTATGTATAGATCATATGCCAGCCACCTATCTTAGCTTGGCAAACTTTTCCTTCAGTGCAACTTCTAGTAAAACTTTATGTTAAACAGAAAGGAAAATGTTTTATTGATGTCATAAACCCCCCACTTTTTTACTTCAAGCCAAACCACAGTAACTTCATAAAATGAATTAATTTTCCATAATGCATCAGAGGTGCTGTGACCAATAGAGTAGAAAATAATCTGTTGTAAAATTCTGACATGAAAATCACAAAAAGAATCAGAGTACACGTAATCTGTCTGATAAGTAGCATAATATTTGTTATGTGTCATAAAAATTTTGAAGTAAAAAATTACACCACAAACACTATGTGAATTTAACAAAAGCCATAATGTGTATGGCTGGTAAATAATTTATTTTATTATAGAGAAGTTTTTCTGTTGTTGCTGTCATTTTAATTATTGTCATCTTATTTTATCAATGTAATACTTTGAACAGTTATTTTTCTGATCAAATCTTCCTATTGTTCAAACATGTTTCTCACTGGCATCTTGTTGTAAGTCACTGACCTTTTTACTTGTTTTGACTCTTTTTAGGAGTGTAGGAATATGATGAATGATTAACCTCCTTCTGATGTTATCTTACTCCACACAATTCAACTAGATTATTAGATTTTTCTTTTCTCCTTGCTAACAAGAAAGAAAAGGAAAGGAAAAAAAAACTTTCAAAATGTTTTCAAAATGTTTTCAAAATGTTTTCAAAATCCTTGAAAAGTCCTGGTGGCTGATCTGCAAAATAGTGAAAAACCTTATCTCTTTTCTGAGAAATAGCAAAATAAAGGTCAAAGATTCAGCAGAAATCATTATACTGAAAGAAAATATATAAAATGCCCACATGAGAAACTTTTCAAGTTTGCCATGTTACCCAGGCTTTCCAGTGATTTTCCTTGATTTTTGTTGTTGTTCATAAATCTGTGAAAGACATTTATCACTCAGTATAAAATCCTTCTGAAATTTCTCCCCTTCCTCTAGAGATTGGAGGCTGCACAAAAATGTGCCAGTGCTCTTCATCATCCATAAATCAAGTGCATTAGCCACAGCTGTTCACGACACTCCAGCTCTTCACCAGGGCCAGTGGTGTCACTCCCAGTGACACACACCAGTCTTATCCTGGGTCTAGTCCCCAAGTTTCCCCCTTTGTAACCACCAACCTGCTCTTGAGAAATACACAAGTCACAGCCTTTCCCAACCCTTCATTCTAGGTTAGCACACAATTGTTGTTCCCAGGAAAACAAAAGGCTCCAGGGATCTTCTTTCTCAGCTCCCTCTAGTGTGTCCGCAGATTACAGAGGTGAAGTCAGTACTACTTTTATATTCTTAGTCCTAAAAACCTCAGCACAGCTGAACTTTGCTCTGTCTTAAAATACTTTTTCTCTCCTTGGGGCTTTTAACACACTTAGTCTTTCAGTTTTACATCAAACCTTGCCTGGACTCCTAACAGTGCTCCTTCAATGAACTCCTTGGCTCAGCTGGAGCCAATGACCTAAGTCCTCTGGCCTGCAGGAAAGGCAGGATTTCAGCTCTCATTCTTGCAAACTCTCTTCATTTTCACTGTACCCCTTCATCTTTATTTTTCATTTCCTATTGCTAATTCCTAAACCTCCTTTACTACTGGTTCATAGAAATTTGTCTCAAATTCTCTATTTCCTTGGCATTTGTAGGTCTTCAGATGCTCTGGTTATAAAGTTTGTGTATGTGCTTGTTGTGGGTGTCTGTGTCTTGTTGCAAATGAAATCATCAGAGCCTTTTTACTGGCTGGGTACACCTAATGCAAAGTTTCACTGCAAAGGTATGTGTTTGCTCAGCTCCCTGAGCCAGCTGACTGCTCATTTTTAACACCATGTGGTGATTATTGTCTTGGGATTTAGGTCATTTGAGGAGAGAACATGGAGAAATGGACACAAACTGGAAGTGGGGAAATTTAGGCTAAATATAGGAATAAATTCTTTACTGTGAGGGGAGTGACAATGGGTTACCCAGAGAAGTTATGGATGCCCCATCCCTTGCATGACAAGGCCAGGCTGGATGACGAGTTGATCAGTGTGGTCTAATGGGAAGCATGGGAGTTGGAACTAGATGATATTTAAGGTCCCTTCCAACTCCTAATATTCTATGATTCTATGTTTTATAAAATAATGTTGCTTATGAATGCAAACAATTCAGGGAACTTTCCTTCTGAATGAAACCTGAACTTCTGATACTGGACCCACTCACATTTTTGGTCCTTGCTGGCCAAGTGATGCCACAGGCACAGTCTCACAGAGTGACCTTTCTCTTTGTTGGAAGGATGCCCATGTCTCCTCTTCTTCATGGCCCTTTAATTGGAGATGATTAAGATGCCATGATTTTGAGAGGACTGTTTGATGTGTGAATTGTTTTGGCTGGCTATCCGCAGGATGATATCGATGTGTTTCCTAATGATTCCTCCTTGGATGTAAAGCAGGAGCTTGCAGTTGTGTTCTGGAATGCAAACAAGTGAAAAACGGAAGGGAAATGCTGCCAGCCTGATTGGTGCCCTGCTGTGTCCTCTGAAAGGGTAGAGGTACAATACAGAAAGAAAGATTGATTCAATCTACCTGCTGGCTGCTGGGCCAGGCTGGGCTGTAAGGAGTTGCTTCTCTAGATGTAGAAAAAATGTTTATTCATGGCAATCTCCACTTAGAATGTACTTGTTATCTTGAAATATGCCAAGCTGGGAAGCACTGCCCTTCCTGTTTTTTCTACATGCATTTACAACATAGTGAGGTCCTAAACTTTCTTTGAAATGCCACTAAAATGTTTCTCTGTGTTGAATCTGTTTTCTGAGTCTTTGAAGATTCAAAATCGCTGCTCCTTTGGATAAGGAGCTTGCTAACAGTGGTACTCTTTGAAACTTGAGCCTTCAAATTGTTGACTCATACAGCACTTGGCTTAAAAGAGATGGCAGTTCTGTAAACTGTCGGTTTTAGTTACAAAAATATCCCCTCCCTCCCTGCAGGGATCAGGAAGAAGGTTTCTCACTTCCCTTCCTCACCAACATTCATGTTCACCAGAATGTTCCCTGTTTAATTCATACCTGCTGTTTTTTCAAAGTCCTGATGCTGTTAATGTTTCTTCCAGCCTTTCGAAATGCAATGGTAGAAAACAATGGTTTTCTTTAGGGCATGGGATGTGATGGACCACAACTTAGCTACTATCTGAAAGCATAATCAGAAAATGGAATTTGCAAATATTGTGTCTGGTGGATGGAGTTGCAACAGCATTATTTTGATTCCAGCCTTTCAGTATCAAATAACATCTTGAAAAACCAGGAGCTGGCTGAAGTATCTTTTAGAAGCTACACGCTGTGCCTGTCATACATTCTTAAGGAACATTGTTCTAAAAATATCTCAGGTCTAGATGATTTTATCCAAAATATGAGGATAAATGCACAAGCATACAGAAATGCATAATGATAAATCTAATTTTAATTTTCATTTGAGAATAAATATTATCAGTTATAAACCAGTCCCTAGCAATTAGCAATTCATTAAAATTTAATCTCCTTGAGTAGATGGTAAGATACTAGATGTGAGATATGATAACCATGTCTAGACTAAGAAGCATAGTCATCTTTGCTCCTTACTTGTCAGGTGTGTTTGATAGCTCATATCAGATTTTGTAACATCACTTTGGCTGTTTTTAAGTTCCCCTCTACTTCCAAACTGAAACTGGCAGAGACTGGATGTGAACAAATATTCCAGCAGTGCTATGAATTGCAATGCCAGTGGTTCCTGAACAATAGAGTTCCCTGCTGAAGAGCTAACAAAGTTGTTTGGTGTCTCTCAAGCCCTGTTTTACTTGTCTTTTGGGAGTGGTCTTCGTGGTCAGCCACCTCCCTGGTCTGGTCCAAGCCCTGCTGAGGAGGGAGCTGGCAGGAGGAGCGTGTGTGGAGCTGCGGCCAGCAGCCAATCTGCACAGTCAGGCACGCCAGCAGCCTCAGACTGACGCCTGGCCCTCCTGCATTTGGCAGATAGGCATAGCCTTTGACTCATCTTGTAACAACGTCCAAGGGCTCATGCGGTTTGTTTTTGCAGCTCTGATACTTAAAATCAGTTTAATAACACAAAATCCTTCCATTCTGACTGACCTCTTCATGAGAGCTGGAGCTGTGTTTGAAGAATGTGGTTCTTGCTGCGGACCAGAGTTTGGTAAGAGGTCACGTCTGGATTGCTGTGTGCACCCTAGGGCTCCTGAGTCTGAGAAAGGCATGAACCTGCCTGCAGGAGGGAGTACAGCAAAGGCCCTTGAAGGTGATTAAAGAACTAGAACATCTGATGGACAAGGCAAGGCTGACAGATCTGGGCTGTTCAGCTTGGAGAAGAGAATACTCAGGGGGGATTTTATGAATGTGGATAAAAAACTGATGGGGGAATCAAGGAGCTGGATTCCTGGCTCTTCTCAGAGAAGCTCAGTGAAAGACAAGAGGTGACAGGCAGGAACTAAAATGCATGAATTTCCATTTAAATACAAGGAAATAACTCTTTTAACCTGAAGGTGGCCAAACCCTATAACAAGTTACTGAGAGATGTTGTGGAGTCTCCACCTTTGGAGGTACTCAAAGCCTGTTGGAACAGGGCCCTGGACAACGTGTCACCTTGCCTAGAGCTAGGGATTGGACACGGCAATTGCCAGAGGTGCCTTCTAGTCTCAGGTGTTGCTTACAGAACACATGGACAACAAAGTAAATCTACAATATTTTTAACCTATTGCACAGACAAAGATTTTTGTGTCTTGTATATAAACATGGTAGAGGCCTAAGTGGAAAAACACCCAATTTAGTTGTGCTGATGGAAACTACATAGGTACAAAACACAAACACTGCATGTATTTTATTTTTTAAAATCAGGCTTAGCCGTAAATTCTGATGGGCTTTCTCTCTCTCCCTCTCTGTTCCTGTGAGAGAATTGCTCACTGTGACTACCATTTTCAACCTCAGTGTAGAAGATGCCACAACTCCCCTGCGGTGACAGGGGGTGCCAGCCACCCTTTGGGGCTTCCTTGCCCCAGCTCGAGCTCTGCTTCCACGGCCAGCAGCAAAAAGTCCTGTCCAAATGTGAAAGGGGCAACTTCTGAAAGTTTCAAGATACAAGGGCAGCCCTTGTAGCTAGTTCTACTGCTAGTTCTACTGCTACTGCTCTTAGCCAAATATTCTCCAGTAAAATATCCAGAAGATTTTGAAGGCTTTAACATGTGAGCACATGCTTTAATGAATTAATAGCTGAGGGACTGAAGCTGACTTGAGGCTGCCCCTCAGGTCATAACTGAAGGTCATGAACTGAAGAACTGCAGTGGTTATAATGTTTGACACTGGAATGATTGACACAAAAGAACAGGAGCTGCCAGGTCCAGAGGTGGTCACAAGAGAAATCATAAATGATATTCAGGAAAAAATACAAGCTATAGGAACCAGGTAGACTTGTCCTAATGCTAAAAAACATTGTAGTTTTGTGAAGGAAAAGGGCATGGATAGAAAATATTTTAAATAAAAATCATGTGCTTTTTCTGTGTTTTCCCTAGGGGTGGTGGAGTATTTTCATAAATCTATGACTAATTTTTTAGTTCTGGACTTCAAGCCAACTCTTAAATTACCTAAACCTTTTAGTATTTTTAGTGAGATTACTATATGGATGTTTTCAGCCAAGTTAGTCACACACATGAACACTTATTTTTTTTGCTTAAAGTCTATTATTCGTGAAGGTTTAGTAAATAGGGTTGAGGAGGCAAACAAGGGGTTAATAGTTCCTTCAGGAATGGAAAGGCCACATAATTGATGTGATAGGTCAAACCTTACCCAGAACTAGAACAGAAAATAAAAATTGTTTTTACAAAAAATGCCTATCTTTAGATATCTAAAGATAGCCAGGTCTATCTTTAAACTTAGCTTCTTCTGTAAAAACATTATGAAAGATGGGAGGGTTTTAATGTAATTAACTGGTGAAGAGAGTAATGAGGCTGTTACTAAAGGGAAGTGACATAGCACGTTGGTGTTGCCTGGCTGAATGTGAGCCTACTGAGTATGCCAGTATTCTTTCCTTAATTATGAACTAGCAATACAACTTTGATATTAGCTATGCTGCATTTTAGTTTGATCTTTTAATTTTTTCGTAAGGTCATTTTTATAAATGATAGAATTCTTTTAGTTAATAATGTATAAAAATTTTCATCTTTTTTCCTCTTCTTTTTTACTTCTTGAACTCCAAATATTCTTTTGAAGTCTTTTAAATCTGTGAGGCTCTGTAAGTAACTTTTTCTCATATTAATATTGAAGTAACTCAGTTATGTTGAAAAGTTTTACCGAGTATTGTAATTAATGAAAGTCCTGTCAGATGCACACAAATATTTTCCATAACCCTAAGAATTGTTATGGTGTGTAATAAATGACTTTGTGAGTAAATAGCACAATTCTCACTCTGCAGACATTAGAAACATATTGCTGGACAAAGCAGTAATATCTTACAGTGGACTATATCTTGACAAAGCTACTGTATGGATTTAGTTGCTGTATAGCAGAGATTTATTAATTTCAGACTTCTTGGGTCCCTGCTTTTCATTGTTTTTGGTATTTAATACTATTTCTAGCAAACCTATTCCCAATTAAAAGGAATAGTTATAAGGGAGGTTTCCAGTTCAGAGTCTTTATAAGTACCTATTTCATTGCTTCTTGTATTAAAAACTATGCTTGAGGGCTGTAAAATTTGAACATTAAACTCATTTTATATGTATTGTAGTGAAATGTGATGTTTATTTTTGGTTGCATTCAGAGCTTATATATTTACCATTAGGACATCCTGAATTCCCTTGCTAAAATTCTTAGTGGGGAGCTTATTGAACAACATGGGAATTCAGGAAACAGAAAAAATGTGGTAGATGTAAAGTCTTATGATGCTGGCTGTGCTGTTTCAGTTTTTCTCAACTAGCCTCTGGAGACTATAGATCTTGGAACAGCCCTCTCAGCTCTATTTGGCTCTCTCTCCATCTCTCCTTAAAACACAAACCATGAAGGAGAGTGATGGGACCACTGAAGACCTCTGTCTCCCTCACTCCCACGTGGTTAAGTTGAAAGGACAGCCTTCTCAGCTTGGCTGTCAGGGGCAAGCGTTTTGTATTGTGGGTTCAAAATCCTGACATTTTTGAGGTGTGAATAAATGCCTTGCAGCAGGAAAAGGTTTAGCTTGATTATTTGTGTTTCCAAAGCACACTGCTGTTTTGTTCATGGCCATGTTCTGAGCCTGTTAGTTAATCCCTCTTCGCTCATGGTGCAGCAGTGCTGAGTGCTCCAACCTCGTACATGGCTCCATACAAGCCTGTAATAAAAAGCTGAAGGTCTTCTTCCTCCTCTGAAATTACAGAAGTGAATAGACCCAAAAGTTGGAAGGGCACAAGGCAGAGAGGGCAATAGGTATGACTATGGCCTGTTCAAGTTTGAGCCCATTTTTGTGGGTAACCAAGGCAGTGGAGGTGTGGTGACATGCTCTGATGCATGTCCGAAGCAAAGCCACCCCTTCAGCCCCAGGGGCACTTGCTGCTGACAGGAGCTAAAGCACACCTCACTGCCACCCTGCTGGGGCTAGTGGAGAGAGCGTAGCTTTAGTATACATAATGGTTCTATCTTCATTTTGGTCCTGGAGATGTACAGAATCATGCTGCAAAATAAATTGGATGGATTATGCATGCCAGCTGTCTAATACTTGCCAACATTTTGTCATCTTTGGTGCAGAGACAATTTAAGGAGGAAAGCAAGGCAGGATGAGGAGAGTGATGGCTTGATTTTAATCACAGCTGTCTTCTCTCTGCTGCCAGGTGTGTTTGGCTGGTTAAATCTAGAGTGTTGATCTGGCAGTGGTGCTGCAGCTGTGTAGTTTGCTCTGCACAGAGCAGCAGGCTGTGCCAGGAGCTGTGGTAGAGGATAGGTGGATTCAGAGGGGCTGACCAGTAACAGCAGGGGTAGGAAGTTTAACCATCAGGATGCAGTAATATCAATCTTCAGTGAATCTAGGCTCCAGAAAACAGAACACCTTAATTTACATGGCAAAAATAAGCTAATAGGTATATTAGAGGTATTAATCGGATCAGACCTTGTATTGCTACACCCTGGGAACAAGTCCCTCCTTTGCCAGCAAGGGATGAGTACCTGAACTCACATAGGGGTTCCTTCCTTTTGCAATTACCTAACTTAGAGTGAGTTTGACTTATGCATGCTTTGGTGTTAAAAGGTGTTTCTAGCATTTAAAGCAAACTGAAAATTTCTTGCAACTTACAAAATCCTTAAAAGAGAAAACATTGGTTTTGCACAGATTAATAGAAAGGAAATGGTCAGTCAACTAAAATGATCAGACTACAGAAGCCTTCTTTTTTTCCTAATGTGTTCTTCTGTGGTAAACTTAATGTTTTCTTAAATATATTTTTCAATAAGGACTTTAGTAAATTTGGGAAGATTAGGGATTGGCTGGGTTGCAAAAGGTCCTTTGCAAGGCACAGTGTGAGACTAGCTCTTCTTATTTCAGGTCAAACATTAGTATAAAATAAAGTTCTGTTTGTTTGCCCATTTTTTGTGGAAATGGCAATGAATTTGGAGTCTATTAGAGAGAAATTATGTGTCCTGTGTTACCGTACCTTCAACAAACGCTTTCTTAGTATCTATTACCCTGAAAAGTATGTTTTGGATTCATGCTAATCCAATCATGTTAAGCCCTCATCATGTACCTCTGCTGCTTCATTTTGTGATCCATAATGTAACTGGCATAATAAAGACTGAGATCTTTGAAGTACCCCTCTCAAAAACGATTACTAGAAGACTATACCTCTCTCACTTGTATACCGACCAGTCCTTATAACTTCTGCTTGATGATAAAGCTCGTTTTTCCTGGAAGCCTCCAAGTTCCTGTGGATCACACAAGCTGCATGTAAGGATATACTAGTCCCAGATGTCCATCTGTCTCTTCTTTCCCCAGCCAATTCAGCCAGGTTTCCTGATAAAGGGTGCATGAAGTGTCAGCAGGTCCAGCTGGAGACCTGCATAACAGTATCAGGCTCACAAGATTATATTTTTCTTCTGATGACAATATCAGCAGGAAAGGGTCTGTAGGATTCTGGTTTTGGAAGTCAGTAGGAACAGTGACTGAGTAGGGACTGTGGATGCTTGGTTGAAGACATCAAGCAGTTCTCAACCAAGGGCAGCAATGGACTGTGCTGTCCTTATTTCTCATTAACTAAAATGTCCTAAAGTTGTAGAGTATGCTGAGTTGGAAGGAACCCTCACGGATCATTGAGTCCTGGCCCTACACAGAACATCCCAAGAGTCACACCTGTGCCTGAGAACATTGTCCAAACACTTCTTGAGCTCTGGCAGGCTTGGTGCTTGGACCACTTCCCTCAGGAGCCTGTTCCAGTGCCCAAACACCCTCTGAGTGAAGAACCCTTTCCTGGTATCCAACCTAAACCTCCCCCAGCTCAACTTCAGGCCTTGGCTTCTGTCACGCAGATAAGAGATCAGTGCCTGCCCCGCCTCTTCCCCTCCCAGGGAACTTGTGACTGCTGTGAGGTCTTCCCTCAGTCTCCTCCAGGCTGAACAGACCAAGTGACCTCACCTGCTTCTCCTATGGCTTCCCCTCAAGGCCCTTCTTCATCTTTGTTGCCCTCTTTTGGGCTCCTTTGAGTAGTTAAAATATCTTTTTTTTTACAATGTGGCACCCAAAAGTGCCCCCAGCACTCGAGGTGACGCTGCCCCAGAGCAGAGCAGAGCAGGACAATCCCCTCCCTTGCCTGGCTGGTGATGCTGTCCCTGATGTCCCCAGGACACGCTTGGCCCTCCTGGCTGCCAGGGCACTGCTGGCTCATGTTCAGCTTGCCATGGACCAGAGCCCCAGGGCCCTTTCCATGGCACTGCTGTCCAGCCTCTCATTCCCCAGTCTGTCTGTACATGCAGGGCTGGCCCGTCCCAGGTGCAGAATCCAGCACCAGCCCTTGTTGAACTTCATATGGTTGGTAATGGCTAATTCCTTTAACTGTTGAGACCTCTCTGCAGGGCCTCTTTGCCCTCCAATTATGTGTCATTGTAAAACTTAGAATTCCTTCGAGTCCTGTGTCCAATGTATAACATATTGATATATATTTAATTTGATTTTTAAAATAGCTTTTTTTTCAAAGGGAAAGTATTGAATAAGCTCAAGAATAAGAATGCCAGGACAATTTCTTTTATTTCCTACTGAATTCATTGTTGTCGGGGCAAACTTTTCTAAGGCAAGGTCTGGTTGTCAACCCCTATGCTGCCTAGGACCAAATCTCTCCACATAGAAAATTAGTTCTGCATTAAATGGTTTACCTCTGAAGTGTTTGTGTTTCTTTAGCAGCTGCTGCATTATAAATGAATCTTGGAACAAATACCTAAGCCCAAGGGAGTGCTGGAATTTCAGGTACATTGTTACTCTCAGTGATTTCTGTGCAGTACTTTCAGGCAGCTTCCAGCTCAGCATGACATATTGTGGAATTATTTGTCTCAGGTAGAGAACCTAGATTTGTAAAGGGGTGGGCTTGCAAACCAAAGCTTGATACTATGTTCTTGAAATTTTTTTTCTTCTCAGCATAGCTCTTTCTTCAGGACAAATAATGATGTGAAATAATTCTTACCTTTGATTTGGAGGCTAATGGGGGAAACAGGAAATCATTCAGGGTCAAGCAACAGCATGATGGTATGGGCCATGGTGCAACACTTCTATGTGACCTGCTAGGGGTGGGCAAACCTGACTGCACAGAGTGAAAATGGGACTGGCCCCTGGGATTCCTGCCAGCCAGTGCAGCCTGGCTGCTCTCTAGGAGCAAACAATAAAAACTGACTAATTTTGTTCCATTTACAAGACGGTGTCCTTTCCTGCCAAAGTCCAAGCTCTCAGGAAAAACATTTATTTATTTATTGCTTAGCAATTTTGTAAAAGCAAGTGAGTTCTACAAATAGAATAAAACCTGTCAGTGAGTGAGTATTATTTAGCTAGTCCTGATTTCACTGGTGCTGAACCCCATTTTCCCCATTTTTACCCCATCTCACCTTACCCGTTTTACATATTAACTGAATTGATTAGTAGGGAAGGATTTGAGCCAGCTGGATTTTACTCTAACTGGATTACCTCACAGGAACATGCAATCCATCAGACAGGCTAAAGTAAACACTTAGCTGGTCACAGTCTTCCTACAGCCCAGCCGATCTAAAATCCTGTATGAGATCACTGAAATCTCTAAGTAGATTACATGCTTATCACTGTAATGCGGGGAGATGTTCTGGTAAAACAACGTTTGCATCCAGCAATCAGCCCCTCTTGCCTCAGCCAGCCTCAGCTGCTGGGAACAGGAGGTGGTATGGATGGTGCTCTTTAGTCATTCAGAGCATTCCCTATCTAAAGGCAAGGCACATTTTGAGTAGAACTGGGATTCTCCTACTCTGGTTTTATGGACAGCTGTTTTATTGTTTTGAAATACTTTCAGGGATGAAGTTATTTTCTATTCTTCTGTCAATGCAAGCCAAACATTGAAAGTGTGAATGATGAAACACCTGCAGATTTAACCACACCGGCAAGTGGAAATCTGTCAACATTGTACTAGCAACAGGTATTATCATCATGGGTGCCAGTCCTGTCAAACCTGCCTGTTCAAGTCTCTCTGCTTGCCTCTGTGAGCCCTCTGATGGGAACCCTCTGTAAAGCACCATCCCATTTTAGCTGGTTGCTGGCCTGGGATTCCCACTCCAGTGGGGAAAACCCTGTTCTGGCCTTCCAGCTACACTAACCACTGTGAGTGAATTCATATGAATCATTAGTCTAATTTACTAAATTGCCCTTAAATAATTCCTACCAGCTGCACACTGCTCAGCATCACACCTCAGTGTATCTGGAACCGCTGTCTGCTGTGGCATGGAGAGGGTCTGAAAACCTCTGCACCACATGGGGCTCTTGCAGCTGCAGTGGGGATTTGCTCCTTTATTTCTGGTTGGAGACTGGATGTGCTGAGCCCAACTGGCAGCATTCAATGGCAGTTCTCATCTTCCTGCCTCCAGGGCTGTCAAGGCAGCAGCTTCTTTGTGTAGCAGAAATACAAATGTTTCTTTTTCAGCCATCCAGAATATTCAAATGTACTATACTGAGATTTGCTAAGAAAAAACACTTCTAAGATATTAAAATAGTTCCATAAATTAATACTTTCTGCACCCCCGCCCCCAACTCCCCCACCCCCCAAATGCAGAGAAGAACAACATTTTGGGGTAATGTGGAGCAATGAGAAGAGAGGTAGAAGATCTGCTTATAGCTTGCTGGAGCGACTTCATGGAATAACATCACTCCAAAATGTACAATTGCAACAAAATGATTTATAAAGAGGAAACAGGAACTGTTAAAAAATGGAAAAAATGTAACTTTTTCTGTTTTGGAACAGCTTTGTAGAAAGTATATTATATTGAAACCAAACCAAAGCCTGGAAAATGCTTTGGAATTTTGTTCAGAAGAAAACTGAATTTTTTGGCTTTTATCCAGCTTAAAATAAAGTCATACTACAAAATATGAAAAGCTTTTCTGACCTAGAATTTCTATACTTTGTATAGCTGTTGTTGTATTATCCATGCCTTACTTAAGTTGCAGAAATGGGATGTGAAGACTGCTGCAAGGTCAGTTTTTGTAAACAGGTACAAGGAGCGTTTATTCTTCCATACATTCAAATTTTCTAGTCCTTTTCTTTTATTATTTTTTCCAGATGTTGAAGGTTTTCCGCTGATTTCCTGTTGGAAGGGAAATTCCACTTAAATGTGGAAAGAAGGGAAATCAGAATGGGAAACCAATGCCAGATGAAAGCTTTGGTATCTTGTCAGTATTACACATGTGGCAGAGAAGGAGTACAATTCTTCATAACCAGCTGCTCAGTTGGAGATACAGTGTAAAGCTCTATTCTTCCAAAATAATGCGAGTTTCCATGTGGGGTTTCAACATAGCGTGACTTATCTTTCTTCTGCATGAAATCCTTTGGATTCACCAGCTGTAGAATCTCAGACTTGTGATCTCAATAACATTTTGACGGGCAAAGAAGTGTCATAAAGCCTTGCCCTGTTTTCTCCCCTTCTGAAATAGACCTTGTGAAGGGTGCCATGTTTGACCCCCAGCTGGTAACTCTCCACCACCCAGCCACTCGCTCACTACCCCCACAAGTAGGATGGGTGGGAGGACAGGAAGAGTAAAACTGGATTAATTAATGGGTAAAGATACAGACAGTTTAACAGGGAAAGCAAAAGCTGCACAATTAATTCACAGCTTCCCATGGGTAGGAATGTGTCCAGCCACCCCCAGGACAGCAAGACTCCAACATACATAGAGGTGACTTAGGAAACAAACACCACCACTCTGAACTTCTCACCCCTTTCCTCCTTCCTCCAGCTTTATATGATAAGCATGCCATCATATGGAGTGGGACATCCCTGTAGTCATTTGTGGACAGCTGCCCTGGCTGTGTCCCCTCACAGCTTCTTACGCCCCTCCCTCCCCAAGCATCCTCGCTGGTGGGACACAGTGAGGAGCAGAAAAGCCTCAATCCTATGTAAGCCCTGGTCAGCAGTAGGTACAACATCTCTGTGTTATCATCACTCTTTTCAGCACAAATCCAAAGCACAGCCCCATACAAGCTACTGTGAAGAGAACAATCTCCATCCAGCTAATCAAAAGTAATCTGAAATTAGGATTTCTGACTTTCTTATCAGAGTGTACTTATGAGGTGTGATTCAAAGCACACTCATTCTTACATCTGTGTTACTTCACCTGGCAGCCAATTGCTATGGACATTGGTCATTGCAATTAACACATAATTCTAAGTGAAGATATGCAACATCCTAATTCCTTACATTAATTGAGGCAAACTCCTTGGAGATGCCCCAATTCCTTCTGTTTTTCATTTAGTGCTCAAGCATTGTCTCACTTTTTTCTGCCCAGGTTTCCAACTTTGGTTTCAGGCAGCCATGCACCACCCCACTGCTGCTATGGAGATGCTGTAGTGGCAGTGGTGTAGCACACACAAGAACCCTTCCCTGCCCCACTCCCCCTCCTCGCACATCCCTCTCCACAGTGGAGATGCCTGACTGTGTAGATTCTACAGGGGCCTCTGCTACAGCAGCCTTCCTGGGTGCTTTTGGCAGCTGCTGTGCCTTGGAGTAGCCACAAATAGCAATCAAGTCTTCAGAGATGCTCAGGTGTGTAGCAGTGGATTATCCAAGATGAACAGTGCTGCCTTGGAAAAGGTACCACTGCGCTGCACATCTGGGTTCACGTAATTACTTCTGAAGTTACACACTAAATGTTCTTGCAGACCTTTTGGATGATAAGGGTGGTTTCAGGGAAACAAATCTGTGCTCCACATCTTTTAAAATCTCCCTCTGTAAACTCTCAGTTGATAGAGCACAAACACTTTTCATCTGCTCTGAAATGGAAAACCCAGATTCCTCATCAGGTTGATTTTCTGTTTGAGCTCTTTGCTGGTCTAGTTTCTCTTAGGTGTTTTCTCCAATAACAATTTAATACATATTTTAAATTACATGGAAACTCTTCTCTCCCTGGACACCTCAAATATTCAACAAATAGTACACATAATCAACAACATATCATCCGATTGCCAAAAGCTGACTATTATTCTGCATGATCAAATCACTAAATCCCCTGTGTCTGTCTCCTATCTGGGGCATGGATTTAAAAGGCAGCTGTATTCTGACTTCTATTCATTTGTTTGGAGCATTGCACAAGCCATGCTAACAATTATATAAATCAGCCTTTGTGTAATCTTAACTGATAGTCTTTATTGATCACTGGCCAAACTTCTTTGTGAATAATCTGTATTTAGTTCTGTATTCATAACTTTTCTGGGTGCTATTATAAAAACCTGACCAATAAAGTCTTTTAAAAAAGTAATTTTACAATGTCCTTCCTCAAAATTCAGCCCATTGCTTTAGTTTCCAAAACCACAGAGAAACATTCTTTAAATGAGTATGAATTAGATGGAACATCAGGGCTTTGTTTGATCTGTGACTAATTTAGAATACTATGGGAGCAGTGTCATTACTCACTGACCCTCCCCACCAGTGGGATAGCCTCAGTGCACACTGGTGCCCTTGCTGAGCCAATTGTATGTCTGTGACCATGCTCTCCCACCAGGTTCTTTCTCATGTTCCACCTTGTGGAACACAGCAACAGGATGGATTAATGGCTCATCATTTTTACTATGGTTATTTATTGCTGCCTTGCTGTGTGGGCAAAACAGAGAGATTTATTATACAAACACCAGCTAAGCCATGTAAAGCTGCTTGTGGATCCCTGAGTCAGCAGCATCCTGCTCTGTGTCTGGATGGAGGGGGAGAGAGCAGCCCTGCAGTCTACTGACACATTGCTCCACAGCTCTGCAAGGTGGATGCATGTGTCCACACCTGCCTTTCTCCTTAGAGTGGTCCTGCTGCAACTTCACCTGCTGAACTGGCAGCAGGGATGGAGTGGCAGACTGCTGCTCGGTCACCATTTATCTTGTCTGATGCACTGTCAGTTAAGTGATCTCCATCAAATGTTGGAAAAGGGCTTTCACAGTCTGTGGGGAAATGGATCCCATCTGTCTCTGAGCAGTGACATGCCTCGTTTTTGCTTATGTGATGGATTCTTTCTCGTACCAGATGTTATGCTAGTTAGGCTTGCCAGCCACAAACACTTCAGTAGTTTCACAGGGACTGTGATAGCTCTTTGCTCAGCTGAGGTGGTTTGTCTGCCATAGGCAGGATTTAATTAGTGCTGAAGAAATTAAAGAAGACGTCAAGGAATTACTACCTTTATTCTTGCTCTGTAGGAACAATCTGATACACATTGGGTGTGCTGAGCTGTTTTAATGAGATTGCACTGTCATGTGAGATTTGATCCTAGGGCACTCGACCCATCAGCTTTAAACCCATTGCCAACAGCCAGTTACTCATACAGATTAAAAGATCCAGTTTATTCCAAGCCTGGAAAGAAATGAACTCCCTCCAATTTACTGGGCTTCCTCACTTCTTCCATCACTCATCTCTGGCAGAAGTGTTAGTGTCAAGACCCCATTGACTTTTCCATGTCTTTGGCTGCAGATGTTCTCAGCACATTAGAGCTGTTCTGAGGCAGTTGTGGTGAAAATAATTAGAACAGCATAGAATAATTTACTTTGGGAAGCATCTTTAAGGTCACTGAGTCCAACCACTAATTGTGCATCAGTAAACCATGTCCCTGGACTTACAGTTCTATTCTTCCAATATACATTCATGAGAGTATTGATTTCCAGTATATTCTCTGCCCTACATCAATATTTTCAAGGACTTTATTGTTTCTGAATCACTGGGGTATTCTATACTTTTAAAGAAATTCTACAAATGCCCCATTAAGGCATGGGTATGTTATTCTTGGCATTCAGGTAGGATAGACTTAGTTAAGTCCTGTCTGTACCTCATTTATATTGATGTCACTTGGAATAAACTTATTGATTGACCAAGTTTGGCACTTAGCATTTCATGGTTTCCTATTGTGCAAGGCATTGGGGATAACATAGAGATGTAGAAAAAAATTGTATTTAGCTTTTATTTCTTTGGGACATAACCTGGGATCCAAATCCGTCCCTTTGTATCAGGCTTTTATGGCTTGTTGGAGTGTGTTTTGGAGATGGAAAACTGTGGCTTGTCTTATACTGCAGGTCCATTTCCCTTATTGATTGCTAAAACTAAGAAACTGGGGAAAGAAACTATTTTTTCTTCCTATTTATACTTTTATGCTAAAGAGACAAGCAACTGTGCTTAGCATTGTTTGTTCAGGCCATGCTGTCTCATCCTGCTTCTCTTTAAACAGCTCAGACCAACTCTGGGAATGATTTGGAAGCACTCCTGGCAGCTGGGTTGTGTGAGCACATGTGTGAAAGGCACCCCCCAAGCTACTCTGCAGGACTGTGCCACCCCCAAACCTGGCTGTCCCATCCTGTGTCCCATTCCAGTTGCTGCTCCTCATGGGGAGAAGAAGGCTGATGCCAACAGGGAAAAATTGCCTGTCTGGCACCGTTTGGACCAGCGGTTCCCGTAAGCTGGGCAGACTCCATTCTGACCTGCAGATTTGCCTGACTCCAGCCAGCCTGCTTTGGAACCAGATTGTCACTGACCTACTTCTTTTCTGTCCGTGGCCCAGCTTGGCTGCTTTCTTCACGGCTGAATGCCCTGGCACCCCACAGCTCCCTTTCCATCTGCATGGTAACACACCTTACCCCACAAAAACACATTCCACATTCCTTCCTAACACTTATCAGCTCGTTCCCTTTGTGGAAAGATCACTGTAACCCGATGTGCTCCCTCTGATATTTGGCAGCTTTGCCTGGGGAGAGGAGCAGGGAAAGAAGAGTTGAGAATCTCCGACTGCAAGGGTAGATATTTTTGCCGTTTTAATAGAGTTTTAATTTCCCCCAGCTAATGCTGGAACCAGCCAAAAAAATTCCTTCTTATGCCAACTTGAGTACATCAAGCAGTCATTTAATGCAGTGTCCAAGTTTGGCCAGAGCTGTTTTGATTTAATAATGTCTCTTACAAATACCTACCAAAGTATCTAGTTTTCTAGTAATAACTTTAGCCCTGGCAGTATGACTTTCAGAACAAATACCAGGTTTTAAAATCTATCATGGATGTGCTTGCAATTAGTTCACTTTTTATCTTTTAGATTTAAGAGGAGGATTTGCTTAAAGGTGGACAGGCAATAATGTGATCTCTATACCAAGAGAGGGCTTTGCTAATGAGGGAAAAAAATAAGCAATTGTCTAATGTAAGAATTTACAGAAATTTATCTGTCTTTATAGAAAATTTTATATTATTCCCTCTAGGACATTTTTAAATTCACAATACAGCTGAGCATTATGATCTTTCGGCACATCTAATTTGAAGTGACTCTTTAACACATTATTAGAGATTTAAAGTGTGAAAAATTCAAGAACCATTGAGATTGGGGTTTTGGCTAGGGAGCTTTAATCTGAAAGATCCAGATCCCTGAGAATTTAACTTTTTAGTTTGGAGATATTGCCAGCTACCTCAACAAGAGAAGGTTTCTGCTTCTATATTGTCATTTCTTCTTATTTCAGGGATTATAAAGTAAGGAAAGAGTTTCAGGAAAACATTTTTTGTGGGAAGTAAGTAACTTCTGGCAAGAATAAAATTTGATTTCTTAACAGGCATTTTGGAGCAATGAAGTTATCCAGCAGCCTATTAATATCTAACCTACTACTGCTATGTCCTTGACTGTGGTTTTGAATAATGTCTGCCTCTGAATCTCTTTTTGTCCTTTTTCTTTCTTTGCTTTCCTTCTCCACCTCTGTGCAGTCCCTTTCCAAATCATGCAATAAATTTTCAGTCTAGGATACAAAGTCAAATCCATGTTTCATAAATAACACAACTCTTCCAGATTTTCCCTTTATTAGGGAAAAACTTGGAGCCCTCTTAGTAGCCAACACACAAAATATAAATTCCTGCTGAAATAACTATATGTTAAGGAACCCGGTTTAGTTTTTGCTGGTGTCTGTGAATGTAATTTTCCCTCATTCACTCTTATTGCTATTGTAGCATGAACATCGCAAAGATCTGGGAGGGTGTTTCTTGACTACACTGTTTATTTCATTATTAGAATTTAACTCTTAAAAATTAAGAATTTTCTGACTAATCTCCTTAAAACAGTGTTTATTTTTACAGGGGAGCCTCAGTTTGGACAGCAGCCAGTTTATTAATGCAGGAAACTTGTATAGAACAGCTTGTATAGAATATTTGCTATTCCCTGCAACATTCAAGTACCACTAAAATGTTTCCAGTACTTTGATTGCAATACTAGTGAAGATCTCATGTTTTCCTTTTTTATTTAGTCCCAAAAAAGAATGCATTTTAGTTTTTAGCAAAGTTTACAATAAAAGCATCACATACTTAGACTCTGCCTTAGTCTGCTATATCCGGTGAGTTTGTTCTATTTACAGCAACCACAGATATTTCCAAGAAACACTTATATTGACAGGAAAAATATTGCAAGTATATATTCTTGGTGGAAGCATCAAAAATGACACATTTTACTTAGTAAATGAGCAATTAAATGTGTCTGGCAGTTTTTGATCCCTGGTAAGGAGGTAGGGAGCACTGGGGTTCAGCCTGCAATGTGACCTCCCACTCTTGCTCCAACCTCCACTTTATAGATTAAGAAGCCTATTACAGTTTTAACAATTATATGAGTAACAGGGTCTGGGCAGTGCAAGGCAGGTGGGATCATCCATTACATCTGCAAATTGTCATTCAGTTATAATGCTCACTCACAGCTACTCTGCTGGAACTGGAGTCAGCTCATATAAACCTGACCTCAAGCTCAATTCCCTTCCCAGGAACAGATCTGCTCCCTTCTCATAGTGATTCACAGGACAGCAAAATCAGGTTCCTTGAGCAGAGCCCGAGATTTCTGCACTGTTGAAGAAGCATCCCAATATTTGGGACTGCCTTCAGCCCAAGAAAACATACTTTATATGTGTACTTGGCCCTGGAAAGCCACCTTTTTTAAGGGGAGCCTGCTTGTGCCTGTGCATAACAGGTCACTACTGAACCCTCATCTCCTTGGTACCCACCGAGACACCCAGCTGGTACAAACCTGTACGAATTTAAAGACAGGCTAGTTCAGCAATGCAATGAAGTGGAATGGTAAGGCATAATCTGTTCTCAGTATAACTTTCCTCATACTCCCATACATCTCAGCTGTATCTTTTTGTAATGCCATATCAACTTTTCAGTCCAGCACTCTATCCTACACAAGACTTGGACAATACTGTCAGGCACATGGTGTGATCCTTGGAGCTGTCCTCTGCAAGGCCAGGTGTTTGACTTCAGTGATCAGTACAGGGACCTTCCAGCTCAGGCTATTCTTTGATTCTGTGATAATTCTATGATACTTTGTATTATCATGTGGTAGCAGCTCCCAGTCTTTTGCTTCAGAACAGATTCTGTGCAAATTCTGTTCTGTTCTAGCTGAGATTAAAATACTTTTACACCTAATAGAAACAAAAAAAAATTCTCACTGACAGATACCTCTTGGGTAATAATCTTTCAAAAAATTAACCTGGTGGAAAACCACTTTGGAAGGAAGGAAGAGGTGAAAAAACTTTTATCAAAGTAATGCAACTGGAGAAAAAAATGTGGGCTTTTGGATATGCAGCTGCCCCCATTATGTCCTGAAGAAGCAGCTGAGAAAGACTTTTTATGTCCCAAACCTTATGAGTTGTTGGTCAGTTTCCTTTCTTCCAAATCTTAGTTGCTACATTTATGAAGCCTGACTCTCTGATAATTTTAGGACACCATGACAATAACAGCACTAGGCCCTCAAAATTTAGGATATGGGACAAATCTAGTGGAAGAAATCTAGTGGATTTCAAATCTAGTGGAAATACATGGAA
Source organism: Serinus canaria (assembly GCF_022539315.1). Taxonomy (NCBI): domain Eukaryota; kingdom Metazoa; phylum Chordata; class Aves; order Passeriformes; family Fringillidae; genus Serinus; species Serinus canaria. The sequence continues at coordinate 58,996,873 of NC_066343.1, forward strand.
GCCATTCATCCCAGCTGCCTGGAATTAGATTTGCAAAAAGGACAGAAGGCATTTTTATCTCCCTTTTGTGTCTCTTGGTTAAAACAAAAATTTAAATTCAGTGATTGCTTACCTATCCAGATAGAGAAATTGTCACTGTTGAGTGAGAAATTACACAAATTCACCAGAAGGCTGGTTTGCACAACAGCAGCTTTAATATGAAAATTACCTTCTTTTATAGATAGGTTTGACACAGGTTTACTTGATTGGCTAATTAACAAAAACATCTTTCTCACAAAAAGTCCTTGAGAAGAACAGAAAAACAGAGCAGGAAAACACCACCTGCAGGCTGCTTATACTAACAAGTTATCATTTCTCTACAACTCCCTAAAAAGTCTCACAAGTCCACTGTGAGAAAACGAATCCTGTTTTCTTGCTCTCTAACCAGGCACAGAGAAATCACTAATAGGCCCTAATAAAGGTAAATTTGAAGGATTATTGTTTCAGTAAGGAATAAAAAATACGTTCACATCAGCCTTTACAGAAAAGATTTTATGGTTGTCAATGGAAATAAATCCAGTTGGAAGCCAAGCACTAGAGATGTTCCCCAGGGGTTCAGTGCTGGGACCAGTCCGGTTTATTGCTGCTATTGATGATCTAGACAAGGGGATTGAGTGTACCCCCATCAATTTGCAGATGACACCCAGCTGGGTGGGACTGTTAATCTGCTGCACATCCTCTGCAGAGGGATCCGGACAGGCTGCATCCATGGACTGAGGACCAGTGGTGGGATGTTCAACAAGGCCAAGTGCCAGGTCCTGTCCTTGGGTCACAACAACCCCAGGCAGTGCCACAGGCTGGGGCAGAGTAGCTGGAAAGGAGCTGGGGGTGCTGGTGACAGCAGCTGAACATGAGCCAGGGTGTGCCCAGGTGGCCAAGAAGGCCAATGGCATCCTGGCCTGGATCAGCCATGGTGTGGCCAGCAGGGCCAGGGCAGGGATTGTCCCCAGTACTGGGCACTGCTGAAGGCACACCTCGAGTGCTGTGTCTAGTTTTGGGCCCCTCAGTTTAGGAAGAATATTGAGGTGCTGGAGTGAGGGAAGGAGACAAGAGAAGGGCAACAGAGCTGGGGAAGGGTCTAGAAAGTCAGTTTTATAAGAAGTTGAAGAGGTAGTTTGGATTCTTTAACATGGAGAAAAGGAGGCTCAGGGGAGACCTTATCACTCTCTACAACTCCCTGAAAGGAGGTTATAGCCAGGTAGGTTCAGTCTCCTCTGCCATGTCTCAAGTGAAAGGATGAGAGTAAATGGCTTTAAATCAGGGGAGGTGGAAAAATTGCTGGGGCTAAAATCAGAGAAAACATGGAAGTCATGTTTTACATGGAAGTACTGTTATTAATTCTAGCAGAATTAATAACAGTATAGAAATTACAGGGTGAAATGCAGATGATATTCCCTGAATGGGATTACCCACTTCCCAAGTTCAACCACTTCACAGTGAACATGACACACAATGAGACACTCAAGCTCTCCTTAAATGCAAAAGCAGTAAAAGTAAGTTAAAATGGGGAGAAGTAAAAGAAAACTCCATCATAATTTCTGGGATCAGTCAACATGGTGAACTTGTCTTCTTCCCCATAGGAATGCCAATTGGTTAAGAATTGCACTTCATGCATGCTGATTTATTATCTGGACCTAACTTTTACTGGTGATTAGAGCTTGTCTGCTTATTGCTTTGAATATATTTTTGCAGCCAAGTACTATCACCATCAATCCTTGAACTTTAACATATCACAATTTTCTTGTATATTAATAAAGAATGTATTTTGTAAACTGTGATCAGGAGTCCTTCACAGGCTCCAGCAGTTGCTGGTAGCAGGTAACACACTCAACTGGGGAGATCTGGGAGGGAGTCTGTTGTTGTGTGTCCCTGAAAAAGTTGAACTGGCCTCCAATCCAGGTGGGGTCACCATCTCTGGAAGTGTTCAAGAAGAGCCTGGATGTGGCACCTCAAATTCAGAGAGAAAACCTTTCTAAAGTCAATATAATGCAGATTACAAGCTCAGGCTAGATGGTGTGTATCCTAGCCCTTTGCATCAAATCCCAAGGCAAGTGGATTTTTTTTGAGAAATACATCAAAACCTACTACACTCAGAGCAGACTCTGAAGATACTGCTGTTAATTCTGGTACTTTCTCAAAGCACTGTGCATACAAGATATGGCAACATATAGGTTGGTGTAATTAACTTCTGAATCTAGGAAACTGTAAATCTGTACAAGATTTTAACTCTGTGTACTTGAAGGGAAACAAATAGAAAATTTGTGCAGTGAATACGCTGCAGGACATTTCATTGTGAGCAGTCAGTAAGCAGAATAGTTCACATCCTCTGGTGATAATTATTATGCACAAGAGTTTATTTTGCATGAATAGCTATTTCCAAAGTGCAGGGAATGAATATGGATGTATGGATGCATGTGTAACTACACAAGGATTCGTAACTTGAAATTATGGTCCTGATGTTTCTGATGACAGAAAAAACAATATAAAATAAAGGCTTATTCCATTGCCTTGTTCTGTACCTGCTGACATCTGTGCATGCTCATTTCCACGTACCTACAGCAACCCGAGCTTATCCATTTGAGTGAAGCCCTCACTTCTCCACAGTAGCACAGTTCCTCCTTTACGGCAAGTTGCTCAGTGTATGGGGTTCTCAAAGGCACAGCAACTCTCAGCAGACAGGAATAGTAGTATTATTAGGCTGGAAACTTGCCTCTGAAAATATAAATATACAGTCATTTCCTGGTAAAACTACCATCAGATGATATCTGTAACAAAAACCTCTCTTCCCACATCCATCTCCTTTTGCCAAAATGGATTTTTCTACTCTTCCCTGACGTTTCAAGCTGTTCCCTAGCCCTCCGATGCTTATGGCTGTACAGTAGTGTTTTTCACAGTTAATCTCAGTTTAATATATAAACACATCATTTTCAGAAATGGAGGTCCAAGGGTTTCAGACATGGTCAAAATTTCCTTTTGGAGATGCTAGCATGACTTCAGCACGGCGTCTTTAATGGTAGGAAAGCAGTATTTTTACCTTGAGGTACTGCTGTGGGTAACAGCTCTTGAGACAGAGCCAGGGTAAAGACAAAACACCCTGCCCTCTGAGATCAAGGCCAGGGTCTCCCATGGCTGCTAAATCTCTGCCCTCCCATTCCCACGGACAGGGACTGACATGGTTATTATCATGCCTGCTTTCCTCCCAAAATGATTGAAGTTAAATTTGCCCTTTTCTCCTGTGACTTTTACTCTGATGTGGGCAAGGGTTGATGGTCAGCATCAGGGGTGTCGCAGACAGACCAGAGACACAGTCCCGGGCCAGAAAGGGGACAGGCAGGACTCAGCAAGAGGGAGGGGCTCACCCAAACCGAGCAACAGACACGGTGCTTTCCTCTGCTTTCCAGAGAGGCACTTGATTGGAAACATCTTGTTTCTTCAGGAAACAGGGTCTGCAAAAGAATTTACAAATTGAAAACATGACCTGGCAAATCACTTTTAAAGGGGGCTAGCTCCAGTGTAGCCATGCAGTCAAGTGTCAGCACTGGGCAATGGGCTCAGTGATGGCCTACCTTGTCTTAGGCACCCCCGAGCTGAAAATAAACATTTCTTTGCCTTCTCTGTGGGAAATAATACACCATTATGCTCAAAATCTTCTTTGTGAAATAAGAGAAAGCATGACACATACATAAATAAAGCCAAGAATTTATTGTTACTGCAACAAAAATCTTAATGGTCTGCTTCAAGAATCACTAATTAATCTGCAATTCAAGACTGGAGATGTTATTATTGCAGGAGAAGGGAGACCAGGAATGCAGTTAGAGCACTTCTGTACAGTAAAAGTCTCAATCATAGCAGTAATATAAATGTCATGCATGTATTTAATATTTTATACCCCTTTCTTTGGTCATATGCTCACCCTTCCACTTTCCTCTGGACCTTCAGGAACTCTGGACAAACTGGAGAGGATAACAGCATCAACCATAGCCCCTGGAGTCACTCACCATGAGGAGTGTGATGGATTCTTGTTCCTTCCCTGATATGCACTTGGGATAAGAGGGCTTTTTTAAAATGCTTTCCAAAGAAACTTTTTACCTTTCTTTTGCTTTCCTGGTGTATGGCTTCATTTTACAAATGCACTTACTACATATAATACTATTTATGTATGTTAGATATTATTTCCTTGTTTCCTTTGTTAGCTGTCAGATTAGATTAGTCCAGATCAGGATCCATATTTCTAAAATGGACAACTGGAGAGTCTCAAGTGCCAAGCCTGTGGCCCATCTCTGTGCTCCATCCCCCTAAGCCTCTGTGATGCATCCTGAATCTACACTTCTCAAGTCCTCTGCTGTCACACCACTCCTCTGTTTCTTTGCCCTATATTGTGTGGCAGAGTCTTAAACATTTAAGGTGACGCCACTGCTTGCCACGGCCAGCTGTGTAAAAGCACAACTGTACCACACAAGGACAAACACAAGAAGAGGGAATTAGCCATAGGCACTTGGTTAACTGGAGGTTAAATGAAGCAAAACAGAGCTGCAGGTGAGTCAAGAGATATTCAGACAGAGCAAACCTGAGGAGTCTCAGTCATGAGGCCTTGGAAAGCCCCAGCAGAGCTCATGGGTTCTTGCTGGAAGGCAGTACTGCATTGCAGGGATGCAGGTTTACAGAGCAGAGAGGTGCTGTCTCTGGAGACACTTAGGTTTCCAGAATAACTCTCTAATAGAAACACATTCACAAAGAACTCAAAACATTTCGAAGACATCTTCCAACCACAATGTACGTGTAGGGACTGAGAAAGCTTGGGTTTTCTTTTAAAGCTGCTGGGTTCTAGGAGTAACTGAGGTCACTTGGTCTGCTCAGCCTGGAGAAGAGGAGACTGAGGGGGGACCCCATTGCAGCTACAACTTCCTTGGGAGGGGAAGAGGAGGGGAAGACACTGATCTCATCTCTGAGTGAGCAGTGACAGAACCTGAGACAATGGCCTGGAGCTGTGTCAGGGGAGGTTTAAGATGGATATTAGGAAAAGGTTTTTCCTGCAGTGATTCTTGGGCATGGTGCTGTGCAGGGCCAGGAGTTGGACCTGATGATCCTTGTGGGTTCCTCCCAACTCAAGACATTCTGTGATTCTGTGAAAACTCACATGGTGAATTTCAGTGCTATCTATAAGAGGTTAAGCACAGCTCCAGAAATTACTGTGGGTTAAGATGATTCCTGCCACTGTGGTGCTCTCACGGTCTGGGATGTTTCTGTAGCTGAAATACCTGGTGTATTACTTCTTTAGATGTTTTTTGTATTTCTCAGTCACACTTCCTGCACATAGTTTTGGCCATTGCTTTTGGAAAAGTATTTTATTGTGGCTAAATAGAAATATTTTCAAAGGTTCATTCATGTTGTTTCATCCTTAGCAAGGACAAATTCAAAAGTTTCTATTTCCAGTAGTTTAGCATATGAAAGAAAATTCTATGACTTATTCAGAAACTATTAAGACTTTGTTTTTTCCCAGATTGTCTGATCAGTTTGACTGATCCAGCATGTTTAGGACACTACATGTGAACAGGGTTTAAGAACTAGAGCTGGCCTTCCCATGAGATGGCAGTTCTGTACCTCAGGGTGTCATGCTGTCCTGTACCCAAGGCCAGCCAAGCTCCCAGTGATCTGGGCCTGGACAACAGTATGGTTCATTTGCAGACTCCTGCAGGAGTTCCCCCAAGCTGGACTCTGCCTCCCAGTCCAGCCTGTGGCACTGCCTGGCTCTGGGAACTGCTGAGACCAGCAGCCAAGCAAGGGGAGCGAGTGTCTGTGCCCTGGGATGCTCATCACTGACTTCATGGGCAGACAGCCAAAATACCCACTCCGTGTGCCTGGCTGATTCTCTTCACCTCTTCTGTTCCTGTTTTAGTTTGAGGGATAGGATAGAACATGAAAAAGCACTTTGAAAGGACCTTGGCATGTCCTGTCCTGGCACTACAAAAAATATAATTAAAGAGGAACAGCAGAGGTTTCCAAAATTATCCTCAACTCTATTCGCCTGCATCTTTGCGAAATGCAGAACCCAAGTTTTCAGACAGTCCTTTAAATGTCTTAATAATTGTTCAAAAATGTTTAAACAATTCGTACTCCAGCTGCACTTACAGTCGGCTTAAATTTTTCTTTCATACCAAACATATTTAACAGAGGCTGCATTATTTTACAGCACATTGGAATTTCAAATTAGCTTGATTTGCTCTTAGTATTTCATTGCTTTTGATATATCTTATACATAAGTAATTCGGACATGCTGAACATTGTGCAGTGTTGTTGAAAAGTAACATGAAAAGAAAAATAGCCTTCTAAAGTATTCAAAGGCTGTAGTTTTCTAATTGCAACGCAATATATGAAAAAGTCCTCTAAAAAACTCACATTGTAACAGATTTATATGTATTTAAACATCAGATCATTAAAAAAAATCTATTATAGTCTCTTTATTCTACCTCAGGAGACTTTAAAAGGTTTCTCACATGCTACAGTTGCCCTATAATCACATTTCCAAAAAATGAATTCAAGACTGAAAATATAATTTATTACCCTAGAGTAATATATAATGTGGTGATTCATCTCATCTAAAAGCTGCTGCTTTCTTTATACCTTTGTAAGTAGCATTCATTTCCCTGCCATGAGCACAATTTACAAATTCATCCCAAGGCTCAGATAGCATCATTAGCATATATTTAGCAGTAGCAGACAGTGAGCAGCAGGTACAAATGGCTGGCTGATGAGCTAATGTGCTTTGGGCACTCCTCCAGCTTGTATGATAAGAGAGAAAATACACTACTTCAAAGTCTGAGAGTCACAAAACAATTAGCAGAAGAGATTCACAAAATGACCTAAATACTCAGCACTGAGCAGGAGGTTATAGATAAACTGACATTATGTTTATAATTCTAGTGAAGAGATGCATCAGTGTTTTATAGACTCATTTAAATATCTGTTCGTTTCTTTGTGTGTTTTGTGGTTTTTGTCTGTTTGGCTTCTTCTTATTTTTCTTATTTAAGGGAGGTACCAGTAATGAAAAATCAGGCATCTGCTGCCTACCATCAGTGTGGGCAATAAATATCCAACAAATCATAGCTGGAAGATACTGCTGTCAACAGGATTTTAATATTTTAATTTTATTGAAGGATGCCAGTTTCCTTACATGCTGGTAAATAAATGTGCAAGAACTAAGCGAGTGTGTTTGTTATAATTTGTTTTCTTCTAACCTGAAAGTAGATATCTGCTACTGTTACTCAGTGACACTCGTATCAGCAAGCCCTGACACCGGCATAGAGTCCACTTCAAAATACACTGATAATTAACCTTCTATTATGGTAAAAATACGTATCTTGAAGGTGAGAAAGACAGTGCTGCAGTTTGTGGTTTACCTTAATTCAGTCTTGTTTGCTAGTAATTGTGACACTCAAAACTTTGTCACGGGTTTCAGAAGTGCTTGCTGCCTGAGCTAGCACCATGCAGGATCACCACAATTCATACACAAAATATTGGCTGTTTTATCAGACAGGACCATGCAGTGGGACCGGGATAGGCTGGATGGAGAGAACTGGGTGAAGAGAACCCTAATGAAGTTCAACAAGGGCAAGTGCAAGGTCCTGGACCTGGGGCGGAATAACCCCAAATACCAGCTCAGGCTGGAGCTACCCTACTAAAGAGCAGCTTTGCTGAGAAGGACCTGGAAATCCTGGGGGGTGAAAAGTTGACAATCATCCATCTGTGTGTCCTGGTGGCCAGGAGGCCCAGTGGGATCCTAGGGTGCATCAGGATGTGTGTGGCCAGCAGGTCAAGGGAGGTGATCCTGCCCCTCTCCTTGGCCCTGTAAGGCCACATCTGGGTGTCCAGTTCTGGGTTTCTCAGTACCAGACAGACAAGGAGGTACTGGCAAAGGGTCACAAAGATGATCAGGGTCAGGAGCATCTCCTTATGAGACTGAGGGAGCTGGGACTATCTGGGAAAGAGAAGACTGAGATGCACATAAATCTATCTAAGACTATAAATGAACATTAAACATCTCAAAGGTAAGTGCCAAGAGGATGGTGCCAGAGTTTTTTTGGTGGTGCCCAGTGACAGGACAAGGAGGTTGTGAACTGAAACACAAGAAGTTCCTCCTCAATATAAAGAAAGCTTCTTTACACTGAGGGTGACACTGAAGCAGGCTGCCCAGAGAAGTCATGGAGTCTCCCTCACTGGAGATGTTCAAAACCCACCTGGACATGTTCTTGTGTCACCTCTCTTGGTGACACTGCCTTGGCAGGGGATTGGGTTGGATGATCTCCTGAGGTTCCTTCTAACCCTACAGATCTGTGATTCTGTGACAGACAATTTAAAGAAAAAAAAAAAAAAAAAAAAGCCAGCCTTTCCAGATGAGTATAAGTTCAAATGCCCCTGGCACTCTGAATTCCTAGAGAGAGGCTCTCAGCTTAGCTGGGAAGTGTTGGGTCTCACCCTTGGCATGTAAGTGCAGGGACTCAGCCCTCTGGAATCATGAACTCTCCTACCAGAGAAAAGCCTGCATGATCAAACAGAAGAAATTGAACACAGTTTAAGGTTTCAGTTTCTGAACACTACTCTTAGGGGGCAGATGCATAATCTAGACCTTGCTCTCCTTCAGGAGAGCAATATCATCACATCCTCTAGCAATATCATCACAACTCTAAGAAACTCAGCTAGAGCAAGGTACATCTGTGCTGATGAATTTTACATGCACCTTAAGCAATGAGGTATTTGACCTTACGAAGACCTGAGCAACCTTGAGGGAGGTGCAAAGTGCCTTGAGGGAGGTGCAAAGAGCACCTCTATTGCATCACTTCCAAAAACATAAACATGAAAATGTAAGTAGTTATGGAATTAGGCACTTTCAGGATTGAGTAGTGGCTGATGAAAGTATTTTGAATATATAATTTGAGAATTAGATTCCTCCTTGAATGTAACCCCAAACATTATTGTTTTGCAGCTCATGGCAGCAGGTCATATGTTGGCTTCACTACACTCTGGGACACATCTCTGCTTTGGGCTCCTTAGTATTGTCCATCAATATTGTTCATCATCAGGAGAAGCCCACATACATTATCTCCCCATTGATAGAGATTAGGTTCTGCTCACTGTCAGACTACAAAATTACAAACATTTGAGTAGGAATTAAAAATGAGCCAGAAGGAGTTCAAATTAACCACTGAAACAGTATTTCAGTGACAGCTATTCACAAGACAAAAGAAGTATCTGACAGGTAAAATCTTGACAAAAGTTTTAATGAATTTTTAATACAAGTTCTAAGAATGCAGCCAGCCCAACTGGAGTAATGCAATCAGTGTAGAAAGGATACATGTATAGTAAGTTTATACAAAAATAGAGTTGTATCAGACAGAACATGCTGGATGCACCAATAATTAGGAAAACGTTGAGTCACCCCTACGCATAAACATGTAGATAACATTGCTAATTGAGGAGATCACAGACCTGGCTCCACAGCTTAATTTTATCAACCTGTTTTTGCCAGTTTTCCTTTGTTATGCTTGCTCCTCCCTCGGGCAGTGGGGACAGGGACTGGTCTGTGGGAATACAGTTCAGCAGATGGCTGTGAGCAGAAGGATGGCATAGTGTGCTGTGAAGGACAGAAGGCACATGGTGCCTCGCAGACATGGTGCTGTACAGCAGCAACACTGAGAAGTATGTAGGCTTGAAAAGCTTTTTCTCCCCCTGCCTTTTCTGGTTCTGGGATTCTTGTAGATAGGCAGCTGTAGCTCCTACTGGGAATCTGACTTGTACTAGAGCAGTGTTAGCCTCTAATCCCTGTTTAGAATGGATGCTAGTAGTGAGAAAAGTTGTTCAGACTCTGTATAAATTCTAGAATATACAGGAAATTATTTGGCATCTTTTCTGCACAAAAATTTTCAGACTAGTTTGCCTGTGTCAGCTACATATGGGAATTTAGGTATTAGAGCTGCATAACTCCCTATGCAAACACTGAGCACTCTTGTTCAGCATTAAGCTAATTTGATTTACTTTATTTCAGTATGTGAGCAAATAAGGTTAAATGGGAATAGCATGAATCCTGCATGAGCACATGGACATAAGTTTTAATATTTAGCTAATCTACTTTAGGTCTATTTTGAACAAAATTTCCTGACTATCCAAGCAGATAACTGTTTAAGGCCCATAAGGAATGCAGATCCTGTAAACCTAGCTTTAGGTGCCTGACTTATGGAGAGGATATCTGCATCAGGTGACTTGACTCCCTGAACAATTTGCATACACATTTCCCAGGGAGAGAAGCAAAAGAACTTATAGAATTAGTAGTGGATGGAATGAGCACTTGGGTAATGAGCACACAGCCCCTTGAGAGCTTATGTCCTTCCTGTACAGCTTCAGATGAAAGCTTTTATAGCCTGGGGACTAACATCCCAGACTACTCTTTGAGAGGTGGGCACCTACAGTGTGTCCTGCTAAGGAACAAGTTAATGCTGAGCCCTGACTGATGTCAGTGTGAGTGTCACTGCCTTCTGCACAATGTCCTGGATAGCAGTGAAATAGTTTCACCCATGTGTAAGGGAATCCCAGCTCCTTAGGCCTCAGAGATCCAGGAACATATGTCTCAGGAACAAGCCTCTGTGATAAGTGTGAGCTAATGCTTGTCCTTTCCTTGCTATCTCCAATGCAGAAGAATGTAAGGGAGGTTGTGAGATGACCTTGACACCATTTGAGCATTTACTGCCAGAGGTTCCTCCTGGTGGGGCTGCTCCTGTATTTCAGACCAAGCAATAATGATTCTAAAGAGAAAATAGCCATTAGTGCCTTCTGCAGGATGTTTTTCACCCATTGGGCATTCATGATTCAGAATGATCCAAAGAGAAACCTGCAGCATCTTTCAGCTTCCCTCTTTGGTTGTCAGCAAACAGCTCCACTGTCTGCACTTGGGCTATGAGGAAAGAGACAATTACATCCCCCTTCCTTCTCATCTTCCTGCCCTAACAAGTTCCAGACAGGCTTTCCTTACCACACTGATACACTGAACAATGTTGCAAGGTGCAGTCTGCCCTTTATCCAATTACTACAGTGAGCAGTTAAAATTCTTTTCTCCCCACTCCCAGGCACAGGGATTCATATTGCTCAACTTCTTCAACCAAATATGTTCCTTAACTGTGGTTCAAAGTGTGAGCAACCGGTTCTTGAACTTAGACACACTTCCCTGTCACTGCATGTGCTGTGGGGGTATGGACAGCAGAGTCCAGAAACTGACCTATTTGAGACACTGCGAGACTGAAGGGTTGTTGCTGACAACCACCTGGGGGAAAAGACCAGCAGAGTAGAACAAGCTCACCACTGAGCTGCTCACCACTGCAGGATGATGCATTGGCCACATCCTTATGCAGGGTTTAACATATATCACCATAACTTCATTTTTACATCTGACTTTTGTGTCACTCAGAGCTTAAAGGCACCTTGCCACACCATTTACACTAAAGCAGAGGTACAGCTGCCTTTCAGCTACAGCTTCTGAATGGATGTTGCTTATGGAACAGTCTGAGCTGTCTGAGAGCAGCTGTCTGCGCTTACTAAAAGTGACTCCCACAGAGACAGTGGCAAGGATAAGAAAAGAAACTGAATACACTGCATGTTTGAAATTAAAGACTCTCCCAGAGAAGGTAATTGAGCTTGAGAAGGCTTTTTCTTACCAACTAGCAATTCTTCATTAGCACATTCAGTCAGGTTTGCATTAATCTATCGGACAGACTTTTTACACAACTACTCACAGGCACAAAGCAAACCTGGTACCACACTCTGACAGCAGGGACCTTTACCTCTGATAAACTTGCTTCACAATTCTGAACAATGATGCAAGCAAGTGAGGTTTTCCTAACAATTACTAAAGTTCTGAAAAACTTTTTCTATATTTCTCACAATTACATGAAATGAAATCTACCCTTGTTAGATAAGCACTGGCACAGATTTGACACAGCAATTGAATTAGGACCATATTGGGGTAGTCATCTTGCCTGCAACATTTCTCTAAGCAAAGCAAAATGAAAAATACTGAATATGGCAGCACCCTTCCGGATGGCACTGGGGGACTCTGACAATCATCATTTTGCAAGTGCTGTTTTGCAACATTGTTCACGTGTTTGCAACCCAAAATTGCCAGTGAAACTGAACTGCTGTTTGCAGCTCTTTCCCCAGTCACCTTAGGAAGCATTGGGGTGGAGGTGATGAGTATGGCAGCCTCCTGCAGGACAGGGAGCCAGCCAAGTACTCCTCAAGGACAGCGAAGGAACATAATGTCTCCTGCACCTCTTACCTGAGGGCTAGTGACTAGAAATCGAAGGGAGAATAACATCTTACAATGTTATTTCACCATCTTTACTTTTAATTTAAGAACTGACTCAAGGTTTTTTTCCAAAGACAATATCTTAAAAAATAGCATGGGGTGTACCAACAGAAATACAGTCACCTTAAGTCATTGGAAATAAAACCTTGTACTGTCTCACCAAGCTCTAAAATTTTTAACGAATTTATGTGATGTTCCTCCCATGCAGCATTCATTTCTCCATAAAATATTGTTAATTAAACACTCAAGAGTTAAAACACTCAAGAGAAAAAAGATGAAATTCAAAATTCCTGATTTTATCTTCTCACAGAAGGTTTTCATGCTCCTTGGAAACGTCTTTTAAAATCAAAAGCAGTACCATTCTTCATTTCAAATGAGAATGTTATATTCTCCAAAACAGAGGATGGTTTTGACTAAAATTGCAGGATAGAGCTTTTTGACAGACAACTTCAAAATTCTGTATGTTAGATTCAGTAGTAAATGAGCACAGGAGGGGAATAGTCTGGGCTGAACACTTCTGGGTTGATGGAGGGATGTAATTTCAACTCACTGAGCCTGATATTCTTCCCAGTGGAGTCAAGCAAAAAAAATTCCATTGATTTCAAAGTGGGACCAAATTAAGTGGCAAGTCTATCAGTCAGTCAGTACAGGAGATGCCTTTTAACATTACAACATTAAGTTTTACTGTATCTATTACTAATTTGTATTTAAATTCACTCAGGGCATGCCTGAGCATTGCTGTCAACTGCATGAGTCTGAAGCATATAGAAATTACATTACTTACATATATTACACAATTTACTTTCCTATGTGCAACACATACTATACTGCACTGTGTTACATGGAGAAATTACTGAATTACAAGGCAGCATCTCAAGCCTTAGGAAATGCTAGAAGTAAGTTAGCCCATGTGGCTAATTCTGCTTTCCTGTGAATATACATCCAAAATGTGCTCACGATTCATTTCAGAAGGCCTTTATCATTCCACTCAAGGAAAGAACAGTACCTGAGTGAAAATCCTCCCTACTCAACATGTGGCCCCACCCCTTATTTCCTAAATAATACTAACACTTCATTCTAAAGGCTAAATATTAATTTTCTCTGGAGGGATTTATTTTTTTTTAATAAATCAATATCTGAACACTAATTTCAAGGAGATTATACTTACATTTGCAACATTCCAACAATATGATCTGGCTTTACTATTCCTCTTCTTCTGCTAATGGATTACAAATGTTCTCCAACTTGTGCTGGTCTGCCTAAAGAAGTGAATACCTGATTATTTTTTCCCAGACAACTTTGCATTTGAAGTATTGCCTTTATCCAAAGCAGAATGTGCATAGCCTTCAATGAAAATTGTGAATTCCCAGCACCTTGTTCAGTGTAACTCTTGGGTTTAAACTCAAGCCTACACAAAATAGAGAGCATATAAATGATTTATCTCACATGGCTTATATTGCATTGTCTCTACCCTGCCTGGGTAGAGACAGGGACAGAGTCGAATTCTCTGAACACCATTCTGCCAAGTCTGACAGCCACCTATACCTGATCTTCACTCTGATGGACTTTCTCACAGTGCAGAGTACAACTGATGCTGCAAAAGAAGTAAGGATTAGTCAGACAACAACCTTTCTGAAAGACCTTAAGCTGACTAGGACCATGCTTTATATAATGTACACTTAATCAGGCAGGGAAACAGTGCAAAAAGTTCTTTGACCATGGCTCATGAGGTGATGTCTTGATATACTAGTTACCACAGGCAACTTTAATTCTGAAATATTTTTTAATATTTCTTTTTTTTTTTACTGAATGATTAATCTTGGTATTTCTTAATACAGGAGTTTTTGTGTGCACAATTTCCTAAATTGATCTTCTCTTCCCAAGGAAAAAGGCGTATGACAGAACACATGAGGGCACAGCAACACCCACTGTGCTGCCTGAATGGGCCTGAATTATGGCATCTCCTTCAGCCCCAAAACCTGCAGTTCTTCAACAGTTTTCAACTGCCCATGAGATCGTTGAGCAAAGAAAGTAACATCTAATGATGGAAACAAAATGTAGCTATCCTCAACATGAGCAGAACTAAAGTTGGCCATTTTCTGCCTGCTCATGATGGCTATTTAGAAACAGCAAAAGGCCTTGGATGCTTTGGAAGCCCAAGGTATTCATTAGGCACTGGAGGAACAGGCTTTTGTAGTCATAGGGCTTTCTCTCCTCTCCATTTTCTTATCTTCGTGTTCTTCTTCAGCTATCTCTGACATCCACCTTCTTGTAGCTGCCAGGCACAACTTCAAACTTGCGTTCCAGGCTGCTGCTCCTCTTCTCCCGTGGCCAGGCCTAAAAAGCCAGCAGCACGTATCGACAACTTATTTCCTCAGCTTGTGACCTGAGAGGTTCAGCCCCCTTTGAATGAAGGGGAAAAGAATTGCAGTCAAAGCCTCACTTGCTGCTGACTAGGTTAGAATCAAGATTGCCTGGAGCAAAGGGAAGTTAAAGAAAATGCACCTGTCAAATTGAGCACAGCAGGGCCCAGAGAAAATTTGATAAAACTTGGAAATAGATAAATAAATTTTCACAGGCTGTGCAGAAAGCACATCTAAGGTTGTAAAAGATAATGAATCTGCCAAATATCAAGTCATTTCTCCAAAGTATGAAAGAATTAAAGATTTTCAGCCAAATTGCTTACAGAATGTAAAAAGAAAACACTCTTTTAAATTTTTTTATTAACTCCTTTTGAGAAATAGCTGAGCAATTCTCACTTAAGCTTCCCAGAAGAATTCAGGTTTCAGCAGACAACCAGCATGGAAGATGCTAGCTGGAATGATGAAGGTCTGGCAAAACAATCAGGTACTGCCAACCTGATGTTATAATTCACCAAAAAGATACCTGTGCCTCACCAAGTAATGTAGGTATTTTCAGTGCAGGCAGCTGACAAAAGTTTTCCAAAACCAAACCAATTTTATTTGCAACAAGAATGTAGAGAACGTGCACAAATCATAGGGGTAACTCTCTTCTGCAAATATCACAAAAGAAAAGGGATAGGAATCAAACATTTAATAAATTTAGTATGCTGCTAATTTCTAACTATAAACCCTACAATTTGAACAGAAATATTATTCACAATCCACTTGCTGGGGATTTTATGTAGATATATTACCCTGATGGTTTCATTCCAGTGTTCACAGGATTCAGCACCTCAACACAAACCAGTACCTCAGCGGATCTTCTTGCAGACATCAAACCCCAACAAGCATACTAGATTATTACTACTTATACTACTTATGCAAAGATTGTGATGCATTGAAAATTAACTACTTGAATCACATGAAACAAAAGTGCTTATGATACACAGCAAATTTGCTTTCTTTCACATTTGTTTATTTAAATTGTTAGAATTCCTTTGGTGCTTCCATAGTCCCACACAATATACATTCACATTACTGTAGAGTACACTTGGATCCCAGACCACATGACTCAGTAGTCAGCCAGTCACAAGTGGTCAATGTCATACTTGGTCCAAATACAATTTATACTGTAGTTCTTATATAGTGCAGCAAGCATTAATAGAGTTCAAGCACCCTACATCATAAACTCATGCTGAGCTGGAAGATGCTCATCAGGATCATTAAGTCCAGCTCCTGACCTTGAGGAAACTGACTCCAGACAGGAATCCCCGAGACACACCATATGCCAGAGCATTGTCCAAACACTTCTGGAACTCTGTCAGTCTTGGTGCTTGGACCACCTCCCTGGGGAGCCTGTTCCAGTGCCAAACACCCTCCGGGTGAAGAACCCTTTCCTGGTATCCAACCTAAACATCCCCTGGCACAACTTAAGGCCATTCTCTTGAATCCCGTCACTGGTCACCACAGAGATGAGATCAATGTCTGCCTCTCCTCCTCATGAGGATGTTGAAGAGCACAGCAAAGTCTCCCCTCAGTCTCCTCTTCTCTAGGCTGAACAGACCAAGTGACCTCAGCTGTTCCTCATCAGGCTTCCCCTCCAGAACCTTCAACATTCTCATGGCCATCCTCTGGATGTTCTCTAGTAGTTTAATGTCTGGTATTGTGGCACCCAGAAGTGCCCCCAGAACTTGAGGTGACGCTGCCCCAGAGCAGAGCAGAGCAGAGCAGGACAATCCCCTCCCTTGCCTGGCTGGCCATGCTGTACCTGATGTCCCCAGGACACACTTGGCCCTCCTGGCTGCCAGGGCACTGCTGGCTCATGTTCAGCTTGCCATGGACCAGAGCCCCAGGGCCCTTTCCATGGCACTGCTGTCCAGCCTCTCATTCCCCAGTCTGTCTGTACATGCAGGGCTGGCCCATCCCAGGCGCAGAATCCAGCACCAGCCCTTGTTGAACTTCATATGGTTGGTGATTGCCTATCCCTCTGATTTATCCATCTCTCTCTGGGGCTTCTCTGCCTTTAAGGGCATCCACAGTCACTTCCATCTTAGCCTCATCATCCATCTTAGTACTCCTTTGAGATCTGTGTCCAAGAGATTTATGAAGATAGTGAACAGCACAGGGCCTGAGATCAAGCTCTGTGGAATCCCACTGGTGACCAGTCACCAGCCTGATGCAACACTCTTTACCGTAACTCCTTGTGCTCCACCCATCAGCCAGTTCAACTTCAACTCTATAATGACTGAGGAAAAAAAGAAAATGCTAATATATATGTAGACTTGAACCTTTCTGTACTCTGCAACCACCTAAACCAGGACTCCAGCCGAGATTTTCTGGTACATTAAATTTAGCCAATTACTACACTCACTTTTCCTTTGCTCAAATAAATTCACAAATGAGAAAGTAAGGTGAAGGCCATGACAGTTTATTAGGGAAAACTGTACCTGTCTGATAATGTTGTATGAATACATATCACAGCTTGATTTCCTCCTGGACATGAACATGTCATTAATACCAACCTCCTAAAATACTTCTACTGAACCAAGATCAATTTCTGAAGAGGTCTTAATACCTC
This sequence comes from Serinus canaria, assembly GCF_022539315.1. Lineage (NCBI taxonomy): Eukaryota > Metazoa > Chordata > Aves > Passeriformes > Fringillidae > Serinus > Serinus canaria. The sequence goes on from NC_066343.1 coordinate 59,014,241, forward strand.
CATGTAGAATCAGCTTGATTATAGTCTGATCTAATTACTGTAAAGACATTTACTAAAACAATATCTGGCTCAAGCAAACATTAGCCATGGAACTCAGCTCAAACCTAGCTCACGACTCCGTCACATAATTAAATGACATTTGGGAAAGCAGGAGTACTGCTGGGAAGAGCTGTTAGGGAAGTGGTGAGTTTTGAATGTAGAATGAGACAGCATGAGGAAGGTAAAGAGCAAGTCAGCCCTATGACTGTGGTCCTTATTTTATGGTCAATCTTGTTTGCAGAACTGTTTCAACAGGCTGGAAATGGAGTCTTTCCTCACTGATTGTCCTTTCTTGTAATAATATTTCCTTCTTCATTATTCTGTATTTTACTGCTTTATGTGTGTATTAGAAGCACCGCCAAACACAGCTTGTGCAAAACAGCCATCTCCAAACATTTGGGGATAAATCTTAGAACCAAAACTACATTCTTAAGTGTTATTCCTCTGAAACAGAGGTGTGGGGTTAAACTACAAAACCTCACATGATCGTGTGAAAGAAATGCACATTTCTGCTGCATAGGTGAGGAATGATTTGTACTTAACTGCAATTGCTGCTCAACTTCCTTTTCCAGGCTTTTATTTGTTTAAGCTATTTTTGATTAATTCAATTAAACAAAAAAATAAACATTTTGCTTCCTCATAAAGTTTTGTTATTTTTGTTCGGGAGAAAAAAGATAGGATAAACAAAAACCCTCTTTCATACTGACCTATAAGAAGGAAATCAATAGGTAAGAAATACAGACTTAATTAAAGGGAAATAAGCCATAAACCTCTTTAAAAGATAGTGTTTACATATCTATAAATGCACCCTGCTTGTCAAAAATATTTATACAAAAATTAAGACAATTGTTAATTCTTAAGTGTTACAAACATAAAAATACCACCTGTTTTCCAAGTCAGTTTAGCCAAGCCTTCAGATAATTTATTTACTGATAATCCCCAAAAACTTTTAACTTAGTAAACTAATGAATCACAGTGGAGTTTAAACTCAGACAACTGGCAGTGCAGATGCAAGTCTGAAGTTAAACTAAATCAGCAACTGAACAAAGAGCAAATAATTTGAAACTTAAAAAAAAGTGTTGCAGCCACATAGCTTGCATTAATATCCCCTTGATATATGCAATTTTTATTAGGCTAGCTCTTCAAATTTCCACTTACAGTAATGCTGTATACCAAAAAAAAAAAAAAACCAAACCAAAAAACCAAAATAAAACAATAACAAAAAACCCCCAAAAAACCCAAAAACCCCCACCCCTTACTGTATTATTTCTTTCAGAAAGGGAATTAAGTGGTGTATTTTTGTACATGTGCTTTACACCCTAGTACATTTAACAACTAGTCTTGATTTCCAGGGAAAGTGCGAATAAATCTAACTTTTCCCCTTTGAGCTAACATTTGTTGTAATAAAGTACATGCTTTGCAAACTGGATGGCAGCTGAATTTTTTTCCAGTCAATGCGAGGTTTCATCATCAGTTCTTGTCATAGGCACCAACCCTTCATTCATTTAATCATAAAAATGTGACTTACTAGAAAAGGAAAAATAGAGTCTAAAGGCACAGAATCACATAGCTGCTCTAGTAGGAGTCTGTAAACAGAGAATTGCTTGAATTTAGGAAATCCAAATCTAGGAAAGTAAAAAGGCATCTGAAGCAGGCATTTATCTAGCCAACTTCCTTAAATACCCAAAGGGCTTTGAGGTCTATGAAGTATGCACTAAGATACTGTATTTCAAAAAGCAATAAGGCAAATAGTATACTCATTATTTCAAAAAAGTTACAATGGTGTAGGCATACACAGTATAACTTAGTTACAATGCATGGTACTGTTTCTACTACATAGCCCTATAACTGTTTCCTTTCTACATAATCAGAGATTAAACCTGGGTTCCAGGTGAACACAAACCCATTCTTGTACCGCCATCTACCACTGGCACCAGCTCTTCAGCAGCACTTGCTCTGCTGCCTGGGTGACATTGATGCTGAGCAAAGTCCACAGATCAGAGACTAAACACTGTCATACTTGTGAAGAGCTTCTTCTAGCTTTTGCGTCACTTTTTGAAAAAAGAGTATTTGCTGTTGCAAGAAATGCTGCATCTGTGATTTGAAGTCCCTCACACGAATTTTGTGGAAATGATTAATTTCTGCAAGGGTTGCAAAGGAAATAATGTTACAACGTTCTTGAATGCCCTCAGCTTTTTGGAGCTCCATCTTCCCCTCTTCCACATGTCGCTTACTCTCCTTTACTTTGGTAAGGGCTCCTGTGTAAAGAACAAAATGAAACAGTTGAACTGTAAGGACCACGTAGACTTAACTACTGAACTTTAACAAGTGAGTTAGCAACAACAAGGATTTGTATAAGACTTATTCTCAGTGTATTTATAGGTGTGCATAGATATATGTGCGAATGAAAGACAATAAAACAAAAGATTTTTAACATAAGAAAAATCAGGGACCAGTGGATCCTGTGTAAAAAATAAAACTCAATACTTTTTTAAGGCTCAAGCATACTAAAGTTACTAGAACATCCTATTTTACAACCTTAAAAATCAGATGGCGTCCTTCAGAGAATATGTTATCATTATAACTGCAGAAGAGTAAGTGAAAGCACAAGAAAACTAGTCAGATCAATTTAAGTCTACATAAATACTAGAAAAATAACCTTGTTAAGAACTAGACTATGTGAAATACCCCTTTTCCCAATCCTCGTGACATGTCAAAAGCATATGTTAATATACAATATCTTGTCAAAACATGTTTTTGCTTTTACACCAGAGATACTCCAAATCAAATTATTGATTACCAGAGAATGGAAAAGTTTATCTCAAAGTCACAGATGCACAAGCAGACCTTATGCTTACACAGTGCTGCAAAACATAGTAGAAAAGCAGAGTTACAGAACTGACAATCCTCCCTCTCCAAATAGCTAATTAAGGCACATACATCCTACAAAAGCAAAGTATCATCCAAAACAGACCTACCCAAAGCAGAGCCATCTTGAGATATTCATACTGGACTCAATTTCCCACAGAGCAACTTCTTAGTCTTACTTATTTTATTTAGAGAACTAAACCAAATCAGACTAGTACAACTTTTTATCATCTCACTAGATTCTTGTTCCTGTAAATACTTGTAATGCTGTAACTCTCCTTTCAGATTACACTTCTTACACGTGACTAGAGCATGCTGCCTGAAGGCTAATGGCAATGTCTGTCTCTGGGGGCTGCAAGGCAGAGGCACTGTTCCACACCTTCCTGGCTCCCATGGCATGACAGTGGGATGGCTAAGAGCTTGGCACAGGCTGCTTCTGCTGATTAACCTCATCATCTCCAGCCTGGCTCCCAAAACACCACTGAAAAACCTTTTCCACACACAGTGGTGCTGGCTGTGACACTGTGCCAGAAGATCTGTACGTTGTTCTCTAAGGAGTAAGGAATCTGTGAGGTAGGGTATGATCTAAAAAAACACTTAATCCCTCCTCCTACAAGAAGAACACTTCTTTCAACAAATTTAGCCTTAGCAAAAATTTTTCTGTGCTCTGTGGGCACGACAGGAATCTATGCACAGCCGTGAAAAATTGAAATTTGGGACTTACTGGAAGCCAGATGTAGCTGGTTAAATAAACATGACAACTCTTCAGTTGTGATGTGAGAAACAGCTTTAGATGTTATTTCTAAAATGACCAAACTGGAAAAGAAATACTGAAATTCACAGTATCAGCATCTGAAAGCATAAGTAAACTATGGAGCATGTGTAATCTTCAGATTGTTTTACATCAATAAAAAACATATATTACCAAACACAAGTGCCCTTCAGACTAGATATAGTATGTATTTTTTTGCTATTAAAAATAAAAGGGAAAGATTTAAATTAGTGAAGGAATCCAATCATTAACATTGCTCTGTTAATGCATATGGATCATACTGCTCCTGTAGTGGAATTTCTTTTAAAATCTGGACAGACTATAACCAGATGTCAGCAGTACATGACAAAGCTCATACATATGCATAAGCTGTACCTTACTGCTTGTTTTTTGGTTTTTTTAATATCTTTAAATGAAGCTTTTAATAGTAATATAATTAATCTTAAAATAACTCCATAGAGGGATAATATTATCTTATTTTAGGACAGTCAAAGAATTCTCCATAAATACAGAGAAAAAACTCCCAAAATGCTTTACTCTAAAAGAAAATTAATTGTTTAAAAATGTCATTTTTAAGCTGTTCAGCATCTACTGAAGTTTGCACGACTTAGTTTAGCAAATCCAAGTAAAAGTTATTCATGGCTTTGAAAGCAGCTTAAATAATAAAAAATTGCCCATTTTTCCCAAACACCTTTCCATAATCTACACTTCTCATATTTTAATCGATGTGAGCAAAACCCTGAGCTGGAACAGAGATTTCTTGATGTGGAAGGTTCAGTGATTCATCCTACAATGACCAGAAGACAAGGAATTGTGGAGTGGAGAGCAGCCCGTTGTGTATTTCCCTCATGAAGAGAGGCATCTTGTGCAGAGATGCCTCAGTAGGTGATGCTTACTCAGTAGGTAAACTTTAAGGGCTCCCAGCTCACAACTCCGGACCTGCTGCACCCCAGTCTGTACTCTATGAACTCCCCCAGCTCCCCCCTCACTAATTGATCCATCACTCTCAGGGCCTACTCTGGCAGCTCACAGCTCCTGCAACCACCCTCGGCGGGGAGGCTGGGGTGAGCAAGGCCCACTGGTCTAGAAGCACACCTGCAGAAATTTCTCCTGGTTTCTGATTTTAATTATGTGAATACCTAGTATTGGTTTGGATGACAAAAACAACAAAAAAAGGAAGATGTATTTAAAAGAAAAGAAGGCTGAATCACAGCAATTCGAGAAAAGGCTAAAACATATTTTAGGAAGAAGAAACAGAAGGAGCCACCTCCCAATGCACAGTAGCTCAATGAAGCCTCCTGCAGAGTACCTGGGATAAATACACATCAGTGCATTGTGCATCCATGCCTGGGATAAATATACACCAGTGCACTGTTCCCAGGGGGATGGAATACATAAAAATTAATTCTTGGGCTTTTTTAGATCCAGATGTACAGATTCTGTTCAATCTTGCTCATGCATTTAAAGACCTTCTGTCAGGAGTCACTTCCCAGTGATCAGGACTAGCTTTCAACAAGTGAAGAGGGCCTGGATTAAAAATGCAGAAAACTTAGCCTCATCTATTTCTGTTCTTAAAGGTGTGGAAAAGCTTATATGAATGCTGTTTGTCACTGACCAAATCCTTACAGTAAACAGACTCCTATGCTCACTGCAGCTAACGGTTTAAAAGAGACTCAGATTTCAGTAATTGTTTTGAAATATGAAATTAGACAACACAAGAGGATATAAATGCATTCAACAAGGGACATTTGTGCTAGCAAAATTTGTGCTAGTGTATTGTGCTAGAAGACAAGAAAACAGGGACAATGCAGAGTTCTCAGTAGAAATAAATAATTTCAAGCCATAAAACAGCGTACTAGCAGCAGCTTAAATGGGTGCTGAAGAATTATGAGGAAAAAAGAAGTGTATCGAGACAGTAAGCTAGTCATGGAAACATGAGATTGCTATGAGGTAGGAAGAGCTGAACACACTCAGGAAAATATCCTGAACCCAAAAGCACTTAGGTTTGGGTCAAACAATCTATTTTCACACCATCTGCAGTTTTATTCCAGTAACAAATGTTTTGAGATTGTGTGAAGTGTCAAATAAGGATGGGTCCATACACTCGATTTCCTTCCACAGAGGAAGTACATGTGTACTCCTGTGAACCCATGCTGACGTACATGCATTTCCAAGTCCAAGCTGCAGCCTCCAGTGTGGCTAGAGGGCAGAAGTTCTGGGGTTCCTGTCTTCCAGACTGCAATTCAGACTGCTTTTCACTCAATTCCTTAGTCTCTCTAGGAAGGCAGGCTTGCCCTGTGCCTACTAGCACATGCAATCGGGAGCCAAAGAATAGTGATACCTGTAAAGGATGCAGCATCTTTCCCTTTCCACTCTTCCCAAAATACCCAAAAATCAGCTCTCAAGTGCTGAATGCAACAGATAGGAGTGAAACATCAGCTGTGTCCAAAGCTACTAATCCACACAAAGAATTCTTCAGGGCAGGAGCCCTTTTTTTGCTCTCTATTTGCACAGTGTTTACTACAATAACATCTGTTTCATGGCAGGGCTTGCACCATTCTTAAAAAACACAAACAGTACATTGCTGTAGCAGCAGCAATTTAACTGTGTACAGTAATGCTGCACATGGATGAAACACAAAGAAGCATCAGTTCAACACTGCTGAATACAGCACCTGAAGCAGTGGGCAAGCACCAGCTGAATTCACTGGGGTCTGAAATCCACTGTCAGTCTCAAGAATCTGTTAAGTCACCAATATATCAAAGTCTTCAGTACCTCACTTCAAAATATTCAACTTGAAAACTCACCTACTTGAAAGAGCCAGCAGGTAAATTTTTTATATCCTATGATTGTAATGCCTTTATTATTGCAGCTATTAAAGTATCTCTTTCACTTCAGTGATATATTATACTAAAACAGAGCAAACACATTTTTTTAATGATCTCTCAGCAGCTGTACCTCAGAAATCTTGAGCAAATAAAATTAGCTATGCAATAAATATTTCATCTTTCTACTATCAGCAAGCTACAAAATAATATTTAGTGCACTACTTACTAGAAGGTAAAACAACATACATTTCCACACCATTCACCGGTCCAGCATATTAAATACTCTAATAGGATGCATAATGTATCCTTCAAAGCACCTTCATGAAGAGAGAGCTTTGAACTTGTCAAACAACTCCCTTAGCTTTATTTTTCTTACAAGAAATCTAAGAAACCATCTCTAATGAAAAAGGAAAAAAAACATATTAATAATGCTGCTTTCATAAAAAGATGCACAAGCAGATAATGTAACTAGAAATATTTTCTTTTTCCTTACTTAATGATGAGGTTATTTAACTAGCGGTCTTTGCTTAAAGATTTGAAAAAGCAAACCCTAGGTAGCTCACGTGCATGGAAACAACATTATTTCTAATCCAGCAGAGTGCTGCCAGAGCAAGTTGGTCTACATGGTTGTCCCTCTTACTCCACATCTAGCAAAGATGTTGTTACAAGATGTCTCAAATGACTAATCCAATAAAAGAATGCAAGTGGCCTGGGGAGAGAGATGATGCCTTAACTCTATCATTGGCTTAGCTATGTGATCCAGGTCAGCCCGGGGTTACACAATCATTAGCTACAATACAAGGGAAATTGCAGAAGCATTTCATGAGTGTCCTGTTTTCAGCTAGGGTAGAGTTAATATCTTAATACTGTTACAGTGCTGTGTTTTAGATTCAGAATGAGAATGGTGTTGATAACACACTGATGTTTGGGTTTTTGCTATGGTATGTTTATTCCAACTCAAGGACTTTTTCTGCCTCCTGTCTCATGTTCTGCCAGTGAGGAGGTGCACAAAAGAAAACTGGACATAGTTGGGCAAGTGATTGGAACTGACCAAAGGAACACTCCACCCCACAGTTTATATCTATGCCCAGGATATAAACTGGGGGAGTTACCCAGAAGCACAGCAGATCTGGGTTTGGAAGGGGGTCTGGCATCAGTCAGTGGGTGGTGAACAACTGCATAGTCCATCACCTGTTTGTTTCCTTTTTATTATCATTAATATTAAAACTGTTCTTATCTCAACATACAAATTTTACTTCAAGTCTCCTCCCCATTCCACTGGGTTTAGGGTGGGGGGAGAGAGCAGAAAGGGTTTAGTGAGTGATTGCTTGGTGCCTAACTTCCAGCTGTGCTCAAACCATGACAATGAGATAACACATACATGAAATCCAACTCTGAAATAATTCCCAAACTTCTGCTCAATTGAAAGTGAAATAGTAACAGAACAGAGATTTTGCTACACTGACAGATTATTTTCTTAAGAATGCTCTGAGCAGTGATTAACAAAAGAAGCCTACACTGAGATTCTGCAAATTCTTTACATTTTCTGGCCAAGATTTATAACGGAAAGCAGCATAATAGGAATTCGCCTGAAATTAAAACCAGAAGACTTATTCTGTGGAGACTGAACTAAAAGAAATGTCACAGAGAAAAAGTACCATTACAGTTATTAATATTGGAATGAGTTGCTTTAAAAAAAATCTATTTTACAGTTTTACACCAAAAAAACCAAAGTGATTTTCAAATCCAAAGGCAAAATTCTGCCACTTGCTTTTGGTAAGTGCCAATTCAATAGTTTTCAAATCCAGTCTTTGCATTTAAAAGATGACATTCTTCTTTAGCGCACAAAACCACTTTAACAACATTTCCTTTTCCATAGTGAAATGTCAAAAATATAAAACTCAAATATATCAAACTGCAATTACTTTAGTATTATAGAGGTTTTTGTAGATACATGAAAATAGCTATAATGCTTTTAGAACCTGCAGCCTAACAATAGTTGAAGAAGTGAGCTTAGTTTTTCATTGATTTGTTGCCTATTGCTCAAAAAAAGCCCAGAACAACAAAGTACTATCCTTTTAGGTTTATAAATTACAGCATTCTGCTGACATCTATATCAACACTGACTACAGTTATTAAAATCAGACATAATTATTTGCTCTTTCAGTTACCCTGCTGCAAAGTTTATTGAAAGCTGACACTAAAAACCACATTCTTCAGTTCAAAATGAAGTCACTTTTTAATTTACACAACTCAGGAGCTCACACACAGTCTTTGCTAGATATTTCAGAACATTAATTAGCTGTAACCTCATCTGACTGTCTTAACTTTTAAATTGATTTAATTAACATAAACCAAATTAACCATGATGCTAGAATGCAGTGTAAAATGTCATTTTTTCAAAATTACCAGGGTTACTGGTAGTCTAACTAATATCTTTTTAAGTTTTAATAGTATGATTATTAGGATCTGATTAGACTCATTGAGCATACATCTGTCAGTTAGTGCACACAGAGGAAGAGCATACAGAGCTGATTTATTGATCCAAATCTACACGGATTGTAATCATACCTGTGCATTTTCAGAGAGTGCAAAATGATCACACTACTGAAAAAATATTTAAATCTCCACACTGTCAATGTGCATTTCACTCCAGAGTACCCCAGAGGAATCAATAAGCCTTGGTGTGGAGCACCTCCAGTACCAATGTTTTGCTGGGCCATGCTACACCACACTGCTAACTGAGCAGATGTGATAGCTTGCCTTTGGAGGAGCTGATAACAGAAAATGAGAGCAACATGGTCAAGTAAATGAAAGAAACATCATTGAATTAAAATTTTAATGCATCTACTGCCCCACATAATGCCATTATAAAGTTTTTTAAAACCCCAAAAAAACATAATGCTAGGTAGCCACACAGAAGAAGTGTGTAAAATGAGATTAATATTTTCCATTCAAATGTTGAATGCAGAGATGTTAAAACTGTTATCTTCTGAGGCATTGTACACTAGTAGTCTTCTAAGCAAACAAATTACTTTATTTTAGACACTAAAGCATGCTTAAACTGTGTTTGTGAATAGTTTTGACTTTACAAGCACTTACAGTGATGTCTGAAAGGAGACCCACCAGGAATCATTTGACTGTAAAATCCAGTTAAACTATCCGTACAGCTGTCTGTTATCACAAACATAACATTTTGCACCACAGCCTGAGAAGCAAATGCTAACTAATGCTGGGTTTGCCCAGTTCTAAGGCACTCTGTACTTTTTGGCACTCACATGTACCATTCAAAAGACTTTTTCTTTGGTGTGGTTTCAGCTGGCAGTGCAGACTAGGGGGACCAACAAGAGTGAAACATAAGCTACACTGGTCACGAGAAATACAGTACATTTGCCCATTAAAAAGGTAGTCATGTTTTTTAGGACCACACTGGAAAATTTAGGCAATTGGAATTTGCAGAAGTACCAAGATGAAACCTTTCAGTCCTTTTTAGTACTTCTCATTAGTTTACATCTAACTAGGGCATCAAACAAGCTTTCTAATACAGAACTCTGCTTTTCCAGAATTGGAATTGGTTTATTACAGTTCAGTTGTCACAGGTTTTGTGAATTTTTCCTAATTAGGATGCTAGGAACAAGCACTTTGTTAGAAAGATGCTCCAGAGTTTTAACAGCTTTTGTAAACGCCCTGTTCATACTGCTGACTTCAAGAAAACAACCATCAAAAATTATGCTGTCCATGGTTAAAATAAATTAATTTTCAGTAGAAATGGTTAAAAACAAATGAGCAGAAATGTGTTGTCCTTCTCCTCTCCAAAATGGATGTAAGCACTATTACATTAAACGTTGACTTCTTTCAAAAATTTTGTAAGATTCATGGGATGTGGATGGACAGGGGAACCAGGTAACACTGTGTATCAACCTCCAACTATTACTGAGAGAAGTAAGTATAAACGCAAGTTCCATTGACTCTTACATCACTACTCTATTAGGGCACAATGAAACACCTGCTTTTGGATGTTGTCTTCTGTTAAGACTAAAAGGGAAGCAAAGAACAAATACAACTTACAGTGTTTGCTTGCCCACTATCACCTGTTAAGCTCCACTACTGTCGTAAGATGAGCAAATAAAACATGTACAGGCAGTTTAACATAAATTCATATAAAAGATTTAAGATGCAAATGAAATGCAGATACTTGTTTATGTTATCCTAGTACCCTTAATTGCCCTCTCTTAGATTTCTGAACGTTTCTCTGCAAGAGCAGAAATAAATTTCCTTGTTTGAAAAGCTGCATTTTCTGCAGTTTCTCTGTATAAACAAAAAGAAGTAGAACTCCTGTAGCAGAAAAAAACATTCAAGGTAAGCCATCATTAATGCAACCAATTAAAATATGTTATATAATATAAAAGCAAAACATGTGAAAATTTTAATATAATGCTATACTAACATTATTTAAAAGAAATGCCCTTTTAGTATACTGCTAGCTAGGCAGCATAACTATTCATGCATACAAAGATTCAAAATCACAAACATTCAAAAAAAAAATCAGAATAGTAAGTTGCTTTTACTATGGGACAACAAAGCAACATAAACTCTGAATCAGAGGATGAACCTTTTTTTCACATTGTTAATGAACTGCAGGTAGGCATAAAAAGCATAGCTCAGTTCACTATGATTACAGAAGTTGTCCACCCATGATGTGTACCTACTTAAAACAAAGGCTGAAAACATCACACTTTTTCCTGTTCTGCTACAGTAACAGAAGAAGTAACAGAACATTGGCAAGAACTGAACAGATTGTTTAAATGTTGGTGGGTTGTTTGGGCTTTGTTCCATTTTATTTAAGTCCTCGTGGCTTTTATGAAAGATACAAACAAGACTGCATAAGAAAGCATGTGCCATTTGTTTGCTCTAGTCTGCTGATAAGGCTCATGTTTGGGGACTCAGCCAAATGTAATTTCCTATTTTTTTCAATTAAAATTTTCAAATTCTGTGTTATTTGAACCAGGAAATTTAAAATACATAAGATGCCAACTGGATAAGTTTACACAGTCTGCACTTACTGACTTGGCATTTTAACTGTTCAAAGTCTAACAATGAAGTCATGGAAAGATGCTGGAAAGGCTGAAACATGTCCTTGTTCTAAAGGTGACTTACAAACTAAAAAAGTTAGTCAGCTTGTTTGTTTTTGATAATGTGCTAACAAAGAACTGGAAGAGCTCTGGGAGCTTCTGTCCATTTTCAGTCTACCAATTCTTGTCTTCCATGTTTGGATAGAAGACCTATCAGCCAGACTAGGAGCACCCAGGGCTTCAGAAGAACCAGCCCCCTCTATAGATTCTCCATATGTCTCTCAAAAGGCATTACTTTGTTTTTGAAAGAGAATTCCTCTTTTTACAGTATACTTTTTAATTCTTCAATGTCTGCACTGCTCTTCTACTCCCTAGTTGCTCACAGAGTCTTCCCAGTAGATAAAGCCTTACTGCTTGTGGTGAGCACATAGTATTGGGACATTTTCTATGATCTGACTACAAATCTGATGAATATTTGTATTTATTTAAACATGCACTGCCTGTAGTCAAACCTAGAGGTATGATCTCCAATCAAAACATCTCCTGTCAGGATGAGAAGAGCAGACAGGACAGACTTTCTAGTGTGTGGTAACACATGTAGTCTCTCCCACAGAAGGAATAGCTATAGTCTTCCTCTGATACCAGCAGGTTTTGAAAAAGCAACCCATTTGTGTGTTATTAGCCATGAAATGTCTCTGTTACTGAAAGTGTATGATACCAGACTAGTTTCAGAAGGTAATAAGAAAATGACTCATCACAACAGCATGAATATCGCTCCCTTAAAGAGCCACAGAGATTGTGAGGGAGTGGAAAAGGAAAAATAATCATACATTAAGAAGACCCATGTATCTTTCATAGAGACAGGGCATAGAAGTCCTTTATTTTTCTTCTTACTGTTTAATTTTCTTCAAGTAAAGGCATTGCTCAGTTTTAAGTCATTTACTCCTGTCCTCTACCTTCACACAAACTAAGGGAGCCGTAATTTTACATAGTTTCTAAATGTGAAGATTCTTTCACATTTTAGCTCCATTTCCTTAAGGTTACCTTCAAATATTGTAAGACAATATTGGGTAATGCGGCAGCAAGCAGACAGTGTTACATCATCACTGTGACAGCTATGGAGAGGCTGACATGGCAAAAAATAGAAGTCATCCTGGAGCAGTACATCCTTTCTCAGCAAAGCTCTTACACAGATGATGTGCCCATCTCCTCTTACTGCTGCACAGGTCATCTGGCTAGGATTGCATGCCTAGCTCTTAACCACCAGCTACCTGAGTTGAAGCCCATGCAAAGTGTATGCATCTGAGGGACAGAGGAGCAAAAACCCTACAAGGCGGATAACAGGAAAAACAGTGATGAGAAAAACCCTGTCTGCACAACAAATTTAAGAGCTTAGGAAGTAAGCACAAGAGAAGAGCATTGCTTTTATACTGTATATAAAGTTTTAGGTGCCAATATTAACCAGTCTGATTTATTCATTAATTCAAATACTACTTCTCCATGGGGGGAGGAGGGAGAAGGAAGCTGAAAATATTAGAGAGTTCCAGGTTTCAGTGCTGTTTGGGTTTTCTGGTGCTTTGAATTTTGATGCATTTCCATCTGAATAGATTTTTTACCTACAGTTTTGTAAATAATATAAAAATATTTATGTGATATTTGTAAATATTCTAAAAACACAGCAAATGCATTCTTTAAAGCCTATGTCTAGAATTAAGTTTGCTTCAGGTAAATAAGACTATTTGCTTTATTTTACTTTTCACAAACAGTGACCAAAAAACAGTAAGTCATTCAGGTATTTCTAAAACCAATTCTCCTAAATCCTGGAATGCAAAGGAAATGGAATTGCCTCTATCTCAGGAAATATTTAGACAACTTTTTCAGGTCTCTTTTGTAAAAACCATACCCAGAAAGTTCTCAAACATTAACATCACAATGTTAAGAGAGAAGAAATCTAAAAAGCAGAGATGAAACAGCATGTTAGTCAGTACTTCCTCCACTTTCGTGAATCGCAAGAGGCCAATTATAGTAATTCCTAAAACAAAACTTGAAAGAAAGATATCCAAAACTCCCCCAACTTCTCTACTCTCTAGTGAGAGTAGAGAAGCAAATATGAAGACAAGAGAGCCAGACAAGGATGAGCTACGATAGTAGCATATACTGTCTCCTAATCCCACAAGTGCATGAATTTTCTGAACTTGCATGGGCCTGCAGTGAGCATTTGTGTTGAAGATTACAGAAGTATGAAGATTGCATCAAGTTGAGCAAAGCTTTAGCAATTAATACGTAGAAATTATTTCACCAAGAATGCCTAGGGAATTTCCCCAAGTAGACCTTAAATGCATAAAAGAGAAGGTATTATTCATTAAAAATGGGAAGCTGCTTTGCTGCTCAAAATTAAAAAAACTGAACCAGTATTTCTTGAACAATACATCAGTTCTGCAATAGAAAATTATAAAATGCAGCTTAGTGTTTTGTGCCTCTGGAACTTAATATCCCTCTTCTGCAAATGTTTCACCAGAGGCTAAAGAAAACTGTGTACAAGTGTATCTAATATGTACCTTTCCTTCAAAAAAACTCACATATATGCCCAAGAATATTTTCACGCATGCACATTAGAAGCATCTACCTACAAGAAGCTGAGGGCTATATGCATGGAAGTATTGGGATGTTTAGAAGCTTGAGACACCACTCTGCCATTGTCTACTGTATCCAGGCACCGGTTCTCCCTAATCACTTAATTTTCCAAACAAGAGCTATAGAACAGAAGTCGTTGTAAGTGACATATGCCTTGAGACTGATATGTTCTATACCAGCCTCAGTGGGACTCAAACCAAGTATGGAAATGTTGGGTTTCCAACTTGGTACATTCTTTGCTCTAGGGCTCAATTGAATGAATCAGAGACCTGGACTAGTGTGCATATGAAAGGCCTCAAAGTATTGACCTGTTGATCCTCGAATGGTATGTGGTACATAAATGTTCAAATACTTTGTCTGTCTCTTCTGTAGCAGGAACATTGACTCTTCCTGCAGAAAATTACTTAAACACTAGGAACTCAAGATGAAAGAAAAGGAAACTTGAAGAATCTCCTATTGAAGCTATTGCCATTTCATAAAACATCAATTAACAATATTAATAAGATAATTAACAGTTTGAAAATATTTCCACAGTCCATTGGTACACGCGTTTTACACAAACTACACAAATCAGATCACATATGATGTCCTCAGCAAAGAAGGCAGAAAGACCTGAATCCCAAAACAATTAAAAGCACAACAGTTAACACATTTTCCTGGTAAGATGCAGACAAAGCAACAGCAAGGCTTATATGGCTTTGGATCATAATTCTAGAGAAAAAGAAAAAGCCCACATAGAGGGGAACTTTTACGTCTGTGGCTCTTTTTGTATAAGTTGCAGAAAGTTTTTACACAAAACCTCAGACATGCAGAGTTCTCAGTCCATAGCACACATTGCA
This sequence comes from Serinus canaria, assembly GCF_022539315.1. Classification (NCBI taxonomy): domain Eukaryota; kingdom Metazoa; phylum Chordata; class Aves; order Passeriformes; family Fringillidae; genus Serinus; species Serinus canaria. The sequence continues at coordinate 59,029,293 of NC_066343.1, forward strand.
CTTAAAAATCACATTCAGCAGCTCTTCAGCTAACTGCAGTACAGCAAAAGCATAATAGGACAAGAGAGTTAAAATTACAGAATCACAGAATATGCTGAGTAGGAATGGACCCACAGGTATCACTGAGTTCAACTCAGCCCTACAAGGGACATGACAAGAGTCACACCAGGTGCCAGGTGAGGGTATGTCCAAATGCTTTTTGAAATCTATCCGGCTTGGTGCTTGGACCATTTCCCTCAGGACCTGTTCTAGTGCTCATCTGGGTGAAGAACGTTTCCTAATATCCAGCCTCAACCTCACCTGACACAACTTCAGGCCATTCCCTTGGGTCACCTCATCAGCCACACAGAGATCAGTGCCTGCCCCTCCTTTTCCCCCCACAAGTAAGTTGCAAGCTGCAATGAGGTCTCCCCTCAGTCTCCTCTTCTCTAGGCTGAACAGACCAAGTGACCTCAGCTGTTCCTCATCAGGCTTCCCCTCCAGAACCTTCAACATCCTCATGGCCCTCCTCTGGATGTTCTCTAGTAGTTTAATGTCTGGTATTGTGGCACCCAGAAGTGCCCCCAGAACTTGAGGTGACGCTGCCCCAGAGCAGAGCAGAGCAGAGCAGGACGATCCCCTCCCTTGCCTGGCTGGTGATGCTGTCCCTGATGTCCCCAGGACACGCTTGGCCCTCCTGGCTGTCAGGGCACTGCTGGCTCATGTTCAACTTGCCATGGACCAGAGCCCCAGGGCCCTTTCCATGGCACTGCTGTCCAGCCTCTCATTCCCCTGTCTGTCTGTACATGCAGGGCTGGCCCATCCCAGCAGAATCCAGCACCAGCCCTTGTTGAACTTCATATGGTTGGTGATTGCCTGGCCCTCTACTTTGTCAGGGTCTCTCTGCAGTGCCTCCCTCCCTGTGAGGGAGTCAACAGCTCCTCCCAGATTTGTATCACCGGAACATACTTAGTGTCCCTTCCAGTGCTTTGTCCAAGTCCTGTATGAAGATGTCAAAGAGCACAGGCCTGTGGAGCCCCCCTAGGGACAGGTCCCCAGTCTGATACCACCCCATTCACAGTAACCTTTGTGCCCAATCCATGAGCCAGTTCTCACCCTATCCATGATGTGTTTGTCCAGCTGTGAGATGGACATTTTGTCCAGAAGGATACAGTGAGAGAGAGAGCAATAGAAGCTTTAGTGAAATCCAAAAAGATCACACCAACTGGTTTCCCTTGATCAACTGTGTGGATTACCTTGTCTTAAAAGAAAGACTCAGTAAGCAGGACTTTCCTCTCATGAAGTTGTGCTGGATGTGACCAAGGACTGCATTGTCTGTCAAGTGTTTTCAACACTTCTCAGAATAAGCTTCTTCATAACTTCACCAGGCACTGACATGTGACTGACAGGACTGTGGAAGGGGTCCTCTTTCCTGCCCTTCTTGAGAACTGGGATGTTTGCCAGCTTCCAGTCAGCTGGGACCTCTTAGGATTTCCAAGACTGATCAAAAATCAATGAGAGGAGCTTCATAATGATATCACCCTACTCTCTGAGGGTTCTTGGATGAATCCTATCAGGCCCCATAGATATGCAGGGATCCAGCTTGAGCTGCGAGGGTTGGGAGTCAATCTTCCTCACACTCATGGTCCTCCAGCTCTATGCACAGGCACAGGCAAGTTTTGGTACAGCTGCCTTTGTTCTTCCATCCCTCTTAGGACAAAGGGAATATGATCTTGGGTTTTATCAGAAGTAAGCAATATATTTGCATTATGTAGCAAAAAAAGAGCACTACTTCTAATTTCAGGGTTCATAATTTTAAAGGCATGGCCATTTAAACAATTTATCAGTCAGGCTGCTGGTTCTGCAACTTATAAGGGCACTTTGGTGTAATTTTACTGCTTAATGAGCTTATAAACTAGAAAATAAAACCCTTGAAGAAAGACATGCCAACTCTATTTTTCAGACGATTTCTTATCACAAACACAGTTTCATAGCTGTTGACTATACAAACAGATATGTGTGTAGTCTATAGGGACAATATTATTTCTCAAAACTGGCAACTATCCCAGACAGTATATTTAAAACAAAGCCTTTATGTTGCAAGAACACCAGACAGTTCATATTTTCATCTGAAGTTTACAGACTGGCATTGAAAAGCTGTACCTTCTTAACAGTACCCCTTAAGAGTAATAAACCAGCAATATGGAGCACAAAACATGCCGCTCATTTTTTGTCTGGTTTGCTGTCTTGTAACAGAAATAACAACAAACACACAACCCACACAACTTAGCTCCTGTCATGGCCATGTACACTCAAGAGACCACCCTCTCAAGCCCCTGCCATATTCCTAAGACGAGCATGTACCATGGATGACACAGTGCTAGCTCAGATGCGCTGGAGCATTAATACCTGCATACAGGGGAGCTGGACATTTCTCCAGTCTACTCCAGGACAGTGCTCTAGCCCAAAATCAACTCTACATACTTCATGCTCATGCATTGCTCGTTATTTATATGAACCTTCAGCAGTTCAGTAAGGTGCACTTTACCAGTAAGTGTTAATTCAAATAGAACTACAAAAGAAATAAGGATGCTTTCAGCACCTATCTTATTATTCCCAGTCCTCTCTTCAAAGGTTTGTTTCCAAAAATATTTCAGTGAAGACCTCCATATAACCTAAAGCCTGAGGATGTATTATTTAAATAGTATGTATTATACAGTCTGCTGGATTTTTCCACCTAATACAAGTATCCATCCCTTTTTTTTCCCCAGAAGCTTACAGATAATCCTATTAGATGACAACTCACTTTAACATGCTCTGTTCCCAAACATGACGCAGTGCCAAGGCCACTCATCTCTCCAAATCTAAAATATTTGAAAGCTGCTATCAAAACACATTACCACAGCAGCTAGCAAAGAAACTCCTCAAATACTGAGCTTCACAACACCCTTTCTTCTTCAAAATAAAATTAAGACAGTTTAAGTTTCCACTCACAATTTTTGATATTTGACAGCAGAATGGAAATCAGACTTTGATGCATACAATTTTTATGAAAAGATTATTTTCTTAAATAACAACAAACTGTGCACTTTGTAGCAACTCTCTTTCCTCAGATGTTCCCAGCAATGCATATCTCTGGACACCCGCCTTTCTGCTGAGTTGAAAAAACTTTTCCAACTCTTTTTACCAAACTTAGTGTACTGTTCCAGATGCAAAACCCCTGGAAATGTCATGTAAGGAGAAAAAGACTGATTTTCTCTGAGTGACAATTCACTTGAGATTTAATCTCCAAAATAATTTTCTACAAAGCTCATGCATTTTCTTGGGTAACTTATGGATACCCATTTCTGGAGAGCATATGTAATGTTTCCTTGGCCTTGGTTTTGCAGCTCAAATGCACACACTCTCCTGAACTTTGAGTTGAAAACTACAGGTAAGGAACATAACAAAAAAAAAAGGACTAATGAGGAACTTACCTACTTGCAATGGTAAAGAATGTACGACTATCAATAATTTAACAGCAGAATCTCCTCAAACTTCTGTTTATCTGAACAAGTGTAATTTCTTATATAGCAGATTTTTTTTCATTTTTGAGTTTCTTTCTGACAGGTCACAAAGTACCTTACAACTAGCAATCTGAACCTGGACAGAGTGTTTCAACTAGAAAGATGCTGAAACAATAACAGGTGACCAGCATCTGTTCATGATAATAAGGGCAAAGGTTGAACAACTAAGGACACTGTAGCTGACCATTACTCTTTCACAAACACCACAGGACACTTGGCTGAACAAAGATGCTCCAGCAGCCTTAAACATAACATCAGACTGATGCTGCAAAACACACACCTCCACGTGCACCTTGAACAGAGTGGTCAATCAGAGGAGTACCTGCAACATCATTATATTACTTCATATTTATTACCTAACAGACAAAAGATTTAAGATACCTCACAAACCTCAGAGTAATAGATGCTTGCATACCACTTGATTTTCAGGGTTTGTTAATAAGCCAAATAATCTTTAACATACAGGCAGTTTAGTTTGACGTGGTTGCTTTCAGAAATACACAGCTGAACACAGCAACCTCTGATCAGCAAAACTCCCAACTAAGTTTAGGCCTTTGGCACAAAATAAAAATTGTCACTGATGTGTTTTTTGTATTTCTAGTCAGAGTTTACCTAAGTAAACACAGGAAGACTGAACACAAAGCCAGCAAGCCAAACACAGGGCAAATTTAGGCAATGGTTCCTATACCGGTTGCATACCACTGATACATAAAAGTTAAATTATTTCAGAAATCACAAAAGGGTCTTACCTTTCTGCACATGGATGATGTCTGGAAAGTTGGCCAAATGCCCCTGATATAATGCTAACAAATCCATCACAGGATCTAGGTCCTGCCGGGGCTGATCTGCAAAGAGGTCCCCGATGGCATCATAGGCTTCTGCAGTGAAGGCTATGGCTTGGTTGAGGCCAGCTGAAAAGGCCTGCTGGTCCAGCTCAAATGCCTGACTGAGGCACTTGAAGGAGTGCCCCACCTTCTGGTATTCCTTCTTGAAACCAGTGACTTGTTTGCGGGCAAACTCGTTGGCTGTATGATTAAGTTGCAGAGCACTCTCATCCATCTTCTTGGTGAAGGCTTTGAAGCCATCCACCTGGCTTTCCACCTCCTGCAAGTCCAGGCTGGCACCAGGGCCTGTGGGGACACTGATGGTCAGAAAAAAGTTGGCACCCACCATCTCATCCTTTTCAGCCTTGCGCTTGCCCTGTTTCCAGGCCTTCTCATCCGTGCTGGGACAGGTGAGGAAGTGCTGGAAGGCATCGCACTGGGCCAGCACAGGGTGGCTGCACATGTGGTCCATCCACCAGGCCAGGCCTTTGCGACGTTTGGAGATGAAGTCCTCCTCAAAGCGGCCAGTGGCCTGCTTCTCTGGCAAGTGGGGCACAGAGATGACGGGGAACTTCTCAGCCAGGCGCCCATAGAGCCAGTCAAAGTGCTTGTAGCGGCGGTGCACCTGCTGCCCGGTGTGGCTGGGCACCAGCTTGTACGCGATGTAGCTCTTCATGCCCTTGAATTTGGTCTGTTTGGTGGGGTCCTCGATGGAACACTGGAAGGGGTAGGGGTTCTCTTGCCACTCGGGGCCCCTGGGGCCCAGCACCACGCACAGCTTGTCCCCGTCCTTCACGAAGCCCGACGCCTCGCCCAGCACGAAGGCCTCTCCGCCGGACTTGACGAAGGTGGAGAAGCGATTGAGATTGCGGCTCACCGTGGCCGAGCTCTTGGCGGCGCCGCCGCCGCCGGGGGGGTGCGGGTGTCCCGGTGGGTGCCCCGCGCCGCGGGGGCCCAGGGACGGCTCGGAGCGGGTGGACAGGCGGTACCGGCCCGAGGCGCCGCTGCCCGCCGCCTCGTAGTCGGGGTAGGAGCTGCCCAGGGCGCCCGGCTCGTCGGCCACCGTGGAGCTGTCGTCCCAGTCGTCGTCCCAGTCGTCATCGCTGCCCTGGCTGGGCTGGTAGGAGCCGCCGTAGGGCGGAAAGGGATACCCGGCGGGCGGCGGCGGGTAGGGCTCGGGCGGGGGCTGCTGCGCCGCCGGCTTGAAGGCGGCGGGGGGTGGCAGCGGCTCGAATCCGCCGACAGGGACGTTTGCGTAGCGGGCGGGCGGCGGCGGCTCGGCGGCGGGGGCGCGGATCACCTGCACGTAAGAAGCCGGGAAGAGCCCGCGGTCCCCGCGGCTGTTGACGCCCTCCAGCCACCCCTCGATGTCCTGCTCGCTGCACAGGCTCAGCACCTCGTGCTCCCGCAGGGAGATCTCACCCGGGTTCTCCGACCTGAAGTCGTACAGCGCCCGCGCCCGCAGCGCCATCGCCGCCCACCGGGGCGCTCCCTGCGCCGCCGCCCCTCACCGCGTAGCGCTGGCGAGGCTGCCGCACAGAGCGCCGCCGCCCTCGGGCTCCTCGTCCCGTCGGCGGCCTGCCCGGTGCAGCTCCCGGTGCAGCTCCCGGTGCCGCTCCCGGAGCCGGCGGCGGGCGCGGGGCCGGGCCGGGCCGTCCCACGTCGCCAGTTGCGCTAATCCAGAGCCGAGCGGCAGGGCGGAGCAGCCGAGCGCGGAGCAGCCGAGCGCAGAGCGGCCGCCCCCATCGATGGGCCCCCCCCCTCAAACCCCTCTCCGTACGCCCCCTGCCGGCCGCGGTCCCCGCGCCCCGGGCCCGGTGTCTCCCGGCCCCGCCGGGCCTCCGCCGCTCGATCGCCGCCGGCGCCTCCCGAGCCCTCGAGGTCGCGTCAGCGCTTCCCCTCGTCCGGCCGGGAAACTTCCCCAGCCCCCGAGTCTTCTCCCCGCGCTCCGGTGCCGCCGCCGCGGGAGCCGCGCCAAGAGGGTGCTGCTGGAGCTCCTCCGGCTGCCTGCTGCCTCCAGAGAAAAAGGATGTCAGGGTGCGTTTTGCTCGTGGATAACGCGTATTTTAGCCTTAACGCGAAAAATGTAGTCATGCCACTGATGTTGATTTTCTGTGGAACAGCCTCAGTCCTGCTGCTTTTTTCCCTGCGTGGTTATTTCCCCACCTGTTGCTCCTGGTCCTGTGTTGTCTAGTTATATGAATCCTGCCCCATTAATCATCTTTTACCTCTCTTTTGATCCCTAGATACAAGTTTCTCTCAAAATTTCTACCTGCTCATGAGCAATTAGAAGGAAGAGTTTCAGAGGAGACGTTCCAAGTTTCTGGTCCCCAGGTCTTCAAGTTTTCCCATTAGCATCCAGATATCTTGCTTTTTTCTCTGCCATAGTTTAAGGGAGTATGTTACTTCATAGATTTGTGTCAAATAATTTGTCTTCACCTGAATGCAATTCACTGGAATGCTACAAGACCCACGGTTTCCTTTCAGTGCTGGTTTTAGTGTTTGATACCTGGGGTTTACTTTTTACACTTCTTCTTCAGACCTTCGTTTTCTCCACAATTAGTTCACATATTACTGCAGTACTTTACTATTACTGTTGCTCGGTTTGTCTACTCATTTTTTTTTTTAATATGTCAGCTCACCCCAGTCCAACACGTTAGCCCCAAACTCCTTTAATGCTTAAATCTGGAAGTCTGTATTATTTAGTGAGTACAGTGACCAAAGAAACACGTAATTCACCACACAGCCAGCTCCTCGGTGGCCAGCCCTGTGGAACACATCTGTGTTGCAGCAAGCTTACAGGGAGCAATTCTGAGTGTCCACAGCCATGCTAAGGTGAGAAGCATCAGCTGTCTCCTGAGAGAGAGCTGGCACCTGGTAGAAACACCCTGACCTGGCTTGGTCATCATCGCTCACTGCTGACCAGCAGGCCCTGAGGGGATCCTCAAACCCTGCATCAGCACCTGTTAGTGTTCTTAGAACCACCACAGCTCTCTTTCCATCAGTCAGTGTTCTGCCCCTGCAGCTGATGCACCGTCAGTGTCTGCCTTTCACACAGGTCTGGTTCTTTTCTGCTAAACACAGAGATAGCCATGGCAGCTGGCCCACAGCCCACCATGCTCCTGTCCACCCACTGGCCAGCTTGGAGTAAGGACTAAAACCACAACAGGAGATGTGGATCAGTTTGACCTTGGTTTTAGATTTCATCCCAAATTCTGACTGCTGCAGATCAAGATAAGTGATTGGGATTTTGGATTCCTTCCAAAGTCATGGCTAATGTTGATCTGGGAAATCTTGTGCATTCATGTGAATCCTCACAGGTTAAACTACAGAAGAATAGTCTTTGATCTGCCTTCTCTATGCTACTTACTGCATTATATGTACTTGACTGCCCCTGATCCAACTCCTTTTCTAAGCTTTTCACTCTTATTCATCTAAATTTCAATATTCTTAATGATTAATGTTTTTTTCTCTGAGTAGACAAAGTTCTTTTTTGTCACATGAAGTGAACGGTACTAGACGGATGCTGACCAACTTGATTTGTTTTAAACAGACATTTAAGATTTGCAGTCGTTGTACAGCCTGGAGTGACAAAAAGATGCATTGCACAAATGCAAAGCTTGTTCAGGAATGGGATTTTCCTGCTCCAAGTGGTCATGCTGACAGTGCCTGTCATTTGAGCTGGGCATCTCTCTTACTTCCTTGAGTCTGGTGGAAGTGGCAGCTGTCCGACTTCCTCCTGCTCCCCTCAGTGCTCTTGGCCTGATTTTTCTCTAGTAAGTATTGGCTTGATGTTTGCATCTCAAATGAACAGAAGCAAAGGTGTCAAGTCCAACAGGGACAAAACTGCTACCAGGAGAATTTGAGGATGTAAGATCTATAAAGCTAATGAAAATAGTATTTCTTATTTACACAGGTGTAATTTTAAAGTAATTATTCCCTAAGATCTTTCAGTTTTATCTGAAGACTTTAACAAAAAATTAAGTTATGTGACATTGAGTCATGGTTTTTCCAGCACTAATGCTTTCAATAAGGCAAAAATATGAGAGGAAAATGTGTGCTATGTTATTTTCCTAGGGATCAAAACTGCAAAAAGAATTTGGAACAATAAAAAGGTTGCAAATAACGTTTTCTGTCTTTTCCCACCTGTGAGCCAACTCTGATTACCACAGTGCTGAGGCACTCTGATGTGGATATTATAAATAATGTCTTAAAACCATCAATTATTATTTTCAAGAAAACTAACCTGGAAAATTAGAAGCCATTCTAACAAGCATTTTTAAAACATTTGAAAAAAAATCCCAGCTTCCAAAGTCCTCAGTAACCATCGAGAGTGCCAAGCAGAAGAGCTGGATTTACTGAGCTTTGTTTCTTGGTGTTTGGGCTAGGAGAGACAACGATTTCAAAGTAAGAATGGTACACAGTGACTTAGAGCATTTTAGCTGCACAAAGTGTGTATCTCAATGCTTTGCTTGGTCAGGAATTTCTACCATCTTCACTGGAAATTCAATTTTCAGAGGCAAAGTGAATGTTATTATAAAGACTAATAACCTGTAATTCAGTGAAAATGTCTATTATTTACTGTGTTCCTAGGGACCTGTAATTTGAGGGAGTAAAGCTGAAAGCCAGACTAAAACCAAATGGCTACCAAAGGCTATAGATGGGATATCTCATTGTATATGAGTAAGACAGCATTAATATGTGCTAAAGAGATGTTTGCAAGCAGCATGATGTTTTTGCTGATCAGGTGAAGAAAATTAGAGTAAAATTTTGGAAACATTTAAAAATTTTTGAAAAAAATGTATGGTTTTAATCTATCTTGAATCAAGAAAAAGTGAATGAAGAGAGGCTCTGAACTCAAATGTAATGGAAGCTTATATTGCCCTGTGAAACTTTTCATTAAAGGTATCAAATCTTTCCATCTTTATTTTGTTACTGTTCCTTTGTGCTATTACTTTGCTGTTTTAGTAAGAAAAGCAAAATGAATTTTCATAAGAGAAGATGAACTTTGGTGGCAATAAGCCTTTTCTTTATGATAAGCCTCTACTTTACTCCTCTGTGGACCCTGGAAAAAACATGTGTCTGGATGTTGAACAATGCTCTAATAGGAAATACATTGAATAGTGCTTTTTGCAAGGAAATGGCTACAAACAGTTTGGTTTTCATCAATATAATTTCTAAGAGCAAATTTGATTAAATTCTTACTTAGTATATGTGATTTTTTGGGGGGGTTTGCTATTTGTGATAAATCTGTAGCTGGTGTTACTACCTTATCATAACTAGAGCTGAGTAATTTTTGAAATTGGTAATTTTTGAAACCATACAGGTTGATAATAAATTTCCCTTAGTAGGACAATAAACTGTTTGCTTCCATTTTTATGTAATCTCTGACAGGAAAGTCACAGTTCGGGTGCCTGGCAGGCCTGCCACTAGAGGGCACAAAATGATTTTAAATACAAATTTTTTAAACATTTCACTTGCTAAACATAAAAAGCTAAAGGCAAGTAAAGACTTTGAAATATCAAATCAGTAAATAAAGTGCAATAAATTTGACAAACATGTTCTTCTAGTAGTATTTTTTTCAGTTTCTGAAAGATGGAATATGTTTTATTTGAAATGTTTTACAAAATCTTACTTGAAAACATAAAATGCAGAGAAATGAAGACACTTTATAGTGTTCTATAAAGTGAAATTTAGGAAAAGATTCAGTGAGATATAGAAGAAAACAAAATATTTTTCAATCACAAGCATGAATTAAACAAAAGTTGCATTGCTTTTTTCAAACTAGGTTGTGTAAAGTTAATTGATCAGAAACACTGAGGCTTTTGCTTGGCCTTTGCAATATGTATCAGGTATCTCAGGCCCAGTCTGTGTAATAGGTGGCTGTTACTCAGTTATTCTCCACTCTCCATTTAATATTATTTGGAATGCGTGTGTGTCTCCATTTCCTGTCTGAAGGGATAATGCTCCAAACCGTCTAAGGATGCTGTCAGGATAAATCCTTTATGTATGCAGTTGTCCCATGCTGTGGCAGGGGTGATATGTGCTAGGCTGACATTCTGATGGTGCTGAGTCTCCCATGGTTATGGACAAAGGGGCCCATGCCAACTGCCAGTCCCTAGGCATGCACACAGAAAAAAGACTGAAAAAAGACTGAGACAGCAAAAGAGGATGAATGAGCCTGCTGTACTTTTTCCTGAGCTACCTAGGTCCTTAAAGGATAATCTCAATCTTACTTTTATCAGTATAATACCTTTAGTAATAACAAATACTTGACAAAAAGCAAAACTGAGAGCTCAGTGGGTAGCTGATGTTGAGGCCAGCATTATATCCATGCACCATATAAATGTGGCATGAAAGTAAAGTTATCCCAGCTATAAACCCACTGTATAGGATGAGCAAGTTGTAATATAGTGAGAGTAAAGAATTGAGCATTCATTAATTTCCTGCATGCATATTTCCCTGTGTTCACCCAGGACAGAAAAAGAGCAGAGAATACCTCCTTGGCAGGGTCTGTGCTTGTGTTGAGAGTGAGGTTTACCATGGGAAAATAAATACTGATGGGTTCTAAAAATCCACAGGACTTGGGCTGAAGTTGGTCTGGTCAGTGCAGAAAGGTGCCTGGCAGAGGCTGGTTGCCCAGTGAAGGACTAGTCACTGGCAGCTCCTCAGTTATACATGTCAGTGGATCAGGATGGATGAGGCTTGACACTAAGAGTTTTTACTGTCCATCATTGAATTTTATGAGTGACTTCTCAGTCTCAGCCTGGAAACCAGGACAAGTGCTCACTTAGGCTGCATACCAGTTTTGGTGGCATTTTAACGATCAAAACATCTTTTATTTTCTCAGGGCTTGTATTTAAGCTGATACAGTGCATTCTGTATCAGGACACAGTGGCATTTACATTAAGGTTAATTAATATTTGGCTATTTATGGGATATTTTGGATATTTTATGGGATATTTATTGGCTATTTTATGGGATATTTATGGGATATCTTCAAGGAGAAAAATTTTGTTCACGTTGTTGCTTGAGGACATGGACTACTTGAAGGATGGCCAAGGAGTTACTCATTTGTCTGTGTCAGCTCAAGACATGGAGAGTTCTGAGAAGCTGAGTGACTCAAAATGACACTATATTACTCAGTTTTAGCTTCCGTGTTTTGCTGGTCTTTTGGAGAACATAGAAGCCTGCAAATATTGAGGTGGTGAAGAAGGTTCTTGCTGTGCTTGCTTAGGGCCATGTATTTGTGAGAAAGTAAATGACATTAATTCCCTATCACAGGTGGTGTAGCCTGGTGCTTCCTTGTTTTGAACATTTGTTTTAGGATGGAGTTCAATGCAGAGACATATTGGGCATCCCATACCATTAGTAAAATCCTAAGAAATTATAATTTCCCAAGAGAAACAGTATCAGAACCTGGCTCTGGTTATTCTGTATGCAATTAGAGTGTTTATTGCTACCCATAAATACAAACTGTGCTCATATAAGCAGAATTATCCAAATCTAAAATACATTGTTATAAAAGGGCAAGTGAAAGTAGAAGTGGAAAAAATGAGTTGATAGCAAGAAGTATCAATTGATACAAGAGAAAGCTCAAAGTGTATTAAAAATTATATGGTCAGTGGGAGGTCAGGACTTACTCAACAAGCAACAGAATCCTAGCAATAGGATTCCTAGTTTGAAGAGTAGGACATGAAGATGGCAAAATTACCAATGATGATACAGGCATCCATAAGGTATTAAATATATGCAAAGTTATTCAATATGTATTTCTGCTCTATGTGGACAGATTATGCTTACAGTTTTTAATGTTGATAAATTAATTTGTGTTCTATTAGTAGCTAATAGCTATGACTGTTTAGTAGAAAGCACTATGCTTTTGTATCTTTGTAACTCATAAAAACAGGGTAGTAGAAATTGTCCCAAGAGCTGTCCAGAGTATTGGTTTTAGTTTTAGAATAAAATTATCACTGAACAAATCTCAGAGGGCTAGGGGAAACCTGCTCTTTGTAGGCCATGATGATTATTAACACTTGAGTAACTGATGGAAAGGTATGATGAGTTTTCCATCAACTGAAGTCTTGAAATAAAGATTTGATCTCTTACTTAAATATATGTTCTTTTTCAAACATATTATGGACTGGCTTCATGAGGAAATTATCAAATGAGATAATGCATATTCTGTTCAGGGTGTCACACTAGGGATCATCACTGATCCTTCTGACTTTTAAATCTGGAATAAAATAAATCTGGAAACCTTATCTGTCTCGACACTGTAGTCATTTCAGACTGAGGTTTCTAGCAGGTTTAAGTTAAATATTGCTATGGTTATTATGATAGGGTCTAGAGTTCATATTTCTTCACTTAGTTGTCTCATAGTCTCCTAATCTGTATTGAGTCTCTCAGTTTCATTCCAGGATCAAGTCCTGAGGCTCCATATATACATTAAGGCAAAGGCTGTATTTTTGGAGTGTCTTGTACGGTACATACTATTCATGCCACCAGTGCTTGGGTAATTGTGGTAAAGTTGCAAAATATAATTGCATACAGCTGTCACCAGAGCAGGTAGCTTATGAGCTTCTGTCTGCCTTGTAAGACAGAGTACAAGAATTATGTTTTTATTAGTCACACTCTGCTCTGAAAATCTTTCCCCTTCATTAATTTTTCATTATAGCTATGATCAATTGAATAATTTTTAATTAAGAGTTGGACTTATTTAAACCCAACATCCAAATTCCAAATTAGCTTTTTCACAGACAGAAGCCATGCCTGCTCTTCGTGCTTACTCCAGTGTGCTTCTGTGATGTCTGTGGAACAGATGACTCCTGTGCCCAGGCTGAGAGGGGAATGGTATATCCTGGAAAGTGAGTAGTGGAACTAAAAATAAAGGAGTTAGTGCTACTGGAACCCAAAACATTCTCAGACCCCATCTTGCCTCTTGGGGTAAGTCAGACACATACAGAGAACTATTCATGTGGTCCCTCTGGGCATCTGAATCAGCTGCAGGAGCAGCCAGCTTCTACTCCTGGTAGTGTGGTGGTATAGAGTTCCAGCCAGCCCTGGAGGCTGCATGTTGGCACCTGAGTGAGGAAGTCTTGCTGGATCAAACCAACTTCATGCAGAGCCAGTGAGAAGGATAACTGCACAAATTAGCTACTTTGTACTGATTCAGTAAACCAGTTTGAGCTGATGAAGACTTGACTAGGAATTTTGGGGTGGCTAGTTCAGGTAGGGCACTTCCACTTTTATCCCCATGTCATCCAACTCTGCTAAGAACAAATGAAACTTTTAGAGATTCTGACATGGATATATCTGCTTACATGATAATATATACAATTAATAGGTAAGATAATTGAAAAGATGTGCAATTGGAAAGAAGCATAGCTGAAAATAGTAACTGAAGTAGCTTAATCTCTTTCAGCCTAGGATACCAAGGGTTCAGTCCATCTATGTGGGTTTTTTTCTATTAACAATCAAAAATTTTTGAAGTAGTTTTGAAATGTATTTCTCAGTCCTTAAAAATGCTTATTTTACAAAAAAGTAAAATATTTCTTGCAGAAGGTTTAAATATTACTTCTTCAAATTTTTTTTTATAAATCTACTGGTTTTGACTTGGGATTGAATGTATTTTCTTGACAGTAGCTGCTGTGGTGTGGATTTACTGGAAACAGGGTTGGTAACAAGGATGTTTTAGCTCTCCCTGAGAGATCTGTGTGCCAAGGCCTACCTACCCTGGTTCTACAGTTTTTTGTCTCCTCTTCATGCACAGACCTGCCTGCTGCACCTTCTGTGCCATGTAGCAGAGCTCAGCAGTCACATGCTTCATTGCCAGTGCTCACTGGGGTCAGGGGCAACCCAAAGCACAGTTAGCACACCAAGGAGCATGAGAGGAACTGTAAATTATTCTCTATTTGCACCAGTTCCATTTGTGCAAGCTGCTGCTAGACGTACTTCCCTTTGAAAAGTCTGGCATCAGCAATATTACCATGTGGCTAAAGAGGGTTACTTTTAAAGTAGATTGATGGGATTTTTGGTGAAAATGCAGCCCACCATGGCACAGATGTCAGAAATCTGCACTTTAGAACTAACCTGAATGGGGAGTCCTGAGCTGGAGTGCCATGTTTCTCATGTCTCTCTTAAAGCCCGAGTTTAGCCTTTTTAGCTTGAGCACAGCAGTAGAGAGTCTGAGTTTTCTGGGCCTGAGCTGGCACACAGGGACAGTACTTCTGTCTCCAGAGTTAGCACAAGTGGGGCCAGCTAACAACCCCAATGTAGTGTACAGGTGTAACTCTTTAGACTTAACTTCTGTGTTCACAGTGTGGGGCTGTTGAGCTGCTGTCCTCTGGGTGAGAGGGGCCAGCCACTGTCTCTGGTAGTTGGCAAGACAGAGGTCTGCCTCTCTTTCAAACAACAGAAGGTGTACCTAATATTTTCAGAAATATTTCTACTCACTTTAGAAACCAGTCTTGTACAATTACTCAGATTAAAAAGTGATGTTTTGATTCCTGGATATGAAGTAAGTAAGGAATGTGAGACCTTCCCCTTTGAGCGGGAGTGTTGCCACCATGATACACCAGAGATATCCTTTTCTCTTTTCCAGTGCTGCAGCTAAGTTGTTATTGAGTGACTGGTGGGTATCATGTCTGCCTTGGCTCACTGTATTGCCAATATTGGACTCTGTAGAGAGATCTCAAATGCCCTGGGTGCAGCAGAAACTATAAAAAGGCAGCAAGGCAAAAGGCATTTTTGGGCTTTCTGCCCACAAGAATCTTATGGAAATTTACTTTTTTACCTTCTTTTTGGAGAATAGTGTCTTATTGATAAATTTTCTTCTGTATGAAGGCATGTTTCATAGTGCTTATATTCATGCATTAAATCACCTTTATCCATTTGGAGGAGCAGTTTGATCAATTACAAAGGTAGTCCCTCGCTGTTGGGAGCTGAGAAGGCTCGGTAACTCTTGGTCTGCAAGGCTTGCACAGGCTTATCATTTATTCTGGGCCAGAATTTTATAGACAGCCAATTTCACAGTTCCTAATTTAACCACATCAGCATGTCTCAAACCTGTCTTAAACTGTAGCTGTTCTGAAATCCTTTTCTGTTGATTACTATCTCAGTCTGTTGCCCATGAGCAATATTAGCACCTTTCTATGTGACATGCACATTCAGTTCTAATCAGATTATAAAATATCATATAAAATATGTGAGAACAGATCTTTCCAGATTATTCAGAACCTGTCTGCCAAGGACTTTGACACATAAAAATCATCCATCCGAGATCTTTTGGTAAACCACCACTTGAAAAAAGGACGGAAACGTTTTCCTATGTTCTTCTTGGTGCTAAAATGCAGGAATTCAGTGGCAGGTCCATACTCCAGTGTGGTCCCTGTTTCAAGAAGACTCAGGTGCCAGGTCAGGGGAAGTTCCCATTTACCAAGGAGCATGCATATAGGCTTTTGTAAAGGTCTGTCTACAAGAGAAGGTAAAGTTGGGCTGGATAAATCTGTGCTATGTCTGGGTCAAGGTGTTCCAGTGATTTCTGACTGATGACATTGTGAGCAAGTACAGACTTGGGCACAGAGTGATGCAGAGAGACCTGCAATACAGAACAATCAGATGTCACATTCTCCACCCAGTTTTGTGAGGCTGACCTGTGTACATAAGCAGGCCTGTGTGTAACCATGGTATTAACATATATAGAACAGATGATATGATTTTGGCTGTATGGTCTAATTCCTTGCCAAGTTTCCAGTAGCTTAACCATGATCTAATTTGAAATAATTAAATCAGTTGTGTTTTTTTTAGAACATCTCTCTCATCTATAGGGTTATGAATATCATCACTACAATCATAGCTAGAATAGTTTTTATAAAAACTTGTAAGTTTAAGTGATAAAATTTACAAAACTCTCTGTAAACAAAAATCACCAAATCACCAAATCACCAAATCCTAGCGTTCAGGATCACCAGCAGATTGCTCACTAGTGATCCTGAACGCTATCCAAACAGTTGTGCCATAAGGTGGTGCAGAAACCATGGGTTTAAGCTTTTACAGGTTTAATAAATCTGGCATGTAAAGTTTAAATTATACACTAGACCTGTACGTAGAATTCAGTTTCTCAAGTACATGTTACATCTCCTACCAGACTGTTGTCTGATGAATCTCCTAGATGTAGAAATCTAGATCTGATTTGATATTTGATCTTAAACCAATATGCAAATTGAACACAGGCAATATGAGGGAAAAGTGTGGGGTTGAATAGAAATGCAGGGACATATGTTTTATATTTGGTTTAGTTCGTTAGAAAACATTACACTCTTGACTTCTGGTGTATTAAAAATATAATTGCATTTACCATTCAGACTTTATTCTGCCTTTGTTGTACAAATTCATTCTGAGTTTTAGCACAATTAATAGGTAAAATACAAGAATTGTACCACCCACTTTTCTAAAACCAATTGGTTCAAATATCTTTAAGTCTAAACAACAAAAATGCAAATCTTTCTCACAAATGGACATGTGCAGACATACAAGCTTAGGATTTTAATTTGAAACTAATGGAACTCTCTAGCTTCAGCCAGTGAGAGCCCAGGTTTTGTTCATCACAGTTTTCTTGTATTCCTAAAATTGTATTTGTATTCAGTTTCATTTGAATATGTTTTTGATTTGTCCAAACAGCAGATGGCTGTGATAAAGCGTCTGTTTTTAACTTGGCACTTTCCATTCCACATTCCTTTACTATTCATAGCACACCAGTCATAGTAGTCTCCAGTACACATAAAAGGAGGCAGTTCAACTTGCAGATGCAGTTACCCTCAAATATGTGAGTATTTACAAACCCACAGCATTATTTCTTTTTAATATTGAGAAGACCACATAGATATAGAAGGTGGATATTTTTTCATCTCCACCACTCTCATGAAATGTGAGACACTGGAACAGAAACTACAGCTGAGTCTGCAGCAAGGAACCCCGTATTTAAAATTAGATTCATGTGTTCCTGTGGGGAGAAGGGGATTATCATTGGCAGAAAAATTTGCTCTTGAAGACAGAATTGTGGGATTTCAGCCTAAATTGTCAAGCAACATGGACAATTAAATACTCATCAGATTAAATAACAAGATTAACTAAAATGTAAGAAAAAAAGGCATTTGTGCAAGAGCAATGTCTTTTTATTACTGAGGTTTCACAAAGAAGAATTTGGTGATTTTGTAAGCAAAATTTTTTTCTGCAGTTGTTATGTTAAACAAAACCAATTTTCTGAAATGTCTTTAAAGTTTTTCTTTCAAATTAATTTGACAGAAAGTATAATTTCTATTTATTGTGTTTTCAAGCAAAAAAAGTCAAGCAAATAAATTCTTTTTTCTTATAGTTTGAAACATGCAACACACTTATAAAAAGTAATCTCTTGAGAGTTTTTTGGTATAGAAGCTTGAACTTCTAGGGAAAATCAGGATTTTTCTCTTGATGGTATCTTTCAGTTTGTGTGCTTTTCCAGAGAGAAGAACTTAATCTCAAAAGTTAGAAAACAGATTTTTTGGTTCCTAAATTTCCATTAGATTCACAACTTGTCCATTCCTACTTTAATGTTTATGACTATGTATAACAAATGCTTACTGCTTAGAAATACAATTCCTGCTACTTAACTCAAAACCATGCTCCATTTTCAATATGCTATCAAATAGATTTTTTTTTTAATTCTGCTGTGACTAGCCTGAGTTTGCTATTGTTTGAACAGCCTGTGTTTTCAACCTATGTGTAGCTGGAGGCAAGCAGTATAACAGTTCACATCAAACAGTAAACTCAGCTTACAAAAAATATATACAAATAATTTCCTTTAATAAATACAGCTACTTGCTTACTACACCCTACAGCATTGCATGATTGATATAATTTTGTTACATTAAGAATTATTTTATCTCACCCATAACTATAGACATGGTTCTAATTCTTTTCCACTGAGTTCTTCATTTCAACAACCAAAATGCCATCATGGCAGAAAAGTGCAGACAAGTCTTTGTTCTCCACTCCGTCGGGTAATTTGTATTGTCTGGTGAAGCTTCTGGATATGAAACCATGCTCGTCCATCCTGGGTCCGTGCTGAGCTTTAATCAGGAGCCAGCCTTCGAAAGTCTGGATAATGATATCTTCGGGGCGGAACTGCACAACATCCAGCAAGACCCGAAAGTGTGTGTTTTCCTCCTCCTGGCCGCTCTTCCCGGCCCCAGCCGTGCTTTCTGGTGCACACCTTCGGTCGCTCGGTGCAGCGGTGGCAGGGCCCGGCAAAGCATATAAAAGGTGGTTCAGCTTGTGTGCTTCCAGCTCTTGGTCCACAAACTGCTCCTGGTAGCGTACAGGAGTTTCCACCCAATGTCTTATGACAGCTTCTGCCATTGCTGAGGCAGAAAGATCAGCTGCTACTCCTGCTGTGCTGGGAAACTGCAGAGTCACACTGAGCTTTTCTCAGCCGTGTCTCTTACCACAGACCAGTCTATCAGTTGATGTCGCCTTTCACTTTTAGAACAGGCAGAGCTTAACATTTAATAGTGTCCTGTGCTGCAGTGCTGTGAGACTTGTTTCATCTTTTATCCACTAACAATAGAGCACTATTTATAGCGCTGCAGTCTTGAGTGGCTTCAACACATGCATGGCTTTCATGCAGCTAAAGTAAAAGAAACATTTTAATGCACATCTTCTCATTGCAATATTGTGCTGTTCATAATTATGAATAAATGATTACACAAATAACGTGAATTTTTTTTAATCTTAAGGGAAGTTCAATACTTTTGTTTTTCCAAGTGATATGTGGCAATAAGTAGAAATTTGTATTTTTAATTGAATTGTATGTTCTAATTGAAACATGTAGCTAATGAGGGAAGAGGTTTAATTACCTTGGCAGCGGGAATGGAGCAGATTTCAGGTTAGCTAAACTTAAAGTTAGCAAGTACATTGGACATTTTTGCAGAAGTTGTGCATAGGTGAAATTTGGGCATGGTCAACCCAGGACACCATGTTATTGGTGGGAAGAGGGAACCATCTCTTCCCAAAAAGGGGGAGCCTGGAGGGCTGAATCTGCAATCTTAGTGACCTACAAACAGAGCAGAGACTTCTCCAGCATGTCAGGGAGTCAGACACAAGAGTGCAGGCAGAACTACAATGAAAGCTCATGTTTCAGAGCTTCCAGAAGAGGATAGAGTTATTTTCCCCCAGGGGCACAGTAAAGACAATTCTAAATCCTTAATGCTATCACATTGTCCCAGTAACTCCCATCTTCTGTTGCTTAACAGCTTGAACCTGTGATCTCATCTACTGAATGTGTCTGCAAAGCAGGACTGATGACCTCCCAGCTTCTCTGAGGTATAATTACAGAGTCACAAAATGTCTGGGAATGGAAGTGACCTCTGGAGATCATCTAAATCAACACCCCTGCTAAATCAGATTAACCTAGAACAGGTTGCACAGGATCACATACAGGTGGGTTTGAAGTGTCTCCAGAGAAGGAGCTTCTACAACCTCTAACTTGTAATCTTCTTGCTATTCTATGATTGCAGGGCAATCATAGATAATAGATATATGGCTACAAAGGTCAACAGTTAGTTTAACAAGAGCTAAGAGAAAAGTGCAATAAAGAAGGAACGTAATTTCTAAATTTTAGTATGTTTGCTAGAATTTTACTCTAGCTGAGCTTGGTAATGTGAAGCAGAATGTGTTAAGGCAATTAATGGTGAAGGGTCTTTTTTTGATCTGTTAGTGCAGTAAGAGATGCACTAGAACTAGAAGTAATCAAATAAGATACTTTTATTCCTTCTTGTTTGGCTATTGTTGTTCAGAGTTCTGTCTCTCCCTTGTCCTTATGTGTTCCATTACCATAGTTATTATGGGATCTTTGGTTGCTAATGGAGAAATGAAGAAAAAGGCAACTAAACTTTCATATTTATAAGATATTAACTTCTTTATTGCATTAATAGCAGAGCAGAATTATCAGATGCATGTGTAATTAAAACTGTAAGGCTGCCATTTTATATTAAACTTATAAAGGCTGCATTGGAAGGTATGGAAGTTTTCAAAGCTTCAAGATAACTTACATTAAAGGCTAACTGTTTAATTGAGTATTGTGAGAGAGAAGTATTGTGAGTAAGGTGAGTTAGGCTACTTTATTTAACTATTGGCTCTTCTCCTGTTAAAGTGTCCTCCAGAAATAATTTAAAAAATGCCATTCTGTATGTATGATTGACTCAAATAGTGATGAAACCAACCTGGACCATTGCCTGTTATCTGTTCAGCTGTTTTCTC
Organism: Serinus canaria; assembly: GCF_022539315.1. Classification (NCBI taxonomy): domain Eukaryota; kingdom Metazoa; phylum Chordata; class Aves; order Passeriformes; family Fringillidae; genus Serinus; species Serinus canaria. Next base: position 59,049,958 of record NC_066343.1, read on the forward strand.
TTTTGCTAGCAAACGATTCACTTGATGAAGAAACTTTAACCCTGAAACGAAGCAGTATGCCTGGCTGGTTGTGATATTATGCTTATACGGATTCCTGAAAGCTATTGCTGTCCCTAATTAATTCTGTGCCTAACTTACTTTACTTACAATTTTTCACTTCATTAATAAATGTACTGTACAGGAATATAATTTTTAAATTTTGTCTTATTTATTCCCATTCTCTCTGGAAAAAGATACACTTGCCCATAGTTACACTTCACATGAAAACTGAAGTCACCATCTCACTGCAAGTCACTGGGGGACAGCTGTATCTATTCCCAGAAACAGCTGTGTTAGTCTTTCAAATGTCTGTGTTAAGTATACTTGAAGCTGTCTGGTCTAATTAGCACAAAAGATTCTTTGAATACCCTTTAACTTCAAGTTGTATGCAAAATGCTGCAGAAGGTTGTAGGATCCCTTTCTACTCTGTTGGACAAGAAATCAGAAAGATTTTGATAATGAAGCTGTAGAGCCTGTTTCTGCTTTCCCATCCTGTCCTCTCCTCTGTTCAGCCCCTTCTCTCAATTTATCACCTGTGGTCTCATGAATTAGTACAATGCTTCTTATCTCTTTGCTACTATTATGGGGAATATGCCAAGTGGAACACACAAACACCCTTGATTTTCGGCTTTAAATTTAAACATGGGCGCAGTGCTGCAACACTGGAGCACTTCTAATGGTTATGGTGCCGTATTCTTCAAGTACCTACAGCAGGATTCGGTCCAGCAACACGTTCTAATAACAGTTGATTACCGTTGTCTTTTTAAGCCTTCAGTGCAGATCCGGCAGAAGGAGGATCGATGTCCTAAACTACCAGCTCGGTGCCTCAGGTTTTGTTTCCCGATTTTAGCGTGCCTGCGAAGGCCTCTCTCTGCGCTGCCCGGCGGGGAGGCTGCCCAGAGAAAGCACTGCAGAGGTGCTATTCCGAGGCAGCAGCCGGGCAGTTTGGCTTCCCACACAGTCCCTCGCTGCCCGCCGGTGTCCCCGGTGTCTGCCTGCCCCGCCCGTTTTCCAGCACGGCGCCGGGATGCGCGGGCACGGACGGCCGGGAGCGCGCCGGGATGCGCGGGCACGGCCGGCCGGGAGCGCGCGGCGCCGGCTCCGCGGGGCACAGCGACATCTCCTGGCGAGGCCGGCCATTGCCCCTGCCCGCCGGCCCGCGCACTCCGCAGCAGGAGAGGCAAGCTAAGGCCTCTGCTCTACTTCACGCTGATATAAGTTACTTTCTCAGTATTTTGGAAGGGAATGGCGGAAAAAATGTTTCATTCACGTCCTGGGCTGCATCCAAAGCAGCGTGGCCTGCAGGTCGAGGGAGGGAATTCTGCCCTTCTGCCTGCAGTACTGCATCCAGTTCTGAGGTCCTCAGCATGAAAAGGGCGTAGAGCTGTTGGAGTGGGTCCAGACGAGGAGCCTCAAGACGATCACAGGGCTAGAGAACCTCTCCTGTAGAGACAAGGTGAGACAGGTGGGGGGTTGGGGTTTTTCATCCTGGAGAAGAGAAGCCTTCAGGGGCACCTTATTGTGGCCTTCCAGTATGTAGAGAGGGCCTACAAGAGAGCTGGTGAGGGATTTTTGACAAGGACATGTAGTGAGTGGTAGGACAAGAGGGAACGGCTTTAAAGTGAGAGTAGGTTTAGATTAGATATTCGAAAGGAATTCATTACTGTGTAGGTTGTGAAACACTGGAACAGGTTGTCTTCAGAAGTTGTGGATGCCTCATCCTTGGAAGCGTTCAAGGCAGATTGAATGTAGCTTTGAGCCATCTAATCTTGTGGGTGGCATCCCTGCCCATGGCAGAGAGCTTAGAACTCAATGATTTTTAATATTTCTTTCAACCCAAGCCTTTCTATGATTCTGTGATGCTATTAAATATATAAAGTAGGCATCCTGGTAAAGCTGTATTTTGAACTGCAGAAATCTAAGGTGCAAAAAATCATGAGTGTAACACATTTTGGATGCATTTCTTAAATAAATACAGGTTCATCTTGCTTGACACAACTTTGAAATAGTAGCTTACCCTGTCACAATCCTCTGTGTGCTTGATTCCCCCAAGATATATTTGTATTTCAACTACCATTGAAATTCAGTAACTGCTGAAAGGGGGAAAATGTGAAAAGGCTGGCAGGCTGAATTGAACAAGAACTCTTACAAAAGAAGCTAACAGGCTAAATTCACATCAGGGCCATGTAATTATTCAAATGAATCTAGATGAAGCACCGCAGTTACTTTTAGGAAAGCACACAGGGATGCCACTCATTATCTACTTCACATGTCATTTAAAAGAGATATTGTCACTTAAGACTGCAATACATATGAAATGAAAGAAAAAGTAGTTCCTTCCTTTCATTTTACCAACACTCTGTTATGTCCAATTGGGAAATACAAGCTTTGTGGTTGGTACCAAAGAGCTAGATAGTAAAATAAGATGTATGTGACAATGTAAATGGGGTGATACCTATGAAAACTCCATGGTAAAGAGTTATTTTCCACATGGTATTTAATGTATTTGTTTAGAGTTTGAAAATTACTGTCTCACTTCCATTGCTTTGAATCCGTTGCGCCTTAGAGCTAAGAGCTATCTTTTTAGCTGGATTGTTAGATCTGGATCTGTGTAAGTGCTAAAGCAATAAGCAATGTAACCACGAGTCCTGTGAGTGCCTCATCAGCAGATACTAAGTGTTCTGTTTTCAATAAATATTGAGGTTTTTTTTTTTTTTTTTTTGTAATGTCTCATTCCAATCACACGATGTTTATATTGGTCAGTGAATCACAACATAACTTTTTCTGCAGCAAGACTTCATGCTGTGTTATAAAAATTCTTGCAAGTAGTAAAGACTTGTTACATAGCCAGCTTTACTGAAGGGAGACTTCTGTTTGTGGGTCATGTCCTTCAAAACCTGGAAAAGGCTGGATCTGCTCAACCTCTTGGAAAATCTCTCCAGGGCACTGATGCTCTCTTGTAACTTATGGGCCTCTTAAGAAGGGGAAAACTAATCCCAGCTTTTGCACTAAGAATTAAGTGTTTGCTCATTTGTAAAGAAGTATTTGTTAGGAAATATTGTAAGAAATATAAGTAATCACGGAATGGACTATCATTTTGACACATTGCAACCATTATTACAAGACTGTTTTTTCTTGACATGTTGAGATGATAGAAGAGTAGATGAAGGATGAAGATGAAGCTGATGAAGGTTGACAGTACCACAGCAGCTGCAGTTGGAACAACAGCTTTACAAAACAGTGAAGGAACAAAATACAATGTATAACTGTTTATAACAATGTATAACAATGATTTTTAAATTTCACATTACTGTAAAAGTTACAGTGATATCATGCAACTCTTTACACAAATCTGCTTTGTTATTCATATGGCTTGTTTTTAAATATTTGCATGTATGCTAGAGGCAAATGCATCTGTGCCTCACAAATTCTTGAGGAATTCCTATAGAAAGCAAACTCTTTAGAGTGATAATAATCTGTTCAATTCTTGCAAACAAAACAGTAGAGAGGAAATGAACATATAAAAGAGAATAATGTGCCTTAGAGGGTCAAAAGCTCTGTTTTGCTATTGAAAGTCAGGTTCCAAAGCACTCTTGCTGTAGAAACAGTCTTACTTTTCACCAGTTAAAAATCAACTAGTATTCCAAGAAGAATGCCAATTTTCAGGTTTCCTCCTCCTCTGCCTCACTGAAGGTTTTACTTGAGACTTGGTAGGAATAGCTCAAGGCAATGAAGTAGAGTAAGACTCATGTATTTATTTTGGGCCTCTTAAAAATTTCATAGCTAGTGCTGACATGTGCATTTAAGATGTGAAACCCCTATCCATGGGGACATCTTCAGCTGTGCATGTTTTCTGTGGACCACTTTAGTAAAAATAATACAAGTACTGAAAATCTCACCTATGAAGTTCTGGAAGAAGCAAAATTTATGCTCTTTAAAATTATGTACTGTGTAGGTCCTACATTACACATAAATAAGCTAGTATGTAATTAGCACAAAACACTGAGTATCTCCTTTTGGTTTTTGATGTTTGTTTCTTTCTTTTTCCTAAGAACAAAGTGAAGATATGTGGTGTACTGATCCTCTGGATCTACTTGTCAAAGTAAGTGCTTACCAGAAAATAATTGAACTCGCTAAATGAATTTTGAGATTTAAGAAGTTGTGTGTTCGAAGAATCCCTAAAAACTCAGCTGAGAACTCGTTGGGGCTGAGTGTCAACGCGTTAGTCTGGAAGGTGACCAGCTGCTGATCCTGGTGTAGAGGTACTTCATCCAGAAAGTCTTTAAAAAGAAACTGCTGGGATTTGTGAAGGATTAACAGGAAGAGTTTGCTGTGGTCAGTGGATAATTCCTCTCTGGAATGACATAAACATGCTGTTTGATATCAATGTACCTTGGGAATTAACTACTTTGTCAAGCATCTTTAGCTGACAAGGAGCAGCTGGAGACTGACTGGGTAAATAGTGAGAATGGAAGACTTACTCCAAAATCTTAAATTTAGGGTAACTGATAGGACATTGATGGTGTCTCAATGATATTGTCTTCATATCAGGAGTTAGTGGATAATATGAAATTCTTAGAAGGAAAGTGAATAATTCATTGGCAAAAATACTGTCTCACCTTACCCCTCCACATGGTGAAAGCCAATCAAAATCTGGCTCCTCTGTCAGAACTGTTATTTCCTTTAGTGCTGGAATTAAAACAACAGTCTCGTATTGTCCTAATTTCCTGACTTTGGTAATGCCAGAAAGGCTGCAGCGGTGGTAAAATCTGCTGCTAGAAATCCTTTTCTATTGATAGTTTTCAGTTAAGTAAGAAGAACAAATTCCGATATATAAACTACATAATCCTTTATCTTTACTGGACTTGCACTTAAATGTGTATCAGTGCAGAATTTATGTCCTTAATGTTAACACTATCATCCATACTACTTCTGAAATCACATTTTCTTTCCTTTTATGCATTTATCTCAGAAGACAGAACTTGACCAGACCTTTTTTTAAGATTACCAATTAATTTACTGTGAACCTTAATTTATGGGACATGGATAAGTAGGGTATTCCACATACAAGACTCAAGAATGCTTTAAAAGAATGTTAGGTCTGAAATTTAGAACTCTTTTTCTCCTATCTCTTATTTGACCTTCTGTTTATACATGTTAGAATTTGAAATATCTGAAAATGTTTTCTGGCCTGCTATGTACACTTGCCTATTTGCAAAGACCTCATGCCACATGTGTTGAAAAAAAATGGAGATTTGTTTTTCTTCCTAAAAAAGCTTTTGTATCATATAAAATACTGGCAGAATCTAATTCAGTCTTTGCCATACCCTTTAAACAAAGATCTCTGCACATGTAAACATTTATTCAACATGACTAGAAACTTGCTTAGTAGGTAAGGTAGCACTTTCTTTTCATTACTACAATACTTTCCTTCCAACACATATTTGCCAATACATCTATTTTTATAACACAGATCATAACTGCTGTGAAAATCTCTTGCTTGTATGTTGTTCTCTGAAGGTCAGGAGATCCTTGATTAAACTTTATTTTGCTAGGGTTAATGTTTACATAGCATGCTCTGCAAGAAATAAAGTGTTTGTAGTGAGGTCATGAGAGAAAAATAATATTTATAAAGGCAGATTTAACACACATGTTATAGAAACAATTTTATTTTCACAGCAGAAGCTCTTTCTTCCATTAATCTTTGCTGTACCAAGGAGGTAAATTTAGTCTGTGCAGGCTAATGGGGTAGTTCTGTAGTCAAAGATTAGTAATTAATAATTAGTACAACTGAACTTGAATGTGATTACTTATTCTTAGAGAGAAGTTTTAAAAAATAAATAATGTATTTATGAAGTATAAATGTTTACTTAGCTATTCCATATAGGTTGTAGCTTTCTTTGGGTCCAGTTAAAGCTACTTACAGATAGCAGACTGTGGACTCCATTGTTGATAAAGTGAAGAGGGTCTTCTTTGTGCAGGGATGAACAAAGCCACAGGAAAATATTTCAGAAGAGTTAATCTTAAGCAAAACCACAGAGGGGGCTTTGACATGCAGTCAAAGGACATAGCATTGTTGACATTTTGTTATCAACTCACAACAAACTCAGTTTTACAAAGAGAATGACTGATGGATGGATAAAGAAGATTGAAGCAGAATGAAAGACAAAATGTTCTAAACACAAGGAAATTTGGTTATTAGCATACAAGCAAGCTGTCATTCTGCAAACTGTACTGAGTGATAGTAGCTAAAGGCAGCTGGATATTGAATAATTCGTGGTTTTCTGTCCAATTTGTCAACTTCCTACTCTCATTGCTATTCCCAGAGCATTCACTGAGCACATCAGCAAAGTAAAGGCTACAGGATTAAATCTTATTCTAGCAAAAATCCAGGACAGAATGAACCACCAGACAGTTTCATATAGACTCCAAACTGTCTCACCGCTATTCATTTTCTACCACTGCTGGAATTTTGCTGTGGAAACAAATAGCAAAGAAAACAATAACAGGATTAGGAACAATGACAGACTATTAAATCACATACCAGTGGTTCACAGCCTATGGCATTTTTTTTCCACTGGTTCCGTGTTAGATTTTTTTTTGGCAATGGCTTTTCTTTTTTTTTTTTTTTTTTTTTTGTGTTAAGAGCATGACCTAGAGGAAGAAGGGATGCTTTCTAGTTCCTCCCTACTTTGATATAGTTTTATGTTGTTTTTCATTTAGTTTTCCAACCTCAATCTGTGTAGTTTGGAGACAGGCCCCTTTTCTGCTCAGGAACAAGAGAACAAGAGTCAGGGCCAAATCAGATGCCAAATCATGCTTCATTTTTCCTTTGTATAGCAAGCCATAGAGAGCAGTTAGCCATCAGTGTGCAAACAATAGTATTGAGTTCTTCTATGAACTATAATTGTGGGAGGGCTGACATGCACAGACTGCAGTGCAATAGAGATTTGGGATGAATATACAAACAACTGGTAATTCTGTAATCTAAGGTCTAGTCTAGAACCATAGGAAACCAGCAGCCTAAGTTTAGGTACTTAAATAGTGCAAGAGCCCTCTGCTATTTTGAGAAATCTAATACAGTTTCCTGTTGCTATTGTTCCCAGAGTAAAAAAAGCATCCTGTTGATACCATAAAAAGACACCAAACTATTCTGCAATCTGGAAAAGTGTGTTTTAGTTATCCTACTGTTGCAGTTCTACACTCTGATTATGTAGAATCATGATGTTAATATTTTTTCGCAGTAGTTCAATTTCTTTAGTCTTTAAAGCCACTTTACATACACTGATGATAATATTAATTTCCTGGTTTCAAATGTCACACATTGATTTCATGTATGTTTTTTTTTTTTTAATCCATATCCAAGTGTCAAGCAAGCATTTAGACAGCTAGGTAATGTGGCTACAAGGTATGCTTGATACATACCAATTACATGTCAGGTGCATGACTACTTGCAAAATACAGTCCCATCTGAGAAGACAAAAAGCCATTAGGGCCTTCCAAAATGTAGTTGCTGCACTTGCCTCTTGTTACCCTTCATGTTCCCATCTCATGTGTGGGTGAGTTCATTAGGAGTTGTCTTTCCAACTCCAAGCTGACTGGCATATGAGACTGCCACACGTCAGCTCTGCCTTTTGTACCAACTAATAGGGAGTTGGTTGTCTGCATGTTTGAAACAATTGGACTGATGCCTTCTGTTACTCGATACACACCCCTGCAGTTATTACCTCCAGATGTGGGGAGAAAGGCTAGCAGAAAAAGCCATTAGCCCATGGTTTGTTCCACTACAGCAGGTCTGAGTTGGAATGTCAAGACCTACAGCAGTGCTAGGCACTGAGAGCTGTACTTCCAGGAAATATTAAAAGTGGTCTGGCCAGTAGTTACTTGGTATTAAATATTACAGAATCCTTTCTGGTTTGTATTAGGTGTCCAAAATCAAGAAATACTTTGACCTTTAACTTTCTGTGCCTCATTCCTGCTTCTGAAAGAAAGCAATAATAATCTCTCCTCTTAGTGGATTGTTGTGATAATGAATTGACTAGTATCATAGAATCATAGAATCTTAGAAACATAGTATCTGTGAAGAAGTTAGATTATGTGACCAAAAAAAAGATTTCCATCCTCAGACAGAATTTGTCAAGTGGTGAGTAAAAACATAAAAACATGAGGCCACATCATCAATAATTCTTTACTAAAAAGTAAAGAAGTAGGAAAATTTAATTATGACTGGTAAAGTAGTCAAGTGGAAAATACAGTAGAGTTAGATAATTGGACAGCACATTATAATATACAGGCATGTGCAGGCTGAAATAAATATGCACAGGAAATGTGAAATTTAGCATTTTCTTACTAAGTGTTTTTAAAATTTACTGCACTGCAGCCACAATTGTTAGGTTTCTGTTCCTCTTCTTTGTTTTTCACAAGATACAATTTGCTATAAGGATGTGACATATGCAGAAAGGCAGAATCACATTTGGGAATTAATTCAGATAGTAATGTACAGTTTTCAAAAATTAAGTTAGATGTGAGTACACTGTGACTTTTGTCTGCTCCTCTCCCTTGAGAATTATGAGTCAGCTGATACAGTAAAATGAAATCTCTTGGCACTTCACTGTCTAGACACTGAATCTGTTGGGTGTTTTCTGCCTACTGTTCCAGCAGAGATACCCCAGTACTTCCCCACCTGCAGCAGAATGATATTAGGAAATGTGGGCAGGATTTGGTAGGACCCAAGTTAAAATGTTTAGATTGGAAGTCTATTTATGTACCACAGAATTTATTGGGACTTTTACCAATACCTGGTTGTATGCAGTGACATGTCTTAGCCACTAAAACAGTGAGTGTGTGAAAAGCATTACTTTTGGCTATGGCTCAGTTCTAAAAACAATGCATTAATATGTATGCTGAACTCTGAGCAGAGTGAAAATGAAGAATTAGTGATCAACATTAATAAGAATCATTTGCTACAAGCACAAATAGTCAGTGCTTTTTGCTCACAATATAAACAGCTTTATAAACTTGAAAGAATATCCCAGTATCTGGATAATTTAGTACTGCTACTTACAGCTTTTTATGTGTTCAGAATAACAACAGTATTTAGTTTTAATTCTTTGAATAAGTATTAACAGAATTACACGTTAATGAATTAACATTTCACCTCCATTTTATTCTTAACGCCTCCACATCGAAGCAAGAGATCAAATTTCACATTAGTTACATAGAAAAGTAGTTTGTTGTTTTGCCAGGACTGTAAAAATTATATATGATCCAGATTTACCCATATCGTTCATGCTGAAGTAAACCAGAAATAAAATACAACAGGTATTCCTTCTCATGTATTTTTCAGATGTGTTAAAGTCAAGGAACCCTATACTTTGGCTGCTGGCCTCTCCCTCAATGGAAAAAATCTACAACAGGTTAATGAGAGTAAAACAGCCCTGTAAAGCATGCTTTGGACTTGCTTCAAGAGCTGAAATCCATAGTTACCACATAAAATACTTAGCCCTTAAAGAGCTTTTAGACAGCCTTACCATATTTGTCTGTTTTCCTGATTTGAGATATAGTTTGGCTGAGAGCATCATCAGCATCTTTGACACTGTGATTCACAGAATTTTTCTCTGTGGAACAGACCCACAAGAATCATCAAGTCCAACTCTTAATTAAGTAGTCTATCACAGGGACTGAACGTACAACCCTGGTGTAAATAGCACCATGCTCGAGGCAACTAACCCAGTCTCAGGACCATTACTTGCATTTCTTCATGGCACAGCTTCTTGCCAGTTTTTTCCATCCTCAAGACTATGTGGAGGATGTTCTTAAACAAAGCTTATTCCTAAGCAGGAATTCTTCAATATGGGCTCAGAATATTCACACCCTTGTCTTATTTTTCTTCTCCTTTGGAGTTGTAATTGCATGAAGGATAGATGAAAGAATTTCACTGAAGTGGCTGAATTCACATGCTATGTTTAGACCCTCATTCTGGAAACACATAAAAACAGTGAGAAAAAGGGGCAGTGTTATTGTAAAGTTCCCACTCACACAGTAAATTGCCTGAGTGAAAATGCATTTTCAAGAGTACATGCTCTCTGTTGTATTTATTCCTCTACTCTTGTCTCTAATGCACCTAAGCTTCTTGGATACACAGGACTGTTCCTTAGTATGTCTGCAGCATTGTTTGTGCTGCTCAGATGATTGTCACTAACTGGTTTTGTTACTGACAAGATAGGTTTATAATCCAGCTGCTGAGACATTAGCAAGAAAGGATGGCTGGACTTTGGTTAGGGGCACTGCCTTGGGAGTTAAGAAATCCAATTTTGTTCTTATCTCTAGGGCAGGTTTTTCTCTTTGGCTTCTGGAAAATCACAGCCTCTTTATTTGACTTTCAAAGAGTGCACGTAAAAGTATCAGCATCATAGCGCTGTTTAGATTATTATTATTTTTAGGAGAAACAGTACCTTCTAATACACATATGCCAAAAACTTACACAAAATATCATATGAAGCTTTCAGAGGAAAAGGAGCAAACAAGGAGGATCACAAAAATTGTAAGTATGAAGGTGTACCACTAGTGACAGAGAAGAAATTGAGTTTAATGTGAACATACCTTTAACATTCCTGATGAAACCAAAGAACAGCTTGCTGACTCAAGTATCAGAGGCAGACAGTAGAAGGGGTAAGCCTTCCTAGCTGGCCTACTATGCCACCAAGTGTGTCACTTGCTAGTAGGTGGCTGCTTGGGCATCATTATAATGCATCTGATATTACAGGGATACAGCAAGTGGAGAGTGGGTATTCAGAAAATAAGAAAACATAGCAATTAAAGTTTGTCAAAGGGTTGCATTTGAATAGAAATTAAATGCTTTCAGCAGACTTACCATTTGTTGCTGTTGGTAAAGTAAATATAATTATATTGTCCTCTGCCAGGCTATTGCTTTTGTTTAATTCACCCATAGAACATTAGTTGCAAGGAAAATACAAAAAGTGTATATTCATAGACTTATCATACCATAGTACTATTAATGGATTTTGTCTACAAAAAAAAAAAAAAAATCTGGATGAAATTGCTTCAATTCAATTTAAAATTAACAACTGTACATCGAGCTTTTAGCCCTCTCTTGGGCAATGTTTATATTGAAATTGAATTTCGCATTCCTTTGGACTGAAAAGAGCAAAGGGACAAAAGGATTAAATATTTATTTTTATAATGCCTATACTGTAGAATGAGTAAAAAAAAATTAAGCCTCAGCTACTAGCTAGACAATATTAGGAAAAAATGTTGCAGTGAAGGTAAGAGAGACAAGTGACTGCATATACTAATGTGTAAAACTGCATATGTGAAAAACGTACAACAAAGAATTGTGATTTACCCAGGATTGCCATTAGCATAGTTGCTATAACCCTGTGAATATCTCTCTTAACTACATACTTGCAGTTTCCTGTAAATAATAGCATGGAATTTAGTCAGTCACTTAGAGTTTGCCTAAAATAAGGAGACTATAAAATGAGCATTCTGGCTATTCTTAGTCTGCATTTACATTTTACTATAAAATATATGGAATTAGTTTCCTTCCTGAGTCTCTTCAAAACTTAATGCATATTTAATGATACAGACCTTTGCACAAAGTCTGTCAGCAGGGAGCCTTATTCTGACAGAAATCTAGTCACACATTTCCCTATCCTGAATCCCAAAGCAGGTTAGTAGAGCCAGAATAGTGAGTGGCAGTGATGAGGAATGCTGAGAGATACCCTGATTCAAAGCAACTTGCTTCTGCCTGTGAACAGGATAGCTCTTTCAGGGTTTCTTACTGATATTTAAAATGAAATATTTGGCATCTCCTTTTAGTTCCTTTATTTGGAAAATACTAAGTGAGTTTTACAATGCACTAATTCTGTGGTTTTAAATACAGTAAGTAATTGTGGTTATCTCAGAAAACAAGCAGTTAATGCAGACCTAATCTTGTAGGAAGAGCAAGTTCATATTTACTGTAATTGTCATTAACATTTCTATTCATTTGGTACCTCTTCCCAGGGAAAAAAAAGCAAGAGAGCTGAGCACATAATCTCTTTCTGGACTAAATCCTTCCCTGCCAGTGACCATCTTCTATTCTTCAGGGCACAGAAGCACTTGGTACTTTGTTAAATGGCAATAACCCTTACTCCATGCTTTTCATGGACAAATGGTTAGATAGCTTAGACAACCTTAAAAAGATTAAATTTCTTAGTTAATATACTAGGGAGTTACAATAGACTTTGCCTTTAGGTGTTTTCTACACCTGATTTTACACAGCCCAATAAGCAGAATTAAATTGTTTAAATAGGTTATTTCTGTCCAACTAGTTCAGTCGATAATGTTTGCCAACCCGTATTTTTCTTGAAAGGATTCTATGCATTTTACTTTATCATTTTATATATGTTTGTTTGGGAGGGAAAGAAACATTTTCAGAAGTTTTATTCTACGAGGAGGAATAAAGAAGAACATAAACTATATTTAATTTATGTATTGTTATAAGTTCTAGCAACTGAGTCATCTTAAAGGTACAACTACTACCAGCATCCAAAAAACTCTAGAAAAGGTAGTGATGGCTATTAGAGGCTTCCTTGACCTTCCTCCAGATACCCAAGGGAAAACAGGGCTTGCTAACCAACCATTCAATTTTTTTTCATGGAAGTCAGCTGAAATCTGTGGAGGCTTTTTTTGCCAATACCAAAGGCAATTGGCAAGTTTAATTTTCAGGCACCACCAAAGAGAACAATAGTATGTTTGGGACCTGTTTTGCAAGATCTGCTGTGGGTTCATTTTTCTATAATCCCATGCCTTTTCACAAACCTGACTTTTTCCAGTCATCCTTCCCACTGAAATGTCCTAAAGCCAATTCCAGTTCTTCTTTCCCTGCTTTCAATCAGTTCTAAGAAATGAAACTCTCAAATATCCTTGTTGAGCATTGCTACTTCTCCACCACACCAGAACTCAATACTGATTTTTTTTCCATTTATTGCAAATCAATCTTGACCTTCTGAGACTTCATAAAATCCTCTCTCTGACTCCTTCCAGGTCTCTATTCTGATTCTAAGAGGCCAAATTTTATTTCTCTTCCTCCTGTGGAATTCTGTAAGACAAAGGATTTAAACAAGCAGAATCCCACTATTATATGTCACTTTATCCCAATTCTTGTTGCCACTTCCCTGTGCTTTAAGGATTCAGAAGCCACCCAGTGTGCTGTTATAATCTTAGATGGTAGCTTCCAGTCATTAGGGAACAATATTACGGGAAGTGTCTTCTGGACTGGGAACAAGATACAGTGGAAAGAGCTGTGAGAGCAATGGCATTTCAGGGTAAGCTGCCCATGTCCAAACAGATGGTGTCTTGTTTTCTCTAATTAAAAAATCTTCCATGCAGAAAGCAACAGTGTCAGATCATGTCATGCTAATTTAGCCAAAGTTCAAAGATAAAATATGTACTCCAAAACCACACAGGCCACATGGTCAAAGTGCAAAATACATCTGTTGATCAATATGCAATCAAGTTTAGTTTTGATTGGATAAACAAATCTAAGCTACTTCACTTGTTTGCTTTACATTTTGCTCTTGGCCATGGATGAGGTACGCTGGGTAGCCAGAATTCAAGAGCTACATTTTCCTTTCAAGTCTGTCTAGCTGTAGAAGTAAGTGGATAAGACCTATGAAAATCCAGTTCAATGACCAAGAAAGCTTCTGAACAAAGCAGCCGTTACATGGAAGTCTGGTAGCTGGCGTCTTGCTTCTATTGAAAAGGGTCATTTTAGTAGAAACATGAGTTAGGTCCTCAAATCAAGTGTAGCATCTTTGTAAAGATCAGTATAGGCTTTTCTACTTTTTCTGAGACAAAGGGTCCCACCTTCCAGAGAGATTATGTTCTTAGTATTGCTATAATCATAGAGGTTATGCTGAAGATGCAAATATTATTTTTGTTTTTAAAAGTAGATTTCTGTATGTGACTTCAGAATGGGCAAAGATTCTCTTTATGAAGATCATCCATTTTGCAGAGGCTTCCTTTCTTATTTCCACTCACACTAATAGAACAATTTCTTAAAAATCTGTGATACAAAACAAATAGTGAAAACTTAATCTGTGGATTTCTAAGGTAAAGCTGAGATAAGAAAAAAATTAGGAAGGACCTATTTAATATCTGTTTCTATAAACGTTGTTAGTAGGCCTTTAGGCTGTGCTTTAAAGAAAAAAAGAGCTCCTAAGGATATGTTGCATAGCAAAATGCAGGTTTAATTATAACTTGTGTTCACATGCCTCCATAGTTTAAATTGCCTAATATGAATAAAAGAATTACATCTGTGTGAACTGGTAAGTGGCATTCAGACTCTAAGGCATGTGTTAACTACTTTGTCCTTTCTCTTCTTAATGTACTGCCTAGATGAGACTAAAACTTGACACAAAGGTATGCCCATACCAAGACATTATTTTGTATTATTTTTTAGCATTTATTTTATTATTTTTGCTGGAAAGCATTTTTCTTTTCATTTAGTACTCAGAAAAAAGTAAGTTAAGTATAGAAAAACCTTGGACTGCAGAGATTTTGTATCTGATGTTCATATCCAGCAAGAGATGAAATGATCATCTACATATGTTGCTGCAATGTTTTGCCAAGCATATTCCTAACTATATTTACACTACAAGCAAAGTCTAGTTTTATGAGTTTGTAATCACACTGACTTCTTGGGAAGATATTAATATTAAGGAAGACACTGTGCAAGTGTCTACTCATAAGATGTTGTCCCCATAAGATGGGACAACACATTCAGTATAAATATGAAACATAAAGTCATATGGAGATTCCAATTTCTTTTGTGTCAGAATTATCTGTACCTTCATTTGCATTGAGACTTTATAATTGCTCTCTCCAATTCATAATGTGCCATTATTGAATTCTTTCTCCTTTGGAGGGAAGAGAAGGACTGATGCAGACAACAGTCACCCATATTCCAGGTTCCTGCAGAGCTTTATCTGTGTAATGACCTTCCTCTCCTTTGGACAGGCAGACCTGTGGGATGGGCACTGTAAATCTTCAAACACGATGGATGCATTATGTAGGTAATAAGATACACTTTCTTCTAGTAAAGCAATGGCATTTTTTCACACCTTAGTAAGACTATAATTTGAAAACTTATGAACTTAAGAAGTATTTTTGGAGTCCAAATAAGAAGGTGAAAGGCTATAAGAATTGGATCAAAACCCAGCCCATTTATAATTTGAGAGACTGAGTATTGTGTCTCTCATTTTTTTAGGGGTAAATTTGGAGCACAAGTGTAATTCTAGCCTAACAGAACTCTCATCATGGGAACAAAAGAAAAAGCTACAAAGGGACACATGTACTTGCGTGTTACACTGGAGCAAAGACCACAAAGTCTAACTGTACTACTTCTATTTACATATGCATTCAGTAAAAAGGCAAAACAATCTGACCATGAGAGATAAATATTTGAGTACTTTGTAAACAACATTAGAAACAAATGTACTACAAACTTTGAGCAAAATTGTAGTCCTCATAAAATGTACCCCACTCAAGTCACAAAAATTAAAAGGTTCAGCTCATCCCAGAAAACCAGACATTATGAAAAACAGGACTAGATTTCTTAGAGTTTACCTCCCTTGTTAAGAGGGACATGAAGGTAAGGTACAACTTCCAATCCATCTCTTGAAGTTTTCCACAGTGCCACAAGCAATAGAGAATTAAACCTGATCAGAATTGTGAATTAATTTTTTTTTAAATCTTCATGAGACCACTATTTTCTATATTTCACAAAAAAGAAATCAAGCAAATATGCAAATGCTTTCTTAAGTGTATATGATAAGAAACCCTAAAGCCCTTAGTCTAAGGCTTCCAAATTCCTAAGTCTCTTAAACACAGAAACCCTGCTAACAAGGCAAATATCTGGGGCCATTTAGTCTTCAAATTTTGCTAATAATTCAAACAAGGTTACCAGTTTAGGACTAGGACTGTTAATTACATATTTTATTGCTGTGGGACTGTTTAAAAACCTAACATAGAACAGCCATGAAATTAAAAATGAGTCTACAGCACTACTAACTTGAGCTGTAGTGACATAGAAATGAAAAAATATCATATGTAAATTCCATCCTACTTGGCAATATAATCTATTCAAATTTCCTCATGGAAATTATTTTGCATAATTTTATCAACAGTAATATTTTTTTGCTGCACAGGAAGGAGTAAATATCCTACAAAAAATCAACTGTAATATTATAATCACTTTATTCATAACCCATAGGTTTAAATTAATTATTAATTGTAATTATACTAAATTTATATCAATCTAACTACAGTGGGAAACTGGTTTCTACTTTTGACCTTGTTCCATCATTAACCTTTGCTTTTAGACTGCCTGTTGTTATTTTGCCAGTGAGGTTACTTGAAGGTCAGCCAAATATTTCAGGAAACAAGAGAGAGAACAGGTGAAAAATCCTTTTGCTTGTTGGCTTGTTTACACATCTATGTGTTCTTTTACAGACGAAAAAAAAAAAATATAACCATAATACACATGGTAACCAAAATGCCAGAAGGAAGCAAAGCATTAAAGCAAAGAGAAAGAGTTTTGACTGAGAGGTTTTGCTTCTCTCATAGCGTTCATTCACCTTTGACTGTAGTATCTCTGCATGTTGACATTTGCAATATATCAGATAAAGAGCTGCAAATTGCTTCAAACATTATTTACTCAGAGCACCTTCTCCCTTTCCCTGTAAGTTACATGAGTTTGATTAACAGCAGGCTCCAAGTCACTTACTGAAATTTGAGCTGCAAATAAAACTGCTGACTGTTCTTGGCATCTATTTAATATTCAAACTCTCCTAATGAAAACTTCATTCTTTAATTTCTCTGTCCAGCTCTTTTTATGTTTTTATGCCCTTATGGATATGTCTAGGAAATACTTTTGGTCACAATTGGCCACATGCATCTATTGTTAAAGTGTATACATAGAAATCTATTACCATTAGACCATTCAAATATTTTTTCCTATCAGTTTTCCAGCTGCTGAACAACAGAACTCTTCTAACTAATCTTAACTTCTTATTTGGTCCAACTTCTTTTCTATTCTGCCAGTGAAGTCAGAGACTGATTGATCACATCATTTGTATTCTTGAACTAAGCACAGTTTGTACCTTCTAAGGCATCCAATTCTAAATTTCCAGCCATAACAAATAAAAGGTTTTTGTAGCATTTGGGAGCCTTTATATTACTGCATGAGCATCCTAAATCAAAGAAGTCCATATTTTTATGTGAGGGTTTTTTCTACAGATTTTATTTTTCCAAAGTATATGGTATTAACCTGAAGCTAAAATTTGTGTTTTGCTTTCCTGTTAATTATCCTGTGAGTAACTAAGATGGGACAACTGCTGGTGCAACAACCTTGCACTATGGAAAACAAATGTTGATAAGTATGAGTAAGGTAGCCTCTTCCAGTACTTTCAAAGATAAGAAATGCTTTTTTCGCAACTTTAATTAGAAGAGTAAAATATCATGCCTCTCCAATAATTAATGTTCATAAACAGAGCTATCAGGGCTCCTTATATAAGTAAAACCTGGTGATTAAAAAAACCACCTTCTTGCTAATAATAAAGAAATAATCACTTGCCTTTCCCCTATTAAACCCTGGGTGGGATGCAGAGAGCAAGGGGAGAACAAACATACCATGGACAATTTGTCATATACACAGCTATGCAACTCAAAAAAATATACTAATTCCATTCAAATATGTTTGGGAATAGGCATATTCATTAGTATTTGCATTTTAAATTCCCATTTTGCTGATATCTACTAAGTAACAAATATGGTATCTATTAACTAACACCTTTATGTCAAATCCATTACCAGAGTTTGCTAACTGCTAGTGCTACAAATGCTTGAATTTGTCAGGTACTCTTATGTTAAAATGTTCAAACTCATTAAATTGCAGTGTCAGAAGCAATGGATGATAGAATTTTGTACTCAGCCCTTCTCAGGGTCAAAGTCTGAGTCCCAGATTGATTATTTTCCATACAAGTTTACAGAAAATTATTCTTGCGACAGGATTTCACTGAAGACAAACTTGTATTTCTGTGCATAAGCTCACTTCCATTTTTGGAACCTGACTAATTACCTCACAGCCAACACATGACGTTTGCTCCATTTAAATACTTTGATCTCTTTCTTCCTATCTTGACATATGAGTTCCTGCTGACAAGCTTCTTTATTAATATAACTTACTGCATTAGGTATATATATTCTATTATGAAACTGAACTTCATTTTAGATGAAAGGAATCTTACAGGACTTGCTGTAAAAAATCTCAGCAACATCATGACTGCTATGTAGGCTGGATGGCATGTGCCATAGGACTTGTATTCTGCTTACATTCCACTATTGTTCAATGTTAATCTCCACTTTATGTAATAAAATTAATGTGCCATAAGTTTATGCAATGGCCAAAGAAATAATGTGTTTACAGTGAACAGGACTAATATATACATTTAAGCTTGGCTTCTCTTTTGATCAAGTCTTTGGGATTTTCTGTGTATACATGAGAAATTTCTTGATTTTTTTTTGGTACTGATTTTGTGTTCAGATCATGAGGTTTTGTTTATAAACTAGAAAGAAAACCACATTTATAAAGCGGAATAAACATTTTTCTTTGGATATATAAACACACTGCATCTTCATAATCAGATCTACCAGCTTCACATAAAATAGAGGGGTCTTCTAGTTATTTTTCTCCAGATGTACATCAGTGCTAAGTAACTAAACTACGTCTGAGAAATGTTATTATAACTCATGGCTTCTTTCAGAAATTCTGCTAGCTTTGACTGTGATGTCTGTCCATATTGAAATATCCTTCCCATTATTTTCCAGTAGCTGAACTGAATCTTCCTTCTTGCAATAAAAGCCAATTACTTCTTTTGCTATCACAGCAGCATCTCTGCAGCAACTCTCTAGATTCATAATTCTATTTTCTCTCCATCAGCTATAAAAGAAATAATTTCCAGTCCTTTCCTATTTGTCTAACAGGAAACAGTTCTGAAATATCTGCTTGTTCTTGATGTTCTCATTTCAGTCACCCTTCATTTAGAGACGCATCAAAAGGCAGCAAGTCTCAGGATTGGTGTATTACTGCTAAAAAAGAAGAATAAATGGTTTTAATTGTTAAGGGGAAAGCACTGCAAAACATTACACATCACATATGATGACAGAATTGCGATGAAATCAGTTTCTTGCAGCTCTTGTGTTATCATTGAGAGGCCTACTTTACCCACCCCTGTAGTGGCTGAAGTAGTCTTTACACTGTAGTTCCCTCAGTCAAAAGGACATTTCAGGATCAAGAGACAGTTGCCAGCAATGGCTGACAACATGAAAAACAGTCAAAATGCTGAACAGCAAGAAGGGCCGAGCCTGTATCCCTCCTTCCACCCATTACCTATTAAAGTACTAAAATTAGTGAACTTCTAAATGATTAAATAAAAATAAAAATCATTTGTACTTATCTAAATTAAACTTAAGTTGCTATGCAGATGTATTTGATATTGAATCCCAAAGTAAAGAAAGGACTACCAAAGGAATCAATTTTTCTCCTAGACTAGGTGTATGAGGAAAACGAATTATCCATTGGCAAGATGTGTTTTGGGCAGGCACAAAGGGAACATTTTACCAACACTCTCTGGCCATAGTAACTGAGACTGTCCACAACAGGCCTTAATTAGTTACAAAATTCAGAGCAGTAATTGTAATTTATGTTCCCCCACCCAGTTTACTAGATGTAGGTGAACTGCTCACCAATATCCTTAAAAATATTGATTCCCTGTTGCTGCTCCTCCTCACTTACACCTGTTTTCTTCTAGCTCCTTACCGACCACTCCTACTTATTTTACCTATGCTCTGGTTTTTTCCCCTTATTCTTTCACTTGATGCCTTATTTTTAGATTTCTGACTCCACTGTCACACACATGGAGAAGTTTCCTTCCATTTCTCCAGGAGTCAGGCATTCCTACTAACACTTTGAGTTTGTGGAAAAGCCTCCAGGTTAGGATGTCAGGTTGCAGTAGGAGATATGGGCGTTGTTTTCACGGGTGCTTCGGGGAACCATCACAGAATCAATTAGATTGGGAAGGAAACCTATGAGTCCAGTCTGTGACCAGGACCTCAACTAGACCATGACACTAAGTGCCATTTCCACTCTTTCCTTAAACACCTCCAGTGGTGACTCCTCAGCCTTCCTGGGCGGCCCATTGTGACTAATCACTTCTTCTGTGAAGAAGTGCTTCCCGGTGTCCAACCGAACCCACCCCCGCGGCGTTCCTTAGGACCATGTCCTCTCGTCCTGTCGCTGGTTGCCTGGGAGAAGAGGCCGACCCCCCCCTGGCCACAGCCTCCTTTCGCGCAGTTGTAGAGAGTGATAAGGTCGCCCCTGAGCCTCCTTTTCTCCAGGCTAAACACCCCAGCTCTCTCCACGGCTCCTCACAGGACTGGTGCTGCCGTCCGTTGCCCTTCTCTGGGACCTGTTGGACTGCGAGACGAGGGAGCCCCGGGAGCCGCAGCCGCGCGGCTGCAGCGCTCCTACGCCTTTAAGGGCGGCCCGGCCGCGCCCCCACGTGTGCGATCAGCTGACGGTACGTCCCGCCCCTGCCCGCCCCTGCCCCGCTCCCTCCGCCGCGAGGTGCGGGCGGCAGCGCGGCTCTGACAGCGCCGCCGGGGCAGCGCCCGCGCCGCCCGCCCGCTCCCGGCGCGCCCGTCCGGCCCCGCCGCGCCGAGCGCCCCGCGCCGCCGGCCCCGCCGCTCCCCGCGCCGGCGCTGCCCCCGCCGGCCCAGCGCCGCTGTCAGCCGGGCGGGCGCCCGCGGCCCCTCCGGAGAGCTCGGCAGCGCGGCGCCCGGCGCCACCCGGTACATGGATTACCTGGTAGGTTCCCGGCGGCAGCGGACCGTCGGACATTTTACTGAGCGGCTGGGGCGGCGTCCGCGGCGCGACGGGGTGTGGGGGGCAGCCCGGGGCCGGGGGGCAGCCGGGTCTGGCCGCGCTGCCGAGCCCGGCCCGGCGGGCTGTTAACGGGCGATAAAGCGGCCGGGCCCCGCTCATTTGGCCGCTATTAGGTTGCTAAAGCCGTGACCCGGGTCGCTGTTTTTTTCCTAAATGCTGAAGCTTAGGGCATGCTTCAGTGAACTAAATTGCTACCGCGGACGGGATCAGCCGAGCGCCCGGGCAGCTGGTATTCGGGGGTAGTGTTTATGGCTCTTTAATGAATATTGGCTCCATTCGTCTGTGAAAGATCGTATCGCGGGCATGCACCTCAGCTGGGATTGTGGCTGGTGTTTGCGCTCACCCGCGCATCCTCGGCTGGCAAAACCCCTGTGGAACGGCTGGCTAATGAGCAGGGGCTTTGTTTTAGTACAGTACCTGCTTACGTGGTCTTTGCAGCCCAGCAGTGGGGGGGCGTAACGGGCACAACCCGTCGCTCCAGTCCTGTTGGCATCCCATTGCTCCAGTCTTGTTGCTTCGAGCCCTGTGCTGTGAACTGGTGCCCGCTCCTTCACCGTGAAGTGCTGCGAAGCGTCAGCTGGGGCAGTGAAGAGCAGGCATCTTCTGGCCATCCCTGTTCGTTGTTGGTGTCAAGCGCGACCAGGAAGTATTTGGAGTTAGAATCTTGACTCTGTCATTCATACTTTTTCATACAGGATGCTCACGGGTGTATGCTTTCAAGACAGGCTCATCAAATGCAACAGAATCCCTAGAGATGCTCTTTTTAATGAACAGAATATTTGCCATGCTGAGTTGAGAGCTGCATGCAGTATCTGGCTTTTCCTTTTCTGCAGCTAACTAAACCAGAAATGCATTAAATTAATACTTCGTTATTCTTGTGTCTATGGAGCTAAGATTTATTTTTGTTTATTGAGCCTTGCAATCCCCAAAAATGTTTTAGGCTTGCCTTTCTGAATTTTAATACTAAAGAGAGACACTAGAAAATGAGTCCTGCGTGGCAAAAATAGTAAGCAGTCTTCTCTTTAACAGCCTAGTTAATGAAATACTGATAATAAACTTGCTGGGTATCAGGTGCAGCCTCATAGCTCCTTGAGAGCCTGGAGCTGTTTCTTAGATGTTTTTTTTTTCCTTTTTAAACTTATGGCCAGATGAAACTAGCCATTCTGTACTTTTTCAAATGCTTGCATTAACCTTTGGGACTGCTACAGGCTGTTGTGTGGAAGGCCAACCACTCTGAGAACAATAAATTTAATAAGCCTTGCAAACTAAGAACATGTTTTTGTATTAACTAAAGGGGGAGGGGATGAAATAGCTCTAGTATTTTTTTTAAATTTTTTTTTCCCCTGACTCTTATTCTCCAGCTGATCCTTTTCCTCTTTTTTGTTGTGTGGCCTTCTTTGGTGTCAGTTCTAAAAAAACCTCATTGGTCATGAAGTTCAGGCACCTCAGAAAGTCTGCTCTAACAACAATAACAAAAAATTATGGTGGTGAGTTACACAACTGGTTGTGTAAAACTGTTTTTGGCTTGTTGTTGTAGTCTGCCCTGGTGTAAAAATGGGCCTACTCTTTGTCTATGCAAGACTTGAAGTTACAGTGTGAATGTTAAGCTATGGTCGTAGAACAATTGTCTCATTATTTCCATAGCAAAAAGAGCTGTACATGTTAAGAAATTTTGTGTTTTGTGCATTTATGTTCTTGCACATATGTGGGCATGAAAACACAAACAGAAGGTTTCTGGTTCCTCATGTGGGGCACCTGTGTTGCAGCCTGCAGGCAGTGAGGTTTTCTCCCATGCTTGCAGTGTGAGGCAGAGAGCAAAGGATGAGTTGTTTCCTCTTGCAGTAGTGCTGAGACAGAGCATTTGACGAGTTTTGGTTATCAGTGGGGCTGAGAGAGGGAGTGGAGTGAAGGAGGTGAGGACAGATGAGGTCAGGTTTGTTGCTGCATGAACTCAGGGGTCAGTGCATCTCCACAAGGCGTCTACCCTCAGCCAGCTCTTCCCAGGCTTGCATAGGAAGGTTCTTTTCCTGATTTTAGCTGGATAGGACTTACATTGATGGGGATGTCTTTTTTCCCTTAAGAGGCAGATCCCAAGAAGTACTGAACATCTAAAGCACCTTCCAATATCATCAGATTATTGAAAGCATTCAAAACCTTCTCAGAGTGAAGTCAGTTGGAGCCAGTTTGGACTATGGCCTGAAACTTTTATGGGCAGATACCCAGAACCTGAGTAGTACCTTCCCTACTTAGAGTGTGATCCTTGATTTATGGCTAATGCCATTTGATAATAAACTCTTTCTAAAAGAGTATATTGTTTGATGCTCTGGTTTGTTTCTTCAGTTTTACATTGTAACAAAAAAGGTATCACTGGCCTCTGTATCTTTGACAGCTAAAGGAGGCTTTTCAGCCTGGTGCCTCTTTTATTTTTGTGTTGATTTAATTATGATGTTAGGAGTAGTGTGTTTTTTTTTTTTTTTTTAATCAACATGGCTAAACCAAATCCAAGCTCTAAAAAAGAATACATCTTCACTCAGAGACACCTTTTACTTACATGTGTTCTCCCTGCATTTAGTTAACTCTTTTAAAACATACTATGTGAGCACAGCTGCATCAATGTAGATTTGTAGGTTTTTGTGACTGCATAATCTAGGGTACTGTCTGCAACCTTCTTCAGCTTCATTCTTGCTACATTGTGTCTGGAAGGATTTTACTGTATTCAGAGACTTGTGTTGGTTGGCCTCTGTTCAGTAGACTATGCTTAATTTAAGAAGTTACGCCATGATGTATCTTGTGAAAAGCATGGCATGTGACCAGTCTTACAGTTCTTGCTTGGAGAACTTGTGGGGAAACAATAAAAATGCTTTGGTTTTTCTTATGTGCTGCAATTACAGTGCAGATTTTAAGCTCCTGAGTAAACTTTGACAATACACTTCTTCAGTGGCTTCTAGATAAAGTTCTTACATGTTTCTGTTCAATGTATCAGCCTGATCTGTGTAGAATTTTTAAAAACTGCTTGAGAGAGTGATGTAGAAATTTGAATCTGTCTCTTTACAAAATAAAAGTATTATATTTGCCTAAGAGGTTTATAATAAATTGATAACCTGCTTAATTTTATATTTTTAGCATTTTTATTGGGATAACTTATCCGTAAATTATATCCCAAGATATTATGTACTGTCTGAGTTGTAGATAGAAATATTTCTTGGGCAGGTGTTGAAGAGCATATTCTGACCTGAAATGGAAGATGACTCTTCTTGGATGATCAACTGCTTCAGCTGTAGTAATTTTTTTTTTCCATTTTTTTTCCCCTTTTCTGAGGAGTTAAACAGGAACATGGGTTCTGCAATGTCAAGAGAGTGCACACTCCTAGTGTGCTAGAATCCTTGTTTCTTTGTGGGGGATTGGTTTCTTTTAACAAATTTGGGTGGGTTCTTGTTGTTCTTTGTGCACTTGTTAGCAGGCACAAACTAGTTTACTCCAGTTTACATACACATGAAATCTAAAATTTGGTAAGTTTTTGAGTAAATTCAACTAAATTTTCAAATTTTAGATGACTATGTGAATAGGTCTTGAAGTGACTTAAGAGTTTCTGCTTTGTTTCTGAACAGTCTTGACCTCACATTCTAGATAGTTAGTGTTCAGACAAAGTCTTGCTTGGGGAAAGATGCATATTCCAAACAGGTGTTCTTAAAGTGTTAGGTGATGCTTAAATAAATTAAATGTTTTTGAGCAACTTTTCTTTCTTGGGCTGCTTACTTTTAGGACCTTTCTTTTAAATAGTTAGGCTCTTTAATTCAATTGGACAGGTTAGATTCAGAAAGTAGCTATATGGATTAGATCGAGATCACTTAGTGATTCTGGTATACTTCAGATCCCATCTTTCCATTGCTGTTGCCAGTTCCATTGTTTGGTATCTGTTGGTCTTAGAAAACATTTTTTTCTCACACTGCAAACTCGTTAGAAAGGCCTATGTTTGAAGGTAAGAGTTTAACTTCACTGAAACTTTGTAAACCCGTAGATGCTGTCCTTTGAATAAGGAAAAATGGGTTAAGGTCCATACTAGCAACTCTGTATTTTTCTTCTGAGGCACATGTGTGATTTGGATACATTGCCTGCAACATGAGCAGCCACAGTCTATAGGTAGGGCCACGTCTTCTTACTGTTTGCTGAACGCCCCTCTCATAGGAATTCTGCCTTTTGTAATGTAACAATAAGGAATGTTTGGGCTCTGTGTTGACTGATCTCTCAGCTATAACAGCATTGGAAACTTACACCTTCTGTAGAGCATATTGTCCCTTCCCTTTGGGAAGTTGATTAGATACAAGGATGAAGGGTCTGACAGTTGTTTCAAAATACAGATATAGCTGAATTCAGGAAAGAAAGCAACAGCTTTAAGGTGCATGCAACTGTGTTAGTGTTTGGATCAGATGTGAATCTTTTAATTGGAGAAGGTAATGCTTACCTAGGATTGCATTGCAGAGTGATCACAGATGACATGAATTTAATATTTTTCAAATGAAACCAGGTGGAAAGATTCACTTCACTAGTGGGTTTTTACACCACGGGCCTAGATCAGAATTAGTGCCTGAAGTATGTAGTAAGAATACTTGGTCTTCAATTTCAGCTCTTGCTGTGTTCTACCACACCATGTTGCTCTGCAGTGTGGGCTCCTGAATTCTTCAGTCAGACCTCCAAGTTTCAAGGCAACATGGTGATGAATTTCACAAAAGGTTAGAAATGCAAGCTTTTAGTAAGTGAGAATGTCTGCATTTAGTAAGGACAAAATATTCCTTCTAATACCACATGCTGATTAACATTTTTGGCTGCTTGTCAGTATCATCAGCTCATGTTTTTTAATACTGCCAGCTTGTGATGTTTATTCTTTTAAATGGAGTTCTGAAGTTTTGTGATTGTATGAAGATATTAGCTCTCCATTAATAAAAGAAGCATTTTTAGTTTAGTTTAAAACTAAATGTGGGCCCAAAGAGCTGTAAAGCCCTATGAAAAAAACCACAACAGTATTTAAAATCTTGTGCTTCTTTGTGTTTTGGCTCGTGCTGCTCTGCATTATGTTGGTTTTACTGTTTTTCACTCTGTGTGCAGGATAACTTTCTGAAGTGCAAATTGTCTGACTGTGACTATATTAAAGTCCTTGTGGACATAAGTAGGGTATCTGCAATCTAACAAAAGATGGCTCATCTCATGCCAAGGCTCTTCACCACACAGAATTTATTTTTTCTCTCTGGCAGCCTGGTACGGTGACTAAATTAATTGCCAATGAGTTCCTTCTGTCTGAGGAAGAGACACAAAGCAGGAAATGTAGCTGACAAGTGCTCTTACACTAGATGCAGTCCTGCCCTAGAGCTTTGTTGCTTGTAAGAAGAGCATGAGTCTTTGATGCTCTGCTGTATGTTTTGGTGGAGGAACAGAAGAAAAAATTGTTCACAGGACCCACATTAGCTTTTGGCATTGGAGAGTCTGAGTAAGCAAGATGGCATCCAAGATCCACTAAGAGCTGTTGATATGGGGGAAGTAAGTTTGCAGATTTCTTTTTTTTATTATGACTTGGAGCTTTTGTATGGAAGAAACATCTGTTTTCCACATTTTATTAGCTTTTACAACAACTATTGCTGAGTCTTCCTTTATGTGATTTTGACTCTAATAGAGGTGAAAAACTTAAAAACAATTAAAAATGAAGTAATAATTTTGTAGTCTGTAATAAAAATTTCAGGAGAAATACAAACGAGCATTGAGAGCGCAGCTCTGGCAGTGAATAAGAGGGAGAAGTGAATGCAGAGATTACAAGGGAGTTTCACGTTTGTTGTTTAGTTGGATAAACTGTATATGCTTTGAGTGGGCTAATGCAGAGACAAATATTAAGAATGCAGATTGAACCCAGGAAAAAAATCTAGTACCTCTTTTGATATTTGTAATAAAATGGCAGATGAAATTCAGTGTTGATACATGCAAAGTTGCATATATTTTTAGAAGAAGTCACATGGCAGTACAGATGCATGGATAGGCCCTAAAATATCATCAGTACTCAGGAAAGGGAATGAGGATCCTTCTTTAAAATGTCATCTCATCCCAGACGTCTGTCAACAAATTTAGAGTATTAAGGAGGAAAAAGAGAGAAAGATCTCATTCTTACATTGCCTAAATATAAGGTTTGCTCTTGTCTTACGTGTTGCATTTCTGGTTGCATCATTTCAGGAAAAGTATTGAAAAACCAAAGAAAATACAGAGAAAGGCAATTTCTTCCATACAAGCAGAGATAAGTAGTTATAGCCCTTCAGTCTGAAGAAAAGACAGCTGACTGGTATGAGGAGGTAGTAGTCTAGATGTCATTTTGAATCAGAGACTAGGCAATAAGCAATTTTTTTCCATATAGAAGAGCTCACAGTTATAATCCAGGAACTGTGTTTTTGCATGAGTGTAGTTGAATTCTCACTTGTGCAGTAATGTTAGGGAGGTGAAAATGAGTAGACCAGGAATTTGTACAGTGTCTTCAAGGACAGGTCCACTGTGGGTTGGTATTAAACATGGTGTTCAGGTATGATGGTAGGAAATCCTGAAGTTGTGATTACTGGAACATAAGGATAGGTCCATGAGGTTGGATCCCTGGATATCCTGATGCTTTGCTGTGGACTAAAGACATCCATTATTTCTCCTCATTGAGGAGGAATCTAGAATCAGTTCTGGGACAGAAATTGCAGTTAGAAAACTGAGATATTCTGAGTGGTGTCCAGGAGTACTGTCTAGTGTAATCATAATTGCATTGACTGCACAGGAGGTGGGACTTTTTAATTCAGAGGTATTTATGAAGATACTTGCTCTGCTCCAGGGGCATGTAGCTAACAGACTCCTTCTGCTTGGAAGTGCTGCCTTAATGTGTGAGGAAGGGCTATTGGCTTTCTGACATCTGTGCTGTAACAAATTTATAACTTTTTATGTGAGGCCCACAACACTGAGTGAACCTGAAACTATAGACAACCTGTGTTAGAGGGATGATGCACTCTACAATGAGTGCTCTCTTTTCTCAGTGCTTTCTTCTTGCCTAGAAACTTGCATAATTTCTGGTTTCAGCAAGACTGGAGAAAGGGTCCACAATTCTTGAGAAATGTCTATGCAGCTATTAATTTTCTGCTGGCTAATCTGTATCTTTCACTGCCTGAGCCACTGCAGTCCTGGAAACAGTCATGGAAAACTGTTCTACTGAGAATATTGCCTAAAAGAGAGGAGAGCATTGTTCTCTGGTGCATCCACTTGATTACTTTTTATGATGACAAGAGAGTTCTTGGATCTAGTCCTATTTCCTGTTCACATATCATTGCTTTTCCATCAACATCAAGTTTCTTCTAGTCTCTAAACAAGATTTATTTTTCAAATGATTATGTACAAGAAGATTGGCATTTTAGAAATCTAATTATTCAACATTAAAGGAGAATGTGAAAATATTTTCTGTGCCTTTTTTTCCCCTGAGAACAGTATTAAAAAGAATTCAGGGAGTTTAAATTATAAATGTTATTAATGGAATGTGCTAGAGGGCTGTGACATCTTGTGCAGAAAGGGGAGCCTTGGAGTTACTAGTTGGAGTTCAATAGGCAAGGTTAGCAGATAGCTCTGGTCAAAGTTCCTGCTGCCTTTACTGTAGTGTTGTGTGTGCTTTTGGGTACCCACATGTTCCTTACAACACATAAGCACTGAGAATTTGTTTCAGGCTCCATACTTAAAGGTACCTTAAAACCTGCATATTTTATACACTTGTATTGCTAATTTTTGTAATTTTATACACTGAAAATTATGCAGTTAAAAATAGAGGTGGAAAAACTTTTGCCTGGAAGATCCAGCAATTCCAAGTGATTACTGGGTTGTATCACTTCATTATAAATGAGCAGAAGTGTACCTTGATCTTAAGTCTATTAAAGAAACATATCACCAGAAAAAAACCTCTAACATCTTTCTTTTCTTGTTTTGCTTTGTGTTTTTGTGGTATTGGAGCTTTATTCAGTGCTGTAATTTATTTGGATTATGTCGCAGTGAGTTGAGATTGAGTTGAGTATTTCTGCTGGGTAACAGAATTGACTGGCTCCTGCAGTTCTGTCAGGTGTGGAGTCTTTTGGTGCTTTCCTGAGAACTTGGTTAGGATCAACCTTCCCTTTTGCCCACCAAAGTTCTTGAGGCTAATGCTTTCAGCTTGGTGCTTGAAGTCATCAGTTGCAGAACATGCTCTAATTAAACTTTTCAAAATCTGGTCTCTTGTAAATATTATGAGTAGGTATTTAATCCTGTATTTGCTGACAAAATAGATATTTAAAACAATGGCTTTGTGAGTTGCAGACTGTGTGCCTGTGTCAGAGCTGAATGAGATTTTTTTTAAACACCAAATACTGAAATTACTTTTTACTGGTATTTGTACTGATAGCTGAATACTTGAAAAAATGGACAGAACAGATGCTTGTTGTGAACTGAATGCTGCACAGCTGCAGGGCAGACATCTTTCTAAGTCATTATAAACAGCCACATTTTTACAAGGTATGATTAAAATAACAAATTCTTGGGCAAATAGGAACGTTAGCTATGAGTTTGCTTTCCAGTGGGAGAAATTATTTAATTTTTGTGAGATGACCTTTTGCCTAGGCAGAAGGGTGCTTTTTGGCAGAGACACATACATATATTTGACATATTTGATCTGATGACTCCATTATTTGCTTTAGACATGTGAAATCACATCTGTGAAGAATTAGGCTTTGTAGAATTGTGTCAAACAAGGTATCTTTCTATCATAGTATTTGTAGGTATATTTTTACATTTTTTTCTTTTATTTTCATGCTTACCGTGTAAAATCCTTTCTGAAAGCAACCATAAACTGTAAGTAAATTACATGTAAATTTTCCAACAATTGCTTTGTTTCCCAATTGTATGGTCCCAAGTGAGTTGCACAACCAAAGTAATGAAAGATTACAAGTGTGAAGAATAAACTCCTCATTGCAGCAACAGATTATCAACTATGTGTTAATTCAGTGGTCAGACTAATAGTCTGAAGGGTAGTATCACTAAACTTTTAATTATTTAAATAAATTCCTGTCACCTTTTCAAGGATTAAACTGAAATACTTCTGGGGAGAGAATGCAAATTTTCAGAAGAAAGGATAGGTGGATATAACAGATATTAATAGCAGTTTTGGATTTAGTGACCCTTTTTACCATAATAGAATGTAGCTTATAAGCATTATCCTTGGAGGCTTGGAGAAGGGATTATCTTAATATTTCACTGAGAAATACATAAGGGATACGTTAATCAGTACTGTATGTGACAGAATTCATGCATTGTAATAATTAAAGTAGCCTGTGGTTTCAGAATTTTAACAGTAGCAAATCCAACAATGGATAAGTAAGGTAACACCGGATGTAGGTTATTTTATTCTGCTGAAGCAAGGATATACAGAGGCTTGCTAGAGAATTTGAACTGCAGCTTAGTTCTCCACTAATGCATAGCCTGGAAATAGTGAACAAAAATTAAAAAAAAGAAAACAATTTATAATGCTGTGCTTGTCTAGAATAAAAGCAAACTATATACATGAAGAAGCTATGCAGTTTGCTGCTGCTGCATGTTTTCTTCTCTTGCAAGCTGAAATAATAATTTACTTTGTATATAAAGTTGTCTGCCAGCAACATAGATTCCGCCAAGATACTGAAAATGCAAGTCATTCAATATATCACCGGGTGTTTAAGTATGGGCTTAAATTGCCACAGAACAAGGTTAAACATTAGGAAACTTTCTAGTAGAGAGGGTAATGAAGCACTGGACTGAATTGCTTGGGGAAATCATCCATCCCTGGAACCTTTGGAACAAGGTCTGCAAATACTGTCAGGAGGGGTATGGTTTATGACCCCACCCCCCTACTCTGTGTAACTGTAGGATTTCTTGAAGTCTGTTCCTATTTCTCTGTCAATTTTTTTCTTCCTGGGAGAAGTGCAGAGCACAAGAGATAGAGTTTGATGTGTGGTCTTAAAGCTGAAAATTAAAAAATCTACTTAAACTGAAATGGTGTTTCAAATTAGCATCTCCTTGTCATTAATAGCAAGCTAGATTACTTTGAGTAAGAAATGAAAATCAACTGTGCTGTTGAAGTTTGTTTTCAGGTTTTTGTGCTGTACATTTTGACTTTCAGACTGTTCAGTGAAATACTGTTTGTTTAAAATTTAGTTGTAACAGTTAACAGCAAATGAAAAATTTTGCTAAACATTTTTTTATTACTTGTAATTAATAGGATCTGTTGTTTTGTTCTTTTTAAATCCCAATCCTAATTAAATGGGTATTTCAATTAATTTTTTTTTTTTGGAGGGAGGGAGGGAGAAATTAGAAAGCAGATGCTGAAAAGATGTTTTGACTGGTATGTTTGAAGTCTGTGTCATCCAACACTTTATCTTAGATAATGTGTGAGCTTTTTAAACGTGTAATGAAAATGTTCCACTTGAAGGCTTTAAGTTTTGTCTTTCAAATACCTTATATAAAGTAATTCATCAATTACTCTTCTGAATAAATAATTGTAAGGTTAGTTTATTTTACCTAGTTGTATAGGAAATATGGCAAACTTACAGTAGTGTTTATTTTGGTGTTGGAGAGCTGCATTTATTTCCTGGCTTTGTTGTGCTAATTAAAGAAGGTGTTTTTCATCTGTTTCATCAGAAATTCGTAGTCCATCCTCAGCCTCTCTGGGTGACTGCAGAAGACATAGAATTGTGACATCACATCAGATTGGAAGTTGAGCAAGTTGAGGGTAAAAACTTTTAATATGATTATTCCCAGTTTAAGAACAGATTAAATAAAATGTTCTATTTTGGTGTTCTACTTTAGAAAGCTAAAGCCATAAGGCTCCAGAAATGTGCAAACATTAAATTATATGCATTATTCTGCTATATAGAGGAAGACAGTTTCAGTGATGGTAAAAGGAGAGAAAAATACAAACACAGAAGCTCTTTACAGTCCACTAAGAGGCCAAAAAGCACTCAATTAAAATTATTCTTGCAGATTGTTTTTAAATCATAGTAGATTAAAAAAAACGAGACTGAAAGTTACATGCAAATCATTAATGTTATGTACAGGCATTTTTGGGATCATTAGATAATTTGAGACCTATAATGAAATACTGAACTAGTGAGTGTGAAGGTGTTGACACCTCTGCACTTAGCTGCTTCTGTATGAAAGGTAGTATGTATCTGTATAACTTGAATTTTTATGGTGTTTTTCTAAGGTTGTATTAAGGTTTTAATACACCCTTGAAGAAGTTGTTTCTTTCAGGGGAGAGGGGAGAGATGGGAAGAAAAGTAGTTCCTAATAAACAGCATTCTTGATAATGTTTTTATTTTAATTCCTTTAGACTATGTCTGAATGTATCCAGCTCTCATTTGCTGTTTGTAGAATTGGCATTTACACGGTAAGGCGATGTTCTAACTAAGTATTTTTTGTTAGTGTTAATGCCATTTGAGTGAAAAGAAGTTACTTAAGTTTTTTAGGATTGGATTTAAGTAATGCAGATAGCAAAAGGAATTTGTCATGCTAGTTTGAATAAACAGACTACAGTAGATTTTTGTCCTTTCAAATATTGACTAAAATCAGAAGAGAAAAAGTATCCTCCACTTCACTTAAAAAAAGGTAAAGAAAAATTCAGCCCGCCTTTTGAGGTGTAAGAAAATTTAGAATTCATCACTTGCTGAAAATTCTTGAGTAATCTAATTGCTGGAGGGTTTATGTACATTTGCCATTAAATATTTATTATGTTTGAGTAATATCACAAATTAAAACATGCTAGTTAAATGCACATATTTTAAGTTTTGTCTGGAGATCCTTAACATTTTGGAAATGCTTTTAAGTTAAACTTAGCAAACCTTATATAAAAGAAATAAGAAGTTTACTTCAATTATGTGTCCCAAATATGCTATCATTTTTTTTCTTCTTCCAGTTGTTCTAATTAATGATGAGAACAGTTTGATGAATGGGGTTTTGTAGAAATTAACACATTACAATTATGTAGTGTATACAGAGCTTACACAATGTATAAGACTCGACTGCTGAAATCATGCTTCATATCCTGGAGCTGTTGGAGTGGGAATGCTTCTCCTTCTGTTAACACTTTTCAGGAGTAAGCCTGGAACATACCACTTGGTACAGTCAAAAGTACGGGTGAGTTGTGAACAACAGTGATGAGGGCTATGTGCCATCAGTAAGTCTTACTTGAGGACAGAGTCTCAAAGCTTAACCTTGGCTTTTGGTCACAGAGTTTGGTTCCAGGTAGGGTTAAATATCTGCTTGAGGTTTTATTCCCCATAGCATTTGCTGGCTTTCTGTTTTCAATACCTAAAATCTTTTAAATGGTGGAAAAGATGAGTCAAAGGCATATTTCCTTATGGTATTTAAATTTCTTAGGAAGACTTTCTGTCTAAAAATTACTGTGTGATAAGAGTATACTATCTTAAGGATCAGAGAGGGTTACTATCTGAGGTTTCAATGGCTGCAAGGTACTCAAATGGTCTGCTAGTTCTTTAGAAGGCTAGAGTAAGCTGCTCAAATTAATTTGAGGGAATGTCCAAGTATAAATATGTGTGTATTACAGACCCGGGTATGAGAAGGTAAAGTGCAGTACATCCTCTGATAGTAATCAGTTCTGTTTTAGTTTAAAATAGGTCAAGTGTAATCTATATACTAGAGAGCTCTGCTTAGCTGTGGTAGTTGCCATTACAGTGAAAATTCAATGACTGGTATCTCACTCTGACCTTTTGGGCAGAAAAATACTTAATTTTATCAAATGTTTTAAATTGAAAAATAAAACCAGCTTGCTTAATTATTTAAATTCTGAAAGAAATTGATTTCATTGACTACTGGTACTTTAGGGGGGATAATGAGGAGATGATGACTAGGCTTTAGAGCATTGGAGATGCAGTGTTATGGCCACAGTGTATGGGGTGGGGCATGCCATGTAAAGTGCATTTGAAGGCTAAAATAGTTCCTTTAGGAAAATGCTAGCTGCAGAGAGTACTTGCTTACTTATAAAATGCCTGTCATTGGGAAGGTGATTTTCAGATAATCTGACTGGAAGGTAGGTTTGTACAGTTTTGGTATCATAGTAAACAGAGAGGCCTGCTGAAGTGAGAGCTGTGTGGAAAGACAGTGTGATAGTTTCTGCCTCTGCACCGTACCCTGCTTGTGCTTGTAACTGTCACCAGATTCGTTACTCAGGTGTGTCAGACATCTGGCAGTGGTCAGGTGTTGGGTGGTCATTGACTACTGGTACTGGTGTCAAGAAGCAAACCTCCACAAAACTCCGGTTCATGTTTCCCTTCTAATTAATTCCTTGGGTGTTGTGCCTTCTGCTGCATACTGTTTTGCAGATTCAGTCAATTTTCCATTTGCTAGCTGATTGATTTTTATCCAAAATCTAAGCAGTCTCTCAGATGCCAGTCCTTAGCAGCAGCATGTGTTCAGCTTGTACTGAGGTACTTGGACACTTCCTGTTCTGCATGTCCTCATGGAGCAGTGCTGCAAGTAAGGCTCTTAGTTCTTTGGACTACAGGCATCTCAACTATTAGTCTGTTATCAAGCTGCTTATCAGTAACACTCTAAAGCACCCATTACATCAAATGTACTACACCATTAAATAGGCTTCCTGTTTTTATGGAATGTGCAGATTATGA
This sequence comes from Serinus canaria, assembly GCF_022539315.1. Classification (NCBI taxonomy): domain Eukaryota; kingdom Metazoa; phylum Chordata; class Aves; order Passeriformes; family Fringillidae; genus Serinus; species Serinus canaria. The sequence continues at coordinate 59,084,701 of NC_066343.1, forward strand.
GATGGGGGAAGTTTATATGGTGATCTGTGGCAAAACAGCCTGTGCTGCCTGCAGTGGGGAGAAAACCTACATTTTTGCAAGAATACAGGAGGAGATGTAATGCCTGTTTCAGGTGAATTAACTAGATGATGTTACTTTTAAAGTGTATACCCTTGAAGGGAGGAAGAACAAAGCAGAGATGGTTAATATGAAAACTATATAGATTTTTGTAGAGGTCTGAAACTGATAGATGTTTCTGTCTAAGAGGAAAACATTATCATAAACTCAATTGAAAACTTTTGGGATTAAGAAATCAACCAGCCAATGAAAATAAAACTCGTTTCACATAGCTTGTCTCAGAAGTTTTTCAGGTGCAGGTTTCTGCCTCTTCCACCATACTAGTGTCTGCATCAGATGTGTCAATTGGATGTGTGGGAGCAGGCAGATAAATTTGTGGATCTGCATGACTGTGGAGACTGTAAGCATATGACAGCTTGTAACAAAGGCTATAATTTATTTCCTTTTTGTTTCTGATTTAATTTTCTTAACCAGGTAACGATCCTGTTAAAATAATGATAGAGAATTCTTACCTATGTGAACCTCAGAGGGAAAATAGTCCACATTTCTTTGTCTTTTAAAACAGTTTTTATGATAGAACACTTGCCACCTTTATACATATTGATACCTTTATACTCCATCTTGTAAAGAATGTGCATGATTGTGTACCTACACATATACTCTGGAAGGTTCTTTGATACTCTGTACTAGCCCCTGAGACCTTTTTCTTTTCATCCATTTGCATATAATTGTAAGATTTTTTTAACAGGGGTAATAAATCATTCTTTCTGTCCCTAACCTTTAAATGTGACTGCAGGAGCACGCAAAATGTAATTTTAAGAGAACTTGTTGGTTTAGATAGAAAAACAAGGACAAAAGCCTCTACAGGGGTGAGAACCATGCAAAAATACCCGAGGAGGTCTAGTGGAAGCATGGTCTTTTACTGGTGTATATTAGAAGGTAAAACACTGAAAAATGCATTTTCCTGTTTCAGGAAATTAGACAGTAAGTTTTTCTTGGTTTCAAAATGTGGCATCAGTAGATAAATAATTTTGTTTCAAGGCAACACAAGGATAACAAAAAGTTCTGTGTAGCTCTTTCTGCTTTCAAATGCTAGGTATGGCAAAAAGTGATGCACTGTGGCAACATTGCATCAATGCTGGCATCTTCTTCCTGAAAATCATGTGTAACAGTTATTTTAATAGCCTCAGAGCTTGAATTTGAATGTAATGAGAAGCAGAAATAAATTATGCATTTTTACAGCTTTACTTGCTATAGTTTGTATTTGGTTGGTATAGTAAACTATGCAAATGTGCTTTTAGTTTTCTGATTTACTTTGGGCTTACTTACATTTGTCTTTGTTTATAATGATAAATTCATGTCTTGAAATGGTTTGGCTGGAATCAGCTGTTGTGCTAAGGAACTTGTCTGATGTTAGAACAAAACAGAAATAACATTTACTCATGAAGTGGTGGAGAGGAAGCTCTTGAAAGAAGAGAAATCAACTAAGCCAGCAACTAAAGGCAGCCATGAAATCGGAGGTAATCATGGGAACATGTCTGGGAGGTTCCTGAAGCCAGCCTGAGAGTGTGGAAAGCTTCCTATGAGACTCTTCCCCTCCCTAACATGGTTTCCCACTGGAAAATACAAAGTTAAAGTAATAACAGTGTTCATATAGCATATCCTGTCTACTCCTCCCTTTCCCATGTCGTGTCCTTGACATGAGTAGCATAACAAAAGCACAAAAGTGCAGCAGGAAAAAGTCCTTTTATGTGCTGCCCTTGGGGAAATGTGGATAATTCCATTCACAGTCACTACTGATATTCTGTGGATAGCCTGTTGGAAAGGAAAGGTCTAAATGTTTTTAACTTCCAGCTTTAAATGAAAAGTTCTTGCTATCATCCCAGTGTTGGCAGTGACTTGCATGGGGTGGGACTGTGCCTGCTTTGTTGTTGCAAACCTGTAGAAAAGCTGGTTGAACCATGCTAGTTGTGATTTGTGTTCCTACCAACCTAACAGGAGAAAGGAGGGCAGACTGTCCTGATGCGTGTGTTGCTCTGTGCATGTGAATGTTCGACACATTGTGGGGTTTGTACTATGAGCTGAGACTTGCCTTTCTACTTTTCCTGAAATAAAGGAACAGTTGTAACATTTTTTTCAAATGAGGAAAGTAAAGACAGGTGAAGGGGGAGAGAATCAAGACTGGGCCAGGAGTGTGGATCAGAGTATGGTTCTCTTCCCTGTCTCTTCACAAGGTTCCTTGGTTAAAGTGAGCTGAGCTGACATTGCTGAGAGTCTCTCCTTGTGGCCAGAGCTCATGTTACCTGCCTCAAAGAGCTCAGCAGCTTGGTGCAGCCAATGATGCTGTGACACCATTGCTTCCCTGGGCTACTCAGTGACATACACTGGGTTTCCAGCTCTTTGAGAACCTCTGACAATTAATAATTGATTTCACTGGGAAAGGTTTGCCAAATTAGCCTATTAACTTTTGTCAGAATATTAATTTTTGTCAGAATTTTTGTCTCCGTTGGACAAACCTGCAAGTTGGAATAGAGCTTTGTCCTGGGCTAGAGACTTTATGAGTACAGGTTTTGTTCCATCTGATTTGTTGCTGCTGACCATGGCTCCTTCCTGCTCTAGAGAACAGCAGTGTTGTTCCACAGGCCATTAGCTTTAGGGAGGACAAGAGATCATCATTACAAAAGTCTTTAATCTTTTCTGTTCAGACAAGATGCTGTTCAGCTTGCATTTATCAAAGCTGTGGGGTTACTTATCCTGTACATAGGAGCTGTTTTGCTTCTTCCCTTTGGAAGTCAGGATTCCTAATCCTCATTCTTGCTGCCTGTCCAGGAAGCAGTTGTGTAATATGTTGTCAAAATGTTGTATTTTGCCTTCATTGTGCTCCACATGGAAAATAAACTACTCCTGTTAGGCTCAAATGATGCAGGGGGGTGATAGTATGAGCATGGAATTTTTCTGATGGCCTCTGCTGAGCATCCTTATTTGGTGTAGTTTGCAAAGTAGCCTCTTTAATTATATAGTGAAAAAAATTAATTTAATATAGTAGGTTTAAAAGGTAATTTGTAAGTACATTGGAAAGTAAAAATATTCAAAATTTAATAGGACAGTCTCCTATGAAAATATGACCTGCTTGAAATCAGAGGTGCCCTCAGATTGTGGACTTTGAGAGATAGCAGGGAATTCAACTAATGTTGAATTAGTGGCAAATTGCAAATATATTAGCTCACTGTATCATTTGAATTATTGAACGGGTAATAAAACTAGAAGTGGCTCTTCAGTGGAAGTGAATTTTTTCTTTCATGTTCTATAATCCTGCAGTTGATACCATACATAGCAATGAAATGTGCAGAAGAGCAAATTGATTTGCAAGGTTTCCTGACTGGGCAATTCTGAGCTGTGATGAAAAGCAAACTCCCTGTGATTATGGTCAAAGTTGCATGTCCTGCTGTTTGTGTGCCTGCAATCATATCCTCTACCTTGTACAGCTGGATAAGTAAGAATCTAATAGGTGATCTGCAAGTGGAAATAGGGAGCTACAGTAATATGTATCACTCATAATACTTTGCATGTAGTTGCAGGGTTTTTTATTACTCTGCTTTTTTTAGTCATAGTCTTGCCAAAAACTGTGTTGCTTTTGTGTATGAGTTGTAAAGTATTTGTTGTTAGTCTGTATTTGCCTTTAGCAGCAAACTAGAAAACCACAGAGCACTAGAAATTGTGCTTGCAGAATAATTGCATCTTTCACAAGACTCCATATTGCAGCAGAAATGGGAAAAGTTTGTTTTGCAGCTCCTGAACTTTTGTTCTGTGAGCTCAAAAATTGTCTGTTAGTCTTAGAATGAGAGAAGATTGCTTCTTTCCTGTGAACATGCATGCACTGTATCCTGAGGCCATCAATGATAAGTTACTATTATGATTTCTACTGTAAATAGTTCAACTCTGTTTTCTGAAGACATCCTGTCTTTGTTAAGAAAGGTATCTGTTAAGGGAAGAAGTCATACAAGTGGATAGTAGATTTTAAAAAAAAAAAGGAAGTGCATCAAATGCCACAAAATTGATTCTGTTCATGAGTTAGCTTTTTTTTTTTTTGGTGGAAAGACACTTTTAATTCTTACCATCACTATACGTATATCCATGGTGTTTTTAGTTTTTCTTCTCCCCTTAAAGTTGAAAATGTTTGCCTAGGTGTTGAAGTTAGTTCTCAAAGTGGTTTGCTGAACATCTGTTGCTACAGCTTCTTTATAATTATAGTCTGCTGTCTTCAAAGTAGTTTAAGATTGTATTCATGTGTAATTAAATCCATAAATGTTCTTGGAAAGGCTGTTCTACAGCATCTTTTAGAGCCTTTTAAAGTAAATAGTGCTTTTAGATCTGCCTTCTATTACAGTGTTTGTATTTTGATCAGTTTGATTATAGTGGATACAAATCATAAAGCTAGTTATATTTTGTCATATATGGCACTTTTGAGTGCAATTTCGTTTTTATGGGAAGGCTTTATATCGTACAAAACTATATTGAATTATTACTGTGTTTATATTGCTGGGTATTATGTTGTTTAAGAGTAGAAAACAACAGTGTTGAATATATGTCATAAATTCATACTGTGGTTCCACTTTTATGACGGTATATACCAAATTTTCAAAAGGAAGCTTTTAAGTAAGTGTTACTAGGATCTTAGATGTCATTTTGAGCAACAGACCTTTAGGAAATAGTAAAAATGTGAGAGGTGGTGTAAGAATATCTTTTGTCAGGGAAAGCAAAGCTACATACAGGTATGACATGGTGTGTTGTAACCAAAATTTTAAAATTCTGTTTCTGGTATTGTCACAATTGCCTGTGTCCATGCAGGCAGAAATCTAGTACCTTTATTTGCATCTGTGTTTGTCGCAGGGCTTCTCAAACTTACAACTTCATTTTTTAGCTTTATTTAATGCTACCAGTGAATGGTCTTGATCTACCTTGTTTCACTCAATCCTTTTGGTGTCTTCACGACTTCACTGACACAAATTATTTGTTATGCATTTATTGTATCATGGAATATCCTGTGTTGGAGGGGGCCCACATGGATTATTGAGTGAAACTTCTGGTGTTGCACAGGACAACCCAAAAAATTCCATCATGTGCATTTTCAAAATCCTTCTTGACTGATATACTGGGACCTTTACACATTACAGAAAAATAACATTGGTGGGTTTCCAGATACAATCCTGCAGAGCTTCTCATCTGAAAGAGGGTTTTTTAAAATTAGAGTAGGGAAAGCAGCAACAGCCAGTGAAATGAAATGTCCCACTTTCTCCTCCTCTTCTCTAAATCAAAGTGTAATTTAAGAGAGGGACACACAAGTCTGCTATGTGTTTCCTGGGCTTCCAACTGGATGCTGATGACAGAACTGAGAGTAGCTGCTCTTGAGAGTAGCATTTTCAAAACTTCATTTTAGCTTAGGGCACATGCTGGCACCAAGTTAAACAGATCCATAGTCTTCCAGTGGTTTCTTTTGCAAAATAAGACAACAAGTTTCCATGCCATAGCTGGGACTTTTACAAGGACATGTAGTGATATAGGACAAGGGGGAATGGCTTTGAACTGAAAGATTTAGGTTAGATATTAGGGAGAAATTATTTGCTGTGCAGATGGTGAGGTGCTGGTATAGGTTGCTGTGAGAAACTGTGGATGCCCATCCCTGAAAGTTTTCAAGGATATGTTCAATGGGACTTTGAGCATCCTGATTTAGTGAAACATGTCCTCAACATAATAAATATTGCATCTCAGGCAAAAACCATGACCCATCTTTTTTTGCTTATCTTTGCCTCAAATTCCATTAGTCATAGATTTTTTTAACCACTCTTTACACTGTGATGTAGTCAGACTACATACCTTTCACCCTAATAGAAGATAATTAATTGTACCCCCATTCTAAAAGTGCACAGACTTCCAAAGCATGTGAAATTTTATTTCTTAATCAGGCCTGTGTTGTGTTAGTGCTGTCTTGGAGATCTGCTTATTTCATTTAGTTGTCATTTTGGATTTAGTGGAAGACATTCCAGGGCAATTCTCTGGAACACATACGTGTGAGTATTAACCCTTCTGTACACAATCATACCTAGAGGCCTGACGGAGGTTGATACTCTGTTCCCTGCTGTCTCAAGTCTCTACTGTGACAAGCAAGCTACAGGCAGACAGGGATTACCTCAAACACATCAGTGTATTGGGAAACCATGCAAGATCTTGCCACGTGCACTTTTTGTCCGTGTGTGGAAAAAGATGTGGGATTTGTTATGAAGTTGAATCTTTGTAGGCAAAAAAGCTGGAACCATGGGGAGAAAGTGAAGCAAATGTGTTGACTAAGACTTGACAAAGACTTCTGGTTATTGACATCAAGATTTGTGTTTCAGATGCTTTTGCCTTGCTCTTCATAAGAGTTTTGTGTTGTTTTTTTTCTCTGCTTGAATTTATTGGCCATGGAAGAGAATGAGTCTTCAAAGAGAGAGGCTAATGAGCAGATTAGGTCATATAGTGGGATGTTAGAAAGAAGTAAATCTTTGTTCCAGTGGTTCTAAAATGCTTTTCACCATGCCATCTCACTTGACTTTGAACAAGAAGGTGACTCTGAAAGGGATCAAATGTGGAAAAACACACCTTGTCATATCAGATTAAAAAGCAATGGCCACGGTAGGTGAGAATCTCAAATACTGGATCTCAGCCTAGCAGGAAAGAATAATATAAGGATCATAAAAGAGAGTTTTAAATCAAAATAATCCATAAATAAAAAGGTAAAAACATATATTTAGAAAGAAAAAGAAAAAAAGAAGAAAAACAGCCAACCAAAAACCCAACTCCAAGCAACTAGAAAACCCAAAAAACGACTACTGTGGAGTAAACTAAGCTGAACTGAGGCTCTAGGACTATTGGATAATGAGCAAGAAAACCACAATAAAAGAAACTGTTGTTTTAGGTGTGTTTTGTGCTGAGCCTGTAATTAATTAATCTTTTATAAGCTATCACACTCCAATAATAATTTAGTGGTTGACAAATCAGCTCTAGATGGAGAATATGAATAAAGCTCTTAGTAAGTACAAAATCTGAATGTATTTGAAATGCCTGTGGAACTCTTCCACATGATGGTTTTATTATTCCGTATGCTTGTATTCCCAAATCTCACAGATAGTGGCTCAACTTTCCCAATGAGACACAAGCTATTTTGTTTTTCAGCAGGCTAAGCTGAGGTGTAAAATGAAAAGAACTTACTGATACTCCACAGCAATTTGTATGCAAGATCTTGTGGTTCTGAATCACAGTGCATGCCTTTGGGTGATTGGTGTATGGGCATTTGAATACTTATATAAGCCTTCTGCTCCTTTTATCATTGAAGTTAGAATATAATTAGAAAGAATCTGTTGTGATTCCAAATTTGTTTGCAAATTCTAGCCTGGTATTCAGAAAAGAGGGGGTTTGTAGCTTCTTTTGTGGGAGTTAAGGATTTTCTCTTTGAAAATTCTGTAGTGTGGGAAGCTCTTTCCTGAGGAAGGAAGATGTTTGTAATCTGCTCGAGTTCTTGAATAATATTGCAAAGAATGCCACTCAATTTCATGTTGTCACTTCTCTGTTCTCCTCTGACTTCTTTCAAGCTTTCTTTACAAGGCTGCTTTATATGAGATACGTGCACAAGGTAAGCTGGCATCATTTTTTTCTCCTAGCATCTGATTCAAATGAAGTAACCATTTTTCCACCATATATGTTAACTGTGACATTGTGTATGACCAGGCTACAAGATTTGCTGGTTTTGATTCCTTGTTCCCCTCATTGCTGGAATATTTTTTTAAAGAAAAGCTGCTTGTGTTATATTTCAGCATGTGTATTGCCTGCTTACTGTAGCAACTGCCATAAGGAAGGAATTCTTTTCTTAAGGAAAAGTGGAGGATTGAAAAGAAATTATAGAAGTGGTATATAAATTTTTACTATTGTGTGCTCAGTATGTTGAACTATTGCACATCTCTGTGTTGCTGTTTAGGCACTGGACACTGCTGTATTCCTTAGTTCTTAAACTGGCAGAAGTAACTTTCTGTTGGCTTTGTCTGTGTTTTGTACTGAAAACAGACTCCTTATTTGAAGAATAGGCTTTGTCTTGGTGGGGTTTTCCAAGATTAATTTGGGATACCAAAATAGTCTTTCTGTAAAGGTCTTTTTAATTGCTGTTTTGGGTTTGACAAGATTGAAATTTTGGAAGAAAGGCTTAATAGAGAAAAGTGTTTTATAGGCAGATGCCTTAAAGGATTTATGTGTTACTGATGCAAAACTTTGTGGCACAGATTGGTGAAGTATAAGAAGCCTCAGAAATAGGGAGTCCCCCTTAATACACAAATGTTTCTGTTTTTCATGTTCACATGATAACATCATAACAAATGGAGCTGAAAGGAGCAAGAGTCATCTAATTAATTCCTGGCTCAGAAGCAGGATGAACTATGACCAAACCAGTTCTGACCAGGCTGCTTTTCTGAAAAAAACCACATCAGGTTCCATAATCTCTGCTACAAACTCTTCCTGAGCTCAACTACCCCTACTTTCTATACACTTTTTTTTAAGATCTAGCCTAAATTTCCTGTTAATAATTCTTGCTTCAGTTTAAAATTTTTAGCTCAAGGTTACACGGGGCTTTGAGCAACCTGGTCTAGGGGAAGCTGTCCCTGCCCTTGGAGAGGAGATTGGAATTAGATGATCTTTGTGGCCCCTTCCAACCCAAACCATTCTATCATTCTTTGTCTTACAAACAGCAAAAAGTACACTCTTTGCTGGATTAAAAACTGCCTGGATGGCTGGGCCCAGAGAGTTGTGGTGAGTGGAGTTACATCCAGCTGGTGGCCGGTCATGAGTGGGGCTCTCCCGGGCTCAGTACTGCGGGCCCTGGAGAGCCCCACTGAGAGAGCCCCATTTCTGTTTAATATCTTTATCAATGACCTGGATGAGGGGGTCAAGTGCACCCTCACTCACTTTGCAGATGACACCAAGTTGAGCAGAAGTGTTGATCTGCTGGAGGGCAGGAAGGCCCTGCAGAGGGATCTGGGCAGGCTGCATCCATGGGCTGAGGCCAATGGAGTGAGGTTCAACAATGCCCAGTGCCAGGTCCTGCCCTTGGGTCACAACAGCCCCAGGCAGTGCCACAGGCTGGGACAGAGTGGCTGGAAAGGAGCTGGGGGTGCTGGTGACAGCAGCTGAACATGAGCCAGGGTGTGCCCAGGTGGCCAAGAAGGCCAATGGCATCCTGGCCTGGATCAGCCATGGTGTGGCCAGCAGGGCCAGGGCAGGGATTGTCCCCCTGCACTGGGCACTGCTGGGGGCACACCTGGAGTGCTGTGTCCAGCTCTGGGCCCCCCCTGCAAGAAAGGCACTGAGGAGCTGGAGAGAGTCCAGAGAAGGGCAGTGGAGCTGGGGCAGGGTCTGGAGCACCAGTCCTGTGAGGAGCAGCTGAGGGAGCTGGGGGTGTTTGTCCTGGAGAAAAGGAGACTCAGGGGTGACCCTATCACTCTCTACAACTCTGAAAGAAGGTTGTGGCTGGGGGCAGTCAGCCTTTTCTCTGCCAGCAAGCAATGTGATAAGAGGAAATTACTTCAAGCTGTGCCAGGCGAAGTTTAGAGTGGATAACAGGAAAATGTGTACTTAATATTTGCTAATACCTACCATCAAAATTCCACCATGGAAAGGGTAGTGAAGCTTTGGAACAGGCTTCCCAGGCAAGTGACTGATTCATCCACCCTCGGGGTATTTAAAAGATGTGTAGATATGTCACTAAGGGATCTGTTTTAGTGGTGGTCTTGGCTGTGCTGAGTTAATGCTTGGACTTAAAAATTATAAAAGCATTCTCTAACCTGAATGCTTCTAAGATTCTTTCCTATGTATAGTAGTGAAGTTTGCGCTAAAAACCCATTCCAAAATGCATACATCATTGGATGGTATTTGGTTTACAGGAATATGACTTGCTATGTAATTAGATTTCTGTCCTTAATTACTTGCATTTCATAGAATCGTAAAGAAGCTTGTGTTGGTGTCACTGAAACTGCAGGGAAGACAAAAATTCTCCAAAAACTCTCCATTTTTAGTGTTAGAGAATTAAAGCATTACTTTATTCTGGCCAGGAAGTGCAACAGAAACCATTTCATCCCCACATTGCTTGGGTTGTGCAGAGAAAATCATTTAATCACACATCATTTTTACTGGATTTTTCAAATATCTATACAGTCAAAACCCAAAGAAATTAATTGGTTCAATGTTCATTGGTCCCAAGTTATACAGTACTTGGTATTTGGTTTCCAGCTGGTTATTGATCTCTTCACCTTAGATGGTTCTCATTCTTTGTTTTTTTACCTGTCTTTTCCAAACCAGGAGTCTCCAGCCATGCCAGGAGTGAGTTTTGGTCATTAATGGTACTTATCTTTTGTGTATTTTCTGTATTGCTCCCAGTCTGCTCAAATGTGAAGGTCATCAGGCCTGGAGTGGTGAAACAGTCCTTTGAAAGGAAACCTTAAGTCCTTTACCCCTGGCAAAGGTGAATAAAACCCCTCAATAAGTTGTATAAAGCAATTTAAAGTTGTTATCTTTTCTAAGAGGATGTGGAAGGAACCTTAAAGATCATCCAGTTCCAGTCATCCCTCTGTGGGCAGGGACACCTTCCACTATTCCAGGTTGTTGAGAGTGCCTTTCAACCTGGCCTTGAGCAGTGCCAGGGATGGGGCATCCATGGCTTCTCTGCGGAACCCGTGCCAGTGCCTCACCACCCCCACAGTAAAGAATTTCTTCCTAAATGGTAACTAAACTTCTTCTCTTTTAGTGTAAAGCCATTGCCCCTCATCACTCTCCCTCTTATTTATTTAGGTAGTTATTTTATTAATTTATTTTTTATTCATTTAGTTATTTTTTGTTTGGTATTCAGTTTTATTATTGTTTAATCATTACAGACCAAGGAACTCCAGTGAAGGTGTTAACTATGATCTTTACAGAGACACCTCATTCTATTTGTGATTTAACACTCAGAAAGTTGCTAAAAGTTGGAAATGTATCTGTAGGGCCAAACCAATATATGTGATGTTTTTGAAATGTACATTCTTTCTTTTTTACTGCTAAATATTTGAGCAAATTGTAAGTTTGTTTCACATTCTGGTTGCATGTCACCAAAGGCGACCGATTGGCTGTCAGTACCAGGACTCTTCTCAACGGTATCTTCAGGCAGTTCTTGATGTTTTTTGTAACTCAATGTTTTGGCAACAAAACATTTTATTACAAAGTTATCAGTTTTCTAGGTTTTCTCTTAATTTGTACTTTAATTATATCGTCCTACTTACCTGAGTTAGAAGTTTAAAAATCTGTTAGAAGGGTAGTAATTTTTTATGGAGAAGAGTTTCTTGATTTCCCCCACCAGTTTTGGATTGCTCCTGTGAGCTGAAGGGGCAAATAGCAGTCCTTACCAAGTAATGTAATTTTTTTTTTTTCAGTGCTGTCATTATCAAAATGGCAAAGTTGAGCTATGTCAGATTGAGCTGGTTCAGTATATTTCCAAGACCAGATACTGTGCAGCTGGTTTTAGACTCTTATATCTTTGAAATACCCTTAAACATGTTTTTGATCAGCAGGTCCTAACTGTCTTATAGGGTGAAATTTATGTTAAACTTCTCAATTTTGAAGGAAACCTAATGTGAATTCCCCTGTTTAAAACTGAAGTGGAATGTAGTTCAAGAGAAAGGAGAAGATGCTGTTTAGCGAGAAGTAATAATTTATTGTTTTTTAATTACATGATGGATGTGTGGAATAAGTCCTCAAATGGAGCAAAACCAAACCCAGAAAAATGAAAACCACAGGAATGAAAACTAATTTTCAAACAATACGTTTCTGTTGGCATATTTCGAGCAACGTTTGTAAACAAATTGGTTTTGGGCTGGTTCTTATTCTGTAAAATTAAAACAGAAGTAGATTGTATTGTTAGATATTTTTATAATACTGAATTTTGAATGATATATTTATTTAAAATAAAGCCCAAGTATACAAGTCAGCCTATTTTCAATGAAGTGACTTGGGACAATTATCTAATAATTTGAGCAAAAGACTATATACAATTTCTGTCTTAGTAGTACCTTTGCAATTGTGAAAGTAAACATTATATTTGTAGAACTTAGCATCACATGTGGTTTTTTTTTCAAAAAGCCTGAAAGCAGAATACTTTCATAATGGTGGTTAGTAGTACAAAATACATTTTACAGTGATTGTGAGATTAAGGTAATTTAAACAAACAGTCTCTGTGTGTTGAGGACTTCACAGGTGATTCAGTATTTTTGAAGGTTGTTTTGGCTTGCTGTGTTTTTTTGGAAGTTGTTGAGTTTTTCGCCTCTCCCATGCCCCAGCAGGTAAGGCTTCTCTTGGTCTTCTTTTACAGAAATACAGTATATAACTTGAACTTCAAATTGTATTTTTGTGCTGTAATATAGGATTGTTCTAGTATATGATGTTCTACTAGTTGCCAACAATAGTAATAAGAGAAAAAAAAAGCAGTTATGTATGGGTCCAAGGGTGTTCTGTGCTAGCTTGTATCAGACGGGTGTATGTATTTGGAGTACCTTCTGTCCTGTAGAAAAAATCTGAGGATGATGGTGCTTGAATATAAGCTGTAACTTTTTCGGGTAACCTGTCACTTTAAGTAGGCAAGTGTCCAAAGTGCAAACAAGCCTCAGTTATATTTCAGTGCAGTGCTGCTATAATTAAGCCAGGAAAAGGTCCTTAGGCAGTGCCCAATTCTGCTTTTTTCAAGGGTTATGAGTCTTGGGAATGTGCAGAAAGGTGTAGAAAAACAGCTATAGTTTGGCAAACAATAGCCTTCTCTGGCAAAACTTGGTTTTGTCTCAGGCAAGCATTTTGATCAAGCTACATAGACCTCCAAACAATAACATGAGTGTTTTTTTCTATAGTTCAATATCCCCTTTATATTTCTTTGTTTAAAGTTTAAAGCCAACTGCTTCATGAGGAAATGATAAGGTTGACTTTATTTTTGTTGGGGAAATCCAGGTTGAAAGTTCTGTGTTGCCACAGGGTGTGAATTGGAGGATATAAGTACAGGGGCCCTCCCTATTTTAGCAGAAGTCTTTTTAAAGCTTTACACAAAGGGATCTATAGAACATGAACTAAACTTTTTTTTTTCTAAATGGCTAAACAGGATGTAGATATAAATAATAATCCAGTACAAACTTATTTTGGTGGTGCTTTCTCACACACAGCTTCTTGTATATTGAGAAATGCAGTTTCCTTTCAGAAACACTTTTTTCATAGTTTCCAGATGGTGCTTAAGAAGAATTCATGCCATTTAAAAAGTATTTGAAACCTCTTTTTCCAAGGTGTTGTAATTTTTTTTTCGCTAACAGTGATTTTTGATTAAGAAAAAGAAAAATTTATTCTGACTTTTCTCAACTCTCTGCAAAATATTCATGGTTGAGCAAGCAAGTAGTCAGGTACTGGAGGAGAGACTTCTCATACATACCCTGTTAATAAAACAAATGTTTGGATTCTGTCTTTTTAGACCACTCCTGTTCTTGAATACAAGGTGAATACTAGTTTAATGAAACTTTCCTCAAAAATTGCATCTTGATTTATTGTAACAATAGTCACTCTATCACTTTAAGACTCCTTATTTTTGTTTTTTTTTAATATGTCTGCTCAGTAGCTTATCTGTGGTTTATTCCATACAGTCAAATCACTGTTGCTGACCCACACTTTCTACATAGCAACAGGGAAATCCTTTGTGAAGTTACCACAGGCAGAGATTTCACAGAGAGGCAGTAGCAGAATGTGAAACCATTTCTAATTCTGGCAGTATGCTTGAATGTTTAATTTTCATGTTGGAGATACTGTCCTGCCTTGAGGGCAGATATCATGGTTGATGTAATCTGAAGAAAATAGGAAAACCTTTGATTTGCTATGATAGGAGAGTTGGGAAATACCTTTGTATGAAAGCAGGAAAGAAATGTTTGTCAATCTTGTTGACATTTTATAACATCTTGTTCAGACAGGCTAGTTTTGAATCACTGGTGTGTCTTCAGATTTAAAACACAGTGGGAGTGAATTTAGGCAGAGTTGGGGCTGGTTGATTGGTTTTTTTGGCAGCATAGTTTGTATTAAGCTATTTCTTGCTCTGAGTATTGTTGCCACACAACAGGCTTTGTATATTTTTATTCTTTTGTATTCTCCTATATTATCTTATTCTGTAAAGTTATAACTAGCTAAAATGTTTTCCCTCCCATTTGTCTTTTGTAGTTAAATTTGAGATAATTCTCACGGCAATACTACTCCTGGCAAACCTTATAGGTATGCTAATTTCTAGTATAATTCCTTTCAAGCTGGACCATCTTGTCTCAGCAGAAGTGTTTTCTCCTTCTAGTCAGGACTAGTTTATAATGCCTGATTCTTTCTTATGAGTGTCTAAATTGTTGAGGGGAGCCAGGATCTGGCTCTGTGAACCTTTGTCAGTGCTGGTAAGGGCTTTGTGCTTTGCATTCTACATTTTCCTTACCTGGTGTTAGGGATTTATGTTTTTATTTTTGCATTTCTATGGCTCAGCTTCCGCCTTCACTCAGTCACCTGCTTTGATGAAATATGTTAGCCTTGTACTTCTGGAATTATGTCTGAATGGTAGGTCACTTGTGACACTCAAGCTGACCTGTTTTGTCTGTGGATCAAAATCATTCTGTATTACTGCCCCTCCTTTTTGTACAGACAGAAGATTTTGGGGAGGATTCTGAGACCTAAGAGGTGTATGCATGCAATGTGCACTCATCCGTTCTTTGCTTCTTCCATGGTAGTTTCTTCAATTGTTACAAATTCAATGCTTACTGCCTCAAGTGCTTGGTCTGCAAGGTGTTAGTAGGAATGTCTATAAAGTTTTTTTCTGTTTTCTTTCTATTATTACCTTCCTTCTTTTTTAAAAAATTCTCTTTTTTTTTAATAGTCCTCCTTTTAAGCCTGTTCCTTGTCTAAGCCCTGACTTGTTGGGCTGTGTCTTCTGTGAGCTACTGACTTCTAAAAGTTCTCTGTGACTCTTTAGTTATTATCTGTTATTTGATTTTTTCCTAAAACGATTTCACTGAAATTTTTTTCCTCAAAGACTATTTTGGTGTTGGCAAGCTCAAAACATTGGCAATTTATCCTTTTTATTTTCTGGAAAAGTGCTAGTTTTCCAACTTTGGAATTCCTTTTTGGTGGTCTTTAATCTGCTATGAGGAACTGAGAGAAGACTTGAAGCTCAAAATATGTCCAGGGGTTAGGAGAACAGAGCAGAGTGAATCTTCAAGATTGAGATTGCCCATCTCCTTATTTAGGTAAATCTTTATATGAATAAACCTTGATGGATATCTGTGCTTGTGGAAGCTGGAAATTAGTGACTCAGCAATGATCCTATCTAGTCCTGTATTCCCACTGAAAGTAGGAAGAGTCAGCACAATGCTGAATCTTGAGTTTACCAAAAGGGGGCTTTACTTTCTATCTAGTTTGTGTTGAATACCTCTCATGACTCTCTGAAGCTGCTGTGAGTTCTTACTTCCAGCTTTTTGAATACACACTGCTGATTGGTTTTCTTCAGTCTACAGTAAAAACTTCCATAAATTCAGGGCTGTGGTTCTCAGAATCCAGTAATATGTATTCTCAGAGAATTTTTTAATGAAATCTGATAATGATTCTAGCTCAAACCAAAAACTACCATGCCTACCTTTCCCAAATAAAAAAAAAGTAAGAGGAAGATGAGAGGCAGGGAGGAAGAAAATTTGTGTTCCAGCCTTTTATCTGGTCATCTGTGGGATTTGGGAAAGATGCATATTCTTGTGCTGAGAAATTTGTTAGTTTTATGAAAGCCTTTTCTAAGGCATTGATAAGAATGTGGAGAATGGAGGACAGTGGTATCAGGGTTCTTAGTTGACTGTTCTTTGGTTCACATGACTGAATTAAATTTGATTGTTGGATCTGAGATCAAGAAAATGTTTTTTTTCTGAAATCAGGTTGTCTGGCCTGTGTTGCTTCCTTCATTTCCACTATGGTTAGGAGGTGGTTTGCCTATGAGCTGGTAATTTTACCTGCTCTGCATCCTAAATGTTGAGGTCAGGTGTTGATAATAGCCTCCTCCTGTTTTGAGGTACCTGGTGGCTAAAGTAATTTAGCATAACTGACATCTCTGGGTCTGTTTTATAGTAACCTTTGAATAAAATCAATGGCATACATGTTAGTGAATTGAAAACTCTGGTGTTCATTTCCATCTTTAAACAAATTGCGCTTTTCTTTGAAAATTAGGACCAGAAGCAGTGACAATACTTGTAAGCAAATTACTGATGTAGACATGGTCTGTTCTTCTTCGTGAGTCCCAGTCATTATTTTGGCTCATGCCTGTGCATTGCTAATTTGACTGTCTCATACCACATTCTGTAAAATTTCTGTCTGCTTCAGTTGTCTTGCTGCATGACTGGTCATAAGAAACATGTCCTACAGAGCTATTTCATAAAGCCTGCGTGCTTCTATACCATGTGAGTATTGCCTGAGGGCTTAACACACTGTGATTGCAAAGCAATGTTTGCTTATTAAAACTCAGAAGAGTTTATCACTGACAGTGTGTATGGTTTCATGTAAAATTACTGAGAAAAATCCTGCTATGTTTTAGAGAGTGGTTATAAACCATGCGATTCCGATCTGAAAAATCCTAGTAATTTCCATCCTCTCTTCCTGAGTTTAGGTACTGTGAGACTGTGTGGTCCTTCTCTGCCCTTATTTTCAAGTGGACATTCAGCTATTAAATATAATGTTAGTTTATTTTTCCTAATGTCTCCAAGCCTTTTGCAGAAAATAATGGAAATTTAAAAGAAGCAAATATTACCAGTTCTCCTTAAATTTTACTGGTGTTTCTCAAAAAAAATCTTCCAGACTAGTCTTCTCCATTCCCCAGCACTGTCTAGCAAGAGCCTACATTTCCAGTGGTTATTCATCTTAACTTTAGCTGGTAGTAGTAGCTTCTTTCTTCCAGGTCAGGAGAATGAGAAACAGCTGCAATTCCTGGGTGTAGGTGTCAGAAGTTCACATCTTGCCCTGAAGTGGCTGAGCTGTGGCCAGCTAAAGGTAGATGATTGTTCCCTAGATAGTGTAAGTGGATCAGTAGCTACTGTGAATTGTGTTGTTCAAATCTTAATTGGTTTTATTGAATCTGTTGACTGGCAGACTCTGGGTGTAAAAATTAATATTAAAATACTATTTTGTCTTTTGTCAGATGTTAAATGAGTTGGTGCACAGAAATTGAACAGACTGTCTCATAAGATACTAATACATTATTTGAAAACTACTTCAGATGGCAAGTGAACTCTTGGGAAATGACATTGAATTGAATGTTATAAAAATATAGTCTGACACAGCCTTGGTGTGTAAACCAATTTAATTGTAAATCACTGTAATTGTCTAAACTGCATATGAAGAGATTTCATAGATACCAGTTCAAAGGAGGAAGATAATGAAACCCAGAAACTGAGTATAGTGCAATTAAAAAGAGAACAGATTAGGTGGGTTGAAAAGGGGAGGTCTGTGCCCACTTAACAATTAAGTGCTTCCTATTTTAGTGAATTCGAAACAAATGACCAGTGCGTGAATGCATGTTGAATGAAACAGCTACATATGAAGACTAGAAGAGACGGATTTTATGTAACTCAGCAAAATAGTTTGTGTGTGTTAGCTTGACATGCAAACTGAGAAGTGACAAAGCTATTAGTGAATGGATAAAACTATTATGACTATTATGACTGGATAAAACTTACTGGTCCTTTCTTTTCTTTGGAAGAGAAGCAAATGTGGATGCTAGAAGCAGGATAGTGATGCAGTTTGATAAATAACTTTTGTTCCTTTACCTAAAGCATGACAGAGGTCTTTTTCCATCTCTCTGCTAAAAATTATGGAAATAAGATACCTCCAGCTCTGTTTAAAAACAAAAAACGTGAAAGTTTTTAAATCCTTCCCATTCTGATTTCAGAGGACACTACAGAATTTGGGACTTTTTTCTTAGAATAATTACATAAAAGAGGAAAATTAATTTTTTTAGAGGGTTGTACTTCTTTTTAATATGTAGAGGGGCTTGATGCTGTAAGATCATGTTGGCATTTAACAGTATTTGAAGGGCTAAATGTTTATATGGGTATTTCATTATATTTGCCCTCAACAGCAAACAGTCTTAGAGGTATGAAACCTCAGGTTTTCATGAGGTGGTCTACAAACAATATTTGTAGACCACCTTACAAGAGCCTTACATATGTATACGTCAATGCTCTGTTGTACATTTTGTCTTAGAAGCCACTGGCAGACATGGAATCACAGAATCAATTAGGCTGGAAAAGAGCTTCGAGGTCATAGGGAACACCTTGTCAACTAGACCATGGCACTAAATGCCACATCCAGTCTTTCCTTTAACACTTCCAGGGATGGTGACTCTGCCACCTCCTTGGGCAGGCTGTTTCAATGCTTGACAACCGTTTTGTGAAGTAATTCCTTGTGATGTCCAACCTGAACTTTCCCTGGTGCAGCTTAAGACTATGTCCTCTTTTCTGTAAATTTGTATGGAAATCTGTGTTTTACTCTTCTTACTAAAACATAATCTGTACATGTCTGTTCCTAAAAACAATCAGCTTTTGTGAAGTTGCAGTCTGTTTATACTTAGCCCTGTTAGCATTTTCTATTCACTGCTGAAGGTTCTGTCCTAGCAGATTAAAAAAAAAATAAATTAATCTTCCCTCCCTTTTGACAGATGTACCTATAAGTAAACTCAGCCCAATTTTAACACATAATCAGCCATAACCTTCTGGCTATGATCCAATGCTGAAGTTACAGCAGGACTTCTACAGCAGTAACTTTGAAACTGGCAGACATGTGTGGATTGTTCTGGTACTGATGACAAAAACCACTTCCCTATCAGTGTGTTGGCATCTGATTTTTTCATTTTTCATTAACATCTAAAGCAATGGTCAAATGCAACTTTGATCTGCCTGGAATGGAGGGAGAGAAGTGTGGTTACCTGTCTTAGCTGCTAGAACATAGTTGGAATGCTCCCATATCTGCTCAAGTCCAAGTCACCCAGTTTTGTTTAAAACACTGTCTGTGATAATTTATGCATTGTCTCTTTCCAGGAAAGCGAGTGGAGATGCTGCAAGTATTCCTTTAAATCTGACACATGAGTGACATTCTCCCTCAGAAGACCCATACATCAAACTCTTCCAGACCATTCAAAATTTAGGAGACATTAGAATTGTCTGATTGCAAAGCCAGGTTATCACAGATTGGGAAATATACAAGCAAGATAATCCTGCCTAATTTGCCTTCTCTGTTTTATGTGTGTTTTGGTATTTAATTACCTAACATTGCTTTGTTTTCCTTCTTCCTTTCCCCACTGAACCCATGAGTCATTCATTGCACAGGATGGGTGGTGGTAATTTAATTAGCTACTGTTAACAATTGTGGAGAAAAACTGAGTTAGATGTTGTTGTCTCAAATTCTTTTTTGCTGTTTGTTCTGAAGTAGAAATAGAATGCAAAGATAGCCATATTAGGTCAGCCCAAATACATTGCTTGACAAGCAAAGTGTTTTACAAGAGCCATAAACAAATTCGTATGAAGTTATAAGAACAGGAAATGTGTATGCACTAATGTTACCCAGTAAATTACAAGTTTGCAACTCTTTTAAGCCTGAGAGATTCTGGAATTTGGTGTGGCTTGTGTTCTTTTATTATCAGTAGATTTTTGTCTCTGACCATGTCCAGCTTCTTCAAGAAGTCAGGAAGAATACATGGCCTCTTTTTCAAATAAGCTGGTGATTCTTCAGGTGAACTATCAGTTCCTCAAGGACCCACTCATGTCCTTCTGAAGTTGTGTCTGATGAGCTGGACTCAATGGCTCTTAAACCTTGTATGGGAAGAGATGTTTGCAGTTACCTCTACCACTACCCTCTAGAACCTACCTAAACTTTCATCTGTGTGTCAGACCTCTCTAAAATTCTCTTTTCCTAAATAAAGAAACTAAGATTGCTTAGGTTTAAGATTGCTTGAAGGAAATGTTATCCCATATTTTGATCATCCTTTTTTGTCCTTTTCCCACATCTCTTAACATTTTTGATATAAAGGAAATAAAGATCTTAGGTATAGTCTTAGGTATATATATGGTTATATTGAAACACAGATTTACACAATGGCTTGATGACGTTCCTGTACTTCATTCTAATTTTTTTTTAAATCAGGGACTAAACTCCTGCTTTAAAGTGATTGTCATAACCCCAGATCTTTTTTTCTGAGCAATAGACCATATTAACTTATTAGGACTGCTGGTATTTTCCCTACATGTAGATCACTTTATTTGTTGAACGTCACCTTCCATTCTGATGTCTTTTCAGTTTCACGTTGTCCCTCCATGAAGCTTTACCCTGTACTGTTTTGAGAAACAGTATCTTTCTTGCTGCTTGCCTTTGCCACAGCAGATCCATCACAGTTCCTTGAGAAATTTTGCAAGTGGCCTCCATGCACTGCAGAATTGACCCTCTGTTTCCGGACACTTAACCTGTTACTTGTCCATACAAGGCTGTTCTTTTTCTGTCATGCTGACTTAGGTTTCTTCAGCTTCTGAAGAATTTTATAGAAAGCTTACTGAAAATACACCTTGACTATGCTTTTGTGGGTTTTTATGTGGCAGTCGTGGCTACTGTCAGGGTACCTCACAAATGCTGAATTTTATTTATTCATCTTGTAAAACATCTTCAATTATAGAACAGAGCATAAAGTAGCTGAAGTCTAAACTGTTTAATAACTTGCCAGTTTCAGACTCACTCATTTTTTTTCCTCTCAATTTCTCCCCCAGAATTCTCATCTTCCTGGAACATGCCATCATTTCTGCTACATATCCATAATGCTGGTTGTAGCAATGACTAGTTCTTCTCTAAGTCGTGCTCCAGCTAAGTCATACTCCTGTTGGGTATCTAAAATAGCATGTATCTTTGAAATGTGTAAGTGTTCTAACAGAGCCACTCCGTGGCAGAAATGATGGAATTACATTTACCAAGCTGGCAGTCTTCTGTTTGTAATGAGAAAATCTCTTGCCTTATTCAAATTTCTACAACAAACAATCTTGTATAGCCTATAGATTTGTAAAACAAACTAAATTTGCTGTAATTTGTCCTGTAGAGGTCCAGGATTGTTGCAGTGCCTTTGTCTCCTCTGTCAAAAGACTTGAAGAAGAACAAATAAACATCATTACCAGAGACACTTCTTTGTCCCCTCTAATCTGAGATTGGTGTCTATGACACCAGCTGGTCCTGTGGTACCATCAGCATTGTGTGGTGTACAGAGAGTACAGCAAAGGCCAGCAATGCACCTCATAATGATTGATCCACATAATGATATGTGGCAGCAATGTGATTGCAAATTACTTTTCAATTTTAGTCACTGTACTCATAGACTTTTCCCAGGATTTGTCTGCAAATACTGTGTAAATGATTTGTTTTCTTGCATTTTGAATGGCACATGTCCATTTTCTGAGAGAATGAAAAAAAAACCAAAAACCAAACAGGTTTCTGTGGAACAGAAGACAGATGCATAACAGGAAACAACATGGAAAATTCCCCTTATCCCACTGTTTTACTGTAGTGGAAAAGTTGGGCTTGTAAAGAGGTGGATTATGCACATAGATTTTTATTCCTATCTGGCACAGAATTGGATTTGATCACTGTGTCCTGACATTGTGAAAGGAGGTCTTCTGTTCCCCAGTGTTTTTTGGTAGTCAGCACGTGCTGGGGTGTGCCAACCCAGCCCAACCAATGAGCCCAACCAGTCAAAAGGTTTCTCTCTGCTGCAATCTTGCAGCTGCAAGGGAATGATAAATTAAGTGTGAATGTGAGAGT
The DNA here is from genome assembly GCF_022539315.1 of Serinus canaria. Lineage (NCBI taxonomy): Eukaryota > Metazoa > Chordata > Aves > Passeriformes > Fringillidae > Serinus > Serinus canaria. The sequence goes on from NC_066343.1 coordinate 59,106,679, forward strand.
ATATATTTGTCAGTAGATAATAAAATTTGTCAATAGATACTTGTCTGATCTACTGCTGTTGTCATACAGGAGGTAGGAGGCAGGAGGGTAAGGGAACGAGTAAGAGAAAGGAGGTAGGAAAATGGGGATTTCAGTCACCATCCCCTCATGCTTCTGCATTTCCTCAGGTGAAATCTCAAAGTGTTTTTAGGATTTTTATTAGCACTGTAGGGTTTTAAGATTTCTACTGTCCCAGTACTGCCATCTGTAAAGCTGTTTTTCCACATACACATGTAGTTTCTTCATTGGTGTATTTAGAGTACCTGAAATACTTATTGAAACTACCAAAGAAAACAGTAAAGGAAGGAAAACAGTGGTAGAGGGGAAAAGTAGATCAGTAGCTATAGAGAATATATGTGGTAGACTGATTAGTAGCAGTGATGTATGTATTTGTATATTTTTTTTTTTTTCCTGCAGTTGTTTGCATATTTTGGATGTTTTTTCCATTGGCAAAATAGAACATTCTACAAAAGGTGGCTTTTAGGATCTTTTAGTATGGGCCATATGGCTACAGCAGGAAAACTTGGTAATTGACTTTGTGCAACTATGGAAGAAGACAGCCTTTCTGCTGGATCTTAAGTCGTGTCAACTTCTTGCAATATTGTGTGTGTAATTGCTAATTGTAATTGGAATAGTAAGTTCATGTGTAGATAGAGTCTGTCTAAGTGAAGAACAGGGAGGTCAAATGCTAAATTTTATTTCTCATTGCCTTCCCTAGTAAATCTCATTTTCCAGTGACGCCTTTTTTAGCCCAGAGCATGATGGATGTAGGTTATGTAGTGTACCTAGTGTGGATGGAACTCAAGATGATGATGCACAAGTGGGGTTGATCAGTTACTATAGCTCTGCTTCTGGATGTTGGACCTGCAGAGTCTTGAGGTTAACAACCAGATGCGATAGTGATTGTTCCAAGCTTTGGAAATCTGTGTAACCATATTTAGTGTGGGTTGTTCATATAATGCCCAGTAATTGGTAAACCTGAGTTATCAGTCAGTAACTCAACTGATTATATGGTAGCCATTCCTCTTTGTGAGCCTTCCTCAAACTGTTGAGGATTTTTCCATTATGGAAAAGAGGAAAAGATAGGTTGGCATTTTCAAAGCTAGTCTTAATAATGGTTGGCATTTACACAGTCCCTGCCACTTGTTTTTCAATTTATGAGATTTCTATAATTTACAGATGTTTTGCACAACTCCTTGTCTGACTGCTCTACAGCATGTCTGTTAGCTAAACGCTGTTCCCTCTCAAAGCCTTCCCACCTTCCTGTGGAGACTGGAGGAGTAACACCTATTTCATACACCACTTCCCATGTGAAGAACTTAGTAGCATGTACAAAGTTTTAATCAGTTTACTTGTACAAGTATCAACTCCTCTGTTCAGTAATCTCTGTCATGAGGACTATACACAGCAGACCTTTTTAAAAGCAGACATCAGGGTTTTGCTAATGATTGGTGGGTTTGGGGAAACTCACATGTTCTGTATTGTTTTTTTAAGAATTGTGATGTACCTCTTGCTTTAGCATTGGGAATTTTGTTTGCTAACACAGGGACTCTGTCATCAGTCGGCATGCCAGCAGCACATCTGCTTCCTGTTTTCTCTGGTACAGGTGAATGCAGGACTTTTTGATTCTTCTCTGCCTGTGAAAAGTTCTGGAACTGATTTTTTTCTCCTGATTTTAAAGAGGGAATTTAGTTTTGGTTCCAAAAAGCCTGTATGTTTTGTGTCCCCTACTGATTTTCTTGAATGTGTTTTTAACACTGGCTGCAGGTAGAGAGCAGCACTGAGCTTTTTCTCTCGACTTTCTTTTGTTACTGCAATACCTCCTTGAAGAGTCATGCAGTCCTTTTCATACTTCTAGTGACCATATGTAATGAGCAGTGTGATAGTTCTTATGAAACCCCATCCTCCCTAATCTCCAAAAGCATGGAAGATGATACCATGCAGACTTGGGGTTTCTAATTAGTAGGATATTCACTTTTCTGTGTCTTTCTTCCATGAAAGTAGGTTTGAAAACATGCTGTGAGTTTATAGATTGAATTTGTAGGATAGGGTCACCCGCTAAATTAACAAGATTAAGGTAAATGAAAAGTTAAGGAGCTCACGAGACATTCAGTTTTGCATTGCAGCTGGCCAGCACTGAGGAAGACACTACAGCTAAGGACAGAAAAGTCCTGGGTGTCTCTAGTCTGGCTTTCTGCTCAAAGCAGGGTCAGCAAAGATGCCAGACCACATGGCTCAGGGCTTTTTGCAGTCTGTCTTTAAATAACTTCCAAGAGCAGGGACCACACAGCACTTCTGTGCAACCTGCACCACTGCTGCACTGTTCCTTTAGGAGAAAGGCTTCCCTTTATCTCCAGTTTGAACTTGCTGTATTTCAGCTTCTGCCTGGTGTATGTCATTCAGCCACCATGACACAGCCTGACACTTTATTGTCAGTAACCTGTCTGTAGGCAGAGGAGGGCTGCTCTGAGGTGCTCTTGAAGCCTTCCCTGTCCAGGCTGAGGCAGCTCTGTACCTCAGGATCACCTCACTGTGCAGGTGCTCCAGTCCCTGGGCATCCAGGTGGGCCTGTGCTGGGCTTACACCAGTTTGGCAAGTGGGAGACCTGCAGTGGAGAGCCCAGACTGAGGACTCAGTATCTTGTCTTGGTGCTGTTTAAAAAGTACTGAATCATGGGGAAACCACCACTTTCCTCCATCATCTGGTGCGGTAATCCGTGGTTTTCCTGGGCCTTATATGAGTCCAATCCGGCTAGTTTAAGACTCTAGCCCACACGGACCCACATAGATGAAAGTAAAAGACGAGAGGCGCTCTTCTCCACGTGGGTGCAAGTATCCTGTTTATTGGCTTGGTGCAGGACACAGGTGATGGGTCACCCAGGTAGAAAAGAGGGGTTGGAGCTCTCCCACAGGAGGTTTTATACCCTAGGGGGTGGGGGCGGGGGAGAGAGAACCAGAGCAAATGGGATGCCACTGGGGAGGGGCGAATTACCTATGGGACAGACCAGGTGTGTGTAACAGGGGGGATGTGAGGGGGAGACCATGTGATGGAGGGAGGGGAAAACCCCATCTGCTTTACCCAACATGCTCAGTAGAAATTGCCCATCACCAGTGCACCAACAACTAAATAAACTATTTAGTGCAATACAACAATCTGGTTGTGCCTGTACTACTGTAGTGATGTATTGTGCTGCCCTTGGTTGCTGCCAGCCCCAAGACCTTTTCTGCAGAGCTGCTGCCCAGGCAGGCCATGTGTAGCCTGCACTGCTGCCTGAAGCTCTGTCTCCTTAGGCAGGGCTTTTCTCGATGCTGAACTGCACCCTACCCACCCAGGTCCCTCTGGATAGCAGCCCTGCTCTCCAGGCAGGGCACTGGCTTTTCGCCCCAGTTTGATGTCATCTGCAAACTTGACAAGTGTGACTTTCTGCCATGTGACTGATAAGGGGCTGGTCGCTAATTTTGCTTCAGTAGTTCTCCACTTGGTTAGTGCAGTCCTGGTAGAGTACAAGACATTAACTGCTGCCTCCAAGCCAATCATCCGATCAGTTTTTATCCGTCCTAAGTTGTCTGCTTAAGATTGTAATCCTTTTCCCTTGCTCTGTGACTTTCTCAGGGACCAGACCTAGACTGATAACCCTGTAGGTCCCTGGACAGTTCTTCTGGGGCCTTTTGACGATGGCATCCCATTGGCATTGCTTGGGACTGATCCTCCTGCCCCCATCTCAGTCACCACTGAGATCATCCTGGAGTGGAGCCTTTCTGTGGGCTGCAGTCTCTCACACAGCCCCTTACCGTCCTCTCACACTGCTGGAAGTTCTCCTTGTGAGTAGTCTAGGGGTGATCTTTTTGGCATAGTAGTGAGGACAGCGGTTTTTCTGAAAGGGAAGGGAATGTGGCTGAGACCAGCAGAGTAGCAAGCAGAAAAAGCTGAAGCACAGCAAAGAGGCAAGCTTCAAGTAAGGTCTTCTAAAACATTGATTTTTAGTCTGTTTTCTGACCACTTCTTATATTCCCTCAGCATTGCTATAATCTTTAAAGAATGTACCTTGAACACGACTTAGGTGAATAGCTGGTTCAGATACACACAATACCTTGTTCCTGGTTATATGTGAAAGTCAAGGTGGTTATTGGACTTTTCAGACTTACTGTGTGAAGAAATCTTTGTATCTTTACTTCTGTGATTTTCTGATACTGACAGGTAAAACCCAAGAGACCAGGTTGTATTTTTAGGAGATGTTAATAAAACTTGCCCACTTTCTTTCTGAGGCAATTGCGTGAAGTGTTTCCTCTAGTATATAGAGTATATAAGTTTGCATGATTGTCCTGAATTTTCTCAGCTTGGTTAAACTGATTTTCTGTAGTTGGTTTCAGAATTCCCTGTTTAACAGATATGGCTTTGAGTTGCAGATCTGTTTTGTTAGGAAGAGCTAGAAGACAATAGCATCAGAGAATTACTAAAGAACTTGTTTAGCAAACACATTTTTTTCAGATTAAAAAGCTGTACACTGTCAAATGCACTTCAGCAAAGGTAGAGGGAAATCAGCAAGTGCGGCTCCTAAGCAGCCTTTGTCTCAGTACCAGCTCTGTCTTTCAGTAGTCGGCTGCAGTCTGGCAACAGACCACTGAAATTGCAGTCCACAAGTGTTATCAATTAAATGTATTTTTATGGAGATTTGTTTAAAGTCTGTTATACACCAACACACCCCCTTCCCCCGCCAAAGAAAACCAAACGAACCAAACCCACAAAAAACAAACCAGGAAACCAAAGTACTTTTCTTTTAAACCTAAATTCCTGTGGCGTGTGTTGCTCCGAACACCCGCGCCAGGTTTCCTCCGCTCTCTACAGGATCCATAGTTTTTCCTATGAATAACCAGACTTCTGGGCTCTTTTGGAAGCTTGGCCCGGTCTGGCAGCCTGCGTGCTAAAGCAGGGGTGTGAAAGCCACAACAGCAGGACAGAAGCACCGTGCGCGCCGCGGGCTGCCTGCGCCACGGCCGTGGCCGTGCCCGTGCCCGGCCGGTCCGTGCCCGTGCCGGCCGGGTCCGTGCCCGGCCGGGTCCGTGCCCGGCCGGGTCCGTGCCCGGCCGTGTCCTCCCGGGTGGCGCGGGGCTGGCGGGGCGCGGTTCCCTCGGCCCCCACCGGGCGGCGCCCTGCGCGGCGGCGAGCGGCGGGCAGCGCCCCCTGGCGGGCGGCGCGGTGACACGGAGCCCCCGTTGTCACCGAGCGGCCGGAGCCGCGTCCCGCCTCTCCCGCCGCGCCTCCGCCCGCCCTTTACACCCATCCCTCGTGGGGCGGGCTGAATGTAGCCCACTACTGCTGGAAAACGTTCCGAATTGCAGTTAAGAGTAGGATTCGTGTTCAGGCGAAGAGCTGGCCTGCCACGTTGTTGTGAAAACACTACTTGCAGTCTTAATTTTAAGCTGTAGTTTAAGACAGGGAGCCCTCATTCCTACTGCGGATGAGTAAGTTTTAGATCCCTGCCAAAAGAGAGGGTGTAACCCAGTTTTCTATTATGAGGAGAAGGCTGAGAAGAGACTGGGACTAGTGCAGGAATTTTCCTGAAGTCAAGAAGATGGGGGAAAGTGAGTGAGTGAGTGTGTGTATGTGGTGTGAGGTGAGGTGAGAGAGCTGATTTTGTTCAGGGTTTTGTCTCCACTGTTTTCCCTACTGTTATCATGCCTTCAGTACAATACAGAAAAATCCCCGGACTTGCAAGTATCTAAAGCAATTACTGGGAGACTTTGTGGTCTGAGGCAGAGGACACTGAATGGGGTGATGAATAAAGCCTGCAGTAAGTGTACCTGTTTGTTAAGGAGAACAAGGATGGCATGACCCTGTGAGTCCAAGACTACAGAGAGATTACAAGGCTGGCAATAGCAGTGAAGACTGCAGAAAGGGAGAGTGTGAGAGCTAAACTGGAGTGGTTCCCATGGGGTGTGTGAAATGGCGCAGTGTAGCACCTCATGGGAAACAGGCACTTCCTGCACAGTGGAAGTTTTGGGTGTGTGGGTGCCTGAGCCTGACACCTGAGAGACAGGAAAATTAGCAATGTACTGGTGTCAGGGCAGAGGGATGTAAAATGTAGGAACAGGAAGGCAGCATTCCTCCCTTCAGCCCCTAGCATTTCTAGGGTTTTGTCCTGTGGGAAGCCAAGAGACGATCACCTTCTGCAATGCTGCTGCTCTGCAGGAACAGTGACAATCCACAGCAATCTTCCTTCTCGGCTAAACTGGGGAGAAAAGGGGGGAAGGAGAATACTATTGAGGATCCACAGTGGTCTGTTTTGTTTGCAGTTGTCCTACAAATCTGTACATCTGTTAGCCTCTGTGTGATTTGCCTTAGGTTTTTTGTGTTAGGGTCTTTTAAATTTGATTTTTTATAGAAACGAAGCACTTGTGGGCATGTGAGTAATGCATAGTAGAGTGGTTACTCCCTGTAGCATTTGTGTGGGAGATAAGAACATAAAAATTGTCCTACTTTGTGTCTGCAATCTGTTTGGGGTCTCCAGCATTCAGTAAAAACATAAAAAATTCCCCATGTGAACTTGTGGCAGTTTATGAGGTTTTTCACAGTGCTTAACAGTTAAATTTGGATTTTAAACACTTTCTTTTCCTTACTATCTGTTTGTCTTTTTCCTAGCATTGCAGCTCTCTAAATGTGTTTGCTGGTGGGTGAATGGGTAGAACCTGTTTGGTTTTTGTCAATTACGGTATTCTGTAGTATCTCATAACGGTAGGGTTTTGCTGTATTGTACATTTCAGGAGGGAGGAATCTTGTTTGTGTGTTTGTTTGTTTGCTTGTTTCCTTGGAAGTAGCCACTCATTTAGCATAATAACTGTTTTTACAAGCGCATCATCTCCAGATCATTGTGCAGTTTTCTCCAGAGAAGGAACTTTATTCGTCTTCTTTTTCCAGTTATGGAATGTTTGCAGAAGAGAAAGAGCAAAACTGTCACTGTGATTTTTCAAGGCAGGGTTGTTTTTACATAGCTAATTATTCAAAATAGGTGCAAGATTCTTGAGACAAGCAGAAGTTTCCTGTCAATCCGTTACTCCTCTCTTTGCCATTCTGGCATTCCCATTATCTTGACTAAGTTATTAGGCACTCTGAAAAAAAGACATGCCAGGAAGATAGATTTGTCTGGTTTGCAAGGAGAACCCCTGTAAATCCCTTCTGGTTAGACAGTTGTGTTGTTGGTGGAGGCAGGTTCTGAATTGTCTCACCTTAGGTCTTGTGTTGCAAAGCTCATGAAGAAAGCTGATGAGTGCCAAGAACTACAGAGGAGAAAGATTCCGGATATATTTGAGAACAAACAAAGCCTCGAAGGAAACCTCAGGATGCAAACAAACAAGCCAGCACTGAAATTCAGCAGTGGCTCCAAATGTGAAAGTGCATGATGTTTATCTGAGGGAAGATGGTGGAGGAGGGAAGGCAAATGAAGATCAAGAGTTCTTAGCTCTTTAGTTAAGATTTCACTGTTCAACCAGGAATAAGTTTTCAGACTCAAGGGAGTGAGAATTATCACAAGTGTCTAGGTAGTTGTGAGCTAGAGATCTTGTTTCATTGAAACACCTACTTTGTTCATAATTTTATGGATGGCTGTTGTGATATTTTTGAAATTCTTTTCTAGGAAAACATTCAAACCTGTAAAATGAGGGAATGGTTAAAATGAGACTTTTGGGGACAGCTCAGCTGCCAGGACCACTGTGCTGCTGCAAAGGGAATTTTGCTCTGAGATTTATGTTCCCCCCCCCAGCTTTCTGCTTGGTTTGACATTGGAGATTAGGTGTGGGTATGCAGTGCTTGTATTATCCTGTTTACTTTTTTGCCAGGTCTACAAGTTGGTTTGTGTTTTTCACCTATACGGGGGATTTCTGGCAGTTCAGTGTATGTGAATGGTCTGTATGAGGGACCAGATTAGCACCAGGGGCTGATGGCATGTGAGAGACAGGAATGTGCAGCACAGAACGGACACAGAAAGGGGTGAGCCTTCCCTTTTGACACCACTGAGTGCCAGATGTCTCATGATATCTTTTGCTGCACCTCTTTGAGTTAATAGAATCTAAAAAATGTCCACTTCATGTGTCCTCTTGTTTCATACTGTGGAGGAAAAGGTCATCAGCCTTTATGCTGGCTGTAAATGAATGCTCTGTGTAGCGCCTCTTAGATCATTTCACAAACCAATACTGTCTACTTGTTTGTAGCAGCATTGTAAGCATCTTATTTGCAGCAGGGTAATGAAGCTTGTGTTGGTGTTCTCAAGATTTCAAGAACGTTTTGCATGAAAAGGTTAGTTTTAAAAGTTTTGTAGAAAACAGTGAAAGGCCAGCTAATACAAAGGAAAGTGATCAAGAGTGTTCTGTTCAGATTATCCTGTTGCTAATGAACAATTTATTGAAAAAGATGTTTCTTAATTCAAATCCTTCAGTTTCTTTGAAAGAGAATAGTGAAGTCTTAGAACTTATTTTGAGAGATTATAACATTATCTACAGTGGAGACCTTAGAGAATTTGTTCAGCTGCTGAGTGAAAAGTTAATTTGCCAACATCAAGTTTCCGCAAGCCTTCTTTCTTTGTACTTTCTAGGCCTTCTGGGTTTTCCCCACCTGTTGCTTTATCATCTGTTTCTCTGAGCTCCTTTAAAGTGCTGATTGTTGGAGAAACAGAGGAAAAGTACAGCGTTGAAGATATAATACTGTAACTCAGAGAAATTTTAATGCTAGAGTTAAACTGTTCTAGAAATTTAAGCCCAGAAAACTGATCGCTTTTTAAATTTGAGTTATTTTTTCTGTGTATGTATTAATTATGTAAGCTGCAATGTTAGCAAGAGGAAAGTGTTCGTTTTTCTGCTCTTGCAGATTTGTGATGTTTCAGGCCTTGCAGTTCTTTCATACCTGGTTGGATGACTCAGTAATCTCTTCTGAATCCATTTTCACTCTATGTTTTTCTGATAACCATTATTTAACTACTCTAAATCCTAACAAAAGCCTTATCTCATCATATTGTATTAAACATTCAGAAAGTACTCTTGAAATTATATTCTTAGTCTTAAGTGAGGGTGGGCTGGTCTTCATAAGCCTTCCATGAATGCTTTTGCACTTTTGGCGTTTACCAAGAAAGTCTTGCCTGCACGTTAAAAACATTTTCCTTGTTCATGTGAAGTTGATGCTCTATTCATATTATTTTTAGGAGTGTCTGGTCCAAATCAGGATGTTCACCAAGACAGCATGCCAGTGCCAACTTTGCATCACCTGGTTCAATATAAGTTGCTGAGAAATTCTCGTAAGCTGTTCGTTTAGCTTCATGCTTAAAGGAGGAGTGTTGGCTTGAACTCTGTTGTTATGTCTAAGAGACCCATATCATCGGTCATCAAGACACAAATCTTATTAGAAATTTGTGCCTAATTTTGTTCCCAGATGTCCTCTATCATATTCTGGTTATTACTATTTGTGGTTTTCTAGATCATTAATTAGTCTCAGTCTTTTCATCTTAGACAAATGCCATACTCTAGATTTTGCTACATGTGGGAGCTGAAGGACGTTCTCTGGCACTAATGTGTGCTAAATAATTCTTAAATAGTAATATAAAACTGTGCAAAGTATGAACATACATCTTCTATCTCCAAAGTGTTACCTGAAACAGAAAGAATTTATCATTACTGGAAGAAATTTATCATATTTAAGGCTTGCTGTGGAAAAAGTGAGCTTTTACGTGATATGTATATGTAATTTATTAAATGTAAACCAAATTTCCAGAGGGAGCTTTCTTAGAATACTGTATTGTCTATTTAGCCACATCTGTTTCATTTTGCAGTTCTTTGGAGAGAGCTGACATTTGTGTTGTGGCTTACTGAGAGTTTCAGGTCAGGTAGAATTTGTTTGTTTAATTTTCTTTTTATCCATGTTGGCTCAATTTAAATTCAGATTTATCTCATATTTAAGGCTGTCTTTTGTTTATGCCTGTTTGGCTCATGAGAACATCTCCAGGACTCCTACAGGTCTTATGTAGCTCAGAATCATTCCAGACTTTTCTAACTATTATGTTCTGAATTTGACCTGAAAACATTAGGAATTACTTTCTGCATTTATTTTTCAGTCTCTCTCTCCTTTTTCTTTTTTTTTTTTTTTTTAATTCCCACATTGTGCTTTGCACAAACTTGATATTAAATAACATAACAAACTACAAAGCTGTTGACATCTTATGTTTTCATTGCTAGCAAGTATTGTTTGCCTAAGATTTATCTCCTGAGAGGAGAAGGGATTGCTTTAGAGAAATATGCTTGCCTTCACTAGCCTAACAATTGGTAATCTGTTCCAGTGTGGGTGTGTATGCACACTCTTCTCTGAAATGTTTTCTCAGTCGTTAGGTTCCCTATAGTAAGTTCCCATATGGGAAAAGGAAGTGTGGTTTCAGCAGAAACTGATCTTTTTCTGAATGACAATTTTGGTGTCTTTCTTTCAAGCTCACTGCACTTAGGATGAATTTCCTCTACTGCATTGGTTTGAATAAAAGCTGTCTAAAGTAAAACATGGTCATCCAGAAGGAACCATTTCAATTCTTGAGTCAGTGCAGACTTTACAAATCTGTTTTTGTGGACACATAGACTATTTTTGGATCTAAATAGAAAAAAGGACAGTTTGCTACTTCTCAAAATAGAGTAAATAAAAGCTGTTAAAGTCAAACTGCTCTCTGTGTTATGAGCTGGTGTTGCTTGCTTCACTGATTAAATTGCTGCTGGGGTTCAGTTCTAACTAACTGGCGTCTAGTTAGAGTTGGGTGCGTCTATTAAAATTGTAGGGATTGCATACATGTGACTAGCAGCATAAGTTAGCTTGGAGAACCTTTTACTAGATGTGAGAGGTGAACAGCATATCTCAATTTTTGCACCTGAAGTTCTCTGAAGTGATGCTTGCAAGAAAAACAGAATTTCTTCCATTGAAATCTGGATGCATTTTCTATAGAATTTGGTGAAATGCACCAAACATGGTACAGGAATTTAAAGTTTACAAAAAGCTTTCTGAAGCAGAAAAAGTTTGCTTTTCTTCTTGGGTCTGACATGCACCAGAGTCCTCCTGAAAGAGGTGTTTTTCTCAAATTGGAAATATTGGAAATTTGCACTGTTTTGTTTTAAATGGGAAGTTATGCTGTTTTTGTACTTTATGCTGTTTGTTCTCTCTGGACGCCTTAAGATTAATAAGCTGAAATCATCCTATAGTGGTTTTAACTTAGTGAGCTCTGTGTTGTTTGTGTCAGCTACTTCTCTGAATGTGAGCTATCTCTGTGTCTGAGATACTTCAGCATAATATGGGCTTCTGTCAGTTCTGTGAAATGTTGAACAGCCCACAGTGGCGCTGGTGGAAGCAGGCATGGAACTACTCATCTCAAGGATGTGCACTGTTTTCTCTCTTTCAGTAAAGCAATGGTTGCTGGTTGTCCAGACAAAATATGTTGGATATCCAAATCAATAGATGTAAATCCAAAAGGGTTTGTTCTGATCATGTTTATTATCAGATTTAGAAGATTATAATAAATCTTTGGATGTCGTCTAAACTACAGCACTATTTTGGGGTGAAGGTCAAAAAATCTAATTCTAATTTGAGTTTTTTCAGTCATAAAAAAGTCACTATACTTTGGGCAAGAAGTGCTAGTGTTTAATTGCCTCCTCTTTAATGAACGTCTGTGGCATTTTTGATCCTCTTCTGTATGTTATGAGGAAGATTGCTCTTGCTCTTTATCTTGTAAGGTGAATTTATGAGTTCCTCAATCCTTGAAATATCTGAGATTTTTTTCCTGCTCTTTCACCAGTCTGTTTTGTTGACTCTTCCCTGACCTATTTGATTCTGTTTTTCTCCAGATTGAACACTCTGCTTTGCAGACATCAGGAAAAACAACAGCAATGCCATGGGATTGTTCTTGTGTCAACTGCACACATCATAGTTTCTTACTTTCCCAATTTAGTCATTCCCCATTCTCCAAAGCAGACATTGGTCCTTTCAGGCTATGACTGATCCTTAGAGATGCCCTTTGAAAATTAAGTTACCATGCCCAAAAACATTTTCAGAGGCTTTATTTCCCAGGGCAGAAAGTACTATCACCTTTTTGATGTCTAGATAGAAATGTGCACAACTTTGTTTCTTTTTAGGCCTGCCATTCATTGCCTGTGCTAAGAACAGTTGGCGTGGCCTGCCTTTTGCTTTCTATAGTTTTCTCTCTAAGAAACCCACTGCACATTCAGACACTTTGAAAATAATTATCTTCCACAGATTCCTTCAAGCAGAGTCTCTTTCAAGTTTTGCTGTGTTCCTGGACACCTAGTAGTGGAGTGAAAAGCTGTTTTTCTTTTTTTTTTTCAATGTTCTTGCGCTGTTTCTGATGATCTTGTGCTTCTTTGGGATGGGTGCTCCTAAATATCAGACAGTATGGGCTAGGGCCTATGTGATCACAGTAGAAATGCATCACTCCATCATGGTGCCTTGTTTTAAGGTATAGCCAAGAGCCCATAAATCAAATAAATTTACATAGTTTTAAAAGCATTTTGTTGGTATTGTATTCTTGTAGTGGATTAAGGAAAATGCACTCAGTTTGGCACGGTAGGGTATTATAGAAGACTAAGAATATTACATAAAGACTTACTTTTTTACACCCAGTTTAAGAACAGTAAGTCTATTGTCTGTAGACCTGTTGATTGGCATTCATTATGTAATTTATGTTAATTGATCCTAATCAAATCTTTCATCAGCTATTTCACTACATAAAAATTATTTTTCTTTATAAAATCTGCTTTAGGCTGACAGGCATAATTATTTAGTGCATCCAATTTGTCCTTTGTAAATATTGACATAGCAGTTCTGTTCTTGCTGTTCTTGTGAACTTTTCCAATTCCAGTTTTTCAAACCTTAATGACACTAAGCAATACCAGTCTGGCTGGTACCTGTGCCACCTCTCAGCATGCTTGAATCCAAGCTATCCAGCTTTGCTGATGTAAAAGTGTCCAGTTAATAGCCGCTGTTTAACATCATTGTGAGTTACTGTTGGAATGGAAACTATTGAATCATCATCATAAGAATGTTGTTTGACTTTTCTCAGACAGCTGTGTACTGAACTTACGCTTTTCTTAGTTATTTTCAGGAATGCTACAATTTTCATCGAATAATGCATTCTTCTTCCCCAGAAGTAGAGGATACCTTAAAGACTGTTTGTCTAACAATTCTAGCTATTATCTTCTCTCTCTTACATAATTCTCTTCTCTCAACTTACATAATTTTCTTTTAGCATTAGTTCCCAGAGATCATCTTATGATGAGAGAACAGCTGATACCCTGTTAATGAGGTGAGATGATTTTAATCAGGCTGCCAAAGATGAATTAGTATCTTTTGTGTAAGAAAAATAAAATACCTGAAGTAATTTTCAGTATGAGCATCCTGTTGGTGACTGTTTCTCTACTGTAGGCTGGTTTTACTTCTAAATCTAAACATAGGAATATACCTGTGACCTTAGATGATCACAATGGAAAGAGAAGAGCTTTGCTGTTTCCTTTTACTGGGTATAAAGAACAGTAAAGAACTTAAGTCATTATAAGGCTTCAGATTTATACATGACTTATTGTAGATGTAAAGCTGATCATCTTTTTTTCAGATATAAAAAGAGGGAATTACCAAAAGAAGCATCTAGATTTCTGTTAGATTTTTTTCCTTTTCCGTTATCAAGACTATAAGTGTCTCTACAGGTAGGGTTTACCTTTATCCCTTTGTTTTGGTTTGACCCCAGCCAGCAGCCAAGCCCAGGCAGGTGCTTGCTCACTGCTCCATCTGCAGGATCCAGAAGAGGACCAGTAGGGTAAAAGCTGGAGAACTTGGATGTTGAGGTAAAGACAGTTTACCTGGCAGAGCAAACAAGGAATTAATTCACTGCTTCCCATTGGCAGGCAAGTTTTCATTCATCTCTGGGAGAGCAGGACCCCATCATGCAACAGTGTCTTGGGAAGACAAAACACCATTGCTCCAAATGTTCCCCCATTCCTTCTTCTTCCCCCTCTTTATATATGAGCATGATGGCTTTTCTGTTACCAAGGTATGAAGTGTCTCTTTACAGGTAGTGTTTACCTTTATCCCTTTGTTGTGGTTCTGGAATATCCCTTTGGTCAGTTTGTGTCTCTTCCTGACCTTTCAGTCCCCTCACCACCATGGCAGTAGGAGAAGCAGAAAAGGCCTTGGTTCTGCGTGAGCTCTGCTCAGCAATAGCAAAAACATTTCTGTGTTGTCAGAATTTGTTCAGCACAAATCCAAAGCACAGCCCCATGCCAGGCACTGTCAAGAAAGTTAACTCTACCCCAGCAAAAACCAGCATACCCTTGTTCATCAGTGACTTCAAGTAAAAAAGTAACTTGTAAGAAAAAGGTAATAATTTGCACACATAAAATCTAAAACTTAATTTTTGTGTGTTCCAAATAAATTCTTCAGGTTGAATTTTACAGTCTACCAGCTTGTATCTTAAAATCTCTTTGCAGATCTGTTGGAAAGATAGAATGATTAATGTGGTCAGCACTTCCTGATGGGAACTGTATGAAAATTGAGTCTCTTTAGCTTTCCAGTTTATATAACCGTAGGGTGGTTTGGGTTGGATGGGATTAATAAGATCATTTACTTCAATCCCCTTGTCATGGGCCTATATACCTTCCGCTAAAGAGGTTGCTCAAAGCCCCACTTAGCCTTCTTATGGCCATTTCTAGGGATGGGTCATTCTAAGTTCTCTGGGCAACCTGTTCCAGTGCCTCACCAGCCTCACTGAAGAGTTTCCCACTAATATGTAGCATGAATCTATCCCTCTCCAGCTTTCCTTCAGCCCTCTGAGCATTTTTGTGACCCTTCCTGGGTCTGCTCTAGGAGGTCTGTGTCCTTCTTATGCTGGGTGCCCCAGAGCAGCATGCAGTGCTCCAGGTAGGGTGTCATGAGGGCACAGCAGAGGAGCAGAATCCTCTCCCTTGCCCTGCTGGTCACTTCACTGTATGCAGTCCAGGACATTGTTGGGTTTTTGAGCTGTGAGTGTACGTTGCTGGGTCATATTGAGGTTTTTTGGCTATCAGATGTCCCAAGCTGCTCTCAGTCTGTTCTGTGCTCAGCTTGTATTTGTGCATGGGGCTGCCCCAACTCAGGTGCAGCACTTAGTACTTGGCTTTGTTGAGCTTCATGTGGTCTGCACGGGTCCTTTTCTCGAGCCTGTCAAGACCTTTCTGGAAGGCATCCCTTCCCTGCTGTGTGTCACCTGCACCACACTGTTTGGTGTTGTTGAGAAACTTGCTGGAGGTACAATTGATCCCACCATCCATTTTGCCAATAAAGATTTTCAGCCAAGCTGGTCCCATATCACCTGTGAGGAGTGGCACTTCAATGACTCAGTGTCCAAGAGTTCCACTCCACTTGGACGCTGAGTCATTGACTGCATTGCTTTGCATGTGGCCAGCCAATTCCTTACTCACAGAATGTTCCTCCACCACTATCAAATCCTTTGTCCCCAGTTTAAGGACAATGTTGTCATGTAGGACAGTGTCAAATGCTTTGTACAAATCCAGGTGGATGATGTAAGTTGCTCTTCCCTCATCCACCACCCATCCCTAATCCTGTCAGAGAAGGCCACCAGGTTTGTCAGGCAGGATTTATGCTTTAGGAAACTGTGCTGGATATTACCATTCACCTCCGTATTTCCCTTGTGCATTAACATAGTTTTTAAGAGAATCTTGCTGGGAGCTGAGGTGGCACTCTCAGCCCTGGTAGTTTCCCATGTCTTCCTTATTTCTCTTTTTAAAATGGGGACTCTATTTCCCCTTTTCTAGTTAGTGAGAACTTCACTGAACTTCCATGACCTCTCAAATATGATTCACACCAGCTTAGCCACTTCCTCAGCCAGCTCCCTCAGGACCTGTGGATGTACAACACCTGGTTCCATGGGCTTGTGTGCTTTCAGGTGCCTCAGATGTTGAATCTCATCTTCTATGGGTGAGTGATTCTACGTTCTCCCAGTCCCTGCCTTTTCCTTCTGCTACTTGGGCAGTATGGCTGGAAGATTTTTCGGTGAAGAATGATAGCAATAAAATCACTGAGTAATTCAGCCTTCTCCTTGTACTTGTCCATTTCTTTCTGAACAGGTACAATATTTTCCCTGATCTTCCTTTTATCAGTCATATAACTATGCCCTTCATGTCCCTGACCAGATTTCATTATATGAGGGTTTTAGCTTTCCTGACGTGATTCTTGGTTGCTTGGTATTCTTCCCAGGCTATCTGTCACTTGGAGAAGGAAGTTACCACCAGCACATTCCAAGAACCTCCTAGACTGCATATGGTCTGCTGTGTTGTTCCTCCAACAGATATTCGGGAGGTTGAAGTTCCCCATGAGGACCAGGACAAGTGAATGAGAGGCAGCTCCTGTCTGTGTCTAGTCAACTTCATCAGCTTGGTCTTCCTGTTTGAGTGGCCTGTAGCAAATCCCCAGTGTAATGTCACTTGTGAAGAAATTAATCTGTATTTCTTTTTGTCTACTGTGACAAAAATGCTGTGACTTGCTTTTGTGGGTTCTGCAGAGCAAGTATATTTGCACATTCTCTGAAGAATTGTTTTAAGAAGAAAGGGGGTAGAGTGTTTGCAGAGGTTTTTGGGAGAGTGTTTTAATATTTTGAAGATTCTTGAAGTTTCTGAAAGGTTATTCACATTTCAATAGACTCTGCAATACAGAAATAAAATCCCCAAACACCACAAAACAACAGCAAATGAAAACTGTCTGTGTAACTTCACAATATTCTAATTACAGATTTCACAATTGTTCTCAGCATTTTATTCCCACCTCAGTTGTTTTCCACCTCTACCACTTGTCACCATCAAGTTTCAAATTGCCATGGGTAACCTTTTTTTGTTCTGGAATCGGAGAGACTTTAGTAACTATGTACTGTAATTATATGACACTTGCCTTGTGATTGAAGTGATTACATGGTTATTTTGTATCCTGCAAAACAGTAATAACTTTTTTGTTTTCATAATGAGGTGGTTCAATTTGTCTCCAATGTACTTACAGAAGTAGGATGTAAATGTGCTACTTTCAGTAGTTTCATCATCATTATTACCATGCAAGATGTGCTTCATTAACAAAATCCATAATCTTTTTTCTTCAAATTTTGTGCATTGGTTTCTAGTGCATCAAAATTTTTTGTTAGTGGGAATAGTGCTTTTGAGGATGGATTCTTCAAAACCTGTCAAGCTTACCGGTTGCACTTAATTTCTTTCAGTCAGAAAGGCAGTGGCAGAAATATGTCCTTGTGCTTATATTCTGATGAATTCTTTGTCATATTGAGATTGTGATTGAAATGGTTTGAACATGTCAGTAATTTCCTAGCAACTCAAGTAGCTGAATGAAATACCTTTTTATTTGTTAGTCCATGGATTATCCGCAAGCTTTATTTTAAAAAGACTTGAGTCTATAGCATTTGGTAGAAATAAATTTGTTGTTCTAAAATTGGAAAAATTAATTTTTGTTGTTCTTGCAACACTGGGTATGTAATTTGTGTAGCCTTGTAATGTTTGAGCGTGTGTGATAATGGATAGCTTCTCAGGATACAAACAGATTAATGTTTGTACTCTGAAAAGGACTGGAAAACGGAAAAGGAACTCCATATTCAGGAAGTGTACAGCTGTGTTGGTGGGAAAGCAGAAGAGGGCACTGCACAGCTACCTGGTGACTCCCTCTGGGGAGCAGCTGCAGCTCTCTTCCCTGTGTGCTCTAGTTAATTCTGTGCTCTGCAAGACATTTGAGTAAAGAAACACAGCCTTTTGTTTCGTATTATATGGAGTTATAGAATTGCTGGAGGAGTTACTGGTGCAGGTGTCTTCCCTGGGACTGTCTTCTCAAGGTTCTGTCTCTGATTCTGCTGTAAGAGGTGCAGTTTCTAAGCTGGTGGAGACTTTCTGGAGGTGTGTGGAAGGGTTGTGCTGCGACAGTGAGCAGTAGATGGCAGTGCTGTCCTGTTGCACAGCGTGAAGAGGAGTCACTGGAAGTTTTAAGTCCTGTGAAACATGCCCTTCTTCGCTACGTGTCTGCTGCTGAAACAGTGACAGTTGGGGCTTATATTGTTCTGGCTAAACTTAGGTTAGTTCTCTTAAGACAATACTCCATGTAGAAATTTGGAGGAGGCAGGAGATTCTGTGTATTTCTAAACACATGCTAAATGCGTGTGTATTCTTCAGTTACCTGTTTTGTACCTGATTCAAACATTAAAGAGCCTAATGCTGGTATGATGCCATTTAATCCCATTGCAAAGTTAATGAAGAATTGCTGTGATATGTACACATTTTCACTCTCCTTCCCCAAGGGGAAGTGCTTGATTTCCACAGAAACAAGTGTTGGTTTGTGATGCACAGTTCATTCCTGTAAATCTCCCACTTCCCCATATTGAAATATCTCTACAGTCTGAAAACTTGATGACTCATAGTGTATCAGTCTTTTGAGTCATAAGTCAGGGCCAATCTCTTGGCTTTTCTAGTACCGGAAATCTTAGTGGAGATTTTTTATGTTTATCCATGAACACACTTTGAACGGAAAGACTACTTGATCACTCTACTTTTTTTTTTTTTTTTTCTTGTTTAAAGTCGTCTGATTGCAACAATACATTTTTTCAGTCCCCCATCCTTTTTGTTTTATTTTTTTCATTTTATTTTTTTAAGAATTTTTTGCTTGTTAGTTTTATTGAAATGCTAATCTTTTAATCTAAGTCATGAAAAAAAGGTTGTTATAATTGATTCTCTCATGGCATGGTAGCAGAAAGTTCCTCAGACTATTTTACCTCAGTAACAGTCTGAATTTGTTATTTGTTTCTCTTCTAAAGTTGTTATTTAAAGCTGTATATATAGAACTAAGATATTTAAATGTTAAGACAATTATAATGTTCACCATAGTACTGAATTAAAGCATCTTGACCACTGTAGTGTACTTTTTTTACAGTTTTATTTCAATGATGAACCACAATATAGCTGTTGTGACTTCATACGTATTCTTACAAATACATAATTTTTAAAGTTAGATGGGGAGTTAAATTGTGTTTGGAAGTTTAGTTTGAGTGATTTTTGTGTGTTTGTGTGCAGTTATACAGGATTTTTATAGGTCCTTTAAAGTAAGTATGGAATTAATTTTTCTGCAGCAATTTTATGAAACTTTTAGGGATGTACTTTTTTATGACAGGTCATTCATGTTAACATACTAGTTCTGGTTTTTGGCAATAGGGAAATTACTAACATCAGCTTATAAATGTTTAAGATGCATTTTTAATAGTTATTTAACTCCTATTGAATTGCTCATGGTGGCAGCAGTAACTTTTGCTGCTTGTCCTTTTTTTTTAACTTACAAAGAAAAATATTTAAGGAGCTAGGATTGTAATTTTACAATGTTTTCAGTATGAAACACCACCATAACAGTACAGAGTCACAGAATATGCTGAGTTGAAAGGGACACACATGAATCATTGAAGTCCAACAGTATTCAGATTACTTTCAAAAGATTAGAGAAAAATACTTAAATGATAGGATGTCAGCTTTTAAAGATGGGACTTGTATCAAAATGGTTGTTAAAAATCTGCTTTTGCTTCCTGACTTGGTATATCTTCAGGATCAGCAAACCAGCTTTACAGATAATTTTTCCAGAAAGACTGAGGACTATTTGTTGTAAACTTATACATCATAAAAAGAAAACAGAGTTAGCTAAGAAATACAGTTTCAGTGGTCAAAAAGCTGGGAACAATGTAATTGCTGGAAGCCTAGTGTTAGTGGATACTTAACAGAAAGAAATTGTGGATTTGATGGCAAAGCCAAATGCTTTGTGCAGATTATTGATTTGGTTACATAATGCATTATATTTAAAAAAATTACAAGAATCTTTTTAAGGGCAGTATTAGAAAAGCACCCCAGAAACTGTCAGATGTGAGGAAGGAAAAAAGCTCCCAGTAATCTTTGGTTTTTTGGTTTTGTTTTCTTTTTGTAGTAGATGAAGCTTTGACAATTTAAAGTTTATGGTATGCTGTGTAGTATGTTTACCTATTTAAGCTGTGTCATGGAAAGCCATGATTTGTTTTTCTGGAGGCAGGAAAAAATTGGCTTTTCTTTTAGTTTTTGCATGGCCAGACTTGCTCTTAGGTTTGTAATATTTAGAGAAGTTCAATAGGGGGCCCTTGGTGCTTTGATCTAGTGCCATGCTGCAGTTTAATGAGAGAGGGGTTTTCAATATTGTCTGCGATATTGCAAATTCTGCCAGCTCTGTCTTAAATAAGAAAATGCAAGATTTACACCTCAGAAACCTTCTCTTTTTTCTGGGCACTCTTTCTGTTTGAAACAGGTAATTACAAAAACCTCCGGATCAATTTTTGTAAAGGGGCACCCTGATGGGTGCCATGACTGAAGTGTGACATGAGCCTTTTCCAATACAATGGGTGGCCTAACATTCCTCGGGAAGGCCAAGCTCATTAAATATTCTCTTCTTTTTTCCACCCTCTCCCCCTCTTCATGCACTTAGCTTGAGTTGTGCTAAGTCTGAGGTTTCTTCACTGAGGACTTAGGAAAATTGCATAGAGTTCTCAGATTGAATTTTTTATGTGTATGACTTCATGATGGCATTAGCATGTGCTTTGATCCATGTGTGAATGGCACTGGGTCGGCTCTTATTGCCATATCCAGATGGTGTTACAGGGAACAAACAGTTGTGTTTTAGGATTTCTCAATAGACTGTCTAGACTGGTCTTGCAGCAGACAGATACAGCCACCCATCAAATTAGCGTTTGTCAGATTTATGGTAATGGTTCACCAAAGCCTTCCTGTCATTGACATTAAGATTTACGCCTCCAAAGTTATTTTGTCTTCCGCAGCGTGTAAAGTCTGATCATATGTATGTGTGTGATTATCTATATGTAGATGTATATTTGCATATATAAATTTTTAACTAAAGGGAAGGAAAGCAACTGAAGAGAGGTAATTGCTATGGTAAGAGGCAGAATTTTTAAAGTATTTTTTTAAGAGGCTGATTCCTACAGCTGTATTGATTAGGGAAGCTTTCCCTCGCCAGTCCATCCCCTCCCTTCAAATGATAATACGGATGTTCTGTTCTAGCCAGTGTCTCCCATATGCCCTTTTTAGAAAGAAAAACATGTATGTGGATTACTACGGCTAGATTTTGCACTTTCATGTTACACTGCAGTAATATGAGCTGCTCCCTGTACGCAGTGGGAATAACCTTTTGACAGGCTGTATGTCCATTCTCAGTGGAAATGTTTTTCCAAGTCTGGCCAGTGCTCCTTTGATCATGCCACCTCAAACGTAGGGGTCATAGCTACTATGCAATGTAAGAACCACTGATGGTTGACCAGGGGAGAGATGATTTTGAGGAGAGCATGTTTAAAATAAGCCAAATGTTTTGAAGTATCTTTCTTTTTTTTTTTTTTTGGGGGGGGGGGGCATCAGTAATTTGTGTTGCAGTGGGAATGCTAAGTAGGAGCATTGGGGAAATTTTAAATTATGCCAAGACATGCTGGTACATTTGATGGTGGAAACAAGAGGTGCTGTAAATTTAAAATATTGGAATTGCAGTGGCAAGTTCTGGGCTTTAACATGCCAGAGCATGTTTTGAAAGTGTTTTCCTGTTACAAGGGTATTTCAAGAATAGCAAAGGGAGTAATGGGATGATGAAAGGATCCAGATGTTATAATAAACTATGTATTTGAGGAGCACTACCACTTAATGAAGAAACAATTTTACACAATACTTGAATTAATTTGGAAGTCTCTCCATGGTATGTGCTTTGGAAATCTATCCCCTCTTTGCTAGGAATAATTATTACTGATCATGAATCAGAACAAGAATTCAAATAAATATAAAGCCATTTTACAGATAGTTTTATTGTCTGCTATTGCTATTTTTCTTGCTTTAAGGGGACTTGTGACATTGGAAGAAAGTAAATATATCTGGTAAATATGCAAAAAAAATTAAATATGTAAATACTAATTGACAGGAATCAGCTCCAGGGGAACAGTGTTCCCTGTGCACTGTTTTGGGGTCTCCTAAACTCTCTGCTACATAGCAGCAGTGTGTTGCTGAATCTTAGAAAAAGCAGATACTTTATATTTTACAAATCTGTGATCAGAGACTTTGATGGTATAATATTTCTTTGTGTTTTTGGTAGATTTCTGTGATTTATGTGTTCTGAGCATGTTTGACTGTTACATAGCTTTCCTCTTTAAGTTCTTTAGTGAAAAGAATATTAAATATCAAAGAAATAAATCTAACAGGAGAATAGGAATTCTTTTTATTCAAGGAAGGCATAGGGCTGTTCTTTCTTTTATTTTTTCTCTTTTTTTTAGTATTTCTTAGGGGTATTATCTATGGCTGGTGGGTCTAATAGTTTGTCAAACTTCGTCTCTCTGTTTTAACTTCTCCTGTCTCAGTGGCAGCAGATTTTTCACTCTGCCTTTTAAGCAGAGTAAGAGAAACATTCTTGGTTCTGATTTTCCTTCCTGTGCTCCAGTTTTATAAAAATAAGCATATGTTGCATTCAGATATTTTAATTAACTTGCTAATTTTAAATATTAACTTAAAATTAACTAGTATTAATACAGCATTTAAATAATTGAGTAAACATTGTAACTTGACTATAATTTTGTGATTTTAGCTGGATGTTTTGAAACATCCAGCTAAAATCTACAAACAACAAATATATTTTGTTGTTTGTATCTATTTTATTTTTAATATTTTTTTCAAGTCCAGTAAATTATACTTGGTTACTTTTTTTTATTCCTTGCTTTTGGTGCACTGGAGAACTATATACAGCCTGGGAGACTTTAGATGTAAATTTTTTCTTAGAAGTTGAAGAACTCAGATTTTTCTTTCAACATACTTCTGGTTTTGTTTTGATATATTGAAAACTTGGAATGAAACATTACTCCATGCTGCCTTAACTTGTATCAATCAGCTTAAAAATTTTACATAGTTTAAATTTTCAAGAATTGTTACTTCTTTGGCTACTTTTACTTACCTATATACAAGATAATAAAAGTGTTTATATAAGCATTTCTCACCTTTATTATTGTGGTTTAACATAACTTTGTTGTTCATGGCAAGTGAATTTGTCAGAGGCGGGCTAAAGGGTTTACATTTTTTTGTGTGCTTGTGTTTTGATTTCCCTCAACCCCCTGAGTCTCACTTTTGGGTCAGTCTAAACTTACAAAAAGTATCAGAGGCACTGATAAAAGAGTGTGCCTGGCCAGGTTCCTGGCAGGATGGTGTGTTGGGCTGCTGAGGTCAGTGTGTTACAAACTGTTGTCAGTTCTGAGATGCAAAGACCCCTGATACCGCTGCGAAGGATGGTTTTCTCTGTGAGCATGTGGCTGGAGTAGAGAAGGAAAACTTAAGAGCTGCTGTGTGGAGGTGCTGGGTATTGCCATCACAATGGCCAGAGGTGCTCCCTTGCAATATGTCCTAGAAAGAGGTGGGCCACCCATGGTGCCTAACTCAGAGGATGTGCAGGCAGCAAGATTTAGAACTTTTTGTTGGCTTTGTGCTTTTGTGCTTGGGTGAGTCACTGTTTCTGTTTTTTTTTTTTTTTTTTTTTTAAGGTTTTTTTGACAGTTGATGAACTGGGAAAGAAGGTGCTTCCATCTCCCCTCTCTTGTGACAATGTGAAGAGAGAAGTGGGAGTGGGGAGGAAACAAACTATGGTAACTGGTGTGTGAGACACGGGGGCAGAGGAGTGGAGTAAGTGTTGAAAAGCAAGTGAGCAGCTGAGAAAGGCCTGATTTTTAAAATAAATTTGGACCAGCCTGTCCCTGCCAGCCCAAAGGCAGAAGCTTTCTGCAGTTTGCCTGCCTGAGCAGCAGAACCAGGCACTCTACTGCTGGACTTTGCCTGGGCCACCGCTCTGAATCCCAGGTCCATCGCCTGCATCCCTGAGGCAGTGTGGTTTCCAGTTCTGCCCCTCACTTCTCCATCTGCGCAGATGTTGACAAAAATTGGGTGAGGGGGAGAGCAGTGCTGCTTAAGCTAATCTTGCATCAGAAGAGAAATCCTGTAGAGCCACGGCCTAATTCCCTTGTCAACACACACCGCCCTCACACCCAAACTTGCAAGTGTTTTAAATCCCAGCTATCTGGCTTAGGTGGGAATATAAACTAGACCTCAGGTATTGTTTAACTGAGTCTGGCAACCTGCCTGCCGTGCAAATGAGGATACTGAGTAAGTAGATCTGGCAGTCCTTCAGAGCTGTCCCAGAGCTCTCCCAGAAGCACGGGCAGATGCTTGATGATTCCTTCCCAGTTAATGTGTGAGAGGGTTCTCTTTTCCCCTGACTGTAAAAACAAAGAAAAAAACCACCCTGGTTATTGTGATACATCTCTAGAGATGTTTTCACTGGTAAAGAAACAATGAATTGGGTAGTGATTACTCACCCTGTGACTAAGCCGGTGTGCATGCTTTGGTCTGAGCACCTGGGCAAAAGTGGCAGTGAATCAACATGCCTGCATTGGATCAAGCAGTCTGTGGAAGTCTATTCAAATTTATAAACTGTTCAAGTTTTTTTAAGGGCCCTCCCCAGTGATGGTAGATTTTTAAGAACACTATTGACGTACACACTGTGTTTCGTGGAAAATGTTGTCGCTTAAGACTTGAATAAATGAAATATCGCAGAAGGGTGCTGTAGGATTTGTGTTGCTTTCACAGGACAATTGAGGTGTGAAGGGATCTTGGAAGGTCTGTAGTTTAACTTTGTGGTCAAAGGAGGGTCAGCTTAAGGTCTGACTAGGTTGCTCAAGGCTTTGTTCAGCTTAGTTCTGGTCTTGAAACCAAGTGGAAGAAACCATCAAAGATAAGGGCTGTGGAGCCTGTCTGGGCAGTGCTGGACTGTTCCCATGGGCAAAAAGCATTTTCTTCAATCCTGTCTGAACCTCTTGGGCTTCAATTTGTCCATTGTTTCTTGTCCTCACTCCATTTACAGCTGCGTGCATCCCTTCAGAAAGTTCCCAGGACATTTATCTGGATATCTCAATTGCTTTAGATTGTCTCGAAGATTATTATGTGTTTATACTGCTGTGGCTTTCTTAGATTTTGTAAGTGAGATTTCCTTTAGCAGAGGGTGCAGCTCAAGACTGCACTGTGATTTTTGAGAGCTAGCACATTCTGTATGCCGCATGTAGTATAAGTACAAAATAAATTTAAACAAATAGAAATTTTTACTTTTGGCAGTATTGTCATCTGAAACATAAGGAAAAAATGTGATGCCTTGATGCATTTGCATTAACAAATGCCTGTTCTGAAAAAGGGAAATTAGTGTCTCTGCAAGTAACAAAGAGAAATGGGTTTATTTGTTTTATATATGCTGCTACATTTAAGGCTTAGAGTTGAGAGACTGATTTTAATTTCATGTAGGAAACCTAGGGCATCCACAGAGACACTAAAAAGTCACCAGAACCAAAAACCAGCAACATGTTAATATGCTACTGTTTTTACATAGCAGGGCAACCTGAAATTGATGTTAAAATATCCAGCTATGAAAACAGATGTCTTTATTCTCTCTGCTCCACAGATAGATTTTTCTTTAATGGCTATCAAGTAGGTAAGTGCTTAATGTATTTATCTTTTGTTTCCTTATGACTTTTTGATAGTCATAAGGAAATATGAGTTGAGCTATATGCTACATGAATACATGCTGAGCTGCAGTCTAGTCTGTGCACAATTTGCAGTGTAATTAAAATTAATTTGAAAACACTTCAGGCACGTAAGCACTAATCTATGTGTGAGAGTTCACTGAGTTAAGCTAACTTGCATGATGTATGTATATAATGTATGGAAGTACTAAGAATCCACTTTGTAATTAATGGTTGCTTTCTTTTTGTGCTTTGTGTTGAAAAGGCTTAAGTATCACTTGTTTGTGTGTAACTCCACATAGTTGTTTGAGCTGTCTAGGGCCTGTGTGAAGCACATTACTTGTGGTATTTTTAAATCAGTGAACCCCCCCTTTTAAAAAGGGACTGTGTCATGTTCTCTTCCTCTGCCTGATCCAGATGCACTGGAGCTTTTGCTGTCTTGCACAGTATCTACAATGATTGCTTTCTAAAGACTGTGCCGTAGGTAGTTAATTTTCTGCAGCGGTACAATAGCATTTTTGATGTGCAGAGCTGCATGTGAATAGCCAGTATTAAAAATCTAGCATCAAGGGCAGAAACTATTTTGTAATACAAGGCTCGACTAACAAAAAGTACTGTTTACTGAAGTGAGTAGCTTGTTTATTAGAGCAGAAAAGTGGGAGTTGCTGGAACTGGGAAGACATGGGAAATTGGAACTACACAATGGTCTCTGCCTTGATTGATCTACTTATTTATCTTACCTCTGTTCCAGCTGAAAACCAGCAGAATTGGATAAAATAAATCTGTTGTAAATTTTTTGCTCCTGTCCTGTTCTTACTTCTATATAAAGCAGCATTTGTTTTCATTTTTTAAAAGCTTTCCATGCAACTTCTTAAATCGTATTTTTTGTTAAGACAAAAATGTTGCTCAAAATTTCTGCTCAAAATGCATGGTAATGTGATATGAGTGCCTAGGGAAATTCAATATGGTACTCTGAGATGGTGCTTTACTTTTTCTCTTTGTGGGCACTGTACCCATTCCTATAATCACAATGCTATCACGGAGGAAATTTTGCTGAACTAATAATTGTCTCGCGGTTCAGACGCCACCACAAGTATTTCACTGCTGAAGTCAGCTGCGGTGGAAATGAGCCTCCCTCCCCTGATTTGGCCCATAGCAATGATCTCTCAACTGCCATCATCACAGAAATTAATGGAGAAACGGATCCCCTCCCACGCGTTAGCATGAAATCAGGCACCCGATCTTGGAAAGAATCTGCGAGCAGACCAGCGGGCCGCCTGGCGCGGGTGAGCAATCCCCACGTGCCGCTTCCCAGGGCAGGGTGCCTGTTGATTCAGTTGGAACGCCTCATCCCTAGGGTGTAGTGCTCAGTGATATTCAGCCTAGGGGTGATGAATACATGGATAGCTATGCTTGAATCCACATTCCTGGAGAAGGGGTGCAGTCTCCTGGACAGCCAAAGATGGTAAGAGTTTTTAGCTACTGTTACTATGTAAGCATCTAGGAGTACTACAAATAGTTCCTAATAAAAAAGCCTAATCAAATTCCTCCTACATTCTTTGGGATATGTCAGTCCTTTCAGTAGTAGGGTTTTGAAGCCCTAGCCTCCTAGGGTTTAAAATTGGCAATTGCAAAAAGAAAAAACATTCCCCCCACAAGCAACAAATGAGCAAATCCCCTTGAAGGAATGAGGCTACACCATCCGGAAGAGTCTCTTGTTCTTCATGTGTTCATTTTGGTGGACCCTACATATGCACAGTATATGTTGATACTGAAAATAAAAACTTGACCTTTACCATGCAGTACATCTTAACCTGGGATGATGTGACTGTATAATAAGCACAACTAAGGAACAGCATCTCCTCAGTATTGAAATGGTTTCCTTTGGTTGTTTGGGTGGAAGCACTGACCAAAGTGAGTTAAGCACTGATATTATCAGGCTATAAAAGACTACAGAAAAAAACTAATTGGAGCTTGATGCCATGTTCCAAAGTCTCTCCCTACAGACTCATGAATATAAATGGTATTTAAAGGAAATTATTTGAATACTGGCTCAGCTGGTAAAGAGAAAACTGTATTTACTAGGCGGGGTATAAAAATCCAGTGAAATAACTCGGGAATCTTCACCTTCATGATGTTGAATACCTCTAGAACTTTTAGATCATCAGGTTTCTGAATGAAACTTTCAAGTGTTGCAAGTGTTGGGGATGAGCAAAGTTATGTGCCCATTCATTTACAATGTGGAGAATACCCAAGCTAATGAGCAGAAAAGGCTGAAGGGTATGGCTGACAGTTCTGCCACATTATCTGCAGTGTAAAGTGGTTGAAAACTGCAGGATCATTATGTCAGTATTTTTTTGAGGGGAAAACGTGGTTGGGAAACTGTAAGTGAAATTTCTCCCTTTGACAGAATAGAAAATCAAAGGTTTTGTTCTTTAATTTTAAAAATAATATTATCTCATATCTGTATTGGAAGAGGAGTGTTTTGTAGTGTTGGAGAAGTATTTTTCCCTGTGTGTGGTCAATGGAGAAATCCAGAAAGTATAGGATGTTTGCTTTCTTTGCCAATATTTGTTTTCAGTATCAATTTATAATGGCAAAAATGATGACATCAAATTCTTTAAAAACAAATTCATACAATCTGGTTTTTGTTTTCACTGTCCTAAGATATCAGTGATGAAGTCTGTTTCTAATAACTAGCTAATGAGCCACTGAAATAGCTCTTGTTGCTGACATTCTTTCTGGGAAGATTGATTAAATTCTCCAATATGCTACAGTAAAAAAGTAGATCTAGTGTGCAACCAACACAGGAAACGTTATGAGCAAATTGCTCTTCCACTCATGGTGGTTCTTACACTGAGACTAATGAATATTGCAGGAATTTGGGATGCAGAATAGGACTAGTATGACTTTTCAAATATATTTGGAATTTGTGGAATGGCAAGCATGAGCAATCTTGCTTAATTTTTAACCCTAATGTAACTGGAAAAATGGTTCTTTGAAATTTTATTTGCGTTCTCACTCCACTGGCCAGAGATACAAAGTCCGTAGTCCAAGTATATGGAGATGGTCTTATTCTGCTTTAGAAGGATTAATAGTTTCAAATAAAGATCAAAAGAATGTCCAGTATATGTAGCATGTCACGCAGCTTAATCTACCCTAAGCACATAACACACATATAATACTGACCTTCACTTGGCATGTTAGTGATGCAAAGGAGTTAAGAGTTTAGATTTTGTTTGAGCCTCAAGGTAGTGTTAATTCTTGCTAAAATAAGTCATCCACAATATGCACTTAAGGGAAATTCAAAGCTATTACAGCAGATGGCCTGCCAAAAATCATAAGTCATCTATGACAGTCTAATAATGTTAAATTCTTTGAATATATGTAAAAATGGG
Source organism: Serinus canaria (assembly GCF_022539315.1). Taxonomy (NCBI): domain Eukaryota; kingdom Metazoa; phylum Chordata; class Aves; order Passeriformes; family Fringillidae; genus Serinus; species Serinus canaria. The sequence goes on from NC_066343.1 coordinate 59,135,767, forward strand.
GAAACTTGCGGTCTAATTCCTGAAAATGTGGGAAGCACAGAATTGTATGAGAACACTAATGATCCAGTGGCACTGCCAATTCGCACAGTTCTTCGTTATATGTAGTTTAATTTAATGGAGTGTTTACTTGTTGATGAAAGTTCAGCAGTTTCTCCGGGAGATGTGTTTTTGTTTACCCTCAATGAGATCCTGTGTGGCACCTGCAAGGTAACCTTTTTTTTGTCACTGTTTTTGTCTAGCCAGGCACCATCAAATTATTTTTAACCAGAAAATTATGAAGAAGTCTCTGCTATCCTAAAATGCCACATATGAGCTGGTTTTGTTTCCTAGTTAAAAGATTCCTGATGGCACAATAATGCAATACCATCATTCTGCTTCTTGCACATTGGCTTTTTCACTTTCGTTTTTTTCATGGTTGGTCTTTCCCACTGTATGACTTTTCTGATACATCTGAACACACAAAGCTTTAAAATTATGGAATGAAGTCCAAGTCACATGCTTGATATAGTTAAATTTTGCTAAAATATGTACTTCTACCACATTTTCTGTGCTGATAGGTTCACTAAGGAAATTCTTAATTTCTTGGTTCAGTATTATTTCAACTGTGGTATATCAAGCTGTCCCTGAAGGATATTCTTCTATGTTTGTCTGACACACAAGAAAAATTTTTCTAGGAAATGCCACTGAATAGTATGGTTGATTGAAGGAGAAAATATATTGCTATTAGGCTGGAATGTAAGGTTTAACAGAAGAGAAAAGCAGAAGACAGCAGGAAGAAGAATCATGATACATTTGTCATTAAAATACTTCAGTATGCCTGGAAGGTCAAGTAGGTTTGAATGTTTTTACAATGGAGTTCATATATGCTTAGTGCAGAAATATTTACCTGATTTCATATTGTTGAATGGTGTGCTTATTGCTATCAATGTGATTTTTCCAGTGTGAACATTTCCTAATCAATTTATGGTCTGTTGGTACTTCATCTTATTTATAAAAGATTATTTTTCCAAGGATTTTTATTGGGATAGGACTTAACTGTTTTTACCATTTAAGGCTGTACAATGTCCCCAGCTGAAAAAATCTTCAAACATTTAGACTGCAGCTTAATAGTTCATTTTGATTCCTCTTTCTGGACAGGAAATTCAAATATGAGACTTCTTAGCTCAGTTGTGTCCTCTTACAATAAACTACTTTCAATTGCTCTAGTTCCCTTGTGCTCAATGGACATAACAATCATGTTCTCATATTTTTGGTGCCTTTAAAAGCAAAACTAGTGCTGAAATTTGCCTTTTTTTTATTGCTTTAGACTATGTTTCCATGCAGAATGGTTTCCTTTTGCAGTACATATAGGTTGTGTCAGTGCCACAACTAAATTCCAAATCTGAACTAGATAAAAAAAATGACATGTAATTATTGCTTTTCTTCTAGTCTCTGGAACTTAGACTCTTGGTTGCTTTATACACATTGCACTGTGGCTTGGATTATGCTGAACTTCAGTGGTATTTTACTAGAAGTGATACATTAGTAGCAATATGTTCTTCCTCCTTCCTGCTAATTTTCTTAGGGTTTTTTCCCTGCTCTTTCTCTAAATTTTGCATTAACCTCAAGTTAGTGAAGTTAGGCACATTTAAAAATAGGTTTAATAAAATTTGTTTCTAAGAATGAACTTAAAAATAACCTAGTTTACTGCTAGGGTCAGTTTGAAAATTTAGGCAAAGGTGCATTAGTTTTAGAAATCACAGTTGACCTCCTAATATCAAAGACCTTTCTGAGATTTTTTTTTTTTTGAAAATGAGACTCAAGACAGCATATATTCTCTAGAATTCCTCATTATTTACTTAATTTTGAACCCTAGGCCTAGATTTTTTGTTTTCCATCAAATTATTTCTGACTTTGAAGAGAGAACACTTAATGCTTTAAAAAACGTCTGAGATATTTTAGTTTCCTGTGGTAAGGAACGTGGAAAATTCAATAGGAGAAACAGTAGCTGTTAGCAAATGTTCAGATTTGATCAGTGTGATTAATAGTAACAGGAGAACTTCTGCTTCTTCATTCTGCCTAACTGGTGAGTCTTGAGGAATGACTAGTCTTGAGGAATGGCCTGACACAATTTGCCTCTACTCTGTTGCAGGAGATCTAGGGGCTTGTGCTATCCTTTGGGCACCAGAACTTTCTACTTGTCAGAGAATGCAAACAGCATTTGTTTCTAATTTATATAGGTTTTATAAAATGCTTGTGTACAAAGGAGTAGAAGACATTTTTTTGCAGTAAGTGCTTTAAAATCTGATCTTTCTGCTCTTGATCTGCAGAACTGGAAGTGACTGCAGTCTTGGAGGATCTCCTCTTTTAATTCCTTTGGTTCAGTACCTATCCAGAAGGTCCCTGCCACTTCCTGCTCAACTGTACAAGTCCAGGCTAGGTTGTCCAAGGTTGTAGGTAGAGCTGATGCCTCACTACGAGCTCTTACTCTGTTGGGCTGGGGGATGTGGGGCAGAGTTTTTGCTACTACTCTACAGAGGTGGTGTTTCTAATATAGAAGTACATCAACACCCTGTTCTTCTCTCTGTTCTGCAGACCTCTCACGTAAAAGTTCATCTATGTGCATGATGATTCTGCCTCCAGGTACCAGATAAGGATTGTGTGCAGTGCACTAGGAAACCAAGGTGTAATGTCTCTTTCCTTGATTTTATAGATTGCCATTTCTTCCTGACTGAGCACTGAATCTCTTTAAGACATAATTTGTGATTGTGTGCTTTTCTAGCAATAATCTTGACAGCATAATCTTAAGAATTTCTTGCGAGGATGAGGAAACCTGATCAATTATATGTTTCTTCAAATAAAGAGGCCTATATTATTATTACTTAAGAGAGTAAAATTCTTCCAGTGCTTTTCCAGTTACAGTGATTTTTGACATGTTTTAGAGCAGTTAGTTTCTTCTGACATCCTTGGTTTGTAACTGTGCTCCTCAATAACGTAATCAAGCTGTGCTCGATTCCTTGGTTCTTGTATAAAATGGTATGGTATATTCCATGTCTTGTTGTATCCTTCCATTGTAATAAATTGCTTTGAAGAATTACTTGTGAGCTGTGAAATAATCCTTTTCAGTGAAAAATCTCTTGTCATAAATAGAACTATGTGCATCTTATCAAAAATACTGATTTAATGATATGTCGGTAATTGGCAGTTGCTGAAGTGTCACTGTTAAAGTTTATTATGCCTTTACATTACAAAAATCACAACTTCCAGTTCTTTATTGCAATTCTTTAATGATCTGCTTTAGTAATCTTTAGGAAAGTGAATGTAAAAATTTAAGATGCTTAAACCAAAAGTTGAGTTAAAGCCAGTGTGCTGCTTTTGCAACTAATCCTATGTCTTAAAAAGACAACTGTCTTCCATTTCTTAAGCCTGTTTTTATTCATTATCTCATTCTGAATTATGCTAAATTGCTTATATTTCTCTGATAGACTCTCATCATTATGGCAATTCTCCCTGGTCCTCAGTGATTTTTTTCTCTCTAGCCAGCAAAAAGGAGTTTCCCAGCCTGGCAAGGTTTATGCTGATCTAGAATAAAAGATAAAATTTTAGTTCCCGTAAGAAGCAGTGAGTCATTTCTTACTGAAGTGTCTGCAGCCACCTTAGAACAAGTATTAAATCTCCCACAGCTAAGCATTAAATCAGCTGAGGAACCAAGCATCCCGGAGCTGTGCTCTGTTCTCTGAACAATAAGTTAAGTGTATTTCTGCTTGGATTTGTGATTGTATTCATCAACATCAGGTGTATTCTTAAGTAACAGTCAGTTCCTTTTTTAAGTGACAAAAATTTTTATGAAACTGTTGCATAGTGATTACCTGAAAAAAACCAAGACACTCATCACACTTTCAATGAAAGCAGTATCATTGGGAAACAGATTGCACAGGAAGGGCTCAGGTGGAGGGTGTCTTTTAAAAGTGTTACTTTCCTAGAGCTGACTGAGGCTGCACCTACTCAAAGGAGACAAATTTAATTCCCCTTAAAAGGCTTTCAGCAGTTCTGAGACTAAAAAAAAAAAAAAAAAATCTGGCATAGTGATACACTCTCATGTATTGAAGTGTTTCATGCCTCTTAATTGATAAAAAGTGGTGGTTGTTTCACCAGGAGAAATTTCTTGGCTTGGGCTGTCAGCGCCACAGAGCAGGCATGCTGACTTACCCGTGAGTCTGCATAGATGTGTGGTAGGCTGTTTTGTGAGCAAAGCCACAATAATGGGTGTTTTTACAAAAAAGTAAAGCTGGTTCTTGCCAACTTTCACCTAAAAAAATGTTAAAATTCATCCATGGCTTTTCAAAGGTAGCGTAATCTGCTTGTCCAGAATTTGTGTACAGAATATTTTTTACCATTTATTTGGTTTTTTTCCCCCTCCTATCTCAAAAACATGAATAGGCATTGGTCAATACTTACTAAAAAAGAAGAAAAAAATCCTGTTTGTGTGGTTGTTGTGTGAGTTTTTGTGGGGTTTTTTAAATTTGGTTTTGTTTAGTTGACACATTTATCTGTAGGATCTGTTCCCTTCCCTATCAGCTGAAAAACCCCATCGCAAACTGAGTTGTGTTTCCCAAAATTTGAGGTACTAGCAGTAGGACATCTCTTGGCATTCTCTTTAAAATGGTTTAAAGGCTGTGTAGCCCTTGATTTATGCATGCTCAGGAATAATAAATTTCAGTTCTGATTTTGCAGTTCTAAGTGAATAAAATAGCCAATAGTTCTGATTTTGCAGTTCTAAGTGAATAAAATAGCCAATAGCCAATAGCCAATCAACAGGGTGGCAGCTGAGAAGCTCCATTTAGGCAGACATGCCATATGTAGGCAGAAAAAATATCCAAACTTGCAACTGGAGACAGGAAAAATGTGAAATGCCTCTGTTGGAGCATGAGATGTTTTCAATGGCTGTAGTTTCTCAAACCTAGCTCATTAAGAGTTTGATTGAGGCTAAACCTGTTCTGCATTCCAAGAGGCTCTCATTGATTAAAATTTGAAGAATTTTTAATGATACTTGAGATTCATATGCCTTCCTCTAATTGTATATTTTGGATTAATGTTTTTGTGTGGGTTGGTCTGTTTCCTCCCATGGTAGTAATGTGCTGTGCTAGCCAAGTAAAACTGTTATGCTGTATAAGGGGGTGGGAAGAGAGGTTCCTGTGTATATTCCCTAGGGTCTTTTGGTCAAAACAGGTATTCTCTTGAAGTTTCTCATTTTCAGTAAATATAGTGTACTGGAAAAGTAAGAGGAGGAATTATTTCAACCACATAAGGTTGAAATAATTCACAGGGAACCTAATGCATAAGAGATATTTGTAGCCTGCATTTACCTAGTGTTTCAAATTCAACGCTGGAGACTGGTAAGGCCATGAACTGGTAATAGTCTATTGGATCTCCCATTTGTGACTGCACTAATATTGGTATAATTCTTATTCCATTTTCTGGTGTTGAAAAGCAGTATTGTCTTTAGTGTTCCAAGCAGAAGAATGCTTTGGCCGGAAGACTTGCACAGTCTGCAAAATCAGGCTATCCTTGTTCTGTCCACCTCCTTCTATCATCTAAATCTTCCGATTACTTCTTGTTGGATTGTGTATATGGCTTATGCTATTTAGATGTTAAGTGCATACACTGTTTCTATTTTAGTAACTTGTGTTGCATCAGTTTCTACTCATGCCTTTTTTCCTCAACCCTTGATAATTTCAGGGCAATCAAACATTTGTTGGTTTGTTCACTTCTCAATTTGGTAGGCATGAGCAGAGAGCAGCAGGGATTCCTGGGCAGGTTTAAAAGTCACAGTTGAAATTGTACTTTGCCTCTTAATGTACTGTCATGATTGTGTTTAATTTTGCTTTATGGTATTTTGCAAATTGATTCTAAAGCTCTCATGTTTGTGGCTTCCCCCTGCCCCACAAATGTCAATGGGTCCTTTTCTTCTCCCTGTTTATTCTTTTTGTTTGCTTGTTTGTTTGTGTGTGTTTGGTTTGTTGTTGGGTGGGGGTTTTGGTTGGTTGGTTTAGTTTGGGGTTTTTTGCAGTTTTTTTTACTTTGACTGATACTTACAATCTTGTTGTACTTACTCTTCTAGATCAGCTATGAAGTTGTTCAGTAAGACCAGACTTTATAGAAAACAGTCTGGACTACTGTCCTCAGAGATTTCTCCTCTTTTCTTTCAGATTTGATGTCAAGTGTTAGTTTTGAAATCTTTCATAAGAAGGATCAAGATGTGTCTTGGGGCTTAATCTCCGAGGAAACTTTGCCTCAAGTAAACATTAGTTATTTCCTGTTCTTCCCTCAAAACACTTAGAGTTTCTCTAAGTTTCTTAGCTTTTTGATAGTCAAGAGAAACACACAGTCCAGGAATTTTTTTTTTTTTTAATGATTATGATGCCAAACTACTCTGAAAGCTTTGGATTAAACTGGTTGGGAAAAATGTACTGGAGTTTGCCTGCTTCTCTAATGTTACTCATACAATGGATGGAAGAATTCAGATCTTGTTACTTTTTTCAGGGGTTTATTCACTGGTATCACCTGAATCCCCCTTGAGATCTTCTGGCTGTTAGTGCATGAGGACACACTTCTCTTGTTTGTGCTTGGCTGTTCCCATGCTTTTTTCAACTATGTTTCAAATTAATTTATTTTAACTTAACTGGGTTTTTTTGAGACAATTTTATTATATAGATCCTTTTGCAAAATTCAGAAGTTTCATTTCACAGGGCATGATGTGTCTTAATCTGTTAGTGTACTTTGAATTTGCCTGCAAATTTTAAGAGTAGGACAGCAGCTGTAAATTTTCTTGTTCTTTCCTTTTTAAATTCATGGAATACAATGCAAGTCTTCATTTACCTCCATTTAGTGTACAGCCAGATTCCTCTTTGCACCAGATATATTTCTCTAATTTTTTTCCTTTGACCCATTCTGGCATGGGGCTTAAAGATGTCACTCTACTGTTTAAATAAATCCTCTTTTTGATATTTTTACAAAGTCATCCTATGTGTGTCATGTATGTTGAATACGAATGTGTAAGGTCTTATGTACTTGTGAATAGTTTTTGAGGAGGAAAAAGAAACGAAGCATGCTGTTTCATGGAGGTGGTGTGTAGTTGAGTAGAGAGCTCAGAAAAAAATCAAAGAACACCAAGTGGTCTATATGCTTCTTTCTGCTTTTGTGATCCCACGTGAACAGAACAGGATTATTCATTCTATGCTGAAAAAAAAAATTGTTTGGTAACCCACCTTGTAGCACACCTAAATTATGGAAAAGCTTTTTATGTTTTGTCTCAGAAACTCTACAGGGATGGCTTTTAGCAAGCCTGAAAGCTCAAAGGTGTTTTAGTTGTTTTATTTGTGTGGTTTTTTTTGATGGGGGCGTATTAAGAACAAAATGTATACATCTTTTATCCTTACCAGAAGTTAGAAGTAATGGGAAAGTGTCACATCCTTACTTTTGCACATTTGGGTGGTGCTGCTACTGCCTTTTTTGCTGGTATTTTTGATGATTCCTCAGGCTTTTTTTAGTGTGGTTGTGTGTCCTTAAGTTGTGAAACAAACTGTTTGCAAAGGCTTTCATTCATCTTTTTTTGTTGCCTTTGTCTCTTGCTGTTAAATGTGAATGAATGAGTGGATTGAATGAGTTACTCTTGTGCAATAAAACAAGTGGAAAGCAAACTGTCAGAGAGGAAATAACTTGAGCAATAATTCTACACTTGATGGGAACTTAGAAGTGTCCAAAAGCCCCCTTGGAGCTTGATTTGACACTGCAGTGAAGTGAGTGGTTTTCTTCTGTTCAGGGTACCACCTGTGCATGTGCTTATAACTGTTTGCTGACTCAGCTTTGGTTTATCATAGCTGTCTGCCATTTAATTTTATGTAGGCTTTTAAATCATACTACTTCACTGAATATCTGAGTACATCTGAGAAACCGATATTTATTACTTCATTCTTTCTTATAGTGTGAATGTAAGGGAGAATCATAATTTGGTTTTGATTTTATAGGGAGTGGGCCGGAGATTAAGGTCAGAGAGGCTCATTTTCCATTTTGGATGTGAGGTTTGTAGTTTATTTTGGCTGATGGTAGGGAAAGGACTCCTGTTGCCTTACAGATTCTTCCAGGGAAGTTATGCCTTTGGCTGCATTTATTGAATTTTTATGATTCCTGAACTTTGGGTCAAACCTTCATCTAAGAGCAGTTCATCTGATATCAGATAAAACAAATTATCTCCTGCAATTTGACCCACTGTAATTGTATTATCATGACCATGAAGTCCTCTGAATGGCAGTGTCATATCTGGCCTGTCAAAAGCCATCCAGTTCTTTCTTCTTAACTGTATTTCCTCTAACCCTTCTTGGTTGGTAGCAGAGTTATCAAATATGTTCAAACATGAATACCTCTCTGTCATTTTTCTGGTTTTAGTGCTTGAGCCTGTGTCTTGTGTCTTGTTCATCTGGGACTACAAGCGATGTTGAAAGTTTTTTAAGGCTATTACTTCTTTTGAGGTTCCAAAATATGGCTACTCTGAAGTACCAAGAAACTTTTGATAGGGGATGGCAAACAATTACAGCCAATGAATACAAATGTATTTCTTCATGGTCAGAAGGCAGAATTTGAGATTCCTGCTGTAGGCTATATGTTGTTGCTTCATCCCTGTAATAGAGGAAGATCTATGTGAGCCACTTGAAATTCAACAAGGTCAGGTGCAAGGCTCTGCACCTGAGGCAAAAAAGTCCCAAGCACTCAGGCTGGGCAGAGAATAGGTTGTGAGCAGAGAATAGATTGTGAGTAGCTCTGCTGAGAAGAACTTAGGGGTGCTGATGCGTGAGAGGTTGGACATGACCCCGCCATGGGCACTCACAGCCCAGAGAGCCAAACGTGTCCTGGGCTGCATCCAATGCGTTGCGGCCAGCAGGGCGGGGAAAGGGGATTGTGCCCTTCTGCTCTGCTCTGGTGATACCCCACTCACTGCATCCAGCCCTGGGGTCCCCAGCACAGGAAGGAAATGGAGCTTTTCAAGTGGGTCCAGAGGAGGCCCGAGCATCTCTTCTATGAAGACAGGCTGAGAGAGCTGGGCTCACTCAGCCCGGAGAAGAAAGTGCTTGAAGAGATCTTATAGCACCTTCCAGCACCTGAAATGAGCAGCCAACAAAGCTGGTAAGGGACTTTTGACAGGGGCATGTATTGGGTAGGACAAAGGGGAATGATCTTAAACTAAAATAGGGTAGATTTATGCAAGGTGTTAGGAAGAAATTCTTTACTGTGAGGTTAGTGAGACCATGAAGCAGATTGTCTAGAGTGTTGTGGTGATTCATCCTAGGAAGTGCTGGGTGCGGCTTTGAGCAACCTTGTCTGGTGAAAGGTGTCTTGGCTCCTGGCAGGGCAGCAGGACCTAGATGAACTTTATGGTCCCTTCCAACCCAACCAATTCTACGATTCTGTGATTTCTATGAGGTAGGATATTACCAGGACTGTTTGCTCTTTAAAACTGCCTCACTTCCTTGAGAAGTTGTTTTCTTCTGTCCTTTTTTATATCATCCTGTCTTTAATGCCTATACTTTGCACAGGCTGATATAAAGTTGAAGAGGAGTAGATGCATGTGGAGAAGGAGTGCTTTTGGTTCGATCTGTGGGCTGGCCACTCACTCCTTAGCCAGGTTAAACTAGAGGATTGCTTTATCCTGTGCAAGGAGTGGTGTAGCAGGTTAGGAGATCTTGAGCCTTCCATTGGAATTCGGATCATTATTGGGGTGGAGGATCTTGAGTATGGTGGTCACTGCTTAATGAGGTTATGGACTGTCAGAGAAGGTGTCTAGTCATGATGCTGGGATTTTTACCCGTGCTGAACATGACTCAGGCTGGCAGTGGCTACATGCATCTACATTCATCTCTTTCAGTGGCTAAAAAATCAACAGCAGTCTTAGATTTTGTCCTTATTACTGAAGTCATGTAGATGAAGATGAATCCTGTTTGGTTTTGGATTTTTTTAGAGATATAACTACCTGTACAACAGTATGGAAACTGAGGAGCCTGCAACTTTAGCTCACACTGTAAAATGCATGGAATTTTGTTGTACTGATTTAAAGTTAAGGTATTCATACAGTTAAAATTTAGTTTATATATCCTTCACTGCCCCCCCACCCAACCCTTCACAATGTATAATTTCATTCTGGTGCCTTGTGTGTTTTATTAGTTGCATTCAATTATTCCACTGCTGTTCTCAGTTGTTTACTATCATTAACATTATGACTGTCTGTCTTGTGTTATTGTGCCCCCCCTTCACATTTTCTCTTCAAAGTTTGAGGTTTCTTAGGCTTGCTTGATCTCAGACAACATCAGAGCTACAAAATCTACTGTGTGCAAATTTTACTTTTTTTAATAAATTCCTTGAATTTTATCAACAGCTTCAGGTGATTAACTAGTCCTCTGGATGTGTGTGCAAGTACTAGAAGTCTGTTTGTTCAAAGATACCATAAATTAAAATTAAATTGTAAAAGGAGACCATATGCACAAGTAAAACCAAGAGAGGGGGAAGGGACCAGAGTAAGGGTTGAGCTTTCAACCTTAATTCTGTATTTCAAGAGTTCTGAATGCTTGGTTTGTTAGCATTAGTGCTGCACTAACTTAAAGTATTTTTCCATGAGTGTGTGTGTTTAACCAACTAAGCATGAAATCCATTGCTTCTGTTTGTCCCTATTAAATAGTGGCAACAAAAGAAACAGACAAGAGATGGGTCCAGAACAAAGCAGAAATAATGGAGTATTTCACCCCAAAAAGGAGAGTGAAACGAGAAGTACAATGAGTAGGCAAGGACAGACTCAACAGCTGGAGGCAGTGTAATGTGTTGAAGAGAGTACTAATTCAGGGACATTTGCTGCCCAGATCTTCAATCTGTGATCTCTGAGCGGCACATACATCAGAAGTGTTTGGTCATCCCTGCTATAAACACAATATGCTTTTCCCAGAAGAAATCTCCATAGGGCTTTAAAGGGACACTATCTAGGACTGTCAGCATAAATACTGATCTGCCTAAATCTCAGAATCATCTTGTTGGGTTGGAAATCTGTGAGTAGGAGTAGGACTGGTTAGTTTCTTCCCTTAACTGTTAAAAAATTATTATTACATGCACATGCAGCATTCCTGCACACTGACAAGTAAAATGAAATGAAAATTCAGTGCTGCTGAATATTGCAAAGATTTCTGCAGACTGCAGCACCTATTACTCCCAGTTTCCTGGATTAATCCATCCTTTTTTCAAAAACTGAATAAATTCATAAATTTTTTAAAAGTACCTTACTGTTTTATTTTCTGTACTTAAAAATGTTTGTTCATTAAAAAATGAATTCCTGACTTTCCCTGCCTGCCTCTCTTTTCATGCCTATATCCCTCATCCAGTGGATATAGCTTTAAGTGTGATATTCTCAAAAATTATGAAAGCTTACAATTTGACATGTCGTTTCCTTTATACTAAGTAATGTCTTACCCTGATAAGATGAGAAGTCTCAAAAAAATGTTCCGTTTTTGTTGCTAGCAGCGGGGTCTGAGTACATGACTGTATCCTAAACAACCTTTCTGTGACTGTGCCAACTAGCTCTGCTTGACCCTGTATTTGCAGTAGTCCAATGTTTCTTTTCTGTCTGCTCCACAGCTTCCTCTAAGAGGCACTGTTTGGGTTTAGAGTTTGTTTTGCAATACCTAAAAGGCATTATTTTATTGCCCATTGAGCAAATCAAGTTTGGGAATCAATGGACGAAACTTCCAGGTCTATATCTGGCAAGTTAATTTGAGCTTCTTTTATGCCTTTGGGTTGGCTAAATGTAGTGGAAAGTATGCTGGTTTGGGAAAGAACTGACCACTAGTTGTGAATTAAGCAACTCTCTCAATGTTTTTGATGTATTTGTGTTTTGGAATTCTGGAATGACTTCTTTAATTACTGGTACACTTTTCTTGCAGTTTTGTGGTTTTCAGAGTGCATTGTAATATGTGATGACATCTTAAATAATGTGTAGCTCTAGTCCATGGTTATAAAATATTTCAGGATGCATTTCCTGTCTATAATGAAATACAGAATATAAAATGCAATTTTATTTGCATGGTCTGTGACTTCTGAATTTTCTACACCTCACAGATGCTGTGTAGCTACTAGATGCAGCTGCCACAGTTGTGACAATAAAGGTTTAGTCTCTATAATGGATACTTAAGTGGCCCTAACTTTGTTAAAGAGCAGGTAACTTTAGGCTGCTGAGAGAACGGGAAGAGAGTGATCAGACTGAATAGTGATATTTCCAAAGGGAAAGATGTTCATCTGAGCTTGAGTAAGGGGGGTTGCAAAACAAGTTTATAAAGTCTAAATCTATTTTTACAAGCATCCTCTACAATGTACTTTAGAATTTCTCATATCAGCTGCTGCTAAGGGTTATACACAATAGCTTAAGTTTCAGCAGCTTTTTGAAGCTAGAATATTAAAAAACTGTTTTCATTACAACTAAACCAAGTTACTGAAGGAAATTAGCCTTGCAGAAGGATAAAGTCGTGAATATAGCAAAGATAAGGGTATCATACCAAATAAAATACAAGAGTGGTCTGGGGGGAGCCATGTTCCTGTCTTCTAGGGCTCTGTCTGAAATTTTCATGCCTAACTGTGCTTACTAGTGAGGGATAAGTGAGATGAGCCTACATATGCTACTTTGGAGATGCAATCTGACCTGGATTTTTGATCATGTGTTTCATCCACAGCATATAAAGATTTTTCAGTCTAAGCTGGACTTAGACTGAAAAATCTTAGTAGATTTCTTAGTAGAGAGATCCTGAATTTCACAAACCTGTCTGTCACCCTCAGAGCCTCCATATATGTTTTACAAAGAGCAGAAATTATCTTTCACAGAACTATATGTTATTGGATGTTGTCAGGGCTCAAGTGTCATGTTTGATTGCGTAAGAACCAACAGAGTGGCTGGACCAAGAAGCACAGAATTCCATCAGCTAGTCTATTCCTTGATGTTTTTCAATGTTACAAAGATGCCATGATGACAGGAACAAATGGAATCCTTTTAAAGACTGGCTAAGGGGGTCTGACACAGCCTCAGGAGCTCTGGCAAGCTCTGAAGGATTTTATGTGGCCTTCAGCTTGATATCCATTACATGGAAACTTTCTTTAAAGGAGTTTATCTTTTTCAATGAACTCAGTTGGCCTTTCTCACTTAAGTAACACAGTAGAATGTTTGCTGTGGCTTTGTAGAACCTGTGAGATGAGTATAAACTAGTAAATGGATAGAACATCAGTAAATAAAGCTAGTAGGCAAGTTAATTCCTTTGAGGTATGGACACATACAAGAGCAAACCTTCTTAAAGAAAATAATTTTTGAATCAAATCTTCATAGAGGCAAAGCTATTATTTTTAAAATCTGCTGCTTTTATTCAGCTTAAATATTATTGTACATATTCTTACTTTTTCTAAAGTGTTGCCTTTCACTCTTTTAAAAGATGCTGAAGTGGTTTTGCAGCTTTCACAGAATTTATCTTTTGCTTCTTCAAAGCAATGAAAACTGTTTTAGCAGCATGTGTAATAGCTTACCATCTATACTGAAAGAATACAATTAAAGTTCTGTGTTGAGTGAGCTGTCCTTTTATAATCACATTCTCTCAGGACAACTTGCTCACAGGGTCAGACCTCACTGTTTGCATTAGAGCCTTATTGACATCAGTTCAGTTTCTCTGCTCCTCCGGTAGCCCTCTGTGAGAAAACCTGGGCAGTTCTCAAGACAATCTAGGTTAAGGTTATAAAGACTGGATTTCTTTTCCCATAGTTGGTGCAGTGCAGACTTGTGGTTAAGATGGAAATAAAGAGCTGGGGCTATGTAAAAACAGAATGTGTGACAAAGGGCTGATTGCACAGACATGCTTTCCCTTCCCTTCCCTGTTAAAGCAGATGTCTTCCTTTGATATAAAGGTGGCAGATACTAGGGAAGAAGTTATTTATGTCTATGTATATTGGGGTGGCGGAAGTCTGCCTTGGAAATTACCGGGTAATTATGCTCCGTACATAAAATATAAATTTCCTAGCTTTCCTGGAACTGTATGCTTTTAGATTTTTACATTAAAAGTTTCTAAATTGCATATAAACAAAGAACTGAAGAACTTAATGAAGGCCTAAGGAGCCCTTTGGAAAACTTGGCCTACTTTGGGAAAACTGTTTAAGAGAAGCAAGCAGAAATCTGAAGTAGGCTTTGTGTAAGAGATTTTTATTTGTTTACATTGTGATTAATTTATACTTCTCCAGGGAAAGTGAGCTATCTATCTGGTTTTTACTAGATCAATGTCCAGAAAGATTTATTTGTTTATTTATTTATTTATTTACAAGCTGTTGTTCTGAGCTGAAATGCATGACAAAGCAAGCCCGGAAAGGATATTAGTGGAGCAAAGGTCTCTGATTCTTTTCTGTGATGACAGGTAGAGCCTAGTCAGTAACTGCTCAGGATTGGCTCTGATATTCACACCAGGTATTGCATGAAATTAGCACAGGAAGGAAACTCATGCATAATCAGCTGTAGAGCAATATAGGACACAAGCCCATCTCGTGGTGGGCAGTTTGTGCTATTTGGGAAATGGACACATAGCTTTTTGATGTTTAGGTGAAAAGTTAACATGTATGCTTGTTTTTTTATAAAGTTTGAGATTTTGAGATTTTAGTTGAGGTGGTCTTAGTCTATTAATTGTTGACTTTGTCAAATAATAAGTTGGAATAATACTTTTCTTCTCTCCAATGAACTCAAGTTTATAAACTTCCTTCTTAGAAGGTTAAAGAAATAAACATTTGCCAATAAAGAAAACTAAACTCTTCCTTTTGTATTTGTTTTGCCTTATCCTGGCAGTGTTTTAGAGCACTTTGCTGCAAGGGACCGCCACCACCACGACCTGAGTATGACTTGGTTTGCATAGGCCTCTCTGGTTCTGGGAAGACAAGTCTTCTGTCTCAGCTCTGCAGTGAAAGCCCGGAGAACATTGTGTCTACCACAGGTAGGATGCTCCCTTTATTCCATGGTGTGCTGGAATTTTGCCCAAAGATGACTACTGAAACACATAGCAAAGGCAGTAGAGAACTTCAGCCTGCTTATCTTGCTGTTGAAAGTACCTAATGGATCACTTTGCAGCTACCACTGCTGCAATACTTTCTTTCAGTATTTCAGTATGTTCATATATTGGGGAATATCCATGAGAACATACAATTTGGAGTATGTTAAAAGTCGAAAATGTGTGCTCTAATGAAGCAGAACCATAACATACAGTAGTACTGTACTGTAGACACACATTGAAATGTTTCTTTCTTCTCATTTTACTTTTGATTTTTACAGTCTCACTGTATATTGGAGAGAAAGGAAGAGAATATGCTGTAAAATAGGATAGGACAGTGATGCTATGAGACTATATTTGGGATTTATTTCTGTACGTATTTGGTCCATGCTGCCTTGTGGTATATGCTAGTGACCAAAAAAAAAAAAAAAGGAAATATGATGGAAATATGATTTTTTGGTGATAATCACAGCTTTTTACATGAGCAACAGGCTTGTTTATGTTGTAAGGGCAGATTGTGATCAAAGAATTAATTTACAGAAAGTTTCAGTGTAGTGAGGATATACATAAAAACAGACAGTACAACCACAGATAGGAGATATCTTAAGTGAAAACAATTTGAATAGGCATCTTGATAATGATGAACCAAAATGCCTAATACTGAAAAGCATGTTTTGATTGAAAAAAAACCCAAAACAACAAAGAAAAAACAAACCAAGAACAAAACAGCACCAGAAAAACCAGAAACAGACATGTGAAGTAAGAAGAGGGAATACCTGGCTGGAAAGTTCAGAAAGAGGGCAGATTAGGTCATGGAGGTTGAAGAAATAAGGTTCAGTGGCTGCAGCAATTATTAAGGTTGGTTTGCTGATGGAAGTGATAGTAAGTGTTGGGCAAGTACCTTGTTTACAGTAACGTGGCTTCGTTCTGTAGCTGTGGTTCATGGGCTTGAATTTCATGATTGTACCTTAGCAACCCTGTTTTTCAGTGTATGTTTTCTTAATTTACAAGAACATAAGATTATTCATACAAATGTAAGTAAAGTGTCAAACAGGTACAAGAAAATAGTGTTTTTATTGACATGAACAGCTTCTGTGTTGTGGTGTTACTGGCAATGTTAGAGATCCAGCAGCTGTGAGAAGGTGACTAACTCAAAAAATTAGAAGGAAATTGTAGAGTAATGAGCCTTTTAATTTTTTTTATCCTTCTCTTGAGCTTTATCTCCAGGATTAAAACAGATTATACTTAATTAGTTTAGAACCTGAAATAAATAGTAACAGCATGTAGATAGAAGTATAAAGCTATCAGAGAAAGTAATGAAAATACTGCTAATTAAAAATTAAATTGATTTTGTTTTTCTAGAGAGATGCAATAAAATACCACTATATGATTAAGTAACTTGAGGAATGAAAACCAACTCTGGAGAATACTAGGCAGGCAAACCAAAATGATGCACATCTAGAGTATTCTGCTTATAATAAATCTTCTTAAATGTGCCACATCAGACAATATTGTGGAGAATCCAGGAATACAATGTGACAGCTTCTCTACTCACGCTTTAAGCTATAATGTCTATTTTTGCTTTTTTCATCAATGCCACTCAGGTCCATTACATTTTTCCCCTTTTTCTAGGAAGAGTTTAGGATTTCTCTAAAGATAAGATCCCCAAAATATTTCATAGTTATACCCTTCAAATTTTCTTGTACTTTCCTCTGTTGTATCTAGCACTGATTATAGTAGGAGTGTTGTAACATCTTATTGGTCTAACCAGGGAGAAAAAACATCTTGTTTCTCTTAAATGATAGCTAATAAATGTGAAGCGAAACACATTTTCTCAAAACCTCTTCACTCATTTCACAGGTATGTAATCATGTTGAAATGACTTGTGCTAGATGGAAATAAATCTAATGTCTGTCTGGATATTTTTTGCTGAAGGAGCACACATAATTTTTCCTTTATAAAGTATTATGTACGCTTATATGTATGTATGCAATGAACCTGCAAAATTTAGTGTATAAAACACTGGTAAGGCTGGAGTTTTTCAAATTCCCTTTCTTTTGTCTGTCTGAATTTTCAATTAAGGGTAAAGGTCACATTTTGGTGGTTTTTTTTTTTTTTTTGTTTGGTTGGATTTTTTATTTTTATTTCAGTTTTAAGCAAAAATTAGGCTAATAGAGGACTCATAGATATTTCCAGTGTGCTTATGACCATTTTAATACATCCAGCTAAGGTCTGTAGAAGGATCTTCCAGTTAATAATGTTTATAGAAAGGGTTAATAATCCAGTTGCAACCAAAACTTATGATGTTTAATTGGAAGAATAAAATGATTTTTATTGCACATTGTTTTCAAGGTCTCCTAAAATTTGCAGAATGATCACATCATTTTAATGGTAGTCTGGATTGTCTACTTTAGCTCTAGATGCAGTAAAAGATGATCTTATAGAAGTATATTCTGGTAGAAGGCCTGGATGGAAATTTTGTGCTAAATTTTGTGTGCCAGGTTCTTAAAATTTAAAATTGCATTGCTTATCCTGATTTATTCTTGTTCCACTCTATGGCACTTCTCCACCTCTTTCCCCTTTCTCACCCCCTTTTAACTGACTTTTTAAACCCATTGAAACAAAATTTCTTAGGCAAAATCCTGGTTCTTGATGGAAAAAGTTGTTTTTTCTGAATATATGCAATTGTTTGCAAATGGCCCCTTTAACAAATAGCTTACTAATGTTCTGTATTTCTCTTCTTAGGTTTTAGTATAAAAGCCGTGCCATTCCAGAATGCAATTTTGAACGTGAAAGAACTTGGAGGTATGGCATTTATTCCTTTGTTTATAAAACATGCATGTCTAAATCTCATCATAACTGTCAGTTTTTTTAAATTGTTAGTTATTTTAAATTTTAAAATGATGGATCAGTACAGCTGTAGGTAAAAATGTCAGCAGATGAAGTTGAGAAAAGCTGTACAAATCCTGACCTCAAAGAAGAAAGGGTAAAAAGCAGGAGGAGTGGAGGCATGTGGTGTATCTCTTTAATGTAATTTCTTGGATTGCAGTGGTTAAGTTACACAGAAATACAAACTGGACTGTAATTTTAGTATGGCCCATGTGGCAGCTCAAGGAAGTGTATGTTCCTTGTGTTTATTGTATGTATAAACTTTCACTTATGAAAACTGGGTCAGGTAACTATGTGAACATTTGTCAAAACCAATATATTTACTGCACCACTGAAAGTGTTGCAAAGGCAGCCAACTTATAATGAGTTATATTCTTTGAGAACTGTTCTCTTGTTAGATTTATTGGATTTTGGAGCAATGGTTGTTTCATGGTTGTAGGATTTTTTTAAACTTTTCTATATACAGGCAACTCCCAATTCTGACTCTGAGTCTCAAGTGAGGTTGTTTGTTAGAAGCAAGAAAACAGTCTCCTGTGGAGAGTTCTCATGGAGTCTAATGTTCTTCTAATTTAAAACCCACTTAGGTCTTCTTCATATTCTAGAATTTCTGTATGTCTTCTTTATTATTTGTGTAAATATAGTAGACTTATTATTGAGGATATTTATTAGATTTTTCAGCGAGATTGTAACCTCTCTTGAGTTATCTGGGGT
The DNA here is from genome assembly GCF_022539315.1 of Serinus canaria. Lineage (NCBI taxonomy): Eukaryota > Metazoa > Chordata > Aves > Passeriformes > Fringillidae > Serinus > Serinus canaria. The sequence goes on from NC_066343.1 coordinate 59,154,438, forward strand.
AGGATTTGACTTGGTTCTTGAGGAAAGTTTCAGGAGATCTAGTTGCATAGCACTTGTCTTACCTGAACTTGTTCCATGAAGGCTTTGAGATAAGCGCACGTGGAAGGCATAGCATTTCCTCTTTAATGCCACTGGTCCGTGGATTTAAACATAGATGTTCCTGTTTGAGCATGTATTCTATGAAAAAAAAAAAAAAACAAAAATACAAAACCTTAAATCTTTCATAAAGGGACCACTTCTCAGGGATAGTGTAGATACACTATGTAGTGAGTGTTTTATGTTGCTATGTGCATTATGCACACTTAGTCATAATGTCACTTTTTTTGATTTTTTTAAAAAATAGGGTGAATCATTTGTAGTCTAGTTTTTATGTTCTGCTACCTAAGGTATATGAAATATGTATTTCTTGTAGGTAAATACAATTTTTTAATCAATAATTGAATCTGTGATTCAATAGCAGATAGCAGATCCTTGTTAAAGTCTATTAACAGGGAGAGATAATCTGATTTTCTGATCATATGGGTCTGTGTGTTTGAGAAATCTTATCTTAGTGGAGAGTTTTGGCTCGTGATGAGGAGTAATCCAGAATACTTGAATTGTTGTTTTCATCCATTTATCTCTTCTCAAAGACAGAAGGATTGTCAGAATTTTTTACTGCACCTTTTACTTCCTTTTTCCTTTGACCTATGGGTGTTTTCAAGTCTGTATTTAAAAATTATGTAATCTGATTTCTGCAATGTAATGTAATCTGATAATCTGTAATGTAATCTGATAGTATGTAACATATGAAATATTACAGAAAAATACTAGCTCCATTACCTTTTCATTATCTGGTAAGAGAGCAAAAGCAAACTTCCAAAAGTTTGTTTCGTTCCAGAAGTTGGTGGTTACTAGTAGTGTTCCCCAGGACTCATTATGTCCCCAGTTTTGTTTAATATCTTAATTGATGGTCTAGAAAAGGGGATCAAGTACATTCTTGGTTTGGAGATGACACCCAGTTGGGTTGATCTGCTGGAGGGCAGGAAGGCTCTCCAGAGGGATCTGGACAGGCTGGATCCATGGGCTGAGGCCAACGGAGTGAGGTTCAACAATGCCCAGTGCCAGGTCCTGCCCTTGGGTCACAACAGCCCCAGGCTGAGACGGAGTGGCCCAGGGGAAAGGAGCTGGGGGTGCTGGTGACAGCAGCTGAACATGAGCCAGGGTGTGCCCAGGTGGCCAAGAAGGCCAATGGCATCCTGGCCTGGATCAGCCATGGTGTGGCCAGCAGGGCCAGGGCAAGGATTGTCCCCAGTACTGGGCACTGGTGGGGGCACACCTGGAGTGCTGTGTCCAGCTCTGGGCCCTCCCTGCAAGAAAGGCACTGAGGAGCTGGAGAGAGTCCAGAGAAGGGCAATGGAGCTGGGGCAGGGTCTGGAGCACCAGTCCTGTGAGGAGCAGCTGAGGAAACTCCTCAGCTGGAGTATTTAGTCTGGAGAAAAGGAAGGTCAGAGGTGATTTTTTCACTCTCTACAACTGCCTGAAAGGAGATTGTGGCCAGGTAGGGGTCGCTCTCTTCTTCCTGTCAGCCAGCGACAGAATGAGAGGAAATGGCCTCAAGCTGCACCAGCGGAGCTTCAGACTGGACATCAGGAAGAATTCCTTAATGAAAACAGTTGTTAAACATTGGAATGTCCGCCGAGGGAGTCACCATCCCTGGAGGTGTTCAAGAAACAACTGGACATGGCTCTTAGTGCCGTGATATAGTTTACAAGGTGGTGATAGGTCAAAGGTTGTACTCCGTGATCTTAGAGGTCTTTTCCAACTTAAATCATTCTGTGATTCTGTAGTCAGCATTTAACCTTTTAGCTGAGAAATGTGTTCCTGTTTGATGAGGGTAAAACCTGAGCTTTCTGGAGTAGGCATGGTTTCTCTCTTGCTCCTATATGAAAATAAACCAAAACATTTTTCATTTGTCACCCTAAGACATCACTGTTAAATTTTGGTTCAGAGTTTCTGCTTCTGATGCTGAAGAGAAACCCATGTTTTGCCTGATTGCTGGGGATTTTTTTCTCTTATTCCTGGATTTTTGCCTTTGTTATGCTATTGTTATATAATTTTTCTTTGCTGTAGTCTGGAGGTCTTGTCCAAACATTTGATCTTGGAAACCTGGAGGAAGGCATCTTTCCTTAACAACCCCTACCTGTTGTTACATGCTATTTACAAAGTGACATTATATATACTTTTATTTTTTGTTGCTTTGTCTTTTTAGGTTTAGATAACAGAAATCTTCATATGTCACCATGCAGTAACATATTAACAGCCAGTATTTAAAACACAGCAGAAGTTATACTGCTTAAGGTTCTTCTATTCAGCAGCCAAACCTTTATATGAAACAGATGCTGACTGTGTAGTACCCTTTCTGTTTTGTTGAAGCAGTATTCTTCCTTGAGGTTAAAGATGGTGCTAGTTTTTACTGTGCTGGTTGTCTCCAAAGCTGATAATGAAGACGGGTTTTATTTCTACAGGGATTGTAAATTTTCAGGCAAAATGTACAGAACATAGTCCCCTTCCTTTAATCTATTCAAGGACTGATTGTCTCTTCCTCCTTTAAGATTTAGGGACAGGGAACAAAGTTTTGTTGTGCTCTCTTTGCAGTCTTTTTTTGTTTTTCTTTGAAGCACATGATTCTAGAATATTAAAAATTCAACACAATTTCTGGTTTTCTTTCTTAAGATGGGAATTTGCAGTCCTAACAGAAAATTAAGGGTTTATCCAATTTGATAAATGGTAGATGTTTTGTTTAAAAACCTAGAATTTGATCCTGAAAAAGTAAGAATATATAGAGAGCTTTATAATATAACATTAGGCTTTCTTGAATTACTTGAAAAGATGGTCGTGCTTTATTTGCTGACCAAGGTGAACTGCCTGTTCTCTAAGTTGCTGTTTTGCTATACCAATAATCCCTTCCTTGACCCCAAGGAGCTAAAAAATTACCATTTTTCCCCCCAAAAATTTTGGTCTAAAAGATAATGTTTATAATTTAAATTATTGTGGACATGTGCCATGCCCTAGTCCACATTCTTTCAGAATGTTCTATTGCCAGAACAATTGGAAATATCCGTCTTTATTATGTGACTCAGCTGAGTATTGGTATGGAAAGAAACTACAGTTGTGATGATTTCCTCTTACAGTGCAGTAATTTGTTGTGGCAACTAAGGGTGACATTGTGTGTGATGAACATAGAGAGGAGTGGGAGAAGACTGTAAAAATAAGGCAGATTATAATGTTTGTTGTTCAGGAGACTCTAACAGTGTTTTGCTGAAAATTTAAGATGCTGAATGCTGAGGTTGGTCCTCAAGATAGATAATGGAGGTGTAAAGGCAGTAGGAAGCTTTTTCTTTGGTTCTAACAAATTCTAACCTGAAGACACAGTGTCTGAAAGCACCATTTATTCCCTATTTTTTTAAGTAGTTTGCACTTGTAATGCTTTCAAAACAGAATATAAAGTTGTGGCTTAGATATTTGTTCCAGTTTATATCAAGATTTAAAGTCTGTCCTGGTAGTCCACTAATAATTTCCAGTCATCTTTTTAGAATAAGTTATTTAATAATTTAGTTTTGTATCTTGTAAATGGAGGCTTCGAAACTACAAGTGAGATGCCAAATAATGAGCCATGTCAAATTTAAAAGAATGATTCTGGTTGTGAGCAGCTCTTCTTACAAAGTTTAAAAATGCTAACAACATGCTATAGGATTTAATAATGTTCCCTCTTTTATCTATTTAAATATATTGTCTTATGTTTGTGTTAAGTTTTGTGATACACCCTAAAGCCATTTTCTCAAATTTAGAGAGTACATGTTGCGTAGTCATATTGGAACATTCATTTAAGACAAAAATCCGTTAAGTGCTTAGCAAGAGTGGAGTGGTTAATATCAGGAATGCTCTTGTCTCCAGTTGGTTGAACATGCCCAGGAAAAGAGATGAGAACTTGCCTTCCCACTGCTGTTACTTCTTAAGCTTGATTACCAAAGTCATAAATTCACATTCTTACACCAGCTAAATTAATTGTCTAGGTGACAGCTTGTGAACAAATAGCTTTAAATAGGTTTGGTTAGACAAAGCATGCGTATTTTGCCTTAATTTAGAAGTAAAAGCTAGTAGGAGGAGAAGCCACACTGTTGTGCAGTCCAAGTTGAATGGAAAATATGAAATTCTGGAGAAGACAGCAACAGTTGTCCGGTAGTATCTGCCTGCTGAAAAAAATGGTGGACGTGGGAGAAAATAATGTTGCCCTATTAATTTGAGTTTAAAATTCAAATATTTTTGGGAAATTTCTTTCCCTTTGCTCTATGGAAGTAGAGTACAGAACACCCTTCTAGCAACATAGAGCAGCTAACATTTCATCAAGTTAGTCATCAGAAAACTGATCCCACAAGAAAATGCCAGCCTAAGTCATCTACAGAGGGATGAACTAACACAAAGCATTAACATCTCCAAACTGTACTTGACTAAAAGGCACTTGACACCTCTATAAAATCTGGTTGTGGAGTACATGCAATGCCATCTGCGACATAGCTGCATCTAACAGTTTACAGAATGTCTGAGCAGAAGAAATTTTTAGATGACCCTGTTGAGCTGTCCACGCTGTGAGTCGCATGGATACATTCCACTTCCAAAAGCATTAAAGTCAGATCTGTTTGCTATCAGTCATGCTCAGCCTGCTGTTCAAATGGTGCCTAAACCCAGGCTCTGTCACATAGTTTCCTCATTTCATAGATAAGAAAGATGATTTACACCTGCTTATGGACCTCTTTAATGGGAGTCTGAGGAAGCTCTTATTCAGCATAGTGATCTTACCACCATTCTTCTGAAATACTGTGCTTTTGGTACAGTTAGGTTTTTTCACAGTGAGGAAAGATAACCATCAGTTGTTCTCATTCCAAGTAGAAACCATGCAAGCAATGCCTGTCAAAGCTGTGTAAATAGGATAAACAAAATAAAGAATTTCCTAGTCAAGCTTTTTGTGGGTGTGAACTGGTTGGTTTTGTTTATGAGATATTTTGTGGGGAGAAAAGCAGAACATTTGGTTTGCTTAAAAGTCTCTGCCTCCTGTTGGGCTTGCAATGTCATTTTCTTCAGGCAGAATCAAAGGATAGAGTGTATCAGCTTCATTAAGCATCAGAAACTATACAAATATTTTAGGAACATCCCCCAAAAGTTTTACCTTTGATTCTGGACAGCTAAAGCTTTGAACTTCTGTGGGCCAATTCGCAAAAAGGCTAAACAGAAATACAGAGCTGTGATAGACTTGGCACTTCTTTTGTATGACTACTAGTTTGAAGTGCCATAGAGATAGATGTATTTTGAACTTTATTTGAGGTTAGCTGTGCTGTTATCAAAGCTGTGACTGCAGCTCAGGAGAGGGTACATTTGAACCTGGCTGGGTGCTGGCAGCAGTCTTACTGTGGGGTTCTGCCTCTGCTTCTGAGACCCTGGCTGTCTCAGAGTTCTCTAGCTGATGAGGGAGAAGGACACAGATGCAGGTTATCTTGATGCCAGCGAGTCTTTGCTAGTCCTTACTGTGTGTTTGTGAATTAAAAAAAAAACAAATAACAATTACCCCAAACTCATGAAAAAACAAAAAAAGAAGGGGTGAAGAATGGCTGTCTGTGCCACCTGCTGCAAACTATTAAATCTTTAGATATTTGGCTTAAATAGATGTTAAAGCATATTGCAGGGCACACATATCCTTCTCTTTATTTTAAATGAATTTATAAATTTTTAAATTAACTTTATAATGAATTTTATGTTCTTGACTAGAACAGGAGATACTTGTTTCAATTTGCAAGGGTTTTTTTTAACATGGTAGTATAATACACACAAGCAAGTAGATCAAACTGACTTTCTGCAGGCAGGTATAAGTATAATGTTTTTAAAACTTTCAAGCTCTTGAAACCCAAATATTGTTCCAGCCGATTTAAATATCAGAGTAAGGTGGAGATTCAAATTTGGAAACAGCATATAAGTTAGCTAATAAAGAAAATACTGAAGGCTTGAGTTCCAGATTATTCTCACTGGGAAAGCCTGGAAGGCAGACAAAAGATGACAGAGATGGTTTCCATAAACTTTGGTTTGATAAGAAAAATAAAATGAAGTACCGTAAACTTATATGCATTTCTGATTTTGTATGTTTTGAATACAAAGGCAGACAATTTTTTCCTCAACATTTTCTGTCTTTTTTTTCCCCCTGTTATGCTGTTTTTTCATACCATATTTGAATTGCTGCAGTGAATATAGCTGATTTGGCAATCTCAAAATATTCCTCTTTCTGGGGAAAAAGTGCCGATGTCCTGCTGCCATGTCTTGTGCACTGCAGGAATACACTGCCTGAAAGCCTAGAGAAGGTAGGCTGTGATCACTTGGTCTTAGACCCTAGGAAGCAGAAGTCCTGGGACTTTTGAAAATGGGAGAAGGTTTTGGTTTAGCATCTGTGTTGTTGCAGTAGCCATACAAAGTAGCCATAGAATGATGACACAATGTTTTCACATTACACCAGTGAAAACGTTTGTGTCTCTGTGTGGGTGCATGGGACAAATTCCATGCAGATTCATAGCAGGTATCTTAAACAGGATTTATAAATTTGTGTGTTGTATAAAGGAGCCAGCACATTAAAAAAACCCCAACAAACAACCAATAAAAAAAACCCCTACTGTATAAAGGATTTATTCAAGGGTGAAATACTGGGAAACCTGCCCAAGATAGATAAGGAGCAACCACAACTCTTGAGCATGTTAAGATTTCTAAGGTTTCGGGCATGTTCTTGGCTACTCAGAAAAATACATCAGTTTTGTTTGTGAGGATATGATGTGAAGTGAAGGCATAAAGCCCACATAGATTTAGAAACATTTATTTTCCAAAGGTTTTCTTGGGGTGAGAGACTAGGGTATATTTACAAATTTTGCAAGAATGGATAAGAGATTTGTTTTTCCCTTCCCTTCTTTCTTACTACCCCACCCATGGACAGTGTTGCTCACAAAAAGATTTTGTGGCAGAGTCCTTGGCAATTTTTCACCTTTATTAGAAATTTTCTGTTTAATATCAGTAGTGGAATGATCTATTTAATATTTTAATTAACTATAAAACCTTCAGAGTATGTAGGTGAGTGGATGATATCCTTGAAATGGTAGAAAAGCTGTTTGTATTCTGCATTCTTTCATGTGCTCAAGTTAACTGTTTTTGATGGGAAGGGAAAAGAAAGTTTTTCCCTCTATTTGAGACTATGACTTCTCCAGACCTGTGATGTATTTTGAGGTTAACTAGAGCTTTAATTTGCAGACTAGACCGTGTTGAAGCAAGGGCTCTGTGACATTCATTGTGCTCTCGATGCAGAGTTGCTGCATCTGACAAGTAACAAATTTGATACATGCAAATTTCTTTCAGTGAATTTTTTTCTGTAACACTGTGTTCTGTTCTCCTGAAAAAGGAGGGAATTTAACTGAAAAGGAGAGAATGGAAGGTAGCCTCAAATCATCACTATGAATGAAGACGAAATAGAAGTATTCATAGCTGAAAGGTAGATTTGCAGCTCTGTGTTTTGCATAATATTTACAGGAGTGTGTACTTTATACTTTTACTTGTGTGTACTGGTTCAGGTGCATGTTAAACTGCACATAACTCAAAATCTTCCTCCCAGCTCCCAAGGGGTACTGTTAACACTGATGAAAATAATTAACAGTGTTGATATGGGCACACTGTTCCTTGACTGATGATAAAGAAAAAAATATTTATTTGACATTTAAAAATATTAAAATGAAGGTCTTTAAAATTACAGTTAGTTGAGTAAACCTGTCCTGTAGTAATCCTAAATAGTTGGGGTTTTTTATTATAGCATCCTCTCATTTTTCTGTAAGGAGAGGTTTGGTTTTTTCCTCTAATAAAGTAATTCAAGCCTACGTTTGATTGAATAGCACTTTTTCTTTTAGAATAAGTGGCGTGGTTGTATTATATTCAGGATTTTGGTGGATTTTTCCCCATAGATTATTTGTAAATTGCATCTTTCAGTCACATCACGGGACTCAACCCAGTCTTGTAAGTTCCTTCATTGCTGAGAGAAACAAATCATATGCTTAGCCATAAGTAGTGGCTCTTGCTTGTGTTTGAGGAAGCTGCTACCCTGAATGTCGCATTTTAGTGAACCAGTCACATAGCACATTCCTTAGGTCTAATGTGAAGTATGTTTTTCTGATGTTTTGGAGATTTTTTTTTTTAATCTTTGTTTATTGGTTGGAGAAACAAGCATATGGTTCAAAACTGTTAGAGAAATACATGCTAGCAGGCTGACAAATCTAAGTGCCTATTCTATGTGTTACTATTGTTTGATGGGATGTTTTGAATACTAGTTAAGTTAAATTCCTGTTTTTATTGCATCAGTCTTCTGAGAGCCTAAGGATGTTTAATGGATACACATTATATTCTGGATTTCCAAAGACCTCAGACTTTGAATCTTCCTGTGTTTTAAACCTTTGGAATAGATGAAAAAATTAGTTAATAACATAGTTTTGCTGAACTGCACCTAAAAACAACTGCTTGCTTTCTAAGACTGAATTTGTTGTGCCACAAAGTGTGAATGGCTGAATACTTCATAGGCAAGTATTTCCTTCCAAGGGTAACTCAAGGATCACTCCACTCCACTGTTGTGAGGAAAGAAGCTGAGAGCAGATTCTGTTCTCTGGATATGAAGAGTTAAGGCAAAAGAATATCAGGTTATTTGTCTTGTAGAAATTGTGACTTCCAGCTGCTGATAGCTTATTGATGCCAAGAATTATTTTTCTAGTGCATTTGCCAGAAAAATGGTTTAAAATGGCACCCTAAGGTACATGCTTTATCAGTTTTATCCTTGTCTGCTTAGTGCACATTATTTTTATTCTTAAACCTCAGGTGATTTCCTCAGAGCTGAAGTGTAAGCAATTTCAGGGAATGTCATTAGAGTAACGGAAGATCCCAAAGAAAATACCAAGTTTCAGGGGACCTTGTTCTTATGGGAAGGTTGTTCTTTTGACTATCCATGGTGACTGACCAGGGCTGGGGAGAAAAGGATTGCTATACTTTGGTACTGGCTCTTTTGGGACAACTGATGTGGAGGAACAAAGTAGAGCTGCTAAAGAATCTGAACCAAAAAGATAGGACTGTAAGGTCAACAAATCAGCATACTCCTTTTCAGGCTTCAGTGTCCCATGTAGGGATCCAAGAGCTGCTTTCTTCCAAGTGCCTGGATATAAGAGGTCAAATGCTCTGGAGTTTACCACAGTTTTTCTTTTTAGAGTGAGTATGGTTACAAAGGTAAGACTCAGATTCTAGCAGTGACATGTGATTGAAAAGTAGCTGACTGATGCTTAGGGCAAGTAAGACAGATGTTATGTTGCTAGGAAAAAAAAATATGTTCAAAGAACTGATCATGGTCTTGGTCTTTAAGTTCATAGAAAATGATTCTCTACTAGTTTTTAAAGTAATGTGATACTTCAGATGCCTGTGACACTGCTGTGTGTGGCTATGTAAATAGTGTCCCTCTGGCAGCTTGCTCTACTTGGTTCTGAAGTAGACAGCTGTTGGGAAAGACTGGGGCATCTAACAGATGCTATAAAATTTTTTGTAAGTATTGACAGATATTCGTGTACTACAGAAATATAGAATTAGCTTTCAATGCAGTCCCTCTTCTGTATCTATAATATTAATCTTCAGATCCTGGTGATAAAATAAATAAAACATCCGTCCTGTTTGGCATTTTTATTTTGAGTCTAGTTAAATTAACAGAGAGATTAAGCAACATCTTGATTAAGTCCCGTGACTGTTTGCATTTAAGTAGTCAGCTCTGTAGGTGTTTTGCAGAAAAAAAATTATTAGGTATGATTTCAGTATTCTCTTTAGGAAAAAGTTTGTATGCTTGTGTGTTGACAGCTTGTGCTGGGTGCAGATATGGAAACAAAGTGTTCAGGATTCCAGTGTGACTAGTAAAAAGACAAAAGTAACTCTATTAGGTGAGATTTGAATACTCTTGAGTTGCATAACTAAATTTGATGGAGCAAATGTTTATTTCTTCCTTCACTTGTATTTAGTGACTGTCTTTTTTGTTGCACAATGTGTAAATTAAAATAATATTTTAAGTATTGTATTGATGTTACGGTCATTATGTTGCATTAAAATCTCATTATGTTTCTCAGAAATTTGTCAGTGAAACTTACTTTCACTGAAAAGTGGAATTTTACTATTTTAAGCTCTTGGTTCTTGTGTATATATGGAAGTTCACTTCTCACTGTCTCAAAATAAGAAAAGTGTCTGTAAGTGGTACCTTCTGCACATTTCTGCAAGTCACTGTCTGGCAGACATGTCAAGTTTTCTACTAGAGTATTGCTGCCGCTGTTCACTGTTTAGTGTTTGTCCCCATGAGTGTAGTGCCAGATCCAGACATACAAAGAATAGCCCATATCCAAATCATAGTTTAGATAGTTTGACAGCTGTCAAATACAATTTTTTTTTTCCTACCTCATTGCTACAACATATGCTGCTCTCCAGGGGAGACAAAGGCTTTCTGTTGATAACCTTAGTGCTTGGCTTCTGTTGAGATGGCTGAGTGCTGCTGAACTGTGTCCTAAAAATTACTGTGGCATATAAGCCTATACAGTCACTCATGTGTCTGCTGTTGGGCTCTTCCAGAATCCTTAGTGTGGTTGACAGAGCAAAAGTAGTTGAACTGAATGCCTTTGCATGTAGTCACCCTAGCTCCTCATTCACTGTTCAACTCACTATTGTATCATCATTCTCCTCATTAAGTATCTAATTACTTTAATAGGCTTTCCTGACACCTTTTTTCCCCAATTATGAAGTGGTTGCCTGATGGTTTGGAGATGAACTGGAAGACTTTATCAGAAATGAGCAACTGCCATGACATAAGCTGCAGGTTTATGACAAGGAGCTGCAGGGCAAAGTGAAAAAGAATGGGTAAAGGTTTAGGTATTAATGCCAAGATATTCCAGTGAGATGGTAAAGGATTAGGCTCTGTGGTACTGTCAGCATGGTAGTTCTGCTAGTACTCATTAACAGAGCAGAAGCTTTAATGGAAGAAAGCTGCTTTGAGTCAACTTCCTTCCTTATTTAAACAATGTTGATTTGACATGGGGGTGTGAGTCTATGTTGGATTTTTTTAATACTTTTTTTCTTTTTATTCTTTTAATGATGGTTAAGAGAGAAAATTTAGTTAATTATTTTGCTCATTCTAAGTAGATGGTTTATTTTCACTTACAAGTGTTATATTTTTGTTAAACTTTTCTTGTTTTAATTAGTTCTCATTATTGTCTTGAAAGGAGCTGACAATATCAGGAAATACTGGAGTCGTTACTACCAAGGATCCCAAGGGGTAATATTTGTACTAGACAGCGCCTCCTCTGAAGATGATCTAGAAACTGCTAGGAATGAGCTGCATTCTGCTCTTCAGCACCCACAGTTATGTACTTTGCCGTTTTTAATACTGGCCAATCACCAAGACAAGCCAGCAGCTCGCTCAGTACAAGAGGTATGTTAACGTGTCAGCTTTTTGCCTGTTTGTATTTACTTTCTGCACGCCACTGATCCCCTATCACTTATTACCCTGACATCCTGGTTAAGGACTGGCCTCAGTTTCTTCTTTACTGTAAGTATGCAGACCAGGAACAGTCCCAGTCCCTAAAAACTTAGTCCACTGCACTCTATACAGACTTAGTTGTTCTGGAAAACAAACAAGTAATGCTTGGATACAAACAGATCTTTTGCTTTTACCATATTTTGCTTAAGGGAGGAAAGATGTTTTTAAAACTACTCTTGTGAAAAGCTGCTGGGACAGTGATTTTTTTGTTTAACTTGGGTTTTTATTTGCTATTAGTTTTAATTTTGCACTGTTCCATTACTCCATTCTTTTCCACTGCTTAAAGCAATACGTTGCAGCCATAGTTGTCTTTTTTATGTAAAAGCTTTTTTCTGAACTGCTGTGTACTGATTTGAGGTCAGAGTTGCAATTCCTGTTCTGAAGTCCTGAACTGGTTCTCATCTTCCTGTTCCAAGGAGTAATGTTTTTGTCTAATTTCTAGCTATCACAGAGTAAATTATGTAATTGTTCTATTCAGTGTACCTTTTGCTCTTCAGTTTCTGAGAAATTTGCCTTGTCTACATTCCTATTATGTCAGACACATTTGAGGAAGTGCTGAAAATTACTTTTGAAATTGTAGGAAGAAGTTAAAATCGGGTTGTGTCATTCTGTTCATAAATGTCATTTAAAGGACTCCTCTTAAAGATTATATGAGAAATCTGTTTGTTCCGTGAGTGCAGCAGAGAGAAAACTGTTTCAGCACCTTACTGTGTTCCTGCTTTGTATTTAAACTGATTCTTTCTTAGATTTTTCTTTTTCTGTAATATGAAGTTTTAGACTTTCGGCTCAGAACAAACTGATCTGTAGGACAGCTGCTCTTAGTACAGTATAGTGAACATACAGCCTTTGTTTCTTTATTGTTGCTTGCATCTCCTTTCCGAGTCAAAAGAAGTTAAGCTTATTATATGGCAGGAAATGGAAATAAATTAGGAAATGGCATAAATGTGAGTGGAGTATAGCAGTGTTTTAAAGAATAGATTGTGACAGCTTTGTAAACTACACTGTAAAATATTTTTAAAAATTGTTGGTCCTTTTTTCTGAAAATTCATTCTTAGGAGAAAGGAAAAAAAATGGCATTTGGATTGAAAATATCAAATTACATAAAGAAGTAAATGAAAGTTATGCAGGGATAGAACCTACAAGTTCTAGGTCTTTTCATATAAAAAAATAGACTTAGAAAAAGTAATGAATACTTAAAGGAAATGTAATATGAATTTTGATATGTAAGTTTAATAATTTAGCCTAGTTTATTGTAGAGCATAAAAGCAAATTTGGCCTAGTTTATTATAGAGCATAAAAGCAAAAACCTCCAACTTAAAAAATGAAAATATCCGGAGACGAAACGGATTGGATTTTGTCATCCAAATATAGTCTATATGCCTTGGCTTTGACTTTTTCACAGAGCAATACAGATCACATTTTTCATCATCAGAAGGGCTGCTTCTTTTATGATTTAAGTATTTCTTATTTTACTATTTTTTTCATTTTTAAAGAGGCCAAATTTGGTTCAATAATAAGTGAAGTTTTTGGTAGCAAATAAAATTTAGGAAATGTTCTTTGTCCAATTTCATATTAATAATGAATGCAATGCCAGTTGGTTTGCTGTACAGCAAATTATGCTTGTAACTCTCTCATTTCGCCGGTGAACTCACGTGGGTAGACTTTGGGCCTGAACTAAATTTTCTGTGTATTTAGAGTAACTTTCTTTCTTTTCTTTTCTTTTCTTTTCTTTTCTTTCTTTCTTTTCTTTGTTGTTTCTTTCTTGCGTGTCTTTTCTTGTCTTTTCTTTTCTTTCTTTTCTTGTTCTTTTCTTTTCTTTTCTTTTCTTTTCTTTTCTTTTCTTTTCTTTCTGTTTCTTTTCTTTTCTTTTCTTTTCTTTTCTTTTTCTTTCTTTCTTTTCTTAGCAGTACCCTCATTTTCATCTCATTCTTCATTACCACTTGCTTGAAATCTCAGTAGGGTAATAGATCTCTATGTGCTTACAATAGCATTTAAATGGATTTCTCCTACATGTTTCTTAAAAAAAAATCTTCCAGTTTATTATGGTAGCAGCCAAGTCTTCATTGCTAATGTATGAGTACAACAGAATGTGTGCAGAATACAATGGTTTTGTTAAATGTGCCCTGTACATGTGTATTCTCAGGGAAAATCTCACACTGTATTAAGAGCTCAGTGATTTTGAAGCTCTTTAATTAAGAGTAGTGGAAAGGGAAATGAAAAGAAAAAGAAAAAAAAGGAAAAAAAGAAGAGAGAAAATGTCACAAGTTATTACGTTGTCCCTGAAAAAAATGATGATCTGTGTTTGCTGTGTATACATAGTAGAAGCCTCTTTTGGTAATTTTTACCAATGTTGAAATGTTGATTTCTTGCTTTCCTAAATGCTTTTCTGTGCTATTTTCCTATTATTGAGATGTGGAATAGAAGTAAAATGATGAATCTCAAGACCATTGCTTATATAAAACCAACATATAAATATGTAACAAATGTAATATGTTGAGCATTGAGAGTTTTATTAGAAATTTTTGCAGAACTAAGTCCATTAATTATAGGTATTTTCGTGGTTTGTTTCATGTGTTAGAAGACAGATGAGTCGCAGTTGAAATTTAAAAATATGTATGCATTCTTTTAGGCAACAAATTGCCTTTCTTTAATGGATATGAAAGGACTCCTTGGAGTATAATTAAGGAAAATGTCTGAGTTGAGTGGTGCATAATAGGAAATGTAGAAAATATTTATCTACAACAAAAATTCTTCACAAAACTGTGCAAGTGCCAAGCAGTTTCTGCAACAGATGTTAGTTATATTTTTTGTTGGGAAGTGCAGTTGCTTCAGTTTTTCACAATGTTGTACTTTATTTAATGTGTTTTTTTTTTCCATGCATTGCTTAGGTAGAAGTGATACTGTAGAATCTATGTGCTGCAATTAATAAGCAATATCAGGAATAGTTCAATTCACAGCTATAATAAATACTTGCAAAATATCCAAATAACTTATTTAATTAATGAAATGCAATTTAACCTAATTCATTTTGCAGAATATACTTCATATTACTGAAGTGACCAGGGAAAATTACAGGAGAAGCCAAGCTGAAACACTAATCAATAAATGTAATCCTTTTTTCCCCCGAGTTCTGTTGCTAGTTAGCTGTTTTCTAGTTATATTTTGATTTTTAAATGAACTCAAGAAAGTAAACTTGGCATGGCATTTCTTTTCAGAAACTATAAATAAAGACGTCCCTCATATTTCTCTTATGTAGACTTCTTTGGTGGTTGTTCTGTCTTCCCATGTCAAAGATATTTGTAAGTTGTTTTGTTTTTCCTCTGACAACAGCATGTATTTAGACGTATTTAAGTATCTGCTAAGTGATTTCTACTGAGCCATGCTGAAATAAAGACTGCATATATTAACCAGGCAGTAAAACTGATGCAATTGTTTTTGTTCCAACGGGTTTGCTCGAGAATAACTTTATTTTAGATTGAAATTACAATAATGAAGAATTAATCCTATCTAAGTCAGTTCAGACTGTAGTTTTGGAAAACTTATGAAATAGCAAATAAAAAATTTTACAAATGAAAAATAAATTTAGTTACTCAGCATGTGAGGGAAGGCGGAGGCTTATCAGTTTGGCCATGGTTTCCAAAATACAGGCTGAAGTTCCAAAACAGTTCATCTAATTGCAGGTTTTTTTAAATAAGCATCTTTCTGACAAAATGAGCTTTTACTTTTCTACACAAAAGTACTTTTGATTGTTGAAACTGGTTTTGATTAGTCAGATTTCTCTTCCAGTGTTAAAATATTGCCGGAGAGTAATGGTGATAAAAGTGCTTCAAACTGTTTTAAAAGGCAACAGGCATTACTGTGATTATCAACTTGTTAATTTTTGCTTTGTCATGTCTGCTACTTTGTGTATGAGTATCAGAAGCTGGATATTGCAGTGGATTCTTGTGAGTTGAACCAGTGTGCACTTTTCTCCCAGGTCAGAGCAATATTAAGGAGCTGCATGTATTGGAAGTTGTCTGTAGCCACTATATTTTAGGAGCAGGCTATTCTGGATGCTTGTCTGAATCTGTTTAGGGCTCCTGGAAGCCATATAGGCCTGGCCAAAGGAGGAACCAAATTGAACTAGTTTTTCCAGTTCACTGGTGAAGCAGCTTCTTGTTTGGCAGTGTGTTGACTTTGGGATCTTTCTATTTTAAGTCTCTTTTTAAGATCGTAGGTGCATTAGATGATCAGTGTAGATCCACTCTATTTGAACTACTCTATTCTAAGATCATATATGTGAAGACATTAATACAGTATAACCTGTTGGTGGGTTTTTATTCAGTTATCCAAAAATTCAAGCAAATAATAAATTTTTTCCATATATTTAAATTGGTGACCACTAGTAACACGAGAAATCATTGAAGACCTGTTGTAAATTTCCTGTTTAAAAAAATAAAGGTAGAACTTTTTAATATAGATTTACTAGTTAACAGTAAATCAACCTATTCTCAGCCTATTTTAAGATTATACCATTGTTTTAAATATAGTTGTTGGGAAAAGAATAGTGTGGGAAGCTTATGCTGATCACAAGTGCTGGGTTTTTTTCTTGCATACAATACCTTACTTTAAATTTGACTTGATGGGGGTGTGAAACTCCATAGGAGAGTCTTTTTGATTGTCCTTTTTTTCTTTGATAGACCAAGATCTAAAAAAATCTTTTAAGTGCAAACAATATTTTCAAAAGTGAGTGTGAGAGGTTTGTTGCTTATTTACATTGATTGTGATGCACTTTTCTTTTTGAGATTATATGGATTTTGAATCAGTGACAGTGTTTAATCAGGTTTTCTGTTAGCAGAATAGTGGAAGGTGACTCTCCTAATGAAAAGAGCCATCTTAGGTCTGTGAGGGCTGTTATCTATTACTCTGCAAGTTTCTTCTCTGTTGCTTATGTCTAGAAATAATTTCGTAGATAAAGTGTCTTCTTGAAGCCCTAAATATCTTAAAGCTAAATAACTATTGCAGGAGAGTGCTCAGGTTTGCCAGCATCTGTGGAGGCTCTTACTGGTGGTGGGGATCTGGAACATGCTGCACGTTGGGCTTTCTAGGCCTGCCAATGGTCTGAGTTGGCTACTTAGTATGACAGGCTCAATTCCAGGATGTAATCACTTCTTTATATTCCAGTGTCTTTGTACTGTTTTTCCATAATTCATGCTGTTTGTGGTTTCTGCTAGTTAGAGGAAAATGGTTTTTCTTTGGGAACCCTTTCAGTGTATGAGTAATAGATGTCATTACTAGCAATCTGAAAAACTGCATTGAGCAGTGACTACTAAAGAGGTTTAGCTTCAGAGGGTATATAGTATCTTTGCTCACAGATTTGAGCAAATGTTTTCTCCAGGAGCAGGTACTGCAAAAACTTAGCCTACAATCACGAGTGAAAATGAAAGTTTTCTCTGCAGTCTGTCCCATCCTCACCCTGGTCAAGACTCTCAAATCTGAGTTTTCAAAGTCCAGCTGTTAAAAATCTGTGTGCTTTGTGACAGGGACGTCCAGAGCAAAGTTAAATTGGGGACAGATTTTTGGTTCCTCAAGGAACTGTTTCTGAGATGATTTATCTTCAGATTACTGCAGTAAATGGCCAAAATATAGATTCCTACCCTGTTTTTGAGATCATAGTGACCTTAGTGACCTTAATATTTGCAATCCCCTCACTGCAAATACTTCTTTTCGTCCAAGGTGTATCCCCTGATATTTGAAGATTGTTTTGGAGCTGGACTCTGCTATTTTGAGTATTGGCTGCTTTCTTCACAACTGTGGCCTTTGAGGGAACAGAAGAGTTATTTGTCAGACTGCAGTTATGAACACATTTGCAGGAGAGGAGAATATTATTAAACTAGTGTTTAGGCAATATTAGTTTTGCCCTGCTTAGAACAATGAAGAAGTAACTCCTATTTACATTTCTCATATGAGCTTCCATTCTGATTAAAAATTTCATCATACCTATTAGGAAAGTTATTTAGATATAAAAGGATCTTCTGATAAAATAATATATAAAAAGTGCAATCTAAAAAGCTAAGAAATTTAAATAAATGTGAGTAAATCCATATCCTAGCTCAATGTGAACAGCAATGAATTTCATACAGTTGCAAAACTGAATCCAAACAGTAGCCACACATTTTTCTTGCTTGAGTTTGTGTTTCAATCATGTTTTAAAATAAACAAAGCCATAATAGATACAATTGTCAATCACTTAGTAAAGCTTAGTATTGCTGTCCCGGTGTATGTGGGACAAAGAAACAAAAACTTAACAAAGAAAAGTATCTCTCTGAATAGTAAATTCCAGTTGTGCTCTTGACAAATATGTGAGTCTGCAAGGAAATGAGTTCAAAGACTGCCCCTAGAAACTCTGATTTGGAATGGTGTTCCTGAAAATACCAAAAAAATTACTCCAGCACACCTGCAAATATGCACATATTACACAATGTGCAAGAAGATAAAGAGTAGGAGTAGCTAAGACACAGGAGTAGAAGTCCTGTGCACATACACCCATTTCACAACAAGAAACTGTATTTAGAGAAATAAATCTCTTGAATGGCCCTTTGTAGTGCATGGTGCCAGGTACTCGTCTGCAAAAAAAAGCAGCTGCGTGTCTTGGAGTAGATTTATAAGAGTATTGCTATATATAGTTTTGAACATCAGACGTGGATTTTTGCAGCACTATTTGGGTTTTCAAATGGCTGTTTTATATGTATATAGATGGTGTGTGCTTTGAGTACTTATTTCATCAGCGGTATTGGTTTAGTTGCTGGCCTCTTTGCCTCCCCCATCTTTCAGGTGTGACAGTCTGTCTGTATGACCATGTGATGAATTGGACCTGAAAATTGCTTAACTACTATCCTTCCTCAAGGTCTTATTTTAAATAAATTCAGATGAGAAGACAATTGGACAATTGGCATACAGGCAAAAACAAGAGGTGGGAGAAAGGTGTAAAACTAGAACTGGTGTGGTAAGTTGGAGGTGTGGGCGTCTAAAATCCAGTGAGAGTTGGGCCCTTCTACCTACCACATTACTTCTCATTGCTTTTTTGGCTTATCTGTCTACAGTAAACCATAGTAAAGGAAGATTATACCGGAAATACTGGAAAATTATTTTTCCCTCTTACTTAAAAATGAATGTTCTAGAGTGGGTGTGCAATTACTTTTGCTGGACTTGAGAGAGAGATAGGAAAGAAGCATATATTCTTATTATGTTTTGAAAATTTAGCGTCTTTGTTGACTTCCAAGCAAAGAAAGAAGACAAAAAATGTCATTCAAAGAGAAGGAGTTGGCTGCACTTGCAGAACTAAACACAATGGCTGTAAAGATAAGAGCATAGTCTCTAAAAATAAAAAGTTAATTTATGACAGAAAGTTTAAAATGCTTTCAGATAAAAATCTATATGCATAGTTTAGTAAATGTTTGTCATAAATATTTGTATGCTTACAAATGCTTATATGGTATTCAGTAAGGACTGTTATAGAAGAGCACAGCTTTTTGCAGTTCTTTATGAAATTTTTTTGATCGATAAAAATTTGGTTTGCTTTAGTAGAGAATTAAATGAAATCCTGAGGCCTGTTGGATACAAATCTGACCACACAATCATTCAGACTCTTTTGAGCCTCTAGTCTGTGATATTGATGTTCTGGGGAATTCTTGAATGGTCAAAAATTTAATTACTGTTAGTGACATCTTACGTGAACAAGAGAAGTCGTTTTTCTTTCAGAATTAATAACTATTACAAGTGGAACAAAATAGTGGCTATATAACTACTTTCCAAATATAACTCTACCATTTTAGCAAAAATGGTCTCAGGATCAGTTGAAAAATAATGGAAAAGTATTTAGTAAGTCATTGGATCAAGCTTGTGAAAAATCTTCTATTGTAAAAATGATTTAGTATGTGTTTTTCTTTCAAACACCCATCTTACATGGATATATGTATGTATATGTACTAGAATGAAATCTTGAGTTCAATAATACAAGCTGCTGCTTTTTACACGATGAGGACTTATTCTTCTATTTCTCTTTTTAGTGCTAAAATAAGTTTGCTGATTAAATGCAAGTTAGATACTGTGGACCTTGTATTTACCAAGGAAAAGATAATTTTTTGCAGTTGAACCACATAATATATATTTGGTACTCAATATAACAAAGCAAATTTAAAAAAAAATGTTTTTCAAGTTGATTATGATCACATAATCTTCATTCCATTAGAGTAGGTATGCAGTGTATGAAATTAATTTCTGGCCACAGTCCATTCTGCAGGAATTATACACTCACACACATGGGAAATCATGATGAGCATCTTAATTGGTCATTGCAGGGAAGTTCAACAATAACCACAGCAGGAGGAAATCTATGTATTTTAAATCTGTGTAAGTATTTCAAGATGGATTTTAATTATGTGCCCCAAAAGTAGAAAATTTTCAGCTTCATCAATACTACCTACACTGTGACACAGCATAGGTTGTTATTGTCTGTAATTACCCACACCCTGAAGACCTTGCTGGAAATATGTGTACGCAGAGTTTCTTATAAACCTGCATCAAACAGAAGGTGCTCAGAGCTCAGCCTGAGCATGGGAGGCTTTCTGCTCCTTATGAAACTCAAGATTTCTGAAGATGCTTGAGGAGGATTTCTCTTGACTATGAGCTGCAGCGGGAGGAAAAACAAACCTGAAAATTGAGGTGTCATTGGCCTATCAGAGGCTGGTTCTTTAGATTTTTGAGCGTAAAATCCCTATGAGCGAACACAAACCATAAATCTCTGGAGATGGAGGTGTTGGCATGTATGTGAGAATTCATGAAACAATGATGTTTTCCCAAGTGACCGTATGGAGAAAGGATCATCTTTTCATCAGTGGTCTGGATGTTACTGAAACAATGCTACAATTGTCAAAGGCCACGAAGGAAACACATACTACTGTAAGGTGAGATTAAATTCCTTCCAATCCATTCTCAGTTTTGAGCTCATTTATTTAACCCTGGAATTCTTTCAAGCCTTTATGCTCCTGGAAAAATCTTGGATGGTCTCTGGGTGTGGTGGAAGACAAAAATCAAAGATTGCTGTGAGCTTGATTGCTGGACAGGACACTGCTGTTTTTGCAAATGTAATGAACCAGAGAGAAGGAGTAACAGGAGAAAGGGAAGGGGACTGCTGACAAGTCTCGTGTACCTCTTTCCCTGTTACTTCCCAAGACTTTACTGGCAGTAAAGCAAAAGAAATGAGTAGAGAGCATTCTGGGGTTCAAACAAAAACGAAGAATGAAATGGGGTTCTGCAAATTCAAAGGTAGTGAAGGGCCCCACAGTTCAGAGACTATGAGGATGCAGTACTGTGAGTTTTTACTGAGAGAAAATTGGAGCCATTGAAGGCCTTCTTCTGTAGCAATACAAGCTGAACAGTGTCCATTATTTCCACAGAAACCACTTCTGTTCAGTGCATAATGACTTTTGGTTCAAAAAGAGGAAACCATTTTCCCATCCACTTCTTGCAGTGATTCAACAGCAGATGCAGACATTCTTCTGAAGAAACATGAATTATCCACTCCAGCATCTGGGAACAATTGTCTTCATAAGACTAGAAGCAGGGTTTTGAATATAAAGGCATTATTCTAATGATGATTTGTTGATACTGCAGCATATCATTAGTCATGCTGGAATCTTTATAAGCATAAATATTTTCTCAAAATAGTTTAAATGTTTAGAAAATCTATTACAGCAGTCTGACATGAAACAGTAACTTCTGTTAGAATCTGAACAGCCTGAAGTTTTGAGTTAGTCTAGAAAAGAACTTTTTGAAGGATCATACAAATTAACTAGTTAACATATTTTAAAAAAGGTGAAGTTAAGCAATTTTTCACTTGAAAATGTGTTCATTTACTATTCAGATTTACACACATCATCCTGGTATTTTTCCTACTGTTTTAAAACCAGAATATTGACAGTGTATTGAATAATCCATGGCTATGACTACATATTTCTCAATATCTTTGCTTTTTCTGATCTTTTCTGTTATATTTAGTTTTTCAGATTCTGATTAGATGTGAAGTTGCAAGGGTCAGAAAGCCTGTGCTGTATTAATACTGTCTTAAAAGTGAAGACTCAGTATTAATGTGTGGGCATCCTTAAAGTTAATGCATACTGGAGTTCCATTTCAAGTATTAATAGGCATCTATTGCCTATTAATAGATATGTGAGGCATCTAGCAAACTGATTAAAAAAAAAGAAATCTAACAAAAAGACCAACTGGCTTTAGTGAATGAGCTTTGCTTAAAAGACTTTTAATTTCATCCACACATATCTCCAGAGGTGGATAATTTGGATTACTGCATATACTGTTATATATTTGTTACAATTGCATTATTTATTTAAAATAAGTTGTTTCATCTGCCTCTCTGTTAATGCAAGCTTATTCTGTAAAATTTTTTTTCAATATTGTATATTGTATATAATGTATTTTCACAGCATTTACAGTCTCATTTTGGTTTTTATGTTACTAATAAATACTAGGAAATAGTTTACCACATTTATGAAACATTTAAGTACTTTAAGGATTTCTTTCCTTTGCTTTCCTGTAGCTTTGTTCTGTTGCAGTAATGCTTTTACAACAGACGATATATTAACGGCAAATCTACTGCAGATATTCTGTTCCAATTTGTTTACCTTTGTTCCTTGTTGCTAATTATGCCTTTACTCATGGCTGAGGATGAAGGGAGCAAGAGAGTGAAATTTGAGTCACTCTCTGGGGCAGGAGAAGAAATCTTTTCAGAGCTGTAAACAAAAAGATGCTCTGCAACCAATATTCCAGTAAGCAATCAGGTCCCTTTAGCTGCACAGTATTAATGCAGGTGATATCTATAACCTGTGTTTGCACAGACCCTCATTAAACAGTCAATGCTCTTCATTGAGTAAATTGATCTGTTCTGTGAATTAAAATATATTACTTAAAATTATTACTGTATTTAAATTTTTTAAAAATTTGGGTTGGGCTTTTTTGTTTTTGTGGTTTTTACTTAAAAATTGTCCTAATGTGTACGTAAAAGACCAACAGAGGCCTCAGACATGGTACTGTACATTCTTGAAGTATTGCACGTGCCTGCACATCTGTCATGCAGCAGAAGAGTTCAGACTATGTAGTTTTTGCTTGACTACCTTTTTTTGTGGACATGCTACTTGTATCATTTCTCATGAAGATCTAAATGTATGATTTGTTTAAATTAAAGTCATAATTGAATGGAAATTGATGTTGACGCATTTTAGAATAGCTAAATATTTATTTGATGGAGTGAAAGTCTCCATTATCTTCCATTATTATTCCTCCTGCTAATTTTCTCAAAGCAAGTTTGAGTTTTATTGAAACCTCAATCTTAACACTTTAAGAATCCTCTTACTCTTATAAAATCTTCAGAAAAAACAAGAAAAAACATTTTAAAGCCAAAATGGACTGTTGTTAAAGTGGGGGGAAAAAGCTTAGTATTTTTCTATTCTGATTTATTATACAGAAGGCTGTTTTTTACAAAAAAGGGGGGTTTTTTTCCTTCTTTTTTTTTTTTTCTTCTTTTTTTCCCTCCACTATTCTCAGTCTCTTTTGATCATTGATCTGGGTGACCCCACGCTCAGGGGTTTTTTCTTCATTTGACATGGACAGATTTTTGAAGTATAGCTCTCCTTTGGGAACCTCGGGCAGTTCCACTTGACTAACCTGTGATCTAATGAGCAGTAATGCAGGGTTACAGTGACCATTTTGTTTGCTTTGAGGGAGGATGGCTAGACAGAGAGTGGGAGAGAGGCGGTGTCTGCTGAGAAAAAAGATGCAGGGTGATCGAACAGTGTGAAAAAGACTTGTTAGCCCACATTAGTGTGCCTGATTTACTTCACAACAGGTCAGGAAAGGCCAAAGGCAGGGTTGTCATTAAATTGCAAAGTTGAAAATCCTGGTATTCAAAAGCATTCAAATTTCTGAAAGTTGTAAATTAGAAAGTTTGTGGTTCATGTTGAATTTGGCAGAAAGATATACAGAAGTACCAGCTTCTATAAAACGTGAATGGTACATTATAAAATCATGCTGTAAATAAAAAGAAAACCAGCTTTTTAAAGTACTTTCATGGTTGACTGTTTTACAATGAGACTGGGTGCGAAAGAAAGGCCAAACACTAACAAGGTCGTTGCACTTTCTTTATGAGCCCTGGGGACCCCTTAATTATGTGCCCGTGCTGCTTATTTTGAGATCTGTAGAGTGTATGTGTACACGTGTTTGTATAATATATAATTTTTATTCGTCTGTATTAAATCCATACACATATGTATTTACACATATGAATATGTATGTAAAAATAAGATTTTAGCTCTGCTCGCCCAGGAATGTACATTTTGAATCATCTGCAGCATGTTTTGGTCTTGAAATAGGCATAGATTTATCTTAAATTTACATTTACTAATGCAGACACACAAAAAATGTCTTTATGTACTAAAAAGTTATTTTTCTAATAGTAAAGCTTGCTTCTGAGCACTTGAATTGGATTTGACAGCCTGCTGCTTTAAAATTGCAAAAATGAAATGTTGAAGCTACCTATTCCTGAAATTACATTTAGTCTTCTGTTTCATTCACTTACTTGGCAGTGGCCTGAATTTCCATGAGTTGAAGAGTACAAGCAGTTGCATTGATAGCCTTTAACTCATAGCAAACTCTTGTCATTGCTATTTCTGATCTGGCTGGCTTTAGTGAAGATCGAGGTGCAGCCTTTTAGCTATATTATCATTGTGCATTGTAGCAGTAGGTAATAAAACAAATGGGTGGTCTTTGGGGCAAGGTACTTTTTTCTGTCTGCTACCAGAAGTTTCACTAATTGATTCTTGCTTCTGTTGGCTGTCAAAAGTCAGGTTTCCACTATTGCCATACAACTGTGTTAAGTTTTAGATTGTATTGCATAGACAGACGTGATTGTCTTGATCCTTGTGTCTTTTTGCAATTAGAAATACATGAAATTAAACATTTGAAAAGAGCTGACCCATAACTAAGACTCTATTTCTTACCTGACTTCAGGGGGCTGTGCTCCCACTGATCATTCAAATAATTTCACTGACATTTAAGGGTGTATCTCTTCTTGGTTGAAGGGAAGAGAAGACAACAGGATGTCAGGCTTCAGTGTTCACATTGAACATTAACTTTTGGTTTTAACTTGCATTGGATTATGTGTTAATATGTGGTGCCAGATTATTTTTGGTTTATCTTGGTCATCTTTTGTTTACAGTAGATGTAAGTTATAGTTTTACCTCCTGATAACCTGACAGTTGAATGTGGGTAACAAAGTACATTTTTTATATTAATTTCTCAACTGCATTTCTCAACTAATTTCACATTATGTCATTCCTGGTTTTAAAACATTGTAAAATTCACTTTTTATTGGAATTTGAAATAGGATTAGTGTATTTTGAAACAGCATGGTGTTCAAAGTGGCTTGGTTGTTACTACACCCAGATGCTAGTCTCAAAAAAAAATTTGCTGTGATATGTATGCTTCCATTTTCTCAATTATTTTAACTGATATTTAGTTGCAGCAGCTTGGTGGAGATACATACTAGGAAACTCTGCATTGAGCTAGCTTTCTCTGTAGCTTTAGGTCATGTTAGTCAATGGAAACTTATTAGGGCATAAAATGATGGGGAAATGTTTAATAAATCAGAATACTGAATCAAGGCACATTTAAGCCTTACTAGTATTCTCTTTCCATTTACTTTCTCCATTCCCTAAATAATGTTGTCTGTGCAGTCTCTATGCACTCTTTATTAGCTCTTCTATTTGATTTAATTATTCAGTTACTCAGTGTGTTTGAATTAAGTCATCTCTGCCAGTCTGCTTATTACAAAGCATTTGGTCAGTGAGAAGAGAGTAATGTCATCTTGCTAGACTAATTTTTGTGGGTCTGTGTTTAGGAATCAAGGCACTGGAGCAGTATTTCAAAATTGATTTATAAAAAATAGTCAGTTCAAGAGAATGTTATTGATACTGCCAGTCACAGGCTCTGGAAAAGTAAATATTACTTACTCATCTGAAGAAAAGGGACATTCTCAAATGTTCTTCCTAGCTTTCCTTAAGATGTGAATAGCTTTTGCTGGTTTGTACTTTAAAAACCACAAAAAGTCTACTGCAACATAAACTGTTTTCACATAAACTTGCCAGGTATTATATGAAATGATTAAGTTCTTTTTTGATGGTAATATTGTTGCTTGCTTCAGGAAGATGGCCAACAAAAGAAGAGGGGATACAGCCAAATGCAGGCTTCTGGAATTGTTTTTTCCCAGTTCATAGTTGCATTTTTAGAAAGCATTTCTTTTAAGACAGAGATTTTAACTTTTGCTATATGCTTTAGAATGCAACATGTCAAGTTTTTTTTTTATCTGGATATCATTACATAAAACCCCCAGCAAAACCTTCCTGTGGGTTCGGTTCCCATGGTCTATCCACTCCATAATCCTTAATAGTGTGAAGTAGTTATGATTTAATCCACATCATAGATAGGGTGCAAACACAAGGTTTAGCAAAACAAAAGAAGCAAAATATAAAAGTAGTTGCAGGTTCTCTTTTTCTAAAGAAAATGGGCATGACTTCTTACATTTTTCTGAGGCCATTATTTGCATCTCAGTGCTATATTTGAGAAGTATAACTCTCAAACTGTTTCTAAGCTGGGAATGCAGTAGCTAATATGTTGTATAAAAGTGAAGTGTTATGTTCTGCCAATGGACTCTGACAATTCAGTTTTTAGTACCTGTAAAATAGGCTTAAAATGTTCCCCAGATGTATTTGGCTACCTCTCCTTTTGGAAATCATTCCTTCTGTGCAATAGGAAAAAAATTTGCTTAACTAAGAAAACAAATTCAATAATGCCACCCTTTCCCTGCATAAATAAGAAGGTGGGGGTGGTAATACTATGTCTGGGAAAGGAAGCAAAAATGCATGCTTGGATATCCATTGCTGGCTGTTGTAGGGAGTGTGCTTGCCAGCAGTTTCTGGCAAGCTTATTCCTTCCAAACGCTCTCCAAACTTGCCAGACATTTAAAAAGTCTTTTGCCTGTTAGTCACCTTTCACTTACTTGTAGCATTAGAAGAAATGTTTATTGACTGGAGAACTGCCTGTTTTGAAATCAGGAACATTGAAATAAGTTTTTTGTTTTGTTACATGTTGTTTTGTTGATATTTACTTGACAGCAGGGTTTAGTTAGGAATATACTTACAGGCTGTTAGTAACCCAACTGGGTCAAAGCTCAAAGGGTCTGCTCTTGTGGGTAGTAAACTTAGGGTTTGGCTGATGTTTTTTGTGCATGTAAAAGGCATCAGATCATCAATCCCTGACCCCTGTGCAGAGGGATGGATGCTGTAGAAGTGGACTGCATTTAAACAATGGCAAAGCACTTTCTCCACTTTCAGTAGAACCTAGCTGAGAGAGAATTTAAAAATCTCCTGTGTCTGGCAGTGGGGCATGTAGGACCTCTTTGTGTTAGTTTGGTACAGTTGTGGTCTGGTGTTTAGATCCACTTCTGTATAATATTGATCATGATGTGCATGGGTTTGAATCTCCCTAAGGCATTTGGGGACAAAACTAGTAGCAAATGTATCTGAACCTTAAAATAGAGACTATTCAGAGAGAGAGGGGTTGGAGGGAGGAATCAGATACAGTGAAAGAGGAGAAACTTGCCTATTGTCCTAGGTAGAAGCATGCCAGAGGGGAGACTAGAAATCTAGCTTATTGGATATGAAATATTTTGCAAAACTGGCCTTCAGGAAGGGTCAGATTCATAATTGTGGTTCTGTTCTTTCAACTTAATTTTCTTCTTTTATTTGCAAAATCTGATTAAAGAGGCACCTCAGTTGTAAGTTGTTATACCAGAGATGGCTGCAGTTACATCTATGACTATATTGCACCTTAGGTCAGGGTTTTTAGATGGGAGGATGTCTGGGTCTTTTTCATGCATCTTGCTCTCTGCACTTACATGTTTGACTGAAGTAGTAGTGTAGTATTGCAGCATGTCAGTCTTTTAATGTAATTGCTTGTCATCTCTGAGGTACTGAAGTAGTCTGCCATTATTTTACAGTAATTTAAGCGCTGGTTGACTTATCAGGTAAAACCACAAAGCTAATGGCCTTTTAATTAGTGATTCCAATGAGAGTTTGTATCTTAAGCAGGAATTAAGAGCTTAATGCAAAAGTTTGGACAAAGGAAAACAAGACTACTAGCACCAACTGGTGCTATCATTCTAATAGCTGAATTCTTCTAATTTTCTCCATTTCTGACATGGTTGTTATTCAGGCTGCTTCACAGTGCTTTTATATGCATAGAACCTCATGTACACAAATTGAAGAAACATGGTATCAGTCGTAAGAACTGTAGTCACAGAGAGTCTCACACCACACATGTGTTGCTCTTGTGGTCACAGTATTGTTTTCTCTCACTGTAGGAGTAATGCAAATAATTTAAACAATAAATCAGTATTATGGTCTTCTTGTCCTGGCTTTGCAATTATTTCAACTTATGTTTTCTGGAAAGCACAATTTCAAATATTCTGAGAACCTGCAATGGGTAACTAGGAGTGCTTGAGAATACAGTGTGTATTGCCAGCGTATTGTGATCAAGCAATGAAAGAAGAGTTGACTATCCCTCTTCAGGATTATCTATCAGACTCTCACTGTGTTGACTAAAATACTGACTTAGCTGACTAAAATGCATCAAAAGTTGGAAAAATCTGCTAAATTAATAACCTAATAACCTTATCAGGTTATTTTTTGCATCTGAAAATTGATTTTGTTTTTTGAATTAAAATTGAGTTTAAATTTTGAATTTGTATTCAAAATACAGATTTTAGTGCACTTATATAGTTATATGTCACTTTACAACCTGCTGGTGAGCAATAGCTGCAAATTAATTGAAAGAGGTAGTGATGGTCTCTGACACTTCAACATTGTCGTTCAATGTTTTCTTGACACTTTGGAAAAGATTTTGATTTCTTTGATATCAGTTTGTATTCTCTTTTATTGCAACAATTGAAAATATAGCACTTTCAAGTTTTGAAATGGCATTCTTGAGTTTCCTGAGACATAGAAAATTTAGAGCATCTTCTAATTAGTTATCTGTTGTAAAGAAATTACTCTGCATGTTTGATTCATTTCAGTATGTATTAGTATTTTCCTATGAAGGATGTCTGTTCTAGAAACAGTCATCCTCTGAGTTGAATGCTTTTTGAGAACTATGTTGATTTAATATTCTCTATTTGTGTGATCATTTTCCTCCTTGTCAATCGAGCTATGGTATTAGAGAATGCAGAAATAATTCATGGACATTTTGCTAACATATAAGTCAATGGCCATGTTCTCCTTACTTTAGAGATTTAAAATTTCCTGTTACCATTTAGATTATTTCAGTTGTTTCCATTTATTTTGCTTGAATTTATATTCTTAATAGTGTATTAATTCATCTTGTGTGCAAAAAGAAATTATGTCTATTTGGTAGTATTTCAGAATTCCCCTCTTGGGGCGATTATTCAGACTATTAGAATGAATATACAGAATGTAATTGCTAATAGATAACAACTCTTTAATTTTGAATAATATGCAAAAAATAATGTCAGCTAGCTTGTTCAGTGAATTTGTTTGCAAACTTGATAACATTCTTAATTTTTCTAGCTGTGAAAAGAAAGCTGTAAATCTGAATCCCAGGTCTCTTCTATAGAACTTAAATGTTCTTTTATCAGTTACTTAGTTCTTAATTTAGACCAATGACGCATTTCAGAAGGCAATGCTAGTTTTGTTAAAGACTGCTATAAAGTATTACTACTTGAAATTTGTGACAACCTTGTACCTATTAAAGGAATTTGCTATTTGAGCTCCACAAAAGACTCACCAAGAAACTGATGTAGTTCTATTAAAATACGGGAAAAATCTGTCAGAAATCCTGCAAAAGACCACAGGATTCCACAAATATAGCATTTTTCAGCTGACTGCACTCTGGACAACTACTGTCTCTCATGTTTTCTTATCTGCTGCTTTTTTTGCTGGGACAGATGTGATTATTCACAGGATGTTTATAACTGTCTTACTCAAAACCACTCTGAAAATCTAAATTTCTGCTTATAAATGGAGAACTGAAGTCTGTTCTTGTTGAGCAAATGTTTACTTCTTGGCTATTGAAAGACTTTCAAAAAGAGTTTGGTTCTGTCACCTTATTATTTAAAACCTCTGATTTTACTTTCAATTTCTAGAAATCATAGAATGGTCTGGGTTGGAGAGACCATAAAGATCACCCAGTTCCTACCCCCCTGAACTGGACAGGAGTGCCAGCCACTAGCCCAGGTTGCTCAGGGCACCATTCAGCCTGTCCTTATCTACCCATTTAGTGGAACACTTGCAGTTCCTGCAAAGGAAGAATTATGGTTATTACCACCATAAGCTTTCTGTTCATGAGCTTTTAGGCACTGAGGAAAATTTCCAAAATTAAACTTTATCATCATAGTTTTCTATAGCAAGCATGTATCAATACAACCCTTCTAACCTCTCAATTTTACTTCTTTCAATTGTGTGCCTGGTACTAGATCTTGCAAGGTTTTCCTGTACTATGGTACTATATTTAAGGGCCATATCAGCTTTTTTGTATTTCATAACAGTAGAGAATGTTATTTACACATAGTATCTGAAGTTTTGCTTCAGAAGAGCCAATCTACATGTCTCTTGTAGTCTGTTTCTGAGGCTGGCAGGCTATTGTTAGAAAATACAAGAGAGGTTTTTCTTGTCATGCAGTAGTAATCTCCTGCTTGTCTTTGCAGACCCGAGGTTTTCATCTTAAGTTTAAGAGGCAAATAACAGGGGAGAAGAGATGAAGAGGAGAAAAGCAAACTATAGGCCTAGAAAATTCCTTTTCTTTCTTTTTTTCCCCCATGAAACTACTTCTGCAGGAAAAAAAAATATTGACAGACAGGGTGTGCCAGCTAATGTCACCAAGCATTGAGTGGAAAGAAGAATACTAAAAAGCAGAAAATTAGAGCTGTGCTTGCCTGTTACCTCCCCAAAAGAATTGAAATTGCCAGCGTTTGGGACTCCTTGTCAGAGGCTGAGATCCTCACCTGTCTGGGGCTCTGCAAATCAGCTCTGGTGACCATCATCCCTCAGAAATGTGTGTCTGAGAGCAATTAGAATTTTACCAAAGAATACTGAAAAAAAAAATTAAGTACATGTATGTCATGTAGTTTCTGAATTCTTTAAAGATAGAAACAAAGGCCACCACAGAAGCAAATTAAAGCCCCTGGGAGCTGACATGGTTATTGAAAGCTTTAACAGAGCTGCCCTGCCATAGAAACCTGCTTTCCTATTGTCATTCATTTTGGTCTCTGAAAAGAAATTTATGATCAAAGTTTTGTTTGAGCACAATGTAAGCACTCAGATTAGATTTTGGCAAAGTTAGACAGGGATTCAGATATTTTTAAAATTTTTTTTTCCTTTTTTTGGCACTTGTCTTCTAGTGAGAAAAATGTTTCGCACTTAAAATGTTTTGCCCTTAAAAAAAAAAGAGTATCTGTTTACAATATTTTCTTGAATTACATTAGATCTGTGTTTCTTGTTTTATATCTCCTACTACTGTTTCATGATAACGCCAATCTAGAGCATCTTTTGTGGGCGATGTAAATGAAAATACATAAATGAAATAAAACCCATGTATACTTAAAATATTTTATTCTTTGCTTCTATATATGAAGCTTCCATCTTGAGGATTCTCCAGCAAATGCCCACTATCCAATTTTTCAGTTGTTATTGGCAGGAGGTTTTATTTTTAAGAGAACATTGTAATATAATGCTTTCTGAGTACAAGAGCTAGTGATACATTGCTTCGTTGGATAACTCATAAAGTTTGCTTTAATCTGAGGGAGTCTTTTGAGGGAAGGAAATTAAGGTGAGAATTAATCATAGTAGGAGAAGTCATTACAATCACTAAGATGTATGAAATATAGGTTCGTTTCTTTGTATTTACTGTTGACTTGCTGTGTAAGACTTTGTGGGAATAGGTTATTTCTGTTCTCCTGCTTATGTCCATATAGAAGAGTCTTGTAAGTGCTCTAAATGGTAATGAAGATACGAAGTTTTGAATATCTTGGAAATTCAAGTGCAAGGAGAAGGAACATTGATTTCTGTGAAAGATAAAAGTTTCTTCTCCACAAAAAAAAAATGCTCTAAAAGATTGTGACAGTGAAATGAGTTATTTGTATTGATAAGAGGTAATTTAAAACAAGGATCAAGAAAAATCTGAATGTATACATTTCCCTTAACATACAGTCACGCTGGTATAGGCTAAAATTATGAAGTAGCTTTAGAAATGCTCTTTCATGATGTGATCAAAGCAACAAGCACAGTCAGCCAATTTGACTCTTCTGTCTTGAATATCCAGGGGAAGTAGGAGTGTTAACTTAGTCCTGCATGTGAGGTTTGTAAAAAGAATGCACTAGAAACTAAATAACGGGTTTAGAAGTCTGCCTTTAAGATTGTGTTGTAAGAAAGAAATCACAATAGAGGTTCCCCCTCTGCTGGTAGAGAGTTCAATATTCAAGACATTGCAGTGTGTCTAGACACAGGTAAATTTGTTTGAGTGTGAACATATGTATGCAAAGAAAGAGCCACTGTTACACAATACAAACTATTGCCAATCTGCTAAAAGAATTTTAAAGTGAGATATAGTACAACTGAAGTTATCAAGTTCCATGTCCATTTATTTTCGCTGGCATGTAAATAATTCATGTCAAGTGCCCAACAGGGAGTGTAAACTATTGTGTTGTCAGTACCTAACCAGTGACTGTTCAGCTTGGTATTTACCCATTTCAGTGCTGTTCAAGATTTTTGTCCTAGTAAACAAACCCTCTTTTACTTATCCTTTTTAAGAGATTTTCAATTTGATTTAATTAATCATCTGCTTAAAATATTACCCTATGCATACTTGTCAGGAGAATTTCTCAACTCCTTCTGTGGTGGGAAGTGCCTGTGCCAAATTTTGCATATTTTCTTTGAGTACTTGTGAAGAAGAGTGAAAATTTTAGAGATACTGGAGACAAGAGAAATAGATTATGTATGGTGAGTAGCAGGTACTGTTATCCACTAGAGCATGAATTAGCAGCAAAGTAAAAGTGAAAAGACAAACAAAAATCCATCTAATTTAAGTTCTCTAAGGCCTGGGTGAATTCATGCTGCCTAGTCTGTTTGTCCTGAGGCTGGTATGAAAACTGTTGTTTCAGTAACCCCAACAATGCAGTATCTATTCCTCTACCACAGGCATGGTTGCTTATCAGTAAAGCAGATAATTCTAATGTCTTTTTACTGTTTTTTTCCAGCTCCTCTCTCTTATGTTTGGCTTGGTGAAAACTCACTCAAAGCTGCAGATATGGTGTTCAGTAAGGTGGTGAATCAGTTAATTCTTTAAAATTTTAAATATTTTAGCTACTTGTTTACCTCTGTGTTTGTGTGAAATAAAATGCAAATGGTTAATACTTCTGTAGAAAATATGCCAATGTTTCAGGTTTTGAAATATATAATGTATATATTTTTTTGATATAACAAATATTAATACAACTTTGAGTAAGTATTTAGAAGAAATGTTATGACCTATCTCAAGATATTTCAATTTCTTGTGAATGTAATTAAGGCCCCATTACAACTGTAAATCAAAACCTTTGTATTTTTCATGTATTCATATATAAATATGAATATAAAAGTTAAATTTATTTACACAGGCTTAATGTAAATGTGCTCTCAATACATCTAGACAGTGTAAGCAAGACAGAATAAGGTTTTATTCCCTTCAGAGATGAAAATCATAAGAGGACCATGGATGATGACCATACTATGATCATAGAGCTAAACAGGAGTGGAATTTCTGATACCAAAGAAACAGCACCCTTTTAAGCAATGAGTAGCCTTGAAATTCTTACAACTTGTTTTTATAGCTTTTTTTACATTAGAAATGATAGGCAGTGGTAATAATTATTTACCTTCTCCCTTTGTTTAGTATAAGCTGAATTATTTTAATGTGTAAGAAAGCAGCTAGGCTTTTTGCCACAAAATTTGATTTTGATTTTCATATTTTTAAGATATTTATGGATTTATAAAGTCCTTTTTGATCAATCTCTCTGTTCTTTTGAGGAGAACTTGCTCTGGCTTTTCAAATTTTTTTTGTATGCGACTATTTCTTTCTGTGGTGAATGTTAATTCATATCAATTGTACTTTCCTTTTTTGATTACTTATCTCAGATTTGAATTAAGAAAAAGCGTAACTTCTTAACCTTCAGTTTTATGCTTGCCTTACAGTATGGTGTAAGCTCTCCCAACCACTAAATCTATTACTAAATTTTGGGCAATATACTTAGATATGAGTAAATTTTCTCATTACACTGTCACCAAAAATAATCAGTTACTATACAAACAAGGTCGTAATTGTAACTTTTCAGGTACTTCATATTATTTTATTTTCTTTGGACTTAGCAAAATTTCATCTAAATTTTGAGGCTGGGTATTCAGAACTTCATTCAGAACCCACTTTATATATTAAATACTAATATAAACTGGTGAAGGGTAGAGTTGATTTGAAAATTTGGCTACTCCTGTAAGCATGGTAAGTTAAAAATTTTCCCTGTTTATACAGCCTTTGGCAATTTATGCAATGTGTTTTGTCACCTGTTTTGCTGTCTCGTGAAGAGCTGGAACTTTTATGAAGAAATAGAAAATATGACTTTGAATCCTTGACGTCTTTAAATAAATGCACATATTGATAGTGACAGATTGCTAAACTTGGCGTTAGACACTTAGTTGTGTTTCTTGCCAAAAGTAATCCAGATGTGCATAATTTATCTGCCTGCCATATGTGCACTGACATGTCTTTCTATAATCAACTGTCTGTTGAGTATTGTTAAACAGTTAAATGTTCTTTATCAACTATCTTTTTGAATAATGCTAATAACTCCTTTAAGAAGATAAGAAGCAGCAAGACCATAAACCCAGCTTTCCTAAACTGAAGAAGGCAACTTTGGTTTTTTGATTGTCACAAAAAGCATGCAGTTTAAGAAAAAAGCTGTTGGTAAAAGAAGCGTATTTAAAGCCCATCTCAGGTGGGTGTTATACAACTAAGGTGGATGCATATTTTATGTAATCTCATTATGATGGGACAGGTCTTTGTTGTGACTGTGTAAAGGAAGTTGCTATGGAATAACAACATTAATTAATAAGGATTTTTTTTGTATGAGGTGCTTGTTGAAAGGAGAAAATGAACTTAACTTGACAAACAGTAACCAAGCACGTCCTGGCATTAAGTTCAGAAAGATTTGTAGGAGGACATTTGTGTCATTTGGAGTATTTAATCATATCATCGGAAGAAGCAACTCTCATTTTATGACATGTTTTGCAACGTGTGTTTATTCTTCATCTGTCTTCAGAAAGTTACTTATTGATTAGTAGAGGTGCATGACCCAAGTGTAAAAATTCCTGTGTAAAAAGAGTTTCTGTCCAATGAGTTTCCTACCCCAAAATTCTGTTTGCCAACAGAATTCTATTTGATCCATAGAAATAATCCTCCTTTGTTTCCTATAAGCTTATCCTTTCACCTCATTGACATAATGTTATCAGAATATTAACATGGATAATCTCACATTCATCAGTCTCTGAGTCAAATCCCAGTGCTCACCTCAGAGGTATATAGAAAGGTATATGGTGGTCATGTAGAGCAAAATTCACAGTGTCTCATGGTTCTGAGTTTTCCCTGAGGAGAAGGGTGTCTGGAGCTGTCTGATGTTCCTGTGCATACAGGTAAGTATTTATCCCTACAGTTATATAGATATCTATCTGTTGTACATAGGCCTGTCTTTGTAACTATCTGCTTTGGTTTTTTGAACTCCCCCCCAGCAGTTGCATAACTTGTGGCATGATTAGCTGCTCTTCTTCATCATCCTGGGAGGTCTCAGTCATGACCTTTCCAACTGCTGATCTCTGTCATTAAGATGCGAATAGGTGTACATAAGCTGTTGAGAGCACCAACTGTGTGATTCTTATTTCCATAAGGTTATCCACATTTGAGCAGCTCATCTTGGTTTGTGCTAGGAAGAAGCAGAGTGCGTCCATGATATCCTGAAATTGGGTTGTCACTCTAGGCAGGCAATAGTGCAACTATGTAAGACCATCCTTTTAGAAGGCATCTTTGCTGAAATGGTCTGAAGACACTCCCTAGTTTGTAGAAGCATGCTTTTTGTTTGTAAACTTTGATGTTTAAGATATCAGCTTAAGTCTGACCAATTCACGTGGTCTAAATTGAAATACTGATTCAGTGCTCTGAGGTGTTACACTGCTGAAGTTCTCAAAGGTACGGACTGCGTGGATATGTTGTGGAAGAGTACTGCTGTGCAAATGCCAGCAGTAGGCAGGAAGGTTGGGAAGCTTCTTCAGCCAAGTTTGTTGGGTGTTGCTTACTATTTCAAAATCATCTGAAGTTGCTAGGGCCTTACATAAGTTGATAATAAATTAACATTGATCCATTGCTGCTTGAAACCCTGTGCTCGTTATACTGTGCAATAGCTACTCTGTTAGAAACTGTCCTTTCAAAAAAACCAAGCCAAACTCTGCAATCAAAGCTGCATGGTGTGTTCTTAGCTGCTTCTGAGAATTGATCATCATATTGAGCTGTTTTCTAGAGAATGCAATTTGTCACCAATTTTTTAAGTTATGTAATGTTTTTTAAGTTAATGTAATGTCTGATGAAAGACTAGTAGCATGCAAAATATGGCGAAGCACATTTTCTGAAGATTTATCATTGTTTCTTATGAAAGCACATCATCTTGTACTTGAGAAATACTGTGGAATCTATGTATCCTATAGCAAACCAGCAGCTTGCACCAGAAAGGAAATCTAACTTATTTCAACAGTGATTCCTTGCAATGTGAGCGTTCTTCAAAAGTGTAAATGATGTGTTTTGAAATTTATATACTTTGGGATTGAGAAAATATTGATGCTTTATTCTCTCATTTATTCTTGTTATTTTGTCCTTTTAGCAAAAGGACAAATATTTAGCAAAATGCTGTGAAATTCATGCATGCATACACACAGCCATTAAAAAAAAAAAAACAAAAACCAAAACCCAAAACCTCCTACATTACTGAAGAATTTGTAATTTTTGATATTTCTTCAGGTAACATATATCAGGGATTAATTCATTCCTTTATTAATGTGCATTCAGTGTAGAACTTTACCTCAGTTTTATAATTATTTCGTAAAATATACTCTTTGTTATTTTGTCACTTCTGAAGAGAACTGCTGCTTTATAAAATAGTTCCGGGTGAGAACTTGGGGTTTTTCAGAAAATTGTGAATTCTCAGATATGTATCGATACTTTATGAAATACTGTGATATTTATCATTGTTTATATCTTAGCTAGTTTTCTAAACCTCTGAGAACCCTTTAGCCTCCACAAGCCACAGACATATGTCTTATATGAAAAAAATCTCTTTTGTTTTGATTAGTTATGTCCTGAATATGATAGAGCTGTCATTGTTATCCAAAGAATTATGCTCTGGAATCTTAATTGTTAATTTTCTTTCTTAAGCTTGCTCTGTCTTAATTCTGTGAGACAAAAACTCTCTAGGAAAAAGCAATTTAATAGATGTTACTACAGTATTACTTTACATGACCATCTGAAAATTAATAATTGCAGCTTTTTGAAATGCTTATCACTGATCATTTGGTCAGTATTGGGGACATCCTGGCCTCTTTTAATGTGAGGGTTTTGTAAGTTGTGATTTTTGGGGAGTCCTGGGTGGAAAGGGAGAATATGGAGGACAAGAAAGAGAATTCAAAATTAATCTGAGTGTTTATGTGTGTTTACCTACATCTTCCAGACAGCGCTGCAGTGAGTATTTTCTGAAATAGTGTATATCTGTGCATTGTAGTTCTGCTGCCCAGCAGCATTTAGTCAGTTTAGTTTGTCTTCAGTTACATTTACCCAAAGACTAATTAAAAGTACTAAAAAAGTGGTTTTGGCCCATGACGAGCTAGCCTGACAACTGAACTCTCTCATTACATTTCCACCTATCTATCTTGCTAAAGTAGGCAAGACTCTGGATTGGCTATAGTTGGAAAGGTTAGTTGAAAAGATTAAAGGTGACTTGTAAATGGAAAATGGCAACTTTGCACTTTTGAATTCTAAACACATCTGGTCTAGTGTTCTTCTTGCTGAGTGGTAGGTCTGCCAAGACTTGTTGCAGACTTTGTAGAGCAGTAATAATAAACCTGTTCAGAGGTTTAAAAGAACTTGGCATGCCATATGACAGGTTCTTGAGTAGTTTGTCAGGAGCCAAGTGTACTGTAATAGACCCTTTTTAAATTGTTGGCTTACATGAAAACTAGAGATGTCTGCATTTTCTCCTTCTTTCCCCCCTTCCCCGAACTACAAAAGGCAGATGAATTTATTAAAATGCTTCTTTAGAGCATGTTATTGAGCTGTGAAAGAGACCAATAGATAAACATTATTGTAAGCTTGCAGATGTAGTCTGATTTATGCCTGTAGGCAAGATAAATTTATCTACTTGTGTTAGAGGAGCTTTAATCAGATAATCTGTTATTGCAAGCAGTTTAGATCATGAAGTGAGTAGTTTTTCAACAGGCCTTTACAGTTTGTGTAGACTTTGCTGGTCCTGTTCTTCATCATGAGAAATATAAGACACAGTCAGGTGTAAGGAAAATAAGTAGTACACTTTTCACTCTTGCCTTCAATAATGTATATGTAACTGCAGACATATACAATATTTCTAGAGGAATATGCAGCCCATAAAATATTGTGCATTGTATTACAGAGAAAACAGCAGATGTTTGGATAACAACATTCTTCTAAAGAAGTAGGAAAATGGCAGGAGAACTAAAATATGTACGAATAACATAATAAAAAAATTGGACCCTTTTTCCTAGAAGTAAATGAGATTGATATTATAATAGAGGCCTAAGCCTTTAACATCCAGCATGAGCTTTCCTGTGCTGAAAAGATGTATGCTTTTATGAAGAATGAGTTGTCTTACTGTGATGTACAAGTCTGTGCTGGCCTTCATTTCTGGGTTTTTTTTGCTAGTCTTAAGGAACCTGCACTTTGCACAAGAAAATCTGTGGTTTAGTATGGGGAAACCTTAATCCCTTTGACATCCTCTACTGCTATTCTGGAAAGGTTAAGCTTTTCTGAGAGCATCTTCATCTTATTCAAGATAAAACAAGAAGCAAATGCCACACATAGATGCTTTAAGTGGTTGGATGAAAATTTTCTCTGAGAAGAAATCCTATGTTCATGCTTCTTTCTTGCATACAGATTAAGCATTTAACTTTCTTGGTGCAGGAATGTGTAATTGAGCAAAAAAACTTCAGGCAGAATCACTGCAGTCTATCTGTGTCATTCATCTTGGTTTTAGTCTTCTTTCCTCTCTGTTTGATGGAGGTCCCTAAGGAGGGCATAGCTTAGAAGAAATCAGGGAAATCCCAGACCTTATTTATTTCTCAGAATCAGTCTTTTTAAAATTGTATTTTATTTTAATTTTTTCTTTAAATTATTTATGTATTGTGTACAGTAGATTTACCATCCTTAATTTTCCAAATATTTTCAAATCCTAATGCTTTCAATATAGCAGTATCTCCTCAATAGTGCCAAAAAAGTTTTTTGCAAGTATTTGTTGT
The DNA here is from genome assembly GCF_022539315.1 of Serinus canaria. NCBI lineage: Eukaryota > Metazoa > Chordata > Aves > Passeriformes > Fringillidae > Serinus > Serinus canaria. Next base: position 59,193,822 of record NC_066343.1, read on the forward strand.
TGTTGTTTCAGTTGTTGGGGAGTTTTGGGTGTTGGAAAGTTAATTGTTAAGTTCGTTGTTGTTTTCAATTCTTTTAAGCCACCAAAACTCCACTAGTGACAGGAAAAATCATATTATCATGCCAGTACTGACTGTTTTACATTATAGCATCCTGAAGAAAGCTGAGTTCCAGCTTAATATAAACGAAGGACAAGACAGTGAGGAAAGAAGAGAGGAACTTGAGAAGCACAGGAGATTTTAGAGGATTAAGAGAAAATTTGAGGACTGATCAGCTAATCTGCTCCACCCAGATAATATGAAAGGGAAAACAGGAGTACTCCCAGCAGGAATACTAATCTATAGTAATTGCAGTTAAGGGCAAAACTATTCATGTGTCTCCTCTCAGAGATTTCTAATGATTTGGTAATCTATAGTAATTATTATCTTTTTAATACAGGAAAAAAAAATCCACTACCCATTTTCCTTTGATCACCTAGAAGATTATGCAGGAATATAAAAATACCAGAATAGTTAGGAAAATAAAGACTGGTTAACAGGCCTCTATTCTTCCATCTCTTTATCCCCCAAACCTCTTGAATCTTCCTTCTCTCAGTAAAATGTAGACTACTGTAAATTTTGAGCAAATTGAGCAAGATTTTTCACCCAGGCAGAAATAGCAGCCATGAACAGTGGAAGCTGAGCTATGAGTTTGACTTGTAAATATAATCTGATTAATTCAAGGAGTTTTTAGAATAAGGTTAAATATATCTTTCAGTATGAATTTTGCTTGGATTTTAATAGTATTAACTTCTCTTAAAATCATTTGTAATGGAAATCTTCTCTTCTAAGAAAGTTTTTCATGAGCATACTGAAGTATTCTGAAAATGAATCAAAACACATAAGACTTTGGCTCAGGTTTTAGAACATAATAGGGGAAAAAGTTTTCTGAAGGGATCAGTCAATTGCGTTTATTGCAGTTGTGCAGCTGCTTGGCTGTTCTTCCCGTCTCTGCCCAGTTCTTACATAGAGAAGAGAAGCAGCATCTCACTGGGTCTGAGAAAGCATCTCTGCTTAGGTTCCTTTAAGTTCCTTTCAGTTTCATAAGGATAAGATACAGAAATGGACTGAGATTTTTGGGTCCGGTGATCTAGAGTAAATGCTCCAAGGAACTATAGTTAATTTAATTGCTGTGTTACCTGGATGAAGGGAGGTGGTGTGTTGGAGAAATGAACCATCATCAAACCCCAACTTTTGTTCATTATATAACCGTAGAATGTCCTGAGTTGAAAGGCACCCACAATAGTCATTGAAGTCAATTCCTGGCCCTGCACAGGACAGTCCCAAGAAACACTCCATGTGCCTGAGCGCATTGTCTAAACACTTCTTGAACTCTGGCAGGCTTTGTGTTTTTAAAATAGTTTGGCTCTTGCCTCTGCTCTAGGAAGAATTCACAGAAAGGGTGATTAGATGCTGGAATGGGCTGCCTAGGGGGGTGATGGAGTCACTGTTCCTGGAAGTGTTTAAGGAAAGAATGGACATGGCACTTAATGCTGTGGTCTAGTTGACATGGTAGTGTCAGTGATGGTAGTGTTTGCTTTTAGGTTGGACTTGATGATCTCAGAGGGCTATTCCAGCCTAATTGATTCTGTAATTCTGGCTTTCATTTGGTTTTATTTGTATGATAGTAAATAGACAGGATGCAGGATTTTTATGGTAGTGTTTCTGACATGGTTGTTCTTTCCCTGGGCTCCTATATCCCTTCTTTACTCCCTAAGCCTTCCTAGCATACTCATTGATTTTTACTGTATTTTCTTTATCTGCTGAAAGAGTATTTTGCAGTCAGTATGAACACCAAAGTAGTACTACTTTCCCAAGGAAAAGTTCCACTTAGGTTCTTGTCTCTTTTTTCCTGATTGTCCCCTTTTTTTAGAACCTGCTAGATTGCTTTGGTGGATTTTGTGGAGATGCAGTGTGTCAAGACTTAGTTAGCAAAGCAAATATGGAAATGTTTGCATATAAATGTTTCCCAAGGGTTAATAAACCTACAATTATAATCAAGGTCAATCATAATCTCAGGTCAACAGATGAAACTACTTTTAAAGATGTAGTTTCATCAGTTTTCCAAGTAGGAACAGGGATTGTTCCCTGCAGGAGAGAAGGAATGCACTTGGTTGTCCTCGCTGGCTCCACACAGTCTTCCACTCCTGCCCTAGTTGAGAAGCTGGTGGGCAGTTTAGAGCTCAGTAAAATATATGTGTATTTGATCTTATTCCGCTCAGAAGCCATTGATGTGCATTTATTATAACTGGAGGCATCCTAGCTTATGTAGCCCTTCATTTGCTTAGATCTCTTTGATCCCTTTCTCAGTCTGAAGCATGAACAATATTGTCTAATTTTTTATTTATATCTATATAAGAATATAAAAAGCATATTAATATTTATCATTGTTATTTAAATAGGCATGTACATTAATATCAGCAGAAAAATATTCTGGAGTTTATTGTTATGTATTCATTGAAAACTTAGACGAGTGATTTTTGCACCCATGTCGCATCGCATAATAGTCGGTAAACTCAGCCTCATTACTTAAATCACTGGCTTTGTGGCACCTCAGTGGCATCTTTTGTGGCATCTCAGTGGTTTTCTGATGTATGAGAATTTCACTGAGCCCCACTTACAAGAGAACTTGATATGACATTTGTTATGCAGAATATGAACCAATGATACAAAGCTAAAAAAAAAAAAGAGCACGGAGAAGTTTCCTGCAACAGTTTTCAGTGTTCCACCAAAAAAATTAAGGTATTTTACAGTCTTTAAGATCAAATAAGAAATACTGTGTAAAATCATCCAAAGATTGAAGAGCATGTCTACACAGTGTTTTCCAGCTGCAGGGGGACTATGAGCAGACCAGGTGTCATGCAGACTCGTTGTTGTGGCACTGGGCTCAGGATGCCCTGGCACACAGCACACCACTGTAGGCACTCCTTTCTTGGTCTCACATAGGGGTATGGCTATACATGGTTAAAGGCAAAGGAAGCTCAGTCCAGCCTTCAAGATAGACTTTGGATACCTAAATAATGGTCATTTCAATGTACTAGTACAAAATATGTATAACAATTTAGGATTATATTTCTCTGCATATTCTGAAGCAAAATAAAGATCAGTTATTTCGGCATGTCTTGGCTCAGCTGAAAGTTGGAGCTGCTGTTTTAATTCATATCATTACTTGATACATACTGTGAAGAGACTTTTCTACTACTGGTCTCTAAGCCTGTAATTAATAGTGAGCAGGAGGCTACACTACATTCAAATAAATGTTTTGCAAAGCTCAGAACTGTCAGAAGAGTGTTTGTGCTGTCTCAGCACTGCAGCCACTTGTGAGGGGAAATTTCTGTGGTCTGAATGCAGGGCTTGGTGCAGTGCATGCTATTGCTGTGCAACACAGCTGCAGGGAAAAGGTGCATTTTACTGAGAGATTGAAGGGTGTCTGCAATGTGAAAAGTTTATTATTTCATTATTTATTTCTCCAAATGTCTTCTGAAGTTAAAAATGTAGCTGTGCAGGAAGCTTGATCCCTCATATTGGAGTGTTAAAAGGACATTGATAGACTGGGATTTTTTATTGCTGTTTTTCTTCATAATTTTTGGGAGTTCTTGTTATAGCTAAAACCCCCAGTAATTCCTATTTGTAAAGAGCTTTAATGTTACTTAGCTTTTTCTAGGTTTAGCAGCCTTGACAACATTTGCGCAGAGGCATCCAAAATCTGGAGGTGCACATTTGGGGAAGAAAACAAGTGTTGTGTTACATTAATTGATCTAGTTTTCTGTCATGCAGGATCACTGCAAACATAGGTGCCTTGTGATGTGATGTGCAGACTGCAAATAGCTAATTGACTCTGATCTCTGTTAATTAGTGCAATTAAATGTTTTAATGAAGCTTTGAAGAGGTCATCTGAATTAGATGAAAGCTGAGGCTTTACTCAGTGTCAGAGCCTTGATGTTAATTGTTGAGTCCTGTGACCCAGCAAAAGGAAGACTTACTGATAATGTGGTCTTAATACAGGAATTTCTGTTGTTGTAGTATTTTAAAAATTGTGTGATTGTGTTACTACCTCTGTTTCACTATAGCCATACTTCAGCACATAATGTAAAATAATTAGATTGAGACCTCAAGACATTGTTTAAATTATGAAATTAGCTATTCTAATATAAAGAAAAAATGTAAATTTAGAATAGTGTATTTATAATAAAATAGCAGTTTGGAAATACAGAAATTACTCTTCTCTGGCTGAAAAAGCCCTTGACTTTCTTTTTTCCTTCCTGAAATTTGAGATTAATCTCTTAAAATCTCACACACTAGACTGTTCATATTTCTATTTAATCAACTTAACCTTCTAGGTGTAGGGAGTAATACTTTGTAAGCTACAGTCTGATATAGTTGTTATTTTTGATGCTGTATGATTTGTTCATTCTACAAAAATGCACTTACCTAGTTTTATAAATGAGCTAAATGTTAAAAAAATTGCTAGTTCAAGTGTCAGATTTCAATAATTAGAAAGACTGAAATGAGAAAAAAACAAGACAAACCCCAGATCAGCCCTGGTGGGGCCTCAGCTGGAGTGCTGTGTCCAGTTCTGGACTCCTCGGGATGTGAGAGACCGAGGTCCTGGAGTGGGTCCAGGTCAGGACAATTAAGGCACTGGAATGTTTCTTTTGTGGGGAAAGGCTGGAACTGGGCCTCTTCAGCCTCAAGAAGAGATGATTGAGAGGGCACCCCATCTGCAGGGAGGGGTCAGAGCAGGGACCGGGCTCTGCTCACTGCTGCCGAGCAATGGGACAAGAGGCAACGGGCAGAAACTGATTAACAGAAAATTCCACCTGAACGTGAGGAATAAATGCTCTTCTTCTTGGGTGACCAGGCACTGAAACAGATTGTCTAGCGAGGTTGTGGAGTCTCCCTCCCTGGAGATATTCAGGGAATGGTTGTGACTGGTTGCAATCCTAGGCTGTGTGCTCCAGGATGGCCCTGCTGATTCAGGGAGGTTGGACCAGGTTGCTGTGGGCCCATCCAACCTGACCCATTCTGGGAGAACGGAAACTCTCAATCTCAAATAGGTGTTTTGATTTGAAATATTTATAGACTTTCATATATTTAAAAGATTTAGGTATTTCCCAGAGTACAACCTAATAAAGACTGAGTGTTTTATGAACAGAAGATTATAGGTCTTCCTTTCTGGAAATTCCCGATGACAGTGTTTGCTTTCTGAGACCTAGTAAGTTGAAATTGAAATTTGTTCTGAATCTAGTTGTGCCTTCTTTATAGGGACTTAACTAGTGATGCTAGACAGCAAAAGATTAGGCTTATAGCTCTGAGTTAAACACTTTTTTATAGTGTCTGTCTGATCAAGCTTGTTATGTTCTTTCCCTCAGATAGGCTGACTTTGTTAAATTAGAGATGGCCATGTGAGATACTCCTGTAGTTTCAGGATTCTTTTTCCAGTATTTTACGTTCTCCGCAGATGTGAAATAAAAAAGTTATTTCAGAAGAGTTAGAGAATTAAAAGCAATTTTAGTAGACTGATTTTTAGACAACATTTATATTTAAAACTGTTTAGAGAATTGTCACAATGTAATTTATGAAGTTGCTTTAGAGTGTAAAAAATGTCTTTCAGCCTAAGTTCCCAATGTATTGATAATGGCTTAAAGGACCAATTGCTAGCTGTGGAAATTATCTTAATTTCCATGTATAATAAAAGGTGTTTGCACATCTTGTTTGTTTGGGTATTGGAATTGTGCCATGAAATCAGTGCTTGTTTCAAGGACACTTGAATACATAGGCGTCATTTTGTTTGTCTTAGACAGAAGATGAGGGGTTTATTTTCAACACAACAATATAAAATTAGACTTTATAGCAATAGCTAAAGTATATATATTTTAATTTTGATTAGTATTAGGAAGCAATGCTCATTAAGTTGGCTAACTAGAAAAACACTCATGTGGAATAATTGTAGCTAAGTTTTGTTGAGTAAAATGAATTTTGTACCTGTTTAATTTCTGTAAGTTATTATGGATAAAGAATTTAAGTTGTTAAAAAAAGCCAGAGATTTTTATCTTCCAAGTCTGCAAAATTTGCTAGAGAAAACTGAGTTGATATAAGTTAGTTAAGCTACTTTGTGTAAAATAGAATATAACCAATGACAAAAGAGAGATCTGCCAAAGGACAGTAGTGGAGTTTCCTAATATAGTGGAGAATGTTGTACAGTGCAGATATGTGGAAACTCATGCTTTAATCTGCTGTGTCATAAAAAGTATTTTAATATAAATATCATAGCTATAACGAATTTCATAGAATATGGCCCAAGTTGCATACCTGAACTGCTCATAGAAGGACATAGAAACATGCCCAACAAAAATGCAGTTTTAAGAAATGCATTCTTTAGGTGACTCAGGCACAGCTGGGAGCATTTCCTTTTGTACCATGATGTGAGATGCATTCTTCACTGAGCCTGTGGCTTCATCAGATCTTTAGAACTTGCAGTGAAGGTCATGATTATTTCCTAATTATTCCTCGGTGGTGATTCAATTATCATTGGTCTCTATCTTGTTCCTGAGACCTGATTGCCAGACTGAGGAAACAAGGTGGGATAGGAAAAGTCCCTCAAAGTAGCATAACCATGTTATCTGATGTGGGGAGTGTGAAGTAACCCTCGTTAGTCAGGTAGCTGTGTAGGATGTTTCTTTGCCTGTTCGCACTGTGTGTATGGAACTTTTTAACCAGATGCCATCCTCAGAGATAAAAACCAGCTTCCTTCTCACAGCAGAAAGTGAGAAGGAACAAAATAGTATCTGTTTCCCCTGTTTTGGGCTCCAATTTTGCCTGTTTTTAATTAAAATTATGTTGAACTATTTCCCCTTTACCAACTGAAGATGGGTTGCAGTTTTTCTCTGTAGCTGCAGACTGGACCAGGGACATTTTGAATTTCTTTGGCTATGTCCATAGTAAAAGTTTTACAGAAAAATGTCCTGATTAACTTAATGCCAAAATCACTGAGCTAATTTCTGGACACAATTTTGTAGTCAGTGTTCCAAGGATCATTCCCTAAAGACCATTTCTGTGAGGCCACTCTGTTTTGCAGACTAAGGGAGTATACCACCCTAGACGCATGTCGTTTTGTACCAATTGGCCTCAGTTCCCTGGAAGTTACTCATGGACGCGTTTAATTTACAGTTACAGATGTTTCTGACAGGTTTGTTGTATATGATCTATTTTGGCTAAATATGTGCTGTGTGGTACCATTCCACGCAGGGTGACAATGAACAGGTAGTCAGTAGTGGCTTCATTTGGTTTTGCAACACACACCTTCATGGGCAACAGGGGGAACTGCTCACGTGTGCTCAATCATGTAGCCAGCAGCACGTATAGAGTGCTGTGCTTCTAACCTGCTCAACTTTTGCGTGAATGCTGTTGCCCTCTCAACTCTCTGCTAATATCTTGCAGATGTGTGTAAAATATGTGAAGTTAATAATTTTGGTTTTTTTGCTCTTTAGGAGGTTTTTATTGATGCATTTTTATTTGCTCATTTTAGTTGAAGTTTTCTCTCTTTGATTCTCATGTGATTATCAGAATCATGCATCCCAATTCAAGAAGAGCATACCTATTTCCAAGACCCTGTCATACAAGTATTAGATTTTAATTAAACTGTGAATGATCTCTTTCAAATATATTGGACTTTAAGTACAAAAACTGTTCTTAAAATTTCTGAAGATAATTTATTTTAAAATATTGAACTTGTCACCATTCTAAACAGCTTCAAAACCTAAAAGAGTAAATGTGTGTAGTCATTGCTCTCTTGTTTCTTATGTGTAGGAATACAGGTAGCAGTAGGGTTTGAGGTCCTCTGTTCTTTTGCATGAGAGCCACGGTTCTGTCCAACTACTCTCACCACCTTGGCTATGAAATATATGGCTGCAATCCAAAAGCTAAATAGAACTATTGTGAGTAAATTGGTCTTTCTGGAAATTTTATGTAAGCAAGAGTTAAGTCTTTGGTGTAATATGCATTAGTTAGAAGTAAACAGGCTTTGATTTCAATGCTAGACACTGCCTTAAGGCAGAAGAAATTACACTGTCATACAGAGGATATGTTGCTGTTGCTATTTTGGTATTTGATTTCTTCATTGTCACATAGTTGAAAGCTGTCCAGGAGATGAAGAAGTGTAAGCTGACAAGGGAAGAAAATGACCAGTTTATGGAGGATATAGGAGTGAGGAGTAGTGTATATATGTAAGAGTTGTTTGTACTACTTGCAGCTTTTCTTCTATGTATCTGTTCATTCTCAGAGAAAATATTGGCTCCCAGGGATAAAATGCTTCAAAAATTGCCAAGTAGCAAAGACTTAAAAGGGTTAAATGCTGATTAAATACTTTAGTAATCATTCATGAAGTTGGCTGTCATCTGACTGATAGTAGTGCACTTTGCCATGATACAAAGATGTATTTTAATAACAGGTATGGCTTTTAATACACAACAGTGGCTGTCTTGAGTTTTGAAGAAAATTCCTGGAAAAAGGCTTGTCTGTAACATATTTTCTTGTGAAAATATGTAGTCATCATGCTTGTCATTGTGTGTTTCTTCAAAAGACTCGAGTTATTTTAGATTCAAGTTTATAAGTTGGAAATAGGCAATCTATTAACAGGTTCTTTTAAATATATATGCTACTGCTAATGAATGAGCAAATGGCTAGTGAACTTAGGTAAATGTATCCATAACAACTTCTAAAAAAATGGTAGGAATTTACATGAGGCATATGTAATTGAATGCATCAGCAAATATTAAAGAATCCTGGTAGTAGCTGCCAATAAATCTCACTCAGGAAGTGAAACATATCTGACCTACCCAAGAATGAAGTATGCGACAGTATGCAAAATCACCTTGGATCTCTCAAACAGATCAAAACAAACATCAATAGTTTGAGGCTTTCAAACATCTCAGTAGCAGGGCAATAACTGCCTGCATTCTTGCATACAAAGTGACCCTGCATTAAGGAGGGTGCTGGGACTGGTTTGTGAGGGATGAGTAACAGGGCTCAATATGTACATCCTAGTGAGGTACGTGTAGGTTGTGAAAGAGCCTAATAGTTAACTCAGTTATAAGTTAACTGAAACAACTGTTTATGAGTTATTGAAGACTAATAAGGAAGGGAGAGCTTGTTCTGCTTTGTGTAGTAATTGAAATTAGTATTGATGACATTAAAAGATGTCCCATTTTGTGGGATTCTTTTCTCAAATGATACTGAAGTTGTTGGAGGAGAAATGGTATAAAGCACAAGAATTACAGTCTTTAAAACCAGAGCAGAACGAATTCAAGAATCTTATTGTAAGAAATTATCTTGTATTGTGAATGTTAAGCAAAATGCATGTCCTTGAAGATACTTTGCTCTAGCTGTTTTGACACACTTTTATTGCATTTTCCAAAATACAGTGAAAAATTACTCCCAGTAGTTCTACAAGGGAACTGAACATTCTTCCTTTCAAACTGGGGTGAAGAGCCAAGTAGTGGGCTAGGATAAGGGAAAGAAGAGGTGCAATGAAACAAGCTTGTGGACTTGCCTAAGAAAATGTTGTTTTGGATCTCTGTTAAGTGCTGGCTGAAGTGCCACACTGGCTGAAGCTCCCCCTTCCCTTGTAATTGTGGTAAAATCACACCAGCAACACCTCTGCTGCTTTCATTAAGAGCGGTATAGGGAAGTAAATACTTAAATTACCACTTTATTCCATCAGCCTGAAGTCCTTGTTTTTTATGTTACCAGAAAACCTTTCTTATGACAAAGATAATATTTTCTTAAGAAGTGGGTCTTGGGCTCTGAATTCCTCAGGCAGATAGATTTTTTTAAAAAACAAACAATGTTTTGTTGAATTCAAGGGAACTGACCAAATTCATTCTGTTTGGGGAACTGATGCTAGAACGAGAGCAAGAAGAAAATCTGCAGAAAATATTCCTTGGACAAAGACAGCGAAATAGATAAATAACCTACCAATACCTCTGCCAAGCAGTTTTTAGTTGTAATTGTAATATCATATAAAACGACGGCTTTTATAATGAGGGAAATCATAGGGTATTCATTTTGAAGTCTTTGAAAATTATGAGAGGGGGCAAAACTTAATTGGAAGGGACGTGCTGAGTACGCAGAATATCACATAATTGATTTTTTTTTAATGTGAATTAGCAAATCCCCATATTTAATCCCTGTACTTTAGTTTTGGAATATATTTGCTGGTAGTCTTAGTGTATACTCAAGTTTCCATTAGTGAAAATTGAGGAAAAAAAGGCAGTTGGAGCTATCTTTTGTGTGGAGGCTTAAATTATTTCCTTCGTTGCTGGGAACAATTAGTTGCAGGAAACATTAAGAGATGTCCCTGTCCTCCAATTCTCTCTCATCAGTTGTTGCCAGTATTAAGTTTTTAAGCAAACAAACCCCACAGCAAATAAAAAACCCTCAAAAACCCAAACAGTTTCCTATTATGTAACTTGGTCATCACTTTTTTGTCACAGTTTTTAAGTACAATATCCAGGTAACACATATAAACCAAAATTGTTCCCCCCACCCTTGACATTGTGCTTCTTCAATTTATCCAAGTCAGAGTTCCGAATTTTTACTTTAAATCTCATAGTAATTTGACATCTAGTAAAGATTTCACTGCCTGCCATTATCTATTTTGTTAATAGCAGACACATGCTGCATCATTCTGATAATTTTACAAGAATTAAGATCTTTCACTTCAGATAAGAAGATATTTTGCAGCAAACTCACGTGGCTCCTATCTGCTATTATATGATTATTGTTTTTAAGCTATAAAAAGAAAGAGTTCTATCTTCCAGTCATGTTAGTGTTTTCTTTGACACCTCAGGTCTCTGGAAGAAGGAAAAAAGAGAACTTTCTTACCCTATCAGATTCAGACCATCCTTTTTTTCCCTCGCTTTTGCATCTCATGCTGTCTGATGAACTGTGAAAATGCTTTCATCTGCAGATTGACCACAATTTAGTAAAGAAGTAAACACTTCACTGGATAACAGTTTGTTTTCCAGTGTCTGAGAATACTAGTTTGCTTGTATACACTTAGAAATTACTATTTTCTGTGTAGTTACTATTTCTATTTAGCTAAATTGTCTAATGAGGTTGTAGATTTCTGTTGTAGAAAATTAAGTCTTAAATATTCATTGACTCAGCTGGAAAAAATGTTTGTACATATATTATATATACATAAATAAAATGTATTTTATTTATACTTTTTAAATTATAGTTTTAAGACCATCAGCATTAGTATGTAATGAAGTAACTTCTGTCCATCTTCCTTATTAGCCCTGTCAAGCAGTGTCCATCATGATCATTTAACACATTTTCAAGATGCTGGTGATGCGTCCAAGCTAATTCCTTTTACATATTTTCCATAATTACTTCATCATTTAAATGAGATAATTATCTAGTATTTAACTAAGTGCTAAGAAATTCAGACTTCAAGCTTTATCTTGAAGCAAAGACTAATTAAATACTTCAGTATCAAATTATGTGTTTCTTACTAAATATTATCAAAGTGTCATCAAACTGCATTCAATTCAACTTAGAAAAGAAAAGCAAAGAGAACATGGCAGAAAGGTTTTGTAATGGCAAAATAAATAGCACATCATGTTGTGGTATATTTAAGTTATGTCAAGCTCTGTGAAGTAGATTGGGTAGTCTGGTGTCTTTCCAAAACAAGAAAAGTGCGTCTAAAATTTTTATGGGATACTCGTTTTAATACCCTTGTGTGCTCACAAATGGTGATACCCTCTTCTAAATGCACCGACATTTGTTTCAGTAGCTGTCTTCTTAGAAACAAGTTTGTTAAGATAAAGTCTCAGTTACTAACCTTCCAAAGTTTTTAGTGTTTTCGGTTATCATATAGCAGTAAAAGCAGTTCCAGTGCCACTGCCTTTCATACTAGTTCATGCTATATAATAGTATGCAACAGTTTGGAAATTCTTTATACAGAACCCATTACAAAAATCTCACACCTTCCCCCTTCCTCATTTTGAAGGCAACTTGAAAGTGTTTTTCGCTTGGCTTAATTAAGAGGGTGGTGTCCTTTTCAAATCATGATGAAATACATTCAGCAGTGGTTCTGGGAATCTGGGAATTTGATCAGTCTTTAGCATCCAGAAACAGAACCATCTTTATAGTGACTGAAATTATTTCTTCTGTGATATTGCTGTAAGGTCTCATTTCTCAATTTCAATTATTAATATGTATTTGTACACATTGCAAAACCCGTGATGTGCATTCAAAAAAATGTTAAATGTGAAATGAAAATTCCTACATGCTTTAGAAAAATTGTAAGTAGAAAAAATACCCCAAAAGTCCTTTTAATAAGAACACATTGATTTAAATGTATTCCAGGACAAGTTGAACTAGAATAGTTCATTTTTAGGACTGAGTCCTTTTGAGAATGGAGCATTACAGATTAAAAGTCCACACAGATGTTCTCCCAGAGAGCTCTTATGTAGAATGCTGCAGTTTATAGACTTTGAGGTCCTATGATGGGAAGTATATTTAATCCAGAATATGTGTTCGACACTGATCACACTTAGGTAGAATTCCAGGTGTTATTAAAATACAAGTTCCTGAATAGTACTCAAGGATCACAGTTATTATTTCACTATTTTTCGTTACTAGTTTAGAGGATTTCAAGTATTTCCTGCTGTTTTCTGGAGTGGTGTGAGGTTTTTTATATTGCAGAATCAAATGTGTGATGATCTGTCTGGAGCACCACAACTCACAGCTCTGCCCTGCCCCACATATGTACATTGGGAGCAAGGCCTTTCTGAACATGCAGATAAACAGTAAATTTTAAAGAAGTATAGCTGTGATGACATTTAGGTTTTCAGGTCTTCTGTAGAAATGCCCAGCAGCAGTATTCTACCATCATGCCTGCAGTTTCAAGAAGGAACTACAATTGTTCTCCATGATTTTCAGTTATTCTTACAGGAAAAAGTACTGGAAGAGCATGCAGCCTGCCTCCCCTTTTTTCATTTTCTTTTGTGAAAGGTACATGAGATGAAAGCTGGCATCTTTATGGCCAAGAATTGTGTCTATCGTAAGATAATATCAAAGGGACAAGAAGGAGAAAAATTGTAGAAAACCGGAGATAACAGATCTTGGATTTTTTTTTGCCTTCCTTTGGTCTAAGAGTAGGATTTTGTCTGCAGGATGTTGGTGTGAGAAGACTATGTTGAGTCAGGATACAGATAAAGGCAGTACAATGGTGTAGTTATCCAGGTAAAAACAAATGAATGAACAAGAGGTCTGGGCATTCTGTGCCCAGACTGCTGTTGCCACGGAGCATGCCTGCTTATTTATGTGCATCTCTTTTACCTGTGGTTAGAAATTGGACTTCTGAAATTATTTGGCTGGTTTATGCTAAAGATCCTGATGTCAGTATCTCAGAGAAAACTAAGTCCTGCACATGTTGAGACAGGCAACTGAGTGAATAAGAGTCAGTCCCACTGTTGTCCTTGGCAGTGAGTGGGCTGCAGCATCGGAGGCTGATGGTTAGAGCTGTATATAAAGCCTCTATATGTGAATATGGGAAATTATTATGTAAATACAGGAGCTTGGATTGGGTTGGTTGGTTGGCTGTTAGTTGTTTGTTTGGGTTTTTTAATTAATTTAACAGAGCTATCCTATTAACATGTTTGTTTAACGATGAAGCACTTATTTTCTCCCTAGTCTTTCCTTTAAAAGTAGCTTGGTCCAATTTGTTTTCCTGCCTTTATTTTCCCATCAGATCTACTTGGCTTTTGGTTAAAAATATAAAAACCAGTTTTTTTTAAAGCCTTGAGTGTTGCTTTTACTGACTTTTACAAAAAGAAGATGCTTTGAAACCCAGAAAGAGGATGAGTTTTTTCATCAGCCTTTTATTTCTCACTACATGTGAGCAGCCCAGAAGAAAGTTCCCAGGGAGGCAGGAAGGAAGACAAGGTGACAGACTCCCTAAGGGGAGGATGATGCCACATTCCCTAGACGTCCCGTTAGGGCAAGGGGAGGGTAGGTCATCTCTAGTTCTCATTTTGGGCTTGCCTGCATTTTTAAAAGTCTGCTTGTTTATTTCTTCCATTTTTATAAACTATGGCATGCTTCCGGAATTCATCTCGAATACTACTTGTTTACTGCTGTACAAGAGTGCATCACAAACACCTAATGAAAATCCAAGCTTACTCATGTCAAATGAGGGTAGATTTCTTCAGTAAAACACCCCAAAGAAATGACAACTTAAATACTTTATTTGAAGTTAACTAGTAAAAGATGCAGTCTATAAAAACCTCCTAGTCATGAAGTATAAAGAGCAATAAAATATGTTATTCTTTTAAATAAGAGGTAATATTATTAAGGATTTTTAGTCTTTGTATAAGACTCTGTATGCAATCTTTCTTCTTTTGCAGGTTACTTTTAGAAGTTTGAAGACCATCCAGTGAAAACTAGTTGGTTTTGGATTTAGCATATTACATTATTGTGCAATTACTTTTACTGGCTGTGCTGCTTGAACTGGATTGGTTAGATGGTGTCTGTTGCTTCAATTTCTTTTTGCCACAATGTTTGTTAGGTTTTTTTACAACAAGCAGGGACATACTGTAGCTGTCAGAGTAAGAATAAATGCAAAATTAAAGGGTATTTGATAAAATAATTGGGTGACAGGACCTTCCTCTGCGTGTAGATAAAAATCAAAAATGGCATGTTCTAATATTCTTTTGACAATTTGATTAATTACCAGTTTATGAGTTCTAAAAGGGTTTGTCAATTAGAATAATGTGTGAATGTTATGTCAGCCTGAAGAATTTGACATTCAGACATGTACATAAATTAGCTTCCTGGACCATAAGTTTGAAAAGAACAGATATGGGGTATTTTTCTTCACCTGGTCATTTCCTTGGGTATCAGGAGTGCATGTCTCTGTAGTTATTGCACTTAAGCAGAGCAGTCTGCCCCTTCTAATCATCCTTGCAGTTTGCTTTCCAGTTTGGAATGGCTCCTTTTTTAGTGAACAGGGTATTTCTTTTTGATCTGTTTAAGCTTCTCCTAGAACTTGACAAGCTATAACATTAACACATGAACTGGGGAAAACACTTCTCTTAAAAGAACACAGTTTGCTTATTCATATATAAATAAGAGGCAAGGGAACTCTGTAGGTAAATAGCTACTACTGCTTTTTTCTTGTTTTCCGGCTTACTTCTTATCTATTTCCTTTTCTGTGGTTTTGTGCTACAAGGTGTGGGAATACATTATCCTGCTATGAAAGAACATAAATTGCTTTATTATTCTTGTTTTTAAAATCAAATTCAATTGTCAGTGATGTGCTGTTCCATTATGCACAAAAGTCATTATCAGCCCAGATCACTGTGAGTCTTTGCAAAGGTCTATAGAAGGGAAGTGTTATGGTGAGAGATCAGCTATTAAAACTGAAAAATCAGGTGGGCCAGGAATATAGAGCATTTCTCAAGGTTAACAATACTGAAAATTTTAAAGTACAACTGCCTCTTCAGTCAGACTGACCTGCCTTGGTAGCCTGTGTAACAGAAAGTGTTCAAAATATGGACTTGTAATACAATTATAAATGCAGATGCAACATGAAACTTGCAGCTTAGCTTTTTGAAGGATTTGTGTCCAAAGCTTGCTTTAATTACATTTCAATGTTAAATTAACTTTCCTATGTCTAGACAAGTATTTGTACTACACTATTCCTTTGAGGCTTTTTCTGCTCCATTAGTTTAAGAGAGTCCTCCCCACAACCACACCATTCATGAGCGTGCATCAATACAATCAGGTAAGAGGATCGAGTCTGAAGTGTTTAGAGAAGAAAAATAAATACATTTCAGTGATGAAAGAAGTGAAGATATAGTTTCATTTTGTCAGTAAATAAAGGGTTTAATAATTAATAGTTTATGCTAAGATAATCAAGGACTGTTGGCATTGATTCTTCTGTGGTTTTTTCTTCCCCTATGATTTTAAGCTGTTTAAAATCTGGACACAGGGGTACAGCATGGGACTACAGTTAATGTATCACTGCTTATTGGGTTTAGACACTTGCATAAGCTTGTGTGGTGCCTGTGTAATTAAAACAGAAAGTTGATTTAGTGACAGAAGAAAAGCTCCAAAGTGCCTGGTATTTCTAGATTTTTTTTTTCCTTGGCACTAAGTTTCCATGCAAAAGCACGTATATTAACTGACTCTGTAAATGCCTCATTTGCCCTTTTCGTCAGTGGGTTGATAGCTTTCTTTCTGCAGAATGGCTGTTTGTTCAGTATCCGCCTATTTTCAATATTTTGTAAATCTGAAGTTGAGATATCGACTGGTTTTGAAGCTATTTGCCTGAAATGTACAGCACAATCTAAACATCATCTCCCTTATCTCCCTGATTCAAAAGAAGGGAAGGTCTGTGGTTTAGTATGATGCCTATTCACAGTTTTACCTTTAGAAATGTTCTTCCTTTTTCCTTTAGTCAATATTTTTACTTTTCTTATTCATGAGCTCTGTCTGGCAACAAAAAGCAGTCTCACACCATGCAGACTACGGGAATGCTCTGAGTACATTGTGGTACCAGGTTGAGAGAGGGTGGCTTGACAGCTGAAAGTATTAATAGAATAATAATAAAAAAAAATCTGGAAGCTGAAGCTTCTGGAAAAGATGTTTGCTCAGAAAAGATGCAGGGTTTGACTGTTACTCTGCTCTTAATCTAGACTGCATGAAAGAAACATTTTCTTTCTGTTGAAGAAACATAAAACTTTACCAAAATAGTATTGATGGATAAAATCAATACTATTTTGGTAAAGTTTTATGTTTCTTCAACAGAAAGAAAATGTTTCTTTCATGCAGTCTAGAAGCTTTCTCTTTAGGAAAAGCATCTGAGCAAACAAATTAAAAGGCACATACTTTTTGGGCCCCAAATGTGCTGGTGGAAAACCTCTGTGGATTACACCAGAGACTGTATTGTGGCAATCTGGGAGTAGAATTGAACATTTTACTCCCCATAAGTATTTTCTATGGGCTAGAGAGGGAGTTCATATTGACTGACTTTATTAGAGTTAAAACAAATGAAAACAAAGTCTTTATATACTGGATTTCCCAGTGTATTTTATAAACTGCTTATGTTTGTTCACTACTGAATTTTAAGTTCAATGAATTTTGAAATGTATTTTAAAGAGACTCTAGACTTGTTGGTATTCATAGTAGACACATCTAAACATAATTAATCTCCTTTTGGCAAATACTGCATTCTGTAGTTGAGTTAAAGATACTCTTTGCTATAGAGCCTTAGGGATTACACCTGAATTTCATTAAGGAAGTCTAAATAATATCCAGAGGAATCTCCCCATGTAGAATTGCTCTGGACTGGTTAGGACAAGATGGGATACAGCTCTCCCCCCAGCCCCCAAACCAGTTGTATTGTTTGCTTTTTGTAAAAATAAAATTGTATTGAGATGAACAGGATATTGTCTGTGAATAATTCAGAGAGTGAAGACAGATCTATTGTGCTGGAGTTTCATTTTCAAGGCACGATATGTTTCATAAGCATTTTTTTTAAATAAAATTGTCATATTTTAACTGAATACAAAGAGTTGATGTACAATACAAGATGTTGGGAAATAAATTAATTATAAGAACACCACTTAAAGCCTAGCCTGCCTAGGTGACTGAAAATTCATGGGCATTATTCACTATTCATATTATGTCCATTTTTCTTCTGGAGAAGAATTTTGATACTGTAGATTCATCCACACAGATTATTTGTTTATGAATAGGGTAAAGATTTGAAAATGCCCAAGTCTTCTATTTCATACTAGTTTTGGTTTTTGGTTTTTTTTATTTAGGGGCAGAGAGTCATGATCATCTTAGTTATTTCCTCCTAAACCTACTGCTGTGCTTAACAGAGCCCACTTTAAGAAGTGAGTTGTGTATGACAGGTGTTAAGAGTATACCTGTGCTTTATATACTGCCAAGTTGGGAACATTAAGAGGAAATTTTTTTCTTATCTGAAACAAAATGCTTGACACAGATTTTGAGGTATTTCTTATCAATATTAAGTCCTGCATTTTTGCTTTGTTCAATATACAATAGCTGTCCTGGCCTTTTATGTTTCGAATTTAGAGAGTTGTCGAAGTTCAGTTGATTAGTCTATTGGACCCTGTTGGCAATCAGTTCAATGCTTGAGTTACCTTAATGTTTCCTTTCTCACAACCCATTTTTGCACAGTAAAGAACGACTTTTGTCTTTGTCAGTTTCCTTCTGAGAACTGAGTAATGAAACTGCTCGAGCTCACTCACCAGGCATTAAAGTAGCTGGATTTGAAACTTCTAAACAAATTTCTTTTCTGGGAACACTTATGGTGTTTGTCAATTTGTTAAAGTTTGGACTAGACACAGCTCCAGGATGATAGTTGTGCAAATGTATTCCTGCAGGCGAGACCTTTAAAAGTTTACAGAATAATTCCGGTTCTGTTTAAGGTTCTAAATAGGTCAGTTCAAGGCTTATATAGAGAGAACATTTCAAAAAAATCACAGCCTTCTGATGGCTTGGCCAACTGTTCCAGACTCTCGTGCAGAAATGTATTTCCTATTATTAAACTGATTGCTTCTGTAACTAAATGGATTTTTTTTCTCCCTCTGAATTAAATTGCTTTGCAAAAGTATGACATGTAGTGAAAGTTTGTGATTAAGGGCTCTGTATCTAAAGTGAGATAGTGATAGTTGCCTGAAGATTCCGGCGAACCCTGTTTATGTCTAGTACTATACATGATGTTTCAGAATTATGAGGATCTCTATACAATTAATTATTCTAAATAGTAATCTTGATAGGTAGATTTATTACCAGTAGAACAATTTCATGTTAGGAGGTCCTCACATTTAAAACAACTTCTGGCATTTTTTATAATGTCTTATCGGAGCTGTAGAACTGGGATTTTACAAGATGAAGGCTTATAAGGGTTTTGCAGGCTGATAACTGACTATTATAAGGGAGTTTTGCTCCTGTTTTATCATGCAGACGGTGTCTAAATTTTTCAGAGGAAGTACAAATTTGTTGTGCTATTGGTACTCCTTTCAATATTAATGCTTCCTGGTTTTGAAAGGATTTTGTTTTTCCTCGTAGCTAGTTCCTTTCCTGAAAAAGAAAGGTAGAAAGTTGGGGGAGTCTTTTGCTAGCTCCTTGAAAAGTTTTGGAGAGTTGAGCAAGTTATAAACCGTTGAAAATTGTCATAATCTGTCTAGCTTTTCCTTTGTACAGGGTGTTCCTGGATTCCTGCCAAAATCACTGAGCATTATTAGCACAACACTTGAACCATCTTAGTGTCTTGCGTCAGTATGACACACACAATTTAGACTCCAGACAGGACGCAGATAAAATAGTGGTGGCTACGGCTGCAGCTGCTTTACTCCCTCTAAATACCCTTTGGCCCAGACAAAGGTGTCCTGGGGCAGGTAATCAGAAAAGTATGAGATCAGGTGTCATGTCTGCTGACTGATGTTAATAATCTGTGTTTCCTAATCACTCTTTACTGAGGAAAGAATTCTGACCTACCCAAGGCTACTTGCTGTGAATCCTCACCAGCATCCTTCTTCTTCTGAAGGTGCCTAAACATACTGGCCCTTAAACCAGGAATAAAACCCCAAAACAGGGGGTTCTCATTCTCTTTTGCTCTATCCATTGTTATCTCTATTCAGTGTAATAAACTGCCTCATGGTAATGGTGAATTCCAGTGAAAAAAAATTAAACTGTAATTGAGAACTTCTCTCTTTCTAATCGGAAGATACAAAAGCAGATCTCCGCTTTTGTCAGAGTGTCATGCAAATTTCATGGGCTATGCTTTCTTCATTAGGTCTAACCTGCACAGAGAGATGGAGAACTCATTCTCCAGAGGCTGCCTGGAATCAAGGAAACATCTTTACAGAAAATAGGGCCCTACTGATAAATGTAATTATTTTTGTATTTTAACAGCAGTTGAGAGGACAAAATTCAGTCTGCATATGCAGGTCCATCCCCCATTTTACTTGCTTCTGAGTACTTGCTTTTATAACATCATTGAAATTTCAGGAGCAGAGGATGGTAATTGGTGTGGAGTTGCCTTGTTAATATCTGAAGGGACTTCACTTCTAAGACTTGGCTTTTAGAGGAAGACCTCTAATCTTGTTTTAAATAGTGAGACAGAGACAGTATTCTAGCAACTTGTTTGATGCACAATCTGTAGATATGGACTGCAAATGAGTAATGTTCAAGCTGGCTTGGAGCCAGAAATAGCAATGGATTCTTGGAGAGATTTTTTGGATTAGAGGAGGAATAAACCAGGCAGTGTCACTCCTGACTAATACAAGTGTGTTTTTTAACAGGGGACATAATAGTTGGCTAGTTTAGGTTTCCATTCTTGCACTTGTTTATTTTTCTCTCACCCATAAATACATTAAAATCCAGCAGATGAAAAGGTAGGCCAGATGAAAAGCTTGAGTGTCTGGAGGGCTGGGTGCAAGAAGAGAAACCTTCAATGGTTAGGTTTGAGAGTTAGAACTGCTGTGGTAGTCTTCTGCACTTTAGCAACCAGGTTGACAGTGTAGACAAAAAGTTGGTAGAAAAATCTAGAAGCCTTTAAGAGCTTGGGTGGGAAAGAGGGAAGCAAGAGAATAAAGCTGGACTGTAAAACAGCTAGACATAAAATATGTCTCTTTCTAACAAAATGTAAATGAGTGGATGAGGGTGAAGAGAACGAATAAACAGCAGATGGAAATCATGCAGACAGTGGAGTCCAAAAAAATAATCACTTTGTCATGGTGTATGACTGCATGGATCTTTTTTCAAGGCTTCCCACGTCATGCCTTTGAGCATCTTCTCTAACCAGGTCATGAGCAGCCTTTTGATGATGTCCAGAAGTGTTTTGTTTTCTGCAGTGCCCCATTTGTTGTCATGTTGGTAACATTTTTTTAATTAATAGTTTTACATTTTTTGGCCTTACCATCCTCTAAGACTGAGTAATTGATTTCCAGCAGATCTGCTTTTTGTGTGCTCAAACTTAGTTTAGCGTGTCCCAAAACAACAGGAATTTGCTGTTATCTCTTGAAATTTTTTATGGAGATAAGAAAACAATGATTGTGTTGCATCTTTAAGTATGTTGCAATATATTCAATGATATATGATGTGAAACACAATTAATTATTGCAATTTCGTATTAAATGTTCCAAACTTTCAAGTGAAATTAAATCATTTTTTAATGCAATGTTGATAATGCTGGCAGATAAGGATAGGACGTGGTTATTACATGGGAAATGAAGGATACCTAGTGATACATTCTATTACTTTGGCTGGAGTGGGCTGGCTGGCAAAGTTGGCTGCTTTTGAAAAGAGAGAGACATCTTACTTACCTATTTTGTAGTTTCTCATTTGACAAAGTGTGAAATTACATTTTATTTCTTTTGTTTTCCCTTTGGGGTTCAGAGTTTGCTGTTTTCTGTCTTAAAGTTACTGGAAGCCTTTCTCTTGATGGATGTATCTTCACAGTTGCACATGTTTTCTATCATCACAGAAGAGGTTTAATGCACCATGTTACAGTTTGGATTAGCAGTGCAACTACTTTGTCAGAGTAGGTACTTTTCTGTTATAAAGGTGAGGAAAAAGAACAATTTCAAGTTGAGTCTTAAAGATTATGTATTTCTGAAGTTCTAAACGCATAATTTCCTAGACTAAAACAGCAAGTTTCAATGTTTGTTGTTTAAAAAGAACACAGCTAGGGAACTTTCTTTTTAATTTTGATGGAAAGTTTCCTTGTACGATGGAAAAATCTTAGTGACAACTTTCAGGGTATGATAAAGGAATGTTCAGAGTTCACATTTTCTATACAAATGCTTGATGAAAAACAGTTTATAGACACAAAACCTTCTGTGGATGAGAAGTATGTTGGAATTTAGAGGACTTTGGATAAAGAATACCTGTGTTTACCCACAAAATTGTTTACAAAAGACTGAAGCATTGTGGTGGATTATGTAACATTAGGAACTATGCCAAGAAAGGTATCACATAAGGCCTGTCTACATGAAGAACAAGCCCAAAATATCTGTCAAGGAATAGCTCTTCTACTCAGTAGCTCTCTGAGAGGATATTAAGATTGTCTTTTTTATTCCACTTTCAAAGTGGATTTAGCTAAACCACAACAAAGCTTTTAGAAAAAGTCCATGTGGGAGTTGACCAGAATAGGTGTACTACTTCTGGGTTTTCAGAATGCCCTCCCCACAAAGATTTGTCTTTGCTGCATTTGCAACATTTCTAGGAGAATTTTCCTTTTGAGTTCATGACAGCATATGGCTTCAGAAAACCTTTTAAGTATATTTATGAAATAACAAGCATAAAAATGAAGGCTCTTAAAAACTGATATGAATATAACAATGCTGGTCATGAGCAGTTAAGTATGCTATATAAACATTGATTATAAATTTCTGCCTCATACTTGATAGCAGAAATCAATTCAACCTGTACAACTTTCAAGATCATAAAACTCCTGTACTTTTGGCACAGAAAAGGCCAGAACTTTTCCAAACAAGCCAGATGGAAAGTCAGGTTCTGGAATCCTTCAGCTTTTAAGGCTGGATGTGAATAACAAAGCAAAACACATATCATGGATGTGGTCAGAAAGTCTAATATATTTTAGCAACAGCCTAGGAAAAAAAGTTTTTGTTGCATGTTTAATGCTCAAAAAGGTGGTGCTTAGCAATGTTTCACCAGAAAAACTGAAACAGAACAGAATGCAATTCAAGTTATCATCCTTGTCACAACAATCTCAACAGATTCTCCTAATATTAAAGATGTAATTTTGTAAGTTCTTCCAAAGTAATGTTTGTCACTCTCATCAGAGGCCTTGTTATGAAGATATATCATTTTAATATATAATTTTGCATTTAAAGTTCCCATGTTTATTTGCATAAAATTCCCATGTTTAAATCTTCCAGCTGTATATACTATATTGAATAAAATATGATTCACTAAAAGAAGACGGTATAATTCGTTATGAATCCTTTTAGAGAAGGTGGGTTAAATGCATTTTGCGTGTGATGGAACTTTTTTGCAATCTACTGAGTCATTCACACTCTGTTCTCATGCTTTGCTCTGCTTCAAATGGGGTATTGCTGCCTCTTCCACCAGAGAGAACACGTGTGCTGTAAGACTTCAGCACAGAGTACTGTGGAGTTTCTCAATGGAATTATGTGCCTTTCTAATGTTGTTTCAGTTCTCACCTCCTTGGGAAAGATACAGCCCCTTGCCTGTATGTGTGTACTGTGTTAAAAGTATTGCTGTGTCAGAAATGGGGAAAATTTGGCAGGTTTTGGTGTTTGCAGTCTGTGACCTGCCCTGGCTGAAGCACACAGTGGCTCCTAAGAGGGCCCTGCAGCTGTTTGTGGCACAGACGGCTGGGTCTGTTCAGCTTCATCTACGTGGAAACCCCTCAGCTGCAGAGAGCCAACCATTGGTCTTTCCTGCCTTTAACGTGGTAAAATATTTATCCTCTGGTTTTGTTTGTGAAATTGTTTTGGTAAATGTATCATTTGTATCTAAGAGCAAGCCTTAGCAGTAGGACAAGAATAGCTATTCATGACTGGGAAATTGTCGAAGAACAAAGCTTAGTAAGAGCCAAAATAATAAAGAAATTGATCCCACTTCTCCACCAGTTCAGTCTGCACATATTATCTGAATGTGGTGTCAAAACAGCATGGGCAGCTATAATAGATTAAAACCTCTTTTTGTCTTTTTTTTCTTGAAAGACCAAACTTTTCTGTTACTGTGTTTGTGACTTTGCTTCAAGGACATAGGGCTAGACTTTACGGTTTGTTTAGCTATGAAGGGATGACAGACTAGGGGGGTGGTAAGGGGAGCTTAGTTTTGGAATGTAAATACATGTAGAGCTCTTCTCCTTTTGTTTAGCATCTCTTTAAACTAAGACAAAAAAAATCAGTGAATGAATGAATAGCAGCATGGTGAAATACCTAAATGTTTGAGTTAAAATTTTTGGATGTTTGAAATCCTATTTGGATCCTTTTCCCAGATCGCTGTGCATTCATATGCACTCAGCAGGAAACTTCATGGAGATGCACATTTGGGCAGAAGGTCTTTGGCGGTGCCTTTTTCTTAACTTGCGTCTTTTCTTCTTTTGAAGAAAGTAATGGCTTAAGTCTGACTGAAGAACAATCTTTTTTGTATGTTCCTTATAAGAATTTACTTATGGTTCACAGATTTTACCCACCATCTATGTCTGCAGTCCTTTGGATTTAAAACAGCATATATCCCTCTGCAGACAACAGGAAACGCCAAATTAAAGACTTAATGACATACTGCTGAAAGAAGACAAAAGGTGACAAATTATAAAACAGCCAGTTAAACTTTTAAAGAAAACGCTGGAAAAAATCCCACATTCAAACTGCTTGAAAAGGATGCGGATATTGTTACACTTGCAGACATGTTAATAGAAATTAGACTGAATCATGCTGAATATTAACTTAAACATTTAAAAAGAGGAGATTTCAAAAAATAGTATTTTCCTAGAACAATGAAAACAGCTTCTGGGTTATTTTTAAAAAGTGGATAATACATTTTAACCTTGTTATTGGGTGTCTAAACCATAGACACCATTTTTGTAATTGTGGAATCAGTGAATATGTGACTTCTATCCTTTAAAAATTATTAACCTCTATTGCTGATGTGAGTGCAGTTGTGTTCATTTCCCCTGCAGTTGTGGCTTGGCTGTGTTCTCCAGACTGGCAGCCTCTAGCTTGATTTACTGTGGGTGGAACATCCTTTGATCTCCTGTTGAGTTCTGGAGAGATGGTGGAAAAGGAGCAAGATAAGTGAAAAAGAGAAGGGAGAGAGAAATATACAGATGAAAAAGCAACGTTACAGACCTTTCCTCTCTGATCCTAGGGACCTTAATCTTCTAATTTATTTAATTATTTTAATATTTACATTCTTTGATGGTAAACATTTAATGTTTTAGTATCCTTGATGCCATGAACTTAATTTTGGAGTGTAGCACTTAGTAAATTAACAGGAGGTGCTGCTTTTGATCAGGAAATGGCAAAAATGTGAATAGTTTTCAACTGATAGTTTTGAGAACAGTTGTGCTGTATTTACATTAACTACTGCTCCCAGTTTACCCTAAAGATTTGTACTTGAAGGGTTACCAACTCAGTAGCTTACTCATTCAAATCTGAAGTCAGATCAGAGGGAATCTGTCAGTAACTTCACACTAAACAATCACCATTATAAGACTCTGGTGAATCTTTTTATTCATATGCTCCTATAATTATGTTTTTATGTTTCTGTCACTGCCCCTGTAATATTAGAAATACACAGGACCCATACATGGTACCCATTTGCCTGATAAATGCTGTTGACGCACTGGAGGGGGTTTTGTTCAGTGGGTGGCTGGTTTTGGTTTTTGTTGGTTTTTGCAGGGGCACAGGGAAGGGAGGGCATTTGGTTGGTTTGGTTGCAGGAGGTTTTTGCTGCGTTTTTTTTAAGAGGTTGGGAAAAAAAAGATGACTGATTGGTTGGGGATTCCTCATGGAATCCAATTGCATATTAAGAGAGAGAGAGCTCTTTATTCATTACTTCAATTCCCATGAAAATAAATGTTTAAATAGGAGTGTTTCCAGGCCTGTGTGAAGTGTTCTAACTCTGTTTATGATGATAAATTCAATTGCTCGCCTAACATTTAAACAAGCATCTTCATCTTCTGCTTCAAATGAAGTTTGCCATATATATTTTATGTAGGGAGATATATAAGTTCCAGTTATCTGCCACGGTGCTTAGAATATTCTGACCAGCTTTATCTTGTTTTTGGAATTTGTCTGCATCCATCTGCTCTTTTTGTTACACATGCATTCTAAGCACTGAGGCTGAGCCTGTGTTCTGTATGTGCAGTATCTATTGCAATGGGTGCAAGACAGCTGTGCATCAAGCATTGCAGTAAAACTGAGTAATTAATAAGAGTTAATTGTGTGTGTGTGTGTGTGTGTGTGTGTATGTGTGTGTGTGTGTGACGAGCTGTGCAACACTTAAAAACACTGAGATGGGTGAAAGAGAGAAGGCCCATCAAGTTATTTTTTATTCATGATAAGTGTGTGAGGTTGATTTAATTTCCTTGGCTTAAGACTAAACTTAAACATTTAACTCACCTCTTTCCATACAAAAAAAAAAAGTTTGCCATTGCAAAAGCACTCCTTTTTTGACTGCTTCAGCAGTTAAAAATTTGATTAATTTTTAGTTGGGCTTGCTTTGATAAAAGTGGTATAAGTCCATTTGATGTTTGTCTTTTAATACACTGCTGCTCACAATGATTTTAAGCTGAAGTGGCATTTAGTCTTTAAAAAAATAAAAAGAATAGTCAAACTCAAATCATAGTACTTTCTTGATAGTCTGTGCTCTCAAGGGTAGTATTCAGCCTAGTTTTGAAGAACTGTACAGCCACACTGTATTTATGTGCATCATAGGAGAAATACACATTTGTAAACTCTCTTGGGCTGTAACTGAGTTTTAATAGATGTCTGTACAGCAAATCATGCAGTGGGGCCCCAGTTTCTAGTGGGGTTTGTAGATTCTACCATGATAAAAAATAATAAAGGAGAATCTTCTTGTAAAGATAATTTAACCTCAGGGTGTTGCCTTTTTGTGCATGCATGTGTATATATATATATTTATATGCACACACACACAAACTCAGCTATTCAGTTATTAGAAGTTCAGCCAAAATTTTTGGTTTAATACCTAAAAATTTGAAATAGAGTAATGTTAAAATTTATAAAAAAGATTCCAATTTAATTTACAAAAACTGAAATGTAAAGATGAGTATAGAAACAGTTTATTTAAAAATTTATTTGTTTCTCTTATTCATATGATGGAAAATATTAATTCAGATATTCCCTAGTGATTTTCAGTATCTGGTAGAATTGGAGCAGTGCTTGAAATATGATAATCTTGCAGAATGAATGAGTAATCATGAACAGTATTTAGCAAGTGAATTTTAAGTTTTAAAATGTAGCCACTCTTGCAAAGTCCTGCCAGAAAGCAAAAATAAAGATGAAAAAAATCAGTCATCTCAGATAAATCTGACACTAGCTAGAGCAAAGGGAGTTTCCTGATGGGTGTACTACCTTCTGACAGCAGCAAGGAAAGGGCCATTAATCCCGCAAGAGGGAGACAGTGAATGTGACTGCTGTTGAGGTGCTTGGCTGGCATGGCCTGGAAGCAGCAAAGAGTAATAGGATTAGAGTTGTTCCTTCTTTAGGACTTTCCACCTTTCCATTTGTGGTTAGAGGAAGATGAGAGCCAGCTCTTAGCTCACCTGGGTCTTTCAGAAGCCTCTAGCTCCTAAAATTATACTTCATGGGTGTGGAGGACATCTTTTTGTTACATTTAGGTGCAAGCAAACAGAAGTAGTTTGTAGGTTCTGCTAAAAAACAAATAATAGTTACACCCAAAGCTAATTTTGTGTTAAAGGAAAGTACATGCTTTCTGAGCAAGTTCAGGTATAATATTCCAACCATACAAGCACAAAATTAGCTCTCTTTACAGCTATAGTTTCTCTTTATGCAAATATTATTTTAATCTTGATTTAGGCTCTGTGGAGAGAGCAGGGTGGTTAGTCCTAAAAACTGTCCTGTGTTTATGCCCAGAAGCTGCCTGCCCAGTGTGTTGCAGCCACGACTTCAAAAGTCAGTTCACAGGAATGGGAAACAGTGTTTTTCCTCCTGTGCCATTTCGGCCTTGGGTCTGAACTGCAGAGCTGCCAAAATTGCTAGTCATCATGGTAGTGTGAATCAAGAGGTTTGTTTATTACTGCGAATGCCAGCGATTCTAGAAATTAAGCAAGACAGTTGACCAAATTGCACAGGCTATCGGACTATCAAGTGGATGCCATCAAAGGGCATCAACTTTTAGCAAGATAGGGTCAAAATTATCTTCTGCAGAAAATCCCCAGCGGCATCGAAAGAATGATGCTGTGAAGAACAGACCTGCCACTGGCAATGCTCCAGCCCTGCAGATGTGAGGCGGAGGAGGTTCTGCACGATTAGGGGAGTGGAGAATATGCTGCTTTCAGCCTGAAAACTCTGCCCTCGTTTACAATCCTAAGTTGCTTAATATGGGTAGAAGGTGGCAGGAACTAAGAATATTTCATGAAATTGTTTAGGCAAAAAGTGAAAGCAAAACATGAAAACAACAAAAGTTGAACTGTGTTTGCAGTAATTTAAAAAGTGATCATAGTTCAACCTATGCACAAAAGGGCTTGTCACTTCACAAAAATGCTTAAATAAATAAAAATCCATAATCTTAAACTGGTCCCATGAAAACTGTCAAACTGTGTTTTGAATGAATGGTTTTAATGGTTGGTTTGACATATATTTTTGATGTCCTTGAAACACAGCTCTCTTGTGGTGCACCAGACATTTTAAAGTGGTTTATCACTGTTATCTTGGCTACCACCACTATTCTGCATTGAGCCAAAGGGACTCTTCACCACTCCAGTGGTTTTCTAACCGCTGAAATGCAACATAGCATAAACCACCACAGCTTACCTTATGCACTTCTTGAAATGGATAACCCAGTTCTGCCTTGTCTCATTTCTTGAAGTAGGTCAGGTGGCTTTGTGTAGATTCTGTTGGGTTTTTACCTCTTGGTGTTGGTCTCCCTCCATAAAAAGCCCTTGGACTCATATTTCTTACTTTTCATATTTACTCATATTTACTTACTCATATTTCTTCTTTTTCTTAGAAAAAAATATTTTAAACTTAATAGTATTGTTTTAAAAAGTAGAATGCACTCATCCAGCTTTTCGTCAGTTTTCTTGCTCTCTGGTATGAGCCTTTTTGACTCTCCTTATAGTACCTTTTCCTTGTGGTGGCGTACTCATAGGGATGTTCCATTTAGCTGCCCTTCTGATAGTTCATACCCGGCTCCCAGCCTCCTTCTTCTTGAAATTTGCCAATGACACAGCTCGAGACATTAAGTAGCCATTTGTTACTTGGCTAGTGTCTCCTTCTTCTCTTTCCTCCCAGATGATATGTGTTCCTCTTGTGTTTTCACTCTTGCTGTGTTTGTGTAGCACTTATCAAAACAGACCTAAACAATGTAATGGATGTATGTGTCAATGATAATCAAAGCCACAGTGTTTAAACTGCTTTGTGTAGGTTTGGGTTTTCTCAGTGTTCTGAGGTGTGTTTGGAAACAATTAGGTCTTGTTTTTTGGAAAGAGATCCTTCAGAGTAGGAACGGTTTTTCTTAGTCCATGCTGAAAAATTCCAAAGTTTTCTGTTGAGTGGTTTAAATAGTTCTGGGAAATGACAATCTAGATTAATTTTTCTACATTCCAACTTTGCATCTGAAAGATACTGTTACTGAAATACAAATTAAATAGCTAGTGTAATAGCCCTCAAACAAATGCTGAGTTTAATAGACAGGTCTGTATTATAGTTACATCTCTACCGGGACACAGGTTTCAATCAGGATTTGTCATATGTAGTATATATGTTTTGCTGAAACCATTTGCAAATAACTGCATCTGTTAGCTATTGGTGTCCTTGCTTAATTGGCAAGTTTGAAATAACTGCTTATACTTATGTGCTTCTGATTCTTTCTTTTGCAAAACAGATGAACCTCTGTATTCCAAGAATTGTTCCAAATCATATTTTCTGGCAGTTCTCCTACCTTTAGCCATTGTATGAATTAAAATGTGCTTTCCAGCCCTTGCCTAAGTTGTCAGAAAAGTCTCTATAGAATTGACATGCAAACAGTTTTTGCAATCTCTTTTTTTTTTTTTTTTAAAGCAATGTTACATTTTCTTGAGCAACATCTCTTGTTTTGACTAGTGGAAGATCTAAAAATACACTACTGTATTGACTGAACTAATTACATTTCAGATCTAGCCACTACCATCTGGATCTCTCTCTTTCTGGTTACATTTTCATTGCACAGATTGCACATGAGTGATTAGTACCATGACTGAGTTGTCCAAATTTTGTTCTGGGTGTTAGCAGCAGCTCTGCAGAGCTGCACACAAGTCACCGTGCCCTTTCTCTTCCTCTGTGGATATTGTGTTTCAGTCAGGGAGTCCTCAAGTCAGCAGTGAAGTGAAGAAAGTGAGGACGGTCCAGTGGCAAATTGCCCGAGTAATCAGGACCCACCTTCTAACCAAGAGAGACTGCAAGGAAACTGTGTTTCTCTTGTCTGGCAAAGAGAAGGCTGAAATGCAGTAAGAGAAGCAGTTGGAAAGATAATGAAATCAATCTTTACCAGTCTTCTTGGTAAAGCCAGGTGACATAAGGAGTAATAGCCAGAATATGTGTGTTTGGTAGCTCAGTCTGGGCATTGGGAAAGGATCTTCCCCAGAGGGGCATGGTTACACTCAGACAGAGGAGTTATGGAGTCTCCCTACAGGGATTTTCAAGACTCACAGAGATAAAGCCCCAACTAACCTGCCAGGTGATGGTGTTATTTCAGGCTTGTGCCTGAAGTCACTGAGATACAGAGGTCCTGTTACCCTTTGCTGGGGTTCCCTGATGCCCATGAAGAGAGTTGAGTGAGATCTTGATTCCCACCAATGAATCATGGACAAAACTTTCTGCTCAAGGCAAATGCTCTGCCAGGCCACAGGATTCAGCCTTGGTAAGTAGCTATTTAACTGAAATTTCCTCAAGGTTTTCAACACACGTGTCGCTTAAACTGGGAATTTTTTCATTCCTGGCTGTAGTATATAGCAAGTACCGGAGGAGTACAGTTTAGTTCTGATAGATTGCAGGCTATTGGGCATGCTGTCTGAAGGAAGCCTAGCTGAAGCTATCAAGTTGAGTTCGAGCTGAAGGCTCTTCTGCACTTGAGTGAAATGTTTGGTACCACATATACATCCTAGGCAGCAATGCTTTCATGAAGACCTAAAGTAACTCTTAACAATACTGTGCACTTCTCTGTTCTTTCTGCTGTTTCAAAGATCATTTTAACATAGTCTTTTCTCATTCTTGTAACATATATATTTTTGCTGTTAGCAGAATGTCACAGGTGCTTGTGGATAAAACACTGAAACTAGAGAGAAAACTGGATGGCATGACTGGCCCCATCCACAAAAAACAAAGGTCTTTTATTTATGTACCTAATAAAGAGTGAGCTAGTGTTGCTTCTGAAAGATCTATGGTAAGTTTTCAAAACACAGGAGCATTTAAATTTTTTCAAGTCACATGATTTGTTGTAGAATGTGTTCAAAAAGCAGCAGTCCAAAGTCATGCAGCCCACCAGCATTAGCAAAAATTGTGACTTTTTTTTTTTTACTTGAACCAGCCAATAATTTAAGAAGAAACAGATTTGAGGGGAGGTTGTCAACAACAAATAAGTTATGAAGAGGTGATGATCAGCTGGGAGGTATGTACTGTAGAGAGGTGTGAAAAATTCTCAAACAGATCCAGTGATGTATGGGTTGAAAAGAAAGTCTAAGTTAGATACTGAATTTAACAAGCCATCTTGGGGTTTTTTTTCTTATTTTTTTCTGCCAGCTATGTTCTTGTCCAGTTTCTTGTCATTTCCAAGCCGCAAGTTTTTGTTCCCAGTGGTGGTACTAACACTGCTGTTAGAGCTGGAGGATAGACCTGTCTTTGCTGTAAACAGAATCAGTGAAATTCTGCGTCTCTCAATGTACTTGCCCGTCTTTTCAGGGAGAGGTGTTTGTTCTAGGGCATCTCCATGGTCCATTTTACACTGCAGCCACACTGTAACATGGGAAGGTTGTAAACTTCTTCCTGCCATTCTGTTGCAGAATGAGACAAATGGGATACTTCCCCAGAAGTGAAAACTTGCACTAGTTCTGGTTCCACACTGCTAGCAGTTTTCTGTCCCATTATACTGTTTGTCAGTCAATGCTACATTACCATCTAATACCAATTATTTTCTTCTCCAATTATTTTCCTTGTGTTTACAAAGCAAGTCTGAAACATTTTTTTTATTTTTTGTATAGGTCTGTTTTTTGTGTTTAGTCATTGGGCCAAAGCACCTTCTCTTCAAGAGGGATCAAAAACAGTTTGTCAGTGATAGCATGAGGTTTATGACCTGCTCCATGGGGCATAATTAAATGTGGAATTCAGCCCCTTCTTGCAGAATAACTTTGACACATCTGGTTTAAACAGTTTTAGTGCAGTGAGGAGATAAGTAGAAGTTTCTTTGCACAGTAGATTAGTTTCAGATGAGGTATAGGATCCTCTGAAATTCAGGTTCACAGAAGAAGTACACCAATGGGACAGCCACCCAAGGAAAGTACAAAGTCACCTATTGAATATGTTAAAATAAATGGTAGGCCTGCAGTGCAATAAAATAAAAAAAGAAAAAAAATAAATGTCTTGTCACAGTCCCAGAAGGAAATGTAGGGTAATTGCCCAGAAAAGGAGAAGGACCAGTGCTGAATTCTTTTACAAAATCCCTATTCTTTCCCTGCTTTCTTTGCCAGAGCACCTCTGATCCAGTTTTATTCCATCTTCCCCTTCAGTATGTTCATGTTTTTACAGATATAGCACGTTTTATGGCACCCACTAAAGTTATCTGCTGTGAAATTCAATTATTTAAATACTTTGTCCTTTTGTTACCCTTTTCTAATGGATTGCCAATACATATTGCTTTCTCATCAGATACTGATAGTCCCTTTAGTAGACTTTACTATTCTGTAAAATGGTGATGAACACACAATATGGCTTGTAGGTAGTGAAGTACAAAGTAGTTGTTTCAGCACTTTGCTCTCAAATAGAAAAATACAGTTTGTGTCTGCTTAGTATTCACTAGGCTATCCAGTGTTTAAGGCATGGTTCTGATAGGTAACTATGAACATTCAGACATATCATTGCTGCATACATTTTACAAACATATATTTCCTCATTTTGAGGAAAATTAGGATATGAAGGATAGGTTTAGTAATTTACTGCATTAAGGTAGTATTTGTGAAGGTCTTATGAAGTCTTAAAATGAACTGTGTGTTTGTGTTAAAAAGTAGAATACCTGGTCTGAATTTCTGACTGCTGAAAGTTAGAAGACTGGCATAAATAAAACATGGCACATCATCATGAAGATTAATTCTTATATAAATTATTTCTAGTTCACATTTTATTGCTTAAGCAATCTTTAGTTGTATGTCTTGTCAAAGAAGACTAGTTAAGAACCTGACAAATATGATTTTTAGGTGGTCAGTTGTAAAATCTGTGAAGTAGCTCAAGAAATATCTCAGTTTTGCACAGACAGCAGAAATACAGTAGTTCTTGACCAAGAGTTGAAGTGATATAAAATACATTGAATGAATGCAAGTATGCTAGCAAGGTCCTTTGGTCTCCTGTCTCAGTGGAGGTAGAGGATGAAGATCTATGTGGCAGCAAAGGCACAAGGGTTATTGATGTGTTAGAAACAATGGAAGTACCTTAGGAATGGTCACAAAGGACTTGGGGCTTCTTTCCCTCAAAAGGTAGTGGGGTCAATAGTCCAGGTACACTTACACCACTGCCTGCAGCATGGGCAACAAACTGGAGGAGCTGGATGCCTTTACACAGCACAAAAATCATGACATAGTTGGCATCATGGAAACATGATAGGAAGAGTTGCACAACTGGAGTGCTGTAGTAGAGGGCTAGTAATTCCTCACATCAGATTGGCAAGGAAAGAGAGGCAGGGATGTAGCCCTCTTCTTAAGGGGTATGTTTTGATTGTCTCAATCTTAACAATAGTGACAAGAGGATTGACTGTTTATGGGTAAGGATCAGGAGAAGGATGACAAGGCAGATGTCAGATTCCCTTCTGGGAATCTGTTAGAGACTGCCCAACCATGATGGGGAAGCAGATGAAATATTCTATAAACAGCTTGAAGAAGTCTCATTATCACTGGCCCTTGTTCTTGTGGGAAGCTTCAACTTAGCACCTGTCTGCTGGAACTTCAATACAGAGGAGAGGAGACAGCCAAGTAAATTTCTGGAGTGTGTGGAAGACAACTTCCTCACACAGCTGGTGTGTGAACCAGTGAGGGAAGATGCCCTGCTGGACCTGCTGTTTGTGAGCAGAGAAGGAATGGTGGGTGATGTGGTGGTCAGAGGCTGTCTTAGGCACAGCTATCATAAAAATTAGAGAGTTTTCAGTTCACGAACATGTGAGGAGGGGGTTCAGCAGAGCTGCCATCCTGGACTTGCAGAAGGCAAAGGAATCCAGGATGACTGTTGAAGGAGGAAATCCTGGAGGTGCAGGAGCGGGCCCTCCAGTGTGCTGAAACACGAGCCAGTGGTGGAGGAGACAAAACTAACTGAACAGAGGGCTTTGGCTGGAACTCAGGGAAAAAAAGGGAAGGGACTGGCAGCTGAGGGGGCCTACAAGGATGTTGTGAGGTTACACGGGGAGCAAATTAGAAGACCCAAAGCCCAATTAGAACTTAATCTTGCTACTGACATAAAAGGCACTTGGAATGTTTGTATAAATATGTTAGCTACAAAAGTAGGACTAAGGAGAATCTCCATTCTTTATTGACTGCAGGGGGAAACAGTAACAAATGGTGAGGAAGAGGCTGTGGTACTTAAGGCCTGTTTTTCCTCTTTAATAGTAATAATCTTTAATAATAAGATCAGTTGTTCACTCAAGACTATGAGGCCAGATGGGAACCACCAAAGGGTACTGAGGGAACTAGCAGAAGTGGCCATTTATAAGCAATTTTGGCTGTTTGGGTGGGTCCCAAACAGCCTTCCCAGAGGCTGGCAAATATAATGCCAATCTTCAAGGAGGATCTGGGGAGCTGCAGCCCTGTCATCCTGATCTCAGTGCTGGAAAGGTCATCAGCAGATCATTTGACTGTCATCACACAGCATGTACAGGGTCTGCCAGGTATTGGGCCCAGGCAGAAAGGCAGATCTCTGCTTAGCCAGAGAACCTTGCTGATCTCCTTGTGTGACAGACTGCCTGCCTGGTAGATGAGGGAAAGGCTGTGGATATTGTCTATCTGGACTTCAGTAAAGCCTTTGTCACCCTTTCCCACTTCCCTGTCCTGGTGAAGCTGGCTTCTAATGGCTTGGACAGGTATATTCTTCACTGGCTGAAATGGATGGCCCAGCCCAGAGAGTGGTGATGAATGGGGCTACATCCAGCTGGTCACTAGTGGGGTTCCCCAGGGCTCAGTGTCAAGACCAGTCCTGTTTCCCTCTTTATCAATGACCTCGATGAGAGGATGAAGTGCATCCTCAGTCACCAAGTTGGGTGAGAGTGTTGATTTGCTGGAAGGCAGGAAGGCTCTGCAGAAGGATCTGGACAGGCTGGACTGATGGGCTGAGCTTGAGGTTTAACAAGACAAAGCACTATGTCCTGCACTTCAGTCACAACACCTCAGGGAACACTACAGTCTTGGGAAATTGTGGCTGGAAAGACACTGGAGGTGTCTGAATATGAGCCAGGGTGTGCCCAGGTGGCCAAGAAGGCCAGTGGCATCCTGGCCTGGATCAGCCATGGTGTGGCCAGCAGGGCCAGGGCAGGGATTGTCCCCCTGTACTAGGCACTGGTGGAGGCACACCTGGAGTGCTGTGTCCAGCTCTGGGCCCTCCCTGCAAGAAAGGCACTGAGGAGCTGGAGAGAGTCCAGAGAAGGGCAGTGGAGCTGGGGCAGGGTCTGGAGCACCAGTCCTGTGAGGAGCAGCTGAGGGAGCTGGAGTTGTTTATCGTGGAGAAAAGGAGGCTCAAGGGTGACCTTATCACTCTCAACAACTGCCTGAGAAGAGGTTGAAGTGTTGTGGGAGTTGGTCTCTTGTCTCAGATAGCAAGTGACGGGACGATAGGAAATGCCCTCGAGGTTGTGCCAGGGGAGGTTTAGATTGGATACTAGGAAAAATTTCTTTACCTAAGTGGTTGTCAAACACTGAAGAAGTGGTCCATAAGTGGTGGACTTGACAGTGCTGGGTTAGTGGTTGGACTCAAGATCTTAAAGGTCTTTTCCAAACTAAACAAATCTATGATTCTATGATTTTTAAACTTATTTGGGAGTGCGCATGGTTTAAGTCAGTGTAGGTGGTCTAGGGAAAGCCATTTCAGATGTGGAAAAGGGGTAGTGTTTTCATTCCCTTGTGCTCCATGTACAGTATCATGGTTCAAGCTAAACTGTTTCCAAAGTAATTGGAACAGGAGGAAGTTGGTTACTAGCAAATTAATTCGACCCGCCTCCTGTTGTAAATCTTTTACTCTCTAGAGAGGATACATTTTGTTAAAAAAAAGTAATTAAAAAATGTAAAATAGAGAAGTAAAGTAGAAATGTGTCATTCTATTATGTAATTAAGTATCTGACTTCTTTTTATGATAATACATTTGGGTGGTCTGTTCTTGAAACACTTGATTTGTTAGGAAACATTACCATTTCCGCAAGTAATCTCTAAGTCCTAAATATTTTGAAAAAAATTTGCATTGCGGTATTTCATCAGTGCATTACTCACCAGTTAAACACTCTAAACTGCTGTCGCTTGGCATTAGAGAGGGCTTCCAGGTTTTTTTCTAACAGCAAAAACTGCTGTAAATTATAATATTGCTTGGCAGAGTGTAAAGAATAAATACTAGAAAACCAGATGATTTAAGAGAAAATAAATGAGGAGACTTGAATCTCATTTTACTTTTCCTTGGAAAAAAAGTCTCTCTAGTTTACAAAGCATATGAAGTTTGAAATTGCCTTCAGCTATAATGTTTGTTTAGGTGTGGTGACCCTTTTGTATCCTTGTTGTAGATTCCTCTCAATCAGCACAATTCTGATTGTCCCCACTGGACGCTGAGGAGATTTAGTGGCTTGCTTGCTGCAATGAACCTCAGTGATTTTGAGGTTAGGCATGCTGCCACTGAGACTAGCATCATTTTAACTGACAGTGGCAATAAGCTGCTGACTTTTTTGGATTAAAAAAAGCAGTTCCAATATACTAAATATTATGCTAATGTTCATAAAAACTAATAGGTTTTAATAGCATTACTACCACCAAAGCAATCTACCCCAAACCAATTTTTGTAGTCAGATGACTGTCAAGTTCTCATTCTGTGCACAAATGTTTAAACTTTAGGTACCAGCAGGAAACAGCTAATGCACTAGATACTTCCTATAGTTTATAGTTGGTGAAGGGTCAGTATTAAAGTGTTTCTGTGTTGCATTTGATGAAAGCAGTCTGTGATGTTTTTTCCCAAGCCTGATTTGCAACACTCTTGCTTTAATTTTCTAAATTCATAAACATCTCTAGAATCAATTTTTGCAAAAGAAATATACTCGTGGAAACCAAGCTGGCCTTTTTAAAAATTACAAAGGAAAAGAGAAACAAAAATAAAACCTGAATCAAATTATACTTATTTGCTTATAGTTTTTTAAATATCAACATTCTTCTCAGTTTATTTTCCATGTCGTTCCACTGCTATTAAGTTACAGGTTTGGTTATAAAATAGAAATGGTGATTACAGTTGAAGTAATCTGATGCTTGAGTAATTAGGAAATTTAGAACACTGTTACATTTCCTTCTTTAAGACATTCAGGAATCATTATGCTATCATCCCTTTCTTCCAAATAAGAGTGAAGGTGGGATGTGAAATGAGAGCCCTTTGCTCCCCTCACTTTTACTCCATGCATGCTGCTATAGCAGCAACCAAGCTGCATGGTGTGAGTAGTTAGAAACTGTAGCTGTGTCCTCAAAATAGGGATTTGGTCTCTTGCTCATGTGGCCTGAGCTCACACAGTAGAAGTGACCCAACAAGCACTTAGAAACCTATGAAGGGATCACACATTTTGTTCACAGGTGGTAATTGTGCTGAAGAGAAAAGTCTCTCTAGGGAAAGAGCAAAATCCTCCCTTGTCGTAGCTCAGAGACATGCTGATGCCGCCTGCTAATGCTCAAGTTTCTGCTGACTGTCTAGACAGTTTCCATTTGGTAACTCTGCTTTTGTTTCTTATGATGCACCGTGTCTGCAAAGACTGTGCTGATCACTGACAAGAACAATCTCTGTGGCTTGAATAAGTCAAAGTGATCAAAAACTGTAGAGGCAGGTTTTCCCTATAAGGTTTGTCTCGAGTCTGTAGTCATATGCCTTCAACAAGTTGTTCATCATCCTTGAA
Organism: Serinus canaria; assembly: GCF_022539315.1. Taxonomy (NCBI): domain Eukaryota; kingdom Metazoa; phylum Chordata; class Aves; order Passeriformes; family Fringillidae; genus Serinus; species Serinus canaria. The sequence goes on from NC_066343.1 coordinate 59,231,964, forward strand.
GTTAAGAATAAAGGTTTTGATTTAAATAGGAAGATTTTACAGTGTATAGCTCCTACTGTTCACCATAATTTAGCCTGTTTTGAGGGGAAAAAATGACCATGTGAGGATCTTGATAACTCTGTAACTATATTATTTCTCAAGCCAGTGCAACTTAAGTGTGTACACCGTGTATTTACTGTTGTAGATCCTTATATAAGTGAACTATTTTTGAAAAAACAGAAACCCTCACAGTAAAACGTCTACTTCCACTCCAAAAATCCACTCAGACCATCAATGACTCTTGACCAATATCTCTGGGAGCTGGTAATAAAGCAGATACCAACAGTTCAAGAAAATGCAATCCTGTATTGGATATATGAGAAAAGGGAGAAATATTGATGCCCTGTGAAAAAAAGTTTTACTTTAGCTGCTGCAGACTCTTAACTTCATTTTTCTAAAATCCTGGACTCATAGGTCACCTGATATGGATACTTATAACTCCCTTTGGGAATGATACTATTAATTTTTCTTTAAAAATTTAATTTTTTTGCAATAACAGATATATCTTCATAGCTTTGTTCCCTGATACCGAGAGAAGATAGTGGATTTCTTATAGCAAAAAAAGACCATCTATCTTACTATCTTTGACTTGAATGTGTAATTGCAACAACCAAAATGAAAATGCAGCCAACTCAGGTTTTGTGGGGAACAGCCATAAGCTGTTGGAGAAGTTACCCCACAAAATGTGGGTTACTGACCCTGAACTGCAATGACATATTCAGCACTGCTTCTCTTTATTTTTGGAGCAAAGTAAAATGTGCTGGTGTAATCTACTGATGAAGACAGTTTAAGCTAACCTTTTCTTTAAGCTGACATATACTAAAGCATATATAATTAACTATTTTATCTTCTCAAATGAGAGTGTGTAATGTCAGTAGAAACATCTGCAGCACAGTAGCTGCAACATGTAAAACTGTTGAGCAAGAAGGTATCTAATTTTTCTTGTTTCCCTTTATATCTGAGGTATGAAAAAGAAAAGTGCTTTGTACCTAAATCAAGCACTGTGCAAGACTTGGGATATGTCATGTTCAAGCATTATAAACCAGCATTCTTAAGTATTTTGTTAATCTTCCTATGATATCTTGGACCTAGATAAAATGGTGTCTCCTTGGTCCTATTTTGGATCATTTATAATAATTTTCTTTTTTAAATTCTAAAATATATGTTATTAGTATTTTCAGCCTGTTTTAATTCCTTCATTTGTTTTAGTCATAGTCCATGTAATTGTACATGAAGTGCTCCAAATATATGTATCTTTTTTCCTTTGGGTTTGCCATGATTATATAATTAAGATAACTTTAGGAAATTAATCAGTCTCCTCTTTGGGTCACTTACATTAGTGCTGCATGGAAACATTTATATTTGGATCAGATAACTTTTATATTGCCATAGAAATGTCTAAATGTAAATAGATGTGGAACAGCACTGTGCCCTATGTCTTTAAACTGTATGGGCAATAGGGCTTCATTGAGCGGTTGGTGACAAGGGTTTGTGACATGCTGAGCTGAAGCAGTGGCCACTTTGGTGACCTGAACCTGTGAAACAGTGCTCATCAGAGACTTGCAAGACTGCGGCATGAAGCTTGATCTCTCATTTTCACTTGGTGCCTCTGTTGCTCCATCAAAATCACTTCAATTGCTTGAGCTAGGACACCAGCCCTCCAGCTGAGCTCTGCTCAGCCTGTGGGTGTGTGTGTACTGCGAGTGTGTTGGTTAGGTGGGGAGTCTGCAGAGATACACTTGGGGAGAGAGGGCTCACTGGTGAGTAGAAATACGTTGCAGCTGCAATGCCACACTCTCCCTCTCTTACCACCTTTTGAAGTCGTATACTGAACATGGAAGAGTAAACTGAGCTTCTTGTGTCTTTAAACCAGAATGATTTCACGTCTTTGAGCTCATGAGCATGCTGCTCAGAAATTAGTTTGAGCTGTGCAATGTGCAGTCCCTGGGTTAATCTGCAAGAAGGCAAATGCGTTGAATGGATAAGTAGCCATGGGTTTCCCCAATGCAGTAAAATGAAACGAGACTTCAGACAAAACTTGTTAACTTAGTTGGATCTCAGCTGTTGGCAGTAAGCACTGTTCTGTTATTTGCTTCTCTTCTCCGTGGACAGACTGTTCTTAAAGCTTTGTCAAGTAGTTCAGTGGATGTTTGCCTTTGTTGTTCAAGAAATTGTGGAAAAATTAGTTTTATTTGGGGAAAATATGTTCTGATCAATTATAAAACTACAGCTGCAGACTGGTGCCTGAATACTGTTAAACATCCTATATGAAACAGGACTGTACCTCTCTAAAGGATCATTTGTATACCCAGGCATGCAGCAAAGCATTAAGCAGACATGCAAGTAAATCTCTCCCATAAAAAAGATATTGTGTTAGATTGTGTATGACCTGCAGCCCAAGACACTTTTATGAACTGCTTATCCATTGCCATCCCAACCCTACTCCCCTGTCTGGTACCAGCACTCATTATAAATCATCAGTGTTTCTCTCTCTTAATATTTTCTTGCTCTAGTCATATTCTATTTTTTTAATTTAATTTAATATAAAAAAATACTTATTAAAAGTACTTAATTTAATATAAAAAAAAGATTTTTAAAGAAGACTTTTTTGTTTTTAACTGAGTGATTTCCCTGATTTTAAGGATAGTTAGGGTAAGAGAACTGCTGCAAACTGTCTGTCTGGAGTTACTAAATGGCCGAGAGGGTATCTGTCTGGGTGATCTGTATTCAAATTGTGTCATCTTATCTTCATTACTTTTTTGTGTAATTGTCTGGCAATTTTTCTGAAGGATTCAACATAAATCATAATATATGATTACTGATATTTAATTTTTGTCTGTGTGTATTAAACCAGAAATATATTAAGTTTTGTCCTTGAAGTCCTCTTGGGTCATTCTTTTTTGTACCATTATAAATTAAGTTCTTTTTCTCCATCTTCTTTTTTTTTTTTTCATCCCTGGATTATTTGTTTGCTGGAAAGAGCTGATGCCTGAAACTTAGGGGGGAGTGTTTTCCCCAGGCTTTCAAAGTGTATTTGTGTTAAATCACAGTATCCAAATTTTAATGTAGATTTTTTCTCACCTAACCTAATGATGGTGCCATTTTTAATTCAGTTTTGAAGGACCATTCTGAAACAGTCTGTGAAATTTGAAAAATACTCCAAAAGGAGCTGTCTGACTAGGTCTGAGATACTCATTAACAAACATCCATAAATTCATAATTGCAGACGGGCTTCCTTGTTTACCATTTTTCTTTCATAAGGACAATGAGACATGACAGCTAGTCCCAGGGGATTACTGCACTTCTCAGCTGGTTGATGTCACTATGCCTTTAGACCTGCATCTTGCAGAGCAACCAAGGGAATCACTGATCTCCCACAAATGTGCTACCTGTCACGTCTTATTGTCTTAAAGCAGACCCGTCTGATTACTGAAATGGAGAAATATTTGTGCACAATCATTTAAGCACATCTTAAAAAGACTGCCTCTTCTTCTGTAACAGATCCAACATTGATATACAGTTTAAATTAAAAACACAGGAAAAACATTTTCTTTTTAAAGAACATTTGTCAATCTGCATTTCTTCATTTGGGTGCTGGAAAAAACCACCAATTTGTAAGTACATACAGGTCTTCCACTCTAGCAGAAGTCTTCTCATTGCATGTTTTTTACTTGATAACTACTGAAAATTAAAATTCTGCTGCTTGATCAGTAATTTTTCAAGGTGAAGTGAAAACCCAGTTTCAGACTTTCTGAAATGTAATGGGTTTGAAGTAGAAATTGGTTAGAATTTGTATCTGGGTAAATGCAATTACTTTTTTGGCCTTTATATTAATGTGTTTTTGGTACATTTATTATGATTATTTATTAAATACTGGGTTTGTGTTATAAATTCTTTGGTCTGATCAGGATGTCCCCAGATGCTTCTCAGTTGGCTGCTATGTTTTGGATTCTGGATTGAATTTTAAACTAGTGTTTGGATCTGCTCAACTGTGCCGCTTAAAATCTAATTGTCATTTTTGGACTAAAAGAGCAAGCAGGATTTTTCCCCGAAGGTTTAGATGTGTTCATCATTCAGCCTTAAAATTGTTAAGCTTGCAAACAATTTGAACTTGATTATTCTTCTGCAGAGCTGTGTCCTCCAAACAAAACTTAATGTCTGAAACATTTCTGAATTTTTCTGGGAACAGAATTGGGCTCCTACAACCTCCTTCCATGTGCTGAATTTTACTCAGGATAGGTATTGCTCATTTATTTACAATGATGCTTAGGTCTTCGGGCCGTATGTCTAGTTAGTCCACCAGTATGACTCTACCAATGAGGAGCAGGTTTAGCCACCTGCACATGTGAATTCCTCCTGTGCCAGGAACCCAAAGTGTGGAACCACCAACACAGACCACACCCCAGTAGCCCAGGAGGTCAGGAGGTGCAGCTGAAGGCTTCCCGTAGTAGAAGGGGATCAAAATTTCTTATGTTCAAAGCTGGCTTCAGTTTGATCGGTAATTTAATGAACACTTTACTTGCCTGACTCAGAAATAATTTTCATCTTGCTCTGGTATACTGAGATTCATGAAGTTTCTTGTGCTGAGAATCATTAAATTGCACATTAATCACTCCAAATGCATTCTTGGTGCTGCTCTCCATTTCCACGTCACAATCTCACTTGCTCTCTGTAGCTTCCATCAGCCAGGACACAGTTGTTTGGGAAATGATGTATTTTAATTGTCAGTTCCTTTGATGTGTAAGGCTTTGATACCTGCGCATCTCAAGGAGGTGTGTGTCACCCCCCTAGGGCCCTGTATTTGGGGACCCTGCTGTGACATGGTGTCCCATGCCAAGCTCCGAGTGCCCATCACATCTCTCCACACCTGTCATTGATCAGGTGCTCTATGCACACCCTTTTACAAAGAGACTTGTCTGTCACTGCCCCCTGTCAATTGAATTCTTCTGCAAGATTAGCAAATTCTGCATTATTCTTCCACAAGTACCTTGTACCCCTCCCAAATGTTAAATGGTGGGTCACTGAAGTAAAAATAAAAAACCCCTAAACCTTATAATTGAGACAAGAAGCAGTTACTTGCACTAGTTTCTGAATATTTACTTTTATTACTGATATAGTAATTAGCAAATTATTAGTAATTAGTAAGATGAAACATGCTAGTTATCTGGGTTTGACAGATTTCAGGGAAGATAGCAACCTTTGTCTGAAAAAGTGACATTGTAAGCCATTCCAGCTCCATCTTTAATTACATGAAACTGGCTTCTAACATGAGAAGATGTAATCATGCAAAGACACAAAATATCTCCATAATTACCAGTTTTATGAAGTACTTGAAAATGGTGAGAGGAAGCATATTGCAAATTTCTAAAAATAAATAGTTTGTAAAGTCATAATCATTATAAAACAGATTTACTTGGGGAGACAGTATTACACATGTTAAGGGTAGTCTGTCACTTACAGAGTGTAGTACATATGTGATTTCAAAAAGCAAGCCAGTAAGAGTTGTATTAATGATGAATTTTATTTCTGTTCTGTCATTTTAAGGGATTAAAAAATTGCAAAAATTAGAAAGGAATTTATAACATTTTTAAAAATTTAATCCTGAGAACATGTTTTTTAAAGAAAGCTTAGTTTTTGGTAACATGAACCTATTTTATTTTTTGAAAACAAAGCAGAAGAATCTCCTTCATCAATAGGTAATCTCTCATTTTGACCACCCCATCAACTGGTGTTTTACTTTTTCTTTCATTACTTTTAAACTTTAATTTCTATTGCTGGCTATGTTGGAAAACTACTAAAATGCTGTCATTTTCCAGATAATGTTTGTAACTTTTTGGCATGTGTTCCTTCTTTCAAACCCCTTAGGATAATCCACAGTTCCACAAAAACATGAGTCAAATACATTACAAATTTCCCTCAGAGAATCTACATCTTTTCCAGCTGTTTGGATAGTTTGTCTAAAACCTGACCAGACCTCTCATCTCCCAGTATTGTTTTGTGCTTTTATTTTTTTGACTTTGATTTGTTCAATGTCATAATTTCTAAACTGAGCCAATAATTTCAGTCTCTTTGGTTTTCTTTAAAATATTTGCACTGGACAATAGAATGATCATTTATCCAAAGAAAATTGCATTTTTTTAAACTATTTCAGTTTACAAGTGCAAAATTTCTTACCCATGTCAATGAACCCCGTTTTAAAAATCCTCCCTAGCCAGTTTCATATATTATTTATGGATTAAAATATATCTCAGCCGTACTCCTAAATAGACTTCTATTTGTTCTGATTGGTTTCAGATAGGTGAACAGAAATTGTGAGGGCCATATAAAGTTCTTGGTAGATGTTCCATTTTAAATACGGTTCTGGCAACTGGGTAACTCTTTTTTTTTTTTTTTGAACAAAAAAGGGGAAAAAAAAGGTATCCATATGCAATCATTCCAATTAATTCTTTGTGTATTTTGTCTGGCAAGGTAGTATAAATCTAATTGTAATAGTGTTAAAAGATTGGCAAGCTACATAGGAAGCAGCCTTAGGTGGGAATTGGGCCTCAGAAGTTTTCCTTCTCAATTAGGAAAAATAAGCTTATCCCACAGTCTATGTACCCGTAATCATTTGTTTTCTTCTAACTTTTAATAAATCTTCATTGATGATGGAGAAAGAGAATTAAGTTAAGACAATGCAGAATTGTACCAGTTAATATCTGTGAACAATAATATTTCCTGCTCTACTTTTAATTTGTTGCCTGCAATTTGTTGCCTTCCCCCTGCAAGGGGAAGAAAGCAGAGGAGGTTATAACCATAGTAACACTGTGTCCCAAATCTCACAATATATTAGATCATACTTGTAAAGTGCTGTATTAAATACAATAGCCAGCAAGCAGGAAAGCTTTTGTCACTTGAGTTGCCCAGGTCTTTCTCATTGGAGGCACTGATTGTGTGTTTTTGTGCTCCATGATGGACTGGTCATGATCAGCTGCTGGTTCCTCCTGAGCATGGGGACTAACACAATAATGGCTCTGTGATGTTAACAGCCACAAACTGATCTGGTGTTCAGCAAGCTGAATGGCTTGTAGGACATGGTGCTGCTCTGCTGGCAGCCCTTCTGAGGATCCCAGCTCTATGCCTGGACCAACTGTGAAGGCCTTGATGGGTCTTATCAGTGCTGAGCTGCTGCTGGTACATGCCAATGGTATTCAGCTTTTGCCTTCCTTCTCCTTCCTCTTCCCTGACTCTGGCTGCTGATCCTCCTCTACAGCTGAACAGAGAGAATTTGTCCAGTTACTCCATCGCACTTTGCTCATGCTGTTTGCCTCTCTGCTCCAGGATTCCCTGACACTGTCCCTGCTGTAAGTTAGCATCCATCACATAACCCATGTGGTTGCTCATTACTCCCTTATCATCTCTAGTTAAATTTTTGCCAAAAAATAGTTTGAAAACTATACTACTGATGTCAAAGCTAGCCCAAGCAATTAGAACTGAACTATTTAGGCAAATAATTGCTCAAGCAGTTATGCCAGCATATTCTAGGGAGAAAAAAACTCTGACATGCCGGGGAAGGAGCTGGCAGGTGGCAGTGACAGCCAGGTTAATGAATCACTCTTCTCACAGAGCTCAGCTACAGGCAGCACCATCAGCACAGGCACTGCCCAATACAAGGCACTGGGCTGCCTTCTGCAGGCCCCAGCCCCACAGTGTGCTCTGTAGCTGTGTGCTGCTATGTTCAACCACAGCCTGCTATGCTTGGAAGGTCAGCAGTTTCTGGGTTTTGGCCTTTGTCTTTTAGAGATGTTTAAAGAGTTGGCACCTGTGGGACTCACCTCCCAAAAAACAAAAAATAAACTCACCTACAAAAAATAAAAAACTCCAAACTTCTGTGGAAAAAGGTCTGGCAAACTGTAATGAATCCTTTCCCTTGCCTCCCTCATCTACACATAGCACACTTGCTTTTGCATCCTCTGTAAGTGACTCAGCCAAACTTGGGAGTGAGTTTAAGAGAGCTGCCTAGGTGTCTCTCTGTAGTACCCATGTTCTCTGAGCTTCCCTATACACAATAATTTAAATTTGCTGCACATTGAACTCTCTGTGTGTGTAGTTCTAGTTTGGAGACATGAAAAAAAGGGTAATTTTTTTGAAAGAAAAGTTGTTTTGAAGAGAGCTTTTTTGCATTGCTATGGAGCCTGAGATAACTATGGTCAGCAAGCCTGGACACAGTGAATGTTACTACTTCTGCTAAAAAACGTTGCATGCAGATATCCTCATTATACTCTTTATAGTATAGAATTATGTGTAGATCTTATATAATGCAAATTCTGTTTCTAAACTGAAATGTAGAATGAGTTTTGCATACAGTGAAAATTTGAACCTACTTGTTAACACCCAAATTATGCTAGTGACTACTCTGTGAATTTAGGATGTCTAATAAAATTTTATTTATTATTTATTATGCTATTGGAAGAGGTAAGAATATGGACATCTTACCACTTTTAAGAAAGTGATCATTTACTATTTGGTAATACTTTGAACTCCAAAAAAGTACAGTGTTGACTGTTTTGCAGAATAGGTGTTCTCTGGCTCTTTGAGCTGTGAGAGGCTATTTGCTATAGTCTTCAGCATTTTCAGTGCTGCTGGTGAAAATATTCTTGTTTTGTGAATCTAACTGATTTACTGGGACGTAATTTATTATTAATCTTTTCACTATAAAGACTCCATTCAGCTTCTGGCAGTATGCAGAAGTCATTATTGTCACATGTTTCTAATTTCTGAAAATTAATGTTTTTAAGATAAACATGGAAAAAAAAAAACCACTCTGGACACTTCATTAGCAGGAAAGTAGTTGAAGTTCTGCCATAAACACTTTTGAAAAACTGTATAATACTGTTTGGCCCCACATAATTTCCTAGGGAATTCAGAGCCTTGAATAAGTAATAGTACTTTTATAATATTCTGTGACAGAGAATGCTTGTTATGTAAACATAGTTACTAAAGATACTAGAACAGATGTGTTTAATACTATAAATTGATCTTACTTGAGCATAAAAGTGACTGAAGTCCCTTTGAATACTTTTTAATACACCCAATGCTTATGCCAAAAGGCAGAATTTATCTGAACCTTTGACCTTTATTAAGTCTTTTTGTCTTGAGTATGCATTTCTAAGCTTTGTCTCTAGTTGCATACTGCTTTCTTTAGAAAATCAGCCCATAAGCTATTCTTAACATAAAATTGAATCTTGTTTCCAGTCAGAAGAAAAATAATGCTAGGTGAGCAAGATACTGAATACTTGAGGTGATATGTTTCTTATGACATCTTGAAAGAAACCTGCATTCTCATTTTTTCAATGTGCCATGATCTGTTCTGGAAAACACATTCTTAAAGAAATTGCTGGTGTAGTGGCACTTGCCATGAGGATCAGGAAAAAATGTTAGTGTTACTTTTGTTAATGAGTGCCTTCCCTCCTGTTAGAAGAATGATGATGGTGTCTAAGGATCACTACAGGACTTTGTTCTCCCCTGAGGCCAGAAGGTCTTCAGATTGTAACTACTGGATAGTTCCTTATCTTTGTTTCTGTATTGTGGAGGGGTTGTTATTTTTACTGTAGGGTATTGAGCTTGCCTGTGTTCACATAGCCATGTCCTCTTGGTTAATGGCTGTTATCTTTGACAACAGCATCTGACTGATTTTAAGCATGACATATAAATCTCTGTCTGTAGCAGAAACTTCTTTTGGTTTCTATGATCTACAAAGAAATGGATTAGGGGTTAAACAATATTAACTATATTTTGGATTATTAAATATTAAAACCAACAGCAGTCTACATTTTACCAGTCTTAATATTTTTTAAGTATTATAAGACAGTACTGTCAACTATTTTGTCAATAGACTTTTTAATAGATGAATTAGGCAACCAGGAAACCTTTTCTAGCCATGCCAGTGTGTGTGCTCTAACAATGGCATGTGTGCAGCTTCCAGGTTAATAGTAACTGTAAACATGCCAGTTGCAGATGTCTTTTTGGTTGGGTCATTGCACCTGCTGAGTACTAGTTCTTCATCCAGCTTGACTGCTGTATTTGGGTATGGTGGTCAGGAAACTTGAGTGGCTTTGAAAAAACTTGAAAAAGTCCACCAAATTATTATGTTGACAAGTTTTTGTTTACAATAGGAAGAGATCTTTTGTTGAAACTGAAATATGTTTTATGAACTTGTGAGTTTAATGTCACAGCTCTAAAAAAGCCCAGTACTTTGCTTTATTTTATGTTAGAAAGATTGTTATCTGCAGTAAAGTAGTACAGAATAGGAAACAAAAGTATTCAAAAAACAGTTGAAATGTTGTACTTCAAAACAAGAACAACAACAACAAAATTAAATCTAGCACCTTTCTCCAGCTAGTAGGGAGTGATTTTCTTTTGCAAGACTCCCACAATCTCAGTTTTTGAAATAATTGCGGAAAGATTTCCAAATATTGTAACTAAGTATAAAGCTTCTGACAATACTATTGTAAGTTGGTTTTTTTCCCCCTACACTTGCATGCTAAATAAGGTATGATCTTCATAGACTAAAATCTATTGAGTGATAGATACAATTTTGTTTTCTTCTCTCAACCCTAGTGTGACTGAAGATTTAACGTAGGAGGGATGATAGAGAAGTTCTCAGGTTCTGCACATGAGCTCATGACAATCAGTTAAACAGCTGAGGTCATGGAAGAACCACTTATTTTTTTAAAACCTTTTTTTTTTCTCTACCATCTTCTTTAACATAGTACTGGGAGGACAGTATGAGCTTCATTCAGATGAATTAATTTAAGAGAGTTGGGTTCTGGGTTACCAAACCAGTCATGAATTTCAGTGCTCCCTTTATTATCAGTATTTAATTCTGAATTAGAAATTATTCAGCCTTACAAATGCCTCAATGCCTTAGAAAATTGCAGCAAGATAGCTTTTTTGGTTTGAATTTTCTACTCCCTGGAACAGGATTTTAGATTTTTGTCCCAGGAATGTGGTGTGAACTCTCATTTTAAAAATATGTGATTCTTTATTATTGTCATGTCACAAGTGAGGTTTTGCTTTAAAATAAATATCCTTTGAGGAATTGTTTTTGAATATTAGTTTCCCAAGAAAACAAAGCTCATGTGATGGTGTTTTCTGCATGTGAGCCTGACTGTGTGCCCTCCTAGCAATAACTTTTGACTCTTGTCCAACCTCAACATCTCAGAGCAGTCATCTGAAAAACAAGTTCACCTTCATAACAAAGAATCAGTGCAGGACACAGAAAACCAAGTTTTATTCTCTCAGCTGCTTATGGAAATCCTTGATTCATATGTAACATATGGGTTTAATTTGTTTCTTTTCCAAGTCGGGAAAGGTTCTTTTTAAACTCAGGCTTGCATAACTTCGTCTTGGTCCAGACTGATTTGTTTTGATGGGTAGTTGTGAGATGACAGATTTAGTTGTCATACAGGTGACCAAGCCAGGAGATCTGGCCTTGTTTGACATGAACTGTACAAATGCTGTTTCCAGCTTCTTTGTATGATGTGGCTTGAAAGTGTGGACCTTTGTCAGATATTAGTGACCATATCAGCTGTTCTTTGAGTCTTTTTATTTCAAAAAGGTATTTTAAATTTTCTGTAATTTATTTGAGGATGTTTTAGATGGTATTGTGAGCATGAGTGTCTGCTGTCCAGCATGATTAGCAAGCCAATAATGTTTCCATCTTTGCCAGCCCAGTTATTCCTAAAATCATAGAATTACAGAATGAGGTGAGTTGGAAGGGACCCATCAGGATTGTCTAGTCCAACCCTAGCCCTGCACAGGACTATCCCCAAGAATGGTGCCATGTGCCTGAGAGCATTGTCCAAATGCCTTCTGAACTCTCTCAGGCTTGGTGCTGTGACCACTTCCCTGGGGAGCCTGTTCCAGTGCCCAGCCAAGCCCTGGGTGAAGAAACTTTTCCTAATATCCAGCCTTAACCTCCCCTGATGAAATTCCAGGCCATTCCCTTTAGCCCTATTGCTAGTCACAGAGATAAGAGGTCAGGGCCTGCCCCTACTTTTCCCCTCTCAAGGAAGTTGTAAGAGAGACTGCAATGAAGTCTCTCCTCCCCTATTTCCTCCTTTATCTTCTCCTCTCCAGACCAAGTGTCCTCATTTACTTCTTGTGCAGCTTCCCCTCAAGGCTCTTCACCGTCTTTGTTGCTCTCCTTTGGACACCGTCTATAGCTTAATCTCTCTTTTATGTCTTTTTTTGTAGTGCCCAAACTGCACACAGGGCTCAAGGTGAGGCTGCACCAGCTTAGAGCAGAGAAGGCCATACCTGCCCCCAAGCTGTAACTAGAAGCTGAACAGAGGAGAGGTGCTTTTCTCATTTGAACTATGGATACCTTCTGCTTTCAGTTCAGTGTATCCCCTGCATTGGTCTTACAGAAGCTTGGGGAGCTCTTCTGCTCCTATATAATTGTTACTTGCCAGTTTTTGGCTTGTTTTTGTAGCAATTTTATCCCAGACATCCTGGTCTTCCACCTTGGCAATTGTAATATTTCCCATGTGCCTCTCCCCTCCCCAGGGGCAAGTGCAGAGCTCCCAGGGGTCTTTCTAGTGGCAACCAGGCAGTTGCAATGCTTCTGTGCTCCTGTGCTCCTCTTAACCTGTATTTTATCACTCACCTTTGCCTCAGGCCATGGACTTTCCTTAAAAAGGAACCACTTATATTGTTATGTGGATGCTGTTGTCATCTGCTACTTAAAACATAAAGGAATGATCATCCTAAATTAGGTTTTTAGCCTTTCCAAAAATAAATTATCTGTCTTTGAAAATCAACGTACATTCCTTTTATTAGAAATAGCTTTGCCAAACTGTCAGTAAAAAATAGGAATAGGACTTTTAGACTTATTAATATCCTGAAACTTCTATTTGCTAAACTATCAAATAATACTTGTTCAGTCATTAATTTTGATTTTTTTATATTGAAGTAGTATGGAGTCATTATTAGTAGTATCTGTGTTGAAAGTTTAGGGGAAATCTCTTCTTATTATTCAAATCTGCAGTACAACAAAGGGTTGATCAGGTCCTGGTGTCCCCAGGCACACCATCTTTTTTTTTTTCTGTTCCTTTCATTTGTAACCACTTGACATGAATGATAAGGATATTGGTAGAAACCTTCTGATAAAATTTTGGATACTGCTGTTCAGCATAAAGCAGTCTTTTTCTTTTAAATATATGCTGCAGGACCGACTCTGAATCCGGGTTGCACTTAGCACCTCGATGTCAGGCTTGTTCTGTTTGGTTTAATTTCCACCACAGCTAAAACACCAATGTTTTGTCTAGTAAGAAATGTGCTATGAGCTTCTGCAGGAAAAAGTATGTCTTGTTTTGTTTATGCAGATAGGTTTTATGGATTATTTCCTCCTTTATCTACCATCTGTTGTTGACTCCTGTTCTCTCAGTAGGTTCTTCCCACCCAGCTCTCCCAACTATTTCCTTTTTTAGCAAATAGTATCTCTTTTTTTTGTGTGACCCTGAAGAATTCAGTCAGTTGTTCAGTGTATTTGCCACTTGGATAAAAAATGCCTGAAATTCAGTGATTAGAGTTTGTAAAAATAATTATATTGCTGACCAATACCCTCTGAGTGCCTAATATCTTCTCCTGGAACTGAAAGTGATTGTTTTTTTTTATGAATCAAAATAAAATATCCGTAGAAGAAAGTGTGGAGAGTATGTTCATTAACAAAAGAAAAGTTGCTAATATCTGAACTAACTTCTGAGTTAGAACGAACTAAAGGAGAAGTAAGTTCATAATATATCTGGCTTTGCTCATTTAAATTCGAACATGGGCTATGTGTTTTGAAGGCAGACATAAATTAAAAAAAATAAGTGCTTGTACATGGCATGAAATAATTGGAAATAAAATTCCCTCCTTTTTGTATTCTATCATTTTAAAAGGTCAATTTTTATGTAACATAGTACTAAGCACAGATTAACAGATATTTCACACTACTGGAAAGGAAAAGTATATAAATTTGAGAAGTCTGTAGTTGCAATGCCTAAACTGACCATTTCAATGTAATTGCATTCATTCCAGTTCATTGTACTAAACCATAGGAAAAAAAGTTTATTTTGAATAACATCTTCACATATTGATAGTTTGGATAGCTCTGACATAAATTTAACTCTGGCATTAACAGGAGTGAAAAATATATTAAACCTTCCACCCTGTTATATCAAATGTTTTTTGATTCTATCATCTGGGTTATATTTTTTTCATTATAGCATTATAGTATCCTTTACAGAAATGCTGATAAAATAGGCATGTCTAAGTATTGGTTTGGGCGAGGAATAGATACAGATTTTGGGAGAAATGCTTTAGAAACTGCATGTCATATTGTATTTCAATAGCATGGAGGTTGAGCATAGCTTCATTTACTCTTAGCACAGGTGAATGATTATGTTCTTGTCAAAGAAGCATAATTATGAGAGGAATAAGTCTTAATTTGGAATGATGAAGTATTTTTGATCAAATTGCAAAGAGATAACATAAAGGAGGGTTCTTTTGTGAAATGACAGTGGTATCCTCCAATATCTGTGTCAGTACATCTTGCTCAACTAAAATCATTTTAGTGTTAATCTGCTGTACTTACTAGAAGAGCGTGGTTTAAATTTAAATTTAAGTACAACTGTAATGACAAAGTTCTTTGCTTGAATGGTTTTACATCAGATGGTTATGTCCCCTTGCCTTCTGGAATGATACAGAAAACATTCTGCTCTGGATATTGGGATTCAAGTAGTCAAATTGGCATGAAAATTTTGAATATTGAGCTAAAGTCAGGGTGAGATTTAGCTACCATCACAGTAAAAGTTGAACTTGTGGACCTGGTTTTTGTTCCATGGTTAGTGGGCACCTGCAAATTGCTCTCTGTGGAGTGGGCTGGTGCCTGATGAGTTGGTTGCTCTTGCAGTTGGTACAAGATCTGCCATGTCAAAGCAGGGAGTTATGCAGCCATAGCCATCAAATATAGATGAAGTTTACAAAGGCATAGAAACTGACTGGTAAAAGATCAACCCTGCATCCATAAAGACATAATGTCAAAGAATGCATGCAATCTGAAAAGGTATATAATATTGTTGGAATTACTCTTATTTTTAAGCTATGCTGTGACTTTTTTAGTATTCAGGTGTTTAAAAATAACAGTCCATAGAGCCTTACAACTGAAACAGATGAGCATAGACAACTTTTTATGACTAACACTTCATTTGTTAGCAGATTATCTTTCCAAATTGCTAGGTCAGCGTCTGCAGTGACTGAGGACTGTTTGAGGGAACTTTCTATTTTTTACAAGAAGGAATGTATGTAAACCCAAAGGGCCAATCTGGGCCAACTACTAGTTGGTTTACATCTCCTGAGACCTTCCTATGAACTCCATGTGGCAGGAACTTCTGCTGAAGTAGTGCATGAATAAAATCTCAAGTTACTACTTTTTGGATCCACTATTGGGTGAATGACAGCAAAAGGCAAACAATGCCAACAAGAGTAACGTAAAAAAAAAAAAAATCCACTAACTACCATTTTCTTTTGTCCATGTGTCTTCAATCAGGTTAAGACAAGCTGAAGCATCATTTTTTCCTCACAAATTTGCTTGCATTGAGGCAGGTAGAGGCAAGCAGAATGACTGAGTTGAGAAGACTCCTAATATGTCTTTGATACCAGATACCTTCTTACTAAGAAGGTTTGATTTAAGCAAATTAATTCCCCTCACATTATGGAAAAAATCTAACAGTGATTAAAAAAGCAGGACCCTACTGCTCTTCCCACCTTCACAAAATCATTAAGCTGTTCAAGCAGGTGAAGTCAGTGGCGATTATCCAAAAGTCAAGACCAGGCAGGTGATGTGGGTGGCTTTTTTTGTTCACTTTTCTTGTGAAAACTACAGCAGTATGCTTAACAAAAAAAAAAAAAAAAAAAAAAGAAGAGATTCTTTGAGACAGCTGGTATAGATGAAAAATGGAGAAAAAATGGACAATTCAGCCGCATTAGAGAAGACGAAAACCATATGAACATGCTTCAGAGATAGTGAATATATTCAGATGGCAGAGATATGGCAAGACAGAGACCTGGAAGAGAGCTTTTTCCTCAACAGTTCTTTTTTATATGATGATGAAAAAAAGTCTTGGCGTATTTCTGCTTCCTTTAGCAAACAAACTTGTTTCTCCACTGGCAGAATAGAAGTACCTAAGTGCAACCAAGCACAAGGCAGGACTTGCACAAATACCTGCTCTTTATCAAAGTGATGCTGATCATCCAAGTATCTTGAAGTGACTGTTAGAGCTGTAAAAATCTTATAAGTTTTCTTCAAAACCTCCTATTAACTCCACTCTCTCTCTCCCAATATAAACAAGAAGAATCTGACATTTTATCAGTTGTCAAAAATGATTCCAATTAAGTATTAAGGGCTTCAGAAGCAACACTTTTTGATCTAGTGGAAAGTGTTCCTGCCTATGGCAGGGGGTTGGAGCGAGATTATCTTTAAGGTCCCTTCCAATCCAAGCCTTTCTACTATTCTGTGATTTATTGTTTAATGTTTTATCAAAACAGTACAAAATATTTTCTATCATAAGTATGAAGACATATAATTAGTGTGATTTATCAGGGTTAGGTGGACGTGTAGACTGTTGGGAGCTTGTCTCTCTGACTAGGTTTATGCATCTGTTCTCATACTATAGTTTTTTTCAGTCACAAACATAAAGGTCAGACAGTGCAACTGAAATTTCCTAAGGGATTTCTAATTGCTGCTTATGACTTGGAGATCTGAGCCTGAAACAGGCAAGCTTTTGTGCCTCAAGCTGACTTAATAAGGAAATCTTAATGCTTTTCCAGATCAGGATGCATCTTTGATTTCATTAACAGTATATCCCCATCTGACATCCTGGTTCAATTGTTTTGCTTGATTACCCTCATGTCATTTTATTAAATAATTTTTCTGGAAAGAAGTTCTCTTTAATGCACAATCCAATGTATATAATCATCAAATATATTACATTGCATAATTTTATTACATATTATGATATTTGAGATTGAAACAGCTTGCAAATCTTAACTCCTTCCATTAAATAATAACATGGTCTGTGATATTCCATTAGCTTTGCAGTTCAACCATATAAACCACAGCTGTATTAAATGAACATAGCACTTCCACTTCCACAACACTTTCTATGCAAGTTAGGTGGTTGTTTTTGTGAGGTATTAATATATATTAAGAGGTGTCTGCTTCAGTATTTGGCCTTTGTGCTTAAATTTTTTTACTTTTATAGGCTTAAACCAGACCCTTTATATTGCTTTAATATATTTTTACATGCATTATAAGCACACCCACACATGCATCAGTTCAACATTCCAGCAAGGCAGCTGATTTTAAAAAAATGTTGTTAAACAAGTTGAACTGGTTGGCACATATCTGAAGAAAGAAATCAAATAAAACAGGCAACTAAAGAGAAAGGGAAGTTGATATTGGCACATCATCACAGAGGTCTCTAGTAAAATATATGCAAAAGCCCTTAAAATGTAGTTCTGCTTTGAAAAGTGGCTATGTAAAATGTCACCTTACTCAACAGATCTATTCCTTGAATGTACTCGGTGTTGCATCCTCTTGCCTTATAATACAATACATATTTTTATTTCTCTGCTTTGAAAAGTGGCTATGTAAAATGTCACCTTACTCAACAGATCTATTCCTTGAATGTACTCGGTGTTGCATCCTCTTGCCTTATAATACAATACATATTTTTATTTCAATTTCTCTTCTTATTAACTCCACGGTATCAGTACAAATCTGGCTTGCATTTTGACATTTGTGTACCAAAGGTAAGTCACCTGACACAGTTTGCAAAGGACTCTGCGAAGTACAAGCTCTCTGTTTGATGAGCAGCAATAAAAGATCACACTTAAGCTGTCGAATTCCAAGCTGAGGTTGAATTAGTGGTACCTTAAACTTCATGTATCCCGTTTTATGTTTTTAAAATTTAAATTATCCCAGTCCCTTTAATAGAAATGCTCAGATTGAAATTTCAGTTTCGTTGGGCTAGTATTTTAAGAAAGAGCATAGAAAATGAATTCTTGAAATTTAAGCTTTTTCTTGCAAATTGAGTGGATCTGGAGTGAAGGGAACGGCATAGGAAGAAGGAGCCATTCAGCTCTTTCTGGAATGACTTTCTACATCAGAAAAATACTTCAGGTGCAACTAGTAAAAGTACTGCCTGTATTATAGCCTTGCTGTCCTTTTTTTTTTTTTTTTTTTTAAAGGTTTAATTTTGTAGTATTGAAAGTAAGTTTTCAGTCTTATCCTTTTCCCTTAAGTGTAAAGTTGCTTAGAAGATCTTTTTTTCCCTAATTATCATTTTGCAAGATTCATTTTGTCAAGGCAAGGGGCTTTTTCCTATCCTTTTATCATGACAGACACTCCATTAGATATGCTGAAAATAGAATTATGCTTGATCACATACTTCTTGAGCCCCTGAACATAGTGCAGGTATTCATTTGTTTATCTGCTTTTGTGCTTACTTAAGTTTCTTGCCCTTACTAGATGTAAAGTAGTGCTGAAATATGCAAATAAATAAGAGGTATCTAACTATGTGTTAGTCAGAACTCTTAAAATCTGATTATCAGTGCTATTTGTAAATATGATTACCTGCCCTCTAGTCCACCTGAGTTTCTTTTGAAACTTTCATTTCTTTTATCTTCCCTTGTGTGGTAGTGCTTTCTTTTTAGAATATATGAAAGAAGATAAAAACATATCCAGAACTGACACAGACATGAAGAATTTCAAATTGGACAACAAAAAGTGTTATTACACAGACAAAAGTGTTATTACAGCAGTTTGATAGGCTCAGAGGTTAAAACTTGAAGGTATAATACTGCCTGAATGTCAACATCACTATTTTCAATCCTGATGAGGAAATGGGCTGTTGCAAGAATTTTGAGTTGCTTGATGTGAATAAAAATGGTTTCGGTATTTTATCACAAAGAAATTTTTCTGATCAGTCTTACAGTATGTGGGCATTGACACATTGTCTGGCACAATGCAAACTCACTTAACTGATGTCACATCTTCTGATAGGACCACAAAGGCATTCAGAGTTGCGTGGAGAGTGTTAGAAAGGCTGAAGAACTTATTTTGTGGTATTCTGAAAAAAGCTGAAACTTAACCAGGATTGCTGGGGTTTTTTTTCTTGGTTGTAAATCTGTATGTTGTGGTGGTGTGACAAACACTGTTCACATATTTCTGGTTTTTACTGTTGTGACCCTGGAAGCATCCCTCATATTTGGCGCTGGGAGCCACATACGGTTGTGTGAACAGATGAATTAAAAGCCGCGTACTTCCAGCGAGCCTGAGAGATGCTGCAGTGAAGCAGAGGACATCAGCTGAGCTCACAGCCAGCAGTTTGCTGGTGATCCAAGACTGCATTTCAGCAATGGAAGGAGCCATCTGCGTGCAAAGCACTGTTCTCAGATACGCCTTTTATCCTAGTCGGCTTTCCTTTGCGGCTCATAGCTTTTCTAGTCCATGTGTATGTGCTGAAAGAGGCCTCCACATGTTTGTCTCTCCCTTTCCTGCTCTTGTGATACAATAGCAGTTTGTTTGGGAAAATAAATACTAGGTTCTTTGGGATAAAGATACGGGTTATTCATATACAGAGCGCATACTTTAGATGTGTTTTCTGACCTGGCTTTCTACTTATGTAGAGAATACCACAGGGAATTCATGGCAGTTATAGGGTTTTCTCCTCCTTTCAAACAAAAAAGTAAATCTGGTGAAAATTTTCTAATCAGGTTGTTGTTACCATGGCAATCTGAAATATGGTTTTCTGTGTTTGTACTAAAAGCTGACTTGAGATGCCAACATTAGCTAAAGTACCTTGCTTCCAGTTCCTTTAAAGTTTATCTTCCAGCATTCCCATGCCTAGCACTTCTGGATGGCATCTCATTGTACCTCTGAGAAATAGGAGTACAGCACATTGCCTTTATCTCCAATTGTTTGAATCATCAGGAATAGAGTCCATGAGTTAAAAGCCATACAAGTCATTATAGTGATTACATGAAATACCACCTGAAATGCCTTGTGTGTGTTACACAGACAGTAAAATTGAATGATCTGATGGTACCTTTGAACCTTAAATCCATGGACTGCATTCTTACTCTGAACATCAACATTTTAGTAGTTTTAGGTATTCAGATAAGTAGTATTGAAAGTGCGGCATGTCATGTTTTGATAATGTTTTGCTGGACTTTCATTGGTCTCAAAGAGAAAATGTTGCACACGGTTCTTGGGGAAATTTTTTTTTCATTGTAATGTGGGATCTGTCATGGCTGTGCCAAAAATCTGTTGATGTAATTTCTCTTGCCAGTGCTTTGAATCAGGGATGGGGGAAAAACTCAAAATAAAAACATATGTCATCGAATTTAGAATTTAAATCTAAATGCCAGTTTCTCATGTTGGCCATAGGCATTATTTGTCTGTAAAAAAAAATTACACCCACTACCTTGAGTTACTGTGACATGTACATTTTTCAATCAAGATATCCTATTAGGAGATAAAGGTCTATTCTTTACTTTCGTGTCCATTTTAGAGGCCTAGAAAGTGATTTGGCAAAACACTCCCCTGTAAAGATTCAGGGGTGATGATTATGTTCTTTCTGTTCATTATAAATGGATCATACTGATTTTCTAGCTACTTCCATCTCTTCCCTAAAAGAACAACCAAAACTGATAGCAGCAAATTATTTTGAGCAACACTAAAGTAGTTCTATTAATAATTACTGCAGATTTTTTTCTTCCAATCTGAAACTGGTTTCTGATTTATACTTTTGCTTTGAATAGAAAATGGCTTCAGCAGAAAGAGAGAAGGGTGCTGTGTTGGGTCCAAGTATGTAGTAGCTTAAATAAAACTTACAAAGGTCTAAAGTAATTGCCAGGTATTTAAATTGGAAAATACCCATTAAATGTAAAATAAAAAAAACATAATAATGAAAAATAGTACTCTGCAGCTCCTGAGAATATGCACAATTCTAAGATTTCTATTAGTGCTAGACTTGGTGATATAATTTTTGGATCTTCTTGATTTAATTCTGTCTGTTCCATTCAGCTTCGTAATCAAGAATAGCTAGTTACCATCCAGGATTGAATCCAAAAGTCTCTGAAGGAAGTCAGCTCTCTATTTAGATTTGATCTGTATTTCCATATGGTAGAGAGCCCAGATGATGTTCTTAATGCTAAACTTGGCAATTTTTCTAACAGGAATGAGGAATGCCTTATTATCATTATCAAAACTAAATAAAGCTTTGAATCTTATAAAGCAGCTGCTGTGAGACAGCCCCTAATTTGAAGGAAATTCAAAGTGTGGTAGTAATATTCAGAGCTATAAGTCCTTTCATGTCAGCCATGTTTTATGTCCTGAAACTGCTTTTGCTTTGATATTACAGGCAGACAAGCTCTTTCAGTGTGTGTGTACTCTTGTGTATATTAACTTTAACTTCTGCGGCTTCTTTCACTCTCTTCTCTTGAGTCCCTTGACACTTTGGGAAGTTCCTATCTCATTCCCAGCTGCATTATTTAAATGCAGGTCTCCTTTCTCCATTCTTGCTTAAGTGCCTCAGGAGGTCTGGAGACTACTGATCTTACTTCCTGCCCACTTAAGTAATATCCAGATAAATCTATTCCACCACTATTTTTAATTCCATAGAATCAAGCAACAAATTTTAAATCTGTTATGTGTTAAATGACTTAGGGTTTAGATGTTGATTAGGACTACTATTATAGTTTCAAATTGAGACTTCAGCCTCTTCCTTTGCAAGATACAATACTTGGGAAGGATTATGCTATTAGAGTTTTATTTAATGAACACACTAGTACTGTTTATAGAATCACAATTGAATACAGGCAGTTTTTGTTAATGATAAAGTGGTATATCTGGTAGTGTTTTAAATGATAATTCATAGTCTGGGGTAAATACTGTGGCTGACTTCTACTTTCACTTCTATTTCAGTGTTCCTGATTATCACAAATAGTAGCAATTTACATGGAGTTTTATAGTCCATATTTTATTGACTGTTTTGACATGGCATGTTCAGACTTTGAATTTTTTACTGGTTTTATTTCTTATGGGATTCTTTATTGTTCAAAAATGTTTACATTTTCCTAAAATTTAGTGGTTTTATAGAAAGATAAAGACCTATATTTTTGGATGCTGCTACTTTGTCCCCTCTCATCTTTGTATTGACTAGGGACATTTTATATTTTTTCAGTCTGTTTTCAACTTTTTTTTTTTTAACTGATTAAACCTTAAGACTGACACTTTAAAAGTAAGTGGTAAACATCTGGAAATTTTTATAGAGATGCTCAAATGTTATTAATGATCAAGTCTGGGTTTTCCTATGCAATTTAGCTGATCTTGTTCAGAATTGTGCTTAGATTTGCATCCTTATCTTCACAATTAGGGCCATGTTTGGAGACACTTTCTTATTAAAATAGTTTCTCCACTCCATTCACCTTGCTACAGTAATTTATACAGAGATACAGTATTGGATTAAGGTTGAACTTTTATTCCTGAGCAGACTTGAGATATGTCTTGTTAGTTTTATTTATCAAGTGTCTGAATTTTGTTGCTGAAAAAATTAATCAGGAGGACATGTAAAATGTGAAGAAGAAATAACTTTATGGAGAGACCCAAGAAAAATAAATACATGATTAAAATTGAAGGGAGGGAGGATTGCACAACTGATATGTGGTAAGCTTGTACTTTTAAGTAGGTACAAATAACAATATCATGAAAGTGAGTAATCCCTTTACAGGCTGTCCAAAAGATGTTGACAATGTATGGAGATAATGGAAGAGTAAGAAGTATCAAATAGAAAGAATAATCTGGAAGAAAATAGGATGGGCTTTCTGGGACACATAAAGGGAGGTTTTAAATCTGGTAAATATAACTGAGAATTATTAAAATATAGATAAAGCAGAAATCCTAACCCATGGAGAGTTGTGGTAAAAGAGAATATAAAGAAATTTGGCAGATATCATCAAAAGAAATGAAAACAAGCTGAAGGAAAATTTATTGAAAACTTCATTAAGGTTTTACTGCTTAATAAGGGAGGGAGAGTCATACAGAATGGTGACTCTCTTCTTAGGTATAGAAATCTAAGAAAATAAACTTTCCAATTATTAAACAGTTTAGATAAGCAGACAAAAAAGTTGGAAACAAGAAGGGAAATGCATCTGCAGATTGTTGGAAACAATCTGCAGATGCTAAATTAAAAATGAAAAGGTGATAAAAAGCTTGGAAGGAGTCTAAGGTCCAGACTTGTAATGGACTTGAGTCTTAAAATCAATCTGAGGATGACCTCTGGTTTTCTGTTGTTAAAGAGCATATGCTGTTACGTCTCTCTGTGGCTTCTTCAGTTTCTAATGAAGTTTGGATCTGGGCTTCATTCTTTAAGAGAGTGGGTCAGTTAATGTGATTACAGTGCTCTGCACACTTGTTGATCTTCATGAGACTTGGAGGTTTAATGGACTGGTGGCATACCTCATCTGCCGAATTACTGGTGGATAGGGTCAGTCGAGTGAAGTCTCTTGATGTATCAAGTCTCTTTTCTGTTGGGAAGAGAGAAAGGGAGACAACTAATTTGACTTAGACCCTTATCAAAGAACCTTTTTAAAGTGTTCAGGGATTGACATTTAAAAAGGACGATTGGTTGATGTAAATGGTGCAATAAAGCCATGAGAATGTTGTTGTATCATCCCAAGACACAGGTACACAGCCCAACTGTATCTTCTATGTCAGAAAGTAGAAAAATGAATGAAACTTTAGGAGCTATGGTAAGTTGTGTGTTGGTTGAAAAAATCAAAATATATAACTATGAGTGTTTTAAAATCGCCTGGTTCTTAGGAATAAATTAAAATAACTATTTATTGAAGTGCTAGAGAGAACTGACTCTAAAAAATAAATGTAAAACATGGTGTTTCCAGCAGAGCTAGTTTATGGGAAAGTTAAGATTAAACATACAGAAAACTTCTACTCTTAAGCCATAGGGTCATGCACCCATAATAAAGGAAAATGATGATGTAGGAGAGGAGGAGAGAAAGAAAGATACTTCATTGTACTGAAGCAAATATACACAATAATGCAATTAACATTATGGAAGGACATAAAACATGCCTTGTAAGTGAATGAAAGGGCAGAACGATGGAAGATCCACACCAAGAAAAATTGTAATTGTAATTGTTTGCAAAACGAGTGTATATTTATGGTAAATACACTGGTAGTCAGGTAATGCTTTGGTAGAATGACAGGTAGGCAATTAAAACAAGTAGAACAGGAAGTACCTTGCAAAGACAAACTAGAAAGCAGTGTGAATAACTGCTCATGTAAATTTCCAGGAGCAAAACTTGAGGCAATCTACTTTGAGCTAGTGCAGGGTTGCATTCTTAGTTCAATGGTCTAGACAGCTGGAGGCCATTCTAGACTTCAGCCAATTAAACAAATTAAGAATGAGACATAGGATGCAAAGATTAAAGTCAATTATGAAAAGAAATGGATGAAGCAGATTGTATAGACAGAATTTCTTCATTGCGTCTCATCTGTTGAGCCTCATAGTGTGGTTGTTACTTCCAGCAAGCTATTCTATGGTTATTTTGCTTAAATGGCACATCTAGTTTGATCTGCTGTCTGAAAGATAACAGGCTGCCCTTCTCAAGTGTCTGGAAAGCAGCTACTACACTGAAGGTGTGAAGCAAATGCGTGAATATTAGAAGTGTGAAGAGTAGAATCCAGCCTTGCACGGCTACTCTGTGTGTTATTCTACAAAAGGACAGGTTTGTTCTCCTTCAGAACAACTCTGAAAAAATCTGCAAGGTATCTTTTCAGCAGTTTTGTTAATTACATAGGTGATGAATCTGAGGCAGAAGTTGAGAGAGCAAATTAGTTTCTACCTCTAAGCAGCACAACTGAGATGGAGACTAATTTAAGAAAGAAGGGTTACAAAATAATATCCTAAAGCAATTCCTCTACATATTCTAAAATGGTACATACTAACTTTTGTGATCAGATGTGGTGGTGTTTTAAGATCTCATTCTATAATACAGTACTTTGTATATAGACTTGTGTAAAAGGTATCTTCATTTTCCCATCATTATTTGCCACATCAATGACTTTTGTTGTAACTCTGAACAGTCTGTTTTTATTGACAATTTAATTTAAAATGTAACGTGGGATTGTTATTCAAATGAAATGCAACAATTGGGGATTAATCTTAGATGAAAGGGAGTTTAAATGGAAATAATCTAACTGGATGTAATTCAAACATTTTTAAAAGGAAAAAAAAGTTAATTAGGGACAACCAACATGAATTTGTGAGAAGGCCAACCGGCTTAAGATGTTGAGATGTCAAACAAAGAAAACTGAGTGTATGTTTATTTTGACTTCCAAAAAGAATGTTAGAAATTAATCACATCCAATACTCTTGGCTGAGGTCAGAAATTTTGTTGCCAATGTAATACGGTTTGTGAAACAGAAAACTCACCTTATAATGTTAAGCAAATCATAGCAATAGAATATAACAATTATTTTAATAGTCAGAAATTACTAGTGCTTACTGTAGGGAATGATTGTGGGTCATCTAACTTATAAACATACAAAAGTTTCCATTATTGCATCACTGTGGTTATGAATTCAGGAAATGAAAACGATATGATTTATAAAGTAAAGTTACTTGGCTGTGCTGTACTTCATGTGTTTGTTTTAGCATTTGAACAGACTTTTAGTGCTGTTCATTCAGTGGACAAATCAAATTTCAAGTATTCCTTTCCTGCAAAACGGTCCCCCAGGGAGTTTGAAGAACTTCTTCTCTCTTAGGGGAACTCTCCTGGCATCAAAATCCAACAGGAATAGAGAGCTGCAGGCTTGTTGCTGTCATAATCCTATCAACATGAGCTTTTTTCTTTTAAGATGGTCTCAGCAGTCTGTCACTGTATTTTGGAGGACTGGTTGATGCATGAAAGTGAGTTGGTTGGCAGAAGCTCAATCAAAAGAAAAGAAAGAAAATACTGGTTCTAGTTTAAGGGAAACTACCAGAAAATTTGGTGGAAGTATTCATGAGCTACAAATCCTGCTAGATTTCTAGCTGTTGGCAATGATCAAGTAGATCAATGGCCAAAAAAAACATTTTTCCATCTGTATTTTTATAGAAGACTGAGCGTGGAGTGGTGTAGTGCAGACTTCTGTCTGCTTGTGATTAGATGTTTGCAACATGAATTTTATTGAACTGCATTTTAACCCACCTTCTTAACCCAAAGGAACATGGTAGGCTGCTTATTGAAGTGTATTTATTTCCAACAACTCTTTTCATTTAAGTCAGCAAGTGGGGTTTTCTTGTCACTGTGTGGCTCTGGAAACTGGCATGTGGAAAAAAAATCAGTAAATATCCTGAGACTCATGATAAAATTATAAGTTAATAATGCTGGTGGTGTTCTTGGAGTGGTATTTAAAATATTGACTTTGGCCTGTGCAACACCTGAAGGTTTAGAACTTGTCTAGGCAGTTTGTTCTAGCAGTGAGCAATGGGGGAGCTCAAACAAAAGATCCCCATTTAAATGAGAGCAGCTGGCAATGCTCCCTCAATATTGCAATGCAGTTTTCTCATTGCCCTTATTTTTATCTTACTAAGTTTATCGCAGGGATTAGAAGAGCTTGTAGCGATTTTGTGGACTTTGGGTTTATTTTCCTACAACCACACTGAGATTTGTATGCCATTAGCAATGCTAAATCTGCCTTCATTCTGGATATGCAGGAAATTTCTACAGATTGAAAACTTTTGATATTTGCTCATATTCATCCTTTTTTCTTTCTTTTATTTAATTAAAAATTGTCAGTCCAGGAAGTTTTAAACCCAGCTTTTATTTAATGTGTTATTTTGATCTGTAGAGCATTAAGCGTGGTTGAATGGACCCTCGGCTCAGGAAATTAATTCTTATTACCAAATTGAACATTTAGTATGAAATAGATACCTAACAAAAAGTGTTTGAACATTCAAATGAATGTCACTTGGGTTCATATCAAAAATAATGTACATTACCTGATGCAACTTTTGGAGAAAAAAATAACAGTTTAAAAATGTAATTTTTTGCTTATAACTTTGAAAGAAAAAACAAAACAATAATTACTTGTAACTGTAAATCCTCTTAGCTTATGTGGATAGTTGACATGGCTCTTCCCTCACGCATGGAAAGAGATGCAGAACGGTGAGTAAACACCTTCAAAATCCATAATATGTGTCCTTCAAGTCCTGTTACAATGCATCTGGGTAATGTTCTGCAAGTCTTCGTAGACCTGGAAGGTCTCTTCACCTTTGTGTTTGAGACTCAGACTGCAAGCCCCAAAAGCATGTTCTAGAGAAAAGCGTGCACGTGTGCTGCCTTGCATAGCCTCGGTCACAGTGTGACACCAAATTTGCTAATAACAAAAAGAATTGTAGGTGTAGCAAGCAGGAAACAGTTTGATTGCATTAGTGTCAAGACGCTAGATATCCAGGACAGTGCAGAGACACTCCAGCTGCATTAGATGTTCGTTATGTGAAGACTGGCTGCACAAAGGAGGAGTGCTGTAAGGTGTGGTTGAGATGCACTTAAAGGATACAGGCTTGTTTGTGGTGGTATTTAGTTTGCTGACTGCTTGTAGTCAACAGAATTTTGCTTATTGTTTTGAGTCTTGACAATAAATTAAATATTGAAATCAACAACTTGTTACTACTTATATCTTTCATGAGCAGCTATCTAAGTGACAAGCAGACATTGCTTCTGGGTGAGAGTGGGAGGACAGAAAATAGCTCACTGTTACAGTATGTAGAAAAGGGTTCCAAAAGAGATTTAAAGGTCTACTATATGCTAGCCACAGCTTTTTTTCTCTCTTTTATTTTTCATCAGAGAGTTTAATTACAAAATGAACAATACCACTTAAGAGTATTATTTAACTTCATGTGCAATCATGATAAGATGAAACATTGCACAAAGTGATATGTGGTTTGCAACACTGGCATTTCTATGTTCTCCATGATGCCTCAGCTTTGCCTTAAGGCAGCAGGACTTTCTTGGGCAATAGTAACAGCAAAGTTGTCTTTGAGTACCTTGTCTTAAACTACCATTCCTCATTCAGCTAAAGAAAGCCGTGTCTTTATAGTCCAAATACTTTCTAATGGTTTTGTCCCCATTTCTAACAGATCTGGAGCCTGTTTTTCAGAGTCAAGTGTTTAGAAAATCTGATTTCAGATGCAGCAAAATCACTTACTATTAATTAAATAAGAAGCTGTCTCTTATATTAACAAGTAAATAAACCAGAAATTACTGTCCTCTGTAAGTGAACACATGGAAGATCTTGAATAGAAGGGTATCTTAAATATGAGGGAGTTAATTACAGAAATAATTTTACATGCTGCAGGAAGTGCTTGGTAGGGGTGGGAGGAAAGACAGTTGCAATGGGATATGAACTTGCTACAGGTCAGCTCATTCACGATCATAGTCCTTGCCCACTTAGCCTTCAGCAAGCGCAAAATAATCTAAATGAGGTTAGTTCTCAGAGGATGTAAACTATCCTGAATTTGTCTTGGGCCAAGATAAACTGTCAGCATGGTGCCTGGAAACATAACACTCTGTTCCACAGTGACTTGTTTCCTATGTCAGAGCTTCTGCAATTTTTAAAACTAGACCAGAGATCTTGCTTTAAAGTTTGGTTCTAGTTCAAACAATAATAGCTGTGATTTGTACAGAAACTCTGTGGATTGTCTGTAAGACCAGAAATTGTCACAACTGATGTAACTGTCAGTCTGTCAAATCTGTGATTGACATAACGGTTCTTTCTAGCTCAGTTACTTTTCCTGCAGTAAGAATTTTAAGGCCAAGTCTAGTTAAGATTCTACACTGAAATTTTAAAGATTATTTTACTGTTGACTATGCAAGACTTAGTTTTACAGCACATATGTTTACATTATAAAACCGCTTTCTCAGAGTATTAATGAGTAAATGTGACCCTTCCCAAACATAGAGCTAGATACCAGAAAAAGCAACCAATTCACTTGTAAGAAATAGATTTCTGCATGATTACGTGTCCTAGTATTTTTAACCCTGAAGCAATACAAAATGTTAAGTTGAAATTGAAGCAGTAAATCTTTCCTTAGAAAGATGCACACTGTGCTGTCTGCTTCATTACTGAAACCATTTTACTTTGAAGCACAGAAGGAACACTTAATTTTTATTTACTATTATGAAGGAAACTCTTTCATTACAAGGGAAAAGAGGCTGACAAACATGAAACTATGGCTGTGATTTGGGCAGCGTTCCAGAGATGGGAGAGAGTGATGCTTTTATCTTCAGAGGGTCTTTGACTGCTGCATTTATTCCATTAATAACTCCAGTATGGCTAATGTCATACTTTGTGCATTTTTCTCTGTGTCTGGCCTTTGTATAAACTACAAGGGAAGGTATTTTGATGTTTAACTCTGCTGGGAAAAATGCTGCAGCAATATTCTGCGTCTCATTTCCCTGGATTGCATGGGACACCATGCTGATATTCTCTTTTGACAAATGTGGGGGTTTTTGTAATTTTATCCTTCCCAATTTGAATTTTAAACCCATTGTATTAAAAATCTAATTGAATAAAAATCATTGCTAGTTATGTGTACTTATGAATAGTTTCTTCTGTAGTTTGAGATGAAGGTTGCAGTGAAATTATTTGAACAGACAAACTTAAAACTGCTGGTCAATCTGAAGAAAAGGTCAGATCCTACCAATGTGTAAAAGAAACTGAGTAATGAAAGCTCTTTGACCTTCAGTAAAACTTTTGTGCTTTGTGATCAAATTTATCATCTACACACATGCACTCATTCAGTTCTTATTCAGTAAGATTACTAGATGTAGGTTTACCTGTTGAATGCAGGGATGTAATAGTCAAAGGCACTGTAGGACTTATTTAGCTGTTTCTTGTCTTAATTTCTGCCAAATGGATGAATGAAGGATGTCTGTGGATATACATATGTGCTGAACAAAATCGTAATGATTTGTAATTAATTTTAAAAAAAGAGGTGAAGAAAAAATCTGTCAGCAAAAATTATTTTGCATTATCTGCTTTAGTTGAAGTGAAAGGATTCTATCTACACACACTAATTTATAGGTATTGGAGGAGAATAAATCATAGGACCTGAAACTTCCCTGTCATTGGCCATGCCAGGATTTTTTGAGTGCTCTGCAATTGTTAATGTGAAAATACAGCCTACCTAATTCTGCCTTCCAAAAACAAAGGTAAATGAGATCTCTGTGTCACCCTGTGAACAGTCTGATCTCACTGCCTTGATCCTTAGCCATATGCTTTGTGGTGATACTAAGTCTTTAGAAAGGAGATTCCTGAAACGTGCCACTATCTGCTTCTTGTACATGGAAAGCTGTTCTGGTCAGCTGAAGACTGTACATTTAGGGGTTTATTATATCATACCACTGTCCTTCATAGGTTCTAATTGGAAGTTTTTTTGTAAGAGTTCGAGTTTTCACACAATTTTATGAATGTAAGTAATTTCACCTTCTGAAAGGTCCATCAAAGTGTTACAGACTTGTCCATACAGTAGTACTGACAAAGAAATACAGTTTCTAGTTGCCTCTGCTGAAAATTGGATAGCCACACAATATTTACTTATCCAATACATTTGACAGTGATGCAGCAGTAGTTAGATCTACAGAACTAATAGCAAGTATTTTAAAATATGGAATACTCCATATTCCATATTCCATGAAGGGTGATCTTGAAAAACTGAGGTGGTCATTTCTAATGGTTTGTGAACCAAAACTGAACTTTTTATTTCAAGAGTATGTTTTCTGATATAATAAGATCTTATTTTGTGCAGGTATCTCTGTTCATTGGGTTTTGGAAAAGTCCTTCTGTAGTGAAAAATGCTTGTAAATCACAAAATCTGTGATTTGAAGCTGCGTTGAAAAAGCGAGATGAAAATTCTGGGAACAGTTTTGAGGGCATGGAGATATGTGAGGGAAAATGTATGACTTCTTAACATCATTGTAAGACTGTATAATAATAGGAGTTTTGCTCCAGCACTTATTTTAATGGGACTTTTTAGTTTGTTCTATTGCTGCATAAAATTAATGTGCAAAAAATTCAGTAATGTCAGAGATCCATCTATCCATCAATACCTGCCTGCATGCCACTGGACATATCTATCAGCCAGAGATTTTCAGTCTCCTAAAGATTTTATGCCCATACACCAGAGCTAGAAAAAACTAGGACAGAGGACATGGTGAAGGAATGTGGTGAGCAGTCCTGTGCTTCAGTCTTGCAATGATACCTTCTGCAAAGTGAGCCTCTTGGCCCACACTGACTCTCTACTGAGATCCTATGTGAAATCACATGGCTTTACTTTTTTTTTAATACCTAATATTTATAATCTGTTCCATTCCCAAGCTTGTTGTTGGTGAAAACAAGATAAGATTGAGCCTAGATTCTCGCATAATGCTTTTAATAAATTCAGTTTACTTCTGTTATCCATCATGTGAAAAGAATCTTCCCATAACTGACCCAGGGCTAACTGCTAAGAAACCTAATAGCAGTCTGTAAATTTTAAAAGGCTGAGTTCTCCTCTTTTTTTATATACCCAAAGCAAGAGGAAAAACAACCAGGAAGTTTGGGAGGTCTAAGCTTTGCTGACCGCCAAGGTTGTATTGTCTGCATGAGTTCCTCCACTTTAGTTTGTAGCTCATCTGTGGATATCTTTTGGTAGTTTTGAGTGATGTTAAAACTATTTATGACCTTTCTCACTATGTCAAATATCCTGCACTCAGAAAGCCTCTGGAAGTCAAGTCCAACAGGCAACTATCAAGAACACCAGATTACAGCACGTATTGCTATTGGTTTTTACTAAAGTAATGTGAATAATATAAACTAGAATGCTGTGTGATAGAAACCTAAAAGCTGCTGTGCGCATCAAAGATTAGCCTAATTAGTAGTGGTCTATACCTGAGGAATGTTCCCTCCTTCTCTGCTAAAGTACTGAGCTGCACCCTATTGGCTCAAGCTTGCAATCCTCCCCTGAACTGCCGGGGTTTTTACGCTTTTGATGGTTCAGCCTCACACTTTTTTTGAAATGTTTATAGCTATTTTATGTCGGTAGAAAACTGCAATTGGTGTCCAAGAGTTACTAATGATTTTTTATCTCTTTTTAACTTTCATTTCATTACATTCAGTTGGCTGGCTCCCTTGTCTGAAAAAACTAGACCTTTTATACCATTCCATTCTTTCATGTTTTACCTTATTTCTCCTCATCAAATTTGGAAAAACAAAGTCAAAAACTCTGATTACCAGCTCTTTTCTTATACTGATGTTTTTCCTTATTTACATTGGATCATGAGAGGAGTGTAGCCCCACAAGAACCTTTGCCATATGCTGTTCCTTTGGCATTGCTTTGGCTAAATTTTTTCTCTTTAGAAGTAATTCTATTTGGTTTTTAATCAAAACTGTGCTCCCCTTCTACCATCTGAATATAATCTTCTTGCTCAAAAATAGCTGGGTTTTTGAATCTGATTTCATAAGTGTTGCTTTTCATTGGCATTCAAATATTACATAGGGAACTTTTTTCTATTTTCTCGCTTAAGGAAACTGATGTATGATGCCATTGGGTAAAAGGAATTGTCCATTCTCCGGGGTCTTTTGCTTCTGGAATCAGTGATTTTATGTGCTGCTATGTCCAAAAACTTCTGTAACTGTCTTAGATACTTTAGAATTATTTTGTATGTTCAGAAAGTATGGAGCATTCTTTTTTTTTTAATAGAAACATCTTAACTTGGATTTAAATTATGGCAAAGATGCGTTCTGATAATCAAAATTATTTTTTAAACTATTGCAAATAATGTATTGCTTTAAAATATTAATAACACTTTTATTTATATAGGTTCAATATGGGTGTTTTGATTGGCACGGCAATGTAAAGACAGGTATACCAAGTTGTTCTTAGTGAAGTATGAATATAGAGACTGCACGAATAATGGGTTCATGCAGTTCTCTGCACATTGGCTTCACTGGACAATTCATCACTCTGATGTTTGTTTCAGTTTGTATATAAAAGATCTAGGTATGATACACAGAATGGAAGTAGATTGTGTTTCAGATAAAAGCTTTGGTATGGAACTGCAAGACACTGACTGTTGCACTGAGTCACACCAAAGGATTGTTTTTCCCAGTGCCCCTTTCTGACCATGGTTGGCTTGTAGTGCCATTATACCAGTGTAGGTACAGTGATGCTTCACCCGTCATCCTATCCTAGTTTTGAGTGATCTGTAATGTCAGAGATCATTTAGTGCAGTGTTGCATTCATACCTTTCCACCTAAAAGAATGCTGCTTCCATGAATGTCTCAAGTTAATTGTTGAATGTATTTATGCTTCTGGCATCCATAGCATTCTGTGGCAGCTAGTTTTTTTATGGTTTGGTTGTATTTTGTCTGTAGGAAATCCTTTTAAAGGACCCATGTTCATGAGTAGATAGATCATTGAATTGATGGAAATTTATACACCAAAAATACTAGCTGGGGAGACAAAATTTGCAGCATGCATTCTTGTTTAACTAGATCAGTCTGATGTGGTTGTATTTGGTTTCAGATGTCTAATTTTCCTTCGTTGAGCTATATCCATTTGTCATATGTTGTGTATAGCTTGTGTAAGAGGAAGCAGGAGACAGATATAGTGAAAACACTGAAGTTGCTTCTCCGTAAGTTAAATTTTGAAGTAAATTTTCTCCCAATTAAATGTTTTGTAATTCCAGATACAAATAAGAATCAAAAAATAGTTCTAAGCACCAAACACTCATCCTATTACATATTTTGGCAGATTGAAGTGAAGCAAATGCTCAAGTATGTGGGCTATCCTAAAAATGGCATTTTATTAGGACTACCACAAACATTCCATGTGTCTTCTGATGCAACAGTGTATGAAGTAATTTATTACTCTATACATATGTGTAACTTGCTGTTATGTATAATATGACATTTGGGGATGAAAAAGGAAATTGTAGGAGGGAGAGAATTTTCCCTTTCAGCTCGATGAGAATTTGTTTTTATGTAGATGAGCATTTGCATATGAAGGAGAAAAACATTATTTTTCCTAAAGTGAAGTGAAAGGGTTTGGGCTTTCTAATATATAGCTAAATGTAAAGAAAAAATGTCTGATAACATGCCTACTGCAGCTACATTATTATTGTTGTTTTTAAGGGGGAAATATTGCTGCCTCTATATCCTCTTCTATCCTGCTGCAATTGCATTTGATTACAGCAACATGCTTTGTCAGATATAGATGATTATTGGTGGGTGATTTTAGTGGCCAGTGATGCCACATTGAACAGAATTTCTCTCTTTCATAGAAATGATTTTTCTCTCTTCTAGTTGTTCTTATTTTAAATTACTTATTTTGAGAAACAGTTAATTTGCTTTTTTGGAACCTGTACTAAGGTTCTGCCCTGTGTGCCTGGCTGCCAGTAAGTACATGAGATAGAATCTTGTTGGTATGTGGGAGAGAGGGTTTATGCCTCAGGCACGTTTCCCTCTGTAAGTTTCTGTTTCTCTGCTAATCTTTGTCATCAGTAGCAAAGGACAGTGACCAGATTAACTGAAGTCTGTGTGGACTCCTGCCCCACAGTGCATGCCAGTGACTTTTGTGTAATATTTTTTTTTAAGTTGTAATTGATTTTACATTTTCAGTTGGTTGCATGTAGGTTAGTGTGGTCTTCGTTCTGAGCATGCTATGGTTTATGTTCAATGTGAGCTGCATACTTTTGCACCTTGTAATAGATAACAGTTATGTTAGTTTGATGCATAATTCTCTTTTATTTTTAGTTTTTGTGTGGATGCATTCAGCTGTGGCCATCTATGGAAATGTTTTCTCTGCCCAAATGATTTACAATCATCTTCCCAAAAAATGATTCAAAATTAGGTACAACAAAGAGCATCAGTGCTATTTCCTTCTGTTTCCAGGTTGAAAACTAGCTGTAGAAAACACTTCTGAAAGTGTCTTTCTAGCTACTGTGATTTAGTTTCATGTAGCTACAGTGCTGTGGTTGCATACTGCTATAAAACCACAGTCACCACATGATTTTTGGTGCTTCTGTTGGTTGTTTCATTGGAATAAAGTAGTGACTAATTTTCATTTTCTCATCAACAAAATTTTGAACCAGTTCAGCCTAACCCCAGTTATGTTACATAATTTATATTTAAGTACCTCAACAAATGGTGTGATGTTTAAGGTCTAAACCCTGAACTTTGCAAATTCTCAACACCTCTGAAAACTAAGTCAGCATTCAAATCAGCATTCCTGGGTTAGGAATGTATCTATAAGCATCTCATTTGACAAATTGAGCCTAAATTAATTCCTGATTATTTTTGGCATTCCGTATTGGTGAAATGTTAATGTCAGTCCTGTGATATTGTGCTCTTGACATTGTTGGCTGTTAAACTTCCTTCTACAGATTGTTCTGCAATGTCTTTGTGAAAAATGTGCTTCACAGAGCTTAGTACCAAGTATGGGGAGACAAAAATTGGCCGTCAGACGGTCTGAAGCACATGCAGATATTTTGCATTTGCTTACTTTGGTGGTAAGGCAAAAGAGTAAGATTCAGCCAGGGTTCTTTTAGGAATCAGGCATTAAGAATATTTATTAGTGCTTAAGCCTTGATTCTGTAAAGCTCTTAAACAAGGACTTACTTTTAAAGATTGTAAGGGTCCTATCTCTGGTCCTTAAATGTCTTCAATTCTTTTTATGTATAAGTGGTACATTTTAAATATTTGAAGTTCAGTGTGTGCTTAAAATTTTACTTAGCATTCTATTTAATCCTCGTTCTTTTTAATTTGCTGGTAATCCTTTAAGAAAGGAATAGGATGCAGCTGGGAGGATGTGCAAGGCAACACACAAAGAACTATGTGGTTGTAGAAATTGAAGGCTTCTCTATCTGACTCCCCTTACCATAGATTTAGTTTGTCTAGTGCCAAATAGATCATTGAAACCTAGTGTTTTTTAGTGGTTCCTTTTTGTGTTTCTCCCAGTTCTCTTCTCTTGATACCCAGCTTGAGATAACTTTTCTGTGGTAAATATTGACCATGAAAGACTTAGTAGGCACTTTGACTCTGGAAAGTGCTGTAAAATGCTATGAATTTTAACAAATCAAACTATGAGTGTCTGGGTCTTAAAATTAATAAAAATGCCGGTCTTTTATTTCTGTAGATAGGTTTTGTGCAAGAGTTGATTTGTTCACACAGCCTGGTATTCTTTTAATGAACTTTCTATATATGTTCATTTGTGGTTTTTTTTTTGGTTTTTTTTTTTTGGTTTTTTTTTTTTTTTTAATTTTTATTTTCTGTGGAGATAATTTAAATGAGCCTCTGAACTCTTAGTTAAATGCAGTGTGGTCTTGCTTATTAGATTCAGAGGAATTTCCATGGGGATAGTCTCACTAGAAAAAGCCCAGCCTCTTCAGGTTGACATTTCTCTCTTTTTACGTAAGAGCTCCTTATTCTCAGTTGGGAGGTTTTGCACTCAGTCATACCGCTGTTGCATGAGCAGTCTGTAAGCAAGCCTAAGCTGGCAGGGCATCACATGTGAATGGTTGCAGCTGAACTTGAAGTTACCCTCACAGGGAGCAGGAGAGGACAGGGTGTTTGTGAGCAGTTCTTCCTTCATTATCACAGCATTGCTGGTAGCTACTGAGACTCAGCAGTCTTTTCCACAATATCTCTTTTGGAGCATCAGAGTTTTTAAAACAGAGAATGAGCTTCTTTGAGCTTGAGATGCCTGCCTGGAGATACAGAAAGCCAGTATCCGGAAATAATTGCTTGGTAGCACAGTAGCTGTCTGCTTTCAGTCTCTGACTGAGTTGTGCTTTACCTTTCTGCATGCCTCAGTAGTCCTGGCGTGGACAAAGTATCATCCTGATTCTCCAGTGGAAGAAGCAGAAAGAGGCACCAGCTGCAACAAACAGATTAGTAGTGCTTCTTTCTGGCTTTCAGCCCATTGCCTAGAAGTTTCTTACTTTGTGACCCCTGGTATCTGGTTGGTTTCTAAGTACATTTCACTTTTTTCATTAGCACCTGATTATTTTTACCTTTGACAGGAGAAGGCTGCTGTCAGTAAAGAGCCATGTAACTTGTAGCGTTTAAGAGCCACAGATCTCTGGGTGGGAAAAAGAACATCATTGCCTGAAGGTAGAACTTCCACTGTGCTTTTTTCCTCAGAAAGGAGGATTTGTCCCAGATGAAGAGCTTTTCCCACCTTTCCTGAAATTTGTGTACGGAGCACCTAAGAAAGCGTCAAGTCTTCATCTTTCCTGCAAATCATCTTTGCTATAGCTATTAAGAAAACATCTGTCAATAGCAAAAGGCTCAGACAAGCAGCCAGCAAAGTTGGAACTGTTTTTTTAGGTACTTTTGTGTTTGAAACTGCTTCAACACCTTTCAGGAGTAAAAAAGCACTACTGAAAATAATTTGCAATTTTCAGTGGAGGTGCACAGAGCATAGTGCCTTCACAGACTGTTTAGATTTATTATTTGTCTTGGTGCTACCAATCACTTTCATTCTGTCCTTTTGCAGACATCACAGTTGCTTGGGGAAATAATTTCCTTGGGTTTTTTTTCTTGCCTTCCTGTACTGGTTCTTAAGCTATCATTATTGCTATTCCGTATTGAAATTAGTCTTGCTGTGATGTTCCAGAATTTTATATCAACATTTAAAATATTTTTCGAAGTAGGGAAACAAGTCATTTCACTGTTCCTGTACTTCAATTCGTGTATCTCAAACTTGGTTTAATGTAATCCAAAAGTTTTATGGAACTAATGTTTGTATTTTTAATTGGAAAAATATGTAATATTTATGGTACTTATTGGGTAGTCACGATGTTGCTTTATATCAGAGGCTCTCAATGCATTTTTCATTCTGCTGTCAGTGGATTATTATCAGAGTGTATAAGGCTGTGGTGAGCAGTGAAGAATTACAGCAAGGAAAGACAATGCTATTTATCTTGCTTAATATAGTTGTGTTTCTGTATGAAGATTTCACGTCTCAGTTGTTTCAAATAGGAAAGTTCCTCTGTTGACTTCAGGTGGTACCTGAATCTTTTTCAAGCAAATGGCTTCTATTTTAGGAGTTGTTTGGACTTTTTGCAGTTTGGTAAATTTCTGTTTCTTCTTGGTTTGTGTGTTTAGGGAGAGGATGAGGAGAATGTAAGGGAACCTCAGTACGTAACATACATCTTACTATGATTTAATTGCCAATGTAAGTTCTACTACATAGTAAGCAGGAAACAAAAAGAAGCATGCATTATAATTCCATTTGAATTCGTCTGCTCGTGGAGTTTATCAATTTTTATTATTTAAAGTTCTTTTTTCTCTGGCAGTGACCCCTCCAATTCTCTGTATCATTTTTATAGTCAACTAGTGGAATCAACTAACATGAATGTGTGCAAGCTTTACTGACCTAGACTGGGTTAATCAAATCACTAAAATAAACACTGGTTTTGCACAGCAGGGTGTTAGGACCCCAGGTATAGTTCTAAGAGGTTCTCCAGAAATGCAGAGAAAATGTGATACCACTACAACACTTGCTGTAGTTTGGTGAAGCATCATTTTAAAAAAAAGTATGTTAAGAAAAACAAGTTGTCCAGTGTTAAACTGAATTGCACATCTGTTTTCATTGAATGCCCCAAAGCTTCATTTCAGTCTGCTGCTAAAAGGCATTTACTTGTCATAGTTGTCTGCCAGAATACATTTAAATGATTTGAAAATAGGCTCGGTGGAGTGGCTGTAAGAGGGTGAATTAGTTCTGTGTACGGCAGCAGCAGGTTGGCCCAGCGGACTTCTGACCCAGAAGGATCCTGAGTCACTGCAATCTGTTCTGTGGGAGATGGAAGGCAGTATGACCTGGCTGTTGGACATGTTTTCAGCAGTCGTGAGAAAACAGGCTGTGGGCTAAATGATGCTATGGTTCTCCATGCTATTCCTGGCCTTGTGGGCTGTGGTGCTGCAGCAGATGGTTCTTGTCCAGTTGGGTGGATTTGAAAGATCAGAACAAGGTAAGCACAGGAAAGGCACTTGACTGGGGGGGAGAGGGGAAAGAATGAAGAAGGATAAACAAGCCATGTTTATTTTCTCCTTTTTTCTTTGAAGTTTTTGCTTTCTATCTTTAAATTCTGTATAAATATATATAAATATCTTAACAAGTAAACAGTAAGACCATTTTAGTGGGCGAGGAGGACAACAAAAACCTACCGTTAATGTTTCCATAATCAGCTAAAGTTCTGACTTTCTGTTTGTATTTACTTGGAGAATCTTCAGTTGTGTTCATTAACTCTACATCCACAAACTTCTTGAATGTGTTGGTAACTAAAATGAATTAATATTAGGTTTGTAGTGTCACTAAACTTAAATGGGAAAGCCAAAAAAAGATCCTGGAATTTCTTAAACATCCTTGGTTTTCTAAATACAGTGCTTTTGGTATTTAAACACAGAACTTTGCAACCAAAAAATCTGTCTTCTCAGGGCTTGAGTGTTTTAGGAAACATAAAATCTAACTTAAATATTACTCTATATTCATTTTCTATTCTGTTAGGAAGAAAGTAGTATTTTATTCCTGAGACTTGCTATGAAATTCTTGACTAATGGGCCAGCTGTACTAGAGAATATTACATTTTGCAGCCACTGACAGAGAGGTAGTTCTACCTTGAAGCATTCATCTTCTGGACTGTGCAAATTTGCTGTGAATCGAACAGCTATTTTTACCTTATTTAAACAGAGTTTGGTGGGGTAGTTATGTTTTGAGTGTTTTAGATTGGGATTTTAATATGTGAATTCTAGTTTCCCGGCAGGGCTTGCTATGTAATTATTGACATGGATAGTCTGGAAACATTTGGTTTTGATTCCTTTAGAAAATCTCCATGATCCAGAGAATATTACCATGATAAATACAGATAAGAGCTGTGTGAAGTCTAGTCAGGTTTTGGGGGGTTGAGGATTTGTTTGGGTTTTTCTTTTGTAGTTTTTTAGATGGTTGGTTGGTTGATTGGGGTTTTTTTTATTATTATTACTCTACTGTCTAGAGTATGAATACTCTACTGTCTGCAGACTTTTTCAGCACTCTGCATCTGACACAGTATAGTTATATTGCTGTACGCGTTTAAGTGGTCTATTACTAGTCTGCTGCCAGGCACTAATAAAAATATATAAACCCTCTGATCAAATTTTATTATTTTTCTCATTTTCTTTCTAGACAGTTTATGGTTCCACCAGAGTCTTTAATTGCCAGTCATGATGCACTGTTAATGGGCTTTAGAATCTAGTCTCCTTGGCTTCATGCCAAGCAGAAGTCTCAGCTATCATTTGAACAACTATGTGTGTGACATATATGTAGCACTGGATTTCCTAATATAACTGTTAATGTGAGGAAATGACAAAAATTTGTTCAATGTACTACCATTCTTTATGCATAAATTTATCCATAAAAATAAGAGACAGATTTGCTAACAAAATAACAAAATATTATTTGTATAAACGTAGTTTTACTCCATTTTAAACCCACTGAATTTTTGGGTTCAAACTTACCTGAAAGGAAGAAAAAAAACCACTTAATATGAACATATCATAATTATGCAAAAAAGTTGAGACACGTAGATGAGAAAGCTTACTGTGTTTACAATGTAAAATTCATTTTAGTAGTAAATACTAGGAAAGAACTTAATTTAAAAAATCCTAATTTTTTTATAATTCCAAATTACTATAATTTTCTGCTTTTGAACACTTGATCTGGACAAGTTCAAAAAGCTGGCCCATAGGAATGTGATGAGTTTTAATAAGACCAAGTGCTGATGCTGCACCTGGATCAACACATGCTGGTCATGAGCAGCCCCAGAGCAGCCCTGCCCAGAAGGACTTTGGGGTGCTGTGGGTGAGAGGCTGCACATGCCCTGCCATGGCACTCACAGCCCAGAGAGCCAAACGTGTCCTGGCTGCATCCAGAGCCCCGTGGGCAGCAGGGCAGGGAGGGGATTCTGCCCCTCTGCTGTGCCTTCATCGGACCCTACCTGCGGTGCTGGGATCCTCAAAATAAGAAGGATACGAGTTTGTTAGAGAAGGTCCAGAGGAGGCCACCAAGGTGATTGGAGGGCTGGAGCATGTCTATTATGTGGAAAGTTAAAAGAACTGGGATTTTTCAGTTTGGAAATGAGGTCTTCAAATTGTGTCCTTTCAGTTCCTGAAGGGAGCCAAAAGAAAGATGGAGAAGGACATTTTACACGGTAATTTTACAAGGTAGTGACAGGACAAGAGGGAATGACTTTAAACTGAGAAAAGAGTAGATTTAGAATGGATATTAGGAAAAATTCTTTTCTGTGAGGACAGTGGAGCACTGGAACAGGTTGATCAGACAAGTTGTGAATGATCCACAAATGTTCAAGGCCAGGTTGGATGGAGCTCTGAGCACCCTGGGCTAGTGGATGGCATCTGTCCCTGTGGCAAGGTGGCTGTAAGTACACCATCTTTAAGGTGCCTTCCAGGCCAGGCCATTCTGTTCATCTGAAGAGATGATCTAAAGAGAGATAGGTCCTCCTTTGTCCTCCAAGGAAACCAACCCTCTACACCTTTTTTTTGTTGTTCCCTCCCTGTCAGTCT
This sequence comes from Serinus canaria, assembly GCF_022539315.1. NCBI lineage: Eukaryota > Metazoa > Chordata > Aves > Passeriformes > Fringillidae > Serinus > Serinus canaria. The sequence continues at coordinate 59,273,704 of NC_066343.1, forward strand.
AACTTTTGGCTGGCTAACTGAGTGCAAATTTGGGTACATTCATTCCGCTGTAAGGAATTGATTGAATAGCTAGGTGATAAGCGCTAATAATGCTCCATGTTTTCCCTAAAGACAAGGGGTTCTAAGGAAAACCCAAAAATGTTTGTAGCTCCTCACCAACTCACCTGTGTCATTCCCCTTCTAGGGTCATAAGATGTGCCAGATCCAGGTGCTGCCAGAGCCTGTTTGTGAGTGAGTCTATTTTAGGAGGCAGTTTCTGTGTAGAAATGACAAGTTTCCTGAACTTCTCCAAGGCACAGACTCAGAAAAGAACAAGTCTGAGCTAGTGTGAGTTCCTAAAAAGAAATGTTGTTTTTCTTCTGGCTAGCCATTACCTGGTTGAGCTTATTCCAACATACTTGGGACGGGGGTGGCTGGGAAAAATTGAAAAAAATTGCTTGAAAGTCAGAAGTGAAGTATTTACCCATTTGAGTGGGACTGCTCAAAACTGGTAATCAAACACTTGGTGAAGTAACTTGCCATTTTAGGATTGTAATCTTTCCACTTTCCATCTGCAAAACTGGGAAAACAGTACAGCTCATGGGGATAGATGACATTTTCTTCATTAATATCTTGAGCATGAGATAGTATTCTTGCACAAAAGTCTGTAAGAATTCAATCGTATTTTTGAGAAAGAGAGCTGCTATCCCTATTGTAATTTGTGTCAATTCTAAAGACTGTTTATGCCTCCTTAAATGATGCCCAAAGCAGTGGGCATCATTTAGATGTGGACCCCCTAAGAGTGAAACCAAGTGATATAGAAGTAGAGAAACAGAATTTGCTGAACTCAGAGTGCTCAACAGTTATGTTTATGTTAAAAATACTACAAGATCTGAATTTTAATTTATTGGAGACATAGTTCAAATCTTTTACCTTCTCTCTCTATATGATATAAATGATTTTCTATCTAGGTGTTCCTTTGGCTGAATATTAGATATTGTAAATGGGGATGAGGATGGTAAATGTTACCATATTGTTTTATTAGTCATAATTTTAAGGTATATAATGATGATGATATGCATTTGTCAGTGGTACTGTTGAACTAGAGTAAAGTGGATGGTAAAGTGGTTTACAGTTGGTACTTACATTAATGAGTAAGCATGAATTATAAAAACACCACTCACATTGAAACTTTTCCAGATTCAGGTTGGTCTGAAAGAAAGGGAGTAGTGTGGTGTTTGTTTAATATCTCAGTACTATTTAAAAAATAAATTTTTAAAACCCAGGATTATGACCCAAAATATGGACTTTATGGAATGAGAGATATCAGCTGAAATGAATGGGAAACACTGGAGAGAAATGAGTAGCTGTGATGAAGTGGAGTTTTTATACAATAATGGCTCATACTGACCTCTTGCAATTTCTAGTAAACAAAATTAATCTAAAATTAATAATGATCTGAGCTTTCTGATTTGAGTTCTGTGTCTTTCTCTGTTTTCAATGGAATATATATTTCTTTTGCTGTCTATCTCCTTCACCATTTCTTCTATTCCTACCTTCCTGGGTTCTCTTTTGAGCTGAATTATGGAAACAAGAAAATGAGAAAAAAAACCCCAATCAGCCAACCAACCAAAAAACCCAACCAAATAAAAAGAAAAAAATATCCCCTAAATAAACAACCCACCTGCACTTAAAAATTCCCAACAAAAAGTCCCAAAAGAAACAACCCCCCCCAAAAAAAACCCCAAACAAAAAACCCGCTAAAAACCCAAACTAACTAACCAACCAAACAAAACAACAAAAAAAATCCCAAAATGCGCAACTGTGTAGAACTCTAAGCTCTCATTCATTTCTGTTGGGCATACTTGACTTGATTTTAATGTAAGTCACAAATGGAGCTCTAGTCACCCTTTGTGACTCCAGCATTTGTATAGGGCTTCAGTCCTGCAGCATTTACCTTTGTCCCTGACTAACGTGGACCACTCTACTGCTACAGTTAAATTTGGATAGGAAATAAAGTAGACTTTGCTCATGGCTAGTGAATGCTGAGAAAACTTGCCTCCCTTATTCCAGGTGGCCAGTCAAAGCTAAAATGGTGATCATTTAGCTATGGAGCCTGGGAGTAAACTTTTTCCTGTTTGACTGCTGTTAATACACCAAATTCTCATCCTTCAACCTACCTGCTGCTGAATATTTGGTTGTCACTGGGAGCCAAAGGTGGGCTGGCAGCTCTCCAAGTGAAAGCTCTACTTTGCCACATGTCTTTTAGACAAGTTCAGTCAAAAGGTTGCTAGGTCTTTTACTTTGAACTTAAATGAGGAAGGAAGTTAGAGGGCTTTCTGGGAAAGCCTGTTCAAGAAGTTGGGCATAACTCAGCTTCTTTAAGGGCTACAATAGCGGTACTCTGTATGCAATTTTTGATTATCATAATCTTTTATAACAGCCTTTAGTTTAGTGCTTTTTTCTTTGTTTGGAAGCTAATGTCAAAAAATCAATTCCTCAGTCAATAGAAAAGAACAAAAAAGACTTTCCAAGGTAGAGAATATATGGAAAATAATGAAAATTGTCACACAATTATATATGGGGTACTTTTGCAGTACAGACAGCTTTGGAAAGTGGAAAACTCCTAAAGGTGAAGAAGAGCAGTCACCCTTAGGCTGTCAAACATCTCAGCTGTATGTGGCTGTAGGAAGTTTTGAAAGCACAGGTGTGTTGCTGCGTCCAGTTGCAGGTTGGCGGCAATTAGCAACTGGCTTAACTACATACTTGCCATTAAAATTTATGCCTTTGTTGTTAATTATAAGTAGGGTCAATAAGTTGTTTTGGTTTGTCAGAACAAGCTCTGCTCTTAGCAGTGAAACTGATGAACTGCAGCTTTGTAAATGTCATGGGAGAGTGCTGTTGTCCAGATTCTTGCCCCTCTGCTAATTCATAGGTCAGCCCACTGTCAGTTTTCAAAAGAGGTTCATTTTTTCCTACAGTTCTATAGTTCCAAAAATTGTATATGTACTTGTCTAATGGATTTGTTAAAGTGTCTCCTTTTCATGGATTTGTAATAGCAAATGGTCTCTAATACATTTTTAATTAGTTGATTAAAATTAAATGATTAATTAGAGATTATCTTCTGTGAAGCAGAAGAAATTATGACAGGAGCAATCAAACATTAATTACTGAAGATTTTGCTGATCAGCTGTCTGCTGAACATGCTATACTGCAGGTGTGTGATAGGAATGATGCCTTTTCAGGCTTAAGGAAAATCAGAGGCCAGACAAAATGAAGAGAATAAAAAGCAGTAATACTTATAGATGGGCTTTCAGGTATATTTAGGGCAGACAGAGCCCTTCCAAAAACAGATGATGGGTCACGGGTTTTCACACTTTTTTAAGTTCAGTCCGTTTGCATATTGGGGGTTAATCTCCAATTACAGCTTCAGGTAATGAACTGATTTACCCCAAGTTTGCTCCCCTCCCCAGCTCATTTTTGTTTACATTTCTTGGGGTCTGAGACAGTGAGGTGTCCTTGATTCCCAGGCCTAGAGAGGAATTGTTTTGTCTGACCAAAATCTGAAGACAGTAGTCAACACTGAATCTGGAGTTTAGAGTTACACACTAAAGAATTACAGGATTACAAATATAGGAAAATATAAAAGCTAAAATCCTAAGGCATCAGGAAAAGTAAAACTTTTCCATAACTTCAGCTCCAAAATAGGTAAACTGTACCTAGGTAAAATAGGTAAACTCAATCTGTTAGAGATAGGAAATGCTTTTTTCACATATGTTTTTTTAGTGATACTGTTTTGAGGAGCATATTAACTTTCCATGTGTACTGTGCACAATAGTTCAAGATTTGTTTACGATTCATCTGGCATTATAGCACTATAAAATGGAGTAGTTTATGGAAGGTGGTATTATCTTTCATGGTACATAACTGGTGGCAAATCTCCTTTAGATTTTACTTTTAGGATTACCACATTGTTGATTCCCTTTGCTTTCACCTCAGCTTCCCTGGTTTTGGTAGTTGGCTGTCAGTGCAGGTCTACATCATTGGGTTTTAGAAATCATCTAGGGAAAGACAGTGTGCTTTGCTTTTTTTGTACATGAGGAATCATAGAACACATACATTAGCAAAGGATTCAAGAAGTTATAGTTTAAATTTAAACTATGAATATTTTCTTTTTGAGAAAAAAATCACCTGCTATCCACTAGGACACCCACATGAAAAGTATTCAAGTATGAGCTGTCTGACTATACCAGTGACAAATAACTTGAAGTGTTTTCTGAACTAAGAACTGTTGTTCTAGATAGCCAGAGAGCTGAGCCATTCCCAGGTGGACTTAGAAGCATCCAACCCAAATATGAACAGGAGAGTTAGGTTCCAAAATAAATTATTAGGAGTAGACATTTGTAGTAGACAAAGCCAAATATGTTTTTCCTCTTCTGCTTTTATATCAACAGATGATGGAAGTTATTTAGTTTATACTGAAAATGTTGGAATGTGATAGTCAAGCAGAGTTGTCACACCTGTGTTATGCTTTCCTGGTTGTCTAGACATTCCAGCCTCCGTTCATTCCTGTGGATCTGAATCCATCACCTGTGCTTAATACTTATGTCTGTTGAAAAAACCTAAATACTCCTCCAAATGGTATGTCAAGAACATGCTCTTCTAACTTCAAACAGGCCTTTAATTCTCTTGGGTTATGTGAAGTATATTGGTGTCAAGATAGAAAGATTACTTTAAAGAAACCAGGTGTTCATTCTCTGAGATTTTTTTTTATAGACCTGCCCATATATCTCCTGCTGTTTTCAGCTACATCAGCATGAAGAAGCATGTATTTTTGACTGTGGTGCTGCAAGCTTTTCAAACATGTCTATGAAAGATGCCATCCAGTTTGCTGTAGTGTTTGTATGTCCTCCTTTGTTGCAATATGCCTTGCATTACCTCAATTTCCTTTTCTTGAAAATGAATCTTATTCCATCTTCAAAAAGTTAAATTTATTCTTTGAGTTTGAGACACTGATGCCACAGTTCACTCCTCTTTTCCTTACCTCAGTCATCTGTCATCTTTCCAAAGCTTCAAAAATCTCAAGAGAATACAATGAATGTCAAATGTGAGAAGAGTGCTGTCTCAGTAAGTTTGACCTGATCAGGAAAATTTTCTTCTTTTCTTCTCTTCTCTTCTCTTTCCTTTTCACCCGAAATGACTTCTTCAGGAAGCATCCAATCTTTCTGTAACTCAGTTGATCAAAGTGCTGCATTGTTGCATCTTAATCACATATGAATGGCTCCAGAAGGGATCAGAGCTCTCTTTGTTCATTAGAGGCTTCTAGGCCAAAACTGGTGCCAGCAGCCATAAAGGAAATATGTAGACCTCTGTTTGGTCATTCAGTGAACCATGTCACTCTAGGTTTGACCCCAGCTTCTTTGCACTAGCTTCCTTCTGCAGGAAGGTGGCCTAGATCCTGGCTGTAAAATATATTAATGCTAGCAATTGTAGGCGAAGGGATTTTTTTTTTGGTCTGTCTTTTTGATGTCTCTGCTAATTTTTCTCCTTGCTGTTTCGTTCTTCTTCATGTTATCAGCTTTAAGCACAAACTAGGTTCAAAATGTTCCAGATTTGTCTGTATCAGACAGAGTGTGGTCTACATCATTGTGGTGTCTCAGTGTCTTGCAAAGTGCAAGTGCTAAGTATATTCTAATACCAAAGTGTAAGACCATAAAATTTGGGGTTTTTTCCCATAAATTTGCTTCTGTTGTGCTGGGTGTTTTGCATATTGGTACTGGTTATATGTAGATGGACTGCTCTATGAATAAAATTTTTTTACCAAGTGATTTTACTTCTTTAAAGCCCATCAAGATATTAGAAGAGCTTAACAAGACATAACAATATTGGATAGCACATTAACAAGACATTGTATTTCTCCTTTTGCTTCAGCTGTGCATTTTTGGGCAGCCATTTTAATAATAATGTCACTTTATGTTTTCATGTGATACAGGCTGAGATGTTCTTGCTTGTAGACTAAGGTGTAGTTGATATGTAAAGTGCAATCCAGTACCATTTTTACACTGCTATATCAAGCATGAATTAACTGCATAGCTGATAATAAACTTAATATCTCTGAATGTTTGTAGTGAAAAGAAAATAGAGAATGAGAAGTTGCACATTATTCAGGGTATTTGTGCACAAACATGAGTGTTGTTGTTTATTGGATTATCTGTCTGTTACTGACATGCTTTAAAATGTCATCCAGTGAAGAAGGCAAACCAAACAACTTAGCTGATCAATCATGTACTCTGGATACTGAAAAGAAAATTATTGAACTGTTCATGTTTGCCCTTTAGATTAGAAAATTCATTGGGCAAAGTGACAGAGTGTTCACAGAAATAAGGATTGGTTTATATATATATATATGCCTTGTGAGTGTCTGGGCTATGTAACTAGAACAGTATAACTTCAAATGTAACTTCATTGGCTTTTTGTCTTCATATACTGTGTCCATAAAAACAGACAAGGCTAAAAGGGAAAGAACTTCGTGTTTTGTTTAACAGTTCTGGTAAAATTCAGAGAAGTCAGATATGTCAACTTTTATTTAAAAACTGAGAATTCAAATCCTAGTAGAAGCATTATGGTCTTGCATATGTTTTGTATGAAATGAGCTCTTTTATTGAGAATTCAATGAAAATTCTCTCTCAATGAGAATTGCTCTCATGCCTCCCACAAAAGCAGCTAAGATCTAATCAGACCACTGGACAGTGGATTTTTTTTATAGGATCCAGTTGTACTTGTTTGTCCATGCTTGTCTTTAATCTAAACCCAGGTGATTTAATTTATACCTGCTTTTTACTGATAAATACTGTTAAAGCATTTAAACTCTTGTGAAAGAAACAAAGGAAACATTTTTAATTTTCTGTGGCACATGTCACTGTTCAATCTTGATTTTTTATAAGCATTGTTGACTTTTCAGTATACTCTTCTTCAAATATTGTCAAGTCCTTTTGCAGATTCATGCTTTCTAGCTGGCAACATCAAGCTGATACACTACCAGCTGGACTGGGATTTTTTTAATATGAAGTAATTTCTGCTGTCATGGATTAGACATCTTTAGAAGCAGGATGTTTTATTGCTTGTAAATCATCTAAAGCCATTTTATATGGCTGATCTCTACTTACCCTCTCCAATTCCTGCTGCACTGCCTGTGGTCTGACTGACATGATGATGACACTGCCCTTTCCATTAATCTGTCTGCAACTGTCTTATAAAACAGTGTGGCTAGTGGCACTCTTCACTGCATGTTGAGTAAACTGCTGTACAATGTGCAAATACTTATTCATTTGAAGTCTCAAGAATTTGATCCCTCTCCAAAACAGTACTGCAGTAGGCAGCATTGCATCTTTCTCCTCTTTTCTGGAGCGATGTGTAAAACACTTGTGATGTTAAGTTTTTTTAAAATTGCTGTTAGTGCTCCATCTCATAAGGAGTTGATTTCTTTAGTGAGAGGACAGTTGGAAACATTACATTATCAATATTTCAAATTCAAGCTCTTTACCAAGTAGATATTATTTGTTATGAGTAACTAAAACATCTGAATTATTAGCAGCATACCATTAGTAAACTGATTCACTATAAAGCAATTGAACCATTTTTCAGTTATGGAGGCAAACATAAAACATTAGTTTCCAATTTCTAGTCTTTTCAGTAAAACTGGCAAAGTTTTATCTTTTGAGTATAAACAGGCATGATCTGTCTGTTTATATAGGACTGTACTAAACATTCGAATCTAAAATATTATTGAAGAACATATTTTTAGTGGTGGGTTTTTTTTTAATATATGTATACCTAAATTCATTACCTCCTTGCAATGGTTTCTTCTTCTTTGAAATCTGGACCAAGTAAAACTGAAAACTGTATCTCTGAGCTGGAGATTGAGGAATATTCAGTAACCTGTTGCTAGTTATCCCCTTATGCCACCCACTGAATAACAGACATAACAGGATAGTAATACTAAATGGATCTGGAAGTGCCAAGAAAAAAGCTATGATATAGTGCTACTTTCAGACTACAGAAAAATCAAAACTCAGATTTATTTTTGGTATTTATGGTTGAAAGATGTTCTATTTGTTGTTTTATTGCCTTTGTAATACCTTGGAGTTGCGCAGGCAGTGGTGATATAACAATAGATAATATACTATACATCTTGGCATAGAAATAGCAGAATAGTTTAATCGTATTAAGCCTTTCAATTACTGCCTCACAAATGGCTATTTGTTTTTGATGGGTTTCTTATTCAAGTAACCCTCGACCTCATAAAATACTAAACTCATACTGCAGCTTACACTTTATAATGCCAGATTTTTCTTATTTTCAGTTTATGCAGTTAACTTGTATCAAGTTTAAAAATAATGCTTTAAAAGAATCAATTTCATGGTGAATGCATCTAGTCAAACAACTCATTTAAACAACATCTTACTCGTGTGTAGCAGACCATTTTACAAGTAACTGAGAGTTTTACAAGCCTGTGTTTCAGACAGGATAATTGGTTGTTTCTCATATGTGAGCCTGAAATTCAAACTTTTTGGCTTCAATAGACAGAACCTTTCCTGGCTTGGTAAGGAGTATTTAGTTAAGGTCTTTTTACCTGTAGACATATATAATAATTCATTATCAAGAAGTGGTAAAATGGTACCAATTTTGAATATGTTCTATAAAAGCTATAGGTGGTTATAACCTTTTTGTTTGTCATTAGTAGTCAGCAAACTTAGCCTATGATTTCTAAAGTAAAGTAAACTCAGTTAGGAATTGCAAATGTTCAGATTTCTGATTTGTGTTGAGCACTGGAACCTCAAAATTTAAAGAGGTGATTTACCCTTATTAGACCCCAATTTTGAATAGATTGATTGCTCTCTAAGGTAAGTGGATAATGCTTTTATTTTATTTTATTAATCTGTTGCATTAAGATATTTTAGTCAAATGATATTAATCTTCTCATCCTCATAAAAATTTAGAGCCAGCTAAACATTTGCTATATTTGATTTCATCTTTAGTGCAGTGCTTACCCCAGGTGAAATGCTGGGGCCTGTTGGCAAATTAGCAAATCACATCCAAAGGCAGAGGGAAGGAGCTGTCTGTCAGCTTGCAAATGCCAGGTTTCTCTTTCTCCTAGAATCACTTGACAAGTACCTGTTTTTGTTTTTCATTGGTACAGTGATGATAATTGGGACATTACAAGGACTAGTCCCTGCCTCCAGGTGCTTTTCTTCAGAAATAATCTGGCTTTTCAATGACTTTAAAGGTATTCCACAGTTGGCATCTACAAAAGAAAGCCTTAATTCACTTAAAGTAACAATAGCTTTATTACAAAGCTCCTTCAATATTATTTTCAGTAGCACTCCTTTAAGAAGACCATATATTTTACAAATGCTGTCAGTCAGAGTTTGTCTGTCTTTTCAGAGATTAGAGGGACATTTTATAAGGGCATGTGGGGATAAGACAAGAGGGAATGGCTTTCTAATGAAAGAGAGCGGGTTTAGATTAGGTATTGAGAAGAAGTTCTTTATTGTGGGGAAGGTAAACGTTTGAACAGGTTGCCCTGAGAAGCTATGGATACCCCATCCCGAGAAGTGTTCAAGGTGGGATGGGACTTTGAGCAACCTGGCCTATTGGGAGGTGTCTCAGCCATGGCAGTGGGGTTGAAATAGGATGATCTTTAAGGTTCCTTCCAACCCAAGTTGTTTTATTGTACCTTGGGGCTGGTTTGGTTTTTTTTGTATCAAGGTTGATATCCTTCCTAAGGTATTGGTTTATCTCTCTTCTTTCTTGTATGTGCAACTCTTGATCATTTAATCTCTTTCCTTGAAGTGTGGATCAATATAATGTAGGGAAGTGATTGCTCAATGCAGTAAAGAAAAATATCCATCACTCATTCTCTTATCCCTTCCCATGGAATATTTTTACTAAAAAGATTTTTCAGAAAGGTAGAATTCTCTGCTGCAACCTATGCTAACGGCAGGAATAATGTTGGCACTTTACTTAAGTTCAAGAGTCAAAAGAACAATACTCTTCTTCAGCATCTCATTGCATTGACCCATCTCCTCCAAATCCACCTGGTCATCCATGTGTTTTCCAGCACCACTGCTGCAAATCTCAATGCAAATTAGTTTGCTAATATTACTTCCCATTTACTTGACTTAAAACATCCTGTCTTGCTGTAAAGTGCTCACTTTTTCCCCCATATCTATGATTGCTCATGCATATCTTATAATTTTAGAGTTAGTGGCAGATTTGTTTTGCACATGCATGTTCTCCTGTGTACAGGACTGTGTCTGAATTGAGCTGTGTAATTTTTGTCTTGGTATCCTTGTGCATTATTAAGAATCCTGAAAGCAGTGAGGGGGCCTTAGTCAAGCAAGCCCTGGTCAGAGAACCTGGGGCGGTTCTGCCGTAGTTCTAGGTGGAGTTAAAAAGTATCAAAAAATAGATGAGTCTGTAGATGCCTGGAATAGTAGTTTAAAGTGGTGGCTTGCTGTGAGTTTGGAGGCATTAATCTTCTCAGAGACATGGATCTAGAAAACACAAAATACAGACTTGCATCTTCTAACCACAGGGCAGAAAGAAATCCTCAGAAAGAGGTCCCATAGAAGTTGCTGGTGCTGGAGCAGCTGGGAAGGTCACAGAGCCTGTGGCATTCTGACAGCCAGGAACTCAACCTGGCAGTGGCATGGTCTCCGGGAACAATTTTTACCTAACAAGTATTTTATGTAAGCTTTTTCGAATGGATTTATTACACAGTTTCTGCTTTTGAACAATAAATGGTTAATTGCAGATAATTCAGGGCTTCTATTGCCTCTGTGCAGACTTTGCATAAGAAATAGTTCTCCCATTGGCAAAAGCCCTGAAGGGAGGTTGGAACCATCCTATACTAACTACCTGGTAAGGAGCGAGGGCAATAGGCACAGCTACTGTCTGTGTGTGCTGGTGGGAGTACACACCTCACAGAACCACAGCTGCTGCTGAGTGACTTTTCTTTTGTGCTCAATCTGATGTTAACTTGGAATAGTGTCAGCAGTGTGAATGTGAGGAGCCAACCACAAAGCCCTTAGAAATCCTGCTCCTTGCTGCTGATACAAGGGTACATGTCCATACAGTGTTTTGGTGCTTTGCAGACGCGGGCACAGTATACAGAGGTTATTTGTTCAAGTACTAGATTTGTGTACATGCTCAGGCAAATGCAGATGAATCATCACATATGCACTTCTCCAGAAAATACTGTTTATCTGCTATTGGAATAGAAAACATGCTATTTGCAGAAAGCATGTCATAATAAGGATTGATCTTTGGACTTCTCATTACTCTAAAGGTTATTTTGACACTCAACATCGCAGGTAAACTTTTTTGGGTTGGGGAGGACAAAATCTCAGTACTTGTGTCTCAATATTGTTACTAGTTCAAACCACAATCTGTGGACAAAACTGGCATGTTTTGCTGCTAAAATCAGCACACTCTCTCAGTAGTTTTATATTCTGAAGTAAAACATGAGTAGCTGCAGTCTATTTAAGAAAAAAGGTTGCTACAAAAACTCTAAGTCTCTGAAAGATGTTTCCTAAAGGTCTTGAGTGTTGAGTCTCTACTAGTTATTTGAATTCCTTAAGCTATTTAACTGAAGATATAACAAAAACAAACCTGAGTCAGAGATCGTAGAGAGGAGTTGACTGGTGGTATAGTAAAATATTTCAGTAGATTTCCTGTAAAATTATCTTTGGATATGTTCCATTCCATACATTTTGTTAACAGATTAGAACAACAATAGTAACTTAAATGAGTTATCCTAAGGTTAAATTGATCTTATATGCAATCAGTCATTTTCAGTACAGCTTAAGAATATACTGGGATGTGCTAAGAATATTCTAAAATAGAAAATTGTCCTTATATACAGCAAATTGGCAATTTTGTGTCTGTGCTCTATGTGGAGGAAGAAAGTTATGTGAATTTTAGATGTTCTCCAAATAGCTATCTTTAACCAGGGCTAATTTTCAGCATTACTCTTTAAGGTTTTAGATTCTAACACTTTACATATAAGTACGTAACTGTCAGACAGTGTCTGTGGCAACCCGCAGTACTTAATAAAACTCAGTGGGTAAGAGAGAAAGCAAAAGGAGCAGTAACTTAAAGTGACATTTGATTTTCAATTCTGAGTAATTCTTTGGAGTAAAATAAAGAATTAAAGTGGCATTAAGGAAAAAAATTTCACTAGGCTTTCATTGCATGCATTTTTGTACATGATCCTCTTTTCTGTTCTTGTTTCTCTTATCACTCAAGATGTTCTTTCACTCACTCTAGGGCTGGATAATTGTGAGCCCTTATCTTGGTTTTTTTGGTTATATGGTTATATGAGTCTTTGTCTGAAAGTCTGGTTTTCCCCATATAGGTATGCTGCTGCTCTTTTTGTGTTATTTAGATTTCTTCCAGTTGTAAGAAAAGCACATGCTTATATGAAAGGAATATCCGCCCCTGGGTGAATAGGACATGGAAGGCAAAGTATAGGTGTATGTTTTTGGCAGCTACACTACTTACTGTATCTTTCATATAAAATAAAAGAATCTAACAAAAAAAATCTAATGCACTGTAGTGCACTGTTGTGTAACACAATGAGTGTGTGCAAAGAGTTGATGGATCCTAGTAGCTTCTCAAAGCCTATTTTTGCTTCCATCCACATACAAATCTCAGTGGTACTTCTGCAACCTCTGCAATTTTCTGTCCTCACTCTCATCTATCTTATTTTTCCAGACCCATTGTAATCTGACTCTGTCTATCTGTAAAAAAAACCACCCCAACTTTTCTGTTTTAAAACCCTTCCAGCTCTTTAGCTCACTCCCCCTTTTCTTGTCTCCTGCTTGCATTTGCCAATACTCTGTGCTCTCTGGAATAGTGTGGCTCTGTGGAATTGTCAGGCATCCTGTTTCTTCATTCTGAATAGTTAGTTGTCTTCTTTAAAATACATTTCTTTCAACTATCACTTGTAATCTGAAAAGTGTTGTGACTTGTGGCCACTGGAGATAACAAGGATAGAAACGTGCACAAAGCACTGTGTACATTACTTAAAGTGACTGTATTCCCCTTTGTAAAGACTTAGAAGCCAAAAATATCATCCAGCTCTCTTACAAAGCTGAGTTGGATGTGTTTCAGGTAGTCTTTTATAAAAGGCAAAATCTAAAAAAAAAATTGGAAAGCTGTACAAACTAGAAATACCAATTTGTACCGCATTCACCACTACTTGTGGGATGTACTAAAAAGCCTCCGATGGTAATGGTTGTCTGGAGAAATTGCCTACCCTGCTATGACACAGAAGTGCTGAAGAAGACAGACTTATTTTTTCTTTCAATTTTGCTTCAGCAGGTAATATTTTAAACTTTAAAAAAAGGCAGCTCAATTACATAAATCTGATTATCATATGTACTTAATGGACTCATTGCAAATTTTCAACGTTGTGCATACAGACTTTTGGATTCCTTGGCACATTAAAGTCGGTGAGCAGTGAAATATATATCCTCAAAGAGCTAGAATATAAAAGCATTTCTGTTGCTGATAGTATTGTTGGACCTCAGCTGGCATTCCTGGGAGTAGCCCTGTGCATAGGTTGCTCCAGACCACAGCACATCACCATTCCTTCTCATCAGCTGAGGCACTTTCATTCCCCTCCCTGTTGTGTAAGAGATATTGCATATGGAATCAATAAACATGAGGTACAGGTGCTTTAGGAGGAGTGCTTATGATGCATAGGTGCATTACAAGGATCCCTCTAGACAAGGATGAGATCACTGTTAAGAAGAAGCATACGAGCAGGCATACGTGAAGTATCTTTTTAGGAGAAGTGAAGTGTCTCTGTAGGATGAATAAATATTACAAAACTTTGGCTGAGAGTTGTGCATGTTACAGCTGCTCTGGTCAGACAGGAGGTCCTTTTTAGCCAAGTGGGCTGTCAGATAAGAAGCTTTCTAGCTGATTTTTCAGGAAAAGCATGGATGTGTAAACTCCTGTATGACAGTGGATTAAACTAGTTGATTTAAGATTAAGTGGCTATCAGTCCACTCCACACAATCCTATAAATCACTGTACTCAGAAAAGAGCCAGCAGAAAAGTTCATGTAGCAGCTCAGGAGGCTGTGCAGTTTGTAGTCAAGCACACCAACATAAGCTAGAGTGGATTTCAATTTACTTTTTAGCATCAGTGGTGATTTAAGTAATGAGTTCTACTCTATGGTTAGTAGGTCAACATTTGTGGTTTCTATTTAACTTGCCAGAATTTCCTTTCTTTTGTTTTCTCTTTTCTTTTTTAGACATGACTTCTTTTACCTCTAATGCCATCCTTTTCCTTACTGCAATTGGTGAAAGCTTTTTTTGTTTATTTTAAAGTCTTCTGGAGCAGTATAAATATACTGTGAGCCTCTAATTATGGTATTTTTTTTCTGTGCCACCTGCAAACATTTTTCTTTTTTAGCTGCATAGTTAATTTTCTTTAAGTTACAAATTTTATGTAGTTTCCCTTTTTAAAACTTAATGCTAAGTAAAGTACTCTTAGCTTTTTCTCTTCTCCAAATATATTGAATTTGTACAAGAATTGTTACAGCTTGTCTGTTGTTTGTAGAAACAGCAAGCAAAATTCCCTCTCTCTGCTGCATGAAATCTGAAAAGATATTATCAGCATCACAGCTCAGTGAAACTTTCACAGTGTTAATAAGGGCTACTCCAATCTCCCATTATTACTTTGTTTCTTGTCCATGCAGATTTGGAATGGATGAGTGAACCATGTCTTTTGGTTAATACATGGATTCACAAATTAGATTATTTTAGTTCAATTCATACCTTCATCAGTCACCCTTTTGCAGTAATAATTGGTAAATCCTTTAAAAGTCTTTCAAAAATTTATTCTAGTGGGGACACTGACAAGACCAGGTAGCCTTTGATTGGATATAATACATGTTTTGTTACAATTTTTTGTCCCAATAAAATTTTTCAGTAAAAGAGCAATGAATGAAAAAGTATTTTATTCATTAGGTTCTCCATTTACCAGCCTGGTAATGTAAGTGACTATCTGAATTTTGTGTTTGTTTATAACAGATTAGTCACAGTGGGCTGGAAGCTTTTCTATGTTGATGAAATTTGGTAGTATAATTTTGAATTTGAATGAAAAATAATGCTTTCAATCAGTTATTTTTTTTTTTCATGTTGAATAATAGAGATTACTCTTCTCCTATATTAGAACATCTAAGTTTTCCTATAGATCTTATGTTCACATGGGTGGTGAACTGACTAGATGATGAAGTTCATTAATAGAACATAGAAAAGCTTTCAGCAGGGCCTGGTTGCTCAGTTTACGTATATCAATTTAGTAACATCAGTTCCACACTGCTCTGATAATTTACACCAGCTGAGGTTCTGGGCACTGATCCTTTTTATTGTGTCTTGACTTTTCTAGCACGTAGGTTGAGCAACATTTGATAACCATATGTTTAGTGTATTGTGCCAGTAGAATAGGACTTAGAAGGTGGAGTGTGGGAAGAGTGGGAATTGCATACGTGTATTGTTAGATTTTATTGACTTCAGAATGTGGCATAAATACAATGTCAGGTTCTCTATAAAACAAGGCCCCCATGTGGAGTCAAGACATACAGTGATATCCTGTAAAAATTAGTAAAGAAGTCTTAAATTTAGATTTAATTGGTTGTATTTTCTTCCAAGATTATATCTTTAAAAATTTAGTAATCTCAAAGTAAACTCTTGAAAATGCAAAGCCACTATGTAAATGTGCGTCTCATGCACCAGACTTCTGAAGCATGTTTGAGTCTTTATATTTCACTTCAGCATCCATGAACAGGCAGAAATCTTTTCACTGTTTGTGCAGAGGGGAAGACAGAAGAGCTTCTCTTAGGAGCTCTCCACTTTGTGCTAGTGTGATTGAAGGGAGCTGTAAAGTAGTTACTGCTGATTATGCAAGAACTACCTAGGTGCGTGAGTATTCAGTGAATTTCAGCTTTCTTTGGACACTTGGGTGATCAGTGTACATCCTCTTAGGAAGTCTGCAGGGAATGAGTGTGGATGATGGTCAGTGGGGCAGAAAGGAACTACAAAAACAAACATGGATGGAAAGCTGAGTTCATTCCAGTGGAAAACTCATCTGTATAAAAAGAATTGCGCATCTGATTGTGTCAATCTTTTCATGTTTCATCTGTTGCATGTAAAAAATGGTTCTTTTTTCAAGTCTAAAAAAAGTACTTGCTTTTAGAACAGAATGACTTCTTCTGAGCTGATGGGAGAAGAAGTTACAGTAAATTGGAAAATATTTGGGTCTGCAAACTTCTTTCTGGAAGTTTCAAAGTCCAGAGAGCCCACTCGCAAAACCTTGAGGTGTAGCAAACTCCACTGTAGTATGAAGTTTAAATGAGGAAGTTGTAACACACCACTAAGTGTCCCTTGGCTTGTGAAAATTCACTTCTGTGCTACTTCTGGTTTAGTTAGTTATTATTTGTAAGCCAGTTAGTGTTATTTTTCTAGACTAGTATTAGACACGATCATCTAGCAAATCTTTTTTTTTGCAGAAGGTATGA
The DNA here is from genome assembly GCF_022539315.1 of Serinus canaria. Taxonomy (NCBI): domain Eukaryota; kingdom Metazoa; phylum Chordata; class Aves; order Passeriformes; family Fringillidae; genus Serinus; species Serinus canaria. Next base: position 59,290,277 of record NC_066343.1, read on the forward strand.
ATGAAATCACTCTTACTTGTGAATATAAGCAATTGTGCTTCCATGCCAGTATCAAACCCTCACATTTTAAAAACAACTACCTAACAAACACTTTCATTTCAGCATTCATCTAGGACCTATTACTGCAGATACTCTGAACTGTTCCTTAGTGGGAAAATGATGACAGCACATCACTAATTTGGTAACATTTTGATTACATAGATAGAAGCAGAAAAAATACATTTTGATCAACTTTGTGTATCCAAATAATTTATCATCAGAATTTGCTTCACTGATTCTGTTGACATCTGGAAACATAGCTTAAAGGCATTGTATTTTCCTTGGCTAGAGGCTACCTTGGCAACTTGTGTGGTATTTGCCCACAAATACACAAGACTCAGTGCTACTTACTGCCATCATTTCCTTGAGCATGTGTTTCTAGTTTTAAAGCCAAGTGCTGTCCTTACTATGAAATGACCTTCCTTCATATGGCAGAGCCCTAATCCAAGAGGCTGTGTAAAGAAGAATGGGGACTGACTTCAGTGAGCTCCAGGGTCTGATGGCAATAGTCTTCCAGTAGAGGGGGTGTGGTGGACATCCTCTGGGTTGTGGGTCTGAAGCATCTTAGATTACTCAGCCATATTTGTCAGCTTAACACCAGCGGGCAGCTCTATCTGCTCGCTGCACTGACACCTTGCTTTGTTATCCTTCCCTGCAGCTTTTACTTCCTCCCTTCGTGTGACAGTCAAGGAGGCTGCTGCTCAAGCAGGCAATAGAGCTTCCCTACCCTGCTTTTCCAATACTGTGATCAGTGCCATTGACTCAGTATAGTAACGGGGGTAAATTCAAGCTGCTGGAAAAGTTGTGATACATCCCTTGTAGATATTAGTATTTTGGTTTTTATGACATGTAATTGTACTAACATATCAGATACTGGTGTGGCACTGAGATAGCAATGCTAAAGAGTTGGTATGTTGCTATTAAAATACTGGTTTGTTGGAGCCCCATTTATTTCAACTTGTATGTTTTCTAAATTCGTTTGAGGGGAAGTGAATGTCAAGTACTGTGTTTCATTTTCAAATGTTTGTGGTACAATTCTACTTCAATGAAGAGAGATTTAAAATTTTTCACAGTGTTGTTTCTGGGTTAGCAGAAATTCTCATCTCAAAACCACCTTTTTTTCTCTAATATTTGTTACTAAACATTCTGGTTGAAATTCCTTTCTAAAAAAATAAGAAAGCCTGCCTGATCATGGTTGAATTTTGTATTATGTGAGTTGATGGAACTCAGCTTGTTTTTTTCTATTAGAATTCATTAATATTAAAATTCATAGTAGATAAACAAAACTGTTGTTTATCACGAGACACTACAAGAGCTACACAGAGATGTTGCAGTTTGCATGGACCATTTTTTTTTGAAAGCCATTTTTTTGTCTTTCCTCTTTCCATTCCTTCTGCACATGGAGCCTTAGGCAGCGTGGCTCCAGCTGCCTGTCTGGGGCCTCTACTGCCTACCATGTTGTGAGTTACCATTCCTGTAATTGTGCTGCATATTTTCGGCACTGTCTCTGCTAAAATAAAATTAGGAGTATTTTGCAATAATTACAATGAACAAAAGTGTGCAAACTAAGTCAGGACTAAATATTTCTGTTGATATATGGACAGTTGCAGGAATCGAGGGATGTTGTTCTGGATGTAAAAACTAAAATTCTATTGGACAAGTCAAATTGTAGAGTAGACTGTTGGGTCAAATACCTTCAAAGACTAAAATTTTAATGAAAACAGTAAACTGTGGAGCAGTATAACCTGCAGGCTGCTGTTCTCTTCTAAGAGACATCAAAAACTTCTTTTTGGTATTGTACGTATCATTTTGAAAAGTGATTGGAATATACTACCAAATTAAAGTCTTTCCTTTCTCAGTCTTTCTGGGTCTGTATTTGTGTCTTGACAGTGGTTGCAATGTCGGTAATGATTAATGTCTCCAAGAAACTGCATCATGTTTCATGTATAATACTACTATCCTACTATCATTTATGTGTTAGTCTTCTATGTTTAATTTTAAAAAAGCTAAGTAATTTTGGAAGAATTTTTATTTTTATAGGATTTTCTTGGTCACAAAGACATGCTGTGCTATAGCTCATGTTTGACTGGAATGTTTAGGATCTGTAATTTTTTTATGTTTACTTTGGGAAGTTACAGTAGTATGGTGACAAATTCTATATCTTAAGTATTTACCAATAAGAGTATAATGAAACATACATTTTTAGCATTGAAATACAAACACAATTTCTTATTTGCTTTGGCTGTTTTGGATATGTTTTTGAGCACACATTTTATATGCTTTGCTGTTTTCCTCAAGTCAGTACAATTCTTCCTCAGACCTCCCATGCTGTTAAATGCATGGGTAGAATGGTAGTTTCCAAGCACCCCTAAAGAAAACACTTTCAGGTCATGTAATGTAACCTGTATTATAAGAGCAGCTGTGGGTAAGATTCTAAAAATGAATATCCTGATTTTTTTACATGTTTTTGTTTGGTTAATTTGGTTTGGGTTTTTAGATGTGAGACAGAGAGTTGTCATAATATAATCCATTGGTCTCTCTTTTTTTCCTTAATAGATAAAAAAATATTTTGAACTTGAGCCACTTGCACGTGGAAAGCGCTGGATTCTTAAACCCTGCTCCTTGGATGATATGGAGGCAGTAAAAGACAGCTTCTCCCTTCTAATAAACTTGCTAGAAGAGAGAGACTTCGAACCTTCAAGAATGTGAAAGGCAAGAGAAAGAAGAGGTTCCCACGCATCCCTGTACCTGCTCACTCTGTCACAGCTTAATTACAGTGTAGTATCAAGGCTGAGCTGTGATATGTTGTTCATACAGAGTTAATGCAGAATGTCCTTTGGTTAAAATAAATGTTCTGTGAATCAGGAACACAGCTATTTCCAGTAAAGTTGTCTGCACTACTGAAGTAAAAAGTTACTCTTTGTTTACCACTATTTCTGCACACTGCATGTTGCTTTCTTGCACCACGATCATCCTTGGTAGAAAAATTTACACGCACAAAAATAACTTAGACCATAAAGGAGGAATTCCACGTCTTACCTTGAATTTTAAAAACAAGTAACGTCTAAAGAATTTATGAGTCTAATTTAGCTTGTTTATTGACCTCACATTATGGAAAAGCACAGCCCTGAGAACCTTAATAGGATACCTAAAATGCAAGCAGTTTCATGTTGATTCAAAGGTTATTCCTGAGGTTTTACTAAGTGAAAACACAGTTGAGGTAGTGGACTCCACAAGGTAGTTGAGTCTCTTCTAAAGTCACTGCAAAACCCTGCCAGAGGCAGTATGGTATTTTGCTGGAAGTTTGCTGAAAAGTAAATTAACAAACAGATGTGCACAGATAACAGTACTTGGGGAAATCAGCTGACATAAACAGGTGATCTAAGTAAAAAGATTTTTGGAAGTATGTGAAAGATTTTAGAAATATACAGAAGTTGAATAAAGTAATAATTTTCATTGAAAGTAGTTTTCCATAAGCAAAGCAGAGCAAATATCTGTTAGTTCGTCTGTGGAGTCTTTATTGCTTGTTGAAAGTATAAGTGATTTTAAATACTTCCTTTATCACTCATTCGTAGACTACTACTGTTATTGTAACATTGCCAAGGCATCTATCCAGTCATTAAGGGTCTTCCAGTGTTTGTACTATAAACTTCTCTTTTCAATGGGGATTATATCTTGTTCTTTCAAACTTCCTCTGGCCTAAATGTTACTTAGAAGATGAAAAAGTAGTAATTGGAAACAACATTTGTAATACATTTAGAAAAAGTTGATTTGGGTCACGTAACACAGTCCACGTTTCCTCTTTCCGTGTTTTCCCCACTAAAACCAGTATTTTGGCTACCTTTTGTTGATTTCTAAAAAACTCATAAACTGATTTTGTCCACTGAAGAAACGTGCCAGGCCACTGGTTCACAGTGACAACAGGGTATGTGCAGATCAGTCACTGGACTGGTGCACGCCTTGAATGCTGTGCCTTGCACATTCAGCTGCCCTTGTGCATGAGTGTCTGCAAACACAAACTCGAGTGAGGTGTCATTAGTTCCTCATCAGCTCTGCTTCTGTCTTGAAACACACAATGCCTTGATTTCGGGGCTTTAAGCAACATTTCTTTCCACTCTGAGCATTTATCTTCTGTTAGAAGTTTATTGTAGTTTCTTGCTAGTTTATTTGGGGATAAGAAAATAGTAAACATCGGCTTTTAAAGGCTCATAAAAGCCATTTCTCTATTAATTGTAATTTTGCTCTTTGATAAACAAAATTTTTCTCATAGGTATTTTAGTTTACTTTTCAATTTCTATTAATTTCTTGCGTTGCTCCCACTGTTGTAGCTGCTTTCTATCATCAAAAAGAAGCTGGGAAAACTGGTAAACTCCTTGTTTAATTTTGAGATGGAATAGGCAGGAAGCCTGAAGGGCATGTCCTTGCTTTGTTTTATGTTCTCTTTCCTGTCAGGTCAATCGTCTCACTGCTAATACTCCTGGAGACAACCAAGAACTGGAATTGTTCATTTTAAAGCACAGAGGAGCCCTGCTTTGATTCAGTTCTCTCTGCACACTTTAGTCTGGACCCAGCTGCCCATCAGTTTCTGTTGTGAGTGCTAAGGAGGTTCTCTTCCCTGGATTTAAAGAGGAGCTGGATCTAATTTACATTTCCAAATTCCCTCATTGCTGACATGAGCTTAAAGGCTATAGAGTCCCCAGATTTCCACAAGGCCCCCATATTTCTGTTCTATTTAAGGACAGTGAAAAATAAGCAGGGAGGAGAAGTAGGAGCATTATTTCCAGAGAAAGCAGACAGTCTGGGAAGGAAAAATGAGGGATTCCAAGCTTTTACTGCTTTTTCATTGGCCATTAAAAAATGTGAAATCACATCTTTTTACTATTTGCCCCTGCTTTTGTTTAGTTATGGACCAAAAGGTACAGGAAATTAAAATAAGCCCAACTCTATTGCACTCTTGAAACTGTACTTATTTCACTCATCAGTGAGTTTGTCTGGTCCAAAAACTTAAGCAGCTCCAACTTTTGGTCGTGATCTCCTGGCTATGCACTATTTGAAGGTGCTACATAACTTACATGGAAATGCCCAAGAAGTCCTTGATAATGTGGTTTTGGAGAATGCCAGTGGCCATTTAGACTAGGACCTTTCCATACTTCAATGATTTTTCTTTAGGCAAATGTCAACTGCACAGAAGCAGTGATTTTAATTTTCAGAATTATTTTAAGTATGCTTTTTCTTACTAATATAGTGATCATTCCTCATCACAGGTTGAAACAATACCTCATAACTGCTGAAGGCTAAGACCAACACTTTACTTTGAATGTAGTACTTCTGTGGTTTTGTGTTGTAGATGGACTTAATGGATGTGTACCTTTTAGATGTCTATAAACAACTTCACCTTTTTATGAGGGGATAACAATGTTCATAGCAGCTCCTGTCACACTTCCTTGTCTATAGTGTTGTTGAATGCTCTGGCTATGGTAGAATATGTAAGCACCATGCAGTTTTTAGATAACCAATCTTAACTGCTTTGGGGTTTTTTTGTTTGTTTGTTTAAATCTTTTCACATGTGTTTGTCATTTAGGTGGAATAAACTTGGGCACTAGGCTCTTCTTTCCATGCAAGCTCATTAAGGAGTGAACATTGTCTTTTTAAAAAAAGATATTGTGCTTTAATGTTCTTTAGCCATCTGTTAAATTACTTTGTGTGTGTGTGTGTGTGTGTGTGTGTGTGTATGTGTGTGTGTGTGTGCCCACACTGGGCTTCTTCTCAGACCTGTGGCTGTCTGCGGTGTCTCAGCCGTCAGAATGAAAACATTATCAATCAGTATCCAACAACAGCTGGTTTTGACAACCTTCTGTCTGCTGCCTAATGCTTTACAACTCATCAGTAAGGCTTCTTTGTCTGCCCACTCTGAGCTGGTAATTTTAACTGCTTCATGTTGTGTCCTGTACTTGTACTTTTAGCATTTGTACGGCTTAAGAGTTAAGTCTTAGTGGGTTTTGATATTCTTTCTTGCTGTATAATGCTCCATGTGTATCTCAGCTTGCCTATTCAAATGCGCTATACAAAAATCTGTGATGTATTATTTCGTTTAACTTCTTGCATTTCATTATATTTATAGAAGTTGCAGATTTTTGTACCGTATTACTTAATACAGTTGCCTTTTTGTAATGGCAATTAATTTATATTACAAAAGTTTGTATCTTTACTGTAGTCAAAAGTATTAGTTAACTGCCATATTATCTTGACTTTATACTAAAAATACAGTATCAACAGAAGTTGACCCAATCAAGTGGTCAACTGCTGACATGGGGAACTTGTACTGTTTGTGATTTATACATGATTTCCACTATCAAAAAAAAAAAAAAAATAAAATAAATAAAATAAAATAAAATAAAATAAACACTGTGTAGAACTGACTTGGTAAGTTTTTGTTTCTTGGGTAAGTAATCAGTTTGGGAGCATGGCATATTACCTTGATGTGGATTCTTCAAGATAAAGTATTTACTCATAGGTGAAAACAAATGCTACTGTGTAATTACTGGTACATCATACATAGTTGCAAATTCACGTACATATGTATGAAATAGAAACCTCCAAATTCAGCTGATTTCTTCCACAGCAAGATGTTTTTACTCTGGAAGTACATCTGAAAGATATTGCAGGTTTATTGGTGAAACAGGGATTGGAATAATCCCTACACAATTACTCCATAATATTAAACTGAGGGACATGTTTATGTGAATTTAAATTATTTTTAAATAAATGACACGGCAAAGTACACATACAAAACAGAAGTTACAGAAGCTGAGCAAAGGAGTATATTCTGGGAAAAATAAGAGCTTGCTGAAATGGCTGAATGTTATCCTGTCAAACACTATTTGAGTAGAAGGTGCTCTCACAGTGCAAGTTGTAACAGCTGATGGAAGGACACCACTGCTAAACCAGACTGGAGTTGGTAATGCAGTTACTGAGGCATGCTTTTCTCAAGTCACTGTTTTTTAAATCTGCCTCTTGATCAAGACTAGGAATGAAATGAAAGATTTGTAAACTGAGAATTCTTTATAATTCTTTTGTTTCATACTAATAGAAACTGAAAACCAGATAATCATGCCTCATTTGATAGCTCTTAAAAGAATTTTCATTAGCTCATTAGCCCTTTGACCTAATAGTTTAAACAAATAAAAACATCTGTTTGTGTCAGCTGTAGGGTTAGTCATCCAGGGCCCAGGTTAACATGAGGATAAGAAGGAGTCCCATATCCAATATAAAAACAAAAAACATACCTTTTTCAGCATCTGTAGTTGAAAAGGATACCTGAAATCAAGCAGGCTGTACTGAATTGTTAGGGGAAGAAACTGAAGAAGACCATTACTCTTTTCAGTCATCTGCCCTCATGAGCAAACTGACTAATTTCATTGTGTGGGTTTGACTGAAGTTTAATTTAAATAGTTCTGAGACATTTATTCTTATTTCTAGCTGTTTATAATGTATTTAAGCTTTTATCACAGCTACGTTTAGAGAAGCCAAAATAGGCTATATATATCATAGCTTGCTCATTATATATGCATTTCATAGGAAAATGTAATATGTGGTATTCTGGTGGGTTTAATGGGATATCATGTTCAGCACTTCCATTTACAATGTCTTAAATATACCTTGATTTTTTAATCACCAAGTCTCTTTAGGAAAGGCAGATATGTGAATGTCAGTATTGATACTAACAGTAGTCTGTGGAGCTCCAGTTACCTGTAGCAGTAAACTGGGAGAAAACAGAAGTATTCTAATCTTGTCAGGTTTAATCTTGTCAGAAAACCCAACTGAAGTAATCAGCAAAAGGCCCAGCATTGGTTTGGGATGATTACGGCAAGAGAGACAGTCTTTGCCTGAAAATGGCCTGAATTGTCTAATATTCTGAGTTGGAAGGAACCCACAAGGATCACTGGGTCCAGCTCCTGGTCCTGCACAGCACCATCTCCAAGAATGGTGCCGTGTGCCTGAGAGCATTGTTGGGAGACTTGAGCTCTGTCTCGCTTGGTGCTGTGATCACTTCCCTCAGGAGCCTGCTCCAGTGCTCAGACACCCTCTGGGGGAAGAACCTTTTCCTGATATCCATCCCAAACATCCCCTGACACAACTCCAGGCCATTCCCTCAGGTCCTGACACTGGTGACTGGTCAGAGAAGAGATCAGAGTCTGCCCCTTTGCTTCCCCTCATGAGGAAGTTGTAGACTGTGATGAAATCTCCCATCAGTCTCCTCCAGGCTGGTTTTGGTAAAGACCTTATTTGTAATAGAAAGGTGTTGCAATTAATTTCTAAGCACAGAAATATATCCTCACACATTAAATAAATTATACATATAACTATATAGATGCATTTGAAAACTTGCCAATTTGCTAAGGAGCAAGAAACATGAATTGTACCTAAAAAATTACAACAAATAAAACTAGCCACCACAGTACTTTTTTCATGTATCACCTTGCAGAAGTGAAACACTGTGGTTCATTTTATTACCATGCAATGTAACTATAATTTATTGCGTTTCAGTGTGCACTAAAATGCATTTGTATGTGGTAAGTAAAAGAAGACAAAAAATCCTTTTGTGGTTTGGCAACTTCCTCGTATGAAGAGCTGCCATCTTTCTAAGGAATCGTTGAACATTGAAGGACAGGAACTTTGTAACTTCGTTTAAAACAGTGCCAGCTGAAATGCTAAATCATGGAAATCCCAAACAAAAGGTCTGTTGCTGTTCAAACGCATAATTCCAGAGATGGTAGGCAGGAGAGAGGAAATCATGACTTGCATAAAAATGTTGGAAAACCAAAACAAGTTTGATGGCCAATCACGCAGCAAAGTATTTGGTGTTTTCACAATATGACAGTCTTGAATTTTGAAGGTTGATAGATATTTCAGGATTAAAAAGGCATCCTGTGAAAAAATATAAAGAGTGTAATTTTATAGTAGTTTACATTTTGGGTTTGTTTTTTTTTTGACATGATCCCTTGAAAGCAGTAATTCCTGCTGTGCATTAAAGTTGGCACTTTAAAAATCTCATCTATATAGACATGAATCCACTTTCTGTTCTGTTAACATACACTAAAGTAGCATTTTCTGTCTTTTGTCACCTTTTCATTTATTTGAAAGCATTTATCCTAGCATTTCCTCACAGAAACTTATACCCAAATTGCTGTATTATTGTAACTTTTGAAGACCCCATTTCTGATAGTATCAAATTTTAATGCTTGTGAAAACAAATACCTGTTTGCAAAACTACATCAGAACTATTTTATTATAGCTTTGCCATGTATGGTATTTTTGTAGAACCCGGATATTCAAGATGTGAATGAGATTGGCGCCATTTAAAATTAACACTGATTAAATGCAGTATCTGGGAAACTTTTTTCCTTTTTTTTTTTGTCTAACAGTGGAATGAAAAATGCAATATCATCCTTTTCTCAATATTTATCTTGCTGCAGAGAAGAAATTAGCACTCGTTTTCAATAACATGAGTTATAACAACATTTAACAGTCCATTTTTAACAAATTACTTTGTTTGCCAGCTAAGTAGTTGTAGTCCTCTCTGGTTTACACATGTGTGTCAGAATTGAAAGAATCAAATTGAACTTCCTTCAACTATTTGAAACTAAGGTTGATTTTTAAAAATGCTAATTGCCTTGTCTAAAATAGTTTTTGCATGGTTTGCAGGAGTGTGATTGATGCAGGAAAGTTCACTTTTGCCTTGAAGATATAGAGCATGACCTTTTGGTTACAGTAAATACAGTACTGCAAGTCTGTGAAAGTCATCACATATACTAAAGGTATTGAGACCATTTACCTCACATTCCTTTCTATTAGCTTCCACAATTAACATGATCCACAGCTGAAAAAATAATTCTGGTTGTCAGTGATAAATGGGGTGAAATCGTCAATCACTGAAGTTGACAGTATTATTTTTAAAAGATATTGCAAACAAATGTTTACCCTAAGATAGCAGTATGTTGCTGTGGCTTTTTTCTTTGGGGTTCTCTCATTTCATTCACATGGCATGCTGACTTCAGGGCTCATTCTCAGACTAAAGAGAGCTTCTTTTGCTTTTCTTGGTTTTTTGGTTTTGTTTTTTTTGGGTTTGGTTTTTTTTTTTGATTTCTGGAACATTAAGAACACCAAACATCCATGCACCAAAGTCTTTTACCTCTTACCAGGAACATTCCTGGTAAACTTCTGAGATCTGAGACGGAACATCAGCTCTTTGTTTATTTGTTTTCTTTTCTTGGTATGATGTGCAGACCTGAGATTTCAGTTCAGGCCTGTCTCCACTAAGAGGTGCCTGTAATATAGGATTCTACTATTATGGGCTATATAAATATCTTGCCTATTTTTAGCACTTGCTTTTGATCTCTGAAGAATTTTAATATCAAGGTCAAATATGGTGATTTCATATGTAGATGTATTGGTGACAAAGACACTTAAGAAAATGTAGGCTGTGTTTGTAGATTAGAAATATCTTGTTTTCTAGGTTCTCAATAATGAGGACAAATCTTTCATAAAACTGCTGTGGGATGGTAAATCTGTCTGCTTATGATTCAGAAGGCAGTTTTGCTTTTAGGTTTTGGATCAAAGCAAATTAAACAGAAACTGTTTTTTCTTTCAAGTGTGGTGCTTTATGTGGATACCAGTGATTAGCATGCTCTCAAGCACTTGGTCTGTGAGAGCCATTTCACATCTAACCTGATGAAAGCCTGAGGAGGTGCTCACTAGAAGTTAGTGTTTCCAGTTAGTGACTGGATCCTTCTAATTTCTGCCTGCTGTAACATTTTAAAACCCCTTGATGTTCACACCTGTTTGCACATCTCTCTCCTGTGTCACACAAGTGTGTCCTTGGAGCGGTTGTTAACACAGGTCTGGAATTCCCCTGGCACCCAAGGACCAGTTCATTCATGGTTGTCATGAGACACAGAATTCTGTTCTTTCTTCATCAGAGTGTGCATGGAGGCTCATTTTCTCATCATCTTTTGTGTTTCCATATCTGCTTATTTTGGGTGGGAACTCTGGTTCATGCAATAATTGGTCTTTGATGATGGTTTTGTCTTTCATCAAAGCAAGAACTATTACAGGAAGATAGTTCTGAGACTCTCTTTTCTGATCAAAATTACAGGTTACAATACAAATAGCTAGAAAATGTAATTGTTAGTAGATGGCTTGGAATATTACTAAAAGCCAAGATCAAAAGTGCCTTGCTCCAGCTAACTATACTGAAAGTTGATTTTCATTTACTAATGTCAGAATTAAACCAGAAAAGTTGCCAAAATTAGATAATGTCTGGTTTGGCGTAAGGAACGCAGAAGGTGAGCCTGGTGAGGTGTGGGCACTGAATGGCACTGAGACCTCAGGCACTGAGGCCCCCTCAGGGATGGCCATATACCTGAGCCTATGACCCACCAGCCATGAGATATTTGTTTGCCGCAGGGCTGAGGGGAGACACCGGTTTGAGGAAGCCTTGGCAGGGGCTCTACCTCCCCTGGCAATGCCAACCCATGTGCTCCAGAGCCACGTGCTGATGACCTGCAGCCAGAGCTCCAGTGGAGCCGCTGCCTGCTGTTGGTGCCTCTGCCATGGGAACCCTGCCGGGCTAGTCAGGAGCTGTGTGTGGCTTGCAGCCAGGCACCAGCCATGCCTGGCTCACCGAGACAGCCACTTTTCAGGGTGACGAAAGAAATACTGAAATGGGAAAATCACTGCTGGTGGCATGCCTTCACACCTGTCATGCTGTATTACAGTCTCAGTCTTTGATTATTGGTCCCATAAAGGTGTCATTTTCTTCATGTTATTAAAGCAATTACCGTTATTATACTTAATTTGTCCTTTCCGAAGGGAGCAAGAATAAATGAGGGAGGATTTGCATACAAATTGAGCCTGATGTGGGGGGAAATTGCAGCAGGTGGTGCGGCTGTGAGGAGATGTTATACAGGAGCATGGCCAGAGCTGCCCTCCTCCGCAGCCCTGCGCTGGTGACCCTTTGAGGAATGTCTCACAACTGTCTGGTGGATTCATTTGAATGAGGGACAGTTTGGCTCACTGTCATCCTGGGCAGATCAAAGCCGGTGCCTTGGCAGGCTGCATGGACAGAGGAGGCATGTGAAAGGTCTCCCCACCCCCAGGGCAAGTCCTTTTTCCTGGCACTGCTCAACCCTCCCCACGTTTCTTGCAGGGGCCTGCCCATTCCCATGCATCCTGTCACAGGCTACCATGAATCACTACCATAAATAACAAAGATGCTAATTTTTGGAGTGCAACTCTATGAACTTCTTCAAAAAGCATTTTTGACTGTAATCTGTTCCACCAGAAACCTGTTTTATCTCTTCATCTACATCTGTTACTCAGTACTAATCCTCCTATTACGCCCTCTCAAGCTTTCCCCTTGCATACAACGTTTTCAAAAGCAAACACTTTCCAATATGTTTCTGCATTCTTAGTGAAAACAAACAAACTAACAAACAAACCTAGATGTCAGGGTGTTCAGATAACGTACAATGTGTTTTTATTTAATGTGAAGAGATACAAGAAAAAAGACATGTTGACCTCCCTCCAGTAAATTTTCTCAAGAACATTGCAAAATGCATGTAAACTCCCTTGGCCTATTCAACCTTTCCAGATGCATCACTCTCCTGGGTAGTTAGACAGATGTAGAGTCAAGTGGGAGTGCAGATAAGCATGTTGGATACCACCACTGCACTGAAATATGTAGACCTCCATATGGTAAGGTAAATGCCATCATTTTTTCCCCCATTTTAAAGTTTCCCATGAGGAAACTTAAGCTGTATCTGTGGTTACAGAACAAAGGAAAAATCTTGTTACATGCGTTTTTTAAAATATCTCTTTCATGTAATCATTTATGGGCTGTGATAGCTGGAGTACATAAATTGTTTCAATATTTATTTCTCTTTCAGAATTGCTTGGATTTTTCTTCACCTGTCAAAATGACTTGCTTCTATTGAGCAGTGTCTCTATTCTTCATGTCTATATTCTGCGGTTACTTTAAGGCTACAGTATAACAGATTCAGTTTCTTGAACTGAAAGTTGTAGAAAATTCAGAGAGAAAAACATTACCAAAGTAACTCATCAAGAGTACTGTAGGAAAGATCCTTGTATATGAGAAAATAAGTTGAAAACAATAGAAAATATGACACTGATATTTCAAAGGATGCAAATATGAGATTCTATTACCAGAACTGTTTTAGTGTCAGATATGCATAACTATAATTAACTTTATTTTGAAATTTTGTCATCTATCCTCATTTCTCTGTATGTCTTTGTTACACATCTTTCCAAACTGCACATGGTGTGGTTTTGATGCCGAGTGAAATTCCCTGTCTTCTTGCAGTTATCCCAAATATCAAAATTAGGCCAGGATTGGCCTATCCTCATCCTAAAGCAGTTGTCAACCCTTTTATGGGGACTTCCAGCTCCCTGTGGTGCTGATGGTCCCGCAGGTTGGGGATTGTCCTTTTCCCCTCCATCTGTGAATTCACTGCGTATCTGCAGCATTCACACAGCATGGAATGAGTGTCCAGTGGCTGAAAAGTCTTCCATGAATGAAAAGACAGGACAGAAATATTTGGAGCAAGAGAGCATTTCCTTAGCGGAGAATGAGTGCAGGGTGAATTTAGGAAATCTATATTACTTGACCAGAGGGGGTGATGAGTATCAACTTCCCTCACACAGGATAAAGGTAGCTCAGAAACAGAGGCTTAGTTTATTGGTCCATCACCTTCCAAACATCCTTGGTCATGGTATCATGGATGTGGGTCTTGAGGATCAGGTAGAAGAGGCGAATTTTTTCTCTCTGACTGGCCAGGTCACTCTCTATGCCTTTTTTTGCTAGGACAGGCAGGTTTACTTTATTTTTTCCCATCTCATGGCCATCAGGCAGTTCCCTGAATTGGTGGGTCTGGTGCCTGCCCAGAAACCGCCTGGTTCAGAGCACTGGTCCTCACCTTACCTATTCAGCTAAAAGCATAAAAAACAACTAAACTTTTCTAGATTTCTTGCTTCATTTCTTGCTCTTCAAGATCCAGGATAAGGCCCCAACATCCAAAGGATGAGATTCCTTCCTCTCACACAGCCACAGTAACTGTGAGGCCTGGGAATGCCTTGAGCAGTGACTTGGCTGCAGGCAACCTCTTCTCCATGGAAGGTGGTGTCTGTGGCACAGCTCAGCACACAGGCTGCCTAGCAGCACAGCTTAGCCCCCCTAACAATATGGCACCATGCCATGGCACATCTGCTCACACCATTGCCAGACAACATCCCCAAATAATTCTGGGAAATATTTTCTTAATTGTCTGTTTTTCTCAGATTCTCTCTCCCCATCTCAAGCAATTGAAATCTTGCTGGGAGAAAGGGCACTTTTTAAAATTTTGCTTACAAGTTAGTGTGGAGAGTGGTACAGATGCAGTACTGTCCTTCAAGGATGCCAGTTTTGTCTGGAGCCTTCCACAGAATCTCCACTGTCTGTTGGATATGAGCTGAGACCTGTTGGGCTGCTGACATTCAGACCATCATCACATGAGCAGTTGTTTACAGGTGTAGGTAATGGTTTGAAGCATGAATATTTTCAGACAGAAACTGCTGCATGACCTGTAGCTATCTTGCAATCCAGACAGAGCAACAGTTAAAACAGATGAATTTGTGTCAATATTTTCCCATTTTTATCTAGGTTTGATGGGGTGCCTTTGAATGTCTGTCTGGGCAGTTACTGGCTGTTAGCTCTCTAGGGAAGATGTTTTGTCTGATACAGTGATCTGTTTCTATCAATTCTCATTCTCACATCAATATTTAATCAGGGCCATGTTTTGTGCTGTTGGAACATCCTAACTTAGCTTCATTATTCTAACTATAGCTCAGTCTCCTTTGTGATTCAAATAGCTTTACAAGCCCACTGCATTCAGCCTCACTCCATTCTTTACAAAAGTGAGGACTTCTTTTTCTTCCATTTGGCAGAGAGAGAGATCAAATGCAGAATAATTTTGACCTAAAGATCATCTGAACTCTGAGGCAGTGATGGTGCTTGAGCATAGGCTCTCACTGCAGTGCTTTCCCTATGCAACCAAGGCCTCCCACAGATGAGACCAGCAAAGCAAGTTTGTAATCCTTTCATGTTAAGCTTCCCAAGGCACTTTCACTTTGGTAACTCAATGAAATTTGTCTGGTAACAAGGGGCTTGATTTCACTAATCACAACTAGCATGCAATTCTCTTGCACCTTGCAAACAGTTATGACTCTCTCTTCTGCAGCTGTTCTGCAGGGGGGACAAGGTTGTGTGCCCAGCATGGCTTGAGTTTTAGTTTTGTCAGAGAGTCCTTTGGGAAAAATCTGCATTTTGCATTGTAGTACTATGGTTTTGGGTAGGCAGTGTGTACAACAGTGTAATTTCACCTGGTACAGGCATTGTATATTTACATCTTGGGTCACATTAGGAAGATGATTGAATGATGGTTTTCATGAAAGACTAATTTTAAAGAGTCTTTTGTCTAAACATTTCATAGATTTATCCTTTTATGTGGTCTGTACAAGAAAGGATCTGTTGGATGTAGTTAATTTCTTTCAGCTGTAGCTAGACATTCACATATATCTTTTAACCATGAGATGCCAAACCCAGTTAGCCATAAAGAAAGGATATCTGTTCACAGTTTGGAATCAGTTCTATTGCCTGTTTCAAACCCTCACTATTGGATTGATGGACAGTTATTTAAATATGCCATTTGTTTTTTGCTATAATTCAAATCAACTATTTTCTAATTTTGAGGCAAAAGTTCAAAATGATTCTATTTAAACCGAATTGTGCTATGTGACTATTTCAGCCTCAAATAATTTGAACTAAGTAAAATTGTTTACAATTTTATTTAAAAAATAGGGAAAGAAAATTTTCTTTAAATTGAAGTAATTTATGATTAAGTAATTTATTTTCAAATGAAAATATACTTTTGTAAATTTGATGTGCCATGATATTACATCTCTTCTGAACATGATATATCCATCTGTACAGTTATCCCTGACTCACCAGAGCTGAATGGCAATTGAACACTGTTCAACAGTGAGTCACCAGTGCCACTTCTTGCAACCCATACTTGGTTTTTCAATAGGTCTGTTCCTACCTACTGCTCTTCATGATCTGAAAGGACTGCATGCAGACATATTGCAGCTGATGCTTGTTTTAGGTACATGTGGAGAGATTATGTGCCTTATTTCATTCTGGTTCCCCTCTGGAGTAGTTTTATCCACACTGCTTCATACAAGATTAAGTTCAATCCTTCTTATTTTCACTAATGCTTTCCAATGAAATGCCTTGGGATGACTAACACCCAGGTGAGCCTGCAGTCTCCATCTGGTTTCCTTGGTGGTGAATTTTTGAGGAGTTTATTTCTGCCCTTACTCATATTCAGCCCCTGGTGTTAGCACCAGTGCCACAGCTTCAGCTTCCACTATGGCAATGTAGAGCAGCAGCACTGGGAACCAAAAGTTCACACTGACCAGTGTATCCTTTTCTCAGAAAAAACAAAACATTCTAAATAACCTGCCACACACTGAAGCAGTATAAACTTTCATCTTACTTCACAGTTTTCAAGATAAAATAAACTGGTTTCCTGCTTAACTTTAGCTTTCTTGTAAATCTTCTAAACAGTCATCAATCTTCTACAGCTTGCACACGCCAGGTCAGCAAGCACAGTAACAGAGGCTCACCAAAATAAGTTTACTGCAGATTCTAAACATGTGGCACAGTTTTTGTGCTGTATCATTTCAATTTTGTGATGTTATCTTTTCAATTAAGAGGTTGCTGTTTCTTTTGTTCATGGAGACAAAAGCAAGAAAGCAAACACGTACGAGGCAGACCCTGGTTTGCAGTATTGAAATAGAAGAAATAGATGAAACGTTTCACTATCTTGACTGTATCGGTGCACTCAGGCTGGATAAATTAAGAGTCCTCTGAACCTAAATAAAGGTATATGAAATGCCTTCTTCAATTATGTTGAATATGAACCAACTCTATTTTTAAGAGGTTGTATCTAGTATGTCTGTATTCAGTCCTGTTTCTTCCCCCACATCCCCCTGCTGCCTTTCCTTGTTAATTCATTTAAACAGGGTTTCTTTCTGCTCAATTTGCATTCAAATGGCTGTCAGGGGAATTTATGGAAATAATATAAGTGCTTTTATCATTGTGTATTTAGTCACATGTGCTAATTTTCAAAAGATGAACTTGTCTAGCGCCTTAGCCAAAGAAAGAGTCATGCACCAGCCTTTACAAGGCTGCAAAGCCATGAACTCCCAGACCAGCCTCCCAAGTAATGATTTTTTTTGGCTCAGCTGATGTATCTTTGTCTGTTGTTTTGGATAGCCCATCTTATCCCATTTCTGGCAGTTATTTCCTTCTTCATCTTCCTCTTTTGCAATGGAGGTAGCACCAGATGCCCATCTCGAGATTCAGCCCACACTGGAATCCCTTTCTTCTTTGTCTTCAGCAGTAAAACACATGTTCACTGAGTTTTGGAAATTTCACTTTGTGTGTTGTTTCTTTTCCTCAGTTAGTGTTAGAGCAATAGTGGGGCACATCTCACAGCTAGCAGTAGCCCTGCAAAGGCCACCATGAAATACCAATTTCTGCCTCTGGGGACTGAGTCTCTGAAAGCTGAGTCTGCCCCCTCCTTTTCTCAAAGTCACAGTCAGCAGATTCCCCAGCCCTCAGTGTATTTGGTAATAGCTTCAGCAAATTCACAGCCAAGACAAACTCAATTTTGACCAAACCTGACATTGCTGGCTTATAAAATTGAACATGTAGTTATACCTTAGGCAACATAAGATACTTTTTGGTCTGGCTCATTTAAGACCCAAGTAACTTGCTCTTTTTGGCCCTTGATGACAAATTCTTCCTCCTCTGGCTTGTTGAAAATTGGAATAATCAGTAGAGAAAAAGACTTCCATAAAGCATGTAAATTGTTAATGAAAATAGTTGGTGACAGAAGTATGGTAGTTTTTCAGACAAAATGGTAGACATTTATATTTTAGATCTACCATTAAGCTGTCTTTGTGGCAGATTATCCACTTTATTTTCACATATTTTCTAGAAGAAAGGGAGGAATTGTGTAAACATGAAAATGATATATTTCAAGACTTTCAATCCAGTGAGTTTTAGATAATTTTTGTTACTCTGCCCTTATTTGGAAAGTATATAATTTATAAAATGCCAAAAAAGAGGCCCCATTCATTAAGTGAGTGTGAGTTAGTGATTTAATTATGAAATTCCTGAAATGGTGGAAGGTCAAAGGGAGAGTCACAGAAGTTTTCAAATCTGTAGCTCAAGAAAAGTAATGTCATGTCCAAGTATATTTAGTGAATGATAATGCAAACCACAGACAAATACAGAGGAGAGGAGAGAATAAATTCCCTGGCTCAGGCTGGGAATGTATTGAATGCTTAGAGCCAGAGAAACAATAATTTAGAGGGGAGTATTTCCCTGGATTCTGCACTACTAATAAATCATTGCTGGTCATGCAATTTCTAGTGGTCCCAGCAATGATTACATTTTGCATACACTGGTCACACTTTGAGCCTACATAGTGTCCTTTGTTCTGCTCGCTGCATTACTAATGCTCCAGGTGCTCTCAGGTGCTGAGGAACAACAGTTTTGTATAAAAAGGAAGAGGTGTGAATCTGTCTTTATGCAACACACTCATACATATACATACACCACACCTCAGGTCCAAGGAAAATATTATTTATGATACAAGTTTTTCAGAATTGCCATTGTAAATTAGAAAAAGATTTTGTAAAATAGGTAGAAATCTTAAAATTTAAATTAAATTCTATTTCTGAGCATATTTTCCTTGTAGAGAGGACGAGAAGCAGCAAAACCTGCCAGTCTATCTCAGATGGTGTGAGTATGAGTTGCCTTGTGCTCATAAATGACTTAAAATTCTTTGAAGAAAGGCAATTACTAAGGGGAAAGTATCATCTATCTGACTTACAGTATGCAATGTCTTCATCTCAAGGAATTGTGACTCCTTGGGGTGTGAGCAGAGGTAAAGAATATGCTGCAGTAAACTGGGGGAACAGAGTCTGGAGGTGGGTGCTGAGCCATAAATAGCACAAAGCCTGCAACATTATGGAGGACGGAATGAGTACAGCTCACTCATTTTTTTCCCAGGGAAGGAGTACATGTGCATATTCCAAGCCACTGGAAGAACATTCACTAATGCATGCATTAGTTTGAAAGGACTGTTGGGTCTGAAAACCCTTCTTCCAGAAAGGACAAAAAGTCAAAATACCCAATGCCTATCGGGGCAAGAACTTACCCAAGATTAATTGGTGGAGAGTTTCAAAAAGATCCCTATGAACAGCTGTGGAGGACACAGAGTGCTTTCTGGAAGGCAGAGTTGTTCCTCCATCCCTGCGGAGCTGGTGGAAGGACAGCCCAGAGACTGCAGATGAAAATCCTGGCACCAAGCAGTAAGAGCCTGCTGAGAGGAACAGAGAACCAGCCGCCAAACCCCAGCAGTGATGGAGAAAACTTTCTGCAGACTACAGAAGACTCTGCCAGGTGTGCTGGTACTAGGGAAGCCACTGGGTTGACTGGACCAAAGCCTGGAAGCAAGGTTTGATCTCTGTTTGAAAATCCACCAAAATAAAATGTCAAGACACGTCTATTGCAGAGTGTGCTTACTTAGGTGTTGTCACGGTATTGAAGGACTATTACTAATTAAAGCATCAGCAGAGCAAATCACAAATCAAAGCTGGGATTTAAGTTTGTCTCCTAAGCAGCTCACTAATGTGAGCTAGCTGAGCAAACTAGAGTTTCTTCAAGGCTGAAGATAGGTAGCAACAGAAAGAGCAACAGGGCCTCAGACAGTGGAAAACAAAAGATGGGGATGGTAAAAGTGCAGAACAATGTTTCCAAGCTGAATTGGCAAGGTGCAAATCTATAAGGAACTAGGAGGAGGACAGGAAGTGACCTTCTAAGTTAGAAATATGTGAGTACAGAGCAATTTCTTTGAGTGCAGAAGTGAGTGAATTTCTTTGAGTACAGAGCATTTCTTTGAGTGAAGTGTCCACCCTCTGGGTTTCTGCAATATAGATAAAACTGGACTGAAGATTACACCAGGCCACAATCATGCTGCTTGTCCCCTGGTCATGTGCAGCAGGAACCTGGTCCTACACTAAGATCCAATTTTGTTACCACTTCCAGCCTGATGTGTTTAGTTGAAATAAACTAAAAAAAGAATTGCTTAGATGAAGCTCAAAATGCTTTTCTTTATAGAAGAAAACCTCAGCTACACCAAATAATAAAGCCAAGTGGAAGATATAACCTATTTGGGCATCTCAGTGTTAACATTCTCCCTTGACAACACCCATTTCAGAAACATTGAACTATTTACTGTCTCTGAAACATCTGGACTTTCTACTTGTTTCATAAGTCTCTAACAAAAAATATCTACACATCATCCATCAATCCACAGCCACATTCTTTTCTCACCCTATCATGATTGGATTTTTTGGGAGGTTTTAGGGGGTTTTTTTCCTAATGCTTTTCTCCCAGTTTTTCTTGGACATCCTTGTAGTAATTATTAATGGGCTCGATATATGCTCACTTTGAGCCATCAGAAACTAAACTAGTTTGTTATATAAGCTAGAGAAATGGGGACCTTTGGGGATCTGGCCTCTTCCTTAGCCACAACTGTCCCATTCTGGCAAACTGAGACAGACCTCAATCACTGGAGAATGTCCACCTCCTGTTAAGATGTGGAGAGCAGTGGTGCAGTGTTTTGTCCAAGATAGTTTTTTGGTAGGAACATCCGGGTCAGTGCTCTAAGTGAATGGAAACACCTAAGTCACCCCTCTAAAGAAAGAGAGAGGTGCTTTCTCCACGCCAAACTGTTACTTTGGGGAAGAAAAGCTGTGTAGCCTCTGGGGAAGTTCCTCTCAAAGAACCAGTGCCAGTAGCAGTCATTGCTTACCTTAGCTACATCCATTGTGATATTAAAGAGAATTGCATATCCTATTGTGGAAGTGCCATTTTCCTTCCACTTTAAAAGTCATGGCTGGGGAATCTGCCCACCCCTGGGGTGGGGGAAGGTTTCTGGCAGAAGGATGAGGCCAGCATGACACCAGTGACTTTAAGCAGACCCCTCTGGCCAGCACATGTTCCTCCACAGTTTACGGCACGGAGTGCTTTGCCTTTCTCCTTCTCTATTGCACCACTGTCCTTTTTCCACATTACTCTTCGGCCAGATAAGTCCCCTGACCCAGCTCAGTGTGCAATTGCGTATGTGCAATCAGTGCACGACACTTGTAAAATTAGTTAGCTGTGAAAGTGCTGAGCTGAGACCAGCAGGGAAGTCAGGAATCCGGCTGAGCCCATCGGGGGCTGCCGCGGCGCAGTTTCGGGTGGGCGAGCAGCCCCTCGGGGCGGCCAGTTCGCTGCCAGGTAACGAGAGGAGCCGGCTGATAGCGGAGCCTTGTGTGGGGATTGTTTCATCTGTCAGGCTGCCAGGGGATACACAACAATTGCAATCTCCACTGCTCCTCCCTGCCACGAAGATTAGGGGAGTTAGTCATGCGGAGCTGAGAGGCTGATAGGAGAGACGATAACAATGCACAAACATTAGACTGGTGTAACTATTAAGGAAAAAAAGGGATGGTTCAAGGATGTGTGTAATTAAGAGTAATGTCTTGAAGAAAAAACATCTTTTTTGTATGCGTTACTATTTTTATATGACCTCTGCCTGGAACTCAGAAAATAAAGCTGAGGAGGAATCACAGTCTTCTCAAGAAATATTACAAAGTGAGACCTTGCTCTTAAAAATAAATCAGCATGTCAGTTTTAAATTTATTATTTTAATTTGCTTGAATACAAGATTAACAAAGAAAAAACAGTTCAAAGAGCAGACTCTTCTTTCTGATAAACCTGTGAAATAGTCCTGTAAAGGAAGATTGAGATTTTCTTTTTTTAGGGTCAACAATAGTAGAAACCTTGCTGTGATTATCAGATAATTCATCCACTGTCAGTAACAATCTTGTTAATAAAAGTGGTATGAAACAGAATATGCCTGAAAGAATGGGTGAAGAAAATAAGTAAGATGACTTTATTTTTTCTTCTAATCAATTTTTTCTACTAGGCATAAAAAATCAGAAAAACACTGGCAAAAATACCTGGGGAAAATAGCTTTTTATCAAACAATTGATCAGAGGTGCCCTCTGAAGTCCCACACCATGGGAAGATGGCAGCTCCTCAGTCCCAGGCTGGAAGGTAAAAGAAGGTGCCCTGTCCATGTGACATGGGTAGTGAAGAGGGGAGGTGTGGTGGGCTGGGCTGGGCAGAGGTGTCCCCTTGGCTGCTGCCAAGCCCCAGTCCAACTCCAGCAGTTCTCAGCCCATCGTGTAACACTCACCAGCCCAAAGCCAGGCCAGCATTTTAAGCAGACATTTGCTTTGGCACCAGGTGCTTGGCATGAGGGACTGCACATGAAATCCAAGTACTGGCTGCTCCTCAGACAGGGTAACTCTAGAAGAGGCAGAAAAAGTACAGAGAGGATACAGGTGGGGGAAAAAGGGTGCGGAAAAGAGCAGGCAAAGGTGGTGAGGAGAGGAGGAAGAAGAGAAATGTAGGAGGGCATCAAGGGGAGAGAAAGCAAATCAACAAGACAAGTGGACAAAGTGAGGAATACTTTATACCAAAAGCAGACTTCAGGCATATGAGAAACTCTATCTATTTTATCCCAGTGCTCATCAGAGCTTTCTGTACTGTGCTGCTGCTCCTCTGTGCCTTTGCCCAGCCAATTCTGTCAAACAGCCAGCTGGGTATGCACCGTGCCTCTAACACACTAAGGCAGAGCCAGCTGCCCTTCCAGGCTGTGCTGGAAACTTGGGAAAAAAAGAAAGAAAAAAAAAATCTATTCTGCAAGTCCTGGTGGGATTCCAAGTACTTGAGACAGAATGTAGGCTAATGTAATGGGGATTTAACATCTCACCATTACTAATCAAAGTTATGAGTTTGCCAGCAAAGCCATCACAGACCACCTTTTCAGGCACTGAGAACTTTGCTGTGATCATATGTTCTGGGAGTAACAAATTTTCTCTGTTTGTAAAATAAAAAGCCATTGTGTGTCTGCTAAAACAGTGGAAGTTGGGATACACAAAATGTGAGCATCAGTGAGGAATGGTTGGAAGGTATGAGAGCAGGAATAGTGTCTTCTCACACCACCTTTAATATATTGAACAGTAATGGGAACAGAGATTAACACCAGACTATAACTTAGGCAACTACCTTAAATTAGTAAACTCTAGAGGTTGCTGTAAATTTAATTAAAGGCTGATATAAACAACCATGATTTTCACTGTCTTCTGAAACTGGATAACCACAAGCTTTGGCAGATGACCAGAAGAACCAGTCTCATCAGTTTGTATCTCAGAGGTGCCTTACTTCTGCTCCTGGGAGATAAAACACCATGAATCATGAAGAAAAGTAAATGAAGCTGATTGTGAAAACTCTGCAATGAGATAAAGGGAAAGAGGCACTTCATCAGGTAGGTAGGTACCTCTAAGATTACTCTGGGACTGAGAAAAAAATAACCAACTTCTTTTCTAAAACTGTAAAACTAACAGAAAAGTGTTGAGAAATGGGCTTCTCTCTGCCCCAGATTAAGCATTTCCCAGCTAGGGTTTACAAGTGAAAACAGGGAAATGATCTTTCCAGTGTGTTAAATATCCCATACACTTTATTCTGTCCTTCAGGTCCCCTCGGGTGTGGCTGCAGCTCACATGCTTTCACAGTGGACAGTAAGAAAAAAGCTTTGTTATAAAACCTGATGTTGATGTCCAGTCTCTGATGTAACACTACTTCCTGCCTTGGGGAAGGTACCCTTGAGCAGTAGGAAGCTCTTTTTCCCTCTGGATAAGACAGAAAAATGACTTTTCACAGACCATTTTAGGAACAGAAGCACATGCAGCAGTCTGTCTTAGTAGTCTCTGAAGTAAGGATGAGATCACCCCCTGTCTCATTCACCTGATTTATGGGCACCAGGACATTTCTGTCATGCTGATCACAACACACAGTGTGAAATACATGCTAGCTTCACACGAGCTGCAGAAGGGACAAGGCCTGTGGTCACAGCATTACCCAGCAACACTTCAGAAAACTAGACCCAGCACTGGGAGATTTCACTGCATCACAGCTTTGCAGTGTGAGGGGTTTTTGAACCAGCATTGCAGATGGCTCCTGCTGGACCATGGGCTGATGTATCAGTAAAATTAATCTAATGTGAAAAGATATATAGCTGTAGTAAATACATACATATATATATATATATATATATATATATATATATGCAAAGTAAGAGAGGAGGGGAGAAGGAGGTTAATGAGTTAAGGATTTTCAAATTAGACAAGATATGATTCACTGACAGTTGGCCTCAGTAAAGTGGCCAGCCTAATTAAAATATCATCAATAATCCATTAGATGACTGGCAATAGTTTATGAGCAGCAACGATTTGTTAAAACAGCTCCGTGTATTTCATAGCAATGGAATTTACAATTTTGTTCAGAGGGGAAAATAAACAAACAACCCTTTTAGTTTTGAAGAAGAACTTAAAATATATGGTGTAATCCATTGCAATGTCATGTGCATGACTCCAACGAGAATCTGAAACAATGCTTTTAACTTGTGTGAATTGATCTAATTTATCTTAGTCCTGTTCCCTAAGGCTCCAGGCCCCTGTGCTCAGCAAGGCAATGGCTATGCAATTTGGCATTTCATCAGGGTGCCACCAAATTCAGCATTCCCTCGTGGAATTCCCTATTTTGCTGCAGGCAGTTGCTCAACCTTTTGTTTTCTGTCTTCTGACTTGCCTCTTACCTCCTCTCCTTTCCCCATGGGGAGGAGGTAATTGAATTCCAAGGCATGCTCCCTCTACTCCTCCATGGAGTCAGGCAGCAGGGGGTTGGAAAGTGACCATCTGAGTGCAGCCTGCGGCCAGGAGCAGAGCGAAGCATATTGGATCTCCTGCTGGGGCTCAGAAGGAGCACAGCAGCTACGGGACCTGGGCAAGGGCTCCTGAAACTGCCTACAAGAGCCCTGCTTCCCTGGCAGTCATGAGAGAGGAGGTTTAATTTCTAATTCCAAAACAACACTCTGGGAGCCAAGACCCTGGGTATAGGCTGGGGCCCTATGAAAGGATGACAGAAAGAATCCCAGCCTTAGGAGTTATGGGGGCAGGAGAGTGGTTTTGCAAAATATCAAGTGTTTCTGAGTCCTGGTCATTGTCCCACTTTGTCCAAATCTCGACAAAAAATAGTATATCTTAGGACAATTATGTGTAGTTCATTTAGTTTTTAAAATATCTACATAAATGCTTGTGTATGGAAAGCTGTTAATTGCCTCAGTACTCTCTCACATAAATGGAACTTAGTGACATTTTGGCTTGTGTTGCAAAAACTAAAGGGGTGCTTGGTGACAAATAGCTTTTCTGCTTTAGCCCCTTTCCTACCCTTCCCAAGTTTTTACTCTTTCCTCTGACAGACCCACACGTACCCATTCTCCATTTTAGCAATTAAACAAATGGGCCACAGCAAATGTTTCCCCCAAACCCAGCGCCTTCATGCTGTCCCACTCCAGCAGATTGGTCTTGCACAAGGACTGTCAGTCCCCTGCTTGGAAGATGAGAGATGTTGCCTTAGTGTTGCTTTCTCTGATGCTGAATGAGGGTCAAAGGTGCCCACACCTGTCCCTAAGCCCTGGTTCCCTTCCAGTGTTTGTGACCCACTGCCTTCTGTCACACGGGCAGCATGAGGGGACCTAGAGGGCACCACTCAGGGTTTTCCCAGCTCCAGGTCTTGTCTGGGACCCAGCAGCCCATCTGTGCTGATGTGATGCTGTGTCTTGGCTGTAGCACGCATTTTCAGCCAGGACTGCATTTTCCACCGACACTCGTAATGATACCTTTCATTTTTTTTGAATATTAGGGAAAAATATTGCCTTGGAACCCCTGGAAAAAGCTAACACATTTAAACTGTTTAGGTGAAATAAATATTAACAAGTTTTTTGAGGATGAAGCAAAGGGAAAAATAATATTTTGGGGACACGAAAATGTCTAGAATATGGTAAAATGGAATTCTGGCCCATTTTGCAAAGGAAAAGGTTTTCTTGTGGAATTCTTGCAATGAAGTAGTTTTGAGAAAAAAATTTTATGGGCTACAATATTGTCCTATCTTTGTAAAACACCATGCTATGAGTATGCCCTTTGTCTTCATAACTGCATTATCCTATTAGGAAAAAGATAAAGTAGTTCTTGCACCATGATCACTTTGTCGTCTTCTCATCTCATTATGACATAATGAAATTGGAATTGGAGGGATAGGACAGGATCCTGAAAGTCATCCCACTCTGACAGCTTCCAGGTCAGAATAACAGCCAAAGGTGTTTGCAACAGTACAAGTTCTACCCTTAGATTTATCAACCTTCCGGAGTTTGAAACCAGCTTTTAAAACATGGGTTCCAATAGAGAGCAGTGGGGCTGAAAAAAGTGGTGTTGTTTTTTCTTTACAGAAAACATCAATTGCCAGGATGTCATATCTGTGCTGGGAAGTGGAGTGAGGGGCACAGGGCAGTGAGGTGCAGGTGGAGGCCTCCTTCCATTTGGCAGTACAATTCCAGACAACACCTCTGTTGCCCTTGGCTGTGTCACTGTGAAGCCCAACTCGGCCTTGGAAGCCTCTTGTTTTTTCTGTAGTAGAATAAAAGTCTAAACAGATCAGACTTTGTTTTGTCTGCCATGTGAGCTTACCACCAGTGATGTTCATCCAGGCACTCTTGGTTTGTGATTGCATCTTCATGTGGAATAGCAGCAGAAGGAAAACAAAGCCATGACAAAGGCTTTTGTTTTATGCACCTGTGTGTGTCTGTGTATCTGCAGACATCAGTGGCTTACCAGACACTGTGCCTGGATCCTGCCAGGAAGTAGGAACAAACACTGCACCAAAATAGCAGGGAAGAGGACTCACAGAGAGTGCAGTGGTGTATTGTGCTAGTGACCCATGATTTCAAGTAGTTTGAACTAGGCTGCAAATCAAAGCATGGCTGCAATGTGTTGCACTAAGAATCTTTAGATAAGAAATTCCATTTTGAGGCCAAATGTGACAACAAATTGTAAAGATATATTGTATGAATTAGCTAAGGTTTGACTGCATCCCCTACTTTGTTAAAACATTGGTATGATGTTAGTAAGTGATAGATTTTACAGATAAAGGATATGCACATAATTAACAGAGATTCTCTTGCCTTAATCCTCAAAAAGAGTGGAATAGCTTGTTTCAGGTTGTTTTACTTGTAAGATCTGGGTCCTGTAAGCAGTTTTACAGAGGCTCACCTTCATTTCTGCCAGGTCTCATGAACTTAACTGGTGAAGTTAAATGTGCGTGTAGAATTTGATCAGGGCTCTTAAAAATCTTAAAAGTGTCCAGTAAACAAGGCCAAATATAGAAAGACTAAGATTTATTCTGACAAATAGCATATAAATGTGGCTGGACTACATTTGCAGAGAGAATTTTGTTTAAGAGCCTTCAACAAAATACAGTAAATATCTTTAAAGTCCTGTGTATTTCTTAACAATGCAAATGCCATCCTTCTGAGGAAGGGGGAAGGGAAATGATGTGAAGACCTTTTAATTTCTAGGATGTCATGCTGCTTGTTTTTCACAATATTGCCAAAAGGTTCTAATTGCTGTTTTTTCATTAGTGTTTCTTTGTTCACTCCTGAATCTTTCATATATCTGATATGGGATCCATTTTCTATAAATTACCAAAACTAAGTTTGGTTGCTCTTTTTACCTTTTTTACAAAGTTTGTTAGAGGTTTAAGGTTGAGAAATATATGCAACAAACCTGGAGTAGAGAATTAATCTGAACTTTGAAATGTCAATATGGGAAAACATATACTGATTTGATTTTTACTCTAAATGTGTAATTATGCTTCATTTATTAAAACACAATTATTAGCCCAACATTAAAAAAATCAGCAATTGGACTTTATGAAGTTTTTACTAATTTAAATTTCTCAAACAACTTATAAAATTTTTAAAGATTGTTTAAATTAGATGTTATACTTTCAGTAGTCCCGTGCAGCTGAAACAGAAAAAATCAGAAAATAACAGCTGCTTGCTTAAAACCAGTAAAGTGTCTGCAGATTTCCCTATTAAAAAAACACAGTAAATAAATATAATACAGAGTTTAGTGATGCTTTCCCTTAGTGATTAATTGTTCAGTTTATGTCTCATATAGTCCTAAGAAAGGCATAGAAATTAGATGGATGAAAAACCCCCCACTGAAATGGCTGCTATTCCTCCACCTTGTTCTAAGTGCATGTATAAAATCACATTTTCTTTCTGTAAAGGGCCACTTAGGTCTGAGGAGAAGTATTGTAAAAAACTGCAGAGAACAGAGCTATTTTGCTCTCACTGCCAACTGAACAGGTCTAAGTAATTGCTGAAGGCACAGTCATCTCCTATTAACTGTTTTTTAGGTGCCAGTTAAAATACAGTGGTGGTGCTGATGTTTAATCTGGGATAATTTTCCTTACTTAGAAGGTGGTGTGACACAATCCACGGTTTTAAGACTAAACTGTGATTATTTCTGTTGTTTGAAAAGGAAAAAATAGAATTTTATGACAGATACATCCTGTGTCAAATTGGCTCAGTGCATCTATTTCAGACAATTGTCTATCAAAGGGCAGAAGGAAATTTAGCAACTAAACACTCCTAAATATTTAGATGCCTAAAAAGTTGAAATGTTAACTTTTAGTTCACAAGGTGCCAGAGTTTTGCCTGTGTTGAGGACTGCAAAGTTGAACAGCAATGTCAGCTTTGTGCTATACCACTAGTATAGCTCCAAATGAAGTTTAACAAATAGGGACAAACTCAGATTTATAGCATGCGAATCAGTTTGGGACATAAAGCAAGATTTACAAACTATCGGAGGCTGCTTTTTAAAATTCTGTTACTATTTCTAGGTTGCTGTAAATGGTATGACATGGGTGAAAGACATAGGAGAACTTGACTTGATATTCTGGGATTAAAAAAAGAATCAAATGTCCTTTGCAAGTCAGTTGCCATCTGATTTCATCGCAGATGGAGAAAAAAACCCCTTACGTTTTAGTCTCCCATGCCCCCCTTTATATACTACAAGAGAAAATGTATCATGTTCACTGAGTGGGAGATGTATCACATTTTTAAAGAGTACTTAAGGGTTTTCTGCTCTGCAGAGAGAGAACGTAACACATAAATTGTTAACTCTGCAGTGATAATGTGCAAACAGAAATAATCATCCAGAAAAAAAAAAAAATCAATGCAAGCATCCCACAGACAGTGAGGTGATATTAAATGACAGTATTAACTACAGATGTTTTCATTTGAGTATAAACATGTCTTGCTTTGATGGTAGATGTAGGAAGGAGCTGGAAGAGAGTAAGCAATACTTTCTCCTCCTCACTTCTGGTGTTTAACGAGCACCCTAGCCACGATAGGTTTTGTTGGATGAGGCTACTAATTATTTTGTAGTCAGAAAGTGCTCTATAAAAGGCATAAGAGAGTAATTCAATGCAGTTTCCTTTTATCTGCCTTGCCAATTGATGTCTATACAGAGCAAGCAGGGCTCCCCAAACACATCAGTCTGTTTCAGATACACAAGATTAAGTAGCAAGTGACATTCAAGAGCAATCGGCCCACCCAGGAGGAGTGAAACCAGCGGAAAAGCTGTCAGATTCCGCCTTTTCTCCATTAATCTTGAAGCTTTTCAATGCTGCCAGGTCGCATCTCCATCAAACAAGCTGGGAAGAGTGTCGGGCTATTTTCTTTAGTCTCACCCTCCCCTCCCCATCACCCCATTAACCCCTGCCATGCCAGGTTCTTCTGGTTTGGGAGCAGCTCTTATGTTAACACCAGTAGGTGGGGCAGCACAAAGGGCTGGATGCAGCCCAGTGTGAAGCTTTTTTAGGTGCAGGCCAACATTTAGGTAGTTGGGAAAGAATGTGGCAGGGGTTTCTTCTGTGATGGAACTTCAGAATGCTTATGCAAGGAGGTCGGAAATAGCAGGTGTGTTTGTCTTCTGTAGCCAGAGTACTTCAGGTAATGAAGTACTCTCTTCCACATTGGTCCCGTTTGGAGTGAGCTGTATTTTCCTTAGTGTAGATTAGAAGTGTGGATTAGATGTGCGCATTCATGCTTTCCTTCATTTGCTGGTGATTTTTTGCCAATTCTAATTGAGTTGGGTGTGTTACGCAAGATCCAGGAGCTGCCCATGGCACAGATATGAACCTTGCTCTTCCCTGGGTAGCTCCTACAATGTGCTGGACACACGGTGTAGCTGTCATGGAGGAGGCGTTCAGGCTGGCGGCAACCTTCAGAAGTTGAATCATAGCAGCAGAGGGTGGCTGAGTGGCCGGAAAGTGGCACAGATTGTGAAGTGTTCATGTCAGGAGTAAGTGATAATATATGTTGGAACTGGAGCCAAGTGGCTGTGTTCCTCTGATACGAGGGGATGGGCCTGCCTGGAAGGAAAGAGGCCACTTTACTTGAGTTCTTAGGGGGTGCATCCTGAGGATCATATTTGGAAGGGTGTGGTTTTCAGAGGGAGGTGACTATTGTGGAAGAAAAATCCAGGTCTGAGAAACTAAATCTGTGAGTATAAAGAACAGATATAGCATGTAAAAGCAAGAGTGCATCTCAACTGCCTCTGACAGCAAATGTCTTGGGAAGAGTGTATGAAACATATAGTGATAGCTCCTTGGATAATCTCGTTTGCGGTAACTTGTGGATAAGGAATTTCCCTATATTGAGGTGGCATCTCTCTCCCACCACCTCCCCATTTTTGCTATAATAATATAATTGTAGTGCTTACTTTTCTATGTTCTAGAAACTCCTTGTGTTCCTTTTCCACCAGTGATATGTGAATATCTGACAATCACAGACACAGGGCCAGTGGATTTGTTTCTACCATAAATCAGAGGGTGAGAATCACGGAAGATGTGTGCCTCTACCCAAATCACACACCACTGTCCCCTTTCTCATTTTCAAGCAGAATTGAATCCAAGGAGAAATGGCCAGGGAGGAGCTGCAAGTAAAATGATTTCAAGTCTTAAACATGGGAGATGACTGTTCTGTCCACAGGAGGAAGGAGTACCAGTAGGATGTGGCCATAGTCAGTCTGCAGTCAGTCTACTTGTATCCTAACCTGGCAGATGCACCTTGGAAAATAGATCTTTCACTTTGAATGTTAGAGAGGGGGGGATACTTCCTCTAAGCTATCCACTCCTGAACACCATTTGTAATTCTCTCTCTGTGCTGTTATAGCAAAAGGAAGTGATATAATCTAGTTTGTAGGAATTTTATTTTAAAGGAATTTAAGAGGATTTTTTTACTAATGCAATCTAGGTTACTCCTTGTTTCTCTCTTCTAGCTACTGTTAAACCAGATGTATTTTACTTAAACATGCAGAAACTGCATTAGAAAATATAACAGCTTTTCAGTTACTGCTGTAAGTATGCTGCTAGTGAGTATGTTTCAATATGTTTGGGTTCTTAAGCTATGTTTGTATATAACAAGCCTTCATTTTTTTTATAAAATTCTGCCTTTAATGGCTAGCTGTGTGTAGTTCATTCTCCAACTCTTCTTTATCAATCTCCTGTCTGCGTAGGCCAGTTGTTTCAATTGGTTATTTTTCACATAAGGTGAAACTCATGGTAACATTTGTCAACTGAATTCTGTATTAAGGCAGTACAATCTGCAGCAAATGGGGCATTAACACATTTAATGATTATGACAGAAGAATCACATTCCTGGAAAAGTGGCTGTGTCATTCTCAAACATTCATGCAGAAGGACACATTGTGTGTGATATAAAGACAAATACTTTGAGGGGGAAACAGCCAAAGATGAGAACAGGCTGAGCACTGCACTTGGAAAATAACAGCTGTATGGCACAGGCATAGAGGGAGAAACACCTCCACTATGACTTTTTCCAGACTACTGGCAAGTAAACATCCATATATATGCAAAAATAATGCATTTTAGGTAAAGAAAATTTTGTATGTCAGAAGAGACAAAGACTTTAATACTTATTCAGTTGTAATCTCAGAATGACTGGTTGAGACTGGATAGCATCTTGTGCATTGTGACCCAGTGCAGTGTCATGTCATATAGTTAGCAGGTGTGATTACTGAGGCCTTCATGAACAATCACCACACTTAAGGTGAGTCATTTCCCCTCTGCCACTGCACTGAACATGCAAGCAGAAACATATGGACGTGCTGAGATAGTCACTAAGGCACTTAGTGTTTACTATTCTTTGGCTTGGACTCAGCAGACAGAGCATAAAAAACAATAATGACATTACAGTGCTGGTGTAAGAACTGAATAGACCACTTGAATAAGACACTCTTTCCCCATGCTCACGACTCACCCATGCACCTGGCATTTACCAAGCCCACACAGCCAGTATGTCCCACTCCTAATTTTACACAATGGCCAGACATGAAGTTTTCCATTATGTTCATCTATAATTCAATGACATTTATCTTTACTAACAACTACAGTAGCTGTCTGTTCTCCACAATGGATTACTGCCAATATACAGGAACGAATGACCTTAAAATGTCTCCCCTAAATATCTCTCTTCAGTTCCTTTTCCCATGCACTCTCTTCACCATACTCCCCACTCCAGACTGAAAAATAAACTGTTATCAGTTGCCTCCTTGTAAAACAAGGTTTGTCTCCTCCATTTATTTTTCTCTTTTTTTTCTACCTTTATCGCCCATGTCGTTTTCCTACTCCATTTTCCTGCCTGTTGTTCTATTTTTTTGTTTGTTTGTTTTCCTGTCTGGTTTGTGTTCCCAGTTAAGGATAACTGATCTGTTTATAGCCCTTATGGCATCTATACTCACATTATGTCACACCTTTCCATAGCTGTAACTACTTTAGTACTGCAAATTGTCCTGGTCTTCTCTCTTCTCCATTTCCATTCAAGCCTTTCATCATCTACCAAGGGGTTTAAGCTCCAATGTTTTTCCTTTCAGTTATTGGAGTTGTATTTCTTAATACAACTTATTCTTTTTTTATAGTCATAAGTCAAACATGAGGTTTGGGACATGTCGTTTGTGCTGACTAGACTATGCTAATTAAGGCCACAAGACCTTCCTGATGCACAGCCTTAAGTGGTACTTCTGTGAAATCCTATGGGATCACAGTATATAACTAATTTTGGAAACAGTATTCTTGCTAAATTTCCATGAAAATTCCGGCTTCAAAAATCAGGTGGGGACCCCCCTCCCCTTCCCCCCAACATCAGCTTCACATGGTGGTTATGAGTCCAACTGTTAGCCCAGCATGGCCAAGTCTAACACCAAACCATGTTCCCAAGTGCCATATCTACATGATTTTTAAGTACCTCCAGGTAGGGTAACTTCCCTAAGCAGCTTGGCCCAATGCTTGAAAATTCTCTCAATTAAGAAATTTTTTAAAAATTTCTATTTAAACCTCCCCTGGCACAGCTTGAGGCCATTTGCTCTCATTCTAACACCTATTACTTGGGAGAGGAGGCCATTCCCCACCTGGCCATAACCTCCTTTCAGGGAGGTGTAGAGAGTGATAAGGTTTCCCCTGAGTCTCCTTTTCTCCAGGACAAACAGCCCCAGCTCCCTCAGCTGCTCCTCACAGGGCTGGTGCTCCAGACCCTGCCCCAGCTCCACTGCCCTTCTCTGGACTCTCTCCAGCTCCTCAGTGCCTTTCTTGCAAGGAGGGCCCAGAGCTGGACACAGCACTCCAGGTGTGCCCTCAGCAGTGCCCAGTACTGGGGACAATCCCTGCCCTGGCCCTGCTGGCCACACCATGGCTGATCCAGGCCAGGATGCCATTGGCCTTCTTGGCCACCTGGGCACACCCTGGCTCATGTTCAGCTGCTGTCACCGGCACCCCTGGGTCCTTTTTCACTGGGCAATATTCTCGTCACTCTTCAGTATTCCTCTGGGTTTATTGTGACCATTATGATCCATT
Source organism: Serinus canaria (assembly GCF_022539315.1). Classification (NCBI taxonomy): domain Eukaryota; kingdom Metazoa; phylum Chordata; class Aves; order Passeriformes; family Fringillidae; genus Serinus; species Serinus canaria. The sequence continues at coordinate 59,324,397 of NC_066343.1, forward strand.
TCTACCAGTTTATCCTTCCTGGACCTGTGTTGCATTAACAAAAAGCAACAAGAAATTCCAAGTTTGAGAAAAAAAGTTCATCACATTCCTGCCTCTTTCTTTGATTCCTTTTTATTTAGTGTTTCTACATATGCAGAGTTCAGACACATTTGTCTTAAAAAAATAAAATTATTTAATCTAAAGCTGTAATCTGTGACTAAAAGGATCTTGCTTTCACCAAAATGATCTGTTGAAACCCACGCTAATTTTCCAGAAGCACAAAAATAGCTTGGAAAGAGCTAAATTACTACTTTATTCTCAGTTTCCTTCTAGTGCTTCCAAAAAAAATTTCCAATTATCACCCTTCAGTGTATCAAGAGATTCAGAAATTTGTTTTCCTGATAAGGTGAAGTTATTATCTATTGTATAATACTGGAATAACTGATGTATTAAAAAATTGCCAGCAATCATTCCTTGGAACAGACCAACTCAGAGATGAGTAAGTGAAAATGAGGGTAAGTTTAACATCTAATCTAGGTATTTATTAAATTCAACTATGTTTTCCATGCCAGTATCAGGAAAACATAAGTAAACTTTTGGCAGAAGAAAATATTTAGAAACACTGCAAGACCATTAATACTCATTTCTATTGGGGATCATCATGTTCTTGCAATGATTCTTAGGGCAATATGTTCCAATAACATTTCATTCTTTGTTGAAAAGCTCAAAGGAAGTTTGATCCCTGACATTCATATACACACAGTATAAAGAAAGGGAAACTGAATTTTCCTTACAACCTCAGAGTCCAACAGAAAAATGAAAGTCATGAGTCTGCCATTGAAAAGAATAAAATTATTCATGTGCTGTCTATTTCTCTGAAAGGCTTGCTTGTAATGCTTGAAGGTTGAAAAAAATTAGGGTACCTATTCATCTGTGTTGCATGAGGTTACATAAGGAGTAACTGATCTAGAGGACCTCTTACCTGCTTTTATAGCCAAGCAGAGGCTTGGTTATAAAAAAACTCTGGGGAAATGAGCATAATTTTGCTGGAAAAATCTAGATCGACTTATAAACAGATTTGATATTTTGAAATTTAGCATGAGACCATTTTGGTCTGCTGTGAAGTATTTTGGGGAGTGTGGAATAGAGTTGGGTGGTTTATTTTATCTTTATGAACCTTAAGGGCTTCCTTGATTCACAGAGATGTATATAGGCAAATAAGACTGTTGTTTCAAAGCCAGCACCCAAAAGAGGCAAGAAGACAATACATAGAATATCTAGAAGAGTTCTGAATTTCTCCAATCATATACTCATCTGGACTTCAACATACTTTTACTATCAGATTTTAAAATATATTTGCGATTTTTCATAAATGTTTTATTTTATGAGCTCTTTGGAATTCTTAGCTCCAATCTAATTTTGCTGGTAATAATTGTTATTTATTTATTTGTATTTTAAATTCTATTTTAGAGGTCTTAAATACCTTTCTTAGGCAATATAGAAATAGTTACATTTTCTGTTATTCCACTGCAACAGTGATAACAACAGGAGCTGTGGACCACAAAATGCACAAAAACCAGCAGAGTCTGTCTAACACTGAGAGTCAAAACTGAAGTCTGGACTTGAAAATGGATGTATCTCTATAGGTATCCTCAACCACTTCATTTTTTGTTTACATTTCTAACCCCTCCTCTCCTTACAGTTCTAGGAGAGAGCTTGTGCAAAGTAATAAAAGAAAGACAACTCACAGCTACAACAACTGGGGTTTCAGAGCAACTGCTGTATATTGCATACAGGAGCCAGGAGCTACAACAAAACTTCAATTTTCACGTAGGACGTATTTTCTAATAGAAGAGTAAATTGACATTATTCTCTTGGTAAAGTGGAATTCTCTCTGTGTCTGTGGTGGAGACATGTGATGTGTTCAAGAATCCACACAGGATTCATATTCTACACACAGGTTTTAATTACTGCCTTATTTAGAAATCACAACTTATCTGCAGTACAGCAGTTATGCAGTAGTATAGCAGCATAAAATAATAGACCTGGATTATATGTCACCATTTTTCAGAGTATGTCAAAGAAATATGCTCCTCCCTGCCCAATGGTATTTTATTTTGTGAGCATTGTACATCTTCCTACTGAGTAATCATGCCTGCTTTAATTGTTACTCACATATTGCCAGTCCAAAGACTAAGAGCATTTGTTGAGACTTCTTTAGAAGCACTTTGATTTATTTCTGAGGAAGTGGATTTTAAGTCCAGAAACCATCACAAGCTCTTCCTTGTAACGGCGTTGTACAGTGGCAGGGCATTCAACAGGAAGTTTTATAGTAGACTTGTGAGCATAAATATGTCAGGCAATGGAGGCTTTAAAAAACAGTATGGAAAAAAACAAGAGAACAGACTATTCATTATACAGATAATATAAGTATGAGAATAATTTGTTGTTTTACATTGGAGTGTAGAAAATACCCATTACCTTCTGACTCCCTAATGTGAAGTGTGCAAGTTCTGGGACAGCCACTGAAATCCCTGGAGATCACAACGCACAGCAACTGGCTAAAACATTCCATAGACCTGGGGCCTTTAAAGACCCCAAGTCTACAGAAATGCGTCACATGTCACCTCAGTTCTTGCAGACCCCTATGAGGTTACAGACTCCATTTGAGGCACAATGACAAAGACTGAGCAAGCTTTGTACAGCTCTGCTGGGAACAGTCACCTGGGTAAAAGGAGCCCTGCATTGTGAGTTTGCTTAGCCTACAGGAATTTTGCTCAGCCTACAGCTATTGATGAATTCCTCCTTTTATGGGAATGATCTTTGCCATGGACCTTTTCTTAATCTTGTTCACCTGACAAGTATTTTACAACAATAATGCTGACTGGCATGTAGATTCTTTCATATTAAGAATTAAATACATTTAGAGACTGATCCTTTCCTGGTTAATTTAGGTCACTTTTTCTTGCCATAAGCTTCTGCCATACCTCATGCCAAAGGCATCAGATACACCCAACAATAAAAAAACACCAGGTGGAAAAGAACACAAGTGACAGGCAGTGCTCAGCTGAGTTAACACTGCTTTTTGGATTCACTGGTTTACCATTTTGGATTCACTGGTTTACCATGCTGAGTTAACACTGCTTTTTGTATTCACTGGTTTACCATGGGTCTTGCTCCCTGCCATGGAGAAGGCACTCACAGGGTCTGTTTTTCACTACAGCATCATTCTATCTTTTTCTGGTATGGGGCTTGAGAAGTTATCACGGCCCATAGTATCAACAACTCAGTTTTAATCACACACAAAATGCATAAAGAAAAGAATGCTTGCTGGTGTTTTGAAAGGCAGGGCTGTCTTGATGGCTTAGGCCAGATTCTGTCTTGGCAGATGGTGTAAAGGCAACAAGATTAATACACTTTCTCTTAGTCTACCAGCTCTGAATGCTCTTTAAGATACCATGTTCAAAAGCAAAGAGCAACTTCGTCATTTAACAATGATCAGCCAGTCATACCCTCTTTTGAGGATTTCATCTGCAAAGCTTTGTCTCACTTCTGGAATCCTTCAGCTTGCCCTTAATGACAATGGGGACTTTGGCACAGCACTGAGGATTGGTTAGCTAACACACTGCCATTTTATTCTTATCTTTTTATTTCCATTGTTTGTATGCTGCTATTTCATATGATAGTCAAGGGTTGTTATTTCTGACAATTCAGATAATTAATCTCCCTCCAACAGCTCTTCCTGTGCAAGGAGCAATCGTTTCCTCTTCACTGAAACACTCTTACCCACCATTTTGCGGCAAAAAAAACAGCCCCTGCATTTCAGTTTAAGAAGAAAAATTGTTTTTCTGTGCATTCCTACTTCATCACGCATTTCTTTCTCATTGTCTTCCAAAGTTACCAGCATCAGTACAATGAAACTTTGAAACATGCAGGTTTAATACATCTGTGATAAGCAATCATTTGATTTCTTGATACAATTTCGAAAATATGGACACACAAAACAAAACTGTTGCAAATGCCATCTGATTGAGAGGTAGTTTCCAAATCCACTTCAATACCAGAATGGAATGGAATTTCTTGTGGACACAGCCAATTCTCAGCAATTCATAGAATTGTTTAGGTTTGAAAATACTTTCAAGATTATCAAGTTTAATCATTCACCCATGTTCCTCTTCCCTTCCCTTATCCAAACTACAATATATACCTATGTGTATCTCACCTGGCATCTCCTTCTGTAAAAAAAACTACCTGAAGAAATTATATGGCAGTGCATTTAATGTTCCTCGAAACTGTAAGTAAAGCAGCTAATTAAAATAGCCATGTAGTGCATAGTAACCTGTTCAGGATATTACTGTTGTCAGTTTTTGAAAACTAACAAGTTCAAAGAATAAATTTTGTTACAGAACTTTGGAATTTCAAGCTAAAGCTCACATACTGTTTGGCAGTCTGACAAAAATGGAACTTTGCCTGGATTGGAATGAAAATTTGATGAAAATTTACTTTGCTTATGTATTTGGCTACTTGTAGAAAAAAGTTGTTGCTACTGTTGTGGAGAAAATAAAGCCTTTTATCCACTGGAAACAGGCAGCTTGTTTTAACTAAATTGTCAATATTAATTTCATTGAAACCTACATATTTAGTTATGGTGGTTAGCTCTAAGTTGCAGTTAAGTGATTAAGGAAGTATGCTTTCAAGTAAAGTTTATACTTTTTATAATGCATATTTCTTTCGTCAGCCCTTAAATAAGGACCTGAACAGTAAAGCTATCAAAGGAATATCTTAACACTTTGCCTTTCCTAAACAATTTGGGCCTAGCAAATCAGCATTTGTTTCAACAGTTGCGATCCTGATACACATTGACTTCTGTCACATTGCAGTTTGCACTCCTGATGAACAACTTCCCTTTCTCCTTCATCTATCTTATTTGTGACTACTAACAAATAAGCATCAGATTGGCAAACTGTGTTGCAAATGGAAAGTAAATACTAGTAGACCAATCATCACCACTGGCACTGTTCTAGTAGGAAAACAACTCCCATTTGTTATTTATTGACTATATTCAGTTGACTCTCTACTTGTTGTTTTGAAGTTTATAAGACAAAGTTTGTAGAGAGAGGTGACAACACTTGCAGGCCAACTGATGATAGAATTTTATTGGAAAAAAATACCAACTCAATAAAGAAAGTGAAAATGGAGACCTACCCTCAGTACTTTCAATGCTCTAAATGGCTATCTGTTTTATTTATGTATGTATTTATTTGTTCTAGCCTCTGGACATGTCTCACACATTGAAATAAAACTACTAAACCCAAAATACTTCAGTGGCATCAGAAGGCAGTTAAAAACTACTCAATCAATCCCATGTTTGATTGCAACTTGTTAATGAGTTACAAATTACTTCCTTAAGAAGTAAAAAGAAAACAACAATAAAAATCAGAGCAGCAATTTATTTTTCCCAGTTTTTCGCTGAAAATTTTCAGTGTCTCCATTTAATAGATTGGCCAGACTGGTATTCCAGACTCCCCACTTCAGAATATGATTTGCAAGTCACTGCCAAATTTACGACATCATCTACTTCTGAGAAAATTCTTAGGCTCTGATCTTTCATACTTAAGCAAATGCTGGTTAGGGTTAACTGCACTTTGTGGCAGAAACATGTTTCATCAGCTCAATGACAACAACCAAATACAATTCCCATTCTGAGTTATGTTTTGACTTTGCATTGGGCATGATTTATGCATAAAAGAAATTAAAGCAATGGCTACCAAAAGGATTTGGCAAATGACAAGCCATTGGCCTGAGAAGAGATTAAAGAAAGAGTTTGATGTGCTTAGTTTGTAATCAAATCCTAAAAAGGAATCTGATAAGGTATTTTAATTCAGAAAGCCCTTACCAGAGAGGGAATATTGGTTAAAGTACCTAAGTGGAAAGTTGTATAAACTGGTTATAAATAAAACCAGTCTGTAAATAAGACTAGAGTTTTGAAGATAAACCATTCTGGAGTAGCATTTTAAATAATGACCACAAGGAATAAAATATTTTATACTAGCAACTCATAAGTGTGTAAGTGGGACTTGATGACAGGATATAAGTGATCCTGTTGTTCAAAGCTAAAACTTGTGATTTGTATCTTTGAGAGGTTAACTTCTTCTATCTGTAAGAGAGCCTTGAAAGGAGACTGCATTTCCATATATCTTTTTTGTACCATGTTTTAAATACTTTAATGCTGCCAGCTGTTTACCTGCAGGGGCCAGATTTACATTTGCCTTCAGCATATAATTTGGCTTTTGGGGAATGAAGGTAAACAAGGTTACTTTCTTTTGAATCAACAGAAAATGGCCACAGAAAGTGATGGGATACTGGGGCAGAATTTATTAGTATTTTCATGATATTGAAAAAAAAAAAATCCCGTCTGTTTTCAGCCTGTTTCTGTTCAGAGAAGTCCAGAAAGGACCTTGATTGTCAGATCTGTACTCACAGAGGTTCCTATCCTGTTTTCAAATTGGAGTTAACAGTCCTGTTCTCTGCCTTTATACATGGGGTTAGGCAGTGCTTACTTTCTAGATCCACAAGGCAGGTTCTCTTGAAAATTATGTCCCATTGCTAATGCCGTGATTGGGACACTGGTGGCATGTTTAATTTTTCCAGTTTTACTCTCACATATCCTGTAGTAGTTGGTGTGGGTTTTTTTGTTTGGTTTCTTTTTGTTTTTCCTTTACACTGAATCTGCATTTACAGCAGATATTTTTGTAGACAACAGCAGAATATATATCCATGGTTGGCTGTGATTGATTCCAGGTCCCTCAAGACTTGTGTTTCTTATTATTTAAGTTCACCAAAGACTTGTTAAACCTCTGTGAGTGTGACGAGGTGGAAAATGTTTGATGCTCTAAGGAACTTAAAGCATAGTGAACTGCTCCATAGGTCCTTTGCCTGAACATTTTGAGAATGTGGAGGTTGCAAAGGAGATAAGTTTTGGGTTTTGTACTTATGTACTCTTAACTCTCTTGTAATCACCTAAACTCAATTTCATCAACTGATCAGCTAGAAGAGCAAATTCTAGCTTCTGGGGATGCAGGCTTGTAATATTCACTTCATCTAGGTTCCATTCTAAATTCAGCATGTAGGCATGTTGGCATTACATCCAGATTTGGTCTTTGGAGAATGATTTTAAAGATGTGAGGTCAGAGTCATAGTTTTCTATGCCAGACGGCATAAAAAAACATCTCAGCAACTTACTTATCACTGATATTTTCTGGTACCATTCTGAAAGCAATGTGAAAGATTGGACAATGTGCAGTAGGGTCCCTGCTTAGCTTTCCAAGATGTCATTCACCACCTCCTATCCTTCGTCTTGACACTTGGAGAGTATAGGCCACTTCTTTTATTGCTTCCAGATGTATAAAATCAACCTTTAGTTCTACAATTAGATTTATGATGAGTGAGACATTTTTTGGAGGAAGAACAGTCACTTCTACTAACCCAGCTCATTCTGTGTATTCATCAGCACCTTGATGATGCTGCCACACACACAGCAACAGGAAATCCTACTTTCCCTTGAACATAAGAAATTCCAGAGCTAAAAAAGCTTCATAATGTATTATGAATTTTCTGTTGAACATACTGACCAACCAGAACAGTTATTCGAGAAAGGATCAGTCTTGAGAAACTACTCTGAACCACCCTGCTGGAGCTAATATGATGTCCATTCACTGAGTAGAATCCCAGAAGGTCCCAGAAAGGAACAATAATTTATGTATTCTTAGCTATTATGGAGTTAGTAGCATCTACTTGGAATTACAGCTCAGCTGTGGATACAATGGGATGGGATGTAGAGAGAATACCAAGAGCTGGATAACAGTATGCAGACATCAAACCAGTTGGACACCCTTGGGGAAACATTTGAACGTAAGCTCATTTGATTGAGCAGCATTTCAATCTTTATTTAGCTGGATAGCAAACATCACTTCCTATCACTGGATTAGCATCTGCAAGGTACTAACAGTGAAACACACAAACACTCATTCAAAGGAGACTCCACTGTTGCTCTGATGATCAGTTTTATAGCACCAGTTTGTGCAGTGACTCTTCACCTGCTGCACATATGCCACAAATGCACAGTCAGAACACTTTGTCCTGAGTTGTTAGATGGTCTTCAGTGGAGTCCCAGATATCTCCTTCATTTATAATTCTGTTAAAAGCTTTGAAATAGCAGTGTACTGCCTACATGAATACACTACACTGAGCAGTTAATTTGGGGAAATTGAAATGAGAGAGAAAAGGCATAATATATTTTACTTCTGGACATAACTTCATTGGCAGGAGGTAATTACTTAGTGCCTGAAGATTAAAGTAGTGCTTTATCAAAATAAGCATACAACCCAGACTTGTCCCGCAGGGAGCAGCGTTTCATAAATACATAAACAGGTGGCATAGCGCATACTCCAAAGATGGGAATATTTCCAACAGAAGTTGCAGAAGCTTTTATGAAGTAAATCTTTATCTGACTGGGGAGAAGGTTCTCATTTAGCTATCTGTTAACATAGAGTACTTGAGTTAGGAATCCATATGGGTTCATTTTGGGAGAAAATCTGTAGTACTGCTTGCAAAATGGTTTGTTCTTTCTCTCTTTCAACAAAGCCAGTCACCTCAATCAGGGATGAGAATGTTTTAATAAGATCCAAGTAACTGTAAAGTGTTCTGATCATAGAATGGTTTGGGTTAGGAGGGACATTAAAGATCATCTAGTTCCTGCCCTGCCAGTACACTTTTCACTAGACCAGGCTGCTTGAAATCCCATCCAGTCTGATATTTAACACCTCCAGGAATGGGGCTGCCACAACCTCTCTGGGCAATACTCAGAGTAAAGAATTTCTTTTCCAAATATTCAATCTAGGCCTACTCTTCATCTGTTTGAGGTAATTCCCCTTTGTCCAGTCATTACATATCCATGTGAAAAGTCCTTCACCAGCTTTCCTGTACACTCCCTTTAGGTATTGAAAGGCTAAGGTATTCCCAATGTCTTCTCCAGACTGTGCAGCCCTGATTGTCTCAGCTTGTCTTCAGAGGAGAGATTTTCTTAACAGTAATGAAGTCTTTGACATAGAATGCTACAACTACTTTAAGGAGAAATTTTGTTTTAGAATCAAGGTAAGGTGGACTTTTCTTGGTTTTCAAGAAGTAGAATCAAAATGCTCATGAAGAATCATATATTTGCACAAAGATTTAAGAAACAAAAAGAGTTAAAAACCAGTCCTTGTACATTTCACCTGTAATGCTAAGAATGAAGGGCCCAATAACTGCAGAGTGTACACACAGTAATGCTTTTGAGACTCTAAGAAGCTGGACTAATAGCTGTTAAATTAAGCACAAAGAAACCTTTAAAGTGACTCAGACTACTCTGGTCTCAGGGAAACAGCAGGAGAGCTTATTTGGATGAACGTAAGATTGCAAATCTTTTTATCAGCATCATTGCAGGTGAAGGTTGTGAGAACAGCCTTATATATACTGCAAGAGGATTGTTCCACCTGATATTCTAGAATGTTTTAGTCTCCGAACCAGGATGCCAGGCCAAAAACGCCTGCACATAACAAAGACAAAATCTGGCCTCAAGAGAAACAAATGCACCCCATGTCACATGACTAAGTATTCTCAGATTCAGGTTATTATTGCCCAGGGACTTCTTTAAAATTGAAGCAAGTTTTACTGATTGCTATTGATGCTCTGAAAGCCAAAGTTTACAAATTCACTTCAGTAAGATGGCATTAGAAATTTGATTTCTTTTTCTTTCTAAACCAAGATTTTGGCAGAGAATTGTGAGGCAGCATATTCTGTCTGTGATCTGGCAAAGAAGATACTCTAAATTAATTAGAAGTGGGTGGGGAAATATTATCCCTGAGGACCTTGCCTGGAAATAAAACCTGGAGCTTTTGAAGTTCCTTGAAAAGAAAAACAGAAAAATAGTAAGACAGAAATAAACTACAGCCATTAACAGTCACAGCAGCTTCCTAGGAGACATTAAGATCCACAACTGAAGTTCTCGCTTCAAATCAGATCTGGGTCACTCCTACACAAGATGAGTATGTATTCCATCAGTATCTATTTCCTTGTTTCAGTCACTTCTCTAGAACAGTCCTATTTCTGGAAATAACTGGGTATTGTGTCAGCAAAAAATAGGAATTTTGTAGCCTAACAGGGAATTCACCTGGGTTGTAGCAGCAGCATGTGCCATACCCTTAACTGCACCTTCCCAGATACTGTATTTTCCTGCTACTGGCTACTCTCATGCACGTTTAGTGGTTTTGATCTGAAATCATTCCCTGTCTGCAAAATATTTCAAAACTAATGTTACTTCAGCCAGAATTTTTCCCCAAATCACAATGATTTCAACAAATCAACATTTCCCAGTATTACCTAATTTTTACAGAATATTTCCAAGCTGCCATGACTCAGAGAAATTTTACATTGCTGACAAGTCAAACAGGAGGGCTGTAACAGGTAAGAAAAAAATTAAAATTATGCCTAAAACCAAAACTTTTTTGATTTAGCCTGCCACTAGATTAGCGATATGCTACAGATAAAAAGAATTAAGAACATAGACACGACTAGCAATTCTAATCACAGATGAGACAGTTGGCTACATTGCCATTTTATGCCCTCAGGAGATGGTGAAGGTCATTTAAGTGCACCAATGTGGGACGCTGAGCCTACTGGCCAAAAAAGAAACTCCAAACTGCAGAAAACACAGCAGCAGAATAGAGCACACAGAACCACATCACTCAAAGACTGACTGAATCTTTACGGCAATGCCTATGGAAAAGAATAAAAGGCCCAGGAGGCGCCAGTAAGAACTGGATTTTTGTTTCTGTGACACCATTTGTTTTCTGTTATGGGGTATTTGCCTCTTAGGTTAACATTCCTCTGAAATAAGGCCTCCTACCTGGTAACAGTCATCCCCAGGCCAGGCCACTGATCTATGCCCCTGGCACGACACAACTGTTTCTCTCTGAAATCCAAAATATGTCCAAGAACCACATCGCTTTGAGTAGTTTTTCCTAGAGAGAACTGGTCAGAAAAATGGTCCAGTGAGAGAAAAATAAATTGTGATCCTGGAAAGAGACCCTAAGCACGTATAAAAGACCATATGGTAATGATCAAAGCTGAGGAAAAACAAAAAGCTGCTTTCCACCTGCAAAACAGAATTGTCTGAAGATAGTGAAATGGGAATGCTTTGAAGATAAGCCATCACGTAGTGTGGGAAAAGGAGGCAAGAAGTGAAACCTGGTATTGAGACAATTTCCTAAGGTGCATTCTGTGATTGGTGGGTGGTGGAGCCAGGTGCTGATTATTTTCTACCTTGTTCTAACATGTAAAAATCAGCAAAAGAAGTGATAATTGTATTTGTTTCCCGCTTTTCCTCATAACCTACTTTCCAGTGTATAGAAAGTTGGCATGGATGGGTCTGAAACTTATCTTGGCTCCTTCTTTCAAATAATTTCAGGTTGTAAAGTAAATCATCTGCCCTTCCTGAAAAGAAATTCTTATATTATCTTCTTTTTGGTCTTCTGGCTTTCTTCAGGAAAATAAAGACTTGATTTCAAACACTGATTTCAAACACTGCAATTTCTCTCTCCTGGGATTCTTACTCAGCCTAAAATCTGAAGATAGGCACTAGTGTGAAGATGCTATTTTAGAGGGCACATCAAGAGAACTGACTACACCCAACTTTTTCAACACCATTGTTGCATTGACTAGTAGCATCTATGCCTCATTCAGAAAGCATATGGAATTTTGAAACATAGGCAGGACTTTGACACCAACTAAACTACCAGTCTGGAGGAAAAAATTGACACCAAAGTAAACTACTAGTCTGGAGAAAAGAAAAAAGCAAAAAATAATTTCTTAGCCATTCTTAATAACAGTGAAGGATACTTCAGCCATCATTTTTTTAAACAGGCAGAAAAAATATCTGAAGGAACTTGAAATAATACAACAAAATAAAAAATATGTACGTAATTCAACCCTAAGCTGTGCAAAGCAAGGAATTTCAGATATAGAGATATAAATCCAACAGTTTAATCATCACTCAGGTGATATTTAATTCAACCGTCATTAATTATCTCTCAGACATGAAGAGTGGTATTGATGACTGAACTTCAGGTGTTCACACCTGAGATGGCAGTCATTTAACTGGTCTCTGTTTACAGTCATGTAAGAACAAAAGGTGATTACAGTGGATCTGTCTAGCTCAGGTCCTGTTTTAGAAGGGGAGCAAATGTAGACAGCTGTCTAGCTTTGCAGGGATGCCTGCTGAGTCGTGTTCCTTTGCTTATTCTGACAGCCTTCAGCCATTTGTGCTTTAGGGAATTCTATGCTAAAGGTGGCTGCTATGTGTTTAAAAACCCTTCAGGGGTTTTTTCCCCCCCAAACAACTTGTTTAGTCTCTCTTTTGAGACATGCACTTTTAACATTCATTCACATCACACCCACGGCAATAGACAAGAAAGTATTTCTACAGCTCCATGCATCTTACCTCTTCAGATTTCTGCACCAGCTAAATCAATCTAAATCCACCAGCTACTAAAGGAACCCAGTAAGTTCCTTGCAGAACAACATATTGTGAATATGTGCAAATATCCTCATGTTGTAACAGGTGGGCAATTCTCACTTCACCTCATTTTAAAACAGATACTCTAAGATTGTGAATTTACAATTTTACTCCAAATTACAAGGATGGGCTGCAGCAAAGTTGTTTCCAATTTACGGTTATTTTTAAAATTTGGATTATATTAACAGTAGCAAGTTTTGCTTTTTTATAGCCTAGTTATTTCAATGCACTTAAAAAAAAATCCTTTTACTTAGGTAGTTATTGCACCTGTGCAAGTGCAGCCTGTGGAATTCAGTTACTGTGCATTCTCAGTGCTGTGGTTCAGTATTCTGGGTTGAGGAAAACATGTATTTTACTCAAAAGTTTTGTTTTATGCATAACTGCAAACAGCAGTTGCAAACTAAGAATAATTAGAAATCAGAAATTACCCCCCTTCTTCCCCCCGCATTTAGTAGTTTATTTTGCAAGAGTCTGAAGCTCCTTAGATCGTGATAAGATTTTATGTCTGTTCTAGAAATTGGGTATTTATGTATCTGCAGGCTGTACTTTGGGGTGTTGACTGGTAAAGGAATGTTGCTACCATATCCCAATAATAAACTAGAAAGACAAAAAATGCACCATTAGAAAGCTAAAACCTGAAAGTTCCACGCAACAGAGTAATGAACAAGGCATTCTGAAATATAAACAGCACTCTAACTAGTCTTTCTCCAGTCATACTCAAAAATATTTTCTCAAGTACTGTGCAGACATCCCAGGTGAAGCAATAAAAGTGGTCAGGTGGGGAAAGGGTAAGAAAGCAAAAATAAATTTAATTTATTAATTAAATGAGCAAATTGTAATTTTGACAAAATTATTTGGCAGCAACACTGGATCATCTAAACAAAAATACTGAAGCATACAAGAAGAGATCAAAAAACGGTGCAGGAATAAGCACAGAATTTATTAGGGACTGTTTGTAATAAGAAGTGTGTCCTGGTTTGAAATTTACAGTACTTCTCAGTTTGATGTTTGACTTCCCTGAACTGGTTAAGGAAGAAGGCAGCAATGACAAGCTCGCATTCAATTACAGAAATCATCTCAGTAGACTGACTACAACTTTGCATACATATTCCTGTAACAGACAACCAAGGCATGCCAGAAGACAACTGCTTTACTTGATAGACATGATAAGAATTTTCTCATTTTCTCTACCTAATAACAGGGAAATTAAAATATCTTCCAGTATTTATAGGCACAGTACCAGAATAAATAAACACTTTTCCTCACTTCTTCTTAGTGACATATTTTTAAGAATAATTGTAGTTATTTATCAAGACTAGCCATTCTTTTACTAGAATGTTTTAGGAGGAAAACTGTACATGTACCTTCATTTAAGTATTTCTGAAGTCCTAGAGAATACTCTTGAATCAGTGTTATTTGCTTACATGTAGGTATCCGAATATGGTAACCTGTTTTAAGAAACCTGATGATCACTGAAGATCATGATGGTCAACAGTGAATGTTGTTCAGCTTCGAAGTTGGAACTGTTTGTGGTCACTTCTTCACTAGAAGGGATGTATTTAATTATCACAAAACACTGACAAAACACAATAGCATACAACGTTGCAACACCATACTGGCAAACAGTACAAAGAATAGCCATTCTGAGACAGATCAGGATAGACACCTGAACAAAACCAGCTTTGGCTGTGTCTGATAAAAACAGGGATACTTCAAGGATCCAGGATACTCTAGGATACTTTTCTAGCTGCAGCAGCAGCAGTTGGGTCAGGGATTTTACTAAACAGGATACTATTTTATATTTAATGCAGGTTTTTATAACATGCATTTCTTGTATTGAATCTAGTGTAAAACTAGTTTTGGTAGTCAAAAAATTGCCAATGAATTTCAAAATCTGCTATGTAAAAACGTACTTATTCTCATGAGATTGTTGATATGCCCGTTTAAAAGCCAGTGAATTATACAGTTTTCCTTGGATTACTTGTGATTTCAGAGGCCACCCATACCTCAACCTTCTCTCCTCCATTGTAGAGATTTGCTCCTCAAAAAGAAGATACTTACATCTTCAGGTGTGCTGTTTTCTCTGTAACTTTGCAAGAGACCTTTCTGAAAGCTCTCTGCAAATCCAAATGAACCATGCAAATCATCCTGCCCCATAATCACCAATTACAATGAAGAATGTGAAAATAATTAGAGTTTTTCAAGGTGTGGGGAAGAATGAAAGAAAACCCAATAAACAAAAAACCCCACAATGTGCACCTGTTATTCAGATAAGACTTTTAAGAAAAATGTTTAAACCATAAGTTATAGCTACACAGTTTCAAATTTCAGTTACTTCTAGACTATGATCTTATTCTAATCAACTTATTTGTACTTATTCTAATCAACTTGTCCTAAAAGGTGTTAAATCAAAATTTTCTGTGCAGGAGGCATTCATGATGGGAACCTTTTTACCTTCCCTCATGATTAACATGGATGTGAAGAATCAGTATTTTACATCCACTGAAATCAAGATTTTAATACCAATTCAAAACTATTTTGCACTTCTTTTTACATACCACATACCTTGTAGAGTTGATGGGAGTAAAAAGTAGTAGCGTATGGAAGGAAATATATTGTGATGCTGCTTGTTTCTTTGAAGAAGGAACTTCAACCAAGACTTGACAGGAATAATCTAAAACTCATTATGATATTCTGGCTGAGACAGCAATGGCAGATAATAAGCCTTTTTCAGAAAACTGGCGGCTCTGTGGAACAATTTGCTAGAAATGGGAAAGGACTTTGTCTCCAGCAGCAGCATACTGCCTCCAGTACTTCATACAACATAACTACCGAACCCAAAGAGTAAAAGTACTTCAGATCAGCCCATTCTTCGTACAGGGCTTTCCACAATAATGGAAACTACAAAACTGGAATGAAAACACCTCAATTCTAAAACAGCTCAGTAAAAGAATGTAAATGTAACATCTGTGGTACATTACTCTGCAGTACTGCAACTGCCTAGTAATTCTTTAACATTCTTTTGCTATTGCCATGTAAGGTGCCAAGACACGTGACCTGCAAACAAATCCCGCTGGGTAAAGAAGATATTCAGTCTACTTGTGAGCTTTACACTTTTTCTTCACTCAGAACTGATTTTTTTACTTTGACAGGTTTCAAATATTCCTCCATTTAAAAGCTTAGATGCAGCACAGCTAAATCTACCACCAAAATACATTTTTAATTTCATTCAACATTCTAATTCTCCTCCAGATGAATTGCTAAACTCATTCACCATAAATGACCAATTATGGTAGTTTACTTGTTGTGCCGTTTGATATATTCAAAGTTCAGGAGCAATTTTACTTATCCAAATACATTGTGGAATAAATAGAAGTTGGAGTTCACCTATCAAATATTCACTTCTGAAGGTACTTAACTAAAGACAGCCAGATCATCTTGTACAATTTCAGTTCCAGCCTAGAGTTGTAATAATTTCATAAATTAATGAAAGAGTAAAGAGTTCTGATATCTAAAAAAATTCTTGCTGCAACTGATTCTTTCCAAGCTCATGCCCTCAGTACTGTTTCTCAGGTTTGAAGACCGTAGTGACTACAGTCAATTCTATTCCCACTGTCATCATGGTCATTCTCAAACCATGCAATAGGATCAAAAAATCCAAGTTCCAGGAAAATGATTAAAGGAAAAGAAGATCAGAGCTCAAACACAAAGACTTCAAGGTGGCATGAATTATACACAATCATAAACAAAGAAACAAACAAAAAGAATTCTTCCTTAGAAACAGAAGGGGATTTATCAAATTCTCCTTTTAAGTGTTTACATTATCTTTCCAGGAGAAACAAAGAAATAAGAAACTGTGCTTTAAGGGAAACTGGTTTTAGTTATGAGAAGTATAAATTAACAGACAGCAATTTCATGAATTAGGTGTCCAAAGATAATGCTAGGTATCTAACACTAATCAGTCAATTCCACGGACCATGTAATTTCAAAAACTAAGCTGTGTCTCTGCTGCATTAAATACCCATGGATTTCTCACTTTGATAATCTGATAAAGCTTGAAGAATATTAAATTAAGAACTTGCTGCTCTTTACTTGGAAAAAAACAGACGAAAACCACTCCACTTTTGTTTTTACTGTCTTCTTAGTAAGGTAAGCATATCAAGGTGAACTGGAATACAAAGGAGGTGCAGTAGATTCTGGCTGTTAAGATTCCAGTTTGGTGCACTTTTGCATACCTGGAGGACTTCAGGCTCCACTGCAAAATGCAGCATTCCAAATTCAATAGAAAATGAATTGGAAAAACAGTTTTTGTCTGTGATAGGAAAATAGCAACTTCATCCAACTGGTTGATTATGCTGAAACTGGGTCAGAACAAATGCCTTACAAAAATGCTAGCTAGCATATAGGGAGCTGGTTAAAATTGAAACAAGAATATACACCATATAATAATAAAACCTGGGCAATACAGGACAGTTTTATGCCTTCTTTTTTGTTAAAATCTAACACAGCACTCACACCATTACTCACATCTATGTGGAGAGAGCTGTTTCAACAGTATCTTTTGTGACAGCTGGGATAAAACTTTCAGTTGCATAGGAAAAAGGTGTACATTTGTAATACGTTTTTCTGATCATGTGCCAATGCCATAATTTGTTAAGTTAAAGCAAATAAAGCAACAGACAAAGATATATAAACAAAGATTTCAAATATAACATTATGCATTTTTAAAACTAATAATTTAATACCATTTAAGACAAATTGAGCTTACAATATATACTTGCTGTTAAGGCTGAGATGGTATCACCAAATCTCCTGTTAAGCAACAGGAAACCTCAATTCAGATAAACATGTAACTAGCAATAAAATACCCAGAACTGTAATTATGTAATTAGTACATGCTGATACTGTGTGAGGCACTCAAGCATTCTGACTTCATTTGTGAATGTTTAACTGGCTTAGTTTCACTTTTCAAGAACATCACAGAGAAACAACTACAATCTTAATCTTTCAGACTAAACCTGCTCCATAAGCAAAACAAAACCCAGTGCTTTCTCTTCTAGTCATGAATGCTTCTGGAATAATGACTGTATTAATTTCAGCAGAAAGGAGTTATATAATATACATTTATACAGAAGAGTCTTGAGTTATACCCACCCTTTGCTCTTCAACTGCCAACACTGTCTTGTATAGAAAGAAAAAAAACCCCAGCTTCTATTGAAAGACTTTGTCTATGCAAAGCTTACTGAACTTATTAAACTTCAGAAGTTTAAACAGGATAGTAGATATAAAATTACCATCAAAGATCAATCATAACCTCTAAAGTTGCAGCTGATTTCAAACATTCCTTTTGATAGGAATGTACAGCAAGTTTTTAGAAGTATGAACACTTCAAATCTCCACTATTTATAGGGAAGTTTGTAACAGGTTCAATTGGAGACATGAAAACCATTTTAAATAGACATCACAAGATGCATCTGTAGTTTAAAGGTCAAATTTATTAGGAGATTAAGAGATGTATTATACATGGACTATAAATACAGCACAGCTGACTTTATTCCCAGTCACACACCCAATGCCAGCCTATTTTGTAGACACTCTTGTTCTTTTGTTCCAAGAAAAATTTGCACCGTAAGACTTGGATTTAGGTTTTGGCATCTTCTTCTCTTCGACATCATAACTCCAGCCTAGAGGTTATGGGGTAGTGGCAGAGTGAGACAAGAAACAACGAGAATTATATTCTCAGCATACAATATACAGCAAATCCAACTTAAAGGCTTTAACTTTAATATGCTTTTTTAATGTAGGCACCCACTAATCTGTTCCTTTCTAGTTGACAACAGAATATAAAATGGCATGAATGTGGCAAATGACCATTCTGTGAGAAGGCAAGACCTAACCGTACTACAGACCTCCATGCAAAAAACCTGACAGTCATTAATGAAAAGCTACCCAGGGAAGATTGTCTGTCCTGTAAGTTCATGGCTCCACAACTCCACAGCACACAGAAGCACTAAGGCTCTGTGTATGTTGGCACAGGAAATGAAGACGGTAAGAAAACATATGCCATAAAATAACATACAAAAGATCATTCTCAAAGGCTGGGAGATAATGGAGACCCTGGAAAGCTAATAAAAAACAAGAGTGGGAGGACCAAAAAAACCAAAAAGCAAAGAAAAAACTTCAACATTAGAAAGGAGTTTAATACCTAACATTTTAAAGGACTTTAATACTTAACATTTTTTTATAAGAACATAAAAAATTAGGAGTAAAAAGAAAAGGGAATGAAGTGATAGAAGACAAGTAAATTATGTGATAGTTAAGCAAGAGTAATGCTTAAAAATGTCAGAAAAGAGGAGGTGGAGACATTAGTGTTTATGTAAATCAAAATGCAAATTGATTGCAGTCTCCAGGTGCCTGGAAAGTTGCCAGGGCAGCACTCAGTATTCCGAAGTTTGGTCTCTTTAGCTGCAATATTTCACTCAAAGTTGAGATACTTCTGTTGAAGCCAGAAGTGGTTAAATACGCAGTTTTAAGTGATACTCATAAGACAGTATTTTCCTTGGTTTTAAAACTAAAAGTTGCAAGCCCTAAAATACTTAACATGTATCTGAATTTTTATACTTAAGGTGCTCACAGTAAACAGTCAAGATACAGCTACACATCTGTAAGATACACAAGTTGTCATGTCACTGCATCAATTTTGCGTATTCACAAACGTCACACAAACATTTTCTTCATGTTTATTAGTCTCAACCAGTGTTAATTTCCAAGTTAACTATTCTCTGTAAGAAATACTGAACAGGGACTTTAAAAACATATTCTTTCCATCTGTGAAAACACTGGCTTTTGCCTCCTGTTCTGATTAAAAAATATAAGCTTGAGTAAACAGCCAGAACTAGATCCAGAGACAGACTTCAGTATTGCAACATTCAGCATTGTAACACCTAACATTGAGACACTTGGCTGCTGGAATGGAATCTACAGCCCCAAGGTATTGCTTCATCTTTTTATACACCAGATGGAGAGGGGCCGAGTGCCTCTAAAAGAGATTTGCAACTGCCAGCACAATGACTTGCACTGCCACAGATAGCCAAAATGCATAAAGTCAGTTACATCTAGCTAATGACTGCAAGAGGCCACCATTCGTGAATAGATTCCACACTTTGGAACAGACTCCTTCAGACCAGCATTTTGAGGTGTTCACGACAGAGAGCAGAGGTCACTTTTATGAAAGCTGGGGGAAGTTACTCTTGCCCAGAGCCCTGCCATAGAAGCCAAGTAGACAGAAAGCAGATTTCACCTTCTCTGGAAGAACACCCTCACCACCTGACTAAAGGTTATTGTGGAGAAGAAAAACTCTCCATCCTTGTTACTTAAGCTGTATGTTTTTAAACAACTGCTTCAGTGATTCAGACAGGACAAAAAAATTAGGTCAACAGAATTTTTCATTCCTTCCAGTTAAAATGTTACCTCCTTGCCTAGAACTCAGACCATCCTCAGCTGTAATTTTGGACAGCAATGTTTCCTGTTACTGTATCCAGTGCTGCTACTCTAACATTAGAAAACACATCAGATGGGGCAGGCAGGAAGACATCTCCTTAAGTTCTTAGGTGAGAAAGAAATTTTAAGTTTACAAACTGTACCAAAACAACCTGCAATATCTAGAATTTTCAGAAATTACATTCCAGGTTCTTAAGGAATTTTATCATGGAAAATTTGTGTGGGTTACACAGTAGCAACACAGAGCGGTAGTTATTTGCGTTCCTAGACTTAGATATGTCTCAATACTATCTTGTTTATGAAGCTAACTTCCAGTGTATATGTGTGCCGAAATGTCTTTTAAAAAGCAGAACCAAATAATGTAAAATTTGTATTTCTAGCTACACATGATATTGAAACTATCACTACAGAAAATACTATGCACATATCATACACATAAATAAAAAATGAAAGTAAAAGTTAGGCAAACCAGTATCTACAGGAAAGTACAGTGTATCTCAATTATGGTAAAATTAAGAGTGCAAGCTAAATGAATATTGAACTACGAATATTAATACCAAGTCATAGCCTAAGTTCAGTTGGTTTCATGCACAACTCAGTGAAGGCATAAACTTTCTACACTGAAGGAATGCATTTAACTTAGTCTGCATTTTGAAAAGACAAAATATAACGTCTACAAAGAGATGACATAAGCAGGTCATTACATTTGTTTTTTCTCCTGTATGCTGAATTGTTCAAGAAATAATATGAACACTACAGAAGCATAAGTGCCAAATTCTCTCAAATTTTATTTGCTCATAAAACAGTAAAATAAACTAATAAAATCACATAGATTATCCAATGCAAATGTGATTCTATCAATTTCATAGATAATAGAACATACTTTTCAATAAAATTAGTACTACCAAGCCAAAAAAATTTCTGTTTAAAGAGGAACAGACAAATTAGATTCTAGCTTTTCTACTAAGAAGTGCAAGTAAATTTAACATTAAATGGTTTTGTTTCTTAGATGTACAGATTAATGGACCTACCATGTTTGTGATGCACAATATCAACCTCTAACAACTTTGCATAATTTGGTCTATCCAAGGAATTTTACTGTTTACCCCAGACTAATATAGTTGAAAGCTGCACACCACAGGGAAGACTTCGGAAGAACCTTACACTTCATGTGCATTATTCCTGGCTTTATCTCAATGTAATTAATCATCTTAACATCCATAGGGACTAAGCATCAAGCTTAACTTTTTAAGGATAATGGAGTTGATTTAAAAGAAGAAATAAAAGAAAAAGAAAAGAGAGCAGCAAAAAATTCATGCTAACACAAAAAAGGACTGCTAAATATGCAAAAGGCTGAGATTATGGGTACTGTTTGTGGCACCATCATTCTCTCAGGAAATACAAGGCTTACTAACTAAGTTTACAGATAAGGCAATGTTATATCCTGTGATATAACATTGCCTTAATAATTATTAAGTAATTACGCTGGCTTTTCTACTGTCTTTTTCACAAATAAGAATAATCACCAAGTGGATGTGTTTAGACTCCAATGCTGGGCAGAGTTAGGCATAACATCTTAAATCTACAGGTTCCTCATGGGGAGCAGTGAGGGGATGTGCTGATCTCCCCTTTGGTGACCAGTGACAGGACACAAAGAATAGAATGAAAGTGCTTCTGGGGAAGTCCAGACTCGACAACAGGAAAAACTTATTCACTGAGAGAGTGTGGTCATAGGAACAGGCTCTCCAGGGAAGTGACCAGGACATTAAGTTTCTCAAAGCTCAGGATCTGGACGATGCTTTTAGTCACATGGCTTGCTTTTAGGTAGTCATGTGAGGACCAGAGAGTCAAACTTGATGATCCTCTCGGGTTTCTTTTACAATAAATCTATGCTGCAAAATAGCCAGAAATGGAGTCCAACATGCTTACCTGGTAGTCTTTTAATTTTGGTTTTTTAATTATCAAACATTCACAGGACCTCTGACAGTTTTCCTTACTAAGAACTGAGATGCTCATGTTAAACCTTCAGGCAAAGATCACACAACCATGCAGATGGAACACCAAGCCTGGGATACATCTGAAGTATTAATTTTCCTCCAAGACTTGAGCAAGGTCTGATTCAGCTCCCATTTAAAACAGACAGTTGCAAAAGAATTTTAACATTAATATTACATTTTAATAATAATAATGGCTGAAACACCTAAATTCAATGCCTTCAGCACCCCTGGAAATATCCCCCCTTCCCATTTTCCTTCTCTCCATGTAGAACACTAGTCTACCAACTCTGCAGAACAGAGGGAAGGTACTTTATCCTGTACTTATTCTGCTGTTAATACTTTGAGATCAAGATTGCCTATGAAGGATGAACCTCTCATAGCCCATACACACAATACATACCATTTTTTTCAGCAAAAGCAATGGCATCTTCTTTAGTAGAGAAAGTAAGAACCATGTTGGATAAAGGATCAGCTCTGTAAGTAATCAGATGACAATCTTTAGGCATATTGGAAATAGAAAAAAAATTGTATCTGTATCTCAAATGTTAAATCAAATGCTGCATTACACAGCTCACAGTAGTATGCCAACTTGTAATAACATTCAACAGACTTCTAAAAATTATCTTCAGGGTCAACACTTACTTTCTGCAAAGCATTGTTTTACTCTTTCAGCGTGTTAGACTTCCCTCACAGCTACTTGCAAAAATTAACTGGGTTATTAGGCACACATGTCTAACCACTTGCTGAGGTTATAGTAAGTGCTCTGTGAGACTGTTTGAATTAATCTGCAAAATCCCTTTATTTTTGTAAGATCTGGAGGTCTAAGGTAATTCTGAATATTTCAAGGAGACCAAGTGTCTGCAGAATAGCTAGGCGAAGAATAATCCCGGACAGAAAAGAACAGAATATTGAAGTGAGTAGAGAAGGAATTAAACAGAAAATGAAAAGTACATTAAAAAATATTGAGAGTACTGCTTTAGGTGAGATCACATGACCCCCCCCCCCCCATTCAATCCTACACAGCAAGTAGATCACAGGCCACAACTGAAAATGAAGCTCCAAAATGCAATCTGCTAGTTAAGTAATTACATAGTGGTTAGTTTCAGATGACCAGCTATTCCTCAACTGCATGAAGCACCATAAAGGTTTTTGAAACAAATTAAATTCTCAGTAAAAATACAAAATTGCCTTATTTGTTGCTATAAAAGCTCAATTTAAGAACAATGACAAAGGATGAAAAAAAATATAAAGAAGAGTTCTAACTCTTAAAGAAATTAGATACTGGTTGTAGCAACACAAAGATAGATAAAACCTCCCTGTGACAACACTGCCTATGAGCCTGGGAGACAACTGGAAAGACAAGACCAAATTGCAACAAACTATTGAAGGAGCTGCCTCTCAACTGCTCTCTCTTTGAAGCTAGAAGGATAAATGAAGAGAAAAGACTAAAGATACACTGAACTCTCTACAATAAAGGGCAAAGCCTGTGACTGGAGAAGGGGGAGGGGAAAAGGGGGAATCTCGCTTCCAGCAAAGACAACAGTGTAATTTTATCTGATGTACACATGGAAAAATGTAGTTCACTATATATCCAATATATTCCCCAATAAAAATATCAGAAACAAATAAACAAAAACCACACAACAAACAAACAAACCAAAAGGATAAAGACAGAAATTACACTTTTGCAAGCCACTGTGATAGGCTCTCTTAAAGATATTAAAAGATTTTTCTTACAACAGCATCTACGTGAATTAAGAACTAAGAATTAGCTGATGACACGACCATCATGAGTGGAGAATCAAGTGGCCCCAGTATACTGCAATATTGTGACAACTTCTGCTTATTGTTATTCTCTTCCATAATTGGGGTTGGAAAAATCTTTTCAACACTGCTAAAAAGGAACAAAGAAGCTTTAGGTCTGAAGTGTGATGAGGGACCAGTGCCTGTTCAGAACTGCAAATATGGCAAAATCCTTCCAGGACAGAAGCAGCTGGGAAATGGGAATTGTGCAGAAATTATTAGTTCTGTTTACTGTGCAACCATCTTTCATTCAATCTAAATAGATTTCTGATTTATTTCCATAAATGAGCTATCTGTGTGAGAAAACTGGATTTCAGGATGTCCAGTATGATGTCCTGATAGTGCCAGCAGTACCAGTGTTGCAAAATTAACTATGCCTACCCCCAAATTGTTCTATCAATCACTGAAAATTAGGATTCCATGTTTTGTTCTCCTATGAGATCTCATACAATGAAAACTTCGCACTTGCCACATTTTTTTGTTTACAGTTTTATATTAAAAAGTGTACCCATGAAATGTATTCAGGCATTCTTGTAATGAAACCTCCCAATTACAAAAAAAAAACATGCCATGGGTCCATTTTACTTAGATCTGTAACCAGATAATTTTCACTTTAAAAAAGCCCAATAGCCAAAAAACAACAAGTGCAAAAAACTCCAGCCCCAAATAAGACTGCAAAATGACAGAAATACAGGAAAGACCTACAGGTCCTCCCAATATACTCAAGTATATTGAGTTCAGAGAAAAAACTACTTTAATATGTAGACCCTAGAGAGCTCTTACCCACTAATCCCATTACATTACTCAAAAGTAAATAGAAAACTGTCAATGAAATGTTCTTTGCAGAAATTAAATCTCAAGAGAAGAAACCCTTCTTAGGTATTTTTCGGTGTCAAATGGTAACACCAGAGTTTTCAGAGTTAGTACACTAATAATTTTAAAAAGCATGCCTTAAAAATGAATGGATATAAACTAATTCACAAAACCTTTAAACTACTGGCATTAATTCTCAACAGAGCACTTTTTTTTAAATCCTATATGGAGCCTGCTTACCCGTGAGAAATTTCTCTCCCTACCTCAAAATAAAAACATATGTAGACCCTTCTCAAATTTTTATGAGATATCAATGCAACAGGAAGACCTAATTTCAAAGTAACTTTGAACTAAATTTCTGGATACATTTATGTTATATATATAAAAAAAAAAATTTCTGTGACTGGATTTGGAATATTAATTCATCTCAAAAAATGCATCCTGAAATTATTTCACATTTAAGGTTTTTAGAGTTTTTTTCACAAAATTTTGTGTCCTTTGATTATAAGTGCTAATATGGTAGCAGCCAGATATTTTCAGTACACATTTTCTGAAGTTTGAAAAATAATCTCTGGTGGTTTATTTTAGTTTATATCTAATTATTAACTATTCTGAATATGACTCAAAGGAGACATTGGAGCTCCAAACCAAAATTACAATATTGTCAGAGGAATTGCTGGTATAATTCTCAGGGTCTACAGGAATTCTAACCACACTGTGAAAGGTAGGTACTGTATTTTTCATTTATTCACATGAAGAAAAAAAATTAATAATTAGATGCATACAAGTTGTAATTACATTTTCAAAATACAGTATATTTAGCTAAGATTAGTACCTTTCTGGATTTTCCATGTATTTAAAAGATTTTAATGCTAATACTGACAATACTTTAACAAATAGAATAATGTTTTAAATAGCTGGGCTTCTTGTGTGTTTTTTTACTAGTTATGACTCCTCATTTTAGATCCTCAGGATAAAAAAAATCAAGAAATATTGTTGTTTTTGTTTAAAAGATGCAACTGAGAGCTGAGAATTATTTACTACTTTATGTAACGAATGACCTTCTGGTCCTGATGCTCGTCCTGACAGAGTAACATCATCACAGTGTAATCACCGAAATGTGTGGTTGTTAACTTCTTTTTCAAACTTTTCCAGATGATGTTGTGAGCTTTAAAAATCTGCTTTTAAACTTAACAGGTCATAAATCATACAACAAACAAACCCCACCACTTACTGTAAAGTACAGTTATAATACAATCAGATTTACAGGTAGAAATATTTAATATTTCAAATTTATTTACTAGTGAGAGCCAAATATAGAAGAAAAGTATTTTCAAATTCACTAAGTACTTACGTAGATGCCCAGCCCATTAAAGGGTTCTCCCAGCGCTCCCTGTTATCAAATTCCATCTTCCATTTCTTTGTATTGTTAGCTCCTGACTGCATTGCATTACGTGCTGGAACAAAAATGTGAACTTTTCTGGTTTTGATGTGCTCATCTGGAACACCAGTTAAAGTAGAGATATCCTAAAAAAAAACATAATGTGATTTGTTAAAAAAGGGTTCATAAGAGACTTGTAAAATAATACCGCTTTTTACCTAAGTTCATGTTTTATTTTTAAAGTTACAAATCTGAAAAAAAATTAGAAAAATAAATTACAGTTTTAGCTGAACACAGCTGAAGGTGATACATGTCAGGGCTGCTATTATTCTGCCTCCCCTGGCTGAGCTAGATTTTGTTGGATCAGTTACCTGAACTTGTTCATCTCCCATCTATGAAACAGCCACAGCCAGAGGAGGGACAGGACATTCCCCCCATCCTTCCCTGTTCACAGCTGCAGTCAGGATTGCTTCAATTTGCACCAGCTAAACCAAATGTGGGAAAGTACAAATGCCTTCTTCCTTCAGGAAAATATTAGAGTGCTGACTGAAACATGGACAAATTCCAAAATATGAACCGGACTATTCACCAAAATACTTGCCAGCCAAGCATGCACTGCAGTGTAAGTGCTTTCCCTTGGGCTTAACTCTGTATATTGTTAAGAGACACCAACACCTATGGTGACTCAAAAAGTTATCCTTAGCATGAAGGAAGAGGCAGAAGGTAGTATCTTTTGCACAATATGCTACTGATTGTTTGAGACTACAGAGAAGGTGCTAGAAGTCAGCACTTATCTCTCTAGTAATTTATTATTAAATAAAGTTGACCACCTCGTCATGTTTCAAGTCATGACTCAGCATTTGACAGCTCTTCTGTTGATGTTCAAGATCAACAGAGGGACATTTGATGCTGGTAACTTTCTTCAGTATATTTGTGAAGGACAAAATGATTTAGAAAAAAAAAAGATTTGTAACATTGTATATAATCAATAGTAGGATGCCCTCCTCTACTAGGGAGGGATAAGGCTTCAAAATAAACAGAACAAAGATAAATCCTTCAAACCAGCCTAAAAATATTACCTGACTTTAACAAAGCATGAAATAGTGAAAAACCTCACAAGAATTGCTGTGAAAAATTACCCTCAGCAACATCTGATATAATTAATGTGAACATTTTTGCTAAAAACTAAACAGTAATTATGCAAAATTAACCTGTCAGTTCACCCTAGTAAAGACTGAAATCAAACATCAAATCCATCTCTAAGGAGGTTAAACTACTCCTGTTCCTTACATACTTAAAAGGCCAGTGGGAGCTCCTCAGTCTCCCTTCTCCCCTCCCCTCCCCTCCCTTCCCCTCCCCACCCTCCAGGAACAAGTAGTAAACTGGTCGAAGTCCAGAAAACTGCAGCAAAACTTATATTGAACTTATCTTGACAGTATTGCCATGACTTGAACGAAATGAGAACTTTAAATAGAACACTGTCGTTTTACATAAATGTACCGACTAACTTTATGGGATTTTCCTTTGTGGCAAACTTGAAACTTCCTGATGCAGTCATCAGATCATCCTTTGAAAAGCAGTAGTGCTCATTTCCAATTTTATTTTACAAAATTTGGGAGATCAGGCCCTTAAAATTACAAAAGGGAGGAAGTTCAAAGCATTTGACTTGCATTTGCAATTAGGACAGCAGGGGCAACAAGCAAGCATCCACACTAGCTTTCCAACTTCTGACATTTCTACACAAACTACCACAAAAAACTGTCGAAGTACCTTAACAATTCCATTATAAATGCCTTCGTTAGGACCAAGTCATTTTAATATGAGTCTAGCAGTGACATGAAAGAGAAGCAATACCAGCAACCAGAATGTGGCAACACCTATGTAAAAATACTTTCTGACAGACTGGCACTTCTCACCGCTGAAGCTTAAACTGCAGTTCAGGAAGGAATTTGCTTAAATTTTTCTGATTTGAATTAGCAAAGTGCTTTGTTTAACAAAAACGAGTTTTCACCTGCAGTAAAGTTTGGTGAGGATTCAATGTTTCAGCTTGCTTATTTATACAAATAGGTTGAAATATTAGGCTTTATTTCTGTATTTAACAAACATGAGAAAATGTAGTAATAGTCACAAAAAAATTTATTTTTCTGCTCTTTAACAATATGGTATGTGCAAAAATACTGGGGTTGTTATCATCAAATACTTTCAGGCATGTAAACTTCAAAATAGCCCAAAATTATTATATTTTTTATATTATTATTACTCTCAGCAACTCATAAATCCATTATGAATTTTATGCTTTAGTTTTAGAAGTTTTCGAATTCTTCCAGGATAATCTGGAAGTACTAAAATAAAGATACTACATTATATAACATTATAGACATATACTATTTTGTCTTTTGAAGACTTAATGCAAGAAAATCATAAAAATGTTATACCATGCATACAGAACACAATTTAAAAAGAGGGTTAAAATCAGCAAATGCTATATTTGTGAGATTACCATAGTAAAGAAATGCCTAGACTTGTTTATCTGGATGAAAGTAAAATGAAAACCCCAGACATATCCTTCAAGCCATGTTTTTTGGGCACTCAGTTGGCTCTAAATCAAGGTTATTTCACTGATAATATAGTATTAATCCTATAAAAATATTTTCAAACTGAAAATTAACACCTGCCTACTTTCCAAAACTGAAATATCTAGATGGTGTTGCTAGCTCTCCATGCTTATATTTATTATAGCTAGAGCTTCCATGCCTTCTAGCAATCATTTATTGATATCTTCCCCATTTTAAAAGCTGGCGATTGAACAGACAGTTGTTAGGACAATGAGTTTCTGGTTGCTGAAGCGCAAGTTGTCCTGACATAAAATCACTGATTTTTGCTTGCTGTAGACATGTAAGGTACTGTAGCATAGCTGAGCTGTTGCCAAAGATATGGAATAAAAAGGCTTGGCATCTATCACATACTTGACACCTAAAGAGCACAGAAGCTCTAAGATTCCTATTCCCTGTAGGCGCACTCTTAGTCTAGACAAACTGATTTCTCACAGTTTTAAAATGCATTACAACACTCTATTGTGATCATTTCATCCACACAGCTCCAGCTAGTGACAGAAGAACCTGTCCTTTAAGAGACATTTCAATGGGCTAAAGCTCCCGCTCCAAGATGCCATTAAAACAATATAATACTTGAAAAGAACTATGCTGCATTGGGTTGAACTCTTAGCTGGGTCTTCAGTGCTTTGTTCTGAGTTTAAGTTCTCATTGAAACTACCTGTGAACCAACTTTCCAAAACAAAGATATTTTTGACAGCTGGTTTCACATTAGTATCTCTTTTTTTTTTTAAAGTGCTCCTTAATTTTGCTATATTAGCAATTTAAGCATTCAAAATCTTAAAGATATTAGATGACAATATAAAAGACTTGAGAATT
Source organism: Serinus canaria (assembly GCF_022539315.1). Classification (NCBI taxonomy): domain Eukaryota; kingdom Metazoa; phylum Chordata; class Aves; order Passeriformes; family Fringillidae; genus Serinus; species Serinus canaria. The sequence continues at coordinate 59,353,911 of NC_066343.1, forward strand.
GAACTGTATAGGTTTACTAAAAATTAATAACCCTGTTTCACAGTATTAAAACAGGCTGCCAGCTAAAAGGTGCATTCTGACATTCATTTTTCCTAATATATATGTTATTTGAATAGTAAACTCTGTTTTTGGGGTTTTTTTTGTAACTCAAGAAAATTTTAATACTAATTTTGAGGCATTTTGTCTCTTTTTGGAATAAGCTCAAGGGGACAACCTTTTTAAAAAACAGCAGAAATCACACAACATTTCTTAAAAACAGGGGTTTTTCTTTATTACAATTTACATTACTTAAGAATGTTTGTCATGGTGGAAAGCCTCCTAAAGCTGTTCTAGAAAGGGCAGTAACAGATGAAATGTGGTATGCAGCAATAAGAAAAACTGATTCATAGAGGCAGTGTCAATGAAAGCACTATTCAGCATGGAGATGACTTTTAAAGGAAATGAGAATTTCCTTCTTTTAAGTACTCCACTAATAGCAGAAATTCCAAAGCGGACAAGAAATGGAACTCTCTAATTAAAGGAGAGAGACAAAATGATTGAAAGTAGCTCTGAAAACAAATGGTTTTGAATAGATGGGTCAGGTGTACATAAAGGTGTTATGCTTCTTCTATGGCATTTCCTTCACCATGAAGACAGAAACTGTACCTAACTACTATTAACTACCTACAGTTTAGCACTCCCACTTTTTTTCTTTTTTTTTTTTTTTTTTAATAAAGGAAACAGGGAACAAGTAATGGGAAGTTGATGTCAAAACACAGAGAAACCTCCCAGCAAGCTTCCAGCAACCACCCAGGATTTAGAGTCTTGCTAGCCGCTCTCTTTTCAATACCAGAATTTCACACATTTCAATGACCATTATGACTTCAAAGAATCAAATTTTCATCATTGTCCGTCATCTGCCGGTTGATTTGTATAAAGCAGTTCTTCTGCATGCATTCCAGACAAAGGGCTCCTTACTTTCGTGGCTATATATCAAGTTTAAAAGTTCTATTTGTGACAGTTGTGTCTGTGGTAAATTAGGGTAACACTGAAGGAGTGCAGCTGCTCCACAGGAACCTCCTTTTTGGCATCATTTCACTTAAATAAAAACTGAATAATTAGCTTCTGCCTTTATTAAACCACAAAAATGCCACTGGCCTTAGCAATTACTTCCGGTTGCCCCACCTACTTAACCTCAATAGTTTTACACTTGTTAGAATGGAAAGTAGAAATTTCTGTACTTTATAAGAGTTTACAACAGCTTGCTCTCTTCCCCACCTCCAACATGTTTTACCAGACTAACTATGTAAAGTTTTGCTATAAATCCATGTTGCAATTCACTTTATTTAGAAGTTGTTATATCAAAGCACAGAACATCTTTCATAATACCCACAAAGTAACTGCTGTGAAAAGTTTTTTATTTAATATGCTCCGCTGCTTAACTGTATGTCAGGATCAGAACATTTATGTTTCTACATTTCAATACAATATTTTTGAAGGAAATGCAAGAGAACAGAATCTGCTATGTAAACTGCAAATGGAAAAACGGAGCAGAATGAACTAAACATGGTCAGACAACATTTATCTAACAGCTACAAACAAAACAAGGGGAAAAAGCATATTTGCCCTTGGGAAACTTTGCATCACAGAGGATACAGTTTTCTTTCAGACTTGACAATCATTTTGCATTATCACAGTAAATGATGAACAACATGGTATTACTCATAAGATATTCTCCCATGCAACCATCCTGCAGAATGATTAATAAAGAAGCTAAAAATAAACCACCTAAAGAACTGTATTTTTAAAAAGAAAACCGAACATTGTAAACAGGAAACAGAATTTGATAATAACAAATATTTCATGAAGGCTCGCATTTAAAGAAAATCTTTTTTCATAAGCAGCTTTGTAAAATACTAAAGAGAAACTCAAAATGCAGAAAAGTTTCTGCTTCTACCAGAAGCAGAAACCATCATGTTACTGGAATCAAGCTAAGTCCACTATAATACTTCTTAGATTGCTGACTGCCATCATGCAAAGGAAGGGTCAGCATCCAAAACAAGCACTGGTAGCTTCAGCACTTTTATCCATCAGTTTGTAATTCACAGCTGAGGCAATACTATAGCAACCATGATGTCTGAGCATTCACCACAGTTGCAAAAACTCCTTGAGAACTTCCCTTTTGCCCTGCTCCAATGGCTCACTACACTTCCCCAATATTTTACATGCTTAATATTATTCTATACTTGCTCGTATGAGATACTTCAAATAAAATGGCATAATACATTCCAAACACCACTAAAACAGCATCTCTTTGAATCTGTGATTTGAGAAAAACACTAGGAAAGAGCAATAAAGACTGGAACACGACTTCACAACAATAAGTAGAAAACATCCTTCTCACCTGCCCTTCTTTCATGTCTTTAAAACACTTCACTTGAAGTTTGGAATGCATCCTCAAGTTTTCTAGTCACATCTCCTCCAAAAGTCACAAAAAACTGGTTTTTATAACAGTGATTACAGGCAAGTTATAGGAAAAGCTACTGAGTTATGCTTTTGTTAGTTTAAATTAAAACACTGAAAAGAAAAAAAAAATCTATGATTTTCACTTCTCAGTACCCTCACAAGACTCAGAACAGAGAGGCATGTTTCTTAACACACTTGCCAAAAATACCAACCATTTAGCCTGCATTCTGATAGACAAGTAAACAACATTTTACAAACTTAAAAATGAAACAGTTGAAACACCTAAGTCCCACTTTCAGCACAGACAGGCTATTTGTTGTTCAGTATCATTTTTCTGCCAAGAAACAATTGCAAGGAACAAAAATGTATTTTTTATTAATACTGTATTTTTTTCTTGTAACCGTATGTCTTCGCTGTGTAGATGTTGTCTAGGTAAATAAAAGATGTTAAAAAGAAAGGAAATCAAATGGGTTTACACTTTGGTTTATCTATATATCTCTCTTAAGAAAATCATTATTAAGTAGAGGAAAGCAGGGGCAGTCAGGGGCAAAGAGTGTATTTCATAAAAATAGATGTTGCTACTAGTACTCAGAATTCAGTGTAGATGTGATGTTCTTCAAACTGACAAAATGACAAACAGCATGATTACTTGAACAAGATGGAAAGAAGTCTGAATTACAGATGACCTTGCAAATTACTTCTTATTCTAACCCAATAATATTTAGAGAAAGTGTATTTTCTAGAGCTCATCCAAACCATATGTAAGCAAATCTTTTGCTTGCACACACAGGAAAGTGGCTAGGTCTTTTCATGAGGCCCTTTAAAAACACAGTTTTCTACAGTGCACGGATTTCAAGCACTCTACTAAAACTTCAAAATGCTCAGATTAAAAAACATGCAAGAAAATCAAATAGTGAAGAATAAGACTACAGCCACATTTTTATATGACAGACTTTCAAATCAAAGAAGAGGCAGTCTTAGTTTACTTGCATTTAGAAAATGAAAAAGGGTAACCAAACAATTTAAACAATCTGATTAATCTTAGAATAATTTACATTATGGTAACACTTCCCTGCTGTACAACCATAAGCAACTGCTCTTACAGGCAGAAAATGCTTTGAAAGAAAGCAGACAGAAGTACTAGCAGATAGACACTACCTAGGATAAAGAATTTTGTATCTATTCCCCCCATTAGTTCAATTTTGTATATACTATTAAATAAATAACATATTGTAGTTAACTTGTAGTTCAGTGATGGCATGTTTTTCAAACATAATTTATTCAGTTTGAAGTATTTATAATATAATCCTAGCATAAGCCACAGTAAAGCAGATTGCCTTGCAAAGCTAAACACAGTATTTCAATAATATCTTGGTGAATTATTCATTACAGATGATTTATAGTCTATAAAATGCAATTTTGATCATGGACACCAAGAGCCTTAACCAGCAGTTCAGGATGAGGTCTTCACATCTGAGGTGAAAGCCAAAATTCAGGCTACTCTTGAGCACTGGATATAATTTCTGTATTTTCAGCATGTTTCACATGCCATTTTAATAAAGCAATTACTTTCAACTTTCACTTAAGTTAAGTGTATTTACAAAGTAAACCTTAAAGCATATGACTTAAATAAATTTTTTAAGATTACTTTTTTCCAGGAATAAGAAAATTAAAAATTATCATCTACTTTATGCCCATCTAAAAACCTTACAATGCTTCCTCTGAAGCACCAATTAAGAAAATTTCCAAATAAGGCCTCAGTAGAGTTCCCAAATTTGGGCACCAATTGTTTCATAATCTTCAGCTTTTGGAAAGGGTTTCAATTGATGTTAAGTATGTGGCTCTTTCTCAAAGCTCCCTTATCCACTGGAGCTGCAAAAGACCCAAGGGAGCAAAAGATCCAGAGTCTGCAGGGAATTAGGAAATTACTTAAACACAGTGAAATGCAGTCAGTGAAATTGCTGCTGTGAGGCAGGAACACCTTGGTTAATTAGTAATCTAACCTGTACAGCAAATATTCTAAGGTCTGAGCTACTGAGTACCCACTTGGACATACAGCAACATCTTAGAACTGATTAACTCTGCTAAGATTTTTTATGAAGAAATCACAAGAAAGATTGTCACTACAGTGTATGAAGTTAATTGTGAATTCAGTTTTTAACTAGCTAACTAACTAACTAACTAACTAACTAACTAACTAACTAACTAACTAACTATGTCCTAGGGCTGGAAGCTAAAGAATACTAAAATTTAAATCTCATTATTGTGCATTTTTTAGTCTTCTTTTCCTTTCCCCTCACAACTACCAATTAATTAATTCCCTATTGAATGGCAGCTATGGAGCAGCATTTAACTTTAAGGTTTAAAAATTAGCAAACTATTTAGGCTTCTGTTTATTAAGATAAAGGTACTCATCAAAGGTGAGGGTAAAAAAAAGACAAAAAGTAGTTTTTAAAGTTTAGCTTGACAGTTCTGTCACACTACTTTATGATCTGCTACTAAAAAGAGTATCAAGAAATTAAACCAATGCCTGTAATTGTGATGCATGCTCTCTATTCTTCTCATCTCCTTTATAGAGAAAATTATTTCTGTAACAGATCTTTGCCCATACAGTTACAAGTGGTGTGAGACATAAGAGAGAAAAACAAGCAAATCTCCAATCAAGAAATGCAAATTTAGAACAAAATCCCTGTTAGTGCATGCTTTTTAGAAGAAGAAAAGTTGCACTTCAGAAACTACAAGGAAATCAGACCTGTTAAAAGCTGCCCCTTACCCTAATGCAGGATGTAATGCTTCTGTGTAATATGCATGCACTTTAGAAGTTGAAAGGAAGTGCTAAATAGTGTACATAATTTCCATACACAGCAGGTAGTGAAGCAAGAAAAGAACTGACACAGTTACCCTCATTAAAGAGATGCACAATAGAGAACTGTTATGCAGTGTTAGCATATTGAAGGTCTATGCATCAGGGATGTTGCGGCTATTAACAGCTTAAATGTTCACTGCATTTTGTTAATTAGTGCATATAGCTTTTAAACCTTAACTGTGTTTTAGAAGGTTCTTTTCTAGCAGTAGCAGAGCCATTACTTCCTGGTGGGGATGGAAAGAGCTGATGGGGCTTCAACTGTTTCAATGTTATCAATAAAATACACCTTAATACCACTGGAGAAAATGGGTTTCTTTACATTTATCTATATAGCTAGTTAAAACTGACAGTTTCAAAAATCCCTCTCTAAAAAAGCTGAATTGTAATTAGAACATATTAGTATTACTTTGCAACTGGTTTTAGCTAGTTACCTCTAATTCCATTCCTGTGATCAGTGTTTTGGCCTTTATATTATTGGCCTTTACTTACAGGATAGAAATCATGGTTTTATACTTTCTAATAAAATAGAGAGAAATCCATCAAAGAAAATCAAAGAAAATCAACTTGATACACTAACATTTCCTTTTACTTTTGTATTGCTGTATCAAAGAAGAGTACAATGTGCAATTGTGTTTACTAAATGGTGATAAATAAGTAAGAATCTGTATTGGAACCAGACATCAGAGAGAAGATATTCAACTTCTGACTCAACAGATGCAGAAGGAGTTGACTCAACAATGCTTTCAAATAGAGTCAAAAACAAAACAACAAAAATGTGGTCCTAAGAAAAAATACAAACCATAAGAATAAAAAATGTAATATTAGTGCAAGCTACAATATTGATCTTCAAGCAGCTTCTGCCTGGTTAACATGATACTCAGTAAGAACTTCAAATACATGATTTATACAGATTATGTTTGCCTACATAGGAAAACAGTTGCTTATTTTTATACATGAATTAATGTGCACATCCAGAAAATGAACTGATAGGTAAAATCAACAACTTCTGTAGAAATTTTCATCTGAATTACTACCAGTAATCATTTTTCAGAACTATCTGGAACATAATAAAAAAATATTTTAAAAAATATTGTCTCTGGAACGTCTTACTAGCATTTTGTAGAAATTCCTTATAGCTCAGCTTCTTATCACCTGTTAACCGTTTTCAGGGTAACGGGCAATAGGATAAAAGTTATCTTCCTATCAGCAAAGACTTTCTTTTGCTTTAAACTTAAAGTGAGTAGAACTGACTATGCCAAAAATATATATATAGGAGACTAAGCAATTTCCCTATGGTATGTGTTTCACAGCACAAAAACTTAAATGGCATACTAAAACTCTGGTTCTGAACATCACAATCCCCCTCCATGGTCCACATCTCCACTTAATACAGGTTGACTTTGCCAGTTTGAGAAAAGACACATCAAAGTACTTCAAAGATACCTCACAAACACACCATCAAGAATTTGAAAAACATCTGATTCCATCATTGATGATATGAGTAGAGTGAGAAAGCACTGAAAAAGCCCCAGGCTCCCTGGCAGCATGACCAAGATGCTCAAGGATTCCCATGAAATTACCAGGCTTTCCACACCAGGAAAGCTTTTCTCTTCTGACTTGATAAAATGGTTCAGCTAGAACTTCATCACTAGAACCAGCTTTCATGTCCATACAAGGAACTTTCTTAGCGTTTGTGGTTTTCTAGCCTTTCTTAGGCTAGGAGTTGTGTTTTAATTCTACAACTTAGTACTACAGAAATGCAGAAAGACCCACTTGAATGCACCGAAAAACTAGCAATATACAGGGAATTTATTCAATATTCCTGGCAACACAAGAAGAATTCATGTCATCTACAGTAATATTTCGTAACATGGGATACTAACTTGAGTGTTAGAAAAGGTTCAGATAATGGAACTGTTTTAAGAAAACATGGACATACCCTCCTTTAAGAACAAAAACTACTGAACAAAACAGCTCTAAAAAATGAAGTTACTTTTTACTTCTGTTGATTACTTGGTTGTATCAATGACTTGCTTTTATTCTTTCTAGCAGATTAGAAACATGGTTTGCATATTTAGACTTCCAAAGCCAAGTAGGTGTTTAGATTTTGAATAACCCTTTGGAATCCAAACTTAACACAATGATGCTCCTTTAATTTGCTCTGAGCAGCCATCACAGCAAACTCTTTGAAAGCTCTATTCTTTCACAGAAAATCAAATACAATGTAATGAAATGAAAAAAAAACGCCCCTATATACTTTTCAAAAAAACATACTTTGACCAAGTGCTCTAGATTGAAGCCTTGAAAGTTTTTGCACAATAATGCTGTATGAAGGAAGCCCAGACAAAACAGACACTCAGAAAGGTTGTGTAACCTCAATCGCAAGCACTCCTCCTTCCAACAGCCAGCAGAGAGAGCACTACTATGTAACAGAAGAAAAAACTCTCAGACCAAAGAAATACAAATCCTTTACCCCAGCCTAACCCCAAAATAAACCTATGTAGGGATGAGAGAGAAATTGCTCTCATGGATACCATGATCCTGTCACTTTATACAGGGCTCTGAGCTACCTGCAAAATGTAGTTTTCTAAACTGAACACCAGAAGTATCTTCAACTGAATTTTAGTAAAATAGCAATATTTACTGCTCTTAGAAGACAGATATAGGTGATGGCAATTTCTACTTGGACAGTTATAGACAGCTTCTTTATAACAGGGAGTAACTTGCTGCCCACAGACATTCTTAGAGAAAGCACTTTATCACGCAATTGGGTTTTCTAAACCACTGCAAGCCTCATCGAACTACAGCTGCTTACAAAACCAAGTTGTAGCAAGTAATATAGACTGAATTGAGCTAGGATATTCCAACTAAGAAGGGATTTAATTGCCAAACAGCAAAACATAATAAACAAGCAGTATTGAAAGTTTGTACATAACTACACAATTACAGTAACTAGACAATTACAGTACAAGCTCAGGCGTAGTTACCAGTTTAATCCCAAATGCAAATATCAGCAAAAAATATAAAGAACAATATATTTAATAATTTCAATTAGAAACAAACAAAAATATAATGTTTAGAAACAAATATATCCTCTGGGAGACCAGAATGGTGTACAATTAGGTAAGAAAGGTATCAGCACCTCCAGAGTCATTAAACCCTTCAAATATTACATTTCACTTAATCTGCTTTTTCAAGTTAAACAAGGTTTTTTCCTCCCCAAAGTAGTATTTCTTAATCTTCATTGGGTGAGGGGAGAGTGGGCAGGATAATAGAAAACTGAAAAATAACTTTTTCATCTGTTATGTTTTGCAGCAAAAATGCAGTTTCACACATAAAATATCAGTAACTGCAGAGTAAAGGCCTCTAAACATTTAACGCTATGCAAGTACACTCTTAAATTAGACAGTTTTATTAATGTAGATGTGCATTTTTACTTCCTAATGGTCTTATCTTTGAATATTTCATATTTATTGAAATAATTGAAGTTTGAAATAATTCTAGAACATAGTTTTATATCTTAATCAGCCTCTAGCATCTTTCAAACATCAGAGCACCTAAACACAGAACTGTAGATGACTCAAGGCAAACAAAACACTTTTTAAAATCTTGAATCTCAAGTTCAACACAGTTCAAATAAGCTGGTCACCTGCTTACTCAACACAACCATGATCGAAGAAAGTACTTCTCCAAATCACAGGCTTCATATGCAAAGCATATGCATTTCTGCTCAAAACTAGAAACTGTTTCTCAAAACTTATTTGCAAACTAAAGGATGGAAAAAAAATCTTTATTTGCCTAATTTTACGTAACAGCTTTATTATTTTTTATTAATTTTCTACTATTCTGAAGGAAAATGCAAGCTGCTGATCTAATTTAGACAAAAAAAAAAAACAGAAGGAAGACAAGCCACAGGAGGAAGATTTGAGGCTAGGGGGAGGGATTGAGTAAGTCTAAACCCCCAAAGAAATTACAATCCTCGTCCTGTGTATGGTTTGAATATGACAAGTCCTTATCAGAGTTATACATATAAAGTACAGGAAAACTTGTCAGTTAGATTCCTCATCTACAGAGCAACACTGTCCTGAATTGAATCCTTTATGGTAGCTTCTTGAATAAATACTGCAGCTAGAGTGGATTAAATAAAAGATTATTGCAAATTCTTTTATTCCATTAAGGTAATTTAGGAGCAGCTTCAACTCACTCTAAAGGAAGTAACCCACAATGGGTTAACAGCATTTTGAAAACCAAAACATAAAACATCCACTATATCCTTATTGTTTAACACAGTGGTAATGTTTGGAGAATTCTTGGCTGAAACAGTAGTTTCAATAAAAGAAAATCTAGTAAGCCTCTCCTTAATAAATACATACTTTGCCAAGTGTTTCTCTTCACTGAGTTGCAAAAACAGCTCCTACACACAGTCTTCAATGCAATGTCACACTGTCTCACACATAATTTTATGACACATTACTGCTTTGGTTTTCAGAGTAATGTATTATACACTCTCAGTTCTTAGGAAAGCAATGATTTCACTTTAAAATGCATGTCAAAGTGTGATTTGCTATGTCCTTTGTTTCACAGGATGGTAGACTATCAGACTGAGTTTTGAAGAAGTTTCATCATTCCAGACTATTTTTCACTTGTTTGTATATTTTACTTTGAGCTGCAGTATTATCACTGTTTATTATAGTAAAGTCTAGGGTTCTTTAATCAAACAAAGATTATACAATTTCACTAATTTTTAATCCTAGCCAAAATTGGGATTTGGATGGTGAACAAACTATGACTCAATCCTGAAAACACTGTGTGATGTTTGCTAATAACACAGTCTTCTAGAAAAAATGGACTGGAGTGTTTTCACAACTTTTTTGTGGAAAAGGTTCATATTCTGAGAATCCAATATACTGTTACTCCTGGATTATCTAGCAGTAAAGATTTAAAACAGACACTAAATCATACCTCTACACAGCCAAAAGGAAGCTGCTAAGATTCTCTACACAGATATCACAACAGTTATTAGAGTCACAGAAATCACTGTAAAGGCCTGTAAGATAATTGAATCCAATTGTTAACTCAGCACAGCCAAGCCCATCACTAAACTATGTTCTGAAGTGCCACATCTACACATCTTTTATACATCTCCAGGAATGGAGACTCAACCACGTCCCGAGGCAGCCTGTTCCAATGCTTTACACCCTTTCCTGTGAAGAAATTTTTCCTAATATCCAACTCATTTCCTCTTCTCCTATCAACTGCTCCTTCAGAGAAGAGACCAATCCCACCTACATCCTCCTTCCAAGTAATTACAGGAAACAATAATGTGTGCTCTGAGCTTCCTTTTCTCCAAGCTAAACACTCTCAGCTCCCTCAGTAAATATCATCATTTCCCCAGCTCTGTTGCCCTTCTCTGCACTCACTCCAGCCCCTCAATGTCTTTCTTGGAGTTGTTCTGGAAGGGCCCAGAGCTGGACACAGCACTCGAGGTGTGGCCTCAGCAGTGCCCAGCACAGGGGGACAATCCCTGCCCTGGCCCTGCTGGCCACACCATGGCTGATCCAGGCCAAGATGCCACTGGCCTTCTTGGCCACCTGGGCACACCCTGGCTCATGTTCAGCTGCTGTTGACCAGCACCCCCAGCTCCTTTTTCAGTCACTGTTCCCCAGATTGTGGTACTGCTTGGCATTGTTGTGACCCAAAAACGGGGCTTAGGTCTTGTTGAACTTCACACCACTGGCCTCAGCCCATCAATCAGCCTGTCCAGATGCCTCTATAGAGCCCTCCTACCTTCCAGCAAATGAACACTCCTTTTCAAGTTGATGGCATCTATAAACTGACCGAGGGTACACTCAATCCCTGTGACCATATCATTAATACGGATGTCAAACAGGACTGGCTCCAATACTAAGCCCTGGAGAATACCATTTATGATCAGTACCAACTGCATTTAACTTCACCCATCACCACTCTCTGGACTTGGCCTTTTAGAGTGTAACTCTTGACCACCCAGGCTTCCCCTGAGTAAAAAATACACCCATCTGGGCCATAAGCAGGTATTTTTTTTCCAGGAGGAAGAAGTGGGAAAGGATTTACTTAAATTCATGTAGGCAACACCATGGCCTTTCCTTCACCCACGCTGACTTAACACCACTGGCCTAGGCTGCTGAACAGTATATACTCATTTTGAGTGTCCTTTCAAAAGTATGAACTGCTCACCCTCAAATAAAGGGTCAGATTTTCTGAGCCCAGTTTGGTTTATGCAAGTTATCTTCAGTGAGTTACACAGTTTGTCTACAGTCTGATGGAAAATGGTCCTTTACTGAGGCTCAGTACTAAGACTTCTGAACCATTACTTAGAAAAGCTTAACTAGCAGTATAGACAAAACAACTTGATGAAATGTTAATAGCCTCTTTCTGTTTAGCCTTTCATGCTTGTAACAGTCTGCCCCTAGATGTTCTCACCATGCTGAAAAAACTATTTTAGTACCATTTAAACTGCACTGTGTAACTCTGCCTGGAATGCTTAACCCTGTGCAGCAACTCATTTTATCTTGACCTGATACAGAATAAAAACACCTGTGAAGTAACTACAACTCTCCAGTGACCAAGCCCTAACTGCTCTTGCAATAAGTTTTGCATTGAGCTACAGACCATATATATTATTAGCTGAATATTCTGCTTTAGCAATGCAATGGATAATTTCTGACAGTAGTTCTAATTTTGAAACATTCTTGAAATATCATCATTTAACCAATAAAAAAGTCCTTTTATTCACAAATATTTATGGGAACCTTTCAGCAGCAAACAGCAACTTCCACCAAAGTGCCTGACTCCAGGCTGACTATCCACAACGCAGCCTTATCAGCACTGACTGGGAAGCCTGCTTAAAGGCTCCTGCACATACTGAACTGGATGACTTTTAGCTACACACAATATTGGTGCACCCTACTCATAACAACTGAAACAAATCGCAAGAACTAGAATAGTTCAAATCCCCATTTTCAGGCAAAACCATTTCAAGTTTTTATAACTATGATATTATGATGAATGTTATACCATATACACAAACAGTTAAATAATTTTGAACGTTACCTGAATGAGATTTGCTGCTGACAGCCTTTGCCCTCTATAGCCCAAATTTCCTAATGCAAGCAGGGTCTTGAGAGACTACTTTTCACACAGCTATTTGTCCAGACTCTTGGAATATGACCTAATTGGTGGCCAGAGAATCAAAATGTGATGCAAGAATGGTATTTCTATTGAGCTTTGTCCATTTTGTATGTTATTTTATTCATGTTTTACAGTTCATTAAAAGTTATTTTATTCAGTATTCACTGAAAACAGCTAATAACTGAGAAGAAGATATAACTGCTTGGATATGTTCTACATAAGCTCAGCATTTAACTCCTTTTACATTAAAGAGACACTCCTTTCTAGTGTGACAAATGAATGTGGTTTAAACTATTGGTTTTCCTACTATTTAATTTTCTGTTGTATTCAACAGAGTAGAGTCTAGGCTGTAGTAAGGAAGTGACTGACTACTGCCTAATTATTCAATCTCAGGATGCTCACACATCTTCTATTTAATTTGTGTTTCTTAATACAAGGAATATTTTAGCACTGCTAGAACAAACTCATTCTGTTGAACAAGTTCTAGCATATGCATGTACACATATGAATACAAGGTCTACAAGAGCCCTGGAAATATAGATTAATTACACTACAATATGCAGTTAAAAGTTTTCAACGACCTTAGCATTACTTTCCCAGCCTTGTAAATATCAAGTCACAGAAGAATTCAGTTTCAAAATAAGTTACAAGATGAGAGTGGCTCACAAGGATTACCATATCCCCTCTTCCACCTGTTCTTGATCCTTCTGAAATGCAAGTAAAAGGTGATAAGGTGATGTCCAGTTTAAAAAAAAAACCTGAAATATGGCAAAGATGAAAAATCCATCAAAGTATGATTTAATGATTTCTAATAATCTGTAATGAAAAATAAGTATTTTTCAATTAAATGTAATGCAACAATTTCCAGAGTACAGTTTAAATACAAACTGCCTGGAAATAATAGTTTTATGCTTTGTAACTTTAATTAACAGAAAACACCTAACCTGTAATATGCTAAATTAGTTTCAATTGGTTGCAATTAATCATACTTAAAATTAGGAAATATATTGCAAGGTAAGATAGTACTCTACATAAGGTAAGATAGCACTCTACATTAAAATGAGATTTAACAGGTGTCTAGAGAACTTCTTCTAACGCTGAAAGAGCTGAAAACCACATCAAACCCTGAGACAATTTTCTTTGCTAATGGGATATAACTTTTGCCCACTAAAAGAACATGAATTTGCAACATTATGGAAACTATTCCCAAAATTCAATGAAATCTACAAATAAAGTTTCTAATTTTATGTCATTTTGTTTCAGGCTCTATAATAATCTAAAAAAGTAAAGAAAGATTATTGTGTTTAGAATGTGGACCTATGTGCACAACCTTGTAAGAAAACACTATTCAGTCTGACATTTAACCTAAAACTTAAAGAAATAAAGATAAAATCATTATTTAGATTCATTATATGTATCAACATAAAAAAACTTCTAAATGGCTGCTAATACGAGATCTCAAAAAACCTCAGCAAATATGAGAGTTTTCAACTTGATGACAACATATAATGACATTAGAAATATGCACGCCATGTACTTTACATGTTATTTACAATAACAATATGTTATTTACAATAACACTAAGGGAACTGAGTAGCTGTATTTCAAACTAGTTTCACTAACTCAACTGGAAGCATAAACTCTCATAGCTAGACACGGTAACGTACAACACTAACTTTGGATAGTGTACATTTGAATTCAATATGGAAGATGGAAGAGTACTTCTTTTTCTGGGTTTGTCTTTGCATTGTATTCTTTTCAGACGTATGTATCCATCACCCAAGGCCACAATAGGGAAACAAGATGCTTTTCAGGCAATATAAAAGCTGTATTTAAATATATATATATATATATATATATAATATATATATATATATATATATATCTTAACATTAAAGAACAGTACATTTAGAAGTCATTTAGGAAAAGGTACCTCTATTGACTTGTTCAATCTTACTTACACAGTGATTCAGGATCTCTACAAATTTCCTGATCCCAACTTATGCAACTAGACTAGCAAGACAATCCTATTTGTGAGAATAAAGTACTATTTTTTCCTTAATTTTAAAATCTAAGATTATACCGTGACTTCTGAAATTCAGAAAGAAGTTATAATATGAAGTAACTGATTATTTTTTTTTCTCGCATGCAATTATTATTGCTACATCTATATACAAAGCAAGAGAAAAAAGCCCTAAAGAACTGTTAAAGTGTGGGGGTTTTCCAACAGCCTGTTAGCTGTTTCAACTTGTACATATCATCATCAAATGTACAATTCATAAATATAAATTCTGAAGATTTCTTAGGTAGTTCATATAGCTTCAGGGATAAAAAAAAGATACATATAATGTGAACTGTCTGGTACATACGATAGGAACATTGTTTTCCTGGAGATTCAAAAGCGACATGAAAACCAATGAAAGGCATGCTTCTGCTGTGATGTGCTCCCCCCAGAAATCTTACAAAAATTATACTATTGAATAATGTAAACATAAGTGTCAGGTTGCATCTAGAGTAACAGACCACACATTATGGAAGAAGTTACAAGAAAAGATTGCCAAATTTCTGATCTGCTACTGATTAACAGAAGAATGTTATGCGTTTGTTTCCAGTTGTAATCTAACCTTCATGCATATTCAAAAGTTAGAGTGTATGTGCATAGTAACAATATTCTTCTGTGATATATCCTTACACAGTATCTTGGGTACCAATGAAGAAAATTTGAGGAAGCTGGCAAATTCTGTATAATTTTACTATACAGAAAATATACATAAACTTCAAAAAGAATGAACTTGTTATTAATTACAGCTCACACTGGTCTTTGACTAAAATATAACAATAATAAACAAGGTATTCATCATTTTACATTGCTTAACACTTTGAATACCATATTTGTTCACATACTTATGTTTTACTGATGTTCCACTTCTAAAAGTGTATAAAGAACTGTTGCTTTGTAGTTCACATTTATACAGCTTTCCTAGAAGAACGTAGAATACCATACTGAATGCCTATTGTGCAGAAATAACCCTGAAGGCTGTATCATAGTATTCAGTAGAAAACCCTTACCAATTTTCATCAACTGTGATGAGTTGCGTGTCTCGAGTTTGGTTCTGCGCCAGCCGCCATGTGGAAGTGCTCAGTGACCTGCAGTGCAAGACTTGAAGTTAAAAAATGATTCATGCAATGAGAAAATAGAGGCAGACAAATCTTACATAAACAAGTTACTTTAACAATATCCGTCTTGTAAAAAAAATTGAAGAGGGAGAGATGAGGGCACAAAAATCCTTTTTCTCCCCAATTAGTTCTGTCTGCTGAGTTTTTGGCAGACTACCACTTAGCAGTTCACAACAGGCTGCACTTTATGTCAGCCTACAGGCTCCCTGTCACAGAGAGACTGCCAGTGGCAAGGACTGTACTCCTCTATATGAATGTACAGTAGCTGGTTTGTCACGAACAGACAGAAAAATACAAGGCTACTGCAAGCATTCTGGAACTCTGATCCTTAAACTGATGGCATGTGAGGAAAAAAATCCTAAATCTATTTGTAATGGTAAAGCTCCAATTCTACACTTCAATAACAGGACATTAACAAATTCAAAAAAAACCAAACCAATCCAAAAAAATGACTAAACAAACTCTAAGCTGATCTGCAAACACAGTTTTAAGGTTGTGAGTGGGCAAAACGACTATTTTGCTTAATTTCTAAATAATTTTGGGTCAGCTTATTCATTTCCAAGAAATACAATTTATCTTCTTGCATAATTGCTTAATCTGTAAGATACATATGAAAACAGAGAACACAAGTCCACATCACTGAATTAACTAGATTTGCACTTAGCTTACATTATGTCACTAATGACAGGATTAGGCCCTTTGAGTACAAATCATCTTTTGGCAAAATAATGCAACAGCAGGTGAAACAAGCCAAGAAACCTAACTCTCTGACCTCATGATAGAATACCAGGTTGGAAGAGAACGTCAAAGACCATCTGTTTCAACCTTTCTTGGCAAAAGCATGGTCTAGACAAGATGGCCCAACACCCAGTCCAGCTGAATCTTTGAATTGTCCAACACTGAGGAACCCACTACTTCCCTGGGGAGATTGTTCCAACAGCTGACTGACTTAACTACACTGTGAAAAGTTTTCCTTGTGTCTAACCAAAACCTCAACAGGAGTAACTCGTACCATTAGCTTCTTTTGCATGTGACTCACTGTAAAAAGGAGTGTCCACTTTCTGTGTAACCACATTTTAAAATACTGGAACATGGATAAGTCTCCTCTGCTCAAGACTAAACCAATCCAGTTTTCAGCCTTTCCTCATGCGCCAGGCTCCCCTGTCCTTTGATGATCTTTGTGGCCTTTCTTTGGACCCCCCCCAGCCTGTCCATGTAGTATTGCAGGTATGTGAAGAAGTGCTGAGAAAAGTGGGATCATAACTTCTTCATCTCTGCTGGTTATGCTTTTGTTGATGCAACCCAGCAATCTGTTGGCTTTCTTTGCTCAGAAGCAACTGTCCACCCAGACTGAGACTGTTTTCCTCAGGATCCTCAGTCCTTTACCCCAAAGTTAGCCCCCATTCAGGTAAATACCAGACTATGCTGCAGTTCTGGATTATGATTTCCCAGGTTGAACAACAGCAATTTGCTCCAGCTGAACTTTATAATGATCTTGTTAGCCCACTCTTCCAGCCTGTTTAGTCTTCCTGCAGGATGAATTTCCTTTCCAAAGTGTCCACTTCCCCACTCAGTTTGGTATCATCAGAAAACTTTCATCAGGGTTTTCCAGGATCCCACCATGGATCACTTACAAAGATATCAAACAGTGCTGGGCCCAAAACTGATCCCTGGGGACCCCATCTGTAACAGTCTGCCAATGTGAAAAGGAGCGAGGCATCACCACCCTCTGAGTGCTGCCTGTCAGCCAGTTCCCCACCCACTGCATGGAATACTTCACTAGACTGAAACACAGCAACTGTTCTCGGAGGAGGCTTTGACAAAGCATATCAAAACCCTTGGAGAAATCCAGGTAGACAACAATCAAATGTGTGCTTCATATTTGATTAAGGCCATTTTAAAGAAATAAGGAACAAAAATGCAGGAATTCCATTTTCTCTACAAGAACCTTCTGAAACTAAGCAACTGCAACGAAGTTCAGTTAAAAAATATCTAATATAAATGTATACTTTCAACACAGATTACATTCTACTGAATTATCTTCCCTCAGCCTTTAACAACTTCAAAACATCTCCAAAGCACAAAGTTTATAAACTCACCTAACTCTGTGGCACGCACAGGCAGATATATTCCCATTTAAAGTAACAAAATCTGTCAGGAAAGTTACTTTGTTTTAGAACACAGAAGTTTTCCACTGCAAGGAAGCCCAATAATTTCATAAAAACTCAAGGTAACTAACTACTTTGTTAGCTCAAATTCTCCATACCAGAGAGCTTCTGGCTCAA
The DNA here is from genome assembly GCF_022539315.1 of Serinus canaria. Taxonomy (NCBI): domain Eukaryota; kingdom Metazoa; phylum Chordata; class Aves; order Passeriformes; family Fringillidae; genus Serinus; species Serinus canaria. The sequence continues at coordinate 59,371,854 of NC_066343.1, forward strand.
CACAACCAGTATTTTTTAACTTGTGCATGTAAAATAATACATCATAAAAACAGAATAGAGAGATTCTGGAGCACTCGGAGAACAGGCTGTTACTTGGTCCTTATTCAAATACACACCAAGAGAGATGTTATCCTAAGAGCATGCTGAACAGCAGCATTACACTTGTGTTCCAGATGTACGTAGCTAAAGCCAGAAAACATTCAACCTTAAATAAGGAAAAAAACATTGTAACAGGAAAATTCGTTTCTGCTCCACTACAGTAGCTTTACTATCAAAGTAATATTCTGCAGGTATTCCTGGAACTTCATGTGATACAGTGTTCACTACATTACTTAGTGTCTGTCCAAAGAAAGACATTGGATAATGTAATTTAATTCTTTCATTCTCTAAAGAAGACTAATCTAGACTATGAATCAAGAAGTGCTCTGAAGTTTGTGGAAAGGTCTGATCAATATGTGAAGATTCAGATATGTAAAGGTTGTAAAAAGGCTGATCAAGATAATACTTTTTCTTGTTATATAATTCAAAGATTAATAAAATTTAGCACAATTTAGTTTGAACATGGATGAGAGTGGCTTGTTTTGTTTTAAACTGGAAAAGCATGAATAAGCTTTAAAAAGTACAAATGCCATGCCCTTGAAAATTATTTCCACTCAGCATTACATCATTAGATATTGTTTTTACTAATGCCATGATAAAGAGCAGGGTAAAGACCATCAGATTAAAGGTGGGCAGAATCTCCTTCTGAGATGCCTCCACATTTTACACAGAGGGAGCTGGCTTTTTGCATGAGATGACTCTGTCAACTGGGATAACTTCCAAGGCATTGTACCTTATAGCTCTCCATGATACTTTAGCTATTCCTCAAAAGCAGATGGACAGCTTATTAACCTAAGTCAACTTCTCCTCTTCATCATTTTTCAAAGACATTTCTATTAACTACAAAACTCGAAACAAAAAACTGTTACTGGAATTTACAACCTTGTACACTTCTTAAATGAGCTGCCTTCTGTCCACCCCTGGACTGCAATGAGTTGGACAGAACACACTTTCTCTAAGAACTTGTCAATTGAAGAGTGGTTGAAAACTAGCTTTTGGACTAGGAAAGTGAACCCGAAGTCAGTAGAGGAGAGACCTCCAGGTGAAAATACATAAAACACCAGTTGCGCCTTAAAGATGACAGGCTGATGATATTTCTATTTGCTGCATCTCTCACAGGAAAGTAATATGAAGTTTGGAAAAACCAGCAACTCTGAAATGTTATGTGAACTGAAATACTGCTATCTGAAAGTTAATAGGAAGTATAGCTTGATTCCGAGAATGCCTGTTTAATTTTCAGGAGGCTTCACTCCAAGTGTGTAGCTAATATCAGGCACTAATCTGAGGACAAAATCAGGAAATGCACCATCTTTCACACAAGGCTCTCTTCTCAAACTCCCACAACAGCAACTTTATAATTATCTATTATACCTTCAAGTTAAATGAATTTGCAATCTAAATCACTTAAGTTAACACTAGAGTTAAGCCTTTTATTTCATCCTCAACAGTACAGTAATTCTCACAAAATTATCTATTAATATTTGCCCACATCCACCTTGACTTTTAGGTAGCTTTTCTGATGGACAAGCTTGCAGAAGTATAGCAAACACATTTTGCACACAGAATCACACAATCACTGGGTTGTAAGAGACCTTCAAGATCATCGAGTACAACTCAGCCCTAACACCTCAACTAGAACTACAATTCCATTCTCACAAGATCCTGCTTTTTCCTATTACTAACCTCTGGAAAGGTAATCTGCTTTCTTCCTCTCTCTCTGTGCATAATATAGGTATACATTACCCCATTTTGCTTCTTTTTGACTACTTATGCTTTTTTTTCCTCTGTTGCAAGATCTTGGGATGAGCAGGAAGTTCTACTTCTACCCTGTTCCAAGTCTAATCAAAATCTGATTTAGAATTATTGTACACAGAATACTTAGAATAATTACAAATAGACTGCTGTATAATTCAGAATTTCAGAAACTATAGAGAAAGCTTAACATGTAGCTAGCAACAATAAACATTGCTATCTTATAGGCTCATTAATGACCTATTCAGAACACATACCAACTGAACTTCCTGCATGGTTACTATCTAATAAACAAAGTGTGACAAGGCTCCAAGCTGGCCAGAGCTCTGTTGTGAATATGCCCAAATGCTTTCCTTACAGTGAGCTTGTTAGTGATGAATACATAGGCATTCAAATGTAAAATCTAGGTTTATTGTAAAAGCCCGCCTTTTAACCCAAAAACTCTTCAAAATTACATAAAACAAAAATTAAGGTTTACTAAAAAAGTCACCTCTCTCCTTTATGATTGTCCATATACTTTCCCACAGTATAGCAGCTCCTTTGTCTTTTGAGTACACCATTTAAATGTCATTTCATTTATATTTGCAAAAGGATTTTCTCGCTGCCCCATGCCATTGTGTTGGGAATCTCAATTCCTCAATCTTGATCTATATGATCTTATACCATTATTTTACACTACTGTAAATTAAGATTATTTGTAGTTTATGACAACTTCATTATACTAATTTCTACAGTTCATTTAAACTGTAACATTGTTTACCAAAATTTTGTCTTTAACACCAATATGATTACTTCAGCATAGGCTCTGTTATATATATGCTACAAAACAATGTACTTTAATGATATTTCTGGGTCTCAGTGTTAGGAATTTTAAAAAGGTCAAAGTAACATTTTCTTCCATTGTGCACAGTTCTTTAGAGAGGCACTGTAGAACTGGACATTGCATCTAGAAATAATTATGGCTACCATTTGTTATTTCAGAGTCTCACAATAAATCTAGATATGTAAAATGTCTTTTAGACTGCATACAGAAGACAAGAATTGATATTTAGTAAAAACTAAACTACATGGTCTTCTTATTAAATACTTGTAACTCTTACATCAGCTCAGTAACACAGAATGAATTAATGAGGACTACCAGAAAAAATATGTCTTTGTAAAATTCAAAACTTTCTGTAGGTACCATATGTCCTGAAGAAACAAATGCTGTGATCAACTAACCACATCTTCCATGATAAGTGTGTATTCCCCTTCGACCATCATCTGTAGTTACACCAAAGTCACAAATGGTTTCCACCATCCCTGATACACAAATGAAAGAGTCCAGCGAGAAGCCAATGAAGTTCTTCAGTTTACTGGAAAATTACAATATTCATAACAGTATCAAGTCTCTCAACCATCTTTTACCACTGTGGGATAAGGACATAGCAGCTCCTTGTTGCAGGGAAGATTCTTAAGTCTTCACTTCCCTTCTTAAGTAATAGAACCCAGCTCTGCTGAAGACGTTAACCTCCATTAAAAAGAAAAAAACAAACAGTGAAAAAACGGTCAGTGGATCCCTTTTATGGTATCTGAATTAAGGCATCTGACTTGAACATATTACTTGGTTGCTCTAGGTATACGTATTCAACTGCTAAAACTCAACAAATTTGACCACTGTAAATATCTGCTAAGTAACGTAGGCTTAACTCCTACATAGTAAGAAGCTGCCATATTTACACAGCATGAATTTGCCTTCCACAGAGAGCAGTGCTGTCACTGGAATGTTACACAACATCCAGATGTGAAAACTTGTATCTACCTGACACAATTCAGTAGATGGGACTTAAAACCATTGCACAAAACCTTTTCCTTAACCTTTTTATGCAACACATCTGACTGTTTGATCTATTAGCACCCCCTTTTGGTCGGCTGTTGGAGATGTGGTTAAAAAACCCAGGTATCACCAAACAGGTAATCGGATCATAACGTAAAATCAGATCATAGGCAAAACAAAGTCTTGAAGAAAGCCCCATGTACCACATGAGAAATAAAGACAGTCATCAAAGAAATAAGTCTAAAGGATGTTTTAAGTACTTTGACACTGAAAGACCAGGGCACCAGTGGATGTGAATATACGTATATGCAGAAGCCATGATGAAAAATGCAATAGACTGAATATTCTTAATTTTTGGCAAACCAACCTTTTAAATACTATTGCATTTAATATTATTGCATTTCTAATAATATAAGCTTCAGAATGTACAGCCACCATAAACATTAAATTCTGAACAAAAAGAAACACCACCAGCTAACAACTTCCACAGCACCCAACCCAGTCATACACTGTGATTAAATAGACTAAATACAAATCAGTATGAAGTTCTGGCACATAAAACACAGGAAATAATGATACAACATTAAACACAATACAGATCACAGTATTCAATATAATATATTTTTATTTAGCCCCAGCATTTTTATAAAGACAGCTTGCAAAGTTAGATTTGTGAGAAATTAATTTAAATACAGTGCAATAATGTTTCCTTGGTCTTAAAGTCACTACTGTAGCTGAAGTGATAGTGACTTAACACAGTCAATGGTATTTTATTTTTACTTGGTTTCACTTACTAGTCTTACTACTTTCCAACAGAAGTAAAATATGGAATATAGCGCCAAACACTGCTTATGGCAACATGTAGCTCTATTTTGTAGTATGAACTTCAGGAGTAACTTTCGTGTTCAGACAAAAACAAAGTTCCTCATTAATAAATAATATTTTCATACTCTGATGAAGTTGGCTGATAATACTTTTTCCTTTGCCTACAAAATGATGTTAGATCATTCTGAAACTGTTTCTAAATGGATGAATGTAGTATTAATTTATCTAAACTACTGAAATTTCTGTAGTAAGTTGCTGAAATTATATAAATTGAAATATAAAGACACTGCTTTTACTTGCTAATAAGTTCACCTGCCATAAATTATTTTTTTCTAGTTGTGTGTTTGGAAAACAGGGCAAGAACTGACTATGCTTTTCTGTCAGGCAAAACTTGTGAAAAGAAGCAATGGTTATATAAATGTACTAAATTAACATGGAAATAGGCATTTGACTTGTGGTTTGGAACTTTGAAGCTAAATGTTAAGTTAACTTGCCTTTACAAATATTAAACTACAGGCCTGTCAGTCTCACTTCAGTGCCTGGTAAAGTTTTGGAAAAGACCATTCTGAAAATACTAAAAACACCTGAAGAACAATGCAGCCATCAGTCACAGCCAGCACAGCTTCATGAAGGAACAGTTCTGCTTGTCAATTTCCTTTAATGACAAGGTAACACACCTAGTTGCTCAAGAGAAGCTAGATGATGTGATCTTTCAGGATTTCAGCAAACCTTTCAATACTGTCCCTCATAGGATCCTTCTGCACAAAATGTCCATCTCACAGCTGGACAAATACATCAAGGGATGGGTGAGAACTGACTCATGGGTTGGGCACGAAGGTTACAGTGAATGGGGTGGTATCAGACTGCGGACCTGTCACTAGAGGGGGGGGGTTCCACAAAACTTCATCTTGGGCCCTAAGACTTTCAACATCTTCATTAACAACCTGGATGCAGGACTGGAAGGGATACCAAGTAAATTTGACAATGATCTTAAATTTGGAGGAGCTGTTAAATGCAGAGAAGCTGCACAGAGGGATCTTGACAATTAGAAGGAGTGACAATCACAAACCACATGAAATTTCACATGGGCAAGTCCTGGATTCTGCACCTGGGATGGGGCAGCCCTGCATGTACAGACAGACAGGGGAATGAGAGGCTGGACAGCAGTGCCATGGAAAGGGCCCTGGGGCTCTGGTCCATGGCAAGCTGAACATGAGCCAGCAGTGCCCTGGCAGCCAGGAAGGCCAAGCGTGTCCTGGGGGCATCAGGGACAGCATCACCAGCCAGGCAAGGGAGGGGATTGTCCTGCTCTGCTCTGCTCTGCTCTGCTCTGGGGCAGCCTCACCTCGAGTGCTGGGGGCAGCTTTGGGTGCCACAGTATAAGAAGGTCATAAAGCTATTAGAGAATGCCCAGAGGAGGACCAAGGAGGTGTTGAAGGGTCTTGAAAGGAAGCCACATGAGAAGCAGCTTGGTCTGTTCTGCCTGGGGGAGAATGAAGAGAGACCACATTGCAGTCTGCGACTTCCTTGTGAGGGGATACAGAGGGCAGGCACTGATCTCTTCTCTGTGGTGACAGTACTTGAGCGAACAACATGAAGCTGTGTCAGGGAAGGTTTAGGTTGGATATCAGGAAAAGGTTCCTCACACAGAGGGGCTGCTGGGCACTGGAACAGGCTCCCCAGGGAAGTGGTCACAGAACCAAGTGAGACCGAGCTCAAGAGGTTGGCCTTTGGACAAGGCACTCAGGCACGTGGTCTGATCCCTCCTGTGCAGGGCCAGGAGCTGGACTCAGTGATATGATACTTGTGGATCCCTTCCAACCCAGAATACTGTATAATTCTTTTAAATAAGCTACATTTTCAAGTAGTGAATATGTCATCACATAGAAAATAATAAAATTTTACTTATTTTATCTTCTACTTTAATTATCCCACAGGTGAGAAAATGCTGTTGACCTACTATATTCAAACAAGTATCAGCTGAACCACTGACAACGTAAAGAACTGGTCCTTCCAGAACTACCACAGGACCAGAGCACTATATCCACCCCTGCAGCCCAGTGAATTCCTCAGGACACAAGTCAGTTCTGCGAAGACATGAATTGCCCACCACCAGTTTTCTTCACTTAATCAGCTTTCTTGCAGTCAAGACATAATATGAAGGTTAGCTCTGACCTGGTACCATACCTGACTTTCCCTGACTCAAACAGGGCCCATTTGAGCAGCCAGCTAACTGATGTGACATGACTCCATGCACAACATAGACCAGTCCTTCAGAAGGCTCCACATGAGGCAGACAGTTTGTCCAGGCCAGCTTAGCCACTCCTCTGCCACTCCTGCAGAGCTGGTGTCTTTTGAGATTTTGAGTGTAAGCATATGCATAATGCAAACAGCTTGAGCTGAGGAAAAGTTCAGCCAAAAATCCACAGAGCTAGCCTGAAGGTTCAAGGCAGGGCACTTGCAAGCAACAGCTGCACATCCTGAAACAGTTCACTGCAAGTCCCAGGCTGGTATCAAAACATTTCTTGAAGTGCTTAGATGCAAAGTGAGTAATTACTTGCAACTAAACTTCTAAAAAATGTCATGTCAGTGCTCCTTGACCCTCACATGCACATGACTCAGAGCACACCATGGTCTCTGACAGATTACAGAAAACAGATTAGAAACACTTATGAGAGAGGGGCTCAACATGTTAAGAACAAAATTACTCAAAATTATTTATATATTTTTGTTGTAGAAATAAAATAACTCATTATGAAAGGAGACCAGGTATACTACATTTAGAGCAATATAGTACGTAATTTGTAAGATGTCAAACAGCTATCAGGTCACAGGAACTCTGAATTACTGCCACCTGTACAGCTGCTAATAAAGCATTTCATTACACACTATTCTCCAAACTGGAACACCTAATCTAAGGAATTAACCTCAGTTCACAATCTGAAAGCAGCAGGCTGCTGAGAACCAGAAACTTCTTACAGGCAAGTTAGTTGGAAGACATATAATACTAGAAATGTTGCACAGCCCATAACAACTATCAACTAAATTTACATTCTCTAGTTAGAAAGCGTAATTAAGTTAAAAAAAGAAGAGAGAAAAGTTGTGTAGGGTGTAAAGATAAAATACCCAGGTGACACATTTGCTTTGTTTGTGCTTTCTAAATGTCAAACTCCCCCCACACACATATTCAGGCATTCATAGAACTTGACAAAACTAAAAACTGTGCTCTCTTTATAGAAGGAACAACAAAAGTCAAAGGGTTTCATTTCAAAACTGTGAGGAATGAAACTAATGTCCCACATCCCACCTCTGTCTTTTTTGTGCATTTTGAAAAAGAGCCTTTGAATCATGTTAACATTAAACAGAAAAACAGAGTAAAGATTCTCTGTGTTTGCATAGCATGGTCGTGTATTTCACCCTAATCATGAAATGGCATAGCATGGTTGTGTATTTCACTCCTATCATGAAATGGCATAGCATGGTCCTGTATTTCACCCCTATCCACTCCTATTGATTTAGCTCTTCAGTCTGACTGCATTTACCGGCTTAATTAATTCTTATTCTAATAATCTAAGGCCTATAAAACATAGCATATATATCAGCATACATACATACATACATACATATATATATATATATATGCGCACATATCTATGTATATATACATATACATACATACACATATATAAATAAAAGGCAACTTCTTTCTTATTTAATGCTCTCAAACACTTGAACCATAAAGTACAACACAAAAAGAAATCCTTTAAAGTGTTACTTGAAAACGACATCTTGGTTTATAATGGTTTGTAAAAGTCAAATAAGCTGTTTGGCAAGAAAGCCTTAGCTGTTGGGCAGCTATGACAAACTGTATTTAAGAGCTATATAGTAGTACAAGACAGTTAGAGAAAGCCAGATCCTTTACAAATGCAACATGACATACAGGTTTCTTTTCAAAACTGTATACTCTTAGGAGTTGTTCTAGATGAGAATGGGATAATCTAGGTAATATTATTTTGCATGATTTAATTTCACACTAGCTTTGTGAACTTCGCCTTGTCTCAGCTACCTTTCTCTTCAATTTCCTTTCTGACACTAAGCTTTTGTCCTCAATTCCCCTTTGAACTGTTACCATTTCCTCAGTTATGTACCTTAGCTACACTCCATGTCACATACCTTAGTCACACTACTTGATCTGTCAGCCCACATGGTTCTTGTACAGCTCTGAGGAGAAAAACCTCCATGATACTTCAATAAATTTTTGACTACTGAGTTACATGCAGAGAAGATACACCAATGGTACCACCTTACATGCAAGACTATAGTCTGAGTTTTCAAGCACTCTAACACTGACAGTCTTAAGACAAACTCTCTCAGACCACGCATCAGGACAGTAAGGGCCAGCAGGTTTTAATGGCCATGACCAGCCTCATACAGGGCCTCCATGAACATCCTGTGGCCCTGGAGTTCCATTTAAAAGCTTAACTCCGTGTCTTCAGCCCTTGCTGAAGCGGCATCATTAGGTGTACCCACCTCCAGCCCTGGTTCTGGATCTTGCCCTGGTCAGTAAGAGCACTGTCCCTGCTAGGGTCACCCTTACTTTCCAGCCTGCCTTACCTTCTGGAATAGACAGCCTTTGATGCTCCTTGACACTTTGCTTGTCATTAATTCCTATCAAATAAAATACAATACTGTTTTTTTCCAGTCTATGGAATTTATTTGCACTTGGTTTTCAGCCTCATATTGAAACAAAGCAAAGGACTTAATTTTTATGTAGTCCCTCTATAATGACTGATTTTAAATCTTATCCTGTTTTAAAATGATACTAACTACACAAGCTTTTAGCTGTGGGTACCACTTTCTACAACACACATCTGTCTTGAGATGAAAACAAACGGCTGGCTGCAGTGTAAGCAACATTTGTGTCTCCCACCAGAGTTTTGAAAAACAAATTACCACACCAAAACTTTAACTCCTATTCTACACACAAGTGCAAGCAACAATGGCACTAGCTAGGAAAAAAAAAGCCCTTCCTTTCTTTGGCATACGGCATCAGCATCTGCAGTCTTGGAACAACAATTCTTTAAACTGAAGAAGGACAAATTATTGTGTGCTTCAAGAGAAATATAATGAGACTACCAAGCTACATAAATGAAGTCTATATTCAAAGAAAGCTTGGATGCTCTGTTTTTCCACAATCATCTGATTTAATTTTATTTCCATCTATCATTATTTATTAATGTAAATACACTTCAGAAGCATTTTTGAGAACTCACCTTTGAGAATAAAAATAACCTTATCAGCTACCCTATTTGTGTGTTCACTTGTGCACCAACCCCTGTACACCAATCACCTCCTTCCTCACTAGTACTATCCTTTCTTCCTTTTCATATTCTTACTATCTAATCAGCTGTTAGCTCTCTCTAAAAGGAGACTGCAAGTATTGATATTACTCATGCTTTTATAAAGCCTTAAGGCAACACTGGTGTTTTCAAAGCAAATCTTATTCTTGAATTTAAGTTCAGAAAACATGCAGGTTATTTGTCTCTTTCTCTTGAAGGCACAAACACTGGCGTATAAAAAATACCACTCTTGCAGAATTTTCCTTCCAATAATTTACTACAGCAGATGCAAATACTCCTTGAATACGTGACAGAATAGTCAAAGCTACTGCATTAAGAGCTTTCTGTCTTTTCGCTTTATTTAAAATACAGCAGAAAGATGATACATTGTAACTTATGAAAATGCAATATCCATAAAAATCTTACTTTAAAACTACTGAAATTTATAAAAAAAGATGAAAAACTCAACAGCTATAATCTGCAACAAAATTTTAGTTTGAACTTCAATATAAATGGCATCACTACACTTAGAGGATTACTTCATTAACATTTAGCAGAAGATTACGTCAATAGACTGATCACCAATGACAATGCCAGAGGTGTTCACATATAAAATAAACATTCGTAAAAGGTCTAAAAATATTTGTATCAAATATATAAATTCTGACTTTAAAAAAAGGAACAGGACTTGTTTATGAACACTTTCATGTTAAGACCCCATTAATAAGCAGCTGCAAGAACTGTTTGCCCACACACATTCTGGAGCTGCCTACAGACTCTTGTTGAGTCAAAAGTTACTTTACTTCTTCAACATCAGTCATGGGTCAAAGGAATATTCAGAGAGAAACTACTGCAGCCAGAAAGAGCTAAGTAAATAGTACCTAAACATACTATTACACTGCCAGGAGGCAACAGCTGCCCTTTAAAACTCAGACAGAAATACTGCCATTAATTTCTTAGGAAATACGAAAACACACATTATAAAGAAGATAATGTGAACTGTTCAGCTGACCTCCTGCTAGTTTAGAGATTTCTTTATTAGAAACAAAAAAGTATGTGATCTTAAGACACTTCAGAGGTATATTTTTTAACACACTCAGAATCAAATGCTTACAAAAGAATTTTTAAAATGTAACAAAATCCACTGTACTATCATAAGAATGAGAACCTACACATGGGTAAAACATATAAAACATTTAGCTATTAAGGATCATACAAATTTACTGAATTAGTATAAAATAGTTGTTAAAATTGGAGTTTTTTTAAAACTAGTTGTAAGTAGGTTCATGTTTCCCTGCTAACTATAAAACACTCAGCATTTCATTCTTAAAACAGTCAATTTCATCTAAGACAGACAATAATAAGGTCAATTGAGTCAAAATGCTCAAACCTATACTAAGGCAAAATCAAGGTCATTTTTAAAATCCAAATAGCAGTATTTTTCCACTGTAAGTTAAATCTGTTCAACATGCTATATTAAACCTACATCAATAAAGCAAATTTTATTACTTTGCTAACACAGATTTGAAACACTGTCCATTGACAGTTGGCATAATTATTCCCTTTCCCCATGTATCCATCTGGAATTTCATAATCTTATTATTGACTAATTTATTTGACAAAAATGTGGTTCAACTTAGTGCAACAAGTTCTACAAATATATTTCTCAAACTTTGAGATATCAAATATTTGGTATTAGGATATACCAACATGAAAGTCTTTTCTATAAGAATGTTTGAGGGATTTTCTTGAAAACAAAGGGTCATTTTTCAAATGCAGTGTTACATTCTATTTAAAATTGCCCAGTCCCTGAAGGAAAGTATTATGTCCTTCTGTTTTAAGATACTATTGCCAACAAATTTTACCTCTACCCTCCAAAGGTTTTTTGAGGGGTTGCTTGTTTGTTTTGGGGGTTTAATATATCTCCACTCCATCTTCTAAGTAAAGAGAAGATTATTAAGTTCTCAAATCTGTAAATTTTTTAAAAAATTTATTACCACATGTAAAAACGCCTTTTTAAATGTATGTCAGACTTTATGTAAGCAAGCTACAGTTGTGATCCCACAATGGTTAGTTGCCACAAAACTGGTCAGAAGAGCATTCAGCTGTTTTAATGGAGATGCAAGCACATTGCTTATTTACTAGTTAGCTTTCAACAAAATATACTTTATACATCTGTCTGCTTGTCTCTGTTTAACCTTTACTTTCTGAAAAATGTTATTCCTCCCCTCTACGTTTCCAATTCCAAAAGTGAAGGAACTGAATGTCATTAAAAGAAGTCACCCCAAGTTATATGACCAATAAGAAAGAGCAATCTAAGAAGCCTTATCAGGAACATTAGGCCGTCATGATGCCAGTTCTACTTCTCCATAAGACAATACAAAACCAGCCACTTCCAGAACAACACATCTCCTCCTTGCCCCCTTCTCCAACTTTGGCTCTCCCACAATTTTTTTCCTATCTGCCCCTCTTACTTGCACATCTTTCTATCCATCCTCTTCCTCCTCTAGATGAATACTGAAAATATGCAAACTTTCACAAACATTACAGGAATTCCATACACTTTAAGAACTCAAAAGAGATTAATCTGAGCTCACCACTAAACTACACAATACATGGTATTTTTCACTTTTTCATTGTGATGGAATTGTTCACATTGACAGAAACATCCTACTGCTCCCATGCTTCATTAAATCCAACATCTTCATTCTTTCATGGGGGCCTTTCAAAGCTTACTCTTTCCACTCTAAAAGAAACAAGGAGCACTACTACACCCTACTTCCAATAAAGCCAAACAGAGAAGGCAAAAAGCAGGAAATCTAAGACACTATTCTGGTTCAGCATAGTCACTTTCAAACCTTAATAATGGTGCATACCCATGAACACAACAGACATGAATAAATTATCCTGTTGCAACTACTCTAGTAATGATGGATTAGCAGTTTTGGGATACTACATAAAATACTGCAAAGGGACTGAAGTCATCCTACTTATCAGAAATTTCCCCTTCTCTTCCTCAAAGCATGCAAAATGGTTTTGGAAAGAGGGATGTCCTGGCACAAGAGTCAGACACAAGCCATTGTCAAAGGACCTGAGACTATAACAAATAACCACTGATATTGCTTTTAGTCACAGTGAACAACCAAGACTTAGCTCCTAGACCCTCTCTTAACCACACAATCACAATTTGAACAGTGTGGACAAGAGTCAAAAGCAGTTGCTTTTAAAGGAATTATGCACTTCAGGCACATGAATTACCTACTCCCAAACTATGGCTTCAGGGTGTCTGCAAGACCAGACAAACACTCTGATGCCTTGGAGCTTTGTTTTTAAACTCATGCTCATTAAGTGTACAAACTGTAGCGGATTTCATCTTTTTCTCACCTTGTCTATGTTCATTTGTCCCTCCATATCTTTCACCTTGAATCTTCTCCAATGCTCCATGTCATCACAATCTCATAAGCAAAAAAAAAAATTGCTGGAATTTTATTCCAAATTTCAGTTTAATCCAGTGCAATTAAGAGTCTCAGTAAGATACTGAGACTCACTGTACTTGCTCTGATACACATCACAACCAAAATACGTACTTAAGATAAAATTGTAACATTCTAGCCAAACACATATTTTAAAAGCCTAATATATCTTTTTTTCCTGGTGAATAACCAAAATGAAATATCGTTAAACATCTCTTATACAGCTAAGGCAAGACTGCAAAAAGACTGCTTTTTCTCCTGGTCTTTAAATACTATTCCAGGTTCTCTATGCAGATTACATCAGTCACTGGAAGTAATCTTAACAAAGATAAATGATACAGAACTATGTTTTTTATTAATGAAAACCAAAGCTTCTGATGTGTCTGAGACTGACAACACCACATATACTTTTATATATTGTGTGGTATAAAGGAAGCAGCAGACATGTATTACAGATGGATGAAATAATAAATAATACAACTTCTGCAACATGCTACCTATTCCAGACTTGACAAAAACTTCACACTGACTAGCACCAACACTGGTGAAATAGTGTTTCTATTAGCGAGATTCAGTCAGGGCTGTACATCTTTAAACGGCTCTCTGCTCTCCCAGACCTAGCTTCGCAAGCTCCACTATTTTAACACGCGCTTTGGTATGCAAGAAAAATGTAAATATTATTACATGAAAACCAAACCCAACCAAATAATAACACAGACAGTAACACAAAAGAGTAAGCTATTATCTTGCAGAATTAATTTTTTTTAAAGTTAGTAAGCATTTTCTCTATTTTTCATGGAAGAACAGGATAAAAAATTAGGACACAAGTTTTTTTCTGTTTTAGAAGTCCTTTATTTTGTCACAAAAATGGCCTCTCCCTCATTTTCCTGAGGGGGAAGCCTGCTTATAAAGACAGTAACTGAAAACTGAGATGTAAATGGCACCCCAGATTTCCTCAATTTTTTGAAAATTATTGAATAGCAGGCTTTGTACTACACAAGTGTCCACAATTCTTTACTTTCATAAGCTCAGATATCCATTTATGATTGTGTCAGGGACAGAAGACAGGTATAAGGCCTGCCATATCTGTCTGCTGTGGTACAGGAAGACAGGATAATGTAAAAGTCCTCATGGTTAGTTGGTAAGACTAACCTTCAGTAATGAAACTATGTATCAAGTCACCTGGTAGGATTCATCCTGTGAAAGGGAAATAACACACAATAAAACTGTTGTTGGCATGGATCATCGGCTGTTATGATCTCACGCGTTGGCCCTGCATGAGATGATGCTGGAACTGGCCACTCCTGGGGAGGTGATATAAGGGGTGGTTCTGATGCAGTTTTCATTTAGGGGATGTCCTGAAGGTGCACAGCCTACCTGCCCCTCCTGCAGGAGCACCATGCTCCATCTCCTTCTCCTACTCAGCAGCTTCTCAAACATTCAGGGGTTGGTATGTATTTATGCAAAAGTGACTAATAAAATTGACTTGCTTTGCAATTCCTACTGTGTCCTAAATTTTTTATGCATGGGCATCCTCCTGAACCCATAATATTTGAATCAGCAAAACATTTGCTGTCATACTCAGAGTCTTTACAACACCATTACAACAGGAAGGGAACACATTTTGAAAAACCACTAAAATGTGACATGAAAAATTCATTATTATGAAATGCAGAGAGTGTGTAGCCATACTACACCTACACACAAAACATTCTTCTACAGCAATAGAAATTAATTCTGACTCCAATATATTGTGAGAAAGGGCTTCTCAGAAACACTCTGAAGTGGCTTGGAAACAAATGTCTGATTCCGAGTTCAGCAGGAATTTGTTCAAAGTTTTCTTTTCCAGCTTCAACTGTCCACATTTCTAATGGAAGGAAACACTGTAGTCTTTTGGGTGAAACTAGTGAGAGCATATTCAACATAATTTCAAACCTACTGAAAACTTCACAGATCTTACAGCATGAAAACTTCAAAATATGATTTAAGCAAAGGAGATGCATTTACTTTCTCAATCAGTTCAAATATCTGCTGACAGCTATTAGGCTAAATAATAAGGGACTCAGTAACCACTGCTTAAGTGATTTAAAACAAGCACTTGGGACTTCATAAAGATATGAGGAATGTTGCTGCATGTTCTCTTAATTTCACACTGAACCGTGTGCAAAAAGCCAGTACCAGTTTAGAATCATTGGGGAGCTTGGGCATGCATACGTTAAAGTGCCTAAGTATGTTCCCAATAGAAGCAGTACTTGTGCTAGATGATGTCATGAAATTTCCAAGAACCAAATATAACTGACAGAAATCAGAACAGAATCTCTCTTGTAACTCTTGGAAAGTGATCCATTATTATTTAATTGAACTTCTGAAAACTGGAGAACTATAAGAATTTTCACACGCAAAAATCTACATAAAAATGCACTGCAACTAAAGATACATCTTGAATGCTTAAAATTTAATCCTACAGTCCAAACAATAAGCTATACTACTCTCACAACCTAATTTAAGCAAGTAACAAGAAACTTGCATTAAGTTTCACCCCTAAATCTAAGTAAACAAAAGTGTAGAGCTGGAGTGATATAAGAGTGATTCAAATGCCCTCACAGTTGACAGTTCCAGAATCTTCTTTGGTCATCTCCTAAGAACATCAATAATTTTTATTGTTAGTAATTGTAACACCTGTATTTACTTAAAGATACACGTCCAGCACACTTTATACAGTTTATACACTGTTCTTTATACAGTTTGACAATGACAGAGATTGCTCCACTAGTAAATTAGACAGACAAATATTTCCAAACAAAGGGACTACTTGTACCAAATAGCATCTGTCAAAATACTTTTCTGAAAGGAAACCAGTATTGCAGGCTTTATATTTCCAATTGCAAGATATACAGCAAACTACTGGCTTCTCAAAGAAGTAGTCTTTTGGATAGCTGCTGATCACTTCAACTGGTAAACAAGCTTTAAGTGGTCTTTGGTTTATCTAGGTTTCTGACGAAATACAATGAATTACATGCTCTGCATGAAAGATAATACAGTATGTATCAAAGGAAAACAAACAGTTGCATACAAGAAGCAATACAAAGTAAAAAAGAAAGAGATACACTTTCTCCTGTCTACTTCTATCTGATTTATCACCTCACTGAGCCCTAGGAAGACATTTTGAATTTGAAACATAGAACCCTAAATACTTTTCTGTAATTATGCATGTTGACTCTCACTCCCAAGTAGGGAGACTACACAGGCTGGTTAAAAATAAAATTTCATAGAAATATTTTTCATATATTTTTGTATAAAACAGTAAGAAAAGAGAGAAAAGTGAGGAAATATTTGTGTTTTGGTGCCTATCTAACCAGGAAATAATTACTTCGCAAAACTTATGCAATAAATGACAGTCCTAAGCATTCCCTCATACTGCCAAAACAATCTTATTCTGAAGTGTCTTTTCCTTATTCTATGGAAAATTTCTCATTCTACCAACAAGGACTACAAAGCTGTGTACAAAACTTTAAGAGAAACTCATAATGCTCTCCGTCTTCTCCAAGAAACCTGCCAACCTATGGTCAGGTCACTGTCCTACAGAATGTGAAGCATAAATTTCAGTCCCACTCAGGCCAATGTCCTCAACATCCCTGTTACTGAAAACGCTAAGGAACACTAATTTTTCCTCACTCTCTGTAGCAAGCAAGGAATCTAATGCACTATTTCAAAGAAGAAATACCAACTGAAGTGTACCTACCTCATATTTCCATGCTCCTCATACCCAGCCCTGCTACATCCTACCATTTTTTTCAGAAATAATTATTTGAAATGTAGAATGGCAAGACTTTAAAACAAACAAACAAAATTATTTTTAGCTTGAATCACTTGACTGATGCAATTAACAACATGGGACAGACAATATTTCTGTCAACACCAGAGGAATAGAAGGGCAGAAAGAAACAGTTGAATATGAACAGTGAGTTTCTGGATTAGTGTAGAGGATCTCCTAAATTCATACCCACAGATTTCAAAGCATTTTTAGGGCACTGACAATTAACCTTCAACACCATAAAACAGGTGTCATTTTAGGAGGGAGAAGGCAGCAGTAGCCAATGGGACAATCAGAGGATAAAAATGTGCAAAAATAATAGAGCTATAGTTCTTTCTCTGCATGTACATATAGTTTTCTCTGTGTGTTTCTATAGGCACACGCACATATTTATAAACACATATTTAAAAAGCCCCCACAGATTAAAAAAAAATAAATTACTAGAACTAACCTGAATCTGTTAAAATCTAAAGACTTAAGGAGCAGAAAAAGCAAACTCTCCAAATCACAACTAAAGGCATTGAGCTACATTATTGTCCTGACTAGGCTGGGGTCTTAGACAAGCGTCGGGCCTGAGAGATGCACCAAAGCAAACACATGCACACATCTTCAGCTCGTGGTTGGGTCACGTACTGGGCTTCTAACACAGGTCTCTGCATTAATAAACAAATAGCGAAGTGCCACCTAAGATTATACAGCCATTTCCAATATTATTTTTGGGAAATCGGCGAAAAAACAGATATTCATCCTCTGAAAAAGCTAACGTGTTTCGAAGAGGGGATGGAGAGGAAAGGCAATACGATAGAAAAGAATGTTGTGGGGTGCAAATCCCTGGGAAGACCGCTGGCGAGGTGACGCTCCCCGGCAGCGAGGCCGTGACGACCAAAACCCGATCTCCAGGCTCCGCAAGGACATCGGGCGGGCGGTCACCGTGAGGCTGACAGCAAGGACGGGCAAGGACACGCATCGACAGACAGGAACAGGCAAAGACGCGCACGGACACACAGGGACGGGCAAGGATACGCACGGGCTGGCACGGAGGAAGCCTCGGCCCGGCGCCTGCTGCCACCCCGGCCGCCCCTCACCCGCGTCTGGGCCTACGCGGCCCCCCGACTCAGCTCCCGGGGCGGCCGCGGCGGAGGCCCAGGCCCGGGACGGCCTCCTCGGGCCCCCGCAGGCGCCGGGGTGCGGCGGTGCCCCCCGGGCGGCAGGCGGGGAGCCCGCGGTGCCGTTACCTGGGCGGCGGCGGGCGGACCGCAGCCGCACCGCTCCTGGCGACGAGGCCCCTCAGCGCCGCTGACATTGAGAGAGACACCGCCATGATGCTCAACGCAGCAGCTGGGAGACGGTAGCGCCGCAGGGCCAAACCTCCTCCGCTCGGACAGGAAACGCGAAGGCGAGGGCGGAACGAGGCGGCGGGAAGGGCGGGCAAGGACGGGGGCTGGGGTGGGGAGCCGTGGAGAGAGAGCTCGGCCGAGGCGGGGCAGAATGGCACTGCTGGCCTAGAGGGAAGGCAGAACTGATAACCGGAGCTCCGTGGTGGAGACATTCGCGTGTTTGGGGTGCAGACGGTCCTTTTCCCCAGCTACATGTTTGGCCCAGAACATTTTCTGGCAGCGTTGGTTGTGACACCATCTTCTTTATGGGCAGAAGCTGAAAGAGTGGGAATTTAGGTTCGTTATTAGAAGGAAATTCTTTACTGTGAGGGTGGCGAGACACTGGAACAGGTTACCCAGGGAGATTGTGGATTGCCTAATCCTTGCAGTGTTCAAAGCCAGGTTGGATATGAAGCCTTCAGAAACCTGGACTATGGAGCCAGAGGTGTGGCCCTGCCCCGTGGCAGGGGCGTTGGGACTAGACGATCTTTAAGATCTGTTTCTACCCTTAACTTGCAGATTCTGTGACTCTCGATGGCAGGACAAGCCCCAGGCAGGGTAGCTGTCTGGGCTGGCTAGTCCCCCTGTGCCTGGAGACCTCCGTCCCGGCCACAGAAGCTGTGGGGACAGGCATTTTTGGCCCCATTCTTTCCCATTATATTTCGCTGACAAAATGATGCATTCTGTACAAAGACATGGAAGTGTTCTTGACATCTTCTTGCTCCTGTTAATAGCATACTTCTTAGTTTTGCTCTCTGAAATGGGTTCACATTTTTACCTCGCTGAGATAGGGAAGCCTCTAACATACTGTGGCACTTTCAGGAGTTCTGTTCTGTTTTTAAACCAATTCCAGCCTTACCTCCTATATGAAAGCAAGGAAGACTGACACGACCGCTAGTCTCTTGAAGTGGAGTCATATTTATAATGCATTAGCTATAAACCGAAGTAAATAACAGTACTCACGCCCTACAATAATGAGGGTTCTCTGTACACGGCTGAAGAAGACAGATGGCTAAAAATCAGAAGTCAAGTATGATTCTGTTCAGTGCCAAAAGCTCAAATGACATAAAGTCTCTAAAAACACATGGTGCAAAAGCAGTGTTAGAGGAGGATCTGCAACATTGTGAAGAACTGAAAAGTTTCTGGTTCTGATGGTGAAAATAGATGGTATTCTTGAAATTACTCAAACTATTTTCTTATTAAAAATCTGATGACTTTTTAAAAAAAAAAAAATCTTAAATGAAGTTTCAGCTTTAATTTTACTTTAAAAAAAGAAAATATTTAGAATATTAAAAAAAATAAAAGCTAATAAGTTTGTACAGAAGGAGATGTTGGTTTTGACTAATTGTTTCTGCTTTGCTCCAGGAGAAGCCAAGCCATGTGCTTGATTTTGAAAGCAGAGTTTGATGGGGTCAGATACAAAAATTCTGCACAAGTGAGTAAATTCAACATTTTCTTGCCCTAAATGAAGGAAGACTGAGAAATAGTTTTAATGAAAAACTAAACAAACTTTCATCAAATGTCTTCTGCAGTATCAAATCAACAGAACATTAATTTTCAGAGCAACACCCATAAACTATATAGTCCTAATGAAATGTCAGACCTAGAGCCATTATTTTGTAGTCTTTGTATTAGGCAGTGCAAATCATCTTATCCAAACTTTCTACTGTAAAATATGTAATTTTCTAGTCTTTCTTCCCATCAAATATTTCTGATTTATGGGGAAATGAAAGTGTATGCTGTTTTTCCCTTTCAAAACAGAAACAATGCTGCAGAAAAAGGAGAATAGTGAAAAACCTGTCTGGGCAGCACAACAGTAACAACAGCAGTTTATAAATTTGGTGAGTTTACAGATGTGAGTATTTAAAATTAATTTTTCAATTGTTAGTATGTTCAAAGTCAAATGTGGTAAGACAGATAACAGGAGTAATTTTCTAGTAATGATGAATTGGAACAGTTTATATGGGGTAGTGTTGTCTTTTGATTAATGCAGGTGGGAAAACCCCAAACTTCTGAACCTAGCAGTTTTTGTCCAGTGATTTTGAGGGAAAGACTTGAAAAACTGCTTCCCTCATTTATTTGGGATATTTTTTTCACAGCTGTACTAGTTATCAGCCTAATAATGCATGTCTCACATAAAAGCTTCAGTCACCTGCAGAGAAGACATAGCAAGAATATCTGCGTCTCACAAAATATGTTAGTTTTTCTCTCTTCCAAAGTCTTTGTCCAGTGCTTGACTGATGGCAGCATTCAAACCAACTCAGATTTACTTCATCTAATCCAAACTTTTCTCTTTTATGGTGCTTCAGCCAGGAAGGATGTTCTGTCATTTATGTAAGCCAGGGAAGATTTTATAGCCATTTAAAGGCATAAGTGGTTTGGTGAAGCCAGTTGCCTTTGAGGGCTCCATTGTGAACTGAGGTAAATTGTCTGAGTCTGTCTATCAGCTGACAGATTATCATAGCTCAGCTGAAGATCTTTTGGGCAGATCCAACTTTGTGTCCTCTCTCCCTGCCAGAGAGGAAGCCAGTGGTTTGGGCAGCATGTGAAGTCTCCTGTGTTTCATGTAACCCAGTTCTTCAGACTCCTGCCCTCCCTGCTGCCTCTCCTCTGGGTGGGGAAAGGACAGAGGTAGTACATGGCAGCTGGAATTTTAAGTTGCCACGTTATGAACTGAGTCTGCCAAAGGAGGGTGCCAAATTCAGGAGCTGCTTTTGGCAGCTGCAGGGACAGGATGGTCCTGTGTTAGATCACAGCTGATGGGCTTGAGCATGTGTGCAAGTGAACGTGCTGCTAATTGCTTGCACAGCCCCTGGAACCGTTTTGACCCTGACTAATTAGCACCATCCCAAACAATGTCTGAGCACAGTCTGGGAATGAGCATGGGCCTGGGACTGTTCCTAATAAGCCGTGTGGATGAGGCCTTTCTGGGTTTTGGGTTGTTTTTTTTTGAGTAGGGGAGAAGAGGAGAAAGAGTTTAGCTCCACGGATGTGAGCTGTGCCATGTAAGCTGAGCTGCATCAGGGGTACAAATGGATCCTTAGACTGTTTATTTGCTAATTTAAATGTAACCATAGCATTTGTTGATGAAGTATTTTTGTATAGTAGTCACAAAATGGTGAGAGACTATTTCAAAACAAATAACCATAGCTGTCCAGAAACAGCATTTGTGGCAATTCCAAGCACACAGTTTACCGTGAAATTAATATGCACCAACAGTCCCTTGCAGTCTGGTGCCTGAGAAAGGGAGAGACATGAATTTTTTTGTCTCCCACTACTAGCCCAGGTTTATAAGTAGACCTGTAAGATACTCTTACACAGGTTAAATGTGTACTATTTTATCTGATTGGCTTAGATTTGTGTAAACGTATTCACACATACAATACAAAACCTTTTTTAATTATCATGTCTTAGGTTTAACTAGTGAATTTTGGTGCATAGCAGTCTTAGAAAATGGAGTGTTAAATGCCATATTCCTCAAAATAGTACAGTGCATGAATTTTTTGAGGTGACTGCAGAACTATCGTTTGAAGTCAATACTTTCACACAGGCTTAAACTTTTCATTCATAATTCTGGCTGCAAGCTGATCTTCTGTCACTGATATACTGTGAAGCACTGTCCCTCAAGACTGAAACAGTTCATGTGCCAGCACTTATTGTGCTGTACAGTATGCTCACAGTTCCTATTGTCTCACTCTATGAGAAAGCTTATTAGCTTAACTGTGAGAGTTAGAGTCATGTTTTCTCTTCACATATGTGAGCTGCACACATTGTGAAAATCGGAGAGCAAAATTAAACTTCTTACTTTTTTTCTGCTAGGCTGAGGTTGCACAGCCTTACTTCATGCCGAAACAAACCAGTTCTGGTAGAAATAATTTCACAGTTTCAAGTAAACTACAGTTAGCAGTGACCAGCAGAACTCTTGAGCTTTTTCTTAATGTATTGTTGCTTTGGATTAGTTTATTTTCTACTGAGTCGCAGAGAGGAATTACGTAGGAAACAAAAGCATCAGTCTCAATCTCGTCAGTCTAATGGGGCAAAGAACTGGTGGAAAAGGGGTACAAAATACAAGAAAGCTGATTATATTGTCTAGAGCTGCATGAATTCCCAGTTTCATTTTATTTGTTGGTTTCCTTGATTTTACATACAGAAGCTATGATTTCAGTGTTGGATATCTCTCAGATTCTACTCTTCAAACAACTAAGCGTGACAATTTAACACAGACTAAATAATTCATTTACTTTCATAGGACTAGAGTTTCGTTTCTAAAATACTATGTTTTAGTTTTAGAATTTTCTTTTGAAAATTTTATCTTTGTAAAAAGCTTTCTCTGTAAGTAGTGACTCTTTCGGTTTCATTCTGTCACAAATAATTTACTTTGCTGATGAAATATCAGCTGCACTTATGCTTGTAGGGTTTTTTAAGTATTTGCAGTGGGACAGAGACTATTCCTATGTAATCCTTTGCAAACCTTACAACGCTTTAGGTGTCAGGGTAAATTTAATGGGAGAATTTGTCCCAAATGTCAGTTTCTGCATTACAAGATGAGTTAGCATAAGAACATGATGTTTTGGGATTTTAGTATTTATTTACATTCTCTGTATGGCAGGCAGGTTGGTAAAAAAGCTGATGGTATTCTCAAAGTCTGTTTGATTGCATATGAGATGTAAAGTGCAGTTGGAGCTGTCTGGATTTAATTTTTCTTCCCCTTTGGTATGGGGGAATAAAATATCTCAGCTCATACAGGAGAAAAAAATTAAAACCAGGCAGAGCCAGCCCCATTGTAAGCTTCACATGCAATCAGACGTTCTTGCAGAGAAACTCCCCTTCCTGGCTGCACTGCTGCCACTAGTGAAATACAATTTAAAAAAAAAAAAAAAAAGGAAAAAAGAAAAAAAAAAAATCACTTTTTATACTCGCTGCTTTCAAGTTAGACATTGACATGTGAACCAAAATCTTCTTTTTAACTATTGCCCGGGAGGCCACCAAAGAATCCCAGCTGACCCCCTGCCATCAGAGTGAGTGATGGTCGGCTGCTGGTGTTGCAGCTCACTTCCCCCAGGCTGCCACCCTGAGAGATCCCACCATCCACCGTCGGTATGAGTGACATTAGCCCACTGGGCTTTGAAAACACTTTTCAGGTCGGTCATTGCAGAGAGATAGCTTCCTTCACACACACCATCAGGGTGAGTGACGTCAGGCCACTGGGGTTTAAAATACAGACCCTCAGGCTTGCTAAGCTGACACTGCTGAGAAAACTGCTTTTATTGTTGTACATCAGCAGGGACCTCTTTGTCTTTTTTTGCATTGTTTACTTAGAAGCCAGCCTTCCCATTCCCCGACTCCCACCCCAGACAATTATTAACATCTGTAGGGTAATTTCTATGTCTTCTTTCTTTCTTTTTTGGTTTTGTTTTTTTTTTTTTCTTTAACTGGAGGTAAAACTGATTTCAGTCTTTGAATTTTTATAGCCATCTGCCTTCTCATATGATTTTTGAAAGATCCTAGGTATGGTGGTATTTGTTAGTGGAAGAGTCTTAGAATAATAAAAGCAAAACAGTTGTTAGAGATCCTAGTCCTTTAAGTTGTCCAGATCAGACAATCCTTCACTGATAATGATAGTCATTCTTCTTTCTTAGCTTTTTGTGAGGTTCTTGGAAAATTAAGTCTTCAGGAAATTATTCCCTCTAGTCTTGACATAGTATGACTTCCCTTGTCCTTGTAGTTCATGCTGCAAGAAAGATTTCTCTCTTGCTAAGTGTTATAGAAGTTTTTACCTGACATTTTTCATAGGTTTTGAACCCTGAGTTCAGATGATGAGATTTTAGAGGCTTTCTGAAATACTACATGGTATTAGTATAAAAAAAAAAAACCTGACCTAAACTGGTTAATGTGGAATAAAAGAATTTAAAATCACTGTTCTGTAATATTGTTGGAAACATTATATTATGTACTAATATGTAGAGTGCAGCAAAAGTTCCATTTTTCTCAACTTTGTTTCTCTTTCATTAAAAATTAGGAAATGTTTCTTGATATATTGGTGAAAAGTAGTGATTTATTTATATCTATGAGATATATATTATATTAATATATATTACAGAGCTATATTATATCTAGTTTTGTATCTATTGATATATATTCTACATTCTGTATTTTCCATATATCTATAAGATTTATATTTATATGTAAACGATTTTGATTCTTTATGGAAATGGGAATCATAAGTAAACTAAATAAATACCTGCATTTGAAAATTTAGGAAAATAAATTATGAGAAATTTTATTTTGTTAATTATTAATTTATTTAAAGGTACAGAATTGTATTGAAACCAACATTTTAAATCTAATTCATGACTTCCTTTCCTTCTGTGCAATTTAAAGTTCTTCTCTTACTGATCTGATCTTCATTGGGATGTATAAACTCATTTTATACTCAGGTTTTCACAAGAGTACTGCTAAGAGTACTACTGCTCTGTGAGAAATTTGATCACTGGAGATAGTCTCTTACTTCAACTTGCCTATTTATTGAATGGCATCAACTACAGGTAGATACTGAATAAGTCCAGCTGCTTTGAAGAGAGGCTTTTGAATGTTTTCACCAAAAGTAGTTGTATTCAACACAAGGAAAACCCACAGAATTAAATTCATATTTCATCTGAAACGGAGACTGTTATACACAGATAGGTCTTTTCCATTCAGTTCAGTATTCCTGTTGAGTTTAACTAATCTGGATGGCAAAGTCAGTCATACTTGTGCCTTTTGAGTCAGATATTAACATGTCAAGATTTAATTGGAGAGGTCAAACTCATCCATTTGTTATTAAAGCAAGGCTCTTTCATGCAAATGGTATGATCATTACTTTTTCTCTTCCTGCTCTCCAATGACACAGTTAAGCATTTGGTAGATTAAATGGCTTGTGAAATTACCTCTTACTAGTTCTTTTCTAACTGTATCAATTTATTTATTATCACTTTCCATACCTTTCTTCCCATGCTTTTTCTGGCCTCTAAGTCTTACACTAGCAATTTTCTTCCTTTGAGTAATTATTTTTTAAAAATTTGTTTTGGAGAGATTATCCTTATCCTAATCCATAAGGAGAGCAAAAACAAGTTTAAATGAGAGACAGTTCATCAAAAAGACTTGTAATCCCTGTTGTCTCTCTGTATTCTTCATGTCAGTTTGGAAAGTATCATTAAAACTCCCCTTCTTTCAGACTACTTTTCTCATGTATTTTCCATTTGATATCAATGAAGTGCTGTGAAAAGCAGGCAGAAAACTGTAATTTTAAATATTTAAAAATTATAATTTAAGTTAAATTTTCTCCCCATTTGATAAACAACAGACTAAATACTACTGTAGCTCTCAGATTTCTTTCTTTTTACTTTATTTGCCATGTCACACTGTGGAGACTCTTCCTCATTTTCTATTTTCCTCATAAAAAGATAAAGGGTAGTATTATTTACTACAGTGGTGTAATAAATTCCCTGTTCAGATGTACATGTCAGTGATCACAGAAATTGTGATTTAAATGACAGATACAATAAGTGTTCTTCAGGGTCTTTTGTTAGTTTAGATTTAGGTCACAAAGTGTATTTCCCAGGCTGTCGTTCTGAGAGGAGCCAGTCTCACAACATAAACGTTGTTTTACTTTTTCAGAACACAGGCTTTGTAGCAGCATTGAATTAAGAGTTTTCTGAACTTTTGCAATGCTCCTAACAATCCCTTTTAAGACATAAAGATTAATTTTTAAACAGTACTTTTCCTGCTCAAATCCTCTGCCCATGTTTCCATATGGTTTCATTTTAATGCCTGTTAATCCATACTATTATTGCTTGCCTCCTTTTACTGGAATTCACTGGAGGAAAGTGCTATTAGGGTTTTCCTTTTTGAAGAGGAGGGTAGTTGTTCTGAAAAGAGAGCGCAAGATGAAATAAAAGAGTACATTTATGAACAAAATGGACATAATAATAAAGGTTTTCCATTGAATCTCTGTGGTCTAGAGAGAACCACTGGCATTCTGAATGAGAACAAAGGCTCCCAGAAAAAAAATTAAGACATTAGCAAAATTTTCAAATTTCGTCTTATGTCTCATATCTCTAATTCAGATGAATCTTAGAAATGGCAAAAAAACCTATATCTGTTCACAAAGATTATTTTTGTTAATATGTGTACAACTGTTTAAGTAGTATCTGACAACATACAATTTCAAGGAAGTCCTTTAGCTTCATATTTGGTTATTCAATGTATTCCTAATTTATATTACCTTTTTTATATTACCATACTGAAAACTATAGGCATTTTTAACAGATATTAATGTTTGATATTACAAAATACTTTGTATATTGCTTCATATATGTTTAAAATGCAGGTCTATTTTTGACATTGATATTATATAGAGTCCTTCATGCATTCAATTGAGCTATTCATATCCCTAAAGAAACTTGGAATGTGCTAATATACTTCTTTGAATTGAGGCCTCTAATTCCAATGACCTAAAAAACCCATTCAAGAAACAAGGAAACAACTGAAAAAAAAATTACAACTTTCAGAAGAAAATTTAAATAAAACTTGCCATCTTTTATATCTTGGAAAAAACAAGTGCAAACTTTTGCAGTCTCTTGAAATATCCCCTTTATTGACAAAGTTGCGATTTGCACTTCAGAAAACAACTAGATTCCTAAAGTACAGTGAAAATAGAGAAGGAGTTTTCCCTTTTCTTAGTTTTCTGTCTTTAAGAACACAGACAACAATGTTGAAGCATCTTTTTACATGTTTCTGAATTTCAGTTCTTAGAGATATTCTTGAAAAAATTCCAACTTATGAAGTCCATACACCACATTCTCAATTTCTGTAGTTTTATAATGAGCAATGTTTGATTTTCCAGCAGGAAAATTGTTGTGGTGTGAAGCTATATCCTGTCCCTCAGGATATAGGGATAGGATATTGTGCCAACTTCTTCCTTCCCTTCCCCCTGCCCCCTTGCCCTCTTTCTAAGTGCTGTTTGTCAAGTTCCACATTCCAGCAAGGGCATCGTGTGATTGGCAGAAGTTCAAAAGATGTTTCTCAGACCTGGGGTCATTGGCCTGTCCAGGTGTCATTGTCCCCTGAGACCCTCCCCCTCCCACCTGGTTGGTGGCTCACCTATCCTCTCCCTCCCCCCTCCCCGTGGGTTTAAAAGGCACTGGAACCATGCGGTCAGGATTCTGTTGGAGTTGTTTCCGAGATTCAGAACTCTGTGACCCTGGAATAAGCTCTGGATTTAACCCTCCGGTGGAATCCGCTCTCTTTCTCTTCACCATCGCCTGACCCTTTTCCACTAGAGGTAAACTGAGTTTCTACTTTGCTTGGACTCATTCTGAGTGCCTAACTGCCAGCCAGCTGGAGGCGTCTCTGAGGTGAAAAACCACAGCTGATACCTTTGGCTAATAGAAAATTATATATCTGGTGAACCCCTAGAACTTTCTATATTGGTAATAGCCTTTGTTAAATTTTTACCGTTTTACTACAAAATGGGGGTGGGAGGGCGGGGAAGCAGGGTTAATTTCAGGAATGCTTATGTAAATTATTTTGAATTTTGCTTTGATTAATTATCTTTATGACCTTCTTCATCACCACACCTTTCAGTCTTTTAAAGTCTCCCCGCAAAGGCCAAGCCAATGGTTTCTTTCACATACTTATTCTATTTTGGCTGTTGTCTCTGCAGGCTAAAACTTTCTATCACTGCTTGGATTTCTGTGTTCAAATTCTTTCTTGGAATGCTTTAAAGGTTTTTCAGTGATAGCTTCTCAACATGCAGGTTATGGTCCTTGTAAATCACATTTCTGGAAATAGAGTCAAAGTGTTTCGGTCTTTTTAACCAAGAGTTTACAGGATTAAAAAGAATATTTTGACACACCAAATCTCCTCCTCCTTTAGGCAACTATATCATATAACCTTTTTTGATAAAGTTCCATCTTAAGATGATCTGGACTAATTTTGCCACTTTGCTCCTTACAGAAGTCTGTTAAAGAGCTTCATTGCTCATTGTGTCTTGTTCTGGGATTGTGTTTGTCTTGAAGTTTGTTCATATCACACTATTGTCTTGCATCACTTTTAGTTCTTCCTTGTCAGGATCCAGGACATCCCTCTCGCTGTCCTGAGCAGCCAAGACCCCTGTCACAGAGCGCAAAATGCCTGTGGTTTTGATTACGACCTGTGGAGCAAGTTACCAACCTTAGATGAAGATCAAACCACAAAAAATTAAGTAGAATGATAGTGAATTTATCACGGGGTGAAAGAGTAGATTTTGGTGTTTTCTAGAATGGAGGTTCAGAGGGCAAGATGGAGGGATCTGGGCATGTCCTGCCTTTCTCCTTCTTATTCTTGGCCTCCATCTTCTGCTGTGATGTTGGCACATTTAAATTGGTTTAGAGTGGAAGCTCAGTGTCTAACATATGTGATAGGAACTGGAACGCAATTGTAAATATTGTATATGTAGTTTCTAGTATAAAGACATAACACCCCCTTGGGGGCAGGCAGAGTGCCTCGAACTGTCCTGCTGAGCAGACCTTGGCAGGACAGGAGAAAGAATTTTATAGATAAGATACAAGAAACAACCTTGAGACCGAGAAATGAAGAGCTCTGACTCTTCCTTCAAGCGCCGCACTGGGAAAAGGGACTTTCTAACTTTCCTCGGGGTCACTCTGCCCAGCTAGAGACCCCGACAGTTCCTCAACTGCAGTCTCATTCTTTTGTCTGTTTTCACTAGCCAATTAATCATGCTCATGTAATTCTTTCTGGGTTGTGTGTGTGTCTCTATCTGTACTACTAGCATGTATCCTAATGTTTGTTATCAGCATCTGTTTACTTGGATTTTGTTTCAAGGTAAAGTGGACAAATATATTAAACAAGATGGTTAAGAGGCAGTCAGGTGGGATATTTTATTTCTTGGGACCAGTTGTGGTTATCTCATTTTTCCTCCTTTTGTCTTTTTTTTCTTTTTTTCCTTACAAGCCTTTTCATCTTTCCAGTAATCCCCACCTTCTTCTAGCAAACTACGAATTTCCCTTGTGGTGTCATGGCATGATTTTTGCTGATGCCCAAGTGGATTATCTCTGTTTCATTTCCTTTTTGTGAAAATATGTTGTTCATTTTTAAATGTGTGCAATGTTATGTCTGATCAGAGGTTGTCATTATAAATAATAATCTCATCTATAGGGAAGCCTCATGGAAGCTTTCCCCCCCAGGTCTTAAAGACCAAGAATTATAGGGTAGAGATTTGCCAGAATGTCATTCACTTCTTTTTGCTATGTCAACCAGCTGAAAGCTGTAAGTCAGAAACTAAAATTTGCTTATTAATGGAAAAATACAACATTGTAAGTATCGGTAAAAGTTTAAATGCTTTGATGTAAAAATAAACTCCAAACTCATAATTTCTAGGGAATGTTTTTATTGGAAGTTGGTTCTAGTCTAATCCAATTTCTTGGGTTTGTATTACTCATTCCCTTTTTCACAATTCACCAAGTCATGCTTTTTTCTGGCATAGGTCATTCCCCTTTTTATAGCAAAAGTAGGTGGAGAGGAGTCAGTAGAAAGGGGTCCCAAAAGGTCCTTTTATTTCCATATCATCCCATGTAAATATTTGGAGGAAAATTGTATTTCTTGATGTCCCTTTCACCAATTCTTGATGATAGGTTTCCAGAATTAGAATACAATTGCCATGTAACCTGTGCAAGAAGGACTTGAAGACCTCCTGCAAACTTTACAGCAGCTAAAACCCTACAGAATTAGTTTTTGAGTGCAAACTACAACCAAAAAAAGGGTCCCTGTTATCTAGCAGGATGGTTATAGTAAGCTTTCAGAACTTCCATCCTAATTTAGTCTTAATTTTTATGTATTTTTTTAAATATGTGTGACTTTTTTTTTATTTAAAGATAAAAAGATAGCTTTTAAAGGTATACAAGCAGTCTAGATACCTTGGTGGAAATAAAGATGATGTTAAAAAAAGGCAACTGGCCCACAAATCCTTGCATCTACAGGAAAACGGAACAGCCTTCTCTTCCTCCATGCATGGACCAAGTAAGTTAGATCAGAACTTAATTTTAAGGTAAGATGTTTTCTTGACAGTCGAGATAATTTCTTGACAGATTTCTTCAGCTGCAGTTAGGTCTGCTGGATTAAATAATGGATCTTAACAAACTGCCCTCCTAAAATTAGCCTCAGAAATGCACCTGTTTTGCAAGTCACCATTTTGTCGTTTTCTTGTGCCTTTCTAACTGGTTACATTTATATTTCTAAAGTTGGGGTTTCAGCTTTGCCAAGGCTGATTGCCCACTTCTTTTGCAGTGCAAATCCTAAGTCTAAGTCATCAAAGTGGTGGTGGCTGTCTGAGACTCTCAAACAGTTCTACTCAAGACAGAATGCTATTCCAATAGAAAAATTAGAGAGCTTATCTTATTGCAAGAGAATGGATTTTCAGTAGAACACCAGGCTTTGTGCACACTAAGGGACTACATCTTTCACAAGTGGAGGACTAATACTGCACGGAGCACCTCTGCTGATCTGGATGCTCAAATCAGGTGCAGATTTCTCTAGCTGGCATTGAAGTGAAGGCTCAGAAGCTGTAACTTCATTAATTTCTATTTTATTTGGGTTCTTTTTACCTCAGTGAATCAACTACTTCCTGCTAAGTAAGCCTGCAAAATCCTAGTGAAAACAATGCAATTGTCATACTGCTCAGAAGTAGCGAGGCAATAGCTTTGACTCTGCTTAGTTACTTCTGGAAAACTGGAGTGCATTTTTTCCACAAGGATGCTCCAAGCGGGTAGCTTTTTATAAATTCTGTGCTGGAAAGCCACCTTTCTGGAATAATTTAAAACAAACAAACAAACAAAAAAAAAAAAACGCATAAGCACATGTGATTTAGCTCCTCTTATTTGCTTCCTAGGACTAGTAGTCCATCTGGCTATTTTAATATCCTTTGTCATTAATTTTTCCTTTTTTTTTCTTTCTATTTTGATATTTGCTTTAACCTTGACAAAATTTCTGTAATCTTTTCTAAAACAGAGCCTCATGATTTATTTTCATTCAGAAAGTTAGATAACCTGTTTTCATGCAGACAGATCAGTGACACACAAGAAAGGAAATGCGAATTATCTGCCCACATCCCATAGTGTAGATAGCATCTCAGACTGAGCTATGCACCTGGAGTATTCCTAGTAATATCAAGAACCCATGAGGTGTGTCCAATAGCACTTCATTCCTTCTAATTCTTTGCTTCAGTCTGTCTAGCTATGTTTATGCAGACAGCAGCTCTTTAATTTAAGGATGAAAGAAATTATTCTAAGCAATTTTTTACTGAAATTGCTTTGCTCTTGAAGTAACATGTTGATTCCATGTACCATTGAGACTGTGTTATGCAGTTCATTACTCAGAATATCAAGACAGAATTGCTTAATAAGAGGAGCATAAGACAAGATGATTTACATAGCTCAGTTGAACTTCAGAGTTTGCATTTCTGAGCAGGAGAAAACGCCAAGATTCCATAAGGCAACTACTTATTCCAAATCTGGCATTTCTCCTATTCAGAAACACAGATTGTGAAGTTCACTGAAGTTACTGAAATCAATCAGTTTTTTACTGAGTATTTTAATAACAAGCACATTTTCTGTTTATTAGTGTTTTGCTTGTATACTGTTTGCATATTAAGATATTAATTGAGTATATTCGCTTAACTGCTATCTCTTTCCTGATTCTCCAAGAAAAATCCCTGTGGTACATTTAGAGGAGTAAGGAACATATTCAGGTTGATACATGCTTGCCTTTGCTGGAAAATTAAGATGAATATCATGCACAGCTCATTTGTGGCTTTGTCTTATGTCATTCCATCAGTTGCAAGTTATACAAGTAATTTCTAGAACCATATAAATGAGGTGTTTCACACAGACAGTGTGTAAACCTGACCTCAACGTTGTGTCTCTGTGAATAGATAAAGTGGGCTCTTATTTGAAGCCAAAGCCTATGTTCATTTGGCTTTTCCTCCTGACTGTATTAACTGTATTCTTACAGGGGACTATCCTTGGCCTGTGCAGGTCCTGGAAATGCAATTTTGAATTGTGGAAGAGAGGTAGTTGGCCTGAGACAAAAGTATGCCAGGATCCTTGATAAATTTTTGGTACACTCTTAAATCAATACTGTGACCCTGCTGAGCTTATCAATACAGTATTACCAGATTTTTTTGTATCTCTGCCTGCCTTAGGATACTATCCAGGGTCCCTTTCTGGTTCTTAAGCCCCAGCACAGCTCTCTGTACTGAACTCAGTGGCTTAGGGATATGTGTCTTCACATAAGTGGTGGAAGGGCAAAAACCACCCCCTTCCTCAGCCTAGATTTACGTAGTGGGAGCAGTGCTGCTTTGCAACCTGGGGAAAGGAAAAAATAAATGTAATGGTGGATCTGTCAGACCTTCCTCATGAGCAACAGTTGTTACACGCCCTCTACTTTGTTGAGCCACTTGTTCTCCCATTGAAGGCTTTAAACAAAGATCTGAGCTGTGATTTGCAGGTTTTGTGAAACCCACAGAACCTTTGAGGATTCAGTGCACAATCTGCCTGAGACAAGACAGCACAGCAAGTGATTGTATGTGCAAATAATGACATTCATTTGGTTTCAATATCCAGATAGTTTGTGCAAGCATTTTTCCATGAGTTACTGAAAAACTGATTTTAAATATTTTAATTTCATTAGAAAAGATGAAGATTTCCCAGTGACAGACATATTCAGTTCTCCTTCTGGGGATCACATATGTCAAAATATTATGTTGTTTGGGGTTTTTTTTGTTGGTTTTTTTTTTTTTTTGTTTGGTTGGTTTTTTTTTTTTTTGTTATTAGCATCATCAGAATAAAGAGTGAGAACATAGGTTTTGGGCTTAATACATGCTGTTGAATATTTTACAAGACTATACAAGACTATAATAAAAGATTATTTGGTATGTTCTTATATTATTTGCTACTGCAGTGAAAAACAGCTGTTAAAACTGTTTATAAGTGGCTGTGGCTACTTGCCCCTGCAAAAAATCAAATTCTAAAAAACAATTTGGTTTCTGTGGTACTTCCAAAAATGGTGTGTTCCAGTCTGGTCTGTACAGATAGATAAATTTTACTGACACTATTATGTTTGCTAGCAATGGAATTTTCTTTTTTTTTTGGTCATGAAAACTGTCCTTTACATTACCTTTCTAAAGATGTAAGTATGCTGACAGTCTTGATGAAGATACGGCCCTTGCTTCACTGCCAAAACCAGAATATACCTTTAAAACATGTTTGAGCTAGAATTACCATTTATAGATGAGGATAATGATTTTCCCTATGTGGGACTAATTAAAAGAGGTGTTCTTAAATGCTGATAAGACTTCAGTTTCATAGGACATAGTTCTGAATAAATAAAATCCTCTCTGCTTGGCAGCAGCCTTACTGACTCTTGGTGACTTTTTCATGTTTGTCAATGTTTGTTTTTGTTTTGTTTCTTAAAATCCCCAAGTTCTTGCATAACATGATTGCTTCATAGAAGCCTATATTTCTAGTATCTGTAATTGTGGAGAAAAAGCTTGAACATATAATATTATTATACAATCCCTACTTCTAACAGAAGAAATAGAAGGATCTGAAATGTGCAGTTTTTTAAAAATATGGTAAGCTTTAAATGAAGTTCCTTTTTATTGAAGCCTACCATTTTTAGGTTTAATTATAATGGCTTCTATAAATTTTATTTGCCTCAAATTAAGTTAATTTCAAATGTTTGGATCTCAGTTGCCATAATGTGCAAAACTTAAAAACGTAATTTTTAATAGGGTTGCATACATTAGAAGAGCATGTTTTTCAGATATGGAGACTTCTGCTCAATTTTGTAGCTATTTTTTCTTTGGATACTGATTTCAATAACTATTCTTGTCTTTCTAAGATGTGCTTTGGGAACTAAAACTTGGGAGTTGAACTCTGTACAGATACTGGTTATTAACATTTCAAGAAGTGTAGGTTTGGAATAAATTTCAGAAGCACAAGATACCCTACCATTTTGTGAAAATAAAGTGTCCATGATCCTCCTCAGTTGTAGTATCAAGAAGGGTCTTTCTGCCTCTCTGTGACTGTGCACATCTGTTAATTCAGAGATATAAATGTGAAATCCAGCACTCATGGACACCAGGTGGATATCTGATAGTCTCTGAGAAATTCATGCTTCATAAACAATTCTGTGCATTATTCACAGCAATGCCTTTTTCCATGCTTGTGACATAAAAAACATGGATGAAATATTTTTATCAATAATTAATCTTGGTATAAATCAACATTAGTAACTAATAAATAAGAAAGAGAGACATGATGCTGCCAAAAATCAGCTGTTAATGCCTCTTCACTTACTGAAATGGCATGATGCATATGACAATTGTTCTGTTACTGACCATGGAATACTTCTCTAGGTGAAAGTCAGAAATATTATCCGGCTCCACAGTGAAAGCTGCAGTCCTGGCACAATATAATTTTAGGTTGAAATAAATGGGCATAGAGCATGAGAAATAAGAAGATACAACTCTTTATGTCTGTTTTACATGAGTCTTCAAAAGTACTTACCTGACTTAAGAGCCTAAGGGCTCAATTCACTTACCCACACATAGGCATCTTTTCCTATTCAAAATTCATTGGCATATCAAAGCTCCCTTGTGGGGTGTCAGAAGTTACACTGGAGCTATGGAGACTGTCTCATTTGGGTACAGCAGCTGAAGACCAACAAGGATATTCTACAGTGCCTGAAATGGCACTAGATTAATATGTCCTGGCAATTCAACCTTCAAGCCTTCACCAGTTTGGGCTTGGTTCAATCTTAGGATCTGTTCTTGAAGAAGGTATCTGTGCCACTTCTAAGGAATGTCAGGCTTCAGGTTGGTTATACCTTTACTGAGTATTTATCTTAACATAGTTACTCTTTTCTTAGCCAACATACTCATTCCTTGCCTAAAGATTATATAAGCGATGAGGGACAACCCCCATGTTCCCCAGTAACAGAGCAGAGTTCAACAAAACCCAAAGATTTTGCTGCATACCACAATGATGACCTGGTGGTGTGATCGTACTTCTGAAAAATGGCAAAATGGGAGTGATTTCTTCTGGCCAAGGACTGTGAGAGAAGGACTCTAATCTGTAGATTGTAGCTGCTAAGGGATATTTCAAAGAAAATGGTGGATGTATCTTTACTGCATTATGGGCCTTATCTTTTCATGACATAATATTCAAAATTCTGAATGTAATTTTAAAATTTTTCTTCACGTACCTGAGACATTTACTTGAATCTGGCAATAAATCAGTCAGAAATGAGACTTAACTCTGAGAAATATAGGCACTGGTAAAACCTTTGTCACTCAGCAGTGATTAAACATACCATCCATGTAGGGGTCTCACCTAGTAGCACAACATCAGTGCTTCCCAAAGTTTTCCCTTAGCAACCCTACTTCCAGGGTCACAACCCCACTTTCATTTTCACTTCCAGACTTGTGGGCCCCAAGTGGGATCATGACCCTAACTTGAAACCTGCTCTATAACACATTGAAAAAATTAACATACCAGCCAGTAAATACATCAGCAAAACAAGCCCATCCAGTCTGCCCAAGACCCTGCTTGTCTACCATCCCTAGGGGCCTTACCTATTAAACCTAGGGTTTCAAAACCAAGTATCTACTTCTGAGCTCACATACTGCTTTGTGTATGTGTTGCCATTGTCTTGTAGTCTTCCTTAGTGCTATTTAGCTCAGTGTGGTGTTGACAAATATGTGCTAACACTTCTGAAAATATGACCTCCTTTTTCTTGCCCATTCATATGTTGGAGGTGCTGCTTAGATTTATTATTTGCACATAATAGAGTTCACAGTTATTGTGTGTCAGAAACAAGATCTGGAGAGTCTACTGTTCCCACAGCTGGAGCAACACATACACATCTGGTAAAACTGCAGCTTAAATTGTATTGTCCTTAGCAATTAATCACTTACACTGTATTCTATTGATTCTACTCCTCCTTAACTCCTACTGGTCTTTACCTTCTTTTTTCTTTTCCTCATCTGTCTTCTTCTCTCCATTGCTTAAGAGTCTCATGTTTCATTTTTTAGCATCTTGTCCAGAAGTGCTGGGTTTGGATGTGGACATACAAAATTTTCTACTTTTCTTCCAGAACATTCAACCACTACATTTCAAAGAGCTTTGCACCGGTTGTGAAAGCACACAGGTTAATTGAAGTCTCAATATCTGCCATTTACAGTGGAGAGATTATAATACAAGGTTCATTACCTACAGTCACCAAAATATCAGCGGCAGAGAAAAACATGGATCTCCTATTCCATGTGGAATCCCATGGTAGACTCCAAGCAACATGGTTAGCACAAGATAAACCAGTAGATGGCACTTCAGCGTTCATAGCGTTGCTCATGCATCTGGGGGTCTGCTACAACTGGACTTCACATGCAACTCTTAGCACAATTTTATTTATTTCTTTTTGCTCTTATGGTCTTTCTCCTTATAGCTTTACTCTGCCATTGTCTTTTTTTTTTTTATTTATTTACCTTGCTGTGACACTTTCCTGTTTCTTCTTCATCTCTCTCATTTTTTTATGTTTGCAATGTCTGATTAAAAAAAAAAAAAAAAACAAAAACCCCACCCCACCAGAAAAAACACCCCAAAGCAAAACAAACAAATGAAAAACGACCACAAAAAAATCCCCGAAACCCACCAAAAAACCACCAAAGAAACATGAAAGTAAGAAAAACAAATCTAATAAAGGAAATATGACTCACTGATTTTTTTTTTTTTTCCAGAAAATAGATTTCTAGATCCTGACTAGTTCATTACTAAGGAGAATTGGGTGGTGGTGAGTATAAGCAGTAAGGTTAACTCTCAGATATTCTGAAGACTCACCATGTATTTTTTGCTGTGTGAGGTGAAGAGCTCTCTGTTAACTTGCAGTGTAATCTGTGAAGCACACTACATGTACTCACCTCTGCATTTTAGACTACCCTTGCTGCACCCAGACTGTGGCTATATACTTCAGGTTCTGGCCTGTTTTCCAGATAGAAAATGAGGATTTTGTTTGGACTTCTGTTGTGGGCTGTGGCTGGGTTTTGCCGCATCCGCTCATGTGGTGCTGCTTGCCATGTTGCTGACAGTGGCGAGTGCTTTTCAATTAAGGCTGAAGTTCCATCAGACCCTGTAAGTGGAGAATGCTGGGGAGATTAATAAATGAATTGTCACAGCTTCCAGGCATGCTGGGTTGAGAAGTACACAAACTCTTAGAGTTTGTTCGCTGTGTAAATTTGGAGCTCTGGGCCTGTATATTTATAGGGATAGGCTCAATCCTTTTTATTTCTCATAAAAAGAATGAAAATTATTTTCTTTTAGGTTGACGTCCACATGTGGAAATACTCATTATTTGTATATCTTTAATGTCATGCATTTTAGGCTTTTTGCAGTTTGGGTGGAGTCACCATTTGAAACACTGATTTGAACTGATCTGACTAAACCACCATAGGTGGGAAAAGATTATGGAAAACATCCCTGAAGAGCTTTATTTACTTGATCCAGCTGGTATTATCTATTATATTTCCAACTGTCTTGTCTTGGGCTTGTTTTTTCTTTGGCTTTCCTTACTGTCTTGACCAATCTAGCTGGTACTAGTTATTGTCTCTTTGAGAATTATTGTCACTAGTAAAAAAAAAAAAAAATTGTAAATCCAAACAATAGCATCATTTTAAACTGCATTTTAACTGTTTCTCTCATTTTATTGACTTGGTTTCACTTAAAAATATAGATATTTTATGCATTTTCTTGCATTTTTCTCTACTACACATATGCAGCACAGAGTAAATATTCTAGGGGTGGGTGCCACTTTCTTTGAACTCACTAAACTTGGTGGGAAAATAGCATTTATGGGAAATTTTAGTATCACTTAAAGATCGTATAATGGAAAGATGTATTAGAGGAGGAACATTCTGTATTCCTACTGACAACTGCATCCTAGATATGTGATGATAAATGGTTGCTCCTTCAAGGTTTCTTAAGGGAATTATTTCTTTTCAACTAGATATTCCTTTCTGATTTTGGAGTCTGCATGACTTGGAAGCAAGTAGGCATGCCCTTTCATAGTATCGTAGGATAATTCAACTTGGAAGGATTGTCAGGAGATTATCTGCTGGATTGTACTAATGTGGAAAAATGTTAGCCCTACATGAACTTCTCCTGTTCAAGGTTAAGCACACCTTGTCCTGCTACATGTGCTGGTACAGAAAGCCTGGTTCTGTCCACACCATGACCTGACTGTAGGTAGAAAAGGCTGATGTGATGTGCTTCCTTTCTGCAGGCAGAAGCAGCTCCATTGCTCAGACTCCCCCAGCAGGGCCAGTGTCCTAACCCTTGGGACACTGCAGAGCTCACTTCCCATCAGCTCAACCTGTCTCCATTATCCAATGAGTTGCATAATAACCTATCTCTCTTATCTATGTAGTTTCCTCTGTGACCTTTTTTAGCAATAAAAATTTTCTAACTCATAAATAAGATGGAAGCACATTTTGGTACCTTTGGCCACCCATCAGCCTCCCATCAGCCTCATAGTTCCAGGTGCTTCTTGAAATTAAAGTAAGTACATTGCAGGAAGCACAGCAGAAGATTATAGAAACACTGTTATTGAGTGAGAATACTTCAAATTGCTAAAGGATCTTGGAAAATTTATTAAAACTGTTGTTCTTATGTAAAACATTTTGCATACAGCCATGACACCCTGGGTAATAATGATTTTTTTAAAAAATACTGCTTTCGCTATGGATCTCTAAAATGCTACTAAATATACCAATTAATAGTGAATTCATTTTTAAATACTTCAACATTTTGAAATATTCAATTTTCTATATTTAATAGTTCAAAAATCTTTTAAAACTGATGGCTAAAATTTGGGTCTGGAATATGCATGCTGTGGTTTCATTTTGAGAAGTCCTTAGTATCTGTAGAATTCACTTATACAGTGGGAGGTTCATATGCTATAACTGAGTGGCACTGAAGGAAATTCAGCAGGATTTATGCACTCAAATCTGTACTTCAGCACCTTGGGAGACTCTTTATTCTGTAGCATCTAGGACATCTGATTAGATGTTATCAAAGTCCATATTTCCTTCTCAGTTTTCTGATGTATTAGCAATGTTCAATCCCATGGTGAAGTTGACCAAGTCCATTTAAAGATTATGAGATTAAAAGGATGTAGTTGTAAATGACAGAAAATGAACCAAACCTGTGGGTTTAACACCAAATCAGTCTCTGAGCCAAACACTTTGGCTTGCACTTCTTGTTTTTCTCCACAGTGTGATAATTTCATTAGCCAGACTGTTTAGAAGTAACAAATGAGTGTGAATTATATAGGTGATCCCAAATGATTATGACCAAAATCCAGCCGGTAGTTTCTATCATGTATTTATGTCCATCAGGACAAAGAAAAAGTAAAAAAACATTAAAGAGTTAACTTGTGCAAATTATTTTCCATAAACTACCTGCAAAACTCATGCTGCCATAGAGGGTCCAATAGGCGTTGGAATTACAGGAACATCAAACAAAAAATGTTTTATCTTCAGGGAGTTATGAATTTCACATCTGATACCTTGTGAATGGCTTGGTCTATATACAAATGCTATTACATGCTTTCACCAGAAAGCATGGAATCCTCTTTCTTCAAAGGGATAAGATACAGATGTTTCTGTGCTGGTGATTCATCGTGTAGTAAAATGTCACTGCCTAGAGAAGAGCATGGCATACTGAAATTTAATTTCACCTGATTCACATTTGGAGGGAAAGAAGGAAACATTTCCATTAAAGTAAAAAAAAAAAAAAAAAAAAGAAAGGAAAAAGAAAATGAAAGAAATAGCAGCTGTTTAAAATTTGTAGGGAGGCTTGGAATGTAGCCTTAGTTGATGTGTATTGCAGGGAGAAGGAAGCAAAGAGGTAAAGGTGCAAAAGAGGTCTATAATACTGTTCTTAAGTGTGTCAGAAGAATGCAGCTATCAGAAATGCATTTGAGTATGACCAAAATTGAGTATACCCTTTTGCCTGTGTTGCACAGACAAATACATTTGGGATCCAGGGCTTTAGAGGCAATATTCGTATTGTTGAAATGCCTCAAGCTGAGTCTCTTACAATTAAGGTGATTTTACTTTAGTGCCAGAATGTGGGGTTCTGTTTTCAAACACAGGCACTCTGCTCCAAGTTACTTTCTTGCATTTGTGAATGGAGTTCACAGACCTGGGATTCAGTACAAAAGTATACTCCATGGTGATCCAGGAGTTGCAGAAATGTGATTTACAGCAAGGGGAATATGTATGCCAGACAATATAAAACACTGAAGTGAAAGATGTTTCTGAAAATTTAATTCTCTTCTGGTTTTAAGAGTTTGTCCTCATGGCTTCAGAACTTCTTATACCTTTCTGTACTCAAATATCCAGACATCTTTTTTATTAATTTAAACAACGACCATGGTAGCCTGTGCGTTAAGAGAAGAAGCAAAACAAAACATAACAAGACAAATACACACGCATGCATGCGCACACACAACCCCCCCCTTCTTTATGCTGAGGAAATAAAAATTATATTTCCATTTCCCAAAAACTTCCCCATGTACAAGCCTTGAAGAAAGGAAGAAAAAAGTAAAGCCTCTCACTCCTATTGTAACTATGACTCAATGTTGAAAAAGATTTGAGATTTGTAATCTTGATTTGAGATTTGTAATCTTTAAGCAGAGAGTTAAACATGATTTCATAGCTCAAGGATGGAGACACTTACCTGCTGGGGGAAGGCGGAAGGGAAGCAACCTGGATTCTTGCTCCTGCTTCAAGCACTATTTATGCATGTTACTCAATTACAAATGCAAAATGTGTAGGCAGTCCCTGGGGCAATAACCCAGGACTTCCTCTTCAAAAGGAGCACTATTAGGGTTGCAAATTATCCTCTCTCGATGAATTTTGCTTCCTGTCCAATACAGAAGTATGGCTTGAGCAGGCATGACAGACAGTTCTCCAGCCTGAGCTTCACCTTGAGTTAGTGCTGGATACACTAAAGAAAAGGAAAGGTCTCAGAAAGTGGCTAGCAGTGAACCTGCATCTCACAATTCAAGAACAAGTGCCTTATCTACAAGTATGATATTATGTAAAATGTTGGCTATTGTGATTCCACAACCTCTGGATGTGTTTCTGGGAGAAAGTCTCTGGGGCTGTTGTGATTCATGACTGGTCTATGGTAGGCATCCTCAGAAGATGCTTACTTTACAAGCCTCTCAGGATATGCCACACCTGTGCATCACAATCAGGCTTTGGTGCAAGGTAGGTTTCAAGATTTTCAGCTGTATAGAAATAGCAGTACCAATGAGAGATGCAGTTTCAGAACTTTTAAATAATTTGATTAGCAAAAACCTGAGGTAGTTTTTTGTGGCCATTTAGCATATATGTTCTTGTGTAAATATATCTTGGAATTTTTGTTTCTTTTTTTAATTTGTCCATTGGTGGTGTTCTCCAAGTTATTTTGTGAATCAGCAGCAGGACATAAAACAAGAACCCAGAAATCCTGCTCTGCTACAGTCTCTCTATAAGACATGTAAATATATTTACAATTAA
Organism: Serinus canaria; assembly: GCF_022539315.1. Taxonomy (NCBI): domain Eukaryota; kingdom Metazoa; phylum Chordata; class Aves; order Passeriformes; family Fringillidae; genus Serinus; species Serinus canaria. Next base: position 59,414,004 of record NC_066343.1, read on the forward strand.
AACCAGTATTTTAATGTTGTTGTTTTGTTGGAAATGAAGTAGCTGGCATCTAACTGAATATAGGAAAAATCTTCTCTCATAGTCACTCTGTCTATTAAACAGGTTGTTTCTCTGTTATTGACATGTATGTATTAGTTCCTTGAGTGGCTTTCCAATAGATTCTTTTTCCATATCTTTGTTCTCCTGGCCCCTGTTCTCTTTTATTTTGAGTTCTATTCCTTCAGGAGACCAAAATCCTGCTCCCTTTACTCTATTCACCATGTACTTCCTTCCAAAGAGACTAGTTATCTAAATGAGGTAATAGGAGGTAACATGAGGTAACAGGAGGGAAAATATTTTTGCTATTACTGTGAATACAATATTATAAATTCATGCTTGTAATTTTTATATATTCAGAGATGAATAAATTATGGTTGCTTTGGGTAATGCTAAACAATCAATTACAAACTAGAATCTTTATACAGAAGACTATAGCAGGAAATTCTTCAAATACTTGTATTTAAACTAAAAGGGTAAATAACTACACTCAGACCTCAGTTCGGAAAAGTACTTAAAATGCCATTTAATAACTTGCAGAAATAAATTTTTATGTTTTATGTAATATGATAGAGAAATTTTTGTAAGTAGGGCCTTACATGTGATAACAACATGACCAGGTAGCGCTGAACAGCATTTTGGTTCGTGCTGTGCTTATGCAGGTTACCTTTCCTCAATTCATTGCAGTAGTAGCCAATCTCAAACAGTGTCCAGTCTTAATATAGGTTGACCAAAAAGAATTTCTGAATTAAACTTCCTCTTAGGAGAAAAATAATTTCTTAGTGATAGTGTGTCCTCAGATTGTTTGATAAATTTCTTTTTTTCTTCTTTGCTATTTATTACACATCTTGAATTTGAGCAAGTAGATCCTGCTTTGCTTTTTTCTATTGGTCATCTAAATGGATAGATGATCAATAGATAAAAATGATAGATGACCAATGGATAAAAATCCAAATGCCTATTTGAATTCTCCTAGAAATATGAAAATAAAAGATGTCTAAAAAAGTGTGGGGCAACAAAGAGAAGGGATGCCATCCACAGGGATCTGGACAGGCTTGAGAGGTGGGACCTTGCAAACCTCAGGGAAGCTCAGCCAGGCCAAGTGCAAGGTCCTGCACCTGCCTTGGGGTGCACACCCACAGGCTGGGCAGAGAAGTGATTGGGAGCAGCCCTGTGGGGAAGGACTTGGGGGTGGTGGCTGATGAAAAACTCACCATGAGCCAGCAGTGAGTGCTCCTAGCCCAGGAAGCCAAGGGAATCCTGGGCTTCATCCAAAGCAGCACTGGCCAGCAGAATGAGAGAGGGGTTCTACCCCTCTGCCCTGCTCTGCTGAGACCCCACCTGGAGCACTGCATCCAGCTCTGGGGTCGTCAGTATAAGAGGGACATGGAACTGCTAGAGCAAGTCCAGTGGAGGGTCATGAGGTTTGTAAGATGACTGGAGCATGTCTCCTGTGAAAACAGGCTGAAAAAGTGGGGATTTCTCAGCCTGGAGAAGAGAGGGTTGTGTGGGACCTCACAGACACCTTCCAGTATCTGAGGGGGCCTACAGGGAATCTGTGAAAGATGTCCCTGCCCATGGTAGGGGAGTTGAAACCAGACAGTCTTAAGGTCTGTTCTAACCCAAAACATTTTGTGATTCTGTGAAATTACAGACTTCCTGTTGAGAGGATTGAGAGTGGAAAAAAAAGACCTATCTCTTCTCCTCTATCACTGTAATTAAACAGTAATGAACTAGAGACATTGTTCACATTTTAAAAGAGGGTTTCTTATACCCATGTGAGCTGAGAACTTTGGCCTCAAGTAGTGCCACATGGTGCAAAGAATCCAGAGGACCAAAACCATTCAGAACGAAAGACTGAGGACTGCCTCTAGGGAAAATTCCACTTTTTATTTTTTTTTTCACTCATCATTTATTTACAAATACACATTATAACTTTTATATACATTGCACATTTACATGGTAGAAAAGTACAAAACTATATATTTAAATGAATTTATATTTAACTCGCCATGTTTGAAAATATAAAATTGCATCAGAAAAAAAGTATTATGAAAAGCAAGAAACTTGAACTGATAAAGCTTTGATATAACTTTTAGCAACACACTGATTGGGAAAGAAAATTTTGAAAGCGGTACTGCAAGACCATCTTAAAGGAAACCCCTGATAAAACACTTATGCATGTGACAAAAAATTGAAACAATAGAAATAAAATAAAACCTTTATTCTTATTACAGTTAGGCCTGTAGATGTTATCAAACTTCACAATCCAATTTCTTTGGGTTCAAAATTTGTATAGTACAGTATAAACTCTCAATACACTGAGATCATTTCAGTACACAATGTGATGAGAAGTAGAGAAAATTAAGTGTAAGAAGTTTCCTTAAAGATTGCCTCACTGCACCTTGACAGTATACTTTAGTCAGTTACAATGCCTTTTGGTCAGTCAAGATTCCTTGTAAACAAAAACACAGGGATCTTTTACGTACAAAACCGGCAAAAAGAAAATCCAATAAATAAATGTAACAGAAACTGACATGCAAGTTTGTTAAAGTGGAAAAAAGTTAACCTCCATGAAACGAAGAGATGAGATCATGTGGGTAGGCTCTAAGGAATGGACTTTCATAGTTTACAAGAAAAAAGAAAAGCTTTACTTTACAAGCAAGAGACCTCACAATAAATAACACTGCTCTTCCCGTAACGAATAAATTTCTTCAAAAAACAAGGTGTACGGTCAACCAGACATTTTATGTATAAATTATAAAACATGACACAGTATAAATAAATGTCTACGAGACTCAACTATATGTATACTTTTTTTTTTTCTCCCCAAAATAAATAAGCATACACTTATTTACAGTACGGACATTGATTTTGTGCCCAGTGGCTGTTTCAATAGTGATGGAGGTTTTACCACTCTAGAATGGAAGATATAGGAAAGCTGTAGTCCTGGTCTTCATCTTCCTCTTCATCTTCTGGGTCTTCATTAATTGCTAGATGGGGGAATACAGGGGAGCTGTTGTTTAAATAAGGACAACAACAGCGCAGAAGCAGCTCAGTGCATGTTTTGAAAGCCCTCTGAACAGCCATAATACAGCGTTGCATTTTATGCGACTTGTAGTGAGATGCTCTTTGGCATCTGCTGTTATGCAATAAGGTTTTTTTACACATAATCTATGAAGTCATAACTGCAGAAAGTTCTGAAGAATCAATGGCTCAGGTTTTATTGGCAGATTCCTGAAATCAAATAAAAAGCGCTCTGGTGTTTTAGTTTAATTGCTTTGTGTCCTTCATTCAGAGTTAGTAGAGGCAACTGTGCTAAACCAGGTGCCACGTACTACCTTTAGGCTTGTTCTTTTGGACCGAGTTAAGAGTTTATCCAGGTGTTAATAAAGCAATCAGCAAAGCACACGAGAGCAGACAAAGTACAAAAAAAGTCACTAGAATTACACTCCTCGGGCAACCCCTTTCTGATAGAATGGCTTGTCCTTGGAACATCCCCAAAAACTCCAACTTGAAGGCCAGCTCGTTGTTGGAGATCTATTGCATTTTATCAGCAACCAAAGTGTGTGCGTGAAAGATAGATACTTATATTCTACTGTACCTTGAATCAATAAATCAATCTTTCTTATGTTTAACGGTGTAAGTCTTCATTACCTAGGTATCGCCTTCAGAAGCCTTAAGTGTCTGCAGAGTTAAAAATCTCACTTACAATTGCAAGATCCAGAGTGCTTAACTTCTAGAAGCACACCCATGGAGCAAGCTGCCTCTTTCATGGCACACTCGCTTGGGTAAGTTGTATTATCGCTGGCACACACTGCTTCTTCTGACTTGCTTTCAGGGCACAGCTCATCACAGAGGGCACACCGACCTCTGCCAACCTTAAAATCCCACAAGCATTTCTTCCCAGCACTGCATTGAATGTCTTCACAGGATTTGGCTTCTAAAAATACACACAGAATACGAGATGTAAGTGAAAAGACAAAGGAAAAAGCAAAGCAAAGATAAGCAACCCCCAAAACCTCCCTTTCCCCTGTGAACTGTGAAGAAAGAAAGCTCAGATATAGTAGATGTGATGATACTTGCTGATTTTGCTCAAGCAAGTATTCCCTTGGACAACAGTGCCTGTCTATGTGTGGGGGAGGAAAGACAGCTGTGCCAGCAAAGCTTGGCCCTGGGAATACAGAATTACATTTGCCTATTGTACATGACTTTCCTGCTCCATTTCATGTCAGTGGAAATTTGGCTCCCCAAATTAGCAGTAAACGCAGGATTTGTCAACAGGTCCAGCATTTCTAAATCTATTATTTTTAAGCTAACCTACAGACAACAGTTGTCTGCAAGATTTGAAAGGAAATTCACCTCAACCCATGCAAACTTAAAGCAACCTGAGACTCCCCCAAATTCCCCCAGCAATTTTGGGGAGCAGAGGCGGCCCTGCAGGTGCTTCTTCATAAGACACTGCGCAATCAATCCTTTCTGGAATCACTTCCAAGACAGAATGTCAGGTTGCACAGAAATTATTTGCCTATCTTCACCCACCCACTGTCTCTAAAGCCCACAATCATTTCTAAAGAGGAAAAAGTGATCAGATGTTTTCAATTAAGTTAACGTAGTCTTTGCCAAGACCACTTGAAGACAATTGTTTCCAGGAATACAGACCTATTGAATATGGTGACCTTATTACATCGTAACCATCTCATCATCTATTTCAGGGAGGCTATTTCTCCATTGGATACTAATGTCAGCACTCACAGCCATAGCAGGATCAGGCCGTCTTCTCCCTCATGCCTACTGCAATCATTTCCAGGACTAAGTTCACCCCAGGCTCTCCTCTTCTGGGAGGGGAGCACTAACCCAAGCTGCTGAAGTCTCTCTTCTTCCCCAGCACTAACTACCTCTGTCCAGTTACATACACGGGACACTCTGAAACAGGTGATTGAGGAAGGCCCCCACACTTAGTCTCCTCCAAAGATACTTACTGACGCATTTTCCTTCATAGGCTAATCCAATGGATCTTCCCAGGAGGCAGGTTGCTTTCCTCAGGTGGCAGGCGCTGGCGTAAGTTATGCCGTCATTCCCGCAGAGATACTGTTCAGGGGAGGTAGGCTCTGGACAAATTCTGTTACATGTCACGCAGTAGGCATTGTTGGTTTGGTCAACCACACACGTGGAGCTGCCTGGGCATAAGACATCCCTGCAGGTCTCTGAAATAAAGACAGAAACACAGTGATTAGTAGAAGATACCAGGATCCCAGTGAGGAGTGTATAGGTGACAACAAGAACAAATGACCACATAGAAGCCTTTAGCACCTCTCCTCATTTAAGGGCTGCTGGAGGATGCCTTCATATCTCAGGGTAGCTGTGTGAACAGAAGTGCTGCCAGACTATGGGGCGCTCTCAGTTCAGCTACATCCTTGTCTGCTGAGCATGGTCTAGTTACTCTCTCCCAACCTGGTTCCTGTGAGGAAGTACATCCAACATCTCCTCCCTACTCTCAGACAGACACCCTTTGGCATTTGAGGGAGATTGGATTAGATTTGCAAACCTACTTTTGCATTTGCCCTGATACTGGACTTCAAGTTCAGGCTGTTCTTTACATCTGGCTTTGAGAAGGGCGCACTCGTTCCTGTAGGTTTTCCCATCTAATCCACACACGGGGCCCTTCCAAGTGATATTAGAGCAATCCGGAGCACAAACACACCGAGGTTTGTTCTTCTTGTTCATTTTACATTTCTTCCCAGGTCCACAGTCCACATTCTCGCATGTTTCTGATGGAAGGAAAGAGGCACCACTTTAGTACCAAGCGTGCAGAAGAGACCTGGTGTCAAAACTGCTTAAAGAAAAAAAGATACCATGAACCCAGAGCACAGAGCAAAAAACACTGTTCTCCCTCCCTTTCCAGAACACGCCGTTCGAGGTAAATTCCATCCGCCAGTGAGGGAGAGAGGGTGTCTCCCCTCCTCCTCGCGATGTGCAAGGCGGCGGGCAGAAATGGGGGTCCCCCCCGCGATCCCGGGGCTGGTACGAGACGTCCCTCAAAACCCCGACGAGGAAGGAGGGGAGAGGACAGCGCAGACCCCTCCAACTCCCTCCCCACTCCTCCTCCCCCAGACCAGCCCCTGCCGGAGCCGCTCCTCAGCAGGGAGCAGCTCGCCAGCACCCCCTCACCTTTGCACGGGATGCAGTTTGGGGCTCCCCCATTAAAAATCATCCACTTAAAAAGCGTGTTGTCGTTGACGTCCTCCGCCGTCCACGACGTGGTCAGGCGGCCACTCTTGCAGCACTCCTCCTTGCTGAGGTCGGTTTTGTAGAGGACCTGGCAGCGCCCGTTCCGCGCCTGCCGGAGCCAGCAGTTCCCAGCTGTGGGGCGGGGGGCGGGGGGGACACCCAGACGGATCAGTGGCGGCCACCAGTGACCCAGACACAGCACGTGCGCCTTGCCGTGACTTTTACTAGACTGTTTCCTTTTATTTGTCCCGTTTCATAACCCGCAGCTACTACGGCCCATTTGGAAGCGCAGTTTAAAAAACAAACAAACCCTCCCCCCCACCAAAACCCAACCAAACAAAAAAATCCTCCCCAAAACCACAAACGAACTAAAAAACCCAAATCAAGAAAACAAAACAAAATCCAAAACAAAACAAAACAAAACAAAATGAAAGAAAGAGAAGACCCGACCAAAACAGAGCGAGAGTTTTTGGAGGTATTTATTGCATATGTAGAGCAGAAGGAGCACTGCCGACACGTGACAGAGGCTTGAAAAGGATGTGCATTTAAAAGGGAATAAAAAGAAAATCGCGCTTGCAAATTCCTTCCTCCTCCCCCTGCCCTCTCCTCCTCACCGCGGCTGCACAGCAGCATTGTTTTAGTGCCGCACAGTTTCACTCCCAGCCCATTTTGCAATCTGCACGAATTGGGAACATTTGCTGTTAGCGAAGTCTTTCGAAATCGCCACATTTTGCTGTTTCTATTAGCAAATGTCTCCTTCACTAAAATAATTCAGCAGAGTTCCAAAAAAAAGTAAGCAAAGTACATAAAATAGAAGGACACTTATAGTAGGAGGTCCCTGAAGAGTTTGAAAAACCGATCAAGCTGGAAAAGTTATAGGTGCCATCCCTCCTGCAAACATTTCAGAGGAAAGTACACTGTCCTTACACCGGATAGAGTGGGTTTTCTTGGAGTTATTTTTTGCCTTTTTTTTTCCCCATTAGTATCCCTGTTATTTATGGAGTCAAGCCAAGAACATTAGTCCAAGCAACTCCCCCTTTTTTAGCTGAAGCATTTTAGTTGAGATGAGTCTCTCCTGAATAACCAATGTGACTTCTCCAGCAACTCAATACCAATTGATTCTGCTGCTAATCCAACCAGGGCTCTATCCTGCCTCCTTACTCCGATGGGAATATACCGCAGCGAGGGGTCAGGATCGGCCAGAGGAGATTTTGCTGGGTGCGGGGGAAGACCCCCCCCCCCTCTGAAAATCATTGAACAAACAATTCTCTTATTTAAAAAAAAAAAGTTTTGTGTCTTACAATTGCCAACGTAAGATTAACTTATATCTTCTATCTGGGGAAGGGAAAAAGAAAAGAAAGAATTATAAAAGAAGCAATGGCAAGACGTCCAGATTGTGGCTGGAACATGGTCTTGAAAAGGGGGAAAGCCCCCAAATTAAAGATCAATATTCCCTTGTGTTGAAAGAGGGCTCTTAAGAGTTATCAGTATCAGGTTCGGGTTTGTTTTGTTCGCACGAGAAAGAAAAAAATCCAACCACCAACTTATTTAAGCATACTCTTCAGTGCAAGAGAATTTACAACGCTAATATTTACTCAGACACACACTCAAAAAAAAAAAAAAAAAAAAAAAAAAAAAAAAAAAAAGTAGGGAGGAGGAGGAAATCCCAATATTAAAGTCAGTAAAATGACCACTTATTGGTTTCTAAAAATGTCAGCTGTAATCGTGGGGTTCTCCATCACCACCTCTCCTTCAGTCAGTCAGAACATATAAAAATCTGAACTAAATTACCAACAAACTTTGTGCATTCTTTCGGCAGCCGAGACTGGGAAATTTCCCTCACGATGCTGCTCTTCATTCATGCTGCATAATAACAACAAAAAACAAGAAACATCCTATCTGTCCTCTATGCCTTTGCAGAGCAGTGCGAAGATCCGATCAAAAAGGGATCTAAGTGACACCTCTGCACCTCGCTACAAAGCGCACAGTTAACTTCTCTTCTGTTGGACCTTGGAGAGAGGCGTTTAACAGCGCAAGCAAACTAAACCGTGCCCGAAAGACAGAAAACATTAGTAATAATAAAGAAACATATCTGCGAATAAATAGTCTGGTCTTACCCTGCACTGTGTGATCTTCCATGAAGTGGCACAGAAACATCAGGATTAAGAGCATGCCCGGGTGGATTCTCTGATTTAACATCCTCAGTATAGCAGGGAGTGAGAGAGACGCAGAGACAGCGTGAGGGGGAGTAGGGAGAGGGAGCGAGCACTAGCCAGCCTGCTTATGATCGCTCTATTGAATGAACGTCAGGCTCTGAATGCAGTCTCTCTTTAAATCTATACGGGGGTCCTAGCTGTCTGCGGTGGGCGGTCTCCTAATGTGTGTGTGTGTCTGCTCGGGGGTGGGGAGATTTAAAAAGTTCAGTGTGAATCAGGTGACATTTTCCACCTTCTGGAAACCCTCTCCAATTATCCGCTCTAGGTGCACGCACACACAGGCGCGCACCCGCGCAGCCCTGAACGGCGGAGCCGCCGGCGGGGGCAGCGGCGGGAGCAGCCCCAGCCCCGGCCCCGGCCCCGGCCCCGGCCCCGCCGCGGAGCCGCCGCGGCCGCGCAAGCGCCACGGGGGGGGCTGGAGACCCGCGGGGGGTCGCGGCCGCCCCAGGGGCGCCCCTGCCCCTCCGGCGGGCGGGCTGGGGGTGCTGCCGGGGCGCGGAGCGGAACGGAGCCCGCCCGCCCGGAGTCGGCTCCGCGGGCGCGGTCCCTGCGCGAGGTGTCTGCGGAGGATACATCCCGCTCCCCGCACCTCCGCCGGGCGGGCGGACACATCGCTCGGCCCAAAGAAACCCCAAACCCCGATCGACCAGCCCCAAACCTGGAAAACCCCAAAAGAGAGAAACGGCTAAAAGTTTAATACCTAGGGCCGTTCCCGGGTGATAGGCTTTTCACTGGGAGAGCCCGGGAGGACGAGACGGGAACGGGGGCGACGTAGGCGGTCTCCTTTCAGAAACAGAAAGATTGCAACATCGATAATGAACTTCTAGGGCACTAGTTTATTAAGCACAGTCTGGCATTATTCTCCCCTTAGAAAAGTTGGCGGTCTCTCATTTATAACATTTTTTGGCACCGCTGAATGAAACTGAGTAGGCGATATTTCCTTTTATACGAAACGATTACTTAACGGAAAATGGTATTGTTTATTCAAAAGCTGCCTTTTAAATTTCGATTCTTTCGCTTTTCTGAGCCACCAAAGCACAACAGACTGCGAAGTATGCAGACAGGAATGCCCGGACAGTGCCGGGTCAGGGGCCGGTGCGCCGCGGCCGCCCGCGCCCTCCGCCCGGCCCTCCCCACACCCCTCCTCCCCGCTCCCGCCCCCCGCCACCCCCTCCCGACTGCCCCCTCCCCACAACTGCAAATAACTCAGTGATAACAGATTTTTTTCCACCAACTGCAGGAGATAGTGCTAATCTTTTAATAAAAGATCCCATTACAATGGGATCTGTCTGGACAGACTATAATAGATCCAGAAATACAGCCGTGCTAATATTAGAAGACAGTTGTTTGGGTGCCTCAGGCCGGGCCCTGGTCCCGCTTTGAAAGTGGGCATGAATCACAATGTCCCTCGGTACCACCTGCGGTCACACGCATTAAGGAGCAGACTGGTAAATGATTGACCTCGCTGCATTTTTGTTGTTGTTGTTGGGGATTTTTTTTTTTTTTTTTTTTTTTTTTTTTGGTTATTATGATGATGATCCTCGTCCTGAGCATCGCCCGGGCGTTTTGAGCACTTCAGAAGCTCCGGGACTCCACATCCTTTTTAATCTTTTCCCAGATTGGTGCCACTCTCCCCCTGCCCCCCGCCCCTGCTGCCGGCTGCCGGAGCCGCGCTCATGCGGGGTTGCGTACTGCCCTCTACCGGCGGCGCCGCGCAGCGGCAGCGCCCGAGCGCCCCGGGCCCCCGAGCCGGCCCTGCCCGCGCCGGGGACGGTCTCGGGCAGCTCTGGAGCTCGGCCGCAAGGTGCTCCGGGGGCCGCTGTCCCCGCGGGGCTCCGGACACATCCGCTGCACAGGTCGGGAGGCAGCACGGCCCCCGCCGGGGCAGCATCTGTGCCGGGGCTGGTCCGGGAGGAGTCCCGGGGGAGGCTCGGGGGGATCCCGGCGGCAGCCAGGGGACCGCAGGCGGCTGCTCCCGAGCTCAGCGGCCGGGCTCGGCTCGGCTTGGCTCGGTTGGGCTCGGCCGGGCTCGGCTCGGTCGGGCTCGGCCAGGCCCAGCACGGTCCAGCGCGGTCCGGCACTGCACAGCCTGGCTCGGCGCGGCACGGCACTGCCCGGCTGCCTGGAGGGCTGCGGGGTCAGGCTCACCTTCCCGTGTTCCGTTTGTGTATGTTTTTTAGTAATTGGCCAATACGGTGTTTATCCTGAAAATATTTTCAGTTATAGAGGGGCGTTTTCAGGCCGTGTTCCTGGAAATGAAACACAAATGGGTCGATAAGGTTTACACGTGCTTCATGCGTGCATCATCGGGAGATCAATATGATTGCGCTGGTATGGAGATTTGTATCACACCTGTTCTCTGACATCACTTAGAAACAGCTGCTGTTTCTTTCATTGTTTTCTCTTTTTTTTTTTTTTTTTTTAAATTTTCTTTTTTTAAATGCTAGATACTGGGTTTGTGAGTAAGAACCTGTCAGGGGTATATTATGTAATCAGAAATGCTTTCTTCTTTCTCACTGTATGTGCCACTCTTTATGACTCCCCCACCCCTTTCTGCTTTGCCAACAATCATATTTAAATTACCAAAAAAACAATAGTGTCGATCTGTAACTGAACTGTCAGGCAGCACAAGAAAAGAGTGTTGTTTTCAGTCTGACAGGTTTCACAACTTCTTTCTACCCAGAAATGTATGCATTTTAATATAGGCTTTTGGATGTGAATCCAATCTTTGCAGCTGGCCCTGATCTTGGAATAATAGAGCCTTTAAAAAAAACCCTTATATACTTACATCTCAGACTTTCAGAAAGTTCAGATTTGGCTCTCAATTTACATATTTCTGTGTTCTACTTCTAATATAGCTATGGCCACAGTTACAGCTACAGCAAACTCCATAATACAAAATATTAAGTGACTGGCCTCTGAATAAAATAGTAGCAAAATACGGAGAAGGAGGAAAAATAATCAGTAAGTTACCTTGTCAACATGTGCCATTAACACACACACAGATATAGACACACACATACATACACACAGGTACATGGAATATTGACTTTCTGATGTCAGTATTCACTGCACTTGTACAACATTACCTTTTACACCCTTCCCCTTACTCTGTTGCCTAACAGAAGAGTGGTTGCTGGTATAGGGAGTGGACCATCTTGGAACCCCCTCTTTGATAAGGAACATGTCTGCAATAAAACATTTTAGGTTGTGGATGGGACTCCAGGACAAAACTGATTATTTGGAGCGGATCTGGATTTTGATCAAGTGCAAATGGGAAGGCCTCTCCTGGCAATCTAACATTCAAGGGAGCAGAGAAAGACTCAGACACCCTCCTGTGGTCCTGGATGTATGTATGAATCATCCCATGCAGTTTCTCACACAACTGGCCTCTCCCACTGAGCAAGTACTCAAATAAAGGTAGAACGTCCTCTTCTGGTAGGAGAGAAGACTTGTTACCTTGCTTTGTTCCCATCCAATTGCACTGATTATCACAGAAAGAAGGACCTGTTTCTGGAAAACTGCAATTTAATGTAGTCTCCCCTCATTTGCATCTAAGATATTGAATTTAAGGACCTTTCTGAGTACCATTGCATGGTACCTTTTGAAAATCTTTCCCTCCACTTTTTAAAAAAAATTTTTTTAAGTATAGGAGAAGAAGAATTACAGTCCTTCAACAACTTTTCTGTAGAAATTTCAAGTGCTGTTTCTCAGCAAAAAGTAGCATAAAAGATTGTATTACAAAATTTGATTTCTTGATTTAACCCAGACGTTTTGTGAAAAACAAGCAAACTAGTTCCTGATAAAACTAAGCTCTAAAATATGTCAACTGAATTCTAATATCGGGTATTGGCTATGTGTGCTATTCCACTGAAATTATTCCTGCACATCAGTTGAGACTGTTAAACATACAACTTGCAGTGCATGCTCTTGGGAAATCTTGTTCTTATCGGATGTTGAACAATTGTTTTTACTTTTTTTTTGTTAAATTGACTAGAGGCTATGTCTGCTGTCAGGTGGTGGGCAATGGACTGGTAAAGAGGTAGTAGGGATCTTACCTAATAAATAACACTGGTAAAACTGCTCATTCTGGCTCATACTGCAGAAAGGTCATGTAGACAAGTGTCATTCATGTATAGGACAGATAAAATTGACGTGTATGTGATATGAGCCAAACTGAATCCCTTCTTACCTTCTTTTGGTGGTTCAAGAAGTAGTAACAGAAATGTGCATCCCCCTGCAATTTGAAGGATACCTACCTCTAACTGGAAGTCCAAACAGGACAAGCTGTCTTAGACACTCCAGAGGCATTCTCTGCCTCGTGCTGGCAATTCCACGGACCACCACTAAGGAACTGCAGCAAGTCTTATTAGTTTTTTGCAAACGGGATGTGGTGTGGCAAGACCAAGAGGTTTAATGTGCAAGTGGAATAAAAAAAGGTTGTTAAACAAGTTGCAAAATCTTTCTGGATTATTGAAAGCTTGGAAAAAAGTGTGAAATTCAAGTAGAAAATGGTATTGTAAAAAAACTATAAGGAAGCTCTTAAAAACATTAACTATCTGAGGAAGGAAAGTAAAAAATTATGAAGGAGTCCACTGATCTATTGCTTTCCTGATTTGTTGAAGAGGTGCTCTTCTGTGTATTTTCAGACAATATTAAACAACTAGAAATGTGCAACAGATGGTGGAATTTCTAGGGCAGGTCTCTCACCTAGTTAGGATTGCAGTGTTTTCAAGAGCAACGAGAATTCTGGTGTAGATTCTACGAAATTTTTTAAAACTTAAAAAAAAAAAAAAAAAAAAAAATTAAAGGAAAAAAATATAGTTATTGTGGGAAACTTTCTCTTCACAGTTCTTAGGATGTTACTACTGTAAAGAAATGCTAGAAGAACAGCACTGCCAGCTCTAGACAACCCATTTCCACATAAAGGCTTAAGAAGTGGCCTGGTAGGAGGGAGAATGGAGATAGCAAAACTGTCAGGCAGAGCAGCTCCTGGAAGGCCATTTCAACCTCAGGCACTCTGAAGTCATGTGTTTAGTGCTGAATGGCTCTTGCCCAGTTTCCTGACAGGCAAATTGCCTTTTCTGCTTCCGCAGCTATTCCAAGTGAAGCTTTGTCATTCTTGGTGACAAAACTTCAAATTTTTAGGTTGTGATTATAGATGAGGAGCATGGTGCTTTAGGAATGGCTAAATGGGGTTATGTGTGGGTATTGTGCCTTTAAGGTCTGGAATATTTTGTAAGGCAGGCTTCAAAGAGACATGTCAGTTGGCAGTCACTTGCAGCTGAACCAGGACTGGAGACTAAACCAAAGATAAAGAGGACAGACATAGTTTGTAAACAACTATTGTGAAAATTAAGTCAATTTTTGCCATTACTTTATGTTTCTTTTTGTTAGTTTGTTGTCTTCTTGTTGGAGTTAATGTGAAGGGCGTATCTGATTATTTGTAAGTGTGGGGTCACATAACTCTCTAATCCAAAAAAAGGCTGTGTTTGACTGTAGGTCCTGGATTGGAGCTTAATGGAAAAAAAAAGTCACTATTAAGCATGGTAGTCAGCTTTGACAAGCTGAATGTAGTAAGACAAAAATGGTAATAAATGGAGAATTTCCAGTTCAAAGCATATATCTGGGGATGTACTGGGTCTCGTTTCTAGACTGAGAGTGTAAGTACCTGACTGCGTCAGAGTTACAGCCTTGTAAGGGACAGATCATTAACTTCTTGCTGTGAGGTTTATATTTACTTTATTGCCTATCTAGGAAGAGGATCAATTTTAATGGTTTACTTTCGGGTATTAATAGAACCAAACGGATTTTAGACTGCTGTTTAGTCAGTGCCAGCTTACTGGGACGTTATCAAAATTGTCCTACATGGTACCTGTCGGTAAACTCCAAATGCTCCCAATGTCACCTTCTAGTACTGCCTTAAATGTGCTGGTCAGAAGAGAAATGAAGTAGGATGTCAGCAAAAATGAAGATCTAAATATGACTCTCTGTGAGAAGGAATTTTAGAGAAGATAAGGTCATGGCTATGATGGAAGCAAGGAAAGGCTTTTATCCCAGTTGTGTTGAGCTACTTTATTTTTATGAGCAGAAAAGGAGCATATTTCAGGATCTAGAGCATCATCACACATGTATCATGTCCCTTTACAAGTAATCAAAATTTTTCATCCATTAAAAAGTACATTTTTGCTATCACAAAAACAACAGTGAATTTCCAATATAATTTTTTAATTAAAATTGAAACTATTGAACTATATTAAGTACTATATTAAGAAACTATTGTACTATATTAAGCTCTGCATGTGCTTCTGTTGATTTGTCCTATGACAGTGCAAGATAGTGGTATCTGCAGACCATCTAAAGGCTTATTTTAAAGTCAGAATTTCATGAAATAAATACAAATATTAGTTAGCAGTATGGGAAGGATGAAGACCCAGGGTAATTTATGCCTTGTTTTGGGACTTCTTGCATAAGTTTATTTGCAATGGATGCTCTGCATGGATCACTTAGAGTTTGTTGGCTACACAGTGTGTACTGTGGGAATTGTCTCCCTCCAGTAGCACTAAAATTGTGTTATGTCCTCCTAAAACTTCCATGAGCAGGGCATCAAGTGATCCCTGTGGCTCCTGTTCTGTCCACTAATGCGGTTAGTTTGCATACACTTTCTTATACTCTTGATCGTGAGGTGACTTGAGTAGGCACAAGTTATGGATAGAAAAATATATCTCCAGACTGCCAGCCCTTACAGTACCCTTTCTCCCTGGCTGTCTGGGAGAAGAGGTGCATTTTCTGTACACCAGGCAGCAAGTTTAGTTACAGGTTGGCAAGGCAGTCCAGAATGCATGGGTTTGAGCTTCTGCTTTCTTGCCCCTGCACTGACTCTTGCCTGTTGTCATGATCAACCTAAACAACTCTGGTTTCCTCTGGTCAGTAGGAGGGATATCTGTGGAGCATCAGACTCTGAGAACGTGCTCATCCTTAACAGGTCTTGCTATTGTTCAAGACTATTGTGGGAGCAGGAAGAGTTAAACATGGAGATCATCTACATCTCAGGTGAGAAGGTTTGAGAGGTAAAGGCAGGAAAAAGGCTTTAGCCATTTTTCCATATTATATATTTTTCCATATTATATTCCCGCTGTTGCTACGGAAGTGTATGGTAACATATCTGGTAGCTTTGTACAAATAACTTGGGTACACTTGGACTTGACAAATGACCTTAAATATCTTTGCTCAGGTACAAAACAACATCCCAAAGGCCTGGGGATAGCCTGTGGAACAGCAGGGATAAGCCCCAAATCTCCACTAAACCTGTCTCCACTGGCCATTTTTTCTTGCTGCTGTGTTACCTTATTTATGCATGCAGAAATCCTTGGAGTGACCCCACATGTTAAAATGTGAAATGATAAAGAAAAGCTGATTATTAAAATAAAAGTTGTTTCATTAATGCCTCGTAAAATTCCAGAGTTGAGGATTTGTTCTATATTAGGTGTCTTCTTTTTAGTTATGTCTATTACATTTAGCATTGATCCATGTTTTTCCTTTTTTGAAGACAATAGAATTATGAGGTTTGGTCATGACATTTGTCCTACTTTGTTTCATTACTGGCAGTAGAAGGTGACAGTAATGTGGCCCAAGAGTCCAAGTATTCCCTTGTTCCTAACATCTTAGTTCTCCCCTAACTGTGCAATCTTGAAACTCCCATTTCCAAGACAAAATTTGGTCTGTTTCTAGTCCTTCACTCACTGACCATGTGCTGCAGAGCTCATGGAGCTTTCTGATCGTCCTTCATGGTATCCAAAAGAAGATGAAATTCTGTGGTGGTGATGGTGAGAAGGCAGTGTGGAATCCTTTAGAGCTTTGTGTATGAAAGCCATGACTGCAAATGGAAAAAGTCACAAAATTGTTCTGTCAGAGCTCCCAAATGCCTTCTAACCTAAATGCTAAAATATGTAGGGTTATAACCAACACATCTGGAGGCTTGGCAGGTCCCTGTTTCTCTGTAATGAAGACAGTAATGGTTAAATAGAGGATGACTTAGGTCCTACACCTCTGACTGGAGGTTCTCATGAGTCTTCGTTTTTCGTGGTTGCTCACCTCAGTGAGCTGCAGTATTGCCAAGGTCAAATATTCGAAATGTACGCGTGTCACAAGGCTTGATTCAAACAAATCAGCTTAAGTAGTTTTAAATCCAGTGATCTTTCTTTCTCATTTCTGTCTATCTTTCTGGTTTCTGGGAAGGCAATCACTCTTTTAAGTCTTCCTGCAGAACAATGACATTTCCAAGTAACTTTGTAAAAATTAAAGCAGAGACTCTAATATGTTTTCAGAATTCCAGTATCTAGCATTTTAAGAACATCTTTGGCAGAAACACTAGGTTTTCCAACCAGTAGGAAATGTAGGCCTGCAAGGTGTGGGGCCACACTGTCCCTAAAAGGTGTGAAAACACAAGAGCAAAAGTAGCCTAATTTGTGGAAATATGATTGTCAGAGAAAGATACTTTTCTTCATTTTCATTTACAAAACTCAAAAGCTTTTGGTGGAGGAGCAGGGAAGAGAGAAAGGAAGGCATAGCATGGGGTAAATAACAAAATAATTAGAGTCTCTAGAGAGGACTGCAAAGTCAAAGAATCAAATCAAACTTGTGCTATTAGGTTTCATTTCGTGTTCATGGAATTTTAGCAGGAAAAAAAATTTAAAGGGTTCTTTGCAGCAAATACTTATAAGGAAGGTTTTGAATAACAATTGAAAATCTGAAAGTGTTGTGTTTTTAAACAATGTTCACTATTCCAAACTGACTTATAGCTACAAAGAATTCACAAAATAAGAGAGACCTCTTGAGGACTTAGAATGAATTCCAATAGCTTGGTTCTTCTTAGATGTCTTTGATGCATGTGTAGTTTACCTATTGATAGAATAAAAGGGAAAGAGAATAAAGAAAAGCATTCCTGAGAAGGCCTAAGTCAAAACTGATTTTGCATCCCTTAGGTGGAAAGAAAGTCTATACCCCAGTTTGTGCTTTACCCACAAAATTTTGAAGCGTGCTTTAGTAGCCTGCTACTAGTAAAACACAAATCCTTAAAAGAATTCATTCTGAAGTATCTCAAAGATGAAGACAAAACAAATCTAGACAGTGAGAAAGTAATTTAAGCATCAAACTCTGTATGCTATTTGGCTCAAACAGCAATATCCCAAAATTCAATAGTGCGATGGAAGTAACTGACTCTTTTAAGGAAAATACCACCATACCAACAGTGTAACTTGCTGTGTCTGGAACCACTTAAAATGAAATAAATATACTTGTTTTATCCTGTCTTGTTTAAAGATATACATAATTTTTAGGATCTTTTTTAGGCCTCCTAAAAACTTTGTTTTATCCTGCAGCAGGACATTAGCAGGTAATACTTGTCTTACTCTAGGTTATTATAAGAGTACAGTATGAGAGTGCTGATTTTGTTGAACTTGTTAAAAAAAAAAAAAAAAAGAAAACAGGACATCTCCAAAATGTACTTGGAGCTTCTCAGAATTAAAATCATAATATTTTCACAGAAAAGTGAGATTAAATTCTGGACAAGTTTCAGCCCCAAATTAAAAAAAAGTAACAACTTGACACATAGATGAATGATAACAGATAAATTATGCCTGAATGTAGGGAAAGAAGATAGATAGGGATTTATTTGCAATTACTTTTCTGTCTTTATAGTTTAAATATTTTATTTAAAATGATAAAACACTTGTGATTCAATTACAGCAATGTTCTTTTGGATGCAGAAATGAGATTATCTTCAAATCTGATCTCTCCTATTAGAGCATTCCTGCTCAGATAAGATGCACATGTAGAAGTGATGAGGGTTACTAGATCAGAACCCATCACTTTCTCAGTTACATGGTTATTATACATGGCCTTATATTGAAGTCATATTTGCCACAATTTTGTATGATGTAAATACATTTTCTCCTATGTGGCTCTTTTATTCGTCAGAGAAGAGACATTATCAGTCAAATTTTCATGTTCCATAGGCAGCAAATTCAGGCTGAGATTTGTAGGGGGAGATTTGAAGGCCCAGAGACACAGACGGAGAAAACGATAACATTTAGGGGTTTTATTGCTTCTTAAGTTATTCCTGCAAGAAAAACTAGTGGTGTAAACGGGAGGCTGTACCCCTGCATTTGGAGAAGGACAATTAGCACTGCAGTGAAACAAAGCACACTGCCTGTTTCTGCCGCTGCTCAGGCTTGTCTCTTCGGCATAACCCTCTAGTGGAACTGCTTGGGATTTCAGTCACTTGTGGAAATGCCTCCAGTGTTTTCCCTCAGCTGAATGCCACCGGGAATGCTGTCCCCTGAGACCACTCGGATAGCATTGGAGCTCTGGCACCCTGAAAGGCTTTGCAGAAAGAAGATGCTCAACTCAATATGCAGCAATCCAGTTCTGCTGCATCCATTGAGGAGTGTTCCAGGGAAGTTCATGGGAGCTCCGGAAGTATCACATGTGCTGCCCTCTCCCATGTCCTGCCTCAGCCTAGCTAGCTCCTGTCACACTGCAGGTGGTTGGTCTCCCTTCCCTAATGAAGCCTCACCTGCTTTGCTGTTGGTCTCTGCGATTTGGTGGCCATTTTCCTTTTGTGGAGACAGCAGAAAATAGCCAATATTCATTCAGCGGAGTTCCTAGTAAAAAATTACCTGCAGAGATCCCAAGAAAAATGGAAACTATAGAGGATTTCTCTAGGGAGATGCGTGGCAGAACCTTTTCCTGAAAATTCAGATTGTCAGTAGGTACTCATTTTGATCCTGTTTTCCATGAATCACATTTTCACACTATGATGACATCTCGTATTGCTCATGGAGTACCTTCCTTTCCCCAGGCACCTGCTCCAAGGAAAGCTGGAATTTGATGTTCATGGATCAGCTGCTTTTCAGGAAATAATTGTTACCTCTGGTTGGACATGTTAGCTACTACCTGAGTTAAAGGGTTTATCCATCCCATTAGAAATAGCTGGGAAACAAGGAAAGGGGTTTTATTTCTCCTAGGCCTCAGGCAGTTAAGTATTTTGCAAGAAAACCTTCAGGAATCCACTTCTAAGCAATAATGTGTTGGATATAAATGGACTAACATTGTATACATAATGTCAATTTGCAAAGAAGACAGATGGATTTGGGGTTAAAATAGAATATAACAGTTGGAAAATCCCTACTGGTCTTTCTTGTGTCATTCTAAGAAGGTAGTGTAATTTGTTTTGTTCTAGGTCACTGTAAATTTAAGCAAATGATAATATACCTTCATGTCAGCTGGAGTGTAATTATGAATTAAATATTTGGTCCTGGATTATTTTGGATCACTCTTGTCTAATACAGAATGTGCACCAGGTAGCTGCAGATAAAATGCAGTCACTGACACTGGGATTGTCTGTGTGATAACCCAGATGAGGGAGAATGTGCCTGCCTGCCGTGCTGGTGGTGGAAAGGGAGGGAGCCTGCTGCTGTGGGGAGGAGGAATGTGCTGTCACATCCCAGTCCTGGCAGCACATGCTCAAAGACAGCACAACTATTGCCTTGTGACTGTTTTCCTAAGCTACTCACCAACAGTGGGGCAGGAGGGAATTGGAGGAGTATGAGTTTCTGCGTAGGTGAGGGTGCCAACCAAGTAGGTGGGGGTATGGAGTGGCTTTTCTTTTTGGCCCTGAAGTCAAGATAGACTGTGGCTGTAGAAGCAGCTGCAACTCTGCTGTTGATGCTTTTACTCCTTGGACATGTCATGCTAGGTTTTGCTAAAAACACTGGTTGTCATCTATCCCAAGCTGATGATACCCACAGCTCTTTTCCCTCTCCAAGTGAGATACTCATTCCAAGTTCAGGATTTTGCTTCTCAGTCTAACTTAAGTAAGGATTTTTAGATTTCAAGGAATCCTTGTAAGGTAGCTATGCAATTTCTTATCGTTCAGCAATGTAGAATGACAGGCTTAGAGTACCTATGTCATCTGCAGAGGTGAAACGATGAAGGTCTGGCATATGTCACCCATTTTACAGGTGGGGCAGCAATTAAGAAAATGCAAGAAAATTGGTCAATGGACTTTACAGATGCAATGCACAGCCAGGCATGACAGTTATAATTAACATTTCAGCGTGACCTAGCCACCTATATAATTCTTTACACAGAACTTGTAAAGAGCCTTGTGGAAGCACCATCTGCTGATTCCCAATAAAACTACAAACGCTGTGGAAACTTTTGCTGCTGGTTCTGTGTTGAAATGGATTGAGTGCTACATACTGAGCTTCTAGCTTGGATCCAGATTTGAATTGAAATGAGTTGTTTATGTTGTTCTGTATTTCATGGGGTACTTTTCTTTCCCTATACAAACTAATGGAGAAATACTACTACAATCTGAACTTATCTGTGCTTTCCAGACCATCCCATATAATCTATCTGATACTTTTAATAATGACTCTTTGTGATATTTATGAACATCCTAGGACACTCCATTTCCTGATTACTTACATGATAATTGTCCAAAACCAAACCACCTAGGTCTAGTACAGGGCCAAGATGCAGTATGCCAGCTGACAACACTAGAGTCAAAAAGCAGTGACTCCTTTACAGACCTGTTGTCCATAGTCATTAATAAAACAAAGCGGAAAAAATTGTCAAGGAAATAGTGGTTGAATGGATTTTCATAATTCCTCCTATATAGAGTGACATGAAATACATTAAACCCAGAAATAGTGGCGGGGATATGATATTTTCCTGTACTGAATCATATTTGAGAAGAACCAGGGCATCTTGACTGCATTATCAGATTCCTTTTTATGTATGAACAACTCTGCTTCATCTTACAGGATTTCATCTGAAGAGCTCAAGAGAGGAACATGCATTGTGCTTCAAAGTTAATGAGAATACCCTTAAGTAGTGCTGAGAGCCACTTCAAAACACTGCAGAGCAATTTTACAGGATAGGTAAAACATGACTGTCTTCCTCAGACTAGTTGTATAAATAAAGTTTGTGGGGCTATTCATGGGAGTAGAGTGAGAAATATTTGACCCATGATCTTACATATCAAATATCTTTATGTATTATTAACAATCTATAAAGCTGGACATAAAAATGTGACTTGTTAATGCCAAACTTATGTCATGTGGAACAGGAAGAGAAAGAACAGAGTCCTTCCTATATGGTTTGACAAGACCTTTTTCAATAAACTTGTAAGTGTCCCATGGCCATAGGTGCAGATTATAAATTAACTTGGAGGCAGGTATTTCCGTGGCTGCAGGGAAACTTGTGCCAACATGTATTCACAGATTGTGTCCACAATATCCACACTAAAAGTATGTGCCAGTGCTTGCAGTAGACTGCAAATGGAAGCAAACTTGTGATGCTGGAATAAATTTTCTATCCACTGAAACTAAAACTGGAACCATAAATACTATAGCTGGAAGATTATATTTGATCTTTGCCACCATTAAGATTCCTATCTCAGATGTTCTGCTTCTAATAGTCCTGTTTCAATACATAAAAGCATAAAAGGTAGCATATTTTCTCCCCTGTCTTTTTGTTCTTTTCTCTGTCTTTCATACACGTGAAGATAAATGTTGAAAGAAGGTAAAAAAAATCCACTTATTTGACTGGGACACAGAAATTATGACTCTGACTGGTCTGGTGCCTGCAGTAGAATATCTCTGACAGAGATCAACTCTACCAGAAGTTTCTAAATGGATCAAGAGGCCCCAGAGCAGACAAATATGGAATAATGTGACCACAGAGGAGATTGTCCATGGGGGTAGTCAGTGATGAGTCTTGTGTCTGAACTAAGCATCAGTGTTCTCATTCTTACAGAGTGGTCTGTCTGCCACATGTAACTGTGGTGGCTTTGACTTGTCACCCAGTCTAAGCCTTTTGAATCCTCCTAAATTCTTTGCCTAATTTTTTACTTTGTAGTAATGAATTTAACACTTAAATAAGCGGGTCTTTTCACCACTCCTAAAAATAACTCCTATTTTTGATGGAAATGTGAATTAGAAGCATGTAATCTGGTACCATTGCCATTTAGATTCTTATCTCTGATGATTTCCAGCATTGAATTCTCCAGAAAGGAATGTGGAGAAAGCTATGATGTATGGCACAAAATGTTTGGAGTATTGGTTGGAAACATTTGGATCTCTGTGCTTTGGTGATGCTTGTTTGTCACTGTGAGCTGCTCAGCACGGTTCTGTACCAAGGCAGGGTGGTGGTGATGGAGGGGGAAAACAGGGGGATCTTCAGCCCTTCTTTTTGCACCAGGGACTGCACTGCTCCAGTGACAAGGGGAAAGGTCCTTTCCAAAGACAGCAGTGTTGTCCTCCTTGCCCACCCACATTCGTGTCGGAGTGGTGTGTGAAGCTGGCAGGAGGCTGGGCTGCAGCAGGGTTGGGTGAGCCACTTGCTCACAGGGAGGGAGGGCAACTTGCTCACAGATCTCTTGCCTTCCTGAGCAAGCAGGGGTTGCTTCCTAGAGATGCATGAGCCCCTGCAAAGCCACACTAAGGGCTGTGTTATGGGAGGGCTTCCTTTTGAAATGGGTTGCCTTTTAAATGCAATGGTCTCCTTGTTGTTTTATGAGGACAAAGGGTAAATAAGATTATTTTTGTTTGTTATGGAATTGCCTAGTGACCATCTGTGAGCCTCATTATGTCAGCCATGGTTCAAATTTAGAGTAATAGATATCTCCTAATGCTCGTATCACAGCATCTAAATAGACCAGACAGATGAAGGGTAAGAAAAGTGGCAGAAAATGCAAGCAAATAGGAGTATTCAATTTACACCCTTAATAAAATTTAATTTATGGTGTGTGCTTGCACTGTGACTGCTGGTGTTATTTATTTCCAGGCTAAATAATCCTAACATATTAAGACTATAGAATCCTTCTTGTGGCTGTAACATTCTTATCAGTTGTCTCCAGTAACTTTTATTTCTGTTAAATGTTTCATTAGGTGGAGTAATCAGAACAAAACATAATATGCAACATGAAGATACACCACTTATTTGCTTAAAAACATTCAGATATTTTCAGTAATATTCCTCATTACTTGCTGACCAAGGCAGTTGGAACAGATGTTTCCCCTGAGCTATACACAACAACATCTAGCTGTTTTTCTTGAGTGTATGAGCAATGCAGAAGTGGTTCAAATTATGCTTGCCATTGTGTATTGCTTCCTGAGTTAGTGTAGAAATTTTATTTATTGTCTGCTCATGCTCTGTGAAAAAACTTCATGTTTTCCACAATGCACCCTGTTAATGGGGATGGTGGAAGGCTTCCCCTCTCTAAGACTGCAAAAATGGTGCCATTTTAATGAACATTTTATTATTATAATAGATATTTCTTATTATTATAAGCAGTATTTATTATTAAATTATCATTAAAACTTTCTTTGCTGCATTTTTTGGACATGGAGAAGTTTCCAATAGCAAGGAATGGCTGTAGAGAGCCAAGACTTGGGAGGTTGTGTAATTATTACATACTCCTCATCTTTCAAAAGACAAGCTAATCTACAGGCTGCCATTCTGCATAAAAAGTACACTTGGGCTTGGTAATTGACTTCTACTTCCCTTTCCCTCTTCTGGATCTTTGCCTGAGGGATCATCAGCCACACTTTCCATTGTGATTGCTAAGGGTGGCTTTCTTCCCGCTCTTTTCAAACAGACATTTTGGGCAGTATAAATGTAAATAATTTAATAAACTCCAGCCAGCAGTTCCTAAAGCTAATACAACCATAGCACAGTATTTGTAAAATAACAACGAAGCCAAATACATTCAGCTTTTGTCACTACGTACAGATGTGATTCAAACCAACCTCACCAACCCCCAAATGCTGCATCAAATCAATAGCTCACATGTACTTGTGAGATAGTTGATCTGCAGAGATAGCAGACACACAGTATAGCACATATATCATTTGTTGTCACAATATCTGCACTTCTGATTTCTTGAAAAGAACTTTGCTTGTGGAAATTATTTATCAAGAAAATCAGTATTGTTGTGGTGTGTCTTATGCCTTTTTGTCAAGTAACAGAATCACAAGTTGACTTCTGCACCTGCACATACCCTTTATTTTACATTTTGAGGCACAATGAAAAGAAACAAAGCTGCAGTGTCCTATATTGAGATGCAGTGTCCTATATGGAGCTGGCTTCAAGGCAGTACAGACCTGTATGAAATGAGAAAGTTTGAGGGCTTTGTGAACTTTTATAGAGGATCAGAAGAAAGCTGTTTAGCACAGGTGTTTCTGTAATTGTGATACATTGGAAAATTTCAGCATGTTCGAGGGCACTTATGCTGTGGCTACAGCTGTTCTAACTCAGACTGCAAGGAGGATGTGGTGTTTTAGTGCTAGCACACTTGATTGTGTAATATAAAACAAGTAGGAAAGGAAATATTAGTTAAACCAAGGTGGTGCCCCTTTATTCCCTTTTTTCCTTTTTTTTCCCTCTCCTTTTTGTTTTATGAATTTTTATCCATTCACATAGAAAAACCACAGGCAGAAATAGTGTCATGCCAAGTAGACTGGGATGGAGAATAGCCAGATGTCTCCTAACATCTCTGCTTCCTCCTGCTGTTCATATTCCTGTGCACTTATTTTCCCTGAGCTAGGAAGGATAAAGCACAAATGAAGATAGACCCAGGTGGGAATGTTTTGAATCTCTTCTGCAACATTGGAATATGGCAGTATAAGTTAGTCTTCTGCTCCCTGGTTTGCAGTTTGTTCCTGTGCTTTTGAAGGATTTTCTTGACTTGCAAGGTGATTAGGTTGCAGAGAACTAGTTTGAAATCTATTGAGGTTGTAGTGTGTTCATCTGGTGATCTGACTTAATTTAAAAACAGGCCATGACATTAACTTTGCTATTATCCAACCTTTGTATATAAGGGCAACAGATTTATTTTAAATGGAAAATGAAGATATGGTCCTACATGACAGTCAAGTCTGTGCTGGAAAAGATATTTATGCAGATTGCACTCTGAACTTTCAGTCTGCAAGGTTGGGAGCTGGTTTAAAAAGACCTCTCTGAGTGGCCAGTCTGATCCACTATCTAGCTAGCTTCTCAGAAGATAGTAGGTTTTTCTGCAGTGTGCTTATTTTAAATGAGGTTGTGCATCTGTAGTCACTTAGACATTTCCACAGCAGTTCAAGAGAAATTTAACAGCAGGTAATAGACTTTATTCCTAGTAGGGCAATGAACAGTGAAGCTACTGAAATACACTTTCTTACTGAACAGTGTTTTGTGGTTAGATTCCCAAGTGTCTAATAAGTTAGAGACTCATGCCACAACCTTTCCAGGGACACTGATAGAACCTATTTTCTCATTCTGGCTATCTGTTTCCATGAAGCTCATAAACACTTAACATCTCTGAAAGTAACTCTGCTCTGCCATGTGACTTATTTAAGCAGGATAATGGCTTCAAAAGCTCTGGAGGATGGCCAGAGTTGGTGAGAGAGAAATACACAAAAGCAAAAGCACTTGTGCAGACACGCATACACAGAGCACTGTGTATGTAATACACACCACAGACAGGCTAGTAAGCCTAAAACAAAGGAGGCCAAAATATAAAAAAGGGAATGAGGAACAAAGCTGGTGAAACTACTGGAGCAAATTCTGTAACCTAAACAAAAATTGTAGTCTGATCTCATTTTACTGATACTTTTGTTTTGAGTTTGTTTGTTTAATTAATATTGATGTGTCTACAATAATTTCAGTGTCATTCATTGTCTTATTCACAGTGGTATAAGAGAACAGTCAGTCAAACCCAGCAGGATGAACAGAATGGGAATCTTGGTAAGGGATTCTGCTGTAACCATCAGTGGCACGACAACGGTACATTCATGGACAGTTTTATTATAAAATCCACAATAATTTTGAAGGCCAAACATTTTGCAGGAACTTCAGTAGAATGATGATAGTTTATGCCAGACACTAAGCAAAAGAGGAACATTAGCTTTCTGATTTTAACTTCATACTACTTGCTTATACTTTTCATTATTCCTGGAGTGATCCTTGACAGACTTCATCCAACGTTTGGAATTAGTGCCACCTGGCTTTTGTTTCAAAAAGTCAAGCTTTTAGTGTGCATTAATTAGCTAGCCTCCTGAGGTGTGGAAAGATGAAGTGGGTAGTCATTTTAGTGACGATTTCAGCATATAGCAAATTCCACTTCAGAGGTACCTTTGTAGTTAGCCTAGACTAGTAGCTAAAGCAAGATATGCTGAATTTGAATTGCTGATACGAGGAAGGATCAATATCACCTACAGCCTGGCCAGCTGCGTCAAAAAGGTCTTTCCCAAAGATTGTTATGTTTCATTTGGCTTGAAAATTCTTACTGCTTACAAAGTACCTACCAGTTATCATGTGTCTGGAGATTTTATTCCTTTTCAGAGATTTGCAAAGTGCTGTTAATGGAAGAATTCCTGTTGGTTGGTTTTGCTAGGCAAAGGTTCACGCTGCTAGCATGTTTTGCTTGTTGTGTAGCTACACAGTGCCTTTAGTGGTCACACATCACAAGATATTCATGATACCCTAGTGTTTCCAGAATTCTATTATATGTTATTATAGGTACAAATGGCTGGGTAGTACTTTCCGCGAAGAAGAGTCTTGAAGTGAGGAAACTCTGAGAGACTGGTTTTTGTCACAGTATTGTCTGTCCTTTGAACAGTGTTTCACATTAGATAGTTCCATAAATCTTCTTACAGGAGGGTGATAATATCTTTACACAACACACAGAAGGTAACATCCATCTTATGTTTCTGTCTTATGATTCATACCATTTGTATGTGAAGTTTCAGTGTGGTTAGAGGCTGACAAACATAAAATTGTACTTTGTCTAAAAAGTTAGTGAGATCTATTAGTTATTAAAATTAGACAGAAGAATAGTGTTTATATTTGATAGGCATTTATTTTATCAAATCTTGTGTATTTTCTTTTAAAGGATTATCACAAGTAAAATTGAAACATCACTTAACACATAACTTACAATAACTTAAAGCTAATAACAATAGCATATAACTTATTAAGCCTGTAAAAACCACAGCAGACCAGTAATCTTACCACTGATGATAAATTGAATTTTTCCATTTCTACTACTATACTAATAAAGAAGAAGAGTTAAAGACCAGCCGTTCCATATGGGTTGAATATTCTACCCTTTCCTGGATGGGAAAGGTGTTATTTTCTATTCTTATTCCTTTAGCAGACGCGTATGTAAAAAGGCTACATCTTATTTTATGGAGGTTGGTGCACATCTGTTCATTTAACTGTGCTGTACCGCTGTCCTACAGCTGTCTTCAGGGCATTACATTAAAGCAAAATCAGTCCTGCAAAACCAACTTACTCCATGTGCTTATTTCCTCTCCCTGAGCTATCTTTCTCCACTCCTCTATCTGTCTTCTAGACTTTTGATTTATTTAAATTCACTCAAAGTTGAACTTTATTGTCAGATATTTTTGGGCACTCCATGATAAAAGTTCCCTGCTGTATTCTACAGCCAGGTGGATATAAAAAATTAGCCTTTTATCTAGTCCTGTGAAATTATGTAGCACCTTGACTATAACAGCCATTTCCTAAAAATAAAAAAAAAAAAAAAAAAGAAAAAAGTCAGAAATGGAATTTAATATCTTATCAGACAGTAAAATCAATGCCAACTGCTCTGTAAATGGGTTTGTGACAATTCAGAGATCTATGTTGTAAGATTCCTGTCAGTAAAGAGTTACAATAGTACTGAGATATTTGCCCATGGGCCTTTAAAAGAGATGCAAATGTAGTTGACCTTCTTGTCTCCTCTTGTATGACCTGGCATGCAAGGAATATTCTGGAAGAATCAATGAACATTAGTAAAACCAGAGAGCAGAAATCTGACCTCAGAGATGATAAGCATGTTGTGAATATTTTGATTGACAGGCAGGCAGAGAGAGTTGACATATAAAGAGTTCCATGGGAGAAAAGATGCAGGAAAAACTGTAAAGAAAATCCAGAAAAGATATTTAGGAAGACATGTCAGCATTCACACTGAAGCAGGAGAGAAGGGAGAAAGAGCTATATGTACAGGGAATGGAAGGCACACTGAATCCTGATGTTATGTGTGCAGTGTTCAAATGAGACTGGACCATGAACTGAGCATAAAATAGAGCTTGGATTTTCTGGAGTTCTGGCAATGGAGCAGAGTTAGGAGATGCTGGCTGGTGTTTTGCCAATGGTGTGTAAACAAACAAAATGAAATGAAGGAAGACAGGAATGAGGGAATTCTGCTACTGGTGTGATTTTATAATGAAGAAAGGGTGATTTTTTTTTTTTTTTTTGCTTCAGGTGAGCTATTGGTAAAACATAAGGCAAAAAACAAACAACCCCAATGACTGTTTGGAGACAGCTGGCAAAAGAGGACATGAAGATGTTGTAGTTCAAAAAGCCAGATGATGGGAGGGCAAGTGATGCAATATTACAAACCTCTTACTCATCCATGAAAGAGCAAAGGTGAAGGGGGATCCGGAAGGAACAAGGCATGGCTGAAATCAATGTTTCTGAAAGAACAGTGAAGACACAAATGACTCTGATGCTTTGCCCTTAAAAGAGGACATACTGCAATAAATGGTGTTAACTGAGGTCTGAAGAGGAACACTGTCTGAGAGGCTGCAAATTTCCTTTCATACATGAATTTATCTCAAGCTGCTGGATCTCAAGTTGTACTGAGACATCCAGGTTCATCTTAACTAAACATGAGTAGGAAGTATCTGCAATAATGCCAAACATCAGCTCTAAGTCAGAGATCTTGCATTCCCTTTTCAGTCAAACTAATTGAGAGATTACATTTAACGTCAATGGTTTAGGTACAGAGTCTCAGGTCTACATGCAAGGGGCATGGACAAAGCTTGAAATTCTTCATCTGCCTGTCATGCTTTAAGGCAGGTCTCGAAGTTTAGGTGTAACTTGTAGTATAATTTTGCAGTAATAATGAAGTTACATGCTTTGCTCTCACAATTTTTGAATCTATAATTTATTAAAAGTTACTAAATACTAGCGTGTCACTTCTCAAGTTGCAAACAGCTTTTCCTGTTTCCAATGCGTAAATATTTGAAGTTGAAATTAGCAAAAAAGTGTGAGGAGAAGCAGGGAGAAAATATGCAGAAGTAAGTCACAAAGAGGTACCAGCCATACAGCCACAAAAAGAAATCTGTCCATAGCAGTTTACCAGGGTCCTCCTTATTTTTGAAAGCAAAAAAGAATAATGTTACACAACATATTTGTTTTCACATTTGTAATAAAATTTTGTAGAAATGGAAAAATAATTTGTTTTTATGGAACTACTATCAGTCTGTAATCCAAAACTTCTTTCAATATTTAAATGTATTAATATAAACCATTCATTCTGAACTAAGTAAAAAAATATGTCCAAAATGGAAATAATCCAGATAATATGGTCTGCTTTCTTTTACAAGCCTCAAATAGCTTCAATTTTGCTAACAGCTTTATATCTGTATAAATGTAGGTAGGAAATGTTTGTAACATGAAGATGTATGGCTGCTTTTTACATTTCTGAATGAATTGTATGCCGGCAGTGTGTTAAGCATATTATACCTCAGTTTGACTGACTGTGGTGTTTATTTCTTTGTAGAGTCATCAGAGCGTTACAAAAAACCATCTTCTGAAAGCCATTGAGGACTACTTTGTCATCAGGCCAGTTGGATTTCATTTGGACTGCTTGTCATCAGCTCTCTGCAATAGTTTATTTTGTTGTCACAAGCCCATGCAACCTTTTCTGAGGTTTGGCCTTTAGCTGATTGTGTAGGATTCTCTTTTAATCCAGTAGAGGATTTTAAAAGTGCTGATCTGAATGGGTAAGCAAATAAAGATTTGTATTGCGGGGAGCACCAAAAATTAAGCACATGCTGGACACAATTTTGCAAAACTTTTAAATGCCATTCTTTGGAACATCTCAAATCACAAGTCAGCATTAAAAAAAAAAAAAAAACCACAAAAAAACCCCAGCCCCTACAAAATTTTCTTATTTTGAATTTAGTACCACTGAAACATATGATACTGTTACTGTTTGTACTGCAAATTGAAAGTGCTGTAGGTCTGGCTGGTAGGAACTGTGCAATCATCTATACATCATCATGTAAAGTCTTTAAATTGTCTCTCACAGCTCTTATGGGTGACACAATTGTAACTAAATCCATGTGTATTCACATAGAAAAACATGCCTGGAGTCCTGAATATATTGTTTCCTGTTTCAGAAAGAGGACTTCCTTCTCTGAGCACAAACAGCATTTCTGTACTTTAAATCATGTACCTAACTTTCTGGTCAGACATGGTGAACCTACCTAAGGAATAGTTGAAATTGTCACTTTTTATTTAAGAGAGCAGCTATTGTCTACTTGTCATCCATTTCCTGGGTACATGCAAGGCCTGACAGTGCTCAGTGCTGTCCCAAAATATCATTTTTCTTGTCTGTCTGGATTGTCTTAATTGTCAGTGTATCCCTAGACTGAATACTAAGATCATTGAAAAAATTAATTGTTCAGAGATTGTAGGAACCAGTAATTCTGCACAGTGCAAAATACCACACTACTTAAGGACCTCTACCCACACATTGTTAGGTAGGAGAAGACAAGGGAAGTGTTTGAGTGCATGAGAAGAAAAAGTTGTTGAAAAACCTGTCCACAGTCAGAGCATTCTGATTGCAGCCTTGACTGACTCTGGAGTCTCAGTGATCACCACCAGACAGGATCTCCACCAAGTGCAGCTTGGCCCAAGAGGACTACAAGTTCATACAAGTTGCAACAACAGGAATAGGAGGGCCATCTAAACCAGACCAAGGGATGTGGCAAATGCTTTTTAGTGATGCTAAATAGCTCTGACACCTGGATGAGTTCAGCTATTTGTACTGTCTTCCATCTTTTTGCCTTGCTCTTCAAAAATTTTATTTTCCACAAAACCCAAATGCATCCAATCACAAATGTTAAACTGCCTCTTTGTGGTCTATTCCCAACCTCCTTTAAAGATGAGGAAAGGGTAACTTCCTCATTTATCTGATTGGAATGGAATGTGTGGGAGCAACAGGCAAGCTGGCTAGATACAGGTTATGGTCTATCCAACACCTTTGTTAAAATCAGTTTAGAAATACAACTCCTCAACAGGAAACAATTTTCTAGTGTTTAACTTACAGTTGCAAAATCTTCTAAAAACTCCAGCAAAAATCTCTATTATAAATAATTTAACGTGTAAATCATAATATTAAGAAATTCCTCTGTTTGAAATACACCAGTTGTTTAGGAACATCTGTTTAGAAACACCTTTTGTCTTTGAATTTCAATGATTTTGTCAAATGTGTCTTCAACTGCTGTATTATCTTCAGAAGTTTTTGTTTTTCCTTGTCTATGTTTTCAGTGAGGGAGGGCAGGAAGTCAGAAGTGATTCATACCATTTTGGGATGTGCTGCTTTTCCTGACAACATTGATTACAAAGCTGAGCCCACTTGTTAGCAAGTGCAACAGAGAGGATGTTTTCAGATATATCCTCTTATTAATCACTTAGTTCTTGTAAATAATCTGCGCAAGTACATCCTTAATACGTCATTTGCACTCTAATGAATGGAGTGTAGCAGGGGCAGCTCAGCTTTGAGAAATGTAGCCCAGAAATTTTTATGTGTGTTTTCTCACCATTGTGGCCCTTTTATTTCCATTCTATTTAATTTGTCTGAGCAATCATTTCGAATTTTAGAGCCTTGATTCCAAACACTTATTTTTTGCAGCTATATTAAAATATATTTCCACCCCCCTAAGAAGGGCTTATTCAGAGAACCAGGCTTTTAAAAATCAGGAAACATGTATAAAAAGAAAACTATTAAACAATGTGTGTCTGGGTTTCCACTGATATTTTTACTGCAATTATAGAAAACTTTGGTATTTTAATGAGGTTTTTTCCATTCATTTGCTTCTTCAGCTTGATTTTTTCAGTGAAGATATAAACCCTGCATTTATGACATCAGATTTTTTGCCATGGAATGCAATGTGCTATCACAAACACACTGTTATTATTACATGACAATTTCAAATCAGACGTTAAAATACATTCCAAGTTAGAAAACAGGATTTAAATCAAGAATACACGAATAGGAGAAAGAAATTATTCTTCCCAAGTGCTGAGCACCAGTGTGATGTTACACAGACATATCATGAGGCATTTTCTGACTTTACAGAGCTCACAACCCAATGCAGACAGAGGCATCATAAAGGCCACTTGTAATATGCCTGTCAGGGACATAGACTGGAACTGGTGGTGAGACTGACAGTCGTTATGGGTGGGTTGGAAGTAGGGGTGGTGAAAAATAGACAAAAGAGATTTTTGAGAGCCACTGACTTAGAGGTACTCTTATGCACTTCAGAAGCAAGATGAGCTAAGATAAAATAGGGTGAGTTCGTATTTACACAGCTTCTCCAACATGTGCAGGCGACTGGACTATGGAATGTACTTCAAGGGGGTTAGGGAGTACAGCATAGCAATTGAAGGAGTCTGGGCAGGGCAGAAAGCACAGAGGGAGAATCAGTGGATATTAGTGTAGGGGTGTAACCACAGCTCTATTGTGCAAATTTTGAAGGGCTGACTGTGCCCTGGCACAAAAGGGATAGTGAGGAATTCAAAGGGATGAGCACTGTTTTCTTGAATAATGAGAATAGGAACTGAGTCTGAGCAAAGGAGAACAAAGAGAAAGAGGCTAAGGTAAAATATTATGGAAGCAGGTATAATGAGTGACTAAGGCACAAGTAAGGCTTTTTGTGGCAGAAATGAGAAACAAAGGATAAGTGCTGGGAGAACACAAAAGAAAAACCACAGGATTTCCCAGGAGTTTGATTACAAAGAGGTTTCAGGTAGAGACACATAGAACATGAAAACTCTCATTCAGATACAAACAGAGCTACAAATTTATAAGCTTATTGAAGGCTTGGAATCCTGTCTGGGAACGCAAAAGAGAGGAAAAATACTGAGATGTGTGAAAACAGTGGGTGGAAAACAAAGACAGCCTGCATTTAGATGGTAACCAGGAAATAATCAGGGAAGTATTAGTGTGGTAATGGAGAAAAATGGGAATGCTGGAAAACCACTGAAGGAGATACCTGAACTTCAGGAAGAGGAGTTGTGGATCCATCCACCCTCCCACAGATAGATCCTGACGTCTGCACTGTTTTTAATGCTATGCTTTTTCTATTGTAGTGAGTCCAGCAACTCCCTTGGGGAACAGAGTTCTGAACTAATGACTTAAAAATTTGTCGAGGGCTGACTTAACTGAAAATAAAAAGTGTCAGGACAGTGCTGTGCATGTACACTGCACACGTTACACACACATACACATGCCAGGGAACGGGTTCTTTCTTCCATTCTTTTCCTAACTAGGTTTTCTCTGTGGCAGACATTTTCCACCTTGGTGCCAGGCAACTTTCAGTAGTGCATAATGATGAAAATATTAGCCAACAGTTTTTAAGCAGACAACCCAGAAATGTGTAGCCATTTAGCAGGAATAAACCAGGCTATTCCTGATTAAAACCTCTGCCTTGTTCAAAGCATACAGCCCACTTTATAGTGCCAGCCTTTCCCTAGACAGACATGGAGTGGCACTGCCATGGACATATAGGGACAGCTTTTTGCTGCCATGAGGTATTGATTCACAAAATTTAGCTGAAGCTGTGCTAAGTCAAAGCTGGAAAGGATCAGATCTGCCCTAACTATCCATATATGGATTTCTCTGGTGGGACACTGCATATACTGCCTCCAGCTTGGAGTTCTTGCTGTGGGTTCAGCACAGACAGTGTTCAGCTCTTGTAAAGCAGCCTCAAAGAGTTAGCCTGGTAACTTACTGGAAAAATGCACAAAATTAACCTGCTTCTCCTTTCCCCCAAGGATGGTAACACATGAAAAAGAGTTGTGTGCTTTATCAATAAAAAAATGCAGACAT
Organism: Serinus canaria; assembly: GCF_022539315.1. Classification (NCBI taxonomy): domain Eukaryota; kingdom Metazoa; phylum Chordata; class Aves; order Passeriformes; family Fringillidae; genus Serinus; species Serinus canaria. Next base: position 59,448,444 of record NC_066343.1, read on the forward strand.
AAAATTTTGTCGGGCTATTGAGACACCTCTGTAATAACTTCTTTATTTTTTTAAAAGCATCCATTGTACTTGATCTACGGTTAGCAACACATTCAGATACTGGCAGAAATTATTATTAATTCCTTTGGTGTTTTTGTAACAATGTAAACCACGATGAATTAATTTGGTACCAGTATGGATGTCATAAGTACTTTATCAGATTTCCAACTCAATACATGACTAATTAACTTACTATTATTTTAAGGAGTTACCCAGATGTGCTTATGATAGAATTAAGGTAAACAATGACTGATGCTCAGTCGTTATGATTAGAGCAGCTCTACACAATTTGACAAAACCTCATGTGCTTTTCAATATAAAGCACCTGCCAAGCCACATGTGCATCAGATTTCTCAAATTCCTTGTCACTCATTAATACAGATGTAGACCATATTTTAAAAGTCAGTGTGTAGACTGCCTTTTTCAAAAGGCAGGCAGGTTTTCTCTCAAAATCCATAAACTCCGTAACTAAAATTTTTAGTGACCAACTTGTCTGCTAGTTAAAATACTGTTGTCATGTGGTCTACAGGTTTTTTGCACCCATTCAGTATACTATGTCAACAAAGTAATAGCGTGCCTAAAAATGCATTTTCATAAAATGTTATGATTTAGGTTTGAGAAAGACTTTTTTACCTCAAACTTTTCAACTTTGTACCTTTGTCAGGTTGTTTCCTACTTCACGTTAAGTTGGTTTTAGTAGTGTTATTTTACTATTTCTGAAAACCTTCAAGGAACCTAACTACTTCTTCAGGGGAACTATACCGAAATCTAATATGTCAAAATGTCAGTATGTAATTCAACCTAATTGCTGCATATTTGGTGTTTACATCTTTGGATATTTGTTCCTCTTCTTATTTCTGCAGACAAGCGGGTCAGAATTGTAATAAATTATTTAATAAACACCGGACAACTTGGCTTGCAAATTATCTGGGGAGTAGCTGACGATTTTTGCTAACTATGTGTTTGGGCTCTGTGATTGAAGAATGTCAGGGCAGTAAGGGAAGGTGGAAGGGGGTGGAATAGCTGGTTTGCTACACTTAAAAGAAGAGTGTATCTAGTTAATTTAAGATTGAAGAGGACAAAAAGCTTCTTTGTTTACTTTGGCCTTTGGTCTTGGATTTCAAAGGTGCAGAAGTGCACATATTGCAGACTGTTTAACTTGAAAGGACTGAACGCAGCCATATAGAAACTTGGCCATCATTTTTATTTTGAACCGTGCTGCAACTTCTACTATGAGTTAGAGATGAGGAATCAAGCCATGAATTTAAGAAATAAAAGTGAGATAAGAAAACGTTCCTCTTGCTAATAGAGACCGTGGTACTGATCAATAGTCTGTAGGAGCTCGTGGCGATCCAGACAAGATTAATCTTTCACCATGTACTATTTTTGCTTACAAAGTTAGAATTACACAATTTCTTGTTCCTAAAATCTTTAGGTGCATATTTTATTTGTGCTCATAATACCTGTAAGTCACTTTTCCTCCTTGACTACATCTTCTACAAAACCACAGAACTTCAAAATTGTTTGGCATAATGTTGAATGAGTGTGTAGGGTTGAGTATTGGGTGAGAGTACTACATATGAAATTGATATTAATTTCAGTGCTCTATTTTGTTCTTTTAGTAATATCTAGGACTTACGTGGCACTCATACCAGAATTTCAGTTGGGTTTGTGTGCTTTGATGCTTTGAAAACCCTTTACACTTTTAAAGGAAAAAAAAATTTAGAAAAACAAGCCACAACTTAATTAAAGTTAATAGTATTTTTTTACATATTAATATGTTTTTATTTCTTTCATAGACAGTTTTTTTTCTTTTTCTCAGTCTATACACAGGCAAAGATAAACGGAAGTAAGCATATCTGAAAGGATTCAAGATTATTCTGGCATTCTTTCTTCATATGTCCTTTCCTGTTAAAGTGCTGCTGCAGCATCTAAGTTTATTGAATGAAGTAGGTAAGTCTTTATGTACACCTAAGTGATACATAAGTTAGTTCTCCATATTTTAGCTTTTTAATGGAACAATTTATCTTATTAGATGTAAAAATGCTATTAATACTTTGAAAATGCAGCAATTTTCAAATTATTGTGTTACTATACCATGGGAGCGCAATTGTAATTCAATGTTGCTACACTATTTTCACGAACCATGAGTCTGCTACCAAAACTATTTCTAAACAATGACCCTTTCAGCAAATTGTCCCACAAACAAGACTTCTATAGGCAGATTGGAAAAAGGAATATAAAACCAACAATGTTCTACCATTCCATGAAGCTGGACTCTATTTTGTAAGAAGTTTGTGACCTAGAAACAACTTTACTCTTAAAAAATACAACCAAATATATTGCAAAACGTAATCCTTCTTTCCTGTGAGTGCTGGCAGCAAGAGACCGACAGTTTATTTTTTATTTAGTATGTCTTTTATTCAACCCCTCAATGTCAAAAGATAAGGAAATTCTGTAATGGAAGATATGCTGTCCCTCCTGGACTTAATGCTCCTCTCACAGCTTTGCATATTCTACTTCTGTGTTGCCACTGTTGGGAATTTTACCTGAGTAAGCATGAAGAGATTTGAGCTGTTTGCTTTCAGTAACTTTGTAAACATAAAACATTGAATTTTGCTTCTTGTATTTGTCTCTCATGTTTGACTGTGGTCCTTGGGAGTTGTTTTCTCCTTGCTCCATTCTCAGACCCTTCCATGGATAATTTTAGTTTATCCTTGAACTGAATAATTAAAATGTGGCTGAAGTCTAGAATGGTGCCTGCTTGTGGTTGTCCACCTGTACTCCCCCATCTCCTCATGATCCTCATGCCCACTTGGCCTATGGACTTCTGAGCAATTCTAGTGCCTGGATATGCAATGCTTGAAGGACCACTGGGATCTGGATATATGCTTGCTACTGCTCTTCTGAACAGGATTCCACAAACCCAATTCCCTGGGTTTTTACACTGCTTCAGTTACCTCAGGGGAACAAGTCAGTTTTTATAGTTGTTTGACATGATATTGTATCTTTCTTCTCAGTCATTTTCTTGGTCTGTCCCTACTTTGTAATAAGCATATGCTGTAAACTTCTTTAAAATTGAAGACTGAACATTTCTAAATATTACAAATAGTCCTAATGCCATTTTTCCATTCCAGCAGTTCCTGCTGCAGCTGTTCTTAACTTGCAATCAAAGTTTGGAAGGGTTAGACTATATTTTGTGCCCTGATGGAAAGTGGTGCTAATAAACCACCAAGAAATGGGATGTGTTGGTACTTGCCCCAGTTCTGTTGCTTTAAATGCTACCCAGCATTTGAGGCCATTCACTGTCCCTTGAAAATCCTGATTAGTTGGAATCAGGAAAAAAGAATCCTGTCTGAATTTCTGGGTAATACTTCAAAAAACATAGATCTGGTCACTTGTTAGGAATTCTGGTACTATTATATCATACTGCTTTCTCATCAGACACCTTTCAAACCAGTCCAGGAGGACTGGTCCATGATGTCCTCAGAGTTCAGCCCTAGAGTTTGTGATGAGGTGAGGAAAGTTAAGGCAAATAGAAGCATCTGACAATCCAAATTCTCCCCTGTGAGAGTTACAGATGTACTAGAAAGATAAGGATTTGTCTTACTACAGTCCTCTGCCTGGATCAGTGCCATTTGAGGTGGCTGTCTGCCAATGAGGTCTGTGGTCTTTTGATTTTCTTCTCAGTGTGAACCATCTGCTCTTTGAGTCCTTGCTACAGCTCAACTTTTTGAGCAAGTTTGAAGTTGGCTACACTTTTCTCAGTCTCCTTTATTTTCCCTTATTTTCCAGGAAATTCTCTAATACACAAAACCCAGATTGCTGATTACCTCTTGATTTCTCTTTACTACTGCATGAGGGTCCATTTGTTATTGATTTTCCTAATGAACACAGACAATTTGTCACTAATGAACTGAGGTATTTTTCCTCCCTCCTTTAAGTTTTTCTCCAAGGTTTTCCTGGGAAATTTCCAGATGCTGCTATAATTCCTTATGTGTAAGTTTCAGCCTCTGACTTGAAAGCATCTTTGGCTGTCTTAGACTTTACTACACGCAACAGGAATCTCAATTTACAGTTTCTTCCCCTGGGAAAATTCTAGACTTCCTCTTCAAAAAGGATTTCACTACTAACACAATTGTTACTGTTTTTGTAGAATAGGTAGCCATAATTTGTAGTTGTTCAGACTGGTTCTGTTTTAAGAGCAGATACGTAATATAGCCATGTACTTTTTGATGTGATGCTCTCTATTTACAAGGTGTAAAAAAACCCCTTTCAGATTCCAGGAAAGGTCATGCAAGACATAGCATTTTCAATGTTCACAGATACAAGTGTTTCTTTAGCCAGTGCTCTGTACCACAGATTCCATTAGCTGTCTTTCTTTCAACGCCTCAAGTACTTGTCTTGATGTCTCTTTTGCTTCTTTGCTTGCATCTGGCTATTCCTGTCCATGAACACCCAAACTTTAACAAAACAGTAAGCATATTAATTGAATTTATAGAAATTTCCCAGCAAAAATTTTCACTATCTAACTCAATTTCTTATTCAACTTGCATATGGCTAGAGGTTTGAGTAGTTACTGACAAGTTTCATTTGTTTTATAGGCATTAAACTGTGAAGGACTACAATGGCTTCTTCTATATCCTTATATGAGGGAAACCTCACCAGTGTTGTTTCACTCAGCCTTCACCATAACAGTAAGTTTATTTCTAAGCAGGGCTGCAACAGATCACAGCTGTATAGTCTGCCACAGAACTGCAACACAGTTTGCCTTAATGCATCATTGTAGTGGTTTTCTCAACAGCAGTCCTCAGAAAAGAAGTTCTGTGGCATCTAGTGAGTTGAAGTTCACCTTTTACTTGTTCTGCAAGACACAGGTTCATGGAGACAACTGTTCCCTGTTCAGCCAATTCTTTGATCAGTCAATGAAACATGAGATTTCCAATAATTGCAGCTTCACACTGTGTTTTCATCACTTCCTGTGCCAGTAAGGTATTGTGTTGGCTCTAGTTGGCAGTCTTGAGAGAAATAGACTTCACTTCAGGGTGTCCTCTGCAGCAGGAAGCCAGGGGCTGCCCTGTGCCCAGCTGGTTCCAGTGGACCCATGGCAGGACAGGGCTGAGCCCACCAGTCAAGCTGGTGGCACCTCTGGGAAACAGAACTGGTATGTGTGCAGAGGAGGACCAAACAAAAGAGTGAGAAACAGCAGGTGCAGAAAATAATACTTTTCTACTGAATGTGAAGACAAAAAATTTCTGTTGGAGGGTCCTGGCCAGGGCACAGGATGTAACTGCTGTCAGTCAGTGGAAATATAGAAATACAGATGTCTCAATCCTCTTTTTACTTGTCTTGTAGTCACAATTAGTAAAAATGAATTCAGATTGTTACATGCCAAAGGTTTAGATATGACACAGAATAGCCTGAATTTAACACGTACCAAATTTTAAAATAAATTCTAGAATAAAAATGCTATTTATTGATCAATAGTCATGTGAAATGACCCCTTCCAATAAGATTACATTTTTTCTTGAATTTTTTTAAAGTTGTCTTATTAAGTGTTATTTACTGTATGAAAATATTAATATTATTTTTCAAAGAAGGTTTATGGGTAATTTTATTGAAGCTGCCTTCCTGCTTTCTTTTCCTGAAAACACACACAGACACAGAGACACACACACCTATTTGTGATGTTTACCTCCAATCCCAATATGACTTGGCTCTCACTATGAAGAATTAAATAGCATAAGTTCAGTGGAAACCTAAATGAACTCTCCCTGCAGAGGGAATAGTTCTGAGAATGTCTTTATCCTGGAGCTGGGACACCATGTAGTTTTCTTATTGAAATCTGTTTACTTTTGCCTTAACTATTCTGGAACTTTTGTTCTGGCCAAAAGCAAATCAACACCATTCAGTCCTTTTTATTTTTTTATTTCATTTTCTGATGGACTTGTGATAATACAGAAAAAGCTTTTCAAAAATCTGTTTGTTATTATAACTTCACTCTAATTCCAACAATCCAGGAGATGGATCTTAGTGTCTCAAAACACAAAAGGTTCCTAAAGATCCCAGGGATTTAAAGGAATTAACACTGCTTTTGAAAATAGCTAGCCAGCCTTTAGATACAAAGAAAACAAAAATAAACAAAGTGCTTTAGGAAGCCTATAATAATAAAAAACTTGTCATTTATTTGTTCTTCCTTTACACAGACTTTATCCTATTTATTCTTTCTAAAAAAATGCTGAAAGAATAACTTGGAAAATATTTTTTGTTAGCAGACTCCAAACTTCTACAGAGCATAGCACAATGTAAGGCATGGGAGAGCAGTTCAGTTCTGCTGCCCCTTTTGTTGCTGCTAGGCTGCATCCTGACTCTATTTTCCCCAACTCACCTTTGATTTTCTGGACACTTAGTGTTTTATGTAAATTCAAGAGAAATAGCAAATAAATGTTCAGAAGTTCTAACAGTATTGGGCATCTGTGGTATCACAATTACTTGATTGTCCACGCAGTACACCTATCCAGATCAAGTATGATTCAGTCTTCACAGTGTGTAAGACAAACACAACCAAATGATGGCAGACAATTTAGAAAGTCATTCAGTGATGAGACCTCAGTGATGAGAAATAACCTCCTGTATCTTTCATCATCAAGGCTCGTAGTTAGAACAATGATAAATTTGCTGGTTTTTCAGGTTCCTGATGGATTGGGCTAAATATTTTCATTTGTATTACACAAGTTTTGAGTTATAGAACAATCCTAGAGTGAAATAAATTTTAGTTGAATTTTACTAATATATCTTAATTCAAAACCTCATGACTAATTCATATAATGATAGTTTCTAGGTAAAAATTAGGAACACTTGTCAGATGAACAGATTTAAAAGACTTTATGATTTTTGTGTTAGAGGTTCTTTGAATTCTTTGCATGTAGTGCAGAAAAATATATCCTTTTAACCGGGAGTTTTGTGAGCATTTTACAGATTTTGCAGGTTTTAACAAGGAAATTACAACTGCACCACTTGATTTGGTGAGATAATTTTAAATATAGTTTCAATATAAGTTACACTGGGAGGTGTCAAGGTCTTTGAATATTAATGACTTATTATTGCTTTATATTTTTGTGTGGTCCTCAGGTAATTTCACAGCATTTGTGTGATTTTTGTTTTTTACTTTAAAAATTTTAGGGCAGAATTTTTATATTTCTCATATTTAGCTGTGCATTACTGCTAATGCATCTCTGATGGTCTGGAGTAAGGTGATTTTCAGCATGGGAAGTGGCAAAAGAATCAGCTCTCAGCACTGAGAACTGTAATATGATACAGACCTAATTAATAGAATGCTAGAGGTATATGAACACAATTTTAAGTACCATTTTATTAAAGAGAAAATAAGTAGATAATGTCATAAATTTCCAGTGTGTCCCAGTTAAGCAGCTTATGCAGAAGGTGTTTATTTGCAAAAAAAAAAAAAAAAAAGTAAAATGTTCAACATTTGAAAAGAGTTTGAGAATAATTCACCCTAAAATTAAATGAAAAGCTTACTCAAATAGGCACTGCTATTTGTTCAGACAGTGTCTTCATCTCTGACATGGTTGGAAATGCAATAATTAATAACAATACATAAATGAGCTAAATGAGTTTTATTTTACATATACATAAAAAACCCAAGCAGGTAGTACACAAAGTCCTATTATAACTGGAGCATACATTAAAAAATCTGACTATATTGCAGATAATATAACAACAGTTTTTCCATCAATGTTGAGGGGCATTAATATAGCCCCTCACAGAGCTGCAAATTTCCCAGGTGTCTGACTTCATTTGTTTTCCTCTGCTCACAGACAGGTTAAGGACCTAGTGCCCACGGCTTGCTCTAACACTGCTGCTGTGTTGGCTACAGTGAAGGAGGCTGCCTACAGTTTTCTTTAGTAACTGAAGAAGTCTGGTAAGTTTGCATGACTTTTGCATGACTGAATTCCAAGAGTGTCTTTATAAAGTTACTGTGAGAAACAGAACGGTTAAAGGATAACAACTCAAGACATTTCCCTGGTTTGTGGAGGTGCCAGGGTGCTTTGCTGAGGTGGAGTAGGTGAGTTTTTGGGTGTGCAGTGGCTAAACCTCTGATCTGAAAAGACAGAGAGTGAAGGATGGGCTATGAGTGAGACAGGAGAGGGTCCTGTGGAGTCAGACAGGTGCCTCTTGGCATGACCTTGCACAAAACACTGCTATGGGGGTCCCTCCCCTCCCCAGGGACGTACTGGGACATGGACTGTGGCCTGAGAGTGTTCATGTCAGTTAACAGCCATAATGGGCCATAACTGACTCAGCTGTGCTGGTGTGATGGGCTGCTCTTCTTTGGACACTTCCAGAGTGTCCCCACCCCAGAGGAGGTACCTGGGCATTCCCACCTGAACCAGAGTGGATATATACCCAGTGGATTTTGCGTTTCATGGATTTTCCTGTGGATTTCTCCCCACACTTCTTCAGGACTTCACCCATGACCCAAAGGATTGAGTTTTGACCAAGACTGTGAAGCAACCAAGTCCTGTTGTGGAGTCTACAAATGATGAGATCTTCATTCTCTTGTCCTTTCTCTGTCTTTTGCCTTGTGCATGTTCTTGGGTGGTGTTATTGCTCTTTCATATTGCAATGCTTTCCTGTTTCTATAGTACTATAAATAATAAATTAAACAGCTAGATACCTGCTTCCCTTTGCAACCAAAATTTTCTGTAATAAACTTACATGTGTATATTTACAAGCACCAATCACTTAGGCTCATTCACGCTAATCCACCCCAAGGGATCTATTAATAAGAATCTGTCTTGCCTCGCATTTGCTTGCTTGTACCATTTTATTGGTATTGTGGTACTGGATCTCCCTGGATGTTGTGGAGTGATTAGTGTGGTCCAAAGATAACTTAATATTTTCTCCTGGTAATTATTCTAACTAACCCTCAGGGGATGGTGTAGAATGGACATTGACCCTCTGTGGGTTGCTGAAAGATATTCTTGCCAAGGATGAGTCAGCTGGTGGCTGTTGTCTCATTGTGAAATTATAGCAGTAATTTTTCTCATCTTGCTATTACCTGGGCACATCAGACCTACTGAAAGGTTTCCCATAATAACCTGGTCCTAATGAAAGGTTCTCCCTGGGAGAGAGTCAAGCTGACCTTCAGAAGGTTAACAGGGAGAAAGACTTAGCTCAAGGTGGGTAATGACTGATTCAAGAGGAATGATTGCCCATGGTGAATCAAATTTCCCCTCTGAATATCTCTCCATGGTTCAGAATTACTTGTACATGCTGTTTTGTTGGTTGCCTTTAAATGAATGTGGAAAGAGAGACTGGCTGTTCAGAAATCCACATTGATATGATATGATTGATATGATATGAACTTTATGACAGTCAGAGAAAGCATTGCAGGAGCAATTAGAGAAGGAATGTTTACAGTTAGTTGTGGAGCATGAAGGAGTTTGTGTGGAAAAGAAAATTAATCTATTCCTTCCCATGGCTTTCCCAGAAGTAGAAAAGCTAAAATCAAAAAACTGTGAACTACAGGACATCAATTTCAGATGCTGTGGACTAGTGGACGCTAATAAATATTTGTACTCTACTGGCAAATAGGAAGAGTTTAGACAAAGATATCAGGAGGACAAAGTAATGCATCTGTGGCTTCCCTGGGGGAAGCTCAACAAACTACCACATGGACTATCCTGCACAAGGGAGAAGCTCTGGCTAAACTTCAGAAAACACACAGCTGAAGGGCTGATGGATCAGACTCAATACGTGTGAAGGGTCTCCCTAACTGAAGATCAGATTCTCTTGAGTCAGGCTGAAGTGAGAAGTTACTGGGGACCAAGGGCCTTTCTGGCTATGAATTGTAACCGAGCGCAGACCCTACAAAAAGGGGAGATCCTCACACAATTAAAACGCTCATGACACCTTGCAGAAAATATACAAAAGAGAATTGATGCAATTGTCCAATTAATGCACACACAATTATTGGCCCTGCAATGACGTTGGTCTATGGAATCGGAGGAAGATCCTCAGAGGTTTCCCGTCTTGATCTGAGGCTTACCTGATGCACTAAGAGTCCAAGCTAAACAGTTACCAGAGTGATTTATGGCAGTCCCTAGGCCTGGAAGAAGGTGTCCACCACTAGGAATTCCTGGTTACAGGGAGCCCAGGAATTAGTAACTACAGTTCAATAACTATGGGTCTCTGGTACCAGTGGTCCTAAGCCAAAGATGAATATGGGGAGGCTAGAGCAGGTCCAAAAACCTCCCTTGACAGGTAATTACAGACAAAATGTGTCAACTAATGGGCAGAGATAGAGTTCATGGTTGGAGGGTGTTGCAAAAGGAATTCCTCAAGAAGTAATGGAGAAAGAACCCAGCACTATCCTGTAAGGCTTGATAAATAATTGGGATTAGATCAAAGAGCCTCCTATGGGTGACCCCCCTCAGGAGTCCAACACTGTGGTCCTCTCAGCCCCTCCAGAAACTGAACTAACCAATTTAACCATCACCGAGACAACAAACTGGACTCTTTGGTCTCAGGGCATGCGCTGAGGAATGCTTGGTGGATTTGTATGAGAAGGCTCACAGAAAGCAGCTGGGGACATATGGTAATCAAGTTTTCCCCAGTCCCTTTTAAATCCTTGGCTACTTTGGTAGTGGATACTGGAGCACAAATGTCAGCACTTCAAATTGAAGTTGCCACTGATGGTGGCATTAAGACAGACTAAAAAAGATATGCATAAGTAATGCTTTTGCTAAATCCCAGCTCCAGTGAACAGCTCAGGTGCAATGTTGGTTATCAGAGGATGACTCAGCCACAGAAACTGTCATGTTTTTGAAGCCACTGCTGGCTAACATCTTGGAGTTGGATCTATTAAAGGGAAATGCCTGGGCAGATGTCAGAGGGAGAGAACGGGTGTTTGGCCTCCCATCTCCCTCTGCTCCTCTACTGGAGAATGCTGAGGGTTTGCCTCCTTCCATAATAACAAATGTGAAACCCTGCCTCACTCCTATTAGGAGCATGTGAAAAAATTGCTCCAGTAATTGCAGTATTGCAGGAGGAAGGGGTAGTTGTCCCCATCCAATCACTATATAACAGCCCTGTATGGCCTCTCCATAAACCTAATGGGAAGTTGTGGCTGAAGGGGGATTACTGACAACTCAGTGCTAACACTGGCGCTTTAACAGCCGCTGTGCCTAACATAGCCAGATTGATTGCCACAATTCAGGAATGGGCCCGATCAATACTTGAGACTATTGATGTCAAAGACATGTTTTTTATGGCTCCTTTGCTGAAGGCAGACAAGGATTGTTTTGCTTTTACCTCGGAGGGGAATCAGTATCCCATTACTCAGCTCCCTCAAGGATACCGGCGTTCCCCTGCTTTGGCCCATCACAAGCATAGGCACAGATTGTCCATGAAGGAGGACTAAAGTATACCAATACATTGATGATATGTTGGTGGGTGGCTCTGATGTCCCCACAGAGGGCCAGACTCTGACTGAGGAGAGCCTGAAACTTCATATTTGCAAAGAAAAGGTACAGCTTCATTCCTCTGGGGTTAAGTTCATACTTCTATGATGAAAAGAAAGAGCCGTGTGTATTCCCCCTGAAACCTTGACCACCCTAAAGCAACTAAAAAGTACTGTGAATAAAAAAGAGCTCTAGTGCAGCTCTTCCCTGCAGCCACGGGAGCAAATCAGTCCCAGCTAGCTGCTCCCCAAGCTTGGCTGGAGGAAGCCACAAGATTTGCCACCCCCAGGTTCCCTTAGAGGACCCCAGGTGCCGTCTGTGGCGTGGGTGGCACAGGCGAGGAGGAGACCATGAGGAGTCCAAGGCAAAGAAAAAAGAGAAGACACTTCGGCGGCTGTCAAGGAGGCTTTATTCCTTTATGGTTCCAGTGGCACTTGACAATAAAGACAGGCTCAGGGAGGAGCTGATACAGGGAGTGGGCGTGGAAGGAGGAGACTCAGAGTAACCAATAAGGATAGGGTAGGGGAGGAACGAACAACATATTTGAACCAATAAAGATCATACACGGGAGGGGAAAAGCCCCAGAGACAAATCATACAGCACAGTAAGGGTGACTGACATGGAAAAATCTCGAACAAAAGGGGGATGGTTACAGTGAGTGACAAGGGGAGTAGGTGGCACCACTGGGAGGGGAGAGGACTTATAAGGGCAGGGAGGGAGGAGGGAAGGATCACTGGGTTTGATGGGCAGGCAAGTGGCGGGAAAGGAAAGTAACAGACAACCTGGGACAAACCATCATGAGGGGAGAACGTGGGGGGAACTAAGGAGCAAACCATTTTCTTAACACAAAACAACTAACACAAATAATAATAACAAATCTTTAAAAACACGATGCCACACTCTAGCATGTTTTATGTTTATTCATTTTTGGGAGAAGACATTTTCCAGACCTCTCCATTATTGCTTGCCCCCTGTATGATCTAACACAGAAAAGAGCGGTTTGGGCCTGGACCACCCCCCCCCCCCCCACCATGCGCGAGGAAGCTCCAACACTACTAATTTGAAGGCAGTGTACATAAGACTTTAAGGCCAATACATCCCAAAGACCCACTGCAAATTGAATGGGTATTTGCAATCCTTTGTCTACCCACACATATGTGGCAGTGAGGACCTGAAATTCCCACCCATTGGGTTTTATTCTTTAGCTTTAAAAATGCTGAGAAGCCATATTCTGCATGGGAAAAGGGCCTGTCTGTGTTTTGCTTAGCCCTGCAGGAAGCAAAAATACCCAATTTGACAACAGCTGATCTTTTTGTGAGGACCTTTTAAAGTTTTCAAACCAGTGCTGTCTGCAACCCCTTCTCTCCCTCCCCTCCTGAGGGATAACTCTGTGGGACACAGTCTGGAAACGGTAAGCATAAATTGAATGTTATTGTCACTCTCACAGAATAACTGAGGGAGCCCCAAAACCATTCCACATAAAAAAAAAAAAAATCTGCTAAACAACCTGACTTGGCCCCTCCTCCTTCCTGATAGGTGCTATATAAAAGCTGCTCCCCCTTTTTAACCTCACCTTAAGGATATTTGATTTACAGATGCATTTGTCAGACGATAGGGAAAAGCATGAAAATCCTGAGCAGCGGCTCTACTACAGCTAAAGTTGATTTGGGGAACAGGGTGGGGACAGAAGAAGGGAGTGCCCAGGTTGGGGAATTATAGCAGTATAGAGTGTATTTACAAGGGAATCAGACACTGAGGAAGACAGGTACATTTACACAGATTCTTATGCAGTATTCAAAGGGCCCCCTTTTGAGAGCAGAATCATTGTGAAGTAAATAGAGTATCACTGGGGCAATGAGAAAAATTGGAAGAAATCCTAAATATTGCCGGACAAAAACCCTTTTGTGGGGTAGGTTCCTGCACACCAGACATGGAATAATCCTGCATACCTCTTGAATAATCATGTAGATACACTGACATGATTAACTAGGGTAGCAACAGGGGGAGAAAAGGAAAAGTGTGAGCATCTGTTGGAATGGTTACATATTAAAAAAGGCCATTCAGGAAACCAAGATTTATTTAAAGAAGCAATCACTAGAGGGTGGCCAGTGACTAAGGAACAATGCAACACAGTGATCTCTGCTTGTGCCTGCCTGTGCCACACTTGGCTGAGAGATCATGATCCACTGAAAAATCCCCCCCCTGCACCTGACACAAAGCAGGAGCTTGGTAGGTAGATTATATTAGTTCCTTGAAAACTGCTCATGGAAAACAATGCATACTGTTTGGGGTTGACATAACATCAGAATTAAATCTGGCTGAAGCTGTGCAACAAGCTATGATAAAAAATTGCTGCAAAACCTCTGAAGTTAAGGTTCAGTTGACTGCCCAAACCAAAGTATGTCCAATCAGATGACAGAAACCATTTCACTGCTGGGGTGGTACAGGAGTTGGCCTGAGAGGAAGAAATTTAGTGGCTTGTCCACACTACATTTTATCCACAAGCAAAATGTATTGTAGAAGGCACAAATGTGCCCCTAATGCAAAAAAAAAAAAAAAAAAAAGCCTCATAAGTCTGTATGGGCCTTCAGAGTTTCCAGTGCAGTAAATAAAATTACTAGTTGATGAATGGTTGCTCCTGAACTACAGCATTTTGCCCTAAATCTCCCAGTATTACTCTGGGTTAAAAGGAAGATAAATATCCTGTAAACTCACTCCATTATTCAGGCCAACCTCTATTGGTGAAGCTACCCTCTGGTGGTACAGCAAACAGTGCCACACGCTCTAAACCTCCAAAATTCCTGGCCAGCCATTATGCATTAGTAGCTGCTGAGGCACATGGAAAGGACAATCATATAAACACTTGACAGATTTTTTCTTCTTTTTAATATTTAATCAAGGCCCCAGCTTTTCTTAACTGATTTTATGGGAATGTGAGCAGTTTTCTAGAAGGACAGGATTATCCCTCCTGGAACTGAGTGACGAAGATGTAGTCAATTCCTTAGCCAGGCACATATCACTGAATCCCACCCAGTTCTAAGAACATTAATAGAACAGGAAGCAAACACTGCTTTTGCGGTATTTCAGTATGACACATTGCATCATTATGACTGAGTCACAAACGGCAAATGTTTAATTGTGCCTTGCAAAAATCTGCTTTCCAGTTTAGTATTGGTTGAGGTAATTTTCCAAATTATTTATTTCATTATTTACTGCTTAATTTTCTGAATGAGGAAAGCAGAGGTGGAAATCCCTCAGCTGATTTCAGCCGTAGCATTTAATGAGCTCTGAAATTTAAAAATGCACAGTGCATGTGCTTCAAATGGCATGTTTTTCCAACCCCTCTCTTGAAGGTAAGGTGGTGACTGGATGACGGGCACAACACCACAAGATGTCTGATGACATCCCTCCCTGTGCTGTACAGCACACTATGTGTTGTGTTGTCATACTGTCTGCTGCCTTTGATCTGCCCTGGAACATGAAATTCTTTATGGAGAACAACCAGATGCATCATCCAGCCTCCAGATCTGGATCTGTAAAATTCTTAATTAGGGCAAAATATTCCTTTGTATTCACCCTGTGTGATGCATCACTCACTGATGTAGATAGGTGCTGCATATTTTAAATGTCTGTATCCAGTGAGTGAGGACTGAAGGCAGAGCCCCTTTACTCTGACTTCTTTCTTTAGCAGATACATGGGCGCAAATTGACTGACTCATCCATTGTTTGACTTTGCATTGATCCTTTAGTTCTTAGTCTGAAGAAAGTAGTTAATAATTAAAACATATGTGAAGAGTGTTTGCTAACAATTATTTTGCCTAATCTTACAGCACTTAGAAGCCATGAATCATTTTATTTAAAGAGAGGGATACAATTATACTATGAAAACAAGTAGTGAAAGGTCTTTCTTTCACAACCTGTATAAGCTTTTCCCCTGCTCTTGAGAGAAATTGAAACCAGAATAACAGTCACTGCTTTGCTGCAGCTTTTCTTTAGGTTTATGATATGAATTTTTGTAGTTTCTTCCTGTTGAAATTAAGCATGTTGGATGGGGAGACTGAGAGCATTAGATGCTAGCTCTACTGCCTACATGGGAATTGAGGTGGCAGGTAAGAGCATCCCACACTGTCAGGCAGCACATGAATGGGAATGGGTGAATCGGTTTTGTGAGACAACTAGACAAAAGAGTAATTATCACATGAGAGAAATCATATCTCTTACCATCAATGAGTGGCACATAACAGGATCCACCTGTCTCAGAGGGGAAAAAAGATCTTAGTTCAGGAGTTATTAGGCCTGTTGAGAGAGCTTTAAACTAGGTTTTAAGGGGGATGGAGACATAACCAGTCTTGACAGAGATAATGTGTGGGAAGGGGAGAACTATTGTGACCACCCTAGTAGCAAAAGGAGATGTGATGGAGTACCTTGTGATGGAGTACCTTGAGCAAGCACAAGCAGACAAAGTTCTGTCTTGTGTAATCACAAGACAGAACTGTAGAGCATCTCTTTAGACCCTTACTGAAATTCTCACACAATCAAATATCTCTGTAAAGTGCTTGTAGAACATGGAGTATGAGGAACAGACAAGATGAACCAGAGATCTATGCGCAGTCACAGGATTTTGATCTCATTGCAGTTACAGAGACATGGTGGGATAGCTCACATGACTGGAATGTTGTCAGGAAGGGCTACACCCTGTTTAGGAGAGACAGACCAGGAAGGTGTGGTAGTGGAGCTGTCCTTGATGTGAAGCAACACTTGGAATGTCTTGGGGTGCATGATGAGTGCATCAAGAACTTACGGGTTAAGATAAAAGGGCAGACCAATGAACACTCACTGCTGTGGGTGTTTGCTGCAGGCTGCCTGATCAGGAGGAGGAAGGGGATGAGGCCTTCTACAGGCAACTGGAAGGAGCCTCCAAATCACAGGCCATGGTTTTTGTGTGGGACTTGAGCTATGCTGACATCATCCTGATGATGTTTGTTTGTCCCTTCCAACTCAGAATATTCCGTGGTTCTGTGACATCTGCTGGAGAAGCAGCACAGTGAAACACAAACTGCCCAGAAGGTTCCTGGAAAGCACGGATGGCAGCTTCCTGTCACAAGCAGTGGAGGGTCTCACAAGGAATGGTGTGCTGTTTGACTTAATGCTAACAAACAGGGAAGGCCTTGCTGGAGATGGGAGGCCTTGGCTGTGGAGACCATGAGATTGTGGAGTTCAGTACTGGGTGAGGAGGGAGCAGGGCAGCAAGTAAGATCATAACTGTGGACTTCAGGAGAGCTGCATTTAACCTCTTCAGGGATCTTCTTGGAACAATCTCATGGAAACAGGCTCCTGCAGGAGAAGAGTACAAGTGGCAAGCTGCCACTGAGATTAGCTCAGCTGATTAGAGCACGGTGTTAATAATGCCAGGGTTGTCAGTTCAATCCCATATGGGTCATTCACTTAAGGGCTGGATCAATGATCCTCATGGGTCCCTTCCAACTCAGAAGATTCTGTGATTCTATGTTATTCAAGGATTACTTCCTCCAGGCTCAAGAACAATGCATTCCAATGAGAAAGAAATTGGGCCAAAGAGGCAGGAAACCTCCATGGATGAACAGAGAACTCTGGTCATTACTCAAGTATAAGCAAGAAATACAAAGGAGATGGAAGCAGGATCAGGCAACTCGAGTATAGGAGATCATGTTAGAGAAAGTAGAAATGACACAAGGAAGGCCAAAGCCCATTTGCAATAAATCTGTCCAAGGATGTCAATGACAACAGGAAGGACTTCTTCAAATACATCAGTAAATAAAGAAAACCAAAAGATTATGTGGGCTCATTACTTAATGGAGGGAGGACCATGGTAGCAGAGGATGAAGAGAAGGCAGAGCTACTGAACACCTGCTTTGCATCAGTCACCACTGACAAGACCAGCCCTGGTCACGGATCAGGGAGGGGTCACTGACCCCTGAGTCCAAGGTAAAGGAATCTTGGGGTGAAGACTGTCCCTGGGTTCAGGAGGATTAAAGAACAATTGACATAAGTCCATGGGTACTAACCAGATGCATCCACGAGTGCTGAGAGAGCTGGTGGACACCAGGCTGTGGCAAACAGGAGAGGTTCTTGTGGGCTGTAAGAAAGGAAACATCACCCAGTTCTTCAAGAAGGTTAAGAGGAAGGACCCAGGGAACTACAAGCCACTCAGCCTCACCTCAACCCATGGAGAGGGGATGAGCACCTAATTCTGGAGGCTATCTCTATCCACCTGGAAGACAAGAAGCTGATCAGGAGTGGTCAACATGTATTCACTAAATGTATGTCATGTTTGACTGGCCATATCACCTTCTGTGATGAAACCTGGATGGATGACAGGAGAGCAGTGGATGTTGTCTACCTTGATTTCAGCAAGGCTATTGACAGTGTCTCTCACATCCTCATAGGAAAACTCGGGAGGTGTGGACTAGGTGAGAGGACAGTGTGGTGGATTGAGAACTGCCTCAATGACAGATCCCAGAGGGCTGTAATCGGAGACACAGACTCTAGTTTGAGGCCTGTCACTAGTGGTGCCCCTTAAAGTTTAATGCTGGGCCCAGAATGGTTTAACCTGTCCATCAGTGGCTTGGAGGAAGGGGCAGGTGCCTCCCCAGCAGGTCTGCTAATGGTACAAAGCTGGAAGGACTGGACAATACCACACAGTATTGGGAGGACCTTGATAGATTGAAGACTTGGGCTGAGAAGGGCAACCCGAAATTTTACAAGAGCAAACATAGAGTCCTACATTTGAGGAGGAATAATCCCCCCACCAGGACAGGCCAGGGCTGACCTGATGGGAAGCAGCCCTTCCGAGAAGGACCTGGTGGACAGCAAGCTGTCCATGAACCAGCAGTGTGCCCTTGGGGCCAAGAAGGCCAACAGAACCCTGGAGTACATTAGGCCAAGAGAGCTGATCCTGCCCATCTACTCAGCCCTAGTCAGGCTGCAGTCTGGAAGACTCTGTCCAGCTCTGGGCTTCTCAGCACAGCAGGGACATAGAGTTCCTGCAGTGAGTGCAGATGAGAGCAACAGAGGTGATCAAGGGACTGGAGCATTGCTCTCATGAGGAAAGGCTGAGGGAGTTGTACCTTTTCAGCCTCAAAAAGAGGTGGCTGGACAGGGACCTCACCAAGGTCTGTCAGTACCTGAAGGGAAGGTGTCAGGATAATGGAGCCAGGCCTTTTTTGGTGGTGTCAACCAACAGGACAAGAGGCAATGTGCAGAAACAGATGCACAGGACTTTCCACCTGAACACGAGGAGAAGTGGTTTACAGTGCAGATGACTAAGCACTGGAACAGACTGAAAAATTGTGGAGTCTGCCTCACTAGAGATACTCAGGAACCATCCAGATGCAGTCTTGTGCCATTTGCTGTGGGATGGCTTTGTTTGAGCAAGAAGATTGGACCAGATAACTCACTGTGGTCCTTTTCAACCTTATTCATTCTGTGGTTCTGTGATAACCTCTCCTCAGGCAAGAATTGCCCACATCCGTAGGATTATGGATCTTCCTTTAGCAAAGACAAAATACACAGTGAAGCTGTGTTTCCCTCAGTAAACTCACCCAAGCCAATATCAATATTTGCATATTTGAAATCTTTAGCTGACTGACCGTTAAGGATCTTATGGCTACTGCTCTGGACTCTTGATAAAAAATACATTTTCTGCCTATTGACACACTCACAATCTGTAAGATGCAAATACCTCCATGCTTTCCTCAGCAGAAGCTTGCCTTGAAGGAGCCAGACTTCGGGGTTACTTCATTCAGCCTATGCCCTCCATGAGCTTGAAACTGTGAATAATGGCACAACTAGCTATGTGAATCATAACAGTGTGACTGAAAAAGGTGTATTCTCATTGTATCAGCAAATGCTCTGGATGACTTTGTGCTATGGTCACATGTAGGCTGGGATTGCCAATTTATTTCATAAAAAAGCAGCAATGATTTATATTCATCATCCAAAATCTGCAGGAGCTTATGTGAATGTGTTGCTAGAAATTCAGCTGCCTAGCACCCATCAGTCCCCATGGCTGCCTTGACTGCTATACAGGCCACTGCAAACCACTCAATATCAGCTGGAACTCCTCAGTGTGTATGACACAGAGGCAGCCTCAGCAGGAAAAGTACAAAGGATCCAATCTCAGGGATTGAATTTTTAACCCATATGGGCTTCTACCCTCTTGCCTGAGTACTTGTTCCTCATTGATCTCTGGAGAAATTAGGTGCTTAGGCATCTGTTTGTGTTTCAGCAGCTAAAATATTGAAGAAGAAGGCAAAACCTTCTAATCCTGAGGTGATGAGTGGGTTGCCTGGCTTCCTGGGAAGGATCCTCAGATAATGGTAGAACTTCATGTAAATGAGAGGACCTTCTGGCTAAACATGTCTAGAGAATCAGGGCCTCTGAGGGGGAAGAACTTCAGGAAAGCACTGGAGGCAGTACAAACAGGGAATCCTACTCTCAGCTGCCAAAATTGCAAATCTGGAAGTATTATTCGTGACTCAGAATTGCTCATTATCCAGATATTCTTCACATGTGCTGCATATACTCCTAGGGTGGAGGTTTTAAAGTGGGGAGAGGGAGAACTGTACATTTCCTGGGGTTCATTGGAAATAAAAGGTTATTACAGTTTTTATTTCATACTCTTGAATAATAGATATTTAGCAAAAAGTTAGCCCTGAAAACATGTTAAATGCAAGCAAGATATAAAAAAAAAAGAAAATAAAGGAGAAGAAACAGCTGAAAACAGTGTAGGTCATTGCAGCTGTGTTGGAATCAGAATGGTTCTGTCATGGACTAATGAAAGATATGTGAATAATTCATTTCATATTTATCTACTTTAAGGTCATGTACAACATTTATTATCATAACATTTGAGTGCCTCACAGTCTCTGTTGTTATCTTCACATTTCCCTTGTCAGATCCTATTATTTCCATTCTACAGCTGAGCAATCAAATCAGCCAGCAACCCAGGGAGGATTTACCCTGCTTTTATGCCACTTACAGCACCTAAGTCAGGCACTCAGCCCTCGTGAGGAATGCCTGTACTCAGGAGGGAATGTCAGGTCTTGCCAGAAGGTGCCTGAGAAGTACCTGACTTTTATCAACATACATTAGGACTCTAAGTGCTATGAGTTGGATGAGATGAAAGTGAATCTCTGGGATTTGCCCACAATCTGACAAGATGCTTGAAGCAGGCCATGAAAACCTGCAGCCTCCTAGTTTCATATCACTGACCTAGCTTCTTCTGCTAGCTGTTTTCTGAGAAAAGTTTATGATGTTTTATGAAGCTCAGGACAATCTATGTATATTACCAACTTCCCAGATACCTTTGAGTTGGCACTGATACATGGTTAGAAGATAATAAACTACTCTCCAGCCAGCAGAATGTATGCTGTAATATGTTATGCAGTACAGTCCAGCATCTCACTACAGCTGGAAGTCTATTACTGGCTTGCTTACACTGTGTCTTTTTAAAGGCAGATAAACTGTAGGCTGCTCAGATTTTATAAACATGTTTTCTTCTTCCCAGCTGAAATAAAAGCTGGCCAAAATTCAGGCTTACAGAGACACCAATTTAAGTCCAAAATGAGTCTTTAAGTTATGTTATTTAAGATTTGCGTGCATGTAGTCAGGAGCAGAATTTAGATTGTTATGTTTAATCTAGCTTGACTCCTTTTAATTCTTTCCTGGTGGGAGGATATTAAAGATTTCAAGAGTCAGTCTTTGTTCCAGTTTGTTGGTGTACCCATGGCAGGTTTATAATTTTTATGTTTCATCAAATTGGAACGACAACCACATGCTGTAGGATTTTCCGCCTCATTACACAAACCTTCACTATGTACTCTGCTGAGCAAATGTCTAGATGATCTTGTGTCAGGTGAGTAAAACTTCATGAGTTTAAGTGTAAGTCCCAGCTTGCTTAGATTGATTCAAACCCTGCTTTTCCAGTTCATTCATTCTGGCTTCAATATTGCTTGAGACTCCAAAATTCTTATGAGTCTTGAAAGGCTGGACTTCTTCCCCTTACTCCTTGTGTTGATGATTTTTGACATATTAAAAATTTTATTTGAAAATAAAAATACTTTGCATTAATATAGCTATTAAAATTTTACTATTCTTAGTTTAGGTTTTAAGTGACTTGCCCAAGGCAACAGAAGGAACTAGAGACAAGACTGGATTAGACACAAAGTCTTTCTGGCTCCTTGACTTAAGCTCACACCTTTAGACAAAGCTTTTCTTTCCAGGATAGTAAAATTCCTCTTTCAGGAATTTCTAATACTCTTTCAGTTTAAGAAAATAAGTCCAGTAGGTAATCTTCTGAAAACTGTGAGTTGAGCTCATTGAGATTTGACTTAGAATTTCCCAGGTGGAGGAAGAGATCAGCATAATTTTTTTCCTGTCCAGCACTTGGTTCTAATTTAATTTGTGTCTTTTTATATTGTCATCCTTTTGCTATTTTAATTATCATAACTTTAAAGACTGTGTTACTTATTTCTATTCTGAATTTCTTCTGTCTCCTAATACAGCCTTTTAGACTATTGTCTATTTAACTGAGAATCTAATGGTTGGTGGCACATTATGGATATGAATTGATTCTTAATTTTCTTCTGGTTAAGCTGAACAGTTAATCAGGACACCTGCACTCCCTCAATGTAAAGTAAAATTCCAAATTACCTATTCATTCTCAAGGTACTTTCTGCAATCTTATGTGAAGTATCCACCTATTTTCACAATTATGTATGCTTGAAAAGACAGAGCAAGTGGGAGGAAACTGACCAAAGGTGAACTACTCACTCAAGAGCCCTATATGTCACTGATGAGAGACAGTCACTTTGAGGACAGAATTAATTTTGCAGATTTCAGAAGTCTGCCCTAAATGAATCACACCTAAAAAATGCCCGTTTCTCACTCATTACTATAAGGAAGCCCATGGTGAGCAATTCTTTGTGGATGATCTGATTTAGGTGGTATTAATACTACTGCATATTCCAAAATCCAGGCAGACTCTTTTCAGGAGAAATAAAACATTTTCCTGGTGGAGATTGCTTTAGTAGGAAATGTGAGGGTTAATTTACTGTTCTGTGGTATGGTGGGGAAGCTCAGCCCATGGTTTGTGAGGTGTTTGCAGTAAATTCAGTTTGTGGGGGTAAATTCAGTTTGTGGCAATTTCAGTACATTTTCTGGGGCAACTTCAGAATGAATTGCAGGCTGGGCAAGTTTTGCTGGCAGCAGGGCAGCTTGCTCCCCAGTGCCACCTCTCTGGGCAGCCCAGAAGCCATGCAGCCCTTTGGCACAAGACATGCACCCAGACTTAGAAAGGGAGACATGGAAGCTGAATGCTGCCGTGTGTGGGTGCCTCTCAGCCCTGCTGCAAGCACAGCTGCCCAGCACTCCAAGCTCTCGTGTGTACTTGTCTCAGCCTACTTGCTGTGCACATGCATGCTTGTCCCAGACATTTGGCAGGTAATGCAGCTGTAGTAGTGCTTCTTTTCTGTCATCCTCAAAAGGTATGCAGCCTGTCCAGGCAGATAGCTTAGATGCTGTTGTCTATCCCAACAGATGATTTTCTTCCAAGACCACAGAGTATCTTTTCTAAGTTGTTGCTTACCAAACTGAGCCTTCATCATCTTTAAATATGGCCTTCTTCTCATACATGCTTGATTTTGTATTTGTATACATACAGTTTTCTAGCCTATGAAGTACCAAATAACTCAGAATTCACTTGCATCAGTGATTTCTCTCTTTTCCGTCTTCTATCACTGCTCCAATATTTGCCTGGGCTGTAAATTTTAATGGTAGGAATTTTATGTTTCACTTCAGGTTGTGGATAGAAGAAGTCCAAATAGAGAGGAACAAAGAACAGGCTATAGAGCAACTTTAGAAGGAACAGTAATTCTTACAGCTGTAGGTTAAGGCTTATCAGTCAGGCTATTTTAACCTGTATAGACCACTCTTGGAATCAGAGAATCATTAAGGCTGGAAAAGATCTCTAAGACTAGTGACTCAGCACTGTCTAGTTTACCAGTAAAGCACAGCTCTTAGCACCAAAACAACAAGTTTTTGAACATTGGCTGGGATGGTGATTTTACCACTTCCCTGGGAAACCTGGTTTAGTGTCTTTCTGCGAAGAAATTTTTCCTAATATCCAATCTACACCTCCCCTGGTGCAAGTGAGGCCATTTCCTCTTGTCCTATTTCTATTTCTCCTTACCTGGGAGAAGAGGCTGACCCCCACCTGGCCACAGCTTCCTTTCAGTAGAGAATTACAAGGTCTCCCCTGAGTCTCCTTTTCTCCAGGACAAACAGCCCCAGCTCCCTCAGCTGCTCCTCACAGGACTGGTGCTCCAGACCCTGCCCCAGCTCCATTGCCCTTCTCTGGACTCTCTCCAGCTCCTCAGTGCCTTTCTTGCAGGGGGGGCCCAGAGCTGGACACAGCACTCCAGGTGTGCCCTCAGCAGTGCCCAGTGCTGGGGACAATCCCTGCCCTGGCTCTGCTGGCCACACCATGGCTGATCCAGGCCAGGATGCCATTGGCCTTCTTGGCCACCTGGGCACACCCTGGCTCATGTTCAGCTGCTGTCACCAGCACCCCCAGCTCCTTTCCAGCCACTCTGTCCCAGCCTGTGGCACTGCCTGGGGTTGATGTGACCCAAGGACAGGACCCCATGGATGCAGCCTGCCCAGATCCCTCTACAGAGCCTTCCTGCCCTCCAGCAGATCAACACTTCTTTCCAGTTTTGTTTCAGCTCTGAACTGAGGATGCATTCAATCCGCTCATCCAGTTCATTAATAAAGATATTAGACATTAATAAAGATATTAGAGCTGTCCTAAATACTGAGTCCCAAGGAACACCACAGGTGAGTGGCCCCCAGCTGGATATAGCTCCACTCCGCACCACTCTCTGGGCCTGGCCATCCAGGCAGTTTTTACCCCTTGTACAGTTCACCTGTCCAGGCCATGAGAAGCTAGTTTCTCCCAGAAAATGCTGTGGGAAATGAAGTCAAAGGTTTTATTGAAGTATGGATAGACAACATTCACAGCCTTTCCCTCATCCACTTTTCTACATTCCATCCCATTCCATAACTGATCCAGGTTGTCACAGAAGGATATCAGGTTGGTTGGGCAGGACATGCCTTTTCTAAACTCATAATGGCTAGGCCTGATCCCCTGGTTGTCCTGATGTGCAATATGATGGCACTCATAATGGTCTCCATAGCTTTTCCCTGCATTGAAGCCAGACTGACTGGTTTGAAGTTCCCCAGACCCTCCTTCCCAACTGTCTTCCAGATGTATTTGTTTTCACAATCACAAGTTTATGTAGCAGCCTATCAAACCTCTTTCAGAATGAGCACATAAAACTCCTAAGTTTAAAACAATTGCATGTGAAAGTAGGCAGACACACAAAATATTCACATTTTCTTAAAATTAAATTGATTTGGAAGAAGAAACTGTTCAGGGACTTATAGAAGACAAATTACCTTTTCTCTTCACAAAGCACTTAATAGCATCCAATTATATAAAATACAAAATAGTGTAGACTGTAGCACAGACAGAATCCAGGTAATGGAACTGCTGGTAGGATTTCCACAGTCTGGCTGGCACAGTCATCAAAAACCAAGGAGTAAAATTGTAAAGGTAGACACAACTTTACTTTGTCTGTGATAACTTGAGTCCTCTGGTTCACTGAAATTATATATTTAAACCCTTTCTTCTGTACTATTTTACCTTCTGAGAGCTGCTGAATACAATTAACATCTGAAATTACTTGGTTAGCCAGACATTACACAAATACTTTTAGTGAGACTCTTAAGTCTTCAGACAAATTTCAGTTCAGACTTGTTCTTCCTAAAATGCCACAAACTCCGTTCCATGACTCTAATTTCCATTAGCTGTACTGTGACTAAATCAAAATCCTCATAACCTTTAAGATTGTGCTAAAACTTTCCTGGACCAGGAAAGTTGTGTAGATCTATCTTCCATCTGACTTGAAAACTGAGCAGGTGAGCTGGGGACTCACAGACATCTTTATCGTTCTAGAGGTTAAAATCTTTGTAAACATTCTTTCTCATTCTCTCACCTGCCCTGCTGATGTTGTAGTTGCTCATTTTATAAGGTCTGTGCATCTGGAAAAGTTATATCGTCTACATGTAGAAGCATAGCCCTATCATTCCTAATGATATTGGTACTAATCA
This sequence comes from Serinus canaria, assembly GCF_022539315.1. Classification (NCBI taxonomy): domain Eukaryota; kingdom Metazoa; phylum Chordata; class Aves; order Passeriformes; family Fringillidae; genus Serinus; species Serinus canaria. The sequence goes on from NC_066343.1 coordinate 59,474,180, forward strand.
GAGCTATTTCCCGAAAATCTCTGAGCATGATTAAACAGAGCACACTAAGGAATTTTTCATGCAGAATGGGAGACTGTTCAAAGCACTGTCAAAGTAAAGATACTACTTCAAAGAGAGCAGATGGGAAATGTATATTTGATTTCCACATGGAATGGAATGAGGAACTGAAGGGTTCTTAGACCAGCCCTAAGCTGGAGGCAGGATCAATAGCACTGCACTTCCAGGTATGTCTGTCTGACCCACTTATGGTTCCCCTATCTCTTCTACATCTGCAGTGAGAGTGCTAAGGAGTCTGGTATTATTTACAATATGTTTGCTACACCTGTCATAGATTCAATGGAGATTTAATTCTAATACAAGCCAGCACAGGTAGAATGTAAACAGGAGAGAAACATTACAACTGGTTCTTGTTGATAGACAGCCTCCAAGTGAATTTGGAGAGCTGTCCTAACTAAAGCCTGATCCACTCAGAGGAGAAGCTCAGTAGCGGCACATTACCAACACATTGTCTAAGAAAGAATAAAAAAGAATGAAGAAAATTCTGGCTTTTTTTGGCACTGGCTTTTTTTTTGCTCATTACACCAATTAAAATTACTGGGGATAGAATCACAGAATGATTTGGGTTGGAAGGGACCTTAAAGATTATCTAGTTACCAGCCCCCTTTGCTTAGCTCAGGTTCCTCAAAGCCCCATCCAAACTGGCATTGAACACTTCCACAACTTCTCTGGGCAACCTGTTCAGTGCCTCATCAGTAACACAGTAGAGAAATTTTTCCCTACTATCTATTCTAAACCCACCCTCTTTCAGTTTAAAGCTATTCCCACTTGAATAAAAAGCTCCCAGTGCAGGAGAGATGGATATAAAGATGATTTAGACTTTTGGTCATTTATATAGTGACAACTCCCTCTCTCCTCTTATTCCTCATTCTCTAATTGTGCTTCCCTGGAGGTTCCACAAGTATATCCATCACAGTGCTAATTTTGCATCTTTTGGCAGGATCTTGCATGATGCAGTCTACATTCCAGAAAAAGAAAAACACTGGTATTCATAATTGCAATTTTGATGAGCTGTGTGGCAGCTAAAATCATTATGGGTGAAATCTGATCTATGCTTCCAGACCACAAAAATAACATGTCTACATTTAAGTAGGGAGGGGAGCACTGATTCACATAAAATACAGCTTGAATCATACAAGAATGAATGCTTCTTGAAGGCTTACAAAGTTAGGTTAATTATTCGCTTTTAGTGTGCATTTTGATTTCCCATGAGGCTAGGAAAATGTAGAAACACTGTCCTAACCACAATAATACTTGTCTTCACCATGTTTCTAGCCCTCAGAAAGGCAAGAGGTCTCCTTGAGAATCCCTATCCCACCAGATTTCCAGCCTTGTTTCCATAGTAGAGGGCAGGTAGGTCTGCTGAACTTTCAAAGTTTGCATACACATGTCAAAACCAGCTGCAAAAGCTGTAGGTGATGTAAATCAGTATAATTCCACCGATTTAAACAGAGATGCATCAACATTCACTAGCTGAGCATCTGGCTCCTCATCCCGGCTATTGTTCCAGACATGTGTGCACTAAATATTTCACCGTATCTTTCTGACATTAATAAAGTTTTTCCTCTTACCCTGTCCCTCACTGCACTTTCTAAAACAACTCTCTTACATGTGTTTGTACTTTACAGCTATCATTTCCATATAATAGCCATTATTTTAATTTTAACTATCAAGCTGTTTCTAAGAGTACATGAGTCATTTACCTGGGTGGAGAGAAATGTCATATTAGATTGTGTTATTGATTTTGACACTGATGTACACCTTTAAGTTATATTTCTGCTATTCTTTCATACAGAAAAAAAATAGATAATCTTTTTCTTGCACAATACTCGAGTGTTTTCCTAAAATGTTTATATTTGCAGACTAATACAGTTATATTTAAGAGCTGGCCAAACTTTCAGATAACAATAAGCAACTTTCCTTTTAAATGTCTTCACGGTTTTGAAACACACTTTTTCTCAGCTGGTCTTACCCCTGTGGAAGACTAACTCATCTCATTTCATACCCTGGTTACAATACTATTTGGAAGGAGTTCAGGAACAGATTCTCATCCTTAAGATCTGTATCCCAGAGCAGCACTCTTACATTAATGTGAAGCATGTGGCTAAATCCCTTGAAAGACTCTGAAAACATCAACCAATTTTTTCCCCTCTTTTCCTTATTATCTTTTTTTTGTTGTTTTGTTTTTTGTTTTTTGTTTGTTTGTTTGGTTTTTTTGTGGAGTTTTTTTTGGTTGGGTTTGGTTTTTTTTTTATGTTTCCTGGCTCAGCTCCTATTGTTAATCATATTTTTCCCCCAGTATTCTTTTAAAAAATAAAGAATAATGGGAAATATAGATTTGAATGAGATTTGTCTGATAGTTTTCAGATTCTATTCTCTGAATTTCTTTAGACACCCTTAAGAATTTAGTCTGTGCCCAGCTCCATAATACAGTTACAATGGTACGAGTACATGCAAGCTGACTTGGTTAAAGAAGCTTCAGTTGGGCTGTCAAGCTTTAATATCCCTCTTTGACTGCAATGTAGGCACACCCACAATGTGGGAGAGGAAACTGAAGTAAAGCAATATGCCCAAGATTACAGAGGAAGCCTGCAGCTGAGCAAGCAAGGAACTCTGGACTTGTGGCTTCAGGACCAGTGCCTTCTCTTCCCTTCCAAGAATTTGTAGGAAGTATTATACTTTCCAAATTTCAGGCATAATGGGATTTATAATTTTGGAATTTATGATATGCTTAGATTCCACTCACATTCTGCCCTTTGGTTTTTTTTAGCATTTGAAATGTTTGTGAATATTATCTGCCTACTTCTCTTAGTGTAAACTAGGGATGTAAAATGCCTGCAGATTTTTCCTGTACTTTAAAAATTATATACATAGTCAAGACTGGAACTTTTTTTTGCTGTTTTTTATATTTTCAAGGCCTGAGGCATCCTGTAATACTGTAGTTTAGCTAGTGAATAATAATTTCCGTCATTTTCCACCATGAATAGTAAGTTAGAACCAGTGTTATTGTCAATTTAAAAAAAAGTGATAAAAATAAAACAATCTATAGTGCTTCTTAGGGCTAATAGGAAAAAGTAGTAGGGAATCATCCTCAGAGATTGTTCGAGAGTGATGTAATTTTGCTGGTACTCGGACATCATGGGAAAGAACACCTTGGAAATGCTTAAATATAAAGCTCCAGTTGATTTTAGGAGAGATTGCACATTAGGGTGGAATTTGGCCTTTCTAATTCGCAGTGGTCTTATGATCAGACTCAGGCTTATTTCAGCTCCAGCTATACATGCTCCCTCTCCAAAGGCTCACTGCCACGATCCTTTCCAGGACTGCACAGGAGGGGCATTTATAATGGAAAGTGAGGCACTGTGGCATAGTTTATTCCCAGTTCTGCTATTGTCTACCTGAATGACCCCAAACAAGTAATTTTACCTCTTGAGTTTTTCCATCTGTACAGCACTTTTAGATTGGCAAAGGAAATATGCTATATAAAAGTAAGGAATTATTATGGAGATGTTTTAATGAAGTTATTTCTTTGCAATCAGTTGCTTGTATCAGATAGTATGTTTATATTGCCTCTTTACACTTCACAGCAGTATTTTCAGTCTCATCAGTAGTAAAAACAGGGAGAACGTGACTATGAAGGTGAGTCATTTGATCCTCTAGGATACAGAAATTATATCAATTATGCCTGATAATCCTTATACCTGTCTCAGCCTTCTGGGAAAGAAAACTTTTGTTTTAGTTGGTGTTTTCTTAAGCAGTGGGAATTTCCCAAGTAATGTTATTTAAATACCATCTTCAAATATCCATGCTAGTTCCCAAGACTCCTATTTGTTCTGAGGGTACAAACAGCACAGCACATGCATTTCTCTGGATCAAAGCAAAGAAATGCCTGAAGGTTCAGTTTACTGGAAATACCTGGTTGGTTCTGATTCTCCACTTTCCTTGGGGGCTTGTACTCGCAGTAGACAGACTACCTGGAAGACCACAGGATGTGGAAATACACAATGCAGAGTGATGTTATTGCCATGCAATACCAGCTGTCCTTGTTACTTTTATTTAGGGATGCTGGGCAGGCAAAGACTTCAGGGGCAAAGTGTTCATCCATTCACTTTCTTCCCAACAAATTCACAGAGCAGCCAGCAAGAGCAGACCATTGAGACTCCACTAGCCAACAGAACTCACTCAGAAAAAGAAAGGGTGTGTGGCTCAGCAAAAAACAAGGCTTTCATAAAATTATTTTATTTGGATCCTTGCCTACAAAATCTCAATAGTTTATATTCCCAGATGCCCCTTTGGTCACTATGACAATATCCAATCTTATTTAAAGTTGTTCTCACTAGGAGAATATTTTTTCAATCATCTCACAGAGGACCATTTCACAACCTGATACACCTCATTCTCACATTCATCCTCCTTTCATTTTCTTAGTATTTTCATTCTCCTAAAATAATTCCATTCTTATCACACACATTTTAAATATTTATCCATGTTTTTTCCCAGTTATGAATTATTGAGTACTTAATCTATATATTAAAATAAATCCTGTTCTCCTCTACTTTTATTTTATTGTTCCCTCAATCCTCTCCCACACATTGATTTTTATTCAGGACATAAGCTCCTAAAATGTAGTGGAGTATTTTGAAAAGGACTTTTGCTATCCTGCCCTCTGAGGATGTAATCTTTGCCTATGCAATTCACAGCTGCATCCCTTTTGGATGTTATGTCATGTTCCTAATGCATTTCTCACTTTCTGTCCACTCTCACCTCTGGACTTCTTTCAAATTACTGTTTTCCAAATTCCTCCATTCATCTGAATGTGCTTTATCTTCAATTCATCTGCCTCATTAAAGACTAACCATTGATTTCTTTGCTCCTGTTCTTTTTCCAAGTCTCCTTGGATCTGTTACTGCTATTTTATAACTTCAATATATGCAAAACTTACTATATTTTTATTTGGGCTTATATAGGGGTTCCATTAGACAGAACTGATTACAACGACCAAAAAATTCAAGTGATAGAATGCAATGAAATGAAAAATCTTGATGATGTTATCTTTGATGAAGTTTGAAAGTTTGCAAAGCTCATGCTACAAAAATCAGGAGGATGTTTCTTCTCACTACAGACAGGAAGACTGATATTCAAAACAAATCCTCTGTGAAAATGGTTTGAAGAAGACGAATTTTCCTGATGAATGCTTTCTGATTAGGGAGTGGTTTTGTGAACATGCAGCTCTTGTTAATCTCCTTGGGACACTTATTAAGCTAAAAGCAGTATGGTCAGACAGTTGATATGTCAATTACATTCATATTGAGAGATTTTAGCTTCTGGATATTTCCAACATATCCAAAACTAAGGAACAGTTGAGAAGTCTTTGTTAAAAAGGTTTGGAGAAAAGATCACATTGCATGCAGCAGCTGTTTGTGTGGATTACCTAGTCTAGCCATTCTGTCAAGGCTAAAAAAAATACTGTCTGAACTGCAGGGAGAAAACAAGTCACTGAAATATCAGTGAAGTAAGGGCATGTTACAAGCAGAATGGCTGGACTTCCTATGTCAAGCTCCAGCTTGGGCAAGTAAGTAGGACAATTCTAAACAAAGGCCTTGTTTGGCTGTCCCATTTAGAGGAATTTTCGGAATGAACAAGTTGAAATAGTTATTTTCTAGCTCTGTTGTGGAGCCTTCAGACATGTGTTGCTTTTCACTGTGTATTTATAACAAATCGTACAAATCTATATACAAATCAAATCTTGGGGTTTCATTTTTTTACAATGCTGGACTTGGGTTTGCTGGTTTCTCTGTGGCCTTCCTTCCTTCCTTGAGATAAAAGATATCTTACTTTACCCTTCTAAAATCTGCTAAGAGGCATATTTATCCTGGAAGTCCTCTGCACTCTGGTTGCTCTATTGCAAAATAGAAAATTTTGGTGGTTTTTCTTAATCTCTCTCTAGCATACTGGTTTCCATTTCTAAGCTCTGGCTTTTCTAATTTAAATGAGAAAACACATTAAAACTGATCACAGGATTTCTGCAACAGAACTAGACCGTCTGTTGTAATGACCTGAAGATATAACAATGACAAAACAGTAATTAAAATATGCCTAGTGACAGTCTCTGAACTTAGAGGGTACATAGTGAAGCATGTGGGAAAATATTCTCTATTATAGATGGTAATTGGTCAGAAATACAGTGAGCAAAAGTAATGCTCACTAAAGAGGCTTAAATTCAGAATATTTTTGAGTTTTTGTTTCGGGCTGAGATTTTTTTTTTTAGTGAGTTGGTTTTGCTTGTTGGTTTATTTGTTTGGGTTTCTTTTGTTTTTGTTTTGGGGTTTTCTTTTTTTTTTTTTTTTTGTTTGTTTGTTTGTTCTTTTGTTTTTCATTTCCATATGGAAGTACACATAACACTGGTTTCAAACCCTCATAACTGAGATAATGAAAAGGGCGTGGCACCCTGTAGTCCATCAATGCTACTTCTAAGCCAGCTGAAGGAAATGAAACAACCCAAGATGTTCTCCTTTCATCAGAACATGACTGTATGATATATTGACAGAACACATAAGGCTGACGTGCCTCTGTGGTTGTCATGGTCTGAACCTAATTAGTCTTGAACCCCCCAAATGGGAAAGATTATATTAGCTGTATCAACATTTTATTCAGAAGGAGAAAAAAATCATGGAATCACTAATTTTAAAAGGTTTTGTATAGAAAAATCCATTAGTATTTTCTATCAGCCACTTTTTGAACCTGAATCATCTGCAGAGCTCTAAAAATCTAAAAGAGGCTGCAGCCCCAGAAGAAGCAGCAAGGGCCATGCCTTTTGACTTGTGCAGGGACAAGGGCTTCAGTCTTCCATCCCTATATATGAAGAAGAGTGATTTATCCTGCCTGTCTCATGTGGGTGCAGTTAGTATATGCAAAAGTTAGTAAGGTCTAGACCAGCCCTTAAGCTTTCTGGGTTTGCAGTCTGCTGGAGATTTCCCAGTGGACATTCAAACCCTTCAGAAAAATATCTTTTAGTTGGTTTTCAAATCACCTAACAGAAGGCTTATTTTTCATATCTGCCTTTTGTTGACCTCTCACTCCATCCCAAAACTCTGGAGGCAACAGTATGAGCATGACTGGATGCAGAAAAATGAATTAATTCCCATATTGATTGTATCTGATTTTAGGTACTGGCACAATGTTGCCAGGTAGAACTGACACATTTTTTCCCTCTTGTCTAAGCCTCAGTATTGTATTCATAAAATGTCATATGCCAAGGGAAAAAAAAAAAAAAGTATACTTCAGGCACTGATGAGCTGGTTGTAAAAAATCAGTTACTTTCTTAGAGATGCATTTTTATCAACTCCCTTCCTGGGGTATTTGGGGCACAGTCTCACTAGAACTGTTAGGACATGTACACATTTCCCTCTTATTGTTCATTACAAGATAATATAACTCTAAATTGGGCTGGTGATTCACCTCCCCCTGAGGGGCTGCAGTTATAAGAGTTAATTATTCACCTTCCAGTCATGGAAAGATTCCATGCAGCTGTTGGTATTGGTCTGTCTTTTCTTCACCCAACCACACCTACTGAACATCAAGGAACTTAGAGGGGGAAGGGGTTCTTTTTTCCTTTTTTTTTTTCCTAATTGACCAGGCAAGATTCTCATCTGTGTGTGACTCAATAGCTTGACTATGAACTCAGGTTTCATGAATGTGGAGAAATCTCACTGAACTTTCACTTACCTCCCTGAACTTATGCTCCCTCTCTCTGTTTTAAAAGAAACCAAACAAAACAAAACATATTTTGCACTGGATGTGGCTAACATTCCCTGATCTAATCTGGTCTGCAGTTCACATTTTGAGTAAGAGATATATGCAATATTAAGGACCACTCCACAGGACTTAACTCCAGCTCTGTAAAGTTATGCATTACCACTCCTCCATTTTCCCCACTAGCTGGCCACATTACAACTCATCAAGTCATTAGTAGGACCCCCATGCACTTGTATTTTAATTTCATTTGCACTGCACAGCCAACTCTCCCTCCTGAGCCCTTTTTCGAAGATCCAGTGCCCCTCCTTTCTGCTCTGGGTTTTGAATGGCGCCATACCCGTCCCAGCACAGGTAACCATCTCCCCACAAGCACACGTGCACGCGCACACACACACACACACACACACACACACACACAGGAGCTCTACATTGTTTTGTTCTTCCTATTTCTGTCCTTGTCAGCTGTGTCTGCTTTCACTCAGCACTTAACTCTTTCCCCATCGGCAGCAAACCTAATGATCATTTAATGGCAAGTACAGAAACAGTCCTGGGAGCAGAGGTCAGAATCTGTAACATTCTCCTAGGCACCAGGCTGCAGAAACATGCTTTCTCTTGTGCTCTGCATCCTTGGCTGACTTGGTCTGAGACCTTTTCTGAGTCTGCTTAGCAGCAGCAGCTTCTCAAAGACAACATTTCCTTCCAAGAGATTTGTGGTTGAAATCAAGCAGCTGAAGTATTGTCTAATACAGTGGCTATCACCAGCCTCTTGAGAGACTGAATGAAAGCACTTGTCTAGGAGAAAGAGTTTTGGGGAGGATGGCTGCAGTGTGAACAGGAGAGTCCCAACCCTGTTGTCTCCTGCTGGCAGACCTCACTCACCTCAGTATACAGTCCCCTGCAAACCCCTTTTCTGGAAGTTTGGCTTTCCCCTGATCTTTACGGGCTGCTTGTCCACTGATCTTTACGGGCTGTTTGATGTGTCTCCTTGACGTGGTGCAGCGAGACAGGCACGTACACACTTGGTGTCTCCTGCCTGGGCTCTGTCTGGCCCCCATGTCTCAGCTGTGCCTGTTCCCTGGAACAAAACCTGTCTGGGCTGTATTCCCACATGAGACATAAACCAAACATAAAAAAGGAAACCTAAAGTGTTTGTTGGAGTAGGACAATAGCATAGTGAGATTTAAACAGAGAGGGAATTGAGATGAAGACTGACTGCAGCAGAATATTAGATATTTCCCTGGGAGTCATACTCAAGATGTAACTCCCAAATCAAGAAGAGAGGATTTAAAAATCAGTCTTTTGTATTAGTATCACAGACCACTGCTAAATTAGCTGTATTAATAGTTAAGTGAGCCAGAAAGTCTTGCTTCTGGCTGCCTTTTGTGCCAGGACTAGTCCCATCTGTGTGCTTTGAATGTATCTGTCTGCTGGGCCTTGCATAAGGGGAGGAAGGGAGAACCATTTTAATGCTGGGTTGAAGCAGGTTGCTCAAGCTTATTACAAGTTTTACAGCAAAGCACAGCTCTGTGAGTGTGTGATTAAACACCTGCCCTGGGATTTGGAAGATTAGTATGATACCTGTGCATTGTCCTTGAGAGTCTAACTTGGTGAGCAATATCAAAGTATTTCTTGTTTTTAAAATTCATTATTTAAAGTTAGGTTTTCAAAGGTATTTTTATCTCTGAGAAATAAAAAGATCTTTCATGAGTGTTAGTTGGGATTAAGTGATCTGAAAGATCTAACACTGTATGATTTACTTAAAATGGTTTATTGTGACAGAGTATTTTTGTATTGGAAGATTCTTTTGTTTAATAGTGTTTCTGAATGCTGCTAGTTCCACAAGAGTACATGCAGTATTCCCTTTACATGGGGCCTACGTGTGGCTTTTCACCATTCTGGTTTTATTAGTTTTATTTATTTCCACTACCTTCTGTTTATAGTTCCAGTGTAACCTGTGAGGAGAAGCTGAATGACCATCTCAGCTGACTGTTAAATACTTATGGGTGCTTCAGTGTAGAACCCTTGTAAAATCATGATCTCCTAGGACATTGTAAAACACTGCCTGGCAGCTCCCTACTCTGGTAACACAGAGTATCATAAACAGAGATGGAGGCATCATAAATTAATTCCCACGAAAATGTGTTCAGAGAACATAATATCAAAGTTGCCATAAACATGTTCACACTTAGCCTCAGTATCATCTAGTTTTCCATTTCACGTATATAAATAGTATTTTTTTCTAGGCAAATAGAATTTTTTTAATGGAACATATGGTCTGACAGGAAGTACAGATATAAATGACCGTCAATGCCTTCATCATTATTACACTTTCATTGGAAGGTTCAAACTCCAGAAAAAAGCACATATAAATGAAAAGAAAAATTGAATCTTTCTGCTCCAAATGAACTTTCAGCTCTAAATAATTCTGGCCCATGTATTTTCATCATCTGTATCAGGCTGAGGGTCTGAGTTATCAAAATACTTCAGCTCTTGACTGTCTTTAACTTTGTGACCAGTACTATTGACTCCTAAGGAGCCACCCATAGCTATGTGTATGTAAACAATGTACATATGTACAAATGTTTATATATACACACCTACTCATTAAATGTATATGCAACACACAGATATTTAAATATGTGCATTAATTATACACATTAATGAACATCCAGATGCATAATGTATTAGCAGAATTTGAGCCTTAAAAAACAAGGGAAATTAATATTGTGTTCCAAAAGGAAGAGTACTACTTAGAAGTTAGGGAACAGGGATCCCCAAATATTTTAAATGAATGGTGGAGATTCATAATAAGCACTTTTTGTACTTCATAACTTTTTTTTACTACAAGTACTGAATAGGGCCCTTGTTAAATTTACCCAGTGATTCTGACTTTTCTGAGCTGCAGTGAGACACAAGTGTTAATATGATAGATTTTACTGTTTAATACAGTTGTGGCCGTGGTAGAAAATAGCTTGGAATCCATGCATATAAAAGGTTTCTAAACCTGGACAGAAAGCTCGTATGGCAGAAGTGTAAATGGAATTTGTGTTACCAGATGTGTATAGAGATGCTATTATTTGTTCTTCTATATTTCTCCTGCTGTAACAACTTCTGCCAAAGTGCCAGTGAAAATAATTAATGATGATTTAAGAAAGTATCTGGGAGAGTTAGCAATTTGTTAATCTTGTTTTTACACTAATGATTGAAAAGTGCATATTGTTTTATAAGAATGCTGTGTATCACTGCATTTTTCCAGTTCAAACTTTTAGGAATAGGCTGTGCCCAGTCTACATTATAAATGTTATTCCCATATCGAGCAGGTATCTTTCTTCTCCTTTCCCCATCAGTTCCATGTCAAGAGTGTCCATATATGATTTAGGTGCTCATACAGAGCTTCTGAGTCATCTGCCAGCTGACCTGCACAAAGATCTTAATCTTAAGAACTGAAATAATGGCCCTTGATTCGAGCTCTTGGTCAAACAAATAGGAGTAGTTTTTCTAAGATCTGCCCAGAATGCACTGTTTATCAAAAATTAAAACCAAGCTGCTTTCTTCAAGGCAATAAGTGGAAGTCCTAAACAGTGTCAATGTCTTGTCAGTGCAAAACATCATCTTTACAGGTAAATGTAACAGCAACTGCTGATCAACAAGTTCTTCTTCTGGCACAGACTTCTGTCATGTGTCCTTTAATTGTCTCCCCACACAGGATAAATAAATGTGGTGCCTTTAATTTTTCTGCTTTCTCATATGATCAATGGCAGATTTCCTATTAATTGATTGTCAGAGACATCCCTACCAGTCAAAAAACAGGATCTTCACCACAGGCATCCCTCTACAGTGACTCATCTTAGCCTTTACCTGTTACTAATGAAAAAATACTATAAGTAATAATAACAACACAGTGATAATAACAGGGCTGATAATCATATTAATAGTTACAGAAAGAGTAGTAACAACAACCTAAAAACTGCAGCAAGTAATAATGAACCAGCTCTGAAATAAAATTATTGCCAAACCCCCTATAATTTTTTAAAGAAGAAGGTATTTAATTGGAGCTATGCAAGGATTAGAAAAGAACTTGCCATTTGCTGAAAATGAGAATTTATTGAATTCAGCCTACCTGGAAGAAGAAATAGACAACTTAAAAGTGACTCAAGCCCCAGTCAGATGTGGAATAAAAATAGAAAATATTTATTAAGCACTTAAATCTTGTGTTCAATCAGCAAATTTCCTAGTGTCTCTGTGTTGCCACGCAGCAGTGTGGTTTGTGCCAGAGGTGAGACCATAGTACCATGGTTGCATGGGGTGGTCATTGCCACCTGAACACAGGTGGTCCAAGGTAGTTCCTTGTTGTCAACCTAGGTAGGTGCAAGGCCAAGCATGAGTTGTGACAGATCTGATACAAAACTGAGGAAGGTTGTTTCAAAACACAAGTGGGAAGTTTAATGTATCTGTACTCTGAATATTAACAAACAAAACCACTGAGTAATTTCTTAATTATGATGGCACATAATTTCCCCTTCACACATGTGCTACGCTATTCTTTTTAATGATTGTTGGAGGAGGGTAGGGAAAACCTGGTTTAGATTAGACAGGCTATTTAAATTAGAGACATCACAAGATCCTTGCAGGTTACGGGAGATGGCAAGCAGAAAAAATTAATTCTTCTTGCCTTATGAGCATCACTTTATTGCAGTCATGATGCAAAGTATACATATGGAATCAAACATAAATTAATCTGGTAAACCATGAAGGTGTGCTGACACAGACTTTATCTTAGGCCATGCAAACTTGCCTGGGACCTCCTGAGCTTATTTGAGTGGGTAACACATTCTGAATTTAATGATGCAGTGATTTCACTACTATTGGTTCAAAGAATGTCAGTCGTGCCAGGATATGACAGGTTGTGGCTGGGGCATACTGCACCCCAGTGACATACAGCTAGTATAAAAACCCAGTTAGGAAATAGCAGCACTCAGAGAGGCTCCAAACCACACTGCAAAATAAGCCTGTCTCAAAAATACCAGAGACCATAGGAGAAAAAAAGGTGACTTAGACTAATAACTATTGCTGTTTCACTGTTATAAATATTGCTGTCTCATTCTTCTCAGATATTTCACATGCAGTCCAAATTTAAAGTAAGTTTAACAGAGCCAAGAAACACTATGAAGATGCCAAATCAGCTAAGAATCAAAGGCTCTGATACAGTGTGCGAAATATCCTCACTGAAACCTGATACAGTTTTCTCAAAACTTGTGTGTGTATGTATCATTTTTATTCTGCCTTTTTTCCTTTTCAACATTGCAACTGAGGAAAGAGTACAGTGTGAAAAAGAAAAAGTTGTTAAACATTACAAACAACATTACTTTAGAAGGTTTGGAAACTATGTACACAAAGCACTTTGCAGCCTCATTCATCCTGTCCTTCCTGCACCAACCTCTTCTCTTACTTTCTTACACTTTCACAAGGTGTTTTTCTGCCTATATTAGTTTTCTTGTTTTTAACCTTTATATATATTTGCTGAAGTCTGGACAGTCCCAGTACACTCGCACATAGTAAACATGGCATTTCACAATTCTCTCTGTGCCTGGATACAGAAAACGGGCTATTTCCTGAAAAGTCAGTTTCACTAAACTAAACTAAAAAAAAAAAACCTTAGATGGAAGGGCCCTCAGTAGTGTGGGTCATACTAACAGCTTTCTCTTCTGCTTGCTACTGGTGGAAAGTTCCCTCCTTGCAAAATACTTGTTTTGTCCTTCTGCTTGGAAAAAGTATAAACCAGAAGATTTAAAAAATAAAAAGGTATAAACCAGAAATATGCTAGCCAACACATTACTCTGTGGTGAATTTGGCTTCTGTACACATCTGCGAGGCAACTGTGAACCAGGCATATATTGATAGTTTGCAAAATATTTATTGCCTTATTAACTGATGTCTTCGAAGATGCAGTTTTTGAAGAGTGCTATGCTTTGGTTTTCTGGGGTTTGACATAAACGTGCTCTTTCTAGTCTCTCAAGTTTCTTTTTTTTGGTGTTTGCTCAAAGGCACATCAGCCAAAACCTGTAGATTTGTCTGATGTGAAGCTGAACCAGTGAGGAACATCTGACAACTGCAAAGTTTCAGGCTGGAAGAAAAGCTGCTCTAAGTGGTGTTTGCAGTCCAGGGCAGGCTGGTGCTCCTTGGCGGGCTGGCTGGGTGCCAGTGCAGTGAGACACCTTGCACCTTCATTGGTATGGATCCTGTTTGTTCCAGGCACCAAGAGCTTTTTTTTCTCAAGCTGCACACAGAGCACAACGCAACTTAAAATCTTTTGTTAAGCATAATGAGTGCATTTGTTTCTTTTCCTTTCCTACTGTTCTGCAAATACCTAATAATGCTGCTCTTCAAAGCCAAGGCTGCTACAAAGAGCTGACTTTCTTCCCCCAAAAATGAACTTTAACATGTGAAAAATTCCCCTGTCCTTCCTTTTGTAAGGCAGGTATGGGCACACAACTCTGCAGATCAGCCTTTGCTTCATTAGTAGGGAATAATAATAAATACAGAAGCAATGCATGTTATTGCAACTAGTCAGTAGTCACACTAGCCTTAGTATCAGCATGAACAGTCTATATTTTGCAGATTTAAGCACTGGGAATGTAGCAGCCTACAAAAAAGAAAAACTTAAATATGATCCAGAATATTATTTGCCTGTATAATTTTAGAAAAGATAAAACTTGCTGTATTTTAATTAATTGTCCCCGGAGAATGTTCATAACTAAATGCCAAATTTTGAAATCAGCAGTATAAATGCATAATAATAGGAAAATAAGTAAGAATGAGATCATATGAGGTGCTTGTCCACATAAGACACACAGCATTTGAAGAAGAGTTACACATGCATAGACCTTGTTTAACTGAAGCTGGTGGTTTGCTGGACCATGAATTTCTCCTCCTTCATCATTTGTCCTTATCCTTCTCTACACAAGCTCTGTCTCTAAACCCTTTGGGGACTTTTTTCCGTACCTGAGGTGGGTGGACTGAGCATAGCAGAAGAAGATCTATATCTGGGAGAAGCCCTCACATGAATGGATGCTCCTTACTCTTCTTGCAATCTAACAGCAAGCAGTTACTTCTAACACTGTATATCATAATGTTTTGATAACTGTTTAAAAGTTGTGTGTTTTTCTGACTGCTGGACAGGAATCTGGCCATGGCCTTCAGATGTAAAGAGCAGTTTCTGCCTACTGAATCCACAATACCCCGAGACTGAAGGTAACCAAGTTTTATAATCCCTGGTAAATGGTATTTTAATTGAAGGAACAACAAGCCTTAGGCACAGGATACATCTTCTAAGACTATCGATATAATTTCAGAATCCCAACCCATCCCTTTCCAAATTCCTTACAAGGACTTTAATGCCTCTGTATTTTGACTAGAAGGCAGTAATTATTTAGGAGTACAGCAGCAACACAGCACTCAACAGATTAAACACCAAATCAAATCAAATAATGCATATCCAGGCAGAATTTCTGGGTGTATCCAGCTGTCAGGATACCTGCTCATAGGCCTTTCTGGAGGACCCAAATGACCATCATTAAACTGATGAAAATTCCAGTAAGAATATTCAGGACTGCCTTGTAAAACTGACTAAAAATGCATAATTTCAAGATGAAATATGACCTTTTTTAAATTATTTTTTAAATCCCCAGACTATGGCTTGACTTGGAGCAGAAGTTTACTATACATTTCAAACACTACAGCAGTAAGAGCAGAGCCATTCTGGTCCTGCAGATGCCAGATATGGGGACCGAGGCCCTGAGGTGAAGTCAGGTGTATTAGCTTGAAAGCAAACCAGTGGGAGATCCCAAGTCAGAAATACTATTTAACAGGAAAATTAAAATAAATGCAAAGATACAGAAATGCAAACAGAGTCAGAATACAACCTGACACTCACCTGGTTGGTCAGGGTGTAGGTAGCAGTCCGATTAAATGGTGGCGGCAGTCCTCTTGAAGATGTGATTCTGTTGAAGCAGTGATGCTGTAGATGTGTTTTATCCTCCTTTGAACTTCCAGTGGTGGTTACGGAGCTCTTGTCCTCTGGGAATTCAGTGGATAAGGCTGCTTGTGATGTTCCAAATCTCAGATTATATCCAGGTAGGAATGCTTGGTTCCTCCCTGTGGGCAGAGCATCTCCCAATGTGATGATGTAATTTTAGCAGTCATGCAGTGAGACTCAATGGCCCATTAACAGAAAAAACCCCATGGAGTTATCAGGAATGAGTCATGAAGTACATAAAGAACACTGCCCCACCTGGTTTAAACAGCTTATGGAGATGGTGATTGATTACATACTTTTGGGTCTATCTTACATTGTAACCTAAGACCACAGGCTAGGGGGGCACTTGCAGCTTCTTAGCCTATTCCCTCCTGAAGTTCCAGCCAGCTCACTCCCAACCTATGACAACAGGCTACAAAGCTGATCACAAACAATAGATCTTACTGTAAAATATGGATTCTGGTATCACTTGGTGTGTGCTTGGGCCTTTCTATAAATTTAGCCACACACAGACCTGTCCAAAAGGCACTTGTCATCAGGACACTAGTGATAAGACATAGCAAGGGAAAATTAAGCATCATTAAAGGAAAGGGTAGTGGCAGCATCTTTAACTTGCTACTTTAGTGGGAAGGTGGCATATTTGCAGATTAAGACACTTACTTTCCTTCCAGTTTAAAATAGCTTATTGTATGGAGGAGAGATGCCTCACTCCTGCTTTCTTTCTGAAAAAGAAGGTGGGCCATTTCTGTTTTGACAATTCATAGTTTTTCAAAAATAGTGACTAACTGCAAAAGAGAAAAAAAAAGCATATTGGGCTTTAGATATGAAAACCTAAGAGAACTTGAAAAATAGAAAGAAAAAATATTTCTGTCTCCTTGTTGCCCATGTGTTCTTGGAGGGGACACTTAATAAAGGTAAACAAGGATTTCTAACACTCTGTGTTGTGCAGCCTTTGAGCCCAGTGAGTTGAAACTGTCTTGGCAGAGAGGACCAACTATAGGATGGGAACATTTATCTGGAATAAAATGCAGGTAAGAACAGTACCAATGTGTGCTTTGAAGGCAGAATTGTTCTTACTCTTCTGTGGCATGTCTGATTCTGGAGGTTTGCCTAGAGATGGAGTCTCTTCTGGACTATCAATAAAGGGATCTAGTGTACTACTTGTAGTTATTCCAAAGGATCAGTTTATGATTCCAACAATATTGAGCCCAGTTCTCTTTCCTTGGAAGAATCAGAAATTCTTAATAATATTCTGTAGTTACCATTCTCATCTCCATCAAAATTTCTTTGCCAAACAAAATACAGACTCACAGAGCAATGGAGTCAGTAATGGATGAGAAATCTTTATTGAGACTTGTATAATACGTTCCTTCTTTGAAACTTTGGCCTGAGCCAAAAATACCTTCACCTGATTAGGATTTTGGAAGACAGGATGAGAAAATCTTTGGTGATAAAGATGAGATAATTTTTACAAGGTTCCATAAAAGCAAAAATGTGCCTGGGAGATAGCAGGTAAGCAAGACATCCTAAGAAGCAGTTTTGTGGGGATTTTTTTTGTTTTTGCTCATTTGTTGGGGCTTGGTGGTGTTTTTTGTAGCTTTGAGGGTTTTTTATTGTTGTTGTTGTTGTTTTATTTTGTTTTTAATTGTCACAAAAGGAGAATGGAGCCTTTAAATTTGGAAAAAAACAGGTCCTCCAAGTTTAATGTGGGAAAGCATTTGTGACGTGTTTTAACTACTGTTTTTATGACAATGACTTAAATAATGGTAAGTAATACTTGCTCTGAAAACAAAATATTTTCAGAATTAATTAATTAACTTTTTTTTCCCGAGAGCAAGCTGGTAGAACCTAATAAAATTGGAGTGACACACTTTAAAGGCTTACAGGCAAACTCCCTCATGCAGACATATATATTTCCCTGTAATTTTTTGAAACAATAGTTAATTTAGCTATGTGTCTAAGAAACATCTGGCAAGTAGAGTATTTCAATACGCATGCCAGGTGAGGAAAGGAAACCCAGGCTACAGACAAGAAACTAGAAAAATACCAAATTTCAGTCATTGAGCAGGGAGTCAGAAAATTAGGCTTTAAGCATTCCCTTACTCAGTGGGCCTTGACCATGGATGGGAGCTCTGGTCACTTTTTTATAGCAATTAAAAAGTGACATAGGAAAACAGAGGAAGACAGCCAGCTCACCACACAGAGAGATTGGAGCAACCTGTTTTCATAGCTTGGGACCACTGCACCAACAGTGTGCAGGGTGTGTTGTGAGCGTGGCTGACAGGCCAGTGTGCTGACACATGACAGGGAGGCGGGAGGCACTTAACAAAAACTTTCTTCTGGTGGCCAAAACATTCTAATGAGACACTGGTAATGAGTTCTAATGAGAATTTCCTGGTAAGGGTGAAAATATGTCAATGCCAACTTTGTGGGATACTCTGTCTTGGCAAGGAACTTACAATGATTTTGCAGGGGGGGAATTAGCAATATGCCTAGCTGCCGTTAATTTCATATGATCAATGTGGTACATATGACAATGATTGTGGCAGATAACACTATAAAAGTGAACATACTTAGTATGATTTTGGATAAGCAAATCTTATAGGATAGTGATAATCATTTGGGGATCAATATTTTTTTGTTGGGAAATATAAAATTTTCCCCTTACTAAAATTTTCCCCTTAGCATTTTTAGCTTATTGCTTAGCAGTAAGCATTAGGAAAACTCACATAAAGGCATTAGCAGGGAAATACAGATAGATCCCTTAAAATTCTGCAAAATTTCTTTAACTGAAAGGTCAGTGTCATGTACCACCAGAAAGAAAATATCACCAGAGTAATTTTTAAATTGTAGTAGTGCTTTGATTTTATATGGTAAGACCACATGCATCTGAAAAAAACCCACCAGACCAATAACCAATAGAAGGAAACTCAGTTAATAAGAAATTCACAAAATAATCTTCTCAAGTATAAGAAAAACATTTGTATTTTATTTACTTTTTTTACTAAATAAGCAATCTTTTGTCTTATTTGCATCTTAATCAAAGCCAGTTTATGGTCGAATACAGCTCTTAAGGAGACTGCTGAGCTGAAATACATCAAGAGAATCTCTGAGGAATGGTTGTTTTGTCAGCAAAAGGATTGTTTAAGAAACACTTGAATATTCAGATCAGAAAAAGACATTTAGCCATGGACTCCTTTGAAAAATTCATAATAAATCAGTCTTGCAGTCTCAGACCTCCAGCATCCATCACAATCTAATTAGACAATCACATCCTTCCACAGCATAAAGCACCAATTTGGAATAGTGGTCTCTGAGAGTGAAACATTCTTCTTTCAGGAACTTGTTAGTGAACTTCATACTGGAAGTGATCAATCTGAACCCAAACTGACAGTGTTTAGATCAAACCATAACCTTTTCCAGGAACATATTCCATCCTAGGAAGGATGTCTGTGAATAAATTCCATCAAATTAAAGACTGCAGAATGTAATTGTTCATGCATGACTGTACACATTGCTTAAAAATGAAGGTTATTGGTAGCTAATAAATGCCTGAAAGCAGTTTGAAAGCATTCAGACAGAGATAAATGATTTCCAAGTATTCTTTGATTTAACTGCCCATATAATTTTTATTGTAATTAAATTTAATTAATTTTGCAAGTGTTAAAATTAAATATTTCTCATACTCTACCTTTGAAAGATATTTCATATTCTTACCATTATTTTTGTTCTTAAAAACAAGTCATTTATCATATGGTCAGCCCAGGATTACACCTGGACTTCACTCACAAGCCTTGAGTAAAGGTCATCTGGTGGCTGATGTGGTAAGAAAACATATGTAGTCCTCAACAGCCACCAGGCAAACTTGAAGACAAACAGTCCTTGCAAAGGTGGAGTAACTTACTCAGTCTTTTATTTTCCTTTCCTCCTGCTGGATTTAGGCTCCACATCCCCATTAATCACTTCTGCCTAGCTGTCTCTTTGGTGCAGAATCTCCTTCCTTGTGGCTTGGACTTCCTGAACTCACACTTTGTTTCTACTGCTTTAGATTACACAGTGACTGCTTGTAAGTCAGTGTGGAATGAAGCCGTTATTAGAAAGAGATGCTCTTTCTAATTGTATTGCTCCAGCAAGTGACTAAAAGCAGACATTTAAATGTGCAACAGATGAATGAATGTGTCTTGGGATAAATATCTTATGAACTGGAAATCATCATCCTGTCCTATCCAAACAAAATTTCTGTGTGCTTATGTGGTGAACTCCTGTGGTTTGTGGGCAGCTGATTTGGTAGGAGTTATGAAAAGCTCGCAAAGTTAGCATTTAATCTTCATTGCCTCACAGCATTTATACAGATGTTCATTCTTAAATCTTGCATGGATATGTGACCAATGTACATGCAGCATTTGAGACCAAATGTCTGCAAACATTAGGCAATGAAAATCATATTTTGAAATAGACACCTTACAAATGTTAAATGCAAAATTAACACTGAATTGCAAAGATAACCAGGAATGCAAGATCAAAAACAGGCAGGTTTTTTTTTGTTGTTTTAATATTCCTGCATTCCGGAATCTTGGACATACTTTACTTTTTGAAATATTAATATTTTGTCTATTTTTTTTCAAATTAGCTAGCTGAAGTTGCAGGTCTCCATATACCTTTTGAGATGCTGTCTCTACTGTATATACATGTTCAGTTCCTATTGCAAATTTGCTGATGTATAGGGAAAAATTGCCTATCATGAAATTTTCAAGGCTTCTAGATACATCAAAGTATCATCTAGTTAGATTTTTAAAAGCTCCAAAGTCGGTTTAGGATCTAACTCCTGCTAGATACTGAGCCCCAATAGGCTGCACATTAATTTTATGTGAGTGCCATTCCCTCTGCTTCATCCTGCCTGTGCTCCTAGGGACACCAGGGTTAGCCAGCCTTTGGAGGCATTATCAGTGCAGGGCTGAGAGTCACATACATACTCTCTTCAGTTCTCAGCCCTGCAGCCAGGTACTTCCATACATTGTGAAATTCAGTTTGTCAGTGAAACTTTTTCATGTGCCCCAAAGGAAAGAGGAGAAAGTAGCAAAGAAAACAAAGAATCTAATTATTGTATTTATTTAACATAAACACGGATTCTTTTTAATCCAAACTGCATTAATAAGGGACTATAGTATAGCTATCAAGTTGTAAAATGATACTGTAATGATTCCAGTTTCCAAAATAGATGAGAGAACTTATTAACTAGCTTTACCTTTGTCCTACAAAATATACTTTGAGCTGTTTCACATGTTCTTCAATTAATGAAATTTTGGATCTTATCTCTTTGTTAGAGTGATTCATGCTCAATACTTTGAATCAATTCTAAGAAATTAATGCTTCTCTGGTACTTTGTAGAGAGACAAGGTATCAACCACAGTTGCATCATATTAGTGATTCATTAGTCAGACTTCTGATGCTGAAGCCAATCTCGTGACACTTGTATGGAAAACTTCTGTTCTTTGTTGGTACAGTAGCTCAAACAGTTCAGTACTCTCCAGTTTTCATTTAACATAACATCAGTGACTCATTTGTTTTTTTCAAGTCTGTTTGTCAGGGATTTTTGAATAGTGTTGTTCTTACCTAGTAACTCGGTGTCTCTAAACTGTCTTCTGTCTTTCCAGTCAGTGGTTGTGATAATTTAGCAAGACTGGCCTATGTCATGTTGGAAGGAAATCCATCATTTACCAGTTTGAAGTAGGGGCTGACAAGAGGGCTCAGCCATATTTTATTTCGATGCCTGAAAAGGGGTTCTTTGGGGTAGCATTTTGACTACAGTACTAAAATGTAGAAATTGTAATGACACCCAAGGCACGCCAGGGATGATAAAAAGAAGGTGTGAGTTTCCAACATTCAGTGCTTTTTTTAGTTCAGTCTTAACTCTGGCAGCATGAAGGTGCTTCTCTTTGCAGAACAGAGGAAGAGAGAGACACATGAACACAAATGCAATGAAAGAGAGGGGGCATAAAAGGTATAAAAGGAATCAGAGAACATGATGTAAGGTTGGCAGGGATGAGTAACTCTGGATTAAACACACCAAAAGTACCAAATGCAGTCAACAGCAGTTTATGGTAATCCATACAGAAACCTGTGACTTAAGAATTGGGTTTTAATAAAACAGGCTTCCTGCAGGTGTATAATCTAGCTGCTCTGATAAACAATTCTGGCAAGGTGGCAGAAATTGATGAGAAGCCTGAGGTACTCAACAACCTTTTACTTCAGTCTTCAATGGCAGCCTCTCTTCCCACACCTCTTGAGTGGCTGGATGGCAAGACAGGGACCGGGAGTGTGAAGTGTTTCCCATTGCTAGTGAAAATCAGGTTCATGACCACCTGAGGAACATGAACGTACAAAAGTCTCCGGGAACGGATGAGATGCATCCCAGAGTCCTGAGTGAATCAGCTGATGTAGTTGCCAAGAGAGTCTTCATGATATTTGAAAAGTCATGGCAGTCAGGAGATGTGACTGTAAAAATGGAAGTATTTAATTCATCTATTAAAAGGGTAGAAAGGAGTACCATGGGAACTACAGACCTGTCAGCCCTACCTCTCAGCTGGGAAGATCATGGAACAGATTATCCCAGAAGCTGTGCTTAGGCACATCAAGGACAGGAAAGTGATTTGGAAAAGTTTCACCTATGGCAAGTCCTGCCTGGCCAATCCAGTAGCCTTCTGTGGTAGAGTGAGCACATTGGTGGACAAGGGAAGGATTACAGATATCATTTGTCTGGACTTTGTAAAGCCTTTGACACAGTTCCCCCCCCGATATCCTTCTCTCTAAGTTGGAGAGAGATGGATTTGAGGAGTGGACTTTTATGTGGAAAAGAAAGTGGTTGTACAGTCCCATCCAGAGGGTCATGGTGAATGGCTCAAAGTCCCAGTGGATATCAGTGACAAGTCATGTCTCTCAGGGGTCCCTACTGGGACCAGTGTTATTAACTACTTTCATCAATGACATAGACAAAGGGCATCCTTAAGCAAGTTTGCAGATGACCACAAGCTGAATGCTGATATGAACACACCTTAAGGATGGGATGCTGTCCAGAGGGACCTGGACAAGCTGGAGAAGTTGGTCCTTGGGAATCTCATGAGGTTTAACAAGACCAAGCCCAAGGTGCTGCAGGTGTGTCAAGGCAACCCCTGGTATCAGCACAGCCTGGGGATGAACTAAACAAGAGCAGCCCTGCCCAGAAGGACTTGGGGGTGCTGTGGGTGAGAGGCTGCACATGCCCCTGCCATGGCACTTACAGCCCAGAGAGCCAAACGTGTCCTGGCTGCATCCAGAGGCTTGGCTCTGGTCGGGCAAGACCCACCAGGAGCACTGCGTCCAGAGCTGGAGCCCCCAACATAAGAAGGACAGGAATTAGTTGAAGTGAGTCCAGAGGAGCTCACAAAGATGATCAGAGGGATAGAATACCTCTCCTGGGAGGAAGGGCTAAGAGAACTGGGATTGTTCAGCCTGGAAAAGAGAAGGCTTTGAGGTAGCTTAATTGCAGCCTTGCAGTACCTGAAGGGAGCCTACAAGACATATGGAGAGAAAATAGTTTCAAGGGAATGTACATATAAGGACAAGGGTGAATGGTCTTAAGCTGATGGAGTATAGGTTTAGATTAGATATTATGAAGAAATTCTGTGCTGTGAGGATAGGGAGACAGTGGAGCAGGTTGTTCAGGAGCTGTGGATGCCCCATTCCTGGAAGTGTTCAAGACAGGTCAAATGGGGCTTTGAGTAACCCAATTTAGAAAGAGGGCAAGGCAGAGGGGTGAAACTGGGTGATCTTTAATATCCCTCCCAATGCAATGTACTTTGTGATTCTATGAGAGTCAGAAGTTCCAGGTGTTAACAGTTGCAGTGTGATAGCTAATGCAAAGTATTTCATTTTGATTCCTTCTAAGACCAGAAAGGAGAAAGGTCCAATACAAGAAGAGTGTAAGGCCCCCATGTGGGGTATTTATTTTGTTTTGGTTAGATGTTGTTCTGATTTGAGTTTTTCAACAGAAGTTTTGGAAGGTATCATGCCAGTATTTACACTATCATTCAGGGTGGATTATTAATTTTGTTCTGACTGACACAAAAGTTCAATAATTCAAAGGTTATTGTGAAAAACTGAAATGGAAAAACTCATAACAAACTTAGAAAAATGGAAAATAAGCAGATTTGTCCTTCAAAGTTTTCTGGACATGGAACCCATAAACCTAGAAACTTAGATTCAGTTTTTGTGCTTTCTCTGGCATTATATAAAACATAACACCAAATCTATTTTATATTATACAGTTCATCCAAAATATACCCTAAAGCAAGTAATAAAATGGAATGCACTTAGACACACCCAATTACACTATAAAACCAGAATGCTATACAGCAATTAATCCAAGGTAATTCATAAATCTAAGCAAAACCACTGAGAATAAAATAAATTAAACATGATAATTTTGATTTGGCATTTAAAATACAGTAAAAAAAACCCCAAAAAACTCTAGGGGTACTTTTTGAAAACTCGTCCTTCTGATTTGCACCTGTAAGTTAAAAAACCAAGCTGCTTTAGTAAATGCAACATTCTACTAAAATAAGTTATGTCACAAACATGTTTCCTTTGAGTGTTTGCCTACTACACTGTACTGACATGTTGAATACGTAGATCAGCAAATAGCATACATGGCAAGGGCTTTCTCTTTTACTGATTCCTGCCAGGAGCAAATGTCCCTTTTTGACATTTGCCAACCTGCATGCTCCTGCAGGCAGAGACATCTGAAATCCACAGATCTGTGTGTTTGGGCCAAAGTCCATTGGAGTCAATGAACCTCTAACCATGGACTTTTACAGGCACCAGATCAAACACGAGGTTACCTAAATGGCAAGAGCAAGTCACTTCAGGAGCAGGGCCGCAGCCAGCAATGGTGAAAGTTTCAAAACACCCAAACATTCCCAAACACCAGGGCATGGACAGAGCAGTCCTGGGCACGAACCTGACTTGTCCAGCCTGTGCTCCTGAGAGCAATTCTGAGGTGGGTACGCTTTAGGAGTTCAGTGATCCAGAGACTGCTTCCAATAGACAGTTTTCATGCAGCCAACCTGTTTTGGAGGCAGAGGCATAGTCGTGAGCCATGTGGTGCCAGTTGGATTTAGTACCTGGAAGCTCCCAGCCACAAGTGTAGATGGAATTGCTGTAGATCAAAGAGTGACTTTCACAAAGGGTATGATTAGGAGGCCATGGCCCAAACCTTGGTGAAGACTACATCTCATATGACCATTCTCTCAGCAATCCTGGTTAGGAAATAGAGTAGAACTTAAAATGGGAATACTATCCCTCTCAGTGCAAAAGTACAATAAAAACAGTATATTAAGAAACTGAGACAAGTAACACTCAAGTGTGTAGCCTACTTGAACAACAAGGGCTGTTGTAAATCTTCATGTGAAGGATGGGAAAAACTAACATATAATTGTTTCTTGGTTTATAATCCAACATGCAAAGATAAGAAAGTATGAAAAATGTGTGGTGACTGGGAACAGAAGATCGTCACATGCCGATTAAAAACAGTGTCTGTAGCACTGAATTGGCTGCATTTGCACAGTAAGCATCATTTGATAGAAGTGAGTTGAGCTGCAGTGATCAAGCTTACATGTTGCAAAAAGCTCTCAGGCCCAGAGTAATGCACAAAATCTCCATTTGGTGTGTGTATGTATGAACCACATAAAGCAATCCACAAGCACAACTCTCAATAACTCTTAATATTATCTCTGCTGTCTTTGTGTGTGTGTGTGTATAAACTAATCTCTTGATCACTGTAAGCAAGCAGCAACAGAAGCAGATGAACACATTAATTTAATGGTAGCTAAAGAGACCTTTGTGAGAGAGCACTGTGCTCACCTCCTGGAGGTTGCTCGCTGTAACGCCAGGGTTGGAGACAGCTCTTCTGCACTGTCTCGGGTACACCACCAGACCCTGCTGAGTTTTGCAAGGGTAAAACCAAAGCTATCACACACTGTGGGCTCTACAAGTGCTTTTGGAGAATAGTGAGACCAATATGGCAAATGCTGGAACTTGATCACTTTTATGGAGTTTAGAGAGTTCAGTGTTTCAACATGAGATGGTAAGGTCTGGCTAGGCATGGCTGATTCACAAGGAGCTCAGATACAGTTAGATGTTGAAGGCATGAAGATGTTTCATGATTCCTCCTATTTAGTAGGACACTGATTTTTTGTGAAATTCATTACACTAGTAGGATGTGGGTCTAAAATAAAAACATACTCCTTGGTGAGTGGTTGGACATAGGTAGAAAAACACCTGACTGACATCTGCTATATTTATTTTGGAGAGTGGTTCAAGAGCACCCTGCTGGATACTGGTGCTGGCTGGCACTCCACAGTAGCAGTGCCAAAATGAATGGAGCCATTTTTTTGTTTCCTTTTATTTTTCTTTTTAGTATTTCTTTAATGTGAAGGAATCTTGTCAGTAATTGGAGAAAGACACTACAATAAATTGCCTTTTGACTTCAAATGGTCAATCCCACTGATTGCTTTGTTGAACAATGATACACTTAGTATTTTGACCAGGTAATATGATGAGAGGAACTAATAGTGCTGTTGGGAATAAAAAATTATGGCTGTCTGCACTGAAACAGGTGGTATAAATATGTTTCCAGTAATTCCATGGCTGTATAAATTGTAATGTAATTACAGAGTTCTTTAGATGTCACAGGTCTATGAACAATCACCTGTGGATTCATTTAAAACAATTGCCTCCCTCTAGTAAGGGCAAAATTTTCTGGAATAACCAGCAAGCACATATGTCTGCTGGAGTCTGCAGCAAATTAAGGGATTAGTAGGTTATGATTTCATAGGTGACCATTTTGACATAGCCATCAAGCCAAAGTTTTGACATTTTGTAAGGGAGAGCAGATTCTTTTGTCTCCTCATTGCCATGAAAAGCTGATGAGTGGTGACAACTCAAAGTTACCCCTGTGTCTTCTAAAGAAGTGGAAAAGGAGATGAGGCATCACTGGCAACTACTGTGTGGATACCAAAGCTTCCCTTGCTTTTCACAGGGCTTTTGTCTACACAAGCAGTGTCTACATAATAATTACTTAAACCTTTTCTCTTATGCAGTTATATTGTGAGAGCTGTATGAGCTGGGCACATGCTAGTGAAGTGTACAAATGAGAGGAGCAGTAATTTAACCTAAATTAGGACCAAGGCTTCGGGGTCATGCTACATGGCTGTAGTATAGTCTCTCACTTCATGCAGGAAAAACCTGATTTTGCTAGGTTGTACTGTGCTATCCTGGCATCACTGCCCCTCTGCCATACACACAGCTGTAGCATCAGTGATATAGAATCCCTCTTCACGGCTGCTCTTCTTAGGACTGCTCTTCAGGATAGGTTTTTATTTAAAAGAAGTAGCTGACCTCATGCTAACTCTTTTTACCACTGTGAACATGAAGTTTCTCCATCTCTGAAGTAACTATGAGTGCTGAGGGCTTTGTCAAGATGATAAAATTAAAAGTGAGATTTGGTCAGGAAAAGGAAATTGCACATGGTCTCAGGAAAGAGCCTTTGGTGGCCCATGGGATCGTGTCTCCAATGGTATCTGCTTTTGTCAGAAAAGGTAAAATAAGGTCATCTCTCCCTGCTACTCTTGCATTCCTCTCTTCCCTCCCTTACTTGCTAACAGAACAGCTTTTCTCAGCCTTAACAGACTTTATTCAGTAAAATGGAAAGTATCATCTGGGAAACAGACAAGTGACTTTGACCTATTGTTCTCTTAAATGCTAAAATTAACCTTGAGTATATCATTTAGTTTTCTAAACTATGTTTGCTTTATATTGATTTTGCAGCTTGGCTTCAGGGTTCTTTACACATGTAGATGTCATTAACTGGTTGACCGATATGGAAAGAGAGGGAAACACTCATTGTTTTTGTGGTTGCCCTCTGACAGGTACACACAAACTGCTGTACCTATCAATAAGGACACCAGAGCCAGGCAGGTCATCAGTGTTTGGCTTGTTTGTGTGGGATATCTTTTAATGATTCCAGGAGGGCAGGCTTTTATTATGCTGTCCCTTCTAAGATAATAAAGCAACTGGTATATTTTGCTAGGAGGATCTCATGCAAGAGGAAGTGGAAAGCAGAAGAAGCAACACTAGGATCACCCACCTTCTCACCACGCCCTGCCTTGGGCAGCAAGTCTATTGGTTCAGTAACCCAAATGCTGTCAGCAGAGTCCTAACAAATGCTGCAATATGGATTTCACTGGATTACCAACTCAATAGCAAACCACTAATTACCAAGAGTTTGTTTTCACAGACATGAAGTACATGGGTGTATGCTGCCCACGCTGCCCTACATATCTCAAAGCCACAAAGACAAATATCCAATGAATAGGCCAGAAAAGAGGTCAGAGAACAGGAGGTTACAGTAAAATTACCTTGAACCACACTGTGAGCCAGAGATTATGGCAAATGCATATATTTGTCATGAGTCGAGTTTAAAGACCTGGACAAAGGACTAGAATGGGTAAAAGAGACAAACTTAAATAAAACCGATGGAGGGGGCAACCAGTACTAGTTCTTGGTTTGGGCTAACAGCCAGTGTTTCTCCTTTATGGAACAGTAACTCTGGAGAGAAACTTACAGGCAGCAAGAAGACTTCTGTAGGAAATGTGGGTCATGGGAGACTGAGGAAGGAGTTTGTCACACCAGCCAGATGGAAATGCCTGGCTGGCGCCATATATAACTTGTGATTTACTTAGACACAAGTTATTGGGCTTAAAACAGGGTAACTAGGGAAAGTTAATGGCCCGTGACATACAGGAGATGAATCTGGATGATCTAATGGTCCCCTTTGGCCCCCAAGCACTATGGAAGAAAAAAGTGGAAAATTTTACATTTCTGTATAAACCTTTTATCTTGGAAGGATATCAGATTTTTTTATTAATCATAGTAACCATCATATTTAGCACTTATGGTGTTCTATGTGTTTTTAAAGAAGCAGTGAAATGTGAGCTCTAAAAGCATCAGTGTATGTGTGTGCTTGCCTCTGGAAGGACCAGAGGTATGAGTTAACTGGCACGTTAAGTTTAATGCCCAGCGCTTGGCTCTCTTTCAAAGATGGACCCTCAATGACCCCAGAGAAGATCAGACCTCTGTGTTGCACCTTACCCAGATGAGATATGATGCCTCAGTACCCAATTGCAATGAGTGCTATAAGACATCAGTTGAGCTCTGGATCACTGACACAGCTTCTCAAATCAAACATGAACAGCCCTATATGATACAGACTTGTATTTCATCGCAGTTCCCATAGGCTGGGAGTGGGAATTTATCTTTTCCTTGCCCTTCACAAGAATGCAAATTGCACCCTGAGGTGGCAATTATAGATATGAACTTGTGTGCAAAACTGAGAATTAGGACTGGAAGGCAAATTTAAGTCTGTTTATTTGTTTTTATAAGGAAGTATAAGAAAGAAATTTATGAGAGAAAACTGAAAGATCAAATTATGTTGCTCAGGATTTCTCCTTTGTCTGAAGACAACACAAACCTCCAAGTTTTGTTCAGTACTGAATCCTCAGTATTAACAAAACAGGTGTTGAAGAACATTTGTAATACCAATGTTCTATGTGCAGTTTCTGTAAGAGACTACAAAACACCTGCCTTTCCCTCATGACGTCAACAATACCCTATGGGCAGTGAGCTGAAATACATATGTCAACCTGCACCTCTGTAATTGTGACATAAGATACCCAGACACTGAAATATAAGAAAAATCTCTGCATTTCTGAATGTAAAGGTTAAAAGGTCTGCATCTAGGAACAAAGTCCTGGGATATTTTATCTATTATGCAGAGGCATGATGGAAAAACTTAGAGTTACCACCAGAAACTCTTGTTAAAAAATGATTTTTTAGAAAAATCTCTTACATGTCTTCTTTATTGTGCCAAGCCTAATGCTGCAATTATTGGCTTGCTCTGAGTAGGGTGGAAATTCTGCTACTTTTAGCTAGTTGCATACAGTAAAGTATTCCTATATATAGCTCTTACACAATTCTACAAGTATGAGGAGAAAAGAAGCTGATCCAATCTAATACAATATTGTGCTGCATGTTTCTAGAAACCTTATGAAAAAATTTGGCCAATGGACTGCACCATTATGTTAATTAATGGATATGAAAATTGGTATTTTAGTTAAACTATTACTTAGAAGGTAATTTTTCTTGAATGTTATGTGTTGGAAAAGCTAAATATGTGTCAGAAAAAACCAGATGCATGTCTCTGACAGACAACAATCAGAAGAGACTGTTAAATATCTGTCTATTGTTTTCTAAGTCTGCTTGTTATACTGGAGTATACTAACCAGGTCTATACTGGGTTTTTCCACTCCCAAGTTGTTATTTTCAGTTTAAAAGTTTATGAAGCATCTCTCTCTCTCTTTTTCTAATCTGGCTAAGATTGTTCAGTGCACTTGTAAGGGTAAGGCAAGTATGTTAGCATTTGAGCAAAGTGATTCCATGGTGATTCCTTACAGGACTTATCATTTTATTTAGAGCACTTATTCTGAGATCAGGGGCAATGCATACAACTTACTGGGGACTTCAGGAAGGCTGCTGTGGGCAGCTGCAGTGTTTGTGGTCATGGAGGGAGGCACACAGGCTGTGGAAAGATTACCAAAATGGACCTGCAGCTGGAACTGCTTCACAGATCCACAGAGCTCAGGGCAGTCAATGACCAGCACCAGCAAGACACATGCACAGGGAGAATGCCTGGGGCTGGTCCATTTCCAGCTCACTCCTGTCTGCCCAGAAAAAAAGGCTTGGTTTGGATGAGGACAGTTCATTCATGTTAAGGTTTTGTAATGTTCTGAGTGCAAGTGATTAGTGGTGTTCTTAATTAAGAATAAAGGAAATTAAGGTAATTAAATTAAGTAGTGAAAACCTTTAAGTATCAGGCAAGTCTTACTGATCTTGTATTGGTGCATTAAATTGAGCAGCATGAAGACTCATTTGGGAAGAGACCTCTTCCAAGGGCAGGCAATTGCTCAACATAAATTAAATTCTGAACTGTCTAGCATTCCCAGCTCATCAAGAAGCTACTCCAACTGCTTGGGACCTCCAGGTTTAAGCCACCCACAATACAATCCTGTGTCTATGCAGGTAATTGGTCACAAATTACATAAATAGTTAATTAGGATGTTGGAAGGAAGAAAGGCATTACTATCCTGTAACAAAATGGTGGAAAAATTGGCTTATGGTGGAGAAGTGTAATATACAGCATTGCCAAGAGCAAGTCAACTCAGGTGCAAAAAATACAGTACAAATTTTAACTCAAAGTAGCAGTAAATTTCTCTTTTATTGACTAATGAAGGGACAAAGTCAGGAGTACTAAGAACTAAAGGGAACGCTGATGGAAAAATTTAAAAGGTCAAAATTTATTTAAAGAGACCCATGGCATAATTAGAACCCTTGGAGATAGAAAACACAAAAACATGATTCATTCTGAGCTTTCTGCTTTTCAGAGTGGGCCATATTGAAAGCAAAATTTTCCTATAATTTTGTGAAACAAAATCAAATGTTAGCAAATTGTCAGGGTCACCAGTCTTTGTTTAGATGGCGACAGAATGATTTACAGTATTTTAGATAGTGCTTAAGAGTATCTGAGAGGAAAACGTATGGATGCATTTTACTTTTTCAAATAACATAATTCTTAGCTTACTTCTAATGTTTCAAAGATACTTGAACTAAAGTTCAGCATCTGCTTTGATGTGTGTGGCCTCCCACACTATTCCTTCAGATGTATTATGTTGCCCAATGTTTGCATCAATAACATCTTTCCAATTTGTCTTGGCGAACATTACGTTATTTATTATTATTAAGAAGAGTTACTTTACTGTTTTGTAGGTCAGGTCCTCATGACTTTCTATCTTAAATACACCACCAAATTCCATCTTTATAATTTTTCTAAAGCACCTAGCATTGGATTTAGTCCATCGCTTCGCTTAAATAATATAATGGTTTCTACAGACTTCAACAGAATATTGATTGTACATAAAGGATGCAACAAATGATGGATTGTTCTTCCACAACATACGGAAAACTAAAGCAACATTTGTTTCAGCTGGTGTACCCATATTCTCTTAATATTCTGAGGGAAGACCAAATCTGTCAGATGTAGTGTGATGCACAATTTGCAGATGATATTTTATGATTTTCACCTTCTATAAATATAAGCATAACATAGTTATTTTTCTTGTCACTTCATAATTATTATTCATTTGGTTTCATGGCGCACAGAAAATTCCTTTGAGGAAAACCACTTCGGTGGTTTTTTTTGGTTTTTTTGTTGTTTACAAGTAGTAGTAATGAAAGGATAGATTATTGGTAAGATAAAAATAACATTGCATTATTTTGTCTAGAAAATTTCTTTTAGACAGAAGTTGTTACTGTCTGGATGGCAGTGTGCATTACTCCTCTGTTGTGGTGTTGTAGCAGAAATTGCGAAGTCCCAGAAAAACTTGGTTATAAAATGCTGTATGCATTCATGCAGGAGATTAGGATTGTCCACATCCTGCCTGAATATAGGGCAAAAATTTGTTGTAGGGTTGCTGTCCTCCATTTGAACAGATGCTCCAAAAAAGCTTGTATCTGGGCTTCTTCCTCAGAATCACAATGGACTCAGATCTTAAATCCTTCTTTTCTTCCTTTAAAATGTAATTTGATATTGTGAAAATAACCTCAGACGTAGTACCCAAAATACATGCTGGAGAAAAGAAAGAGAGAAAAAAAGCTATTAAATGGACAACTTTGGCCAAAAAACCAGATGTGGAATCAAATAATTTTCAATAAACTACAGAAGAAAGTTGAAAAAATTTTGTAATTCCTGTAATTTCTTTGTGCAAGTATGGTACTGCTCTCTAGCCTGTAATTAGAGTCTGTTCCTTCTAACCTGAGATAATTTTTTTTCTTGCCTGACCCTAGTAAAAAAGGCTATTTATGATTGAAACACAAAATAACTGTGCAGCATTTGGGGTACATACTTTATAGTGGTGCTTACAGACCAAATTCAGCGCTAATGAGATCAAGTACAACTCATATCAAACAGTTGTGTCTCCTTGGCTGCAATGAAAGCATTATAAAAATTACTTTCTCTTGCATAGTTTTCATTCCATGTCCGAAATGAAATAACAGAATACTTATTTTAACTCTTTTGAGGACATGAAGAGTGTATAAAGTTATATCAGAAGTTGCATGGACTTCATATAATGAATTCTGCTGCAGGTCTTGCCTTTAAATGTGAATAGGATATTATTTATTATAGATAGCTCCAGCAGCATAATCGTGTTTTGCTGGACTTGTTGCTTACTGTATACAGCTTTTCAATGTTTTTTAAAGCATTATATAGTTGATATGATTTTTCTGGTGGTCATATTTTTAAGTAATTTTGTTTCCTTTGTAATGACAAGTACTGGCATTTGTCTTTTCCTTGGCTCAACATGCTGATAGCGCAGTAATAGATCTATTGTGAAGAAAGAAAGAAAAAATTCAAAAGAAATTCAAAAAGAAATTTAAAAAAATTCAAAAGAAAAAACCCATCCAAGTAGGATAAACATATAACTTTATTTAAATTATTCAAATAATTCTTTGGAAAGCTTCACCCCAGACATTCTTCATTTAAGCAGACAACTAGGAGAAAAAGGAAAAGAAAAAAAAAAAAGAGAAGTGTCTACATAAGGCTCTCCTGTTCTTAATTTTGGTTGAAACCATGCATACCCCTTTGAAGTATTGGCTGTAGTAATACACACCTTATTCCTCTCTGTGCCAGCCATATGAACCTATTTACATTGTAAGATTCAGCCAGAGGCCAGGAAAGAGATATGTACAGTAATTCCAAACACAGTCTATAAGGAAGTGCCTCAAAGATTTTCATAAAAGTCAGTGACACCTATCAAATGGCATTAAAAACATGTAAGCAGGCATGGCCATGATTACCTCAAACTGACATGATAGTACCTGTCTCAAAGAAATTGCACTTTATTGAATTGTCTTTAAACATTTATATAAAGTAACAAAGCCAGCAAAGTAGTTTAAACTTCCACCAAAACAGATGTCTAAGAGTGACTGTGCTTTGAAATATAAATGAAGTCAAGGGTCTTCTGTTGCTTTTGAGTAAGACAAGCTGACTGAAAAGCAAAACAATTTAAATGAAAAACATTGTTTTTCTGTTGTGGTAGTTTTAGCCATAACTATCTGTCTGTCTGTCTGTCTGTCTGTCTGCCTATGTAATAAAAGTAATCTGTGCTCTTAAAGGTAAAGAAACAGGATTGAAAATGCACTCCAAAGACAGTCTTTAGTACTTTGGAATTACATGAGTTATTGTCTTCCATCTCTGGATCCCTATGCAGTACCAGGAACCACATACCCTTATAAGGAATTACATAAATTTCAGCAAAACTCACTGAGTACCATCAACACACATTCTAGGTATGATGCTAAATATTTTGGAGATTACTTCAGCTACCTAACTGGGAAGAATGACAGTCTGGTGTATGTCATAAATCTACTGTAAATCATAAATCTGACACAAATTATCATAGTAGAAGGGGAACTGAGATAAAGCCATACACTTTCAGTGGTAACAGCTTTGGATCACCCCAGAACATATGTGTGTGCTTGACTTTAAGTACTGAAACCATCTACATTCTTCAAGGGAAATATGTGCTTGAGGGGCTTTTTGCTTATATCAACCAACCTTTCGAAAATCTGTGTTTTTGGAATTTTCCAGGACAGAATTATCTAAGACTAAATTTTCTGGGACTGAATTTTCTGGTAGGATATTTTTTTTTTCACATTATACAATATTGACAGCATTTGTCTGTCATTGTCAACAACTGATTGGGTGTAGATCCCTGGATACTCACACTGCAGCACTTTTCTAACGTGATCTCACTCTGTGTACGAGCATGTGTTGAACACATTAAAATGAATCATCAAAAGGCACCAGGTGCATGGAGTGAACAGAGACATATAAAAAAGCACAAAAGCCATAAGTAAGTGCTATCATGCCTTGTTTTCCATGAAACAAACAAGGGAATGCTGCACCATTCCATATTTGTTATGGTTAAGGGTTTATCTAGCTCCCATAGTAATCCAGACCATCCACAGGCCAAAGAGTTTCATGTACTTGGGATGCAATTAACTTCAAAAGTGCTAAATATCCCTCAAATAGTTTTGATGTGGGCTATGTCCTCATACATTTTGTAACACTTTCCCAAATGCCAGAATTATTTAATAGTGTCTCTGCTTTCACTATAATGCCTCCAATTGAGATGACAATTTTTGCTCTGAAGCTTGATCTCTGGTGTTTGGTGATATTTGGTTTGTCCAAGGTTGATGCCACTACCCAAATTCTGGCATGCCTGAGCATTTATATGGAAATAAATTTGCTAGGCTTCAAGTACCAACCAGAGCTTTGCTCAGTTTTGCTCTGTGTACGTTGCTGTATTACAAGAGGTATACAGGGCTCTTGGTCCTTTTCTGGGTCTCTATCCTTGCCTGTTCAGCCTCACCTTTGGATTTAATCTGGGAAGTGATTGTGGTGAGAGGATACTTGGTGGATTCTCTACAGCCCTAGCCAAACCTCTGTCCTTTCACAGAGGGAGATGACCTCCCTCTAGTACCTCATCTTGTCTAATGCCAGTGTCCCAAGTAGAAGTCAAAAAAATTCAGCAGCTAAGATCATGGGAAAAAGCTGTAACACCAGTCTCTGTGCTAACTTTGTGCCAGGTGACTGGGACATAACTTCTATTATTTATGTCAGAAGCTCTGGAACTGGTTTTCAAGTGGTTTCTTAATAATTTTCCTGTTTACTACCTCCAGCATTACTAAGAGGTCCCAAATGCCTAATCAATGTAAAAATTAGAAGCACAGGGTTAGTTGCTTTCTGAATCTATTCTTGAAGTGTAAAGAGTAAAGCATCTGGGAGTGAACATAGACCTTTCATTTGCATTACGTTGATATGCAAATCTTCTAAAAGCAACCGAGGAAAATGTTCTAGCATTACTGCTGGAAGATTAGGTCATATCCTATTCACTTTGTTGAAGGCATAGTGAAATGCTCTGTATCGTCACACTGAGCTGTGGTTCTGAGAGTTCTGCTGGAAGAAATACTGTTCCTTATTATTACCACCATAAATTATTCCTATTGCTGTCATTATTGTTCATGCAAGATGTTGTCAGTGACAGCTGATACCATGGGCCTACCATCCAAGCTCAGAGTATCAATTCCAGAATACACAAGTGGCCAATTCACTTCTGGAAATTCCCCCAAAGTGTCCCCTTTTCACATACATGCATGGCACAGAGGAACTGTATTGGTGGTATCCAGCCTGAAATGGGCTGGATGATGTGCCACCCTTGCTGGAGAGGTGGGCAGCAAATACCAGCTGGACAATTCATATGTCAGCCACTTCCAGCAAGAGCTTTTCATGAGAGTCTTGTCTACATCATTCCTTCCTTTCTTTCCAGCTTTATGCTGCCAGGTTATGCTGTTACTGAAATGCTGGGGAATGCTTAAAAAAAGTTAACCAAGTCATGGTCTCACAAAGTGGTACCTAAAATCCCAAAAGTTAGAAGCCTTGCCTTTCTGCTGGCAGGCAAGCTAAGGTCCCAGCCCTGGGGCAGGAGGGGCAGTGACCATCATCCTAGTGTTATGGTAGCACAGCCAGCTTCTTGACAACCTCCTTGCCAGCCTGTCAGGCTTTGTGTGCCTCATGCAATGGAGGGATTTGGCAGCCCTGTCTCATCTATCCACTCCTCCAGTGCCACATTGAGAGGATAACAAATAGCCTTAGGAATGAGGCACTAGCTGAAAATACAAGGTTTCAGTTTACCACTGCAAAGGGCTGACAACAATTCTGTGTGCATCACTAACCATATTTTTGACACTTCAATTTTTTTTATGTCCCTGCTGGCAGAAATCTATTGTTCTAACCCTTCTCCTTTGCTATGGATTGCACAAGATCATCCCACCCACTGTGGGGAGCAGGTCCCAAGTGTGGCATATCTAGTCCTTGGTCCCATTGCTTCTCAGAAGGAATCAGTCAGATTCAGAGCTCTGCTTGCTCCATGCACATTAACAGATGGGGTCTAAATGGAAACACCCGGATGGAGATGTGACTGTGTCACAAACAGCCCTACAAACTAGCAGTATATTCTGGGTCCAAGACCTGAAAGTGGGAGGATGCTAAGGAAAAAAGCCTTTTTTTGCTGTCCTGCTGTATTGTATTCTGTGTGATGCATCTCCGTATCTGGGATTCGAGGGGACAACATTTGTAATCTGATGAAAGGAGAATAATAATAGACTGCAATTGTAATGAACCACTGTTGCACAGCAGTCTTTCCCCAGATCTGAACCAATTTTCTTAAAGCTTAAGCAAGTCAGCAATGATAAAAATTAGCTCATTATAAAATGGCTTCAAAATCAGACAGGGAACTGCACAAATCTGTGGCCACTAGACACTATCTCTGCATGATCCCATCAGCTGGCGGGCAAGGCTGAAGCAAGCTTGCTACAGCCCAATACTGAACAAAAAAAGAAACAGTCTTATTGCACTAGGGTGCACTTTGGAAAGAGAGAAAGTGAAAAAAGAGTATTATTTGACATGTTTCATTTAAACAGGCTTCAGTGGAAATTTAAAGAATTCCTTGCATGTCAGTGGCAGAAATATATGAGTGGTGTATTCAGTCAAATACCTCTCATTACGTTTCTATTTCTGTTTCTATCCCTATCACTTCATTGTTTCTCAGACAAAGCATTAGCATTCTTTCATTTGTGTAATAAGAAAATATGATATTTATTACTAAGAGGTAGAGACTAGAGACAGAAGGTAGGGAGCTTTCATCCAGGGAGACAAGTGCTCTGTATGAATATTACTTAATGTGGAGCCATGACTCACACAAATGTCATTTTAACAACTTTCTGTGTTTAATTTCCTTTTCTTTAACCAGTAGCC
This sequence comes from Serinus canaria, assembly GCF_022539315.1. Taxonomy (NCBI): domain Eukaryota; kingdom Metazoa; phylum Chordata; class Aves; order Passeriformes; family Fringillidae; genus Serinus; species Serinus canaria. The sequence continues at coordinate 59,512,051 of NC_066343.1, forward strand.
TAACAGAACAGCATTCCAACTGTGGTCTATGGACCACCAGTGGTTTGTAGGGTTCTCCCAGGTGGTCTTGGAAGTTTAATGTTTTGGGAACTACACTACACCCAACACATCTCAGGGAAAAGAACCAAGCGGTCCAAAAGGTGATTTCTTTCTTGCTGTATGAATGGTCTCCAGAGGGGAAAAAAAAAGCTGGATGGCCATTGGAAGAGAGAACTCTTTAATTTTGGGGGGAAAATTGCTAACAGTTGAATTTTAGACACTGTTTTACATTCTTAGTGTTAATAGCAGGTAGAAAGTTTTAGACCTCTGCAAAAGGTGACAAAACAGAGCTGCAGATGATACAGAACAACATGACCAAATTGCTGCAGAGAGTCCTGAAAGCCCTGACATTTCAGAGAGATTTTGAACAGTTGAGTCTCGTTACTTGGGCACAATTAAATTTTGCTTGTATTTCCCAGGTCCTGCTAGGTCCTAACATCCTCAAGGGAGAACTGCCCTGTGTTTCTTCTCCCCTGATCCTTAAGAGGTTTGTTTGGCAGGTGGTAGGTAGGAGATGATGGAGCAGATGGTATTCTCCTTTCCAAGGCCACACGGTGTGTCTCTCCCAGAGGGATTGCATGGTAGCATGTGTCAGTGATGGACACACTGTCCTGGGGCTCAGCAGATGTAAGTGCTGACCCTGTGAAATGCAGGGGACACTTGGCACTCTGCTCATGACCTTCATACACCCCTGGGGTAACTTGAACTTGGGTTGCACTTGTGGGTCCATCCAGCACATGGCAGTGTTATTTTGGGGTGAACTCCAAAGGAAAGGATGCCATCTACTGAAATGCCACTCATCATTCCTGCACCACCCAACCTCAGTGTGGAGACCCTCTGCAGCACTCGCTGACCTAGACTAACCCTGCCTGAGCTTATGAGATCCAGTGAGCTCATTGCCTGAGGGGGGAGGCTGCAGGCCAGATGGGAGAAATGTAATACTGCATAGAGTGTGTGCTTCAGTGCTCAAAAATGCAACAGTTTCCAGAGGGTAGAGAGAATGGGGGAAAACTGAAATTTTTGCATGTCCCAAATTAGACCTTGCACTGGAAGAAAAGAGGACAATATAACTAGTGTACAGGGAAAGAACACTTCCAGTAAGGATCGTTTAGTCTATTTCTAGCAATGAAGTATGTCCTGGAAAATTTCCACTGCATTATAATGGGCTTAATTAGAATTGTTATAATCAAATAAGTGCATTTGGCAGAGGAGCAGGAAGGGAGAACGCTACTGTTGCAAGGTTAGCTGTGTTGCCTGTCATTTGCTCATTTTATCAAATGGTACCTGCTCTGATGCTAGGCTTCAATTTTCCTCACTGGTTTCCCAGGCTCAGAATCAATTTGGGGATGCTCAGTTCTAAGCATTAGTCCCAAATGACCAAGTCCAAGCAGACCTGGGGCATGCAGGTGTTATATAGACTCATTAGAAAAGAAATATTAAATACAGAAATACATTCTGGTTAAGGTATTAGGTCATGGAAGACTGTTATGTACAGTCTAAACATTTTTGCTGTCCCTAAATGCTAGATTGACTTCCATTCGTTTGGACCTTAACGACTTCAGTGGGCTTAAATTTAAACCTCATGTAGCAATTTCAAGTCTTGCAGTACTCCTGGGAGTCTCATAACTACTCAAAATTGCTAGATTAGATTCTGGTGTGATCCTATCTGGCATCCTCACTCTTGGTTTCTCTCTTGCTTCAGAGATATTTGGGGAATGCTGGAGATCACAAGGAAGATGAAATGGGAGCTGCAGGAAGATGCCATAAAAGGGTTTATGAAGAAGAAACCTTCATACAAGTATTATATAATACTACTTTGTCCTTCTACATTATGTGAGGTTTGACAGGAGAACTAAGGCTTCTTTTGACTCTTAGTCAAGTCTTCACTCTGAAAATGTTTTTAGAGCCACAGATCATATCTATATTACTGGCATGTCTTACCTGAAAAAATGCACTGAATTATTAACTGTACTTTCACACAACATTTTTTTTGTAACATCTAAGAAATTCTTCATAAATTCTTCAGAATAATTTTCTTCTTCAGAGTGACTAAAGAATTACACTCTGTGGGACATGAAAGGACCCCAAGGACCAAGGGCCAACATTAGAAAGCATAAAAACAATAACGTATCAAAACAATCAACTCTAAAAAACCTCCCTAAAAATTAAATTTTGATATTTTTTGTAACTTGGCACAGAGAAGTTCCGAAACTTAAAATAATTTTAGAGCAAAACTGGGCTAAAAAAAGAGAGTTAGGAACACAATATACCCCAGGGACTCAGGAAGTTCCAGTTTCCTTTCTATAAAATATTTACCATACTTGCTCTCATAACAATGTCATGGATGCCTTCAGAATTTCAATCATTAGCAGTAAACCATTTAAATACAGAAAGTGCTTTAAAAAAGATGTAATACAACATGAAAGCAAATTCATTCTTCTCTACAGTCAGGATATTAGAAGATAACTAGCCAAGGAAACATAGATATATATCACATTTGGCTCCTAGGCTGAGGACTAATTTTTTTTGCCAGATTTTAAACAATTTTATTGTAGTTACTAAAACAATACACTACTAAGCCACCAAAATGATATTTTTGGAATGAAATGAACATTCAGTAGAATTTGATACTTCCAAAGTACTGTTTGTAATCACTTGAGAGAGAAAATTTTGCTTTTTTTTTTTTTTTTTTTTTTTTTTTTTTTTTTTTTTTTTTTAAACCTTCCTGTGAAGTGAAAGGAATGTGGAAACCAGTATGGGCTAGTAAAGCATATGACACAAAGCTTGGCTGTACTGAAGTCATAATTGGATGAGACTATGATCCACCCACAGAAATAATACAAATCCTTTAACAAGAGACTTAAGAACTGTTAACTAAAGCCAACATAGCAACAAGCTTCCCCTGAAAACACACCTTATCTCAGGAAGTGAAAACTATTCACTGCCTAAATTTCAATTAACTTTGTCACGCTTTTCAGAACCACAGCAGTTCAAGCTTGATTCACGTTATGATGACTGATAATTGCTTTTACAGGTCTGATTTGGTGGAACTGTGGAAAATGTGTTGCCAAACTGTATTACATGGGTGAAAAACATTGAATAGACAGCTAGCATGTCTCATACCTTCCTCTACTCTTCTCTCTTTTTCTTCCCTATATTTTGCAACCTCCCATAGAGGTTTATGTGTGTGCATCTGTGTGTGTCTTTGTGTCCGTGTCAGTAAAGGCCCAAACATTAGATCACAAGTTCTTGTTTATATAAGCTTCAATTTACCCTTCAGGCAGAAATTTAGAGATTTCCAAACACACAGATGCTTGCCACTATCCAAATTCAATTTGAAATGCTCTGCACAACATCTCCTTTAACTTAACTAACCTTGTATTGTTCAAATACTTCATAATGGGTTTTGATTGCCAAATATCATTACTAACTTTGCCATTGTTAACAAAGTTAATTGAAATACAAATAAATAGAATTCCATAAAATGTCAAATCATCTGAAAAAAATTGTATTCATTTTATTAAACACACAAATCTGATTTTACAAATAATTAGTGTGCTAAGTTACTATGGAAAAAACTATCAAAAAAACCCAAAAGAAAATTTTTCTACCTGGTATGATCCAGACCCTAGGAAAGACCCTAGAGGCCTTGAAGGAATGGGCCATTATCTGTCAAGAGTCTCGGGAATACAACTCATTTGTATAAAGCAAAACCTAAGAAAGGGGGGCTGAAACACCAGGAAACAAAGCAAGGTTTTTAGAGAATAGCCGAAGAATGCTCCCCTTAGGGGAAGATTTGGAAGTCTCTGGAAGACAGAGGGAGAAGGGCCAAACCTAGCATGCTCTGGTAAAGTTTTCAGACCATGACATTCTGCAGTTTCTTTTGATGAGCAAGCTGTGGAGGAAGCAGTTCTGCATTCTAGAAATTATGGAAATAGGAGAAATTCAGGAAGAGAGAATCAGTGTCACTAACCTCCAAAAAAGCTCATGCTGCAAATAACACACAGAAGTCTTCAAGTTTTCACTCTTTATAGATTAATTTGAAGAGAATACACAAAAAAATACACAAAGAAGATGTAACTTAGTTACAGACATCATTAATCTCCACTTTGCCCATGTTGCTAGAAAGTAATGCTGCTTTTGACTGTAGAGGCTTTTTCCCAGACACAACATGAATTAGAAAGTGGATGCATATAACTCTCCTAAATACCATGAAAATCCAAGTCTGTAGCAATGTCACTGTCTGCTAGATTCATCCTGTGTTGAATCAGGAAGTGGTATTCTTCTTGAAGGTCTTTCTTCAGGAGGTTCTCCAGCTCCTGCTTCTCCCTAGTTGTCCTGTGTCTCCCAGAAAAGGAATGAGGGATCAAAGTCTGCAATTTCCATCCTGTGAAACAGACATGGATGAACTCAATGACAATTAACTGACCCAGTTTTTACAGTTTGTAATTTTTTTCTAATGAGTGGGTTGTTGCAGAGTAAAATCTGTGGCAGAAGCTAGACTGGCCTGTGGCTCTGCAGTGTCTCCTCCCAGAGATGATGCTGTTTACATCTCAGTTAAAGGCAGAGAGGATGCACTGGGTACAGGGCAAGGTACAGTCAGTAATAATGTGTGCATGGGATGATGTCTCTAACAGCTGAAATGCTGAAAGTTTGCTTCCTAATTTAGCCAATAGTAACTTGCTCATCTACCTATACCCATTTGATGTGCATTGAAAATATATTGCTCATGCCCACAGGGTATCCAAATACTGTCCTTTTCTGTCAGAGCATAAATTTATTGCTGAAACTGTTGGACAGTTTGAAAAACGTAAGCGCAGCATGTCCTCCAAGATTCAGTGCAGCATATGTCTGTCTATCTTGTTCAGAGTTATGCCTGAAAAATGTTAATGTTCATGTATAAGTAACAGCACGTAAAAGGGTTTTTGTTTTAGGCATGTTTTACCCCTGGATTTATATGGGCATGAGGTAACACCTACTTTTTTTTTTTCTTCAAAGAGCTAATCCACATGCATAATTGAAACAAGTCCTTATTTTGCTCGCTATAAATATGTACCATATGTATCTCTTATAAATGTTATATTTTGTAGCATGGTGGGATTTGCTAGTACCTGTGAGTTATGTCAACCTTCATCCAAAGGGAAATAAAAATTAGGAAAATTGCATTGTGCTATATTATGTGTCCTAGACATAGTCACAGGCAAGTCTATAAGTACAGTAAACAGCTACATTATCACCCTATTGATTTACTTTGCACAATATGATGGTTTGATTGCTGTAAACAGGAATCATGCCACTAAAACAACAAACAAAATTGATTGTACTGAAGCACATACATTTTAATTTCCACTGACTTTTAGGCTTGCTCTGGGATGCACTCACTGATCACGAGGTTATGAATAGCTGTTCTTCATAATCTAAGAAAAGAGTAAAGATGTGAAAATGATGTGAATCCACTGCATTGCACCCTTAAGAATTGACTTTATGTATTGGGCTATTCACAGTTTGAAGACTGTGAGTTTTAAAGAGCTAATCACATGACAGCGCCTTGGCTTTAGCTAAATAGACGCTCTGGAACTTCCTTCAGAACCTTTCTGATACAATACAAGTTAACCCTTTTAAAAATAGAGGTGTACCACAGAAGGTGCTACTACTTTGGGTGCAATCTTATGTCTTTGAAAAATGCTATTACAGGATCCCAGATATGGACCCCCTACTCACTGGGTCCAAGTGACCCAATAAAAAGCCTTTCACCCACGTTCACCAGCAGAAAACCCTGTGTGTAGCCCTAGAGATATAAAACAAGCTAGAAAAAAAAATAACACTTCAAAGCTTTCTGAGATGTTTATCCTCTCATTTGTACATCTGCTTAAAGTCTCTGTTTTCACTTAATATATTAAAAAATACAACCAAAAAAATAGAAATGCAGCTTGTGAACCAATTACTAACGAGTAAAAGTATAACAGATGCAAACAAAGAACTGCAGTATTTTTCACCATATGTTTCAAATCAATCTTACTCCTTCATCAGTTGGAAACAAAGCATAATGTTGTGGTTCTAACAGTAACTAACCTTGATCTATCAAACCACAGAAAAACTAGCAGTACTTTGACAAACCAGGTGTTCTATTTATTATAAATAGTTAATAGGATTAACTAAGATTCACTATTCATTTAGAATTATGTTATCTAATTATTCCCATTTCAACTCCTTTACTAATTGCCCTCTTGTGTTCAAATTCCTTTATTGCTCATTTACTTGTCTCTGCTCTATTCAGTTGGCATTTTGTTTAACAGCCTCAGGTCTGGAATTTCAGGTACAGAGGTCTGGAGGTGAATGGGGTGGTGATGGAGAGGAGGACCTGGGGAAAGGGCTGTGCAGGACTGCAGCTGCTTCCCCCTCACACACCACAGACCATGCAGAGCACTGGGGAGCAACAGTGCTGTGGCTACAGTCCCTGACGTCCTCCTGAGAAATCCACCCACACATAGAGGCACCTGCACTGCATGGTGTTTTTACTGTCTTTAAAACAAGCCATTTGTCTTGAGGTTAATGGCAAAAAAGCTCCAGACATTCCAGTTGCAACAAGACTACCCTTGGACTTTGACATGTGTTGTAAAACTAGAGTCTCTTTCTTGACTTCTCTTTTCTTCTCTCTCTTTTTTTTTTCTTTTTTCATTTAAGCTTTTATTTGACTTTTGTACTATAGAGCCCAAAATGCACTCCACATCTTTGAATCTGTCAGCACGCAAGGGGCCTGAGAAGACAGCGAGGCACTGAAAAGAACCACACAGTTTCAAGCTTCAGGTGGGAGGCATGACTGAATAATCTCTAGAGATCCCTTCCCACTGCTGTTTCTGTCATTCTCACTTGCAACTTCCCGGTAAATGCACAGAGATGTTAGTAAGGGCTGCAGATGCACTTTTGTCACCTGTCTCCAATGTGTGCTGCAGTGGCTAATATTGTGCAAAGGTGCTTTCAGCGTGGATGTCAGGTCTCTTTTACCACCTGTAAGCAATCAGCCACAGTGCCAGGATATTACATGCTGTGCTCACAAACAACTTGCAGGCTTGTTAAGTACAGCTCCCAGTGCACACGGTGCTTTAAGCAGTGCTAGCAGGGGGAGCTCCACAACGTCACAGCATTTACAGGCACCGTGGTGCCAGATCAGACTCCCTGCTCTCACCCAGCCTGCTGCGCTGAGCTCTAGTGAGGCTGGTGCTTGGGAGGGCAAATTTGTTCTCTCTTGTTTTGAGGATGACTGAACTGTAGAATCTGAGTGCTGTAGGTCTGCCAGATTCCCAGCTCTCTGAACCACCTTTTCTTGTGTTTGCCAAACTTTCAGGATCACTGGCTTATATTCATGAACTCAGTGAACTTTGCACCTAAAAGTGAGGTGAGAAAGCAGTAATTTTTAATGTAAATGCTGTATTCAGATCTAAACAGGGCTTTGGGTCAGGTTCAAAAAAGGACTTAAGAACTTTATATGGGATCTAGAGGCTAGAAGTCCAAAGCATACTGAAAATACCTGCCTAATCCTGAAGACACCTGGGTTTAATAGGCAGTTGACCTTTTTCAGCTTAAATTTTCCTCCAGAGTTCCTTAGTTTGTGTATCTAAATTTATCCACCGTGGCATAGTCAACCAAATTTAGTTCTGTCTCGTTTATGAGATGATTCAGAGTTATATGTCCTCCCTGTGAGAGACAAGTCCTGCCACCAGACTAAACCAGTCTGGGTAAATGAACAAGACTTCAAAGTTTATGGAGCGAACACAGTTCAGTAGTTTAAGTGGGTAAGCAGCTTAGCTTGGTAGGAGTTCTGAGTTCTGGCTTTTGCTCCCACGACAGTATCTGTATTTTAGGTGATATAGTTAAAATTCAAGAATGACCATGGAAACTGGCACCCAAACTGTGTCTCTCAGCATAACCACTAGACCAGGGACTCATGCTCTGCCTCTGTCACTCCATCTTTCATATTCTGTGCATAGCAGTCCAAATTTCCCAAAGGGGTGAGAAGAGTCCTCTTCTGCTTCCCAAAAAAGCCAATGAGGAATAGGCCACCTCCTGATGATCTCCATCTTCTGAAAAGCAGGAAAAGGGAGATTAAAATATTCTGAGATGAGGAAAGAATTGAGTCTGTTTCCTCTTGAATGTTCTCACTACTTTTGAAGGGGGCAGAACAAGTTCTAACAATATATTTAAAGAAACAAATGAGCTCTGCCTAACTTTTTAGAAACATTTACCTTCCAGAAAGAGTCCTGGCCGTGCATATCATGTGTGTAAAAGCGATTTTTTGCAGCCTGTAGCAAAGGCTAAGATCTAAGGCACAGAATATCCTTAGAGTTTATTTTTTGTCCAGCTCCTGGCAGTTGTGCGCTCACTGACATAAGGTAGCTCCTGGCTTAGCTTGCTCTTAGGTTTTACATTTGGGTATTCTAATGTACATAAGTATGCATGGATCATTTTTAGACAAGTAATTTTGGGGTCTAGTTTTCATGTGGAGGTACCAGACATCTGAATGAGTTTGAAAACTAGACTGGGTATGTAAAATGAATTAAGTCTATAGAATGAGAGTAGTAAAATTTCATGTGTTTTCAGCCTTTCCTGTCTCTCCCCTGCCATGTGGCAATGTGAGAGATATATAGGCAAGGCCATGGCTCCAGAACGAGTCCCATTACTTTAGCCTTCATTTTCATGTTCATCTTCTCCCTTCCTCCCAGGTAGGGCAGCTGAGATCACGTCATCTGAGGAAAACCCCCTTTCTCTTCTCCTCATTTACCCTTCCCACTGATTAAAATACAATAGTGCCACGATGATGTCACCCAGATGAGGTCTGTCCCAGCCTCACTGGGTGCTTGCATTGGCTGGTGCAGAGCCAGAGCCTTTGTTATAATAAAGATTCACAGACAGATGGGTTTGCTGTGCCTGCCCTTGCAGACAGCAGCAGCACGCATGCCTTGGTTCTTGTTGCCAAGACTCACTAGAAAAGCCCTTTGCTCCTGTTCAGCTGAGTAGTGAAGAGGCAGAGTCACAGACAGAGGGACGCAGTGTCCTGAACTGAAATGAAACTGGTCAATACATGCACGTGGAGAGACTGAATTACAAACTTCTTTTCTGTCTAGTGTCAAGCCAGTATTAGCTAAGCAAAGGTCCAGCAAGAGTGCCATAACTATCTAATTACTGATTACGAAACGGGGTAACAGAGCTTTTCTGACTCTACCTATTGGTATACTCATGAACTGAGGGCCAACATAATATTTTACATAAAACAAATCCAGTAGCAGTAGTGTCTATGTCTGGGTTTCTTTTCTTATGTAAACATAAAGGAGGGGGCATTGCAATAATCCTACTGGCGACTGTACAGTACTACCTGCTTAAGTTGAAAATGCGGCACATATTCATCATTTTTGCTCCTGTTAAATGCATGGACATTCTCTCCAAGGAGAGAATGCTGGATCTTAACCCCATATGCTTACATGCATGCTGCTCTTATCCAGTAGACTTAATACTTCAAATTCTCTTCTGATTCAGCAAGATGTAACCAGGTCTCCAACACTTATTTTCCTTCACGGCTTTGGTTTTCCTGAAATAAAAATCCCAAATGTAATAACATGACTGGAGTTATTGTCTCTTAAACTAATTTTGACAGACAGTATTATGGACAGCTGTCATGGTTAAACCCCAAGACAGCTAAGCCCCATGCAGCCACTCACTCACTCCCCCCATGATGGACTAAAAGTAGGTTTTGATACAAGGAATTCATTCACCACTTCCCATGGGCAGCCAGGTGTTCCGTCACCCACAGGATAGCAGAGCTCCACCATGTGTAACAGTGGCTTGGGAAGACAAATGCCATTAACCACAAACATTCTCCCCATTCCTCTTTTTCCCCTCAGCTTTACATGCTGGCTTGATACCATATGGGATAGAATATCACTGTGGTCAGCTGAGGGTGGCTGCCCTGGCTGTATCCCCTCACAATTCCTTGTGCCCTCACAGCCTCCTTGTTGTTGGGGTTCAGTGAGGAACACAAGAGATGCCTTGCCTCTGTGTGAGTGCTGCTCAGTGATGGCTAAAACATCCCTGTGTTATCAGTACTGTTTCCAGCATAAATTCAAAACACATCCCCATATCAGTGAAGAAAATTAACTCTACCCCAGCCAAAACCACCACAGCAGTTCACGGGGTTAGTATCAGTATCTTTGAATGTCTGATCTGCCTTGATTCTGTCACTGATTATTAATTACAGGCTGTGACACTGTTTTTATCAAACAGAGATCTCCATAGTCAAAAGAAGGGCAGTGTCAGGTCAAAAAGGTTCACTTTTTTCCCACGTGAAATCATCTTACACACATAGAAGTTGTTCATCCTCCAAACACTTCACTTGATTTTCTCTCTGATTTGATATTCCCACGTTTAACGCAATTCCTGTGGTACAAAGCAGAGCATATGTCCTACAGTGTATTCAGAGGAAAGTATCCCAGCCAAGTGACTGGCACCCCACCTCTGTGTGGCCAAATCCTGCAGGGAACTCTGGGAGTAGACCCTGGCTAGATGCCAGACATCCACAAAAGCATGTCCATCAGTCCTCTCCACAGCTAGATAGGGGAGAAAGAAGGATTCATGGGTTGACATAAGGTCCTGGATAAATCACTGTAACAATTTGAATTAGAGTTATTAATTGAATTTATTATCAACAAAATCAGAGCAGGATAATGACAAGCAAAATAAGACCTTAAAAACACCTTCCCCACAACCCTCCACCTTCCCAGCTCTACCTCATCCCCCCATCAGCTAAGGTAGACAGGGAATGGGCACTGCAGTCGGTTCATCACACATGGTTCCTACTACTGCTCAGGGAGAGGAGATGTTCTCCCTACTCCAGCACAGGGTCTCTCATGCAGGAGAAAATTCTCTATGAACTTCTCCAACGTGAGTCTGTCACATGGCCAACCACTCTGCACAAACTGCTGCAAGGTAGGACACTTTTCCATGGGGTGCCATCCTTCAGGTACAGTATGCTCCAGCGTGGGTCCCTCTAGGAAACCTGCTCCAGGCATGGGCTCCTCTTTGCACAGGTCTGCAGGTTGCTGCTGGAGCCCGCTCCAGGTCAGGCTTCCCATGGGTTTACAGCCTTCTTTTAGGCATCCCTCTGCTCCAGTGTGGGCTCCTCCATGGGCTGCAGGTAGATCTCTGTATCCCTGTGGTCCTCCACGGGCTGCAGGGGCACAGCTGCCTCACCATGGACTCACCACAGGTTGTAGGAGAACCTCAGCTCCAATGCCTGAAGCACCTCCTGCCCCTCTCTCTGCATCAACCTTGGTGTCTGCAGAGCTGTTCCTGTCTCATATTCTCACCCCTCTCTTCTCTGGCCACAACTGTGCTATAACTTTTCTTCTAAATATATTATCACAGAGGTGTTACCACTACTTCTGATTGGCCCAGCCTTGACCAGCAGCAGGTCCATCTTGGAGCCATGTGGAATTGGCTCTGCTGGACATAGGGGAGCTTCTGGCAGCCTCTAAAAGAAACCATCCCTGCAGCTCCACAGCTACCAGAACTTGGTCATGCAAACTCAATATATACAAAGATCAGGGGTTTTGGCTGCAGGCAAAAATTTTATATAGATAAAGTAGACATTTTCAAAAATGGGTTTGGAGTCAAATTATTCTTATCTATCATCTTTCTATAACATAGTAAAAGCCATGCTATGGCTTTAACAGAAGAAAAGGATTAATTTTTGAACATAAAGGGCATTGAAGGCACAAAATCATGCAGTGTCCCAGAGTAGCGGACAGGCAATTTCCCACTTAATTTAGAAGATATGTATTTATATTGTTCATTCTTTGTAGCCATGCAGGATACATCGTACTCATAAATATGCTGCTTTCCTGACACCATACAACGCCAGAAAGTTGTAGCTGTTGAGTAGGAAGCCCACAAAAGTGATCAGAACACATCTTCCATGCAGCAATATAGCCACATATTAAAGCAACATGATATGGATGGCTTAAAGGAGAAATGGCAGTAGACAATGCATGCTTTCACTTCTAGAACTTCTAGAACGTCACTTCGAGTGACGTTACAGTACTTACGTGTCATTTTCAAATATTGACTGCAGACAGCATGGCTTCACAATGTCCAAGTCTTGCCTGTTGAACCTCATTTCCTCCTATAGAAAGGTAACCCACACAGTTGATCAAGAGAAGCTAGCTGATGTGATCTTTTTGGATTTTGGTAGAGCTTCCATTGCTCTCTCCCACTGCACTCTTCTTGTCAAAATGTCCAGCTCACAACTGGACAAACCCATCATGGGATGGGTGAGACCTGGCTCATGGGCAAGTTTCAGTGAAGGGGGTGACAGCAGACTGGTGACCTGTCCCTAGGGGGTTTCTACAGGGCTCCATCCTTGGTCCAGTGCCCTTCAATATCTTCATTAACCACTTCAATGCAGAACTCTAAGGAATGCTAAGTGCATTTGCCAACAAGACTAAACTGGGAAGAGTTGTTGACTCCCTTGAAGACAGGAAGGGCTCTGCAGAAAGATCTTAACAAATTAGAGGGCCGCAATCAACAACAGTATAAAGTTTAATGAGGGACAGTGCTGAATTCTGCACCTGGGATGGGGCAGCCCTGCATGTACAGACAGACTGGGGAATGAGAGGCTGGACAGCAGTGCCATGGAAAGGGCCCTGGGGCTCTGGTCCATGGCAAGCTGAACATGAGCCAGCAGTGCCCTGGCAGCCAGGAGGGCCAAGCATGTCCTGGGGACATCAGGGACAGCATCACCAGCCAGGCAAGGGAGGGGATTGTCCTGCTCTGCTCTGCTCTGGGGCAGCCTCACCTCGAATGCTGGGGGCACTTTTGGGACCACAATATAAAAAAGACATTTAACTATAAGAGTCTGTCCAAAGGAAGGCCATGAGTATGGTGAAAGTTTTGGAGGAGAGGCCTTATGAGGAGTAGCTGAGGTCACTTGGTTTGTTCAGCCTGGAGAAGAGGAGACTGACCGGAGACTTCATTGTAGCTTTCAACATCCTAATGAGGGGAAGTACAGGGGCAGGTACTGACACCTCCACTCTCTTGACCAGCAACAGGAACCAAGGGAATGACCTAAAAGCTGTGTCACGGAGGGTGTAGGTTAGATATCAGTGGTTTTCACCCAGAGATTGGTTGGGCAAAGTGGTCACAGCAGCAAGTTTGGCAGAGTTTGGACTGAGCTTGGACAACTCTCAGACACATGGTGTGATTACTGGGGATGTCCTGTGCAGAGCCAGGAGTTGGACTTGATGATCCTGACTAGTCCCTCCCATCTCAGCATATTTTATAATTCTACAATAATAATCTCTGAATTACAAGGAAAATTAAAGCATAAGCACAAGCCAAGATTTGTCCCACTGCAGGTGAGAAGACATAAATTTCCTGAAAACATAAATATCTTTTGCTTACTGTGTTTCCTTCAAGCTAAAATTCTGTAGCTTTTGTATCCTTTGGACAAGAATTGTGTTACTTGGAGATACTTGTGCCTCAACTCAGCAAACAGTAGATGCACACTGGAATTACTATCCTCATTAACAAACTCATTAATTTGAAAAACTGTGAATGTTTAGGCTTTTTAAAAAACTACTCTAAGTTTCTTTTCTCCATTTCAGCAGTATAAAAAGAACAAAAACCTCTAGGAAAAGTCTGTACCACTGTAAAGGTAGGAAACAGTTATATGATGCTTCTAGATTATGAAAATTGATTTGTTCTTAACTGTTAACACTACCACAATACAAAACTCTTAGTGAGGAAAAGGCAGATTATAGTTTTCACAAGTTTTGGGAGACCCTGCAGATAGGAGAAAAATGTGAGGCCATAGGTAAGCTACCTCACACTAGGAACAGAAGCAGAGCTGTCCGCAGCAGGATTTTACCCCATGTTTTTTCCAGTTCTTGCCAGAGGAGCAAGTCACTGCAGGCATGGTATAGACATAGGGATGCTTGTGATAACTACCCTAGCGTCTTTTTTTTCATGGAATTGGCTCCTTCATGGCAGCAGGAGTAGGACAGTTTGTACTTACTACAGAATATGATATGCGAGGAACAAATACAGAGCAATCAAGCTAATGCATGGCCATGTGGTAACAAGTTTATATGACAAAGTCGTAGCATAGATGAACTCAGTGAACTTGGATCCTTCCTAATGAAGACAAAACAACTGCCTAAGTGTGCAACAGGCCTATCCATCTTCCAGGATGACTTTCCTGCCACAAATCACTCCTGTGACAGAAGGACATGCCCACTAAGAAATCAGACAACACCTTTTGCAAACAGTATCTCACTATATCAATGCCTGCTGTATGGTTTATCTTCCTTTTATCTGTTGAAACTGTAAACTTAGAGAAACTTTCCCTAGCCAGTGAAGTCTTTATATTTTAGTTGATATAGGAGAGCTCCTTTACAGCTGCTGAGGGTGAGGAGAAGGTGGCAGCTCTACCTCTTCTGCTATTGAGGTGTTCACTGAAATCTCACAAGCCTTACCTGATTTAGAGAAACTTGGATATTCCCAGTGGCAGGAATAAGTACTTGCAGGTAACATTCAAACACTGTGAGTACTGCTAATAATGATTTTTCAAAATCTCTTCAAGTAAATAATTTTCAAGTATACTTCTTGCTCCTTAGTTCAAATCTTAGTTCAAAAGTTGTTACCAGAAAAAGCTAATTTATGTTTAAATTCTAAACTGAATCCAGTGGTGTTCTCAGTGTAATATATTAATTGGATGCCAAAGCAAGAAGTATATTAACAATATCACTCAGAAACTACTAAGTTCTCTACCCCAAAGGAATGCTGCTTCTATATTTCTGACCATGGTATGGCATTGCAATATCTTAAATAGTCTGGTTCTTTCATTTCCAGAACCCCAAAACTCAGGTGTAGTGACACTTGTCTCCTGCAGAGAGGTGGTTTGAGGTTTTATAAATGTCTCTTTTGAGGTTTTATAAATGTCTCATACTGAATAAATATAAACACTACAAAATGTAGCAAGACGGACTGTCAAACCAGAGAAGATCTAATCAAACTGTTTGTTCTCTATCCAAGAATTAGGGATGCCAACAGCTACTACAAACTAGAGTGCACCTGTAGCTCTTGTTGAAAATTGAGGGATTTCCAAAGTTAAGACTGTTAATTCAGATTGCAGTTTTCAAATTCATAGAAAGCTAAAAATGCAGAGGTTATGTTCTCATTTTTTAATATAGATACACATTGCAATGCGTAAATATTTAGAGATATATGTGATCCATAATTTGTGTATTTTACACCTCCATGTCCATATTTCAGAAATTCTCTTTCCTCCAGGAATGCTTTGCAGGAGGATGCAGCCTGCTTGAGGGCACACAGTAACAGCAATACAAGTTCACTTGTTAGTGAACTAGTTAAGTGGTTAGCTTGAAGCTGGACTGCTGTCCAGCACTGAAGCTCAGTGTCCTTCTGCCCTTCCATCCTGTCATTACTTTTATGGGTCCCCTCCCTGGGCCCATTCTAGGATCCTTTCCTGGTTTCAGCTTGTGCTAATGAGCTTTTTTATACACAAGTTTACTCTACTGCAGATGGTATTTGTCCAAAGCCAGAAACACTTCCCAAGAAGTATCACAGCTAAATAAATAAGTTCAAAAAACATCTTAGTGAAAATAAACAGTCCAAAGAAATATTGCTCATATCAAAACAAGAGATTAGCAAGTATCAATCCCTATGAGCACCACAGCTGATTCCTTTTCACGTTCCTCCTCTTAGTTTTAACAGTCTGATCTAGTACACTAGAGACAGAAATTACTATATGTATGTGTGTGTGTATATATATATAAATGTTTTAATGAGACTTAGTATTTTGATCTGCCAAAACCTGCACTGCATTAAAAACAAGATATTGTGTCCTTCTCTAAACTGTACCAGATAGAACTGTTCATTCAGAGTGTAGTGTGCTTTGCAGTGCAGGAGTGTGGTAACATATGCCTTTTACAGAAAGTCCTGGACATGTTTTTTATCATATAGCTGGAATTTATTCTTAGTGTGCAGTCCATCAATTTTATTTATTTTGTCTTCATTTTAATTTCCAAGTAAAGAAGAAAGCAATCCTGGCATACTGTTTATATTTCATTATAATCATAATTTCTTAGAAAATATGTCACGCTTAGAAGAAACGATGGTAGGAAGAAAAAGGAACAGTTTTGTCATAGGTGAAGACTTACTATGAAATGTTACTGAACACCATTTTCTTCATATCAATACCTGTTTCTCTTAGTGAGCTTTAAGAGTGGGCATTCACCCCTTAGCATTGCAGACTTTATATAAAGATTTGGCTCCTGCACTTGACACATTTGAGAGGAACAAATTTGAGATACAACCATAATGAATAACACATTATCATCCAAAAAGTGAGGCTAACGTGTACTGCCACCAAATGGTCAACTAAATGAAAAGCACATTTCTCCTCTACACCAGGCAAAATTACTTTATAAATATACTCTAGAAATTACTTATATTGTCTGTTCAAAAAACATGGTTTTATTTATAAAATAATAAAATTGATACAGCACTTAGTATTTCAAGAACAGTAAATAGAAAGATAGGTGTTTCAGATCCAAAAGGAAATTATTATTCTATCAAATGAAAATACCTAATTTTTGGAAATCCCTTTCATCTTCTTCATTCTCTCAGTTCAAGCTTTTATTACACCATTCCTCCCTGAGATCTGACCATCCCCATCTGTACTGAGATTTGTCCCTTCACTACTGCATGAGGGAGCCTTTTTTCCCCTTTAGTACTTTTCAACCGCTTTTGTTCCACAAGCCTACCCAGCATCATCTTGTCAGGGATTTGGTGTCCCCTCACTGGGACAATAAAGAAAAAACCTATCCAAGCCATATGCTCCCCCATCAGTCTGCATGGTTTTGTCTACTAAATTCATCTTATTGGCTTCAAGTTCTGTTTCAGGACTTGCTCTTGACACCATCTGATGGCTGATGACAGAGCCACAGTGGGTCAGTGACCAGTGCTGTCCAGCACCATAGAAGTCCCAGTGCATGATGTAGCACTGTTCTTTGGTGACCAGTACCAGCCTACAGCAACTACTCACCCTGATGCCTATCTCACCTTGTTTACAATACTGCATTTGTTTCCTAAATTAAATTTTAGGTTTTCCAGAGAAAAGCCTGTTTCTTCTTATATGTTTCTATGGTGTCAAACACAGCAGGACCCTGATTGGGACATCTGGCTACTATTATGAAACAAAAAAAATGAATCATGCCAATAGTAGCTGGGACTTGAAGAAAAGGCAGCAAAACTTACTGTCAGATTTTGGTGTTTGCAGCATAGGAATGTAAAACAGGCATCCCCTTTCTCATGGTCTCAGGCACAGACAGTCCTAATAATGGTACTTGGGCTAAAATAAAAATAAAATCAACAAAAACCCAAAGACTGGTGTATTAGGGGTGAGGACTACTCTAGTGCAGTACTTAGTACATGGGAACTCAGGGGGACTTTCAGACATTGTCCTAGTACGCCAGTGCTACCCCTGCTTTAGAGATGGAAAGGTCAATCCTTATCCAAGATACCATTTTGCAACAGATGTTGAAGTGGGTGCTGAGCAGTGTGGAAGAGCAGCTTGACCCAGCTAGCAAAATAATTAAACCTTAGTCTGTGTCGTCCTTGGGGCAGCACTGTGCCTTCCGTCTGTCTAAGAGGTTTTATTTATTTACTGGCACCCACATTAGTACTAGAGATAGAGCTGAGGGAGAAAGCTGCCTCTGGCATGAACTTCTCCCTCTCTGAGTTTGGATGGGATCAGATGAAAAAGGGGAAGTAGAAGCTGTGAATTAATAAAATATGAAGGATACGATAAAGTTCTGAGACTGGTGGTAATTAGAGAAGGCATGTGACCAGCTTGGAATAACATATTTGTTATTTCCCAGCCCTAGTCTTTACAGAAATAAAGCTGTCTCTCTAGTCCCTCTTGGCCTGAGGGACCCAATGGTGAGGACAAACCAAAGCATAGTGAAGGAAAAGGTGAAGACGAAATCCGAGACAATGTGTAAAAGTACATTTGTGAGATTAATGGGCCATTGAAGCTGTCACTGCAAGAACGATAGAGAGAGAGACAAATGCCAAAAGAGCAAATTTAGCTGCTCAACAGATGATTAAAATGGCAAGAATACAAGAAAGTATCTATAAATCCTATTAGTCATTAGGTACAAAATAACTTGTAAATATTAAGTTAATTTTTTTTAATGAAGGAGCTGCTGGAATATAAGCACCTGCAGCCAATGACATGCTCCAATACACCAAAAAAACTCTGGTATGCTCTTCTAGACAGCACAGTCACAAAGCTAGACTGGGTTAACACAATGTTAATGCTTGTATTTAGGCATCTGAGCACACCTTGTGTTTTGTAGACTTATAAAGGAAAGTTAATTCCATTCAATTAAAGATAGTTAGGAAAAATTATATCCTGGATGGCAAGACATAACAAATACTGAGATCTTATCCCATGCTTGTCTGTGGCAACAGCTTGGGCTCAAAAAAGAAATCAAGTAAAGGGGAGACATTAAAAAACCATGGAAAAATCAGTCTCAGTTAGCACATCCTCTGGAAAATGTGTCACTGTGATGGTTCAGGATTAATTAGAGTTCTGACTCTGCTTTAAGGACAGAAAGCCAAGTATCAGCCACAATAAAACAATACGCATTGTATATAATGTGATTACCTCAAATACAAACTACTGCAATGTTCTGAGAGGACTCTTCCAGACTTTTGGTAACTATCCTAATACACATATAACCCTTCTGCAACTGTATCTAGTAACAGAGGCTTGAGCACCAGGCCCTCCTCCATATTGATTTATGGGACAAAGAAGTGTTGCCTAAAAAGCTCGGGAAATAAAGCCTCCCAGAGAGGACAATAGGTTTTCTTTACAAAACATATGTGCTGAATTTCCATGTTTTTACTCTTCTCTGTGGGTCTACTCAAGATGTATTGAAAGTTAATCACTTTATCATTTTTCACATACGAATATCAACCATCCTGGAAAATAATACTTCTAGATTTCTTGAAATAACAATGTGCTTTTGCCCTAATTTAAAGGGAGGAGACAGGGGGTGGGGAAGAGGAGAATAAAAAAAGAAGACTGAAAACGAAAGACTTGTGCCAGACATGCCGGATCTGTATTTGCAATACCCTTGCTTCAGGGTATTTGGATGTATCCTGAATTTTGATTCAGACCATTAGAGAGACAGAATCCAACTGTAAAAGTCTGAGATCTGAGCTTAGCGTGTATTTGGATGTAGAGTTTTGGCTGACCTATTTAAAGGATGATGTTGTGCAACATACAGATTACTCCATAATCTAGGCAAGTGCCAAGACATATTTAATAGTAAAAAAGTAGCCAAGACCTAAAAGTTTTGTCCTTTTAATTTTTTAAAATAAAATCTGAAAAAAAGAACTATATATCATATTGTAGAGTTTCACAGATATTTTCCTGTAGAAGAAGTCAACATTTCTCCTGGAAGAAAACAGCATTCAAATTAAAAAAGGACAATTTAGCCTTATTTCTGTAAAATAAGACAGATTTCCTGGGGTTATGAAACAACTGTGAGGTTTCTTTTCCAGTAAGCTGGAAGAGGTTAGTTAGCTACCACCTAGTACCATCTGTTTGGGCAGCCTCACCAAACAAAGGTTCAAAACCAAGACCCATTCCCAGAGCTATACTTTATTTCAGTTCTTCTCTTGGACTCTGCACAAAAGCCAAGAGGGTTCAGCCACTATTACTGTCATTTCCATGTTCTTCTGAAACACTGGATAAAAACGTGAGTGCTCTAAGAAGCAATGTGTGGAGTTGGTGTGCTGAACAGCAGGGGAACTTAGCAAGGAAAAGGCATCAGCTAAATAATGGACAAGGAATCAGGATTTTAATCTGTTTTCTGCTAATGATTTCTTTGTGGCCTGGAGGAATATTGTGTATTCCATCTGCCTTTGCTTCCACATGTGAGCAGCCCAGTAAGGGATAATGATCTAAAAGCTTGCTCTAAGAATTAGTTAATAAGGGTGTTGACAATGTCAACTAGCAGCTTTGTGTAACAAGAACGTGATCTCGAGCCTGAATGAGTCTTTTCCTGATGAAAAGCTGGTGTAAAAAAAACCAGATTTAATCAAGAAAAAAAAAAGGCATTTGGTTAAACCTGAGTGTTGAAAACACAGAAAATCTACTACTGAAAAAACCATCTCCAGGTTAGAAATGCAGACAGAGTATTCACTGCTGAAAAGCAAGGCTCTGTTTGTAAATATTTCTAAATATTTACACCATACCCCAAATTTACTCAAATACAGACCCTGTATAGTCAAAGAAAATAGGTGAAGTTTATAGATGTAGTAGCTAAGATACAGATAAGCACTACCACACGCAGAGTATTACTGATAAAATCCATTAGGTGGGCCGGCTGATGCTGAGATTCTTCTTCTAGGGTGATGACCTATTCACTAAATTCCATCCATATTTGCAACAGCTTGATGGTAATGGGCTCGCTTTAGTTTCTCTTCTGAGAAAAACATCCCATCATTTCTACTGGGGTATTCAAATCTCTGGTGAGCCTCAGAGCATACCTCAAAACACCAAAAAAATTTTTTAAAAAGTAGGGGGTAAAGCAATCAACAGAACAACATCTATCAGAACCCACTAACTGTGGAAGTCAGAGTTGCACAGATGGTGGAGAGCTGGGAGGCTAGTCCTGGGGGAGGCTGTGTGCTGCTCACCCTGCTGCAGTGCCACAATGCCCGCCCTCTATTAAACTCTACTCCTGATGGGGTGGGAATTCTTATGTTCCTAAACCACTTATGGACAATTCATAGGAATAATGGAAATTTAATTAATGGAATAAAATATGTGCTGTAAGTTAGGCAATTGTGTCAAGCATGTTCTCTGAAAGCTTTTTGCACTCAATTTCAAATGACTCCAAAGTCAGATACAAGGATATAATTTTTTATTTCCTCTGGCTCTCAGGATTTTAATGTCTAAGTACTTTACCATCTGTGGCATATTTACTCTCACAAGACTACTATGATATATAGAGGGACTATTAAATCCATTTTAAGAATGAGAAATGAGAGCCAGAACAACTCGGGGATCAAATTGGTGACTCAGGCCTCAGTAGGGTATGAACTGAAGCCTTCCTTATCATGGACTGAAGCCTTAATTACTGCATGCTTCACCCTCCCAGTATTATCTTTGCTGTGAGGTTTTTCAAGCTGGGGAACTCTATAGAGTTGGCAAACATTCAATGAAAATTATTTATTTCCCTTTTTAAAATCTGGATGGATTTTCCTAGAATGGAGGATATTGGCATGAGAGCGAAATCTGAGATAAGGGATATAGATTTACAACCGTAATGTGAAGGTAAGTTTTGTGGTATCAGTGAGATAGATATTCAAGTGAGGCCTGGAGGAGGGAGGGAATGCAAGAGTTTCCTTGAAGAAGTGAGGAAAAAAAAATACATAAAAGCAATACCTTACAATTTCTAGAAGGGTACAAAACTTATGAGCCCTACATGGCTCTTACCTAGCAGTGCTGGTTCACTTGTCAGAGCTGCAGATAGGTTTAGTTTTCCAAACTGACTTGTAACTCTGCCCCTGCTGCCCCTCACTGCCTTCTCCTATGAGTGTCGATCTCTGAAACAAACTTTTTAGGCTCTAGATGATATTACAGACGTCTAAACCACTGCCCATCATTATTACCTTGGTATTTTTGCTGATATCCATAAATTCTAGATTCTTTAGTTACATTAGGTTTTAACATTTTTTCGTGCTGAATCACAGCATAATACTTCCAATTAATATTCTTTACTTTTAAATGTGGACTTTATTATTACTTCTGGCCTTCTTCATGTTTATTTCAGACTCCGAACTTCATTACTGTAGTTTTGATATCCTTTTCCACTGAATCAATAATTACATTCAATGAGAATAATCCTTATGATACTGTATGGATAATTCATCACCAGGTTAACCTACTGTCATGAACTATTATTTCCATTTTTAACCCTTCAGCTCATTCTCTTCCAGTGAATTCACAAAAATTTTTTAAGTTTTTGAGAAGCATCAGATTATTCTCTCAAATTTGGCTAGATTTTCTATATATACAATGTCATAAATATCACTGATGCTGACTTATATGCTGCAATAAATATCAAGTAAAAGATGATGCTATGATCCTTCTATCTCTTCATATCTTGATATGATCATTTCCATTTTTCAGTAATTGTTTGCTGCAAAAATGGAAATGATCAGGCTGCAAAATGTGCATGCAGCACATTCACTGAGGCCATTGATGGGGAGTGATGTTAGCCCACAGCAAATAGACTTAATCTTCAAAGCAAAATGTTTGTTCTTTTCCATGACTTTGTAACTAATAAAGGCTAAAAATCCCACACAATTACCACACATTGAATAACTTGTAACACTTTTATTGCATTTTTAAATCAAGAGTCATAAATCTGCATAGTAAATGCTTATGGCTTACAGTTACATTTCCTCTGATATTCCCATCAATATATTCATGCTGTATCATGAACCATTGAGAGCAAACACAGCACCAGACTTGCCACTGCCAATATTGTATTGCACTGAATGGCACTGGAACTCAGATTCACACACTCTGGTGCGACAGGATTCTAGCTGGACATAGCCATGACAGACAGAACTGTAAAAGGATAACAACTCAAGACCTTTCCCTGATTTGCGGAGGTGCCAGGGTGCTTTGCTGAGGTAGAGGAGGTGAGTTTTTGGGTGTGCAGTGGCTAAACCTCTGATCTGAAAAGACAGAGAGTGAAGGATGGGCTATGAGTGAGACAGGAGAGGGTCCTGTGGAGTCAGACAGGTGCCTCTTGGCATGCTCAGTTGTCCTGCCTTGCACAAAACACTGCTATGGTGTCCCTCCCCAGGGACGTACTGGGACATGGACTGTGGCCTGAGAGTGTTCACCTCAGTTAACAGCCATAATGGGCCATAATTGACTCAACTGTGCTGGTGTGATGGGCTGCTCTTCTTTGGACACTTCCAGAGTGTCCCCACCCCAGAGGAGGTACCTGGGCATTCCCACCTGAACCAGAGTGGATATATACCCAGTGGATTTTGCGTTTCATGGATTTTCCTGTGGATTTCTCCCACCACTTCTTTGAGACTTCACCCATGACCCAACGGATTCAGTTTGTGACCACACTTTGACCAAGACTGTGAAGCAAACAATTCTTATTGTGGAGCCTACAAGTGGTGAGATCTTCATTCTCTTGTCCTTTCTCTCTCTTTCTTTTCCCATGTGCATGTTCTTGGGAGATGTTGCACTTTGATATTGCAATGCTTTCAGATTGTTGTATTACTGATAGGAAAGATGGATCTCTAATGTCTTTACAAACAACTCAGCTGGTGAGGGCCTTTAGGAAATGGGTGTTAATGTCTTTGAAATGGGGTTTAATGTCTCTATCAACCTCAAGCCACACAAGGTTTTACAGAAAACAGTCTGACTACAGTTTGAACTACTGAACTTTAGGGCAACAGACACACTGGTCCATACTAAGTCTGTTGTGGGACCCAGATAGCCTGGATTTCCAAACTTTGGAGGAAAATGACGTGTTCAAGGGAGAAATGTGTGGTAGGAGGTTTGGGAAGGTTTACCTTCCTAGTACCTCAGCCAATGGGGAAAGGAAGAGGACAACAGGTGGCCTGGAGTTTAGGATCAAAGGAGGCTGTGTCCTCCAAAACCTTGAGAAACTGCACGAGTGTATGCCCCAGTGGACTCTCCTTTTATTCAAATTAAGTTGCAGGACTTCTCTGTCTCCTTCATGGGCACTGGCTTTTCATAGCGTGATTTTGTGCATATACCTATATGCAATAATAACCAAAATGCCTACATACCTGCTTTTCTTTGCAACCAAATTTTTCCATAATAAACCCTACATGTGTATATTTATGAACACCAATCATTCAGTGCTGCTCACTCTAATCTGCCCCAAGGGATCTACTAAAAAAACCTGGGTTAGTTCTGCAGAAGCTCACAACAATACCCAAAATGTTTTTTTGTTGAATTACACCTCATGGAAGAGTTAGAATTGTCCAGTATTTGGTGCAAAAATGTGAATATTTTAGAGCCAACTCTTCATGACTTACTACCATTTCCTTCTTTGAGTAAATTTTGAAACAATTCTTAAATATATGTGGTTTTTTCTTCTTTTTTTGCTGCTTAAGGTGCTGTTTCTGAGAAAAGGCAAAATAAAGTTACAAGAACTTGCAGCAAATTAAATATTTATGGATACCCCTCTTCCTATTACTGATTCATGTATTTACAAGAAGTCCTTTAAACACGTTGACCAAATGCAAATGCTAGTAATTAGATCCAGCGTCCCTAAGCATTCCCATTATTGTTTCATATGAAGACATTTTTCTTAATTTCCCTTACTCAAAAAAGCTGTTATTCCTGGCATGGTATGGTTATTCTATTCTTCTGTAAGAGTAACTGCATTTCAGTGGTGGGTGAAGAATGATTTTTATATGTACAGTCTAAGCAAAACTCTTTGCGATCTGTCATGATGAAAGGTGCTCTGTGCACAGCACTGTTATTAACTTATTGTATTTCATCAGGTTACTCTATTTCACATCATGCCACTCTACTGAGAAAAGCCTTGACAAAAATAAATGCTGTGCAATGTCATCAATTGAGAAAACAGACTCCTTCAAGAGGCAATGTAGCATGGAGATAGCAGGCATCCCCACCAGCTGAGACTGCTGTTGCTGGAGTGAGCAGGGATGCCTGTGGTTTCAGTGTGTTTTAGAAGTAAGACATGGTGTTCTTAATGTGAAATGAGATGTAAAATAGAAACAGAATTAGATTTTCAAGAATGATTAGTACATCAGCTTTTGAAGCAATACCTTTTCAGAACTACTGAAAACAAATATTTTATTGGTTAATGCAGTTGGATGCAATTTGACAAATTATGCAATGGTTTTTTAAGCATTTTAGCAGTCCTAATAAAAACCATCTGAGTTCTAAAATAGAAGACTTCCATTAAATTATTAATTACTTCAAGAGATGAAGCAAAATTTTCTATACTTCCATTTATTTTACTGGAAAGTCAGTGCCTATTTCCTTTAATAATCCTTCTTTTTTTTTTTTTTTCCTAGCTAGCTCTTTGTAATAATATAAATTTTACCATGGAGTTGTAATAAAATTTATGGATTACTATTGTTGCTAAAGTAGAAACATAAAAAAGATTAAACTTAGGGTCTGATGATTTTTCAACTTGTGACTGTAACTCCTGAAATCCGAATCACATTCAAACATCTCATGGCTCCTAGATGTATTCTAGAACAGCTCATTTTAATGAAAACTAGACTCAGAACAATATCTAATGGATTTTGAAGTAAAAAAAAAAATCACATAAACACTTTATTACTTGTTTTGCAAACCTTTATGAAAACAAACAAGTACTACTGTGATTAATTCATTGTATTACCAAGGCCTCATAAATCTACAGGCACTCTGTGACAATATAATAACAAGTTTTGTTTTGAAGGTTGTAGCTAATACTCTAGCTAACAAACTTGCCTTTCCTTAAGGCTGAAAAGCAGATTTGTTCCAAGCCTGGAGCAAGAGGCAGAGCATTGTGCTCTGCCACCAGCAAAGGCCAGGGCTGTGCTCCAGTTCTGAGAACAACTGTCTGCTTTGGCCACCTCAGTGAGGTGAGGAGGCAGTGACTAAACCAGGTCTCTGCCCTTTGAAGGGTTTCAAGGGAGCCAGCACACTATACTTTGCACTTCCACACTTCCAAGCTATCAGATAACCCTAAATTAATTTTTCTTATTCTGTTGAAAAGAAAAACTGTCAAAGATGGATCAGGTTCTCTGGTAATCAACACTGTTCTCAAAACAGGAGAGTTAAAAATGAACAAAGATGATTTTTCTCTTCACCTTCCTAATCCTGCCCTATGCCTGAAAGTCTTTCCTTAGTGCAACTTAAAACAGCTTGAACATTGCTCAGAGTTAAACTAGACTGAAATAGATCTTCATAGGCTGCATTCTGGTAAAAGAACTAACTAGTAAATGTACCACAGACATAACTTCTGCAGCCATGGACTCAATAGCCCCTCATTACCTGCACTGGAATAAGTGGTATCCAGGTTACAACTAACTTTGCAGTACGCTAAGGAATAGTCTGCACTGCATTCACAGCACTTCTTTGAATGCACAGTGATGTAGTGTCAACAGAGAAAGAAAAACCTATGTCCAAGTAGGTAGTATAAGTTAAACTAAAAACTAAGGTCTCTCATTTCAGAAGGACAGGCAGCTATACCAGAATATTTTTACCACACTTCTGGTAAAATCTCATAGGGTACTATTCTCAGCCCCCTGTGGCTGTAAGCACAATGGGTGGACTAAGCATTCGCCCTGCATATGCTGCTTGGCATTAAGTCAGACTTCTTAACAGTATCTCAGTGGCATTTTCCCCAGGCCAATTTCCTTTGTTGGGTTTTCTTTTCTTTTCTTTTTTTTTTCTTTTTAACAGGAAAAAATATATGTCACTGAAGAACCACATGAGAAACAGTCTTAAAATTCTGACATATCCTTCATCTCAATGGAAATGCCCCCAATGTTTCATCCTAATGAAATTATTGTAGGGTTGCATAAAAATGTAACTTCTTAATAGTAAATGGAAGCAAAACAAGAAAAAACATACTTGCTACCCTAGAGTGAAGTACAAAGCTCCACTGCATCACTTTGTTAGAAATGACTAATGGAAGAGAAGAATATCAGCCATGTAAAACCTCAAGGATGAAGATGAAGATGAAGAAGTTTCAGCAGGAGGGAGAAGGAAGCGCTGGCAGAGGTTGCTGGACAGCTGCCTGCCCAAAGGCCTTGGAATTAAATAAAGGTGGATTTAAGGTATCTATCCATTCAAGTCCAGTGAAAGAAAAACCACGTAAGGTACAATTCAGCAGCCTTATCTCTAACCCAAAAAGTTGCGCTAAGCTAACACACCACAAGCTTTTGCAAATTGCCCCAACTGGGATAGTTTTGGCAAAAATTTGGGTTCTACAACACTGCAGAACTGCCATAAAAGTTAACAAACATTTTATCTTCAAATCAAATGAATCTGCAAGTAACTGATACTTAGTAAATATAACTGGTTGGCAAAGAGAATGCATAATTGCAATAAATACCAAATAAATTCCATGCATTTCATATATATTTCATATAAAGAGCCTCTCTCAGGCCTTGAATATACTCTTGGCTTAAGGCTTTCATACTCCACCTACTTCCTACAACACTCTAATCTTCCATTAATGGTCAAAAGTTTATTTTTTGTTTATTACAATTACATGGTTTTTATGGGTCAAGCACGAGGCCTTAGGAAAAATGCTGGGATAGAAAGGAGGGAGAAGCAGTTTGAATGCTGATGAAGAATTAATTTAGAACTCAGTTCTTCCAGGCTTTTAAGGATGTTTTCTTTCTGGAAAGACATTAGAGGTATTTAATTCATGTGACCTCAATGCCATTTAGGACAATGCTTTGATTTTTTTTACAATGCTTTCTGTTTTATCTTTTTTATTTGTTTAATTTAGAGGTCTTTGTTACTTATTAGATGTGATGTTTAAACTCTGCTGTAATTACTGGCTTTTCTTCTTTCTCACATTTAGTTTATTAATGTTGTTACTTAGAGCAGATTGTTTAAATATTTTGAGAACCCTTCAGGGATTGATAAAGGGCAATTAATATCAACTGTTGATATTGTCTTTTCTTTTTCCCCCACTCCCTAGATCTTATCTTTAATTTAGATTAAAGGGATGAGAGAAGGAACGGAATTCTAGTCATTTGGACCAGGATTTAGAATGTAAATGTCTTCAAAGTTGTGCTCAGCTGTTTTGGCTTAGCCTTCTGCAATGACAGGGACCATCTGAGGACTTTGGACTTGAATCCAGGTTTGGATTCCTTGGAAATGAACCTCATACACAGAGGCAAAGATAAACATACAAACATACACACAAATGTTCAGGCTGAACAGGGCCCACCTCTAATTGCATATTTATAAAATTATTCTGGTATCATAACAAGGTTTGTAGTAGAATAATCATACATAAAGACAGATGGTCAGAGTAAAAATGGGAAACCCCTAAGACAAAAACTGAGACAAAATTTGTAAAACACCCTTCCCTCTTCTGTTTGCCAGTCTGACATATAAATCTGGATATTAATTCCTTGCATATTATGAATTAAGTAAAATATTTTTTAGAGAACACTGAAATTTTAAATGCTAAAATACTCTATGTGTCTAATGAGATACAAAATGGCTCCATATGTTGGCTCAGCAGTGAAAAGAAGTGCACCAGATCCACTGCCCTTATTACTGCATACAAGCTTCAATGAGATAGAAGGAGTCCCAAATCACTGCAGGACATGTTTTGCGGCAGATTGAAGTCTTTTCCCAGAAAAAAATTGTGAGAACTGGGAAAAGAAGGAGGTAGAGAAAGATCTCTGATCCCAGATGTGTGGGAGGCTAGCAAGATGGACCTGGTATTGACTGGAGGACAATTATTGAATATTTACAAAATGACAACTAGATATACAAACTGGAAATACTTAACCAATAGAGGAAAAAGTAATTCCTACAGAATCTATGCATATCAGCCATAATTCACCTTTCTGATTTTACCCAGCTTTGCATTTCTCCCTTCTTTTCTCATATTTTACTTTTTCTGTACTTCCAAACTACTTTGTCACTTCATATTTGCAGGGCAGAATAAAATCCAAATCAGACTCCGAATCTCTTGGATGATTTTTTGAGCTATTGCTGGATTCCATACTGTAACAGGGTGGAAGGGCTGGAGTACAGAGTGACATGGAGATCACTTACTTGCACCAAGGGAAACTTCACACAGTTCTGGACTTTGCCTGGAATTAAGGTTTCTACATTTCTTGCAAAAACCCAGATGTATATTCTCATAACTGAAGACTTTCTATCAGTCCTCATTTTCCTCTCTTCTTCCTATCTTTCACCTCCTCAGTTCAGCATCTCTTTTTTCTCTTCTCTGCCTGTCTATTGTTCTGCCTCCAAAAACTGTTCCATGCATCTGTTCATCTGTGGTCTGTGGTTCCTGCCTGTGGGCAGGTTTGGACCTTGGGACATGCCAGGTAGCTTGCTATTGTTAACTTCTCCACTAAAGAAAAATTAATTAGCACAGAGAAGGAGCCCACACATTGCTAGTAAGGACAATGTCATTGACATATGAAAACTGAAGGACAGAAGCACAGAAAAAAGGTTAAACAGACCAGCTCTGTGTGACTCCTAGGAAAATTAAATTGTGGATTCAGACTGTTTGGATTAGGGCTGGCCTTGTTAGCATTTGTGCTCTCTCTGGTTTCATCTCACCTAACTCTGGGTAGCTAGCCAGGTACCTTAATCAAGATTGTATTCATTGTTAGCTTCCTCTTGAAAGAGAAGGGGATGCCTCTTACTCAGCTCAACATTAACACTTCCTGAAAAAGCCTGTTTCTTAACAGACTATTAAGACAGTCTAGTGCAAATATGATCCTAATTTCAGTCCCTCAAACTGAGATAATTAGATCTTTTCATTCAGTTGTGCCCCACAAACTTTAACTCTGAATGCATCAAATTGAGGAAGAATGAGAATGTAGACCTGCAGGCAAGAAAGTGGTGCAGCTGAATCCTGTGTGACACTTCTATTCAGCCAGTAGCACGGCGCATGTCATTGCATCATCTGGCACCCCACATTTGCTTTTTGGGACATACGGTAACCAGAGAAGCCACAGTGCTGCTCAGTGCTAAAGGCATAAAAACGTGCCGGTCTTTGTTTCTTACATCCCCAGAGACTCAGCCAGCAAGAAACAAATGTTGAGAGGTCTGAAAGAAACCCACAAAAATGAGTCAAATAATGGAACCAGGTCTTCCACTCTCCAAGGAATATACACAAACAATGACATTTTCTGCAATTTAGCAGTTTAAAACCTAATGGGCTGAGAAAAAAATCTGGATGGGAAGAGTCCCACAGGTTGGGCTAGCTTTGTCTGTGGATCAGCATTTTGTGGTCCAAACTC
This sequence comes from Serinus canaria, assembly GCF_022539315.1. Taxonomy (NCBI): domain Eukaryota; kingdom Metazoa; phylum Chordata; class Aves; order Passeriformes; family Fringillidae; genus Serinus; species Serinus canaria. The sequence continues at coordinate 59,542,219 of NC_066343.1, forward strand.
ACTACCTGGACAAAAAGAAAAATCCAGACCATGCTTCAGCTAAAGGAAAAACATGAACTTGTTTGGGTATTTTTATGTATCAGGGCTGATTTCAAATTTCTGATACCTCTGACCATGTGAAACTGTAGTCAGAACAGTGAGTACACAAAAGTATTTTTGTATCCAAGCTACACAGAGACAATGGCCAGATTTTGTTCTCAAGATTATCTAGATCAGAGCTAACCCCTTTCAAGAAATTTATGTTAGGCTGCTATAGAAGTAGTTTTTGTAAAAATAAATTAATATTCTATTATTCATGACTGAGACTATTCAGTACTTACCAAAGGTCAAAAGAAAATTGCTGCACTTTTAAAATCACATTTATTTTGTAAAAAGCCTCAAAAATTTCTCCTTCTCAGTCAGTTATTTTATTTTACTAATTAATAAAGGCCCAAGTCTGAGTAGACAATAAATGTCCCTGAGCACAAATATCTGCTGTCAATTGAAGCACAAGAGTTGAAGAAGTTAGCACTTTCTGTGTAAGTCCTCAAAATAATAGTTCTTCAAAGAGAAGAGCTGATTTCAGAATGGAGCATGGGATATCACCCAATCCAAGAACCTGCTCAGACCAGGACTACCTGAAACATCAGCTCAAGCTATCTAATGCCTCACTCAGACAAGGTGAATGGAGGCCACACATCCCTTTTGGCAACCTGTTCTAGTGACTGCCTAAATCCACCTGGGAAATATTTTCCTTAGCATCTCGAAGGGGTAATCCCCAGAGTAACTGCAGGTATCCAATTACCTTGAACTGATTAAAAGGTTGAATGTTTGCATTACAAAAAAATATTTCCTGGAAGGGATAAAAAAGTATTTTCTCCCTGGAAATTTAAAAAAATCATGTTACAGATATATTGTTCTTCCATTTATCCCTTAAGAAAATTGTTCTTGGAAGAACGGACCCTTCAGAAATTGGTAAAGCTGGAAACCCTGGAGATGCCATAGAAAAATGAAAATAAATGGGGCAGATATGGAATTACTAAGATTTTTGTTTTCTATTCATAAATCTGTCACAGAGTAACCTATGCTTTTCTATCTTATACTCAGTGGAATTAGAAAAACTGAATTGAAAGAGATGTCATTGACATCTACAAATACACTCCTGGCAGTTCATTCTATTTCAATGCTGACAAAATTTCAGTGTCTCAAAAGCATCCAGGAAAAAACACCCGATTACTTTAATGGGTCCTGGCTGCAGAGACCTGTGATGAGGCCACTTCATTGTCAAGGTCAGTTTAAATCAATTATGCCCCTGATCCCTGTTTTGAGAGACTGTTTACAACTTCTTTCCCCATGACTAAATGTAACACTGATGTAATGGCCAATGTTGTTGATAAATGCCAAGAGCTAAAGGCCAGTCATATGAGAATTACCTAGTTGCAACTTTTCCTTCAGGAAAGGCACCAAACATGGAATAGTTTTTTAATATGTATAATTGCATGTTATCAATATCTAACAGTTTCCTGTCACATACTCTGTAAATTTGTCTGTCCACCAGAAGTATTCTAGCTGCCTGGAATTGCACGGTGAAATAAAGCTGAGGAGCTCCATAGTCATACCCCGCTCTGGGGATGCGTACTGAATTCCCAGCACATCAGTGACCCATCCTCCCTTACAAACTGCCTCAGCTGTAAAATCTCCCACAGAGAGGGAGGAAGGCCACATCCATGGGACATGCACATGAGGGGCACTGAGGAGGTGTCAGAGTCCATCAAAGACCCATGAAGCTCTCCCCAGACTCATTGCTGAGGCCTTGCAGCAGAGCACGTGATATAAAGTGATGCAACAGATTCAGAGAGATCTGCAAGAGTCTGTGTCAAACTTGTCCCCCTCCCCTGGGGAGGTACCTAGGCCTTCCCACCCAGCCCAAGTGTGTATCAATCCACTGAACTCAATGTTTCCTTTCACCATCAAGAAGCCGTCATGGAGACCATCAATGGGACATCATTGGGATCAACAGAGTGGTGATATTTTCTACTTAATCTGTTTCTGTCACTCTCTTTCTTGCCTTCACCTCTATTCTATTTCTTTCTCTTTATTTCTCTCTCTCTCTCTCTCTCTCTCTCTCTCTCCCTCTTGTTTACTGTTAAGTAACACCCACACTATTCGCTTTGGCATACGGTACCATTTGCACCTTAATTCAGGCAGAGGCATTTCTAAAAAATTTAATAGCTGAAATTTTAATAGTTGGAATTATGATAGTTATGAGTGGGCTAGAAATCCACAGTTCCAGCAAGTTTGGCTGTTGAGGAGGTGCTGGGTGTGGCCCTTTGTGACACAGGATACAGGTGTGTTGTGTCAGGACCCTTGGTGATGTGGGACATTGTGGTGCCCAGAAGCTCTTGTGATGTTGCAGAGCCCCACCCTGCCAGGGGGGTATTTAAGGGATGCAGAGCCAATCCCATGCTGACCAATCCCATGAGAGCTTCCATCTCAGGAGGAAACAGCTCCCAGGATCCCCCTGCATTGAAGGACATCTGAGATGGAAGAGGACCTGGTAAAACCCAGCTCCCAGCCCCCCAGTCCCTTGGCCAGCCTTCAGAAAGACCAGGCCCTCAGCAGGCAGTGTCTGGGAGCAAAGGGCAGCTCAGACCTGCCCCTGTCAGAGACTGAGAAGAAGGGGGCCTTTGTCAATGTGGATGAAGAGTGGAAAGATGATGCAGGTCAAGAATTTTCCCCAGTGGGAAATATTTGTAGACGAGAGCTTTGCCTGTGGGAGGAAATGAGTGTCCAAGAATTTTACCAACTGCAAGAAGAAATGATATCCCAGTGTGAGGTAGGTGTGACAGTTCGCTGGGGAGATAGAACACAGCAAGAGCCGTACCCCTGGGAAGAAAACATGATAAGCCAGTACCCATGGCATGAAGATGATAGATGCCAAGAGTGCTCCCAGTGGGAAGAAGATCCAACATACCAAGAGGTGCCCCAGCGGGAAGGGGAGGGATACCAGGATTTGTCTCTTTTGCAAGATGTGCGAGGCCATCCACACATGTACCAGTTGGAAGTGGGCAAGAGACACCCACAGTTATCTCAAGCAGGAGACAACAGTGACAAGGAGTTATCCCAAGGAAAAGGCTACAGTGTCGAAGAGCTGCCCCAATGGGAAAAAAATGAGAGTGACCAAAGGCAGTCCCAACAGGAAGAAAGTGTGAGCAGCCAGAGACTGTGCCAATGGGGAGGAGTCAGACACAAGACTTGGGGCAAACCCTTGCAGACAAAGAACGATGAGGATGCTGAAACTTGTGCCCAGCAGAGGCCAAGCTCTTCTAGCAGCATAGGCACTCAGGTATCAGGAGAGGCAGCCCGTGAGCTGCTCAGCACCTCTCCTGCTCTGGCAAGTCCCCCGGAGGCTGAGCCAGCAGCTGCTGGTGCCATGGCTGGAGCTGCTGAGGAGAAGCCCCCTGAGCCTCTGTCTCCCAAGGAGGAAAAAGCACCAGATTCTCCTGTACTCAGTGATGAGGTGCCATTGACAGGGACAGAGAGACAAGAGACAGAGAGCCCAGAGAGCCCTGCCTCACACAGCACCTCAGTCTGCAGCCAGGCTCTGCTGGACTTAGCAGGGAACATCAGCTCTGAGGTGGTGTGCAAGGCTGGGCTTGAAGTCCAGGCATCTGGCCAGCAGCCAGAGGAACAGAGGAACATGGAGCAAAGCATGGCTGCAGAACTCGAAGCAGCAGCTCCAGCGGAACGGAAAGAGAGACCAATCTCTGCCCCACTCAGCCCCTCCTTCCTATCCAGCCCCTCACCCAGATTGCTGGGAGCCCAGGCATCTGGCCAGCAGCCAGAGGAACAGAGGGACTTGGAGCAAAGCATGGCTGCAGAACTCGAAGCAGCAGCTCCAGCAGAAAGGAAAGAGAGACCAATCTCTGCCCCACTCAGCCCCTCCTTCCTATCCAGCCCCTCACCCAGATTGCTGGGAGCCCAGGCATCTGGCCAGCAGCCAGAGGAACAGAGGGACTTGGAGCAAAGCATGGCTGCAGAACTCGAAGCAGCAGCTCCAGCAGAACAGAAAGAGAGACCAATCTCTGCCCCACTCAGCCCCTCCTGCCTGTCCAGCCCCTCACCTAGATTGCTAGGAGCCCAGGAATCTGGCCAGCAGCCAGAGGAACAGAGGGACTTGGAGCAAAGCATGGCTGCAGAACTCAAAGCAGCAGCTCCAGCAGAAAGGAAAGAGAGACCAATCTCTGCCCCACTCAGCCCCTCCTGCCTGTCCAGCCCCCCACCCAGATTGCTGGGAGCCCAGGTGCTCAGTAAGCAGGAGGAGGAGGCAGACAGGGAGTCATCTCTATCAGGGCAGGGATTGCAAGGTGGACAGGAGAGAGAGAAGGGCATCTTGGCTGGGGAGCTCGAGCTTTTCCAGTACGATGATGAAGAAGACTCAGAGATCTCCCAAAAAGAAATGAACAAACACCAAGAAGTTTCCCAAGGGGAAGCCCTCATGGAGCCAGAGCTCTCCCCAGGAGAAGCTGGTAGCTACCAGGAATTGGCCCAAGGAGAAGCCTGCACAGAGCAAGAACTGTCCCCAGGAGAAGCTGTTAGCTACCAGGAATTGTCTCTCGGGGAAGATTGCACAGAGCAAGAGCTATCCCCAGGAGAAGCTGGGAGCTACCTGGAATTGTGCCCAGGGGAAGCTTGCATGGAGCAAGAGCTGTCCCCAGGAGAAATTGGTAGCTACCAGGAATTGTCCCAGGGGGAAGACTTCAAGAAACAAGAGCTATACCCAGAAGAATCCAGGAGCTACCTAGAATTTTTTGACTGGGAAGAATGTACTGAGAAAGGGCTTTCTGAGGAAGGTGGTAGCTCCCAAAAACTGTCTAACTGCGACAAATACAGCAAGCAAGAGCTGTCCCCCCAAGTCAGTAGCTACCAAGAACTCTCTGATTGGGAAGAGTCCACTGGCCAAGAACTTTCTGAAGAGGAAGATTCCATTGGCCAGGGGGTGTCCAAAGGGAATATTAACAGACATTTTCCCTGCTGGACTTCCATGCAGTCCAGCTGGGAAAATGACAGTGATAAAGAGCTCATGCAGAACAGCTGGGAACACATGAGTGTTCACAGCACTGAGGTCAAGCCCTTGCTGCAGAACGAGTATGAGTGGGACAAACTGAGCGTCCTTGAGCTGTCTGAAGAAGAAGACAGAGACAAAAGACTGCGACATTTTGCAGAGGACAGGCTCCCAGGGTCTGTCCCTCAGGAGGCTTGGGTTGAGCCACACCCCCAAGTGCCACTCTCTGTCTTGCCTCCCTATGTGAAAGCCCAAGCCCCCAGAGGACCTGTAGTTTCTCCTGCCTTCAAGAAGCAGGTGCCAGAGGCAGACCCTGCCCCATGCATCTTCCCCAGCTACTTAGGACCCCAGCTGGGAGCCCAAACCTTCAGGTGGCAGCCAGCTCCCCACAAGAAACATCCCTCATATGTCAGACCAGCGCTGCAGGTGCTGTGCAGAGAGTTCTGCTGCCCCTGCCTGGCACCGAAGCCTGAGGATTAGGCCCTGCTGCTGATGCCAGCCTGGGCCCTGCAGGTGGCAGCTAGCACACAGTCTGCCTTATGTCCTGAAGGAGCCACATGGGCTGCTGCTGCATCCCAAGACACAGAAAGGAGGCAGGGATGCCTTGGGAAGGGACACACCTAGATTTAGGGTGACAAAAAGAAATGTTCTCCCACCGTTCCTGGTGCCTTTATGTTAATAAGCCAAGTTATACCATCCCATTTCCCCTCCCCATTTCTAGAATGATCCTCACTTCTGCTTTCCCTATTGGTCCTCCTTCCTTACAGCTACTCCCCAGAATTCCGGTTGGTTGCTACCCTCTAACCCTGCCTCTGTACCGCCCCTATTCCTTCAACCCACTGGCCCTCAGACCTGATGCTCCACCTTCCTTACCCATACATGACCCTAGACGCTGCTTTTTTCTTGGTTCTTTATCCCGTGTTCCATTTAGTGTGCTGCTAATAAAGGCCACTGGAATACCATACACAAAACCCTTCCCATGTGCTTTTCTCTCTGCCGACCTTCAAGTAAGAACATGTGGTGCGAGTGTCTGGTGTGCAGAGATATCCCTTCTCCAAGAGGACATTCTTGGGAAGGCAGTAGTTTTGGCAGGTCCTGCCGTGCCGCCGCAGGTGGCAGCCAGCTCCCCACAAGAAGCATCCCTCCCATCTCAAACTGGTGCTGGGGGTGCTGTGCAGACAATTCTGCTGCCCCTGCCTGGCACTGCAGCCCAAGGATTAGGGCTCACTGCTGGCACCAGCCCGGGCCCCGCAGGTGGCGGCTGGTGCGCAGGCTGCCCCATGTCCTGAAGGAGCCACACAGGCTACCTTTGCCTGGACATGGCCCTGCAGCCTCAGCAGTGCCAGCTGCTTTGGAGCATCCCAAGTGAGTGTTCTGAAAACCAAATATTACTGATGTGGCCAGGCCCAAATCAGCACTCCTGGGAAACATTTGGTGGCAGATGGCTCAACGGTGAATCACAGAGAGTCATCAAGATGGGAAGAGATCTTGAAAGTCACCCAGTCCCACCACCACCCTGGCACCACCATCATCACCCTGAAACCATGTCCCCAGGTGCCATACCTCAACAACTCTTGAACGCTTCCAGAGATAGTGACTCTACCACCTCCCTGAGCAACTTCTTCCAACAACTCTGTCAGGGAAAATTGTTTCTGATATTTAATCTGAATCTTCCCTGGTGGAACCTTCCCTAGAAAGGCCATTTTCGCCCATCTTGAAAGGATTACCTGCTGATCCTTTGGGATTTTATCCATGAAGAACGGGCATAGAGAGAAGGTATTGCTCCCAGGGTCTCACTGCACACTGCAGGATTGCAACACGCACAGCTCTTTTAAAACAAATGAAAGGTGGGCTTAAAAAATAGCAGAAGTAAAAAAAAAAGAAAACCCACATGAAAAAAACCCATACCAAAAAAAAAAAAAAAAGCCACAGAGAAAGAATAAGAATAGGAATAGGAATAATAATAAAATAAGATGAAGAAGATGAAGAATTACTACTACTAAATAATAATAATATGAAGAAGAAGAAAAAAAGAAGAAGAAGAAGAAAAAAGAAGAAGAAGATGATGTAATAGAAGAAATAGTAGTAGTAAATAATAATAACAATAGTAATAGTAATAATAATAATAATAATAAGAAGAAGAATAGGAATAAGAAGAATAGGATGATGGAAAAGAAGAAATAGTAATAGTAGTAAAAAATAATAATAAGCAAAAGAAGAAAAATAATAATAAGATGAAGAAATATAAATAAATAATAATATTATTATTGATGATAATAATATATTTATGATAATTATATTGATGATAATAATAATGATAATAATATCAAGTTAAAATACACATACATGCATATTCTGGAATTATAGAATGCTTTGGATTGGGAAGGGCCTTAAAGATCCTCTAATTCCATCTAATTATCTTTTGCTCTCTTTCTGTCTCTGAGACCTCTTTCCTATTTTTTTATATCCCTCTACTTCACATTTCTTGTTAAATAAAATCCTTATTAAATAAAATCTGCATGTTGTGTCATCATATGATCTCATTTGTGTGCTTTGGTTCAGGCAAATTGGATTCCCCTAATTGGATTGGAACATATTCTCTGCTCCGCCTGTCATTATAGCAGAGGTGCTCCAGCTCTCTGAGGACCTCCATCACTCTCCTCTGAACTATTCTATTCTATTCTATTCTATTCTATTCTATTCTATTCTATTCTATTCTATTCTATTCTATTCTATTCTATTCTATTCTATTCTATTCTATTCTATTCTATTCTATTCTATCCTATCCATCCTATCCTATCCTATCCTATTCTATCCTATTCTATCCTACATTCTTCTTATGCTTGGGCCCCCAGACACAGATGTAGTATTCCAGATAGGGTCTCACAAAAATGGACTAGAGGACCACAGTCACTACCCTTGACCTGCGGCTTTTTGCTCCTTTCCATGCAGCCCGGTCCACTGGGCTTTCTGGGCTGTGAGCACAGATTGCCAGCTCATGCTGAGCTTCTCTTCCATCTGCAACCCTAAGTCCTCCTCCTCAGCCTCTGCCCAGCTCAACTGCCTGTCCCCCGCAAACCCTGTGCTGAGGGTAAGGTCCATACAATCTCTGTGCCATTAGCAAAACCCTTAAAGAGCCCTTGTGCCAAGGCAGAACCCTGAGGGACACCTCTCATTCCTGGTCTCCACGTGGACATGGAGCCATTGACCAAAATTCCCTGGCTGCATCCATCTGCCCAACTTTTCATGCCCTGTATAGCCCACACTCCAAAGCCAGGCCTCTGCACTGTGGGGCTTGGGGCATTGTGTGTTTTAGAATCGGTTATTCCTTTTGTAACTCAATAATGGTTCGGTCCTCGGTTCCCCCCCATGTACTTCCCTCACAATGGTTTCTCCCTGTTAGAGCTGCTCCCCCCTCCCCTGCCTGTCATGGTAACCACCCCCCCTTATCTCGAGAATTCTCTGTGTCAGTCATTCCTTAATTTGATGTATGATTTGCCCCTGTGGTTTTTCCCCTCCCCTGTGTGATTCTCAGTGGCTTAGCTGTAACCCACGCTCCTCCCTGGGTCCTTGCTATTGGTAAGCTTTGTGTCTCCTCCTATCACACCCACTCCCTTTATCAGCGTCCCGCCGGGACCCTATTTTTGTCGCCTGTCCCGGACCCCAGCCGGGAGGTGGATTAGAAGATCTTGGTACTTAGACAGGCGTCCCTCCTCCTTCTTTTGCTTTGGTACCTCGTAGCCGAAGTTCCGCCTGCGCCACCCACGCCACAGACGGTAACCACTGCCAGGGTTCCGGAGGGAATCCCGGAGTGGCACCTCGTGTGGCATCTTCGGCCGGGCCGCCGGCAACAAGCCGGGCACCTGCATAGCCCCGCGGCCGCAGAGGGAGGCTATAGGGTGTCATGTGGCACTGTGTCCAAAGCCTCACAGTGGCTCTGGGCATATCAGCATGTCAGAGACTGAAATGTTATGGGTAATGGCTTAAGCACTGCTATGAAGCAAGCATTTTCCCATTACAGCAAAATAGTATAAAGAAGCTGTGACCACTAAGGCCCACCCATCCTAGACATGACTGGAGCTCTGGTCTGTGATTCAAGCTGTCCAACAGAACTTGAGATACAATAGTGACACTACTGTTTAATTACCTCAGGTTGAGGGACAAGTAAACAAGACTGAGGGAGAAGAATGCATCCACAAGAAAGCCAAACCCCGCAGCTGTCCTGAAAAATAGCTCTGGCTAGGTTTGCCCTGGAGGAGGCCAGAGCCCACAGGCTCATCTGCTGAGGCCAGGTTTGTCCACACTCCCCAGCAACCAAAAAGGAAGGAGAAAAGTTTTGAGGGTGTAAGGGCATAACCTTGGGTCTGAGGCAGTAACCACAGTGCACCAGTTCTGGGAGACATCCATGACAAGCGTACGTCAGTGAATATCTGTCCGTGTTTCTCATCTAGAGAGAGAGCAGTGTTATGTTTCTCCTGTAAATATATATATGTGTCTATATATATGTGTGTCTATATATTTATATATGTAGTCTCCCTTAAGTTCTTTTAGGATCTTTGTGCTGTTGTGCTTTCTTTCCATCTTGACAAGTGTATAAGATTGTGGTGATCTAGGCTGCTTTAGTCTGCATGACAGTGAAATTAAATAAACTGGTCTTAAAAAGGATACTGGGTTGCATCATTTTACTGGATGATATTTAAATTTTCCTCTTGGGGTAGCACCACTGTGAAAACCCTGGCAAATATCATAGTTTTAAAGGTTGTTACTGTACTTTAGCTCCTAAAGAATGATATACAATGTGTACTTCATAATTTACACTATTTTATGCCTATATATGCTTATAACTAAAGCTGTGACATTTTCCTCTGCATTTACTAAACTGTAGCAAAATCTCTGAAGCACCAGTAATCTGACTTTAACAATAGAATGTCTTTGGCAGTGGTCAAGCTAGAACTGAAGAAGCTCCAAGATCAAAATGTAGAAAGAGTGGTAATGTAAAGTCTTTGAAAGAAAGATATTCTGCTATTTTTTCGAGCACTTCTTGACAGTGTTGCTCTGTCTCATTCATGTGATGGAAATATATGGCTCTTCTATATACAGTCCTTTCAAATATTGGCCTTTGAATGTGGGGACATTAATTTTCCTTCATAGCTGCCAAAACCAATGTGCTATAATTTGCCCTATCCACATAAAAGAGCTGGAAAAAAAAAAGAAAATAAATAAAGAAAAGAAAAATAAGGGGAAAAAAAGTAAAAATAAAAGTAAAAAGAAAATTTTTAAAAAAGAGAGAAAAAAAAAAAGAAAAAAAATCCATTGTTGGAAGAGACAGAAGACAAATCTCAATCAGAAACATACAAATACAATACCAAGGTGAAAATTTTTCACAGTTTTCATGTGTATCTGAACTGGTCCTGTGCTCTGCATAAAGCATTACATTTTCTTTATCTCTGCTGTTATTCCTTTTAAAGGGAATTGTGACAGGCTGAAACAGGTACAAAAATAATCAGAAATAACTTGAATTTAATCAGAATCAGAAAAAACTTGAATTTAAATAATGCCCTGTAACTTTCAGTTTCTCAGTCTCTGACATGGCAAGAGAGTTTACAAGCCAGGATTATCATATATCAACAGAGTGAAAAATAGGCAACACAATAGAAGTGATTCACAAACAACTGCTGCTCATGTACAGTATATGACTTGTCACATATATGCTGGATTGTAAACTCAGGTCTTTTAACTACAACTCCTGCTCATCTTGCTGAAAAGAAAAAGCATCACTAAACTGAGTAACATCTTTTTGAAAAAGAAAAACCAAACATCTCCATTATATATCTATTTGAATGCAAAAGAAAGATCTACAGTAAAAAAAAAAAAAAATAGATACAGGCTTCCACTAAACATTTTCATTTATGTGTGGATAACTGTGTGCATTATTCAGTCTTAGTAATAAAGAGGCTACAGCTGCACATCACCAGTTTTAAATTGGTCTAATGCCAGTGCTGTGTGCAAATAAGATGGGAGCTTAGAAGATTCTGTCTAAAAAGAGACATTTTCCCCTCAGTCCTGAGAAGCATTCTCAAGATGTAGCAACAGAAGCACTGAGGAAAAGAATAATTACCTTGGGGTCACTGGAGGAGGCTGTGTAGTATTTGAGCTCCTATTAGGTTTGTTACAGATCAGATTTATTTCCCAGGTCTGAGATCTGAGTACTTAGCCCAAAGGAAATTCCATATAATTTTCTACTTTTGAGAGTTTAATTTTACAGAGAAAGCTTTATTCCAGATTAGTTGAGTAATCCATAGGCTCTGGTGTAATGCTAGGAGCTTACTTAATACTCTAGCAATTTCTCATTGTAACTTCAAATATCATTTTTTTTTAGTTTAGCTAACCACTTTTGAGTCTTTAATTTGACAAACCAATCACAGAGTCTAGATTTATTCTCAAAATACAGGGTCATTTTACTTTTCAGGAACCACTCTTACGTCTGCACAAAACCATGGTCTGTGTCTTGGAGCTACCAGCACCCTGATTCCAGCTGCATAGGGCAGCTGATGATGTGCATGGACAGCAAAATGAAAGGCACTCAACTTCATTAATTTAAACCTTCAGTTCTTTGACAACAGCATGCCTACCTTCATGTACAAGTTTCTGACCCATTTCTTCTTTGCATTTAATTTTGAGAGAATGAGTACATTCTGGTTTCAGACATCCTGGAGTTCTTTTTAAGTCTGGGTTCAGTTTTCTATTCTTAAATTTATGGATGACTAACAAAAGACTTTATCAGTAGTGAGTTTCTACTTACATATCATTGTTATTTAGCAACCCTTAGTTAGCAGACCCATCAGCAGTTTATTTTGGCATATGCTGATGAAATAAATGATTCCACTTTCCAACTGCTAGTTCCTACCCATACCTTCTCTCCGGAGCTGGCATCATTGTTCATGCAGCTGCATGGTGAACTGATACACTTTCTCTGCAAAGTTTCTTTTGGCTGAGCCTGGACATCTTTCAGCAGTTACCACATTTGATCATGACGCTGGCCAGAAGTACTCTCAGAATTAAAAACGTTATATGTGTGTCAACTCTGTGTTAGAGAGTATTTACTCAGGCAACAAATGCTTTTGCTAGTCTTTTAATACAAGGCTAGTAAATCATTATCATCAGGTTGAACGAAGTGTATCAGTGCATTATCAAAAAATGTGGGTTATCTACAATACTTTCAGGGTATTCTGAATTTTGAAAAGACTTTCAAAATTTTCAAAATTCTTCAAAAGAGACATTCTTTGAAAGAGAAATTACTGTCCTCATTGCAGAAAGCACACAAAGGTGTCTGAAAACTCAAGCCCACAGATACTATGCTGCATACACATAAGCTGTATGTATGTTCTTGCTGTTTAGATGCATAGGCTTCAGAGGAAGTGACAAAATTATTCTTAAAATCAACTGTAAATTGTGGCCAGCCAGGAAAAAAATTGAAATTCAGTAGTAGTTTTACCCTTGGAAAGGCAGAGAGACATTCTTTTAATTTAATCAATATTTACTTGCCATTGCTACTAGTCCTGCAAAATTTGACTGAGGGTCACCAGGTCCCTATAAAAGAGCAGGGTTTGAAGTTCCCACAGCCCTGTAAAGCTGATGTACATGAGTACAGAGTAAGATTCTCTCAAGCTGGTACAGGTACCATTTCTGGCACACTCTTGAAACATTCTGTAGCAGATCGGCACTCACTGCAAAGGTGGGGAAAAAGGGCTACTGCCATCTGTCCTTCAAAGCAAACACCAGCCAGAAGCAAGTATGTTCAGGTCCTGCTGCTGCCTGGAAAAAGAGGTTGCAGATCCCTGTCAGTGCATATATTTATTAAATACAACTGCTTAAATATTAATAAAAAGTTAAAAAAATTGAGGAGTCCAGGAGAAGTCCAGACTGAGGAAGTGGAGGCAAAAAGTCTGCCTTGACGCTGTGTTGGGGAAAAAATGTGGGACATTCCCCTAACTAAAGGGAAAAAAAAAAAAAGAAGGTAGCAGAGCATCATAATTCTACTTGAATACTTAAATATAACTTATACTAGTAAATGTTTGCTCTTGCAGGCAGTTTGATAAAAGTTGCCATAACAGCAGTTCACTGCAGTAGCTTTACCAATCATACCAGTACCTGATCTCCATGGTAGAGATATCTGGTTAATCAATCAGTGTTAACCCATGGAAAACATGTTAGTGCTTTTGCTCATGGAAAGATTACTCTTTTAATAAACACATTGTTGAGTTTGGGTGTTTTCCTATTAATTTTAATATTAATAATTATTTCAAATATGTAACTGGAAAATCAGAAGCCTTTTAGGAAACTTAAGGTCCTGTATCACAGAATCTTCCTGTTGTTAGCACAGTTGGATTTGGTTTGGGAAATGATCCATTTGAACCCACTTACTGTTATTTGGGTATCGATGTGCCGAGGAAGAGGAGCTCTTAAGCATACAGAAAGATCCATGCTCTCATTGAATACTCACTAGCAAAAGAGGAAAACACCATACTTGATTCCCGTCATTACTTCTAAATTTTTTCCAGAGTTGCCACTTCTCAGTACAAGGATGTCTGTGTCTTCAATGTATGCATGCATCTAGACTCCTGTCTACATCATAATTTTCTCCTGTGCCACACTGGTGTCATGATTTGTGTGTTACTTTTAGTACCAGGGTCTTCACATATCAAATATGAGACAGGTCAACTATTTTAAGTTTCTTATATAGAATTACAAGCCATGTAGCAGGTGGGTCTTGCTTGATTGACCTCTGCAGCCTTTCCCTCATCCATAAGTGAGTCACCTTGTTAGAGAAAGAGATCAGATTAACCATCCAATGACTAGATATGGCACCTAGGGACATGGTTCAGTGGTGGAAATGTCACTATTAGGTTAATGGTTGGACTCAATAGTTTGAGAGGTATCTTCCAATCTTAATGATTCTGTGGTTCTATGCAGAAGACATCGTTACTCAGACACTATTTATAAATGCACACCACCACTTAGAAATCAATGGGACTATTTCACTTAACTTTGTCTGTCTCAAAGTTTTGTGTCTAATCTCGTCCCAGATGATCCTTCTATAGTCAGTAAAACTGTACAGTCACCTCAAGACAGCAGATATCTTACTCAGGATAAGCATTAGTTATATTGGTATAAAAAAACACTATCTGAAGACGTCTCTTTCTCTTCATCACCTATAAGAAATACCCAGGCAACAAATTAAGGTTCATTATACTGGACAGCTAAAAGTATATCACACTACTCCTATCGTTTCTGACAGATCCCCACTCAGAAAGTTCCTACAGAAATCACAGCTCCTCTAGCCAGAGTTGCAACTGCTCTGTGCTATAGCTTTTGTTTACAGTCTTTTGTTTTTCATCTTTTTCTTAGTTCTTGTTGTTCCTGCAATGACTTTGAAAGTTTCTCTAAGTTGTTAGATGCAAGAGGCTGTGACTCACATGTGCCAAAAATCATGGCAGAGAGTGTTATCAGCTTTACAATTCCCCTCAGGAATGTTCAGATATGAACACTCTCATAAGTGCTACTGACCGTCTCAGTGTTTTACTCAGCAACAAAGCTACATTTTCTGCTAAGGACATAGAATTTTTCTACTGTATAATCAGCTACATTGAGATAAAATGAGGTCTGACTTCTGCTAAAAGTGATCTAGAATCTTAGAAATCCTCTGGAGTTTCCAAGGCATCAGGCTTTTCAGATAATGGATATATATTGAGCTAATCCAGACTTCTAGATGGCTGATCAAATATTCTATGGATCAAGCAGAACCTCTTCTATTGTGACACTTGAAACACTTACTGGCTATTTTTTCCATTTTGTTTTTAGAAAAAAATATGCTATAAAGTCAACCTTTTGCATCAGGATTTTCAGTAGATTAACATTTTCTCTATTTTTTAGTACCTGTTCCCATGCTCAGGTTACTTCTCATGCTACAAAACAGGCTTGTGTCTGTATCTGTGCTTCAATAAAGACTGAGGGTAATTTAAAACCTTTTCTAATTTTTCCAGCCCTATGGGCTTTCTGCTGAGAAGAAATTTTCCTAGGCTTTCTCCACTCCACTCAGAGAACTCTGTTCTATCATAATTTTAACATCTAAAAAATGGCATTTTGTTTCTCTAGGGAATATATATACCAGTGGAGTATATTCCCCAAGACCAAGATCAGCCCCAAAACCCCGATTTCTCCAGTTCACACCAACAGTCAATGGAGAAAGAGGCTTGGCCAGGAGAAACCAAGAGAAGAGGGTGATTGCTTCAAAATCAGTCTTTGGAAAAACCTGTGGGTTTCCACTTCTTAGAGTCTAGAAAGATTAGTTTCACTAAGCTAAAACATTTTGTGAATGTACTCTTCATTTTTGAAGCATTTTTGACATCCCTGACTTCAAAAGAAAAAGGAAATTTTTCTTCAAAAAGCTGTCAAATTGTTTTCAAAGAAACATAACCTTTACATCTCTTCATGTTGTATGAACTTGTCTCTGTCAAATAACCCTGCAGTCTGCTTGGGTATCCTTCCCTGAGTATGTAACAGACTGATATCTCCTCCTTACAGCATGCAGTCTGCTGGTCCCTGGGGAAAGCCTCAAGCCTTTGTGGGTTTGATTGCCTGAAACTTTAGGAGATGGGAGAGGAAATGAGATTGTAGTGTAGATTGGTCAAGGTTCTTAATATTCAGCAGGGAAAGGAAGTGGACAAGATTGGTCTTGGATCCTCAGCCTAATCCAGAGTACAGTCGCTGGTACTCTGTACATGTACAGAGTACATCAATTACTCTTTGCATTTTTTTGAAGATTGTACAACTTTTATTAAATATAAAAATAAAATAGTAAAAATAACTTGATTGTATGCTTGTCTACAAAAGCAATGGGTGTTGGCTGCATATCGTTGTGAGTTTAATAAGAATGAAACAAAAACCTTGGGATGTTTGTTCTGTTTCCAAAGCTAAGAAATACTAAATTTTACCAATTTTAATGAATGTTCCCTTATATTATATAAACAAATTAAAAAATAATTTTGAGTTTATTTATTTTAAAAACTTAACATCCCCACACGTGTGATTGAAGTATATTTCAAGATTTCTGTTGTATAATTTAGGGAAGGTGAAAATATTGTTGCCATAAGAATTGAAAAAAAAAACCCCAAAATTAAAGAACTGTAACATTTAACAGCTTAATCTTTACTCCAGCTCTGTAAAGATGGAACAGCCATTGATAAACATCATGATCATTTAAGAAACAGATTTCACATTGGTCTGAGAATAAGATGTCAGCTGGTGCCCTCATGTGGATAAAGGTGCCATTATATATAATAGAAAATGAAACCTTTAGTCAAAATAAAGCCACAGAAACTTTAACATCTCAGATTTGCACACAGAATTTAGACAGATGGTTTAAGAGTCTTTCATTATTCACTTGTAGTACAGGCAATAGTTAATTGTAAGCAGAATTTGCTACCTGGATGCCAGTATACAGCACAGCTCTTAATGTAAATTTTGAGTATGAAACTGAACTCATTCTTATCTGCAGAACCACAATCTCTCTCCCTCAAAAAACCCCTATGGACTCATATTAAAGTGCAAAAATACCAACTGACTGGCTTTCAGAACTAATCACACAATGTTTTTCCAGGGTTTTGAAAAATTTCAACAGAATATAATCTTTTAAAATAAACACCTTTCCTATTTACAAAGGAAGCATTCCAGTTGTCAGCCATCACAGAGAGGAGCTGAATATGACCCGGGCATGTGGGCTGGTGGAAATAATGCCTTTCTGATCAGCCTCATTGGAAGACATTACCAGTCAAGATCTAGGCATGATTTCCTGGAAGTGTGCAAAACAAGTGAGTGAAAAGCATAAATCCCTTTCAATAAGAATACTAATTCAGCTTCATACGTGCACTGTGTGGTGATGAACATCTGCAGGGATCAGCAGGGATCCTGTGGATGGCAAGTAGGTATGAGAGCAGGCAGGATGCATGCTGCAGCCCACCCCCTGCTAGAGCCAGAGCAGGAACACCACTTCTGTTTACTGTAAAACTGTTCCTTTGGAGTGCTTATAAAAGAGTGTGCATTTTTAACTCCATTACTTAAAAATATTAAACTCTAAGTGTAGAATTAATCAAGTTGTGCAGCATTTTACAGAACCAGCTATATAATATTTACATCTTAAATGTAAGGAAAAGATCGAAGGCAAACCTTCTACAATACTTAACAGATAGCAAAAGAATCATCATGTCATATAGCCACAATTTAAACCTAAGATAGGCGGCCATTTGCACGACATTCTATTACATTTGTGCTGTGTGTGCCCCCAGTGGCAGCTAAAGACACTGACTTGCAATAAAAATACTGAACTGAAATACTATTTTGAAATAATAGTAAGTCAAAACTTCAGCAAAACTTCCTCATTCAAGCCGAGTAAAGCAGCTATAATGATTATAAATAATGGAAAGACAAGGTAACTGCAATCTGTAATTTGACATTACAAATTATGAACTGGTAGAGGTTGTCTTCTTTTTCATCTGTCACCCACAGATCTGAATAGTTCCTGGGGAATTCCTTTGGCTTCAGAAAAACTGATATTCTGAAATGCTTACTTCATACAGTGTTTCAAATTCTTTCACATTATGATAATTAGAGTGCCAACAATGTAATCTGGGAATGCAAACCAACAACTATTATTTATCTGCCAGCCTTTCATGTCTCCCTCTTCTAGGTGCTTTACAAAAGGGCCTACAAACCCACTGAAATACAAGAGCAATTTTGTCTTTCTAAACATTATTTCAGATATCTAATTTGATAGTATTCCAAATTCCTTGCCCTATAACAACTTTTTTTATGGAAATTCAAGACCTTTGCAGGAAACAGTGCGTTTTTGACATGACAATTTTTTTTTTTTCAAGACAAACGACAGATCTAATCTTTTAACTATTTAGATAATCCAGATCAAATATTAGCCAGGCAGTTCAGTACAAGGCAGTTTCAAATATGAGGTTCTATGTGCTAAAACCTGCAGTTTCCTTTGGCATTGAAGTTTGCAGAAACAGTTTTTTATGCTAGCGTCAACCCTGAATGCCCTAATACCCTTTCCCATCATTCTTCAGAGCATATGTTGTATGACTTAATAATCATCAAAAACTCCATAACCAGCTTTACTTGAATGATGATGGTGTGCATTCTAGTTTAATACAACCTCGAGCTACCTTTTTGGGCAAAGGACTGTATAAAAATGAATGAAGTAATCTCTAAGAATACTGTAGTTGCCAACAGAAAAGAAAAATACTTTATACAAACCCTGAAAATTTGTAGAATTTTTAAATCCCATTGAAGAAGTTACACATTTCACTTAATGCTGTTGCTCAATAAAAATAAATTCTTGTAGAAAAGACTTGTCCATGAATGAGACAGTTGAACAGAAAGACTTGTGTGCCTATGAATTATAGTTCCGGACTATAAAGAATACACAGCCTTAAAGCTGTGTATTCTTTCTCTGTACTTGTGCAATGCAATTATATTAGAAGGCCCTCTTAAAACTGGGTGATCTATTGGTTTAGGGAGCTAAAGATTGATTCCAGATGTAGTCATGCTCTTCTAGCCCTTCAAGAAGTAACTACTGCACCATCTGTTTTGTAATAGACAATTTCAAAGAGTGCCAAGGGAAATGTTAAATACATTGGTCAAATGGCCACATATACCTCACACACAGGAATCCTAGAGGTCACAGTGTCTCAGACAGATTCATATTTTCAAGTTTTTCTCTCAATTGTTCCACTATGGAAACTCAAGTAATAGCTCTCCTTCCTTCCAAAATAGGAAGATGTTTTCCAGATTAGTACCAGTGTTGACATGTATGATGCCAAATTCAGACCTGAATTCAGTGGAATTATTGGAATTCACAGTGACATGTCTCCTATACCTGCCTGACTTCTGGATCCTTGTAGATTATTCCAAATGATTTTTGGGGTTGTTTGGGTTTAGGGGTTTTTTGGAGAGGTTGGGGTGTTTGTTTTTGCCTTCTTTTCCTCTGATTGTATTTTTTTTTTTTTTCAAATGAACTCAGTAGCAAAAATTTAATACTGAAATTACTTCAGATTTGGCTGGTTGCCTAAGGAATATGAAGGGTGTGTGAGGTAATGAAGGGTTATTCCATGTCATGAATGATAATTTTTCTTTTCCCTAGTTATTTCAGGAAACTTGAAGTAAAGGAATTTTCTTTGTTCTTCTAAATAAAATCTTATGCATCAACATCTCAAAAAAAAAAAAAAAAAAAAAAAATGAGCACTCAAGTCTGACATCATCATGGCCTAAATTCTTCACAGCAACAAAACTTGAGTAAAAAACATTCTCTGAAGATTTCCCAAGTATAAATCTGAACTTCAGAGCAGCAACTCATGATTTATACCAAACAGTCCTGAGAAAATGTTTAAAATGAAAACAAAAGGAAACAGAAAATCTGCTAGAAATTAGACAATCACAATCTTGTGCAGTCCTAGAGAGACTTTTTTTTTCTGTAAAGACATTAGGTAAATCATTGGTAAAAAGAATTAAAGATTAACAACATGTCTCCAGTTCAATCCTCTTTGGTTTTCCCAGGGCATCCAGTCATATTTTATACTAATTCTTGTAACAAGTTGTTACAAAATTAGCTTAGGACTAGCAGACGGACTAGTGTACCTATTTAAGTATTGCTGACTTTGCTGTGGTTCTCTCTATTCAACATCACATGCAGAATCAGTGCTTTAGACTGTAAGCGTAGTGTCTGGGCAGACTCCAGCTACATCTAAAAGTTCAAAGTTTCCTGATGGTAAATAAGAAAGAAATTTGTAGGTAAAACATCCCTATCTAGAATATTCCTTAGAACCGAACTTCTTTAAGCTGCTATTTGGGAAGTGTAAGGATATCCCACATAAAAGGAAAATTTTCATTTTCAATATTAAACATTATTAAAACAAAGAAAGGTTGTAAAGTGGATACACCTGTTTTGGAAGACTTCATAACATAACTTTTTTGAAATTGAAGACATCTGAAAGAAATAAATTCTGAAATGTAAATACACAACATTCTGGCTAGTGTACATATTGGCATGGGAGAATACATACACACCTTTCTGCTACAGCGAAGGCCCCTTTACTTAGGACAAGATTTAATTGAAAATAATAGACTCAAGAAGTAACAGAACTAGATATTATAAATTGCAAATACCCTTATTCCAATACAAAAGCTCCAAGAAGAAAATGGTACCTGAAAGAGGATACAGAACAGGAAATATTTCAAGGGAATATCATACAGAGCTAGTCTATATCATAATGGATAGTTTTGAATCCTGGTCTCTACAGAGCTAGCATATCTCCTCCTGAGCTATAAAATTATCCCTTATTTAATTTTACGTTGGTATCTGTTCTCTTCCCCCAAAAACACCAAAAAAGCCAAAGAACCAAACAATCAAGCAAAATCAATCTGGATAAAACTCATTCTTGCAAACCAAGCAGCGTAGTTGCCCCACCTCTTGCTGAGGCTGATGTTCCTGGAAGATAAGACTTCCAGAATAAAGAGGTATTTGGGGAGAATTTTGTTTTAGCCACTAGTACTACACCTCACCTTAATTCCTGGTTTTGATTAAGGACTTTTAACTACTTCTTAGCTGTTCAAGAACATAGACAATGAATCATAAGAGTCACAAATCATACTCTATTCCTCTGCTTCCTAGGCACGTAATCTGCCTTTCAGTAATCATACAATGCAGAGCTGAAGACTGATCCATCCTTTGAAAAATACTCAAGAATTGGTTTAGGTGAGTTATTTCTTGGAGTTCAAAGAAAGAAAATCCAGAAATTCATTGTCAGTAACCCATCTCTCCTTATTCCATGGTTGTCTTAACCCTAAATTTACAGATAAATCCTTCAAAGCTCACTGTTTTCTGGGCTGAGAGGCTAATTTTCTCCAGCTTGGGGCCAGGACTCCTCCATTTCACCTTTTTGCATGGAAAAAATGTGCCAGCCACTTGCTAGCTACTGGCTGGGTCATACGCACCATGTCAAAGTGATCTATTCCATCTAAGATGTATAGATCCAAAATTACTCAGCCCAGAGAAAAAATAAAGCAATTATTTTATTCACTTGACACATGCTGTGTTTAGGAGAGTTCAATTTGTAACACTAGTTAATCATTCACAAAAGAACAGTTTTAAAAAGTAACTTATTTGTTCCTCGCAGCAGAGGATTAAGACACAATGAACTGAATAACTGGTGCAATACAATTGCTCTGCAGAAATGATTGTATTTCTATCACACACTTTTGGAAAGCGTAATCACTTTAACTTTCATTGTGTTTGTAACTCAGAGGCAAGAATTATTATGCAGAAAAGTCTGCTTCCTTTCTCAGCCATCTTTTTAGTTCTTTAGTTCTTTGAGGTTCTTAGGTTTTTTGTTGGTGTTGGGTGGTTTGTTTTTGTTGGGTTTGTTTTTTTTTTTTTTTTTTTTTTTTTTTTTTTTTTTTTTTTTTTTTGTTCTG
Source organism: Serinus canaria (assembly GCF_022539315.1). Classification (NCBI taxonomy): domain Eukaryota; kingdom Metazoa; phylum Chordata; class Aves; order Passeriformes; family Fringillidae; genus Serinus; species Serinus canaria. The sequence goes on from NC_066343.1 coordinate 59,563,802, forward strand.
TGTTTTTTATTTTGGTTTTTTTTTTTTTTTTTGGACACTGTTGCATCCAGCAAAGATTGATGTTCTTGTCCAGAGAAGGACAACAGAGCTGGTGAAGGGTCTGGAGCACCAGTCCTGTGAGGAGCAGCTGAGGGAGCTGGGAGTGTTTATCCTGCAGAAAAGGAGGATCAGGGGTGACCTTATCACTCTCTTCCACTGTCTGAAAGGAGGCTGTGGCCAGGTGGGAGTCAGTCTCTTCTCCCAAGTAGCATGCAACAGAACAAGAGCAGACAGCCTCAAGTTGCACCAGGGGAAAGCTTAGTTCGCATATGAGGAACAATTACTTCACTGAAAGTATGGTCAGGCTTGAAACAGGCTGCTTAGGAAAATGGTAGAATCACTGACCCTGGAAGGGTTCAAAAAACCTGTGGATATGGCTCCTAGGGATATGGTCTAGTGGTGAGCACAGTGGGGCCGGGGTAACTGCACTCAATGATCTTAGAGGTCTTTTCCAACCTTAACAATTCAATGACCACCAGCCCAAATGACAATTACTGACCATAAACTCCATGGCACTGATGACAGGAGAAATGTACGTGCACAGCTTTACAAACAACTAGATAACCTGAAAGAACCAATCAGGTTCTGAAAGAATGGCTGCGGGGTTACATGCTGGAGGGGAGATACCTTGCGTGAGGATGTCTGAAAAGTTGTATCTTCCTAGAGCCCCACCCAATGGGAAAAGTAGGAGGGTGCTTAGAATAAATGGAGGCTGTGCCTGCTACAAACTGGAGAGATTCTAGATGGGTATGCCTCAGTGGGATCTCCCTAGTTTTCAGTAAATTTGATTTTTGCAGGACTCCTCTCATTGTGGACCCTGGGCTTTGGCAGCATGATTTTCTACACACTGTTAATGGCTGTGGACTTGCCTCTGTCTCTTCTGCCTGGAGGAGCTCCGCCATTCCTGTTGTGAGGTTACACGTGTCTCCAGACAAACACTACAGAAATAACCGTGGCCACCCACAAGGAGTAGTTTTGGCGCACGGTTATGCCGTGTCGAACTGCCGTGAGTCTCTCGGCAGCGCTTTCTACACACCCCGGTGAGAGCCAGCTCTCTCCCACCCTGCTGCCCTTCCTGCTCCGGTACCGCAGGCAGAGGTAAAACAGGCCCTAACCCTGAAATCCTGTGTCAGCATTGAAACGGATCCGTGGCTTTTACACGCCAACTATACCTGTCCTGTACATTTAGTACATGTTTAATACGTAAGGCTGTGGAGGCGTAATGTTTGTGAACATCTGCAATCCCGATGCGTGCGGAGCTGCCCCCTGAAAATCCGGCTTGTAAAGTGCCGTCCCTAACACTGTACCCTGAGTTTTGGGGCAAAGCCGCGGCATCCCACCTCTGCCACCACCCGTGAGGGGTAGAAACCGGCGGTGCTGGGGCCGACAGCGGGAGCGGGCCCGCGGTGCTCCCGGCCAGGCCGCAGGGGGCGGTCCAGCCCGGCGCCTCTCGCCCCGGCGCAGGCGCCGCCGTGGGCCCGCGGCGGAGGGCAGCTCGCCCCGGGACGGCGGCTCCATGCGCTGCCAGGTAGGTCCCACCGGCCGGCGACCCCGGGCGGGTCCGGCCGGAGGCTCGGCCGGTGCCGGGTAGGGCCGCAGGGCTCCCGCTGCCCCTGGCCCCGATGGGCAGCGGGAGCGGCCTGGGCGGCGGGCGCGGAGCGCGGATCCGCGGTCACTCACCGCCCGCCGCCCTCTCCGCCTTTCCCCCGCTGGCCTGACAGCCGGGGCAGGAGGGACGCGGCTGAGCCGATCGGCATCGAGACGAGCCTGGGAAAGCTGTTTTTGGCGCTCTGTTTCCGGTTTTGTGCTGGTATTTTGGGAGCGGTTTTCTGGGCAGGCCCTGAGCGCTGTTTGTTCCCCGGGCAGGTCTCGGTGCTGTATTTCGCCAGGAGCGCAGAGCTGGCGGGGCTGCGCTGCGAGACCCTCTCGGTGCCACGGGAGATCACCTCTCTGCAGCTCTGGGAGGAAATTGTCAAGGTCCACCCTAGGTATGCAGCAAGTTACCCTGGAGGTACACAAAGAAACGTGGATTTTTACAAAAATTTTTGTAAAGCAAATTTGGTGTTTAGTATTGGGCTGGCACACATATCAGTACTTCAACAGCGCAAAACCAATGGTCTTACCTTCTTTTGGTAACCCTAAACACTAAATTTTTTTTGTTTTTTTGCACAGCTGGCAGTGTTGCAGCTTTTTGTATACACAAGGAAAGCCCAAGTGCAGGAGATCTACCCAAAACTGGGCCAGAGAGTACACGTGGCCCATTGTCCAGGCGGGCTGTGGTGTGGTAACCTGAAAACCACCATGTTTTTAGTCTGTGGAGAAGATGAGATGTAGCAAGGAGGGATCAAGCACGGCCAGGACAATATATAAGAAATGAAAGATAAGATGCGGGTGTTTCCAATTTTTTAGGATGGACATTAGGAAGAAGTTCTTCATTGAAAGGATGCAAAGACATTGGAATGGGCTGTCAGGGAGGTGGTTGAGTCACTGTCCTTGAAGATTTTTAAGGAAAGATTGGACTTTGTGCCATGCACACAGAGTGCTTTTCAAACTTAATTGATTCTGTGATTATCTGTACTCTGAGCCATTGGTCTGAGCCTATGGCACACTCTGCAAGGCAGCTCTGAAAGGGAACTCAAGCCCCCACAGGCTTCCAGCCACTCAGCCCTGACAGAGCAAATATGTTCAGCCATTTCAGTGCTCCGAAAAAGACCCACTCCACTGCTGCTTGCATTTCATAAGGAGTCTGGTCTTGAGAAAGTACTTTGTATGCTGTAAGGATTGCAGCAGCATTGGTACTCTTGGGGGTGTTAATAGAAAGGTCCCCTCCATCTAAAGCTGAGGGAAGGTGCTCAGTCCTGTCAAGAATGAGTCTGATGGACAAAGGTGCAAACACCATTTTGAAGGGATAGAAGGGAGTAAAAAAAAAGTGAGGTATAAAAGGGGTTATGGTTCTCAGTGCTCTGGAATTTCCATAACTTTGGACTTCGTTGTCCAAGTCTTCGTTTAGGAACAAACTTTCTTTAGTAAAATGCCAAACACTGTGAAAAAAAAATGAACTATTTAACATTGGTATCTGTTTCCAAGTGAGAAACTCTTCACAGAACACTGGACCAGGGACCTTTCCCTCACAGAGAATTGAAATAAAGTGTGTTTGGGTGCTAGAGGCAGTAGGGAACACATATATTTTACTTTGCAGCCTTTTTGTCTATGTTAGCAGCAGCAGCAGCACCGTTTGTCGTTTTGCTGTAATTTGTCAACTTTGTCCTTTTATGAATGATGACTTGGGGCAGTAGAATTTTCTGGAAAAACTCAGTGTAATTGTAGGGCATTGACCACAGACTTCTATTCACATTGCTAATGGATATTCAAATTGCAGCTTGAGCTTACTTGACAGTGCTTTTCTGTTCCACACATTTTCCCCAACTAATTAGCTTGTAAGGGACTTTAATTAGAGTCTGTCCTTCTAATGGGCACTTCAGTTTCATGGTAGTGCGCAGTTCTTTAGTGGCTGCTTTACTTTCAAACAATCCCTCCCTTTAGTCTGTTCCCTGAATCAGTGCTACTGTGTTTTGCTCAGCCTTTGCCTTGACTACTTTTGTCTGTCTGGCTGGTAGGAAACAGGATGATTTTTACTTGTACTCCTTCGGTCTTCGTACTTGTTTTTAAGCAATACAGCTGAGATGGTTATGCCAGATTTTGTAGTCTCAAAGAACTGTTATCATGCTTGGGCCATCTGAAGTAAAATGCACTTCTTTTTTATCCTGTCTTACTGCTATGGCCCTCATGCTTGCTATGTAATTGCATTTAGTCATAGAAATTATTTCCTGCCTCATGATATCCTGAGCTATGGACTCTCACAGCAATATCTCACATAAAAAATCTGTAGAAGATCTGCCAGAAGACACAACACATTTGCTCTCTTAGTTCTGTGGCCACTCCTTATCAATAGCAGATTTCAGACCTGTAAGTACAAAAGACTCAAAGCCTCACAAAGTCTGAGCACACACCACAAAAGCAACTCTCTGACTACTGAATCTTCGTGAGATCTCATGCACAGCATACCACAATGCTTCTTGATGTATAAGAAAATTGCTCCAGTCCTGCCAGACCGCATCAAGGCAGTATTTCCTTCTAATCCCAAATTGGATAGCTGCTGCCTCTTGAGTTACCAATGTTTTTATTGTAAGCTTCTGAAGTGGCTCTGGTATGGATTGGTTTGTTCTGACATGGGCCTATGACAAATCCAATTCCTGATTTCTGAAAAATACTGATCTAATTCCTTCTTAACCATTACAAGAAAATCCAGGATTAGGAGGTGTGTGTTTGTTGTATTTTTGACAGTGTCTTGGGAGTGAAGTTATGTGAGTCTCAGTGGTTTTTACCTCAGCTGCCCTATACTGAGCACCAGTTTGCTGTTTAATGAAATCTCACGGTTAAATGCAAAGATTGTGTGGAAACCCATTTGTGCTCTTGCCAATCCCCCTCAGGCTTGCTCTCATCCGGGATCAAGTGGTGTTTGCTGTTCGGCAGGAGTACGTGCTCCTTGGAGATCAGCTTCTGGTCCTGCAGCCTGGAGACGAGGTTGCCATCATCCCACCAATTAGTGGAGGCTGAACCTGCCCAGGTTCTGTTAGGTAGGTATCACTTACTGCCTATTTTCTATGGAGTGTAATCCTGTGCTAAAATACCTCATGAATTCTGTGTGATGTTACAAGAACCTTTTCTTGTTTAGGTCTGAAGATGTGATTGCAATTCTCTCCCTCCACCCCAGTACTCTTTTGAGAAAACCCAACTTGTGTTTCTGTCTGGTGAGTGCAGTTGTGGTGAGCAGAAACTATAAGCCAGTGCACCAGTAAATGATTAACATGTATCCAGTAAATGGGAAACACTTGCCAGAGAGGTCAGGCATTACTTTGAATCTGTGTTTTAGGTCTTGTTACTCTTTCTGGTTGTTTCTTCCTACCAGTGGAAACTTGACTTGCTTAAACAAGATAATAATGAAAACTTTCCTGCCACTTTTTAACAGTAAAGATAATAAAATAAAAATAATTGTCTGCTGCTTAGAAATTTTGTTAGTTTTTTGCTGTTAAAATAGCTTCATTTCTTTGCCTGCTTTCAAGTGCCAGTCTATTCACTGCAGCTTGTTCTGTTGCTGCTGATCAAATTACTTTTCATTCTTAGGTGATCTGATGACTGGCTTCTACCAGATAAGTTAGAAGTGTCTTCTGTGTGTCTATAACAGACTGATTAAAGGAGGTCCTGAATGTCCTGGAGAACATACCCAACTTTAGGATTAGAACTCTGATCCATACTTATCAGAAATCTCTGTTTTAAACTGTTTGATTTGATAAGTGTGAGGGATTGACAATCACCACAGATTTACCACCACTACACAGTGATCTGTGCTGGTTGAATGTACTGTTAAACCAGGGCCTTGGGATAATTAGAGTTTCATCCCACTGTACCAGACTTTCCTATCAGAAAGAAATATGTATGCAATAAAACCAAGTCATTGCTTGTTATTTGCAGTTAATATTCTCCCAGCAAGGCTGCTGAGAAATTAATTTCACATGTAGACGAGTCTCTTGGGCAAATAGGTAGTGCCTGTGTTGTGCATAAATTGGGGCATGAGCCCTGGATAAAAAGCAGTTGACTGATGCTCGTATCTTCAGGAACAACAACAGAGTCTGTTTGGTTTCAGTTTTTCTATTGTGATATGGAAGAAAGCGAAGATGTGCCAAAAGATTTTATCAAGCTCAAGTCTGAAAAGCTCTCTGTAGATGAAGTGTCAGAGCTGGTTGTTTCACCATACTGTGGGGCAGTGTCTCTGTTCATTGGTGAGTTTAATGTCTGTGAGCTAAGTCATTAGATATATTACTAGTCTAATAAATGTAACTTAAGTTGTCCACATCCCAAACTTGTAGTTCTCAAATAAATCAGTTCCTGGTCTGAGCCCATTCTGTGTAGAAAACAGGTTCTGAATTATTCGAGCAAGACCATGGCAGCTCTTAAATAGCTGCCATGGGCTAAAGTGGTGTGGAACTTTCTGGCTGGTATGACTATCATAGGACTGAACAGAACAGTAGCTCTGGAGTAGAGAACTGCCTGGGAGATGTTCTCCTGTCCCCTGGGATACAGCTTGTTCATGGAGGGAAATGGAATATTGTGGGTATGATGACCGCATGTCCACACCTGTATGTGAGGGTCTGTAACTCAGGTCTTAGTTGAAAGTGAAGTACTCTTCTACCAGTGGGCTGGTGAAGGTCAGACTGGTAGCTCTGTACTGTCCTTAATGTACATGGCACACATAGGAAACTGCTTTGTGCTTAAACCTTAGTGCTACAAGGCTCCTAAATACTTGGAATTTAAAAATTACATGGGCAAATGCCATTATAACCTTGTATAACCTTACCAGTTACCACAGAAGATGTCCCAGCCTTGGGCACTGTGGGCTGCAGATCTGTGTAATGTGTAAACTAAATTCTCCCTTCTCTATAGTAAAGATTTATCCTGTTCAAATACTCTCATTATGCAGCCTTGATTAGGGGAGGTTGTTTATATTTGCACAGTGCTGACCTTGACCATAGCAAGAGATCCTGGGTTTTTACTCTGGATGAATATATAGTGTATAATGTGTATTATAAAGATACAATATGTAGTCATTTACTCCGTGCTTTTAGTTGATAAATCATTTTTTTTTAGGTACTACAAGAAATAATTTTGAAGGAAAAAAAGTGATTCACTTAGAATATGAAGCGTATACTTCAATGGCAGAGACGGAAATAAAGAAAATCTGCAGAGATGTTAGACAGAAGTGGCCTTCAGTCAAACATATTGCAGTGCACCATAGACTTGGGTATGTATGTCCAGACCCCATTCTTTTGCAACTGGAGTATCAGTCCTTGTCTGCTGCATGGCTGGGCTTACATAGTTGCAGAACCTGCAGGAGTTTTTAGAAACCATAGTGCAGCAAAGCTGGCTGCAGGATCAAGCTGTTGCTCTGGAGCTAAGTTTCAAAAATTTAGTCTTCAAAAATGTGTTTATTGGTAGGGTTTACTGGAGTCCACACTTAGCCTAGCAGGATCTTTGATGCTGATGTGATATTTTTAAGTGGGGAGATATTTCACTCAGCCTGAGAAGGCTGGAGGCTGTTGGTTTATTTTGTTCTTTATTTTTTAGAGGTGTGAAGTTGGCAGCACTTTATTTTTTTTCTTCTCTCTCCTTTTGAGGGGCTACAGAATGTTCTTATTGTCATATTTTAGTCTATTTATGCTAGAAAAAGTCTGGAATCTTAAGCTGTGGGGCATAGCAATTGCCAGCCATGCTTGTGGGAGAGCCTCCTGTTGTTCCTTGAGTCTTGGATAAGCATTTTTGTTTTGATTCAAAACGTGGAATACTAGTGTCCTCTTGGGCCTTCCCAGTTCAGGGAAGATTTCTTGCTAAAACTATCAGGATTTGCAAAAATCCTGAAGGAACTTGGGATGTGATTGCAAAGGGTAAGTAAAATAAAAGGCCTGAGGGGTAGTTTCCCTAGATTTCCTCTATAGTCAACAGAGAGGGTAGCTGTCATGAGGGCAGCTCAAAGCATTTAGGCTGAGATTTCTTCCTGTGGACTGGGCTGAAGGAGTCTTACTATAGAGGGAGGATTGGGAGGCAGATTTTGGGAATGCTACAACTGCAAGGAGAAACACAGAACTTAGTGCTTCTGTTGAGTTTAAAACAGTACACCAAGTAGGAAACTTGAGAATCTAAAATCAGACTTCATCAAAAATTTGTATTCATTGCAAAATCTGCATAGTGTGAGGCAATTAATTTTTTCTTTCACAAATTCTTATGCAAACTGAGATGATTTCTTAGGTTTTTAGGTAAGAACTGGCTGTTCTAACTTGTTATTGTTCATTATTAAGCCAGCTTCCAGTGAGTTTGTTACAAGTTAACAATTTCCCCCTCTTAATTCCATAGGCTTAATTTTAAAAAAAGAAAGAATTGAAGAAAAAACCTATGTCTGGTGGGTTTATTTATTCTAAAGTGTGGAATTCTAACATCTGGTACTGATTTTGGTTGTGGTTTTCTTTCTTTTAAAAAGTGTATAATCTTTTGGATGTGGTTTGACACTTGCTCAGTATGAATGAGTCAGGAGAGCATGTGGCCAGAATACTGACGTGACATGGCTACAACTTTTGGGTGCTCTTGATGTTCAGTGCTCTTGTTCCTCTTCTCTCCCTAGTGTGGTTCCAATAACTGAAGCAAGTGTAATTATTGCAGTCTCCTCTCCGCACAGAGCAGAATCCCTTGAAGCTGTAATGTACTGCATCAATACCTTAAAAGCATCTGTTCCGATATGGAAAAAGGTATGTTTATAGGACAAAATCAAATTTAGGCCTATGCTAATCTTAGTTGCCTGGGCTGCCTTAGCAGCATTCCAGGCAGTAGCAGCAGCTCCTGATGGGTTGTCAGTGTCTAGAACCAGGGAGTCTCCTCTATTGCAGCCAGGCCCATACGTGGCAGGTCGATCTTCTGGAAGGTTCTCCTGTACCTGTACCGTCTAGCTCCTCATTATTTTGGAGCCATTCTAGGGTGAAAGCAAAGGAGGCCTGAGCTATCCTCTTTTGAGTAGCAAAACTCAGGTTCTGCACAGACTTGTGGAAGAATTTGAGTCAGCTTAGCTTTGGACAGCATTGCAGTTTGGAAGTAACAAGTGCATTTCTTGCCTGTCTCTTTGCCCCTCATCGCTGTAGCCATGAAAGCACAAAGCACTAAGTAACAGCACACAATGAGTAGAAGTCTCAAAGCTAGTACAGGCACACAACAGTCTGTGGAGAAACCGCCCCAAGTTTAGAAAGAGCCTCATTGTATAACTGTAGTGTTGAATGCAAATAATGAGCATTATCTCTGCCTTCTCTCCCTGGCAGAATTTGGCATGTGGTTAACAGTGATATTCCCCACATTACTTCACTTTTCTGATAGCTCCTTGAGGAGATGGAAGTTCTCTCAGAATAAATAATCAGGGAGTCAGAATTTGCTGCTTAGCACTGGACTGCAGCTGGGTAATCCGGGCTGTCCTTAAGATCTATTAGTTATGTATTTGTATATCAATGTAATTTTTATTTTAATATTGACATTTTGTTACATCTAAACTATTGTCTCAAAATAATGGTACAGTAGGTTAATGTAGCAGCATGATTGCTGTGTATCTACAGCTATTACATAATTTCTTCTAGATGTCTTTGTTGAATTGACTTCAGCATAGGTAGGCCCTTTTAAATTCAGTGGGGATCAGCCCAGGGTTCAGCCAAGTCCATATGTTCTAAAGATGCTGCCCTCTCTTCTTCCTGCCAGCCAAGTACTGTGCAGTCCTGATGTTATCAGTAAATGATAGTGGGATGGCTGTTGAGTAGTTTGGCCTGGTTTGTAGCTGTATGTAGCAGACTCACAACATTTCCCATTCTTTGTTTATATTACAGGAGATTTATGAGGATGAATATTCTTGGAAAGAAAACAAGGAATGCTTTTGGGCAAATTCAGAAAAATAATTGTACTCTTTTGAAAATAAAGACTTACTCTTCCTAATGAACATATTTACCTTTGAGTTTTTACAGAGAATCTCTGTGTTTCTAAATGGTTCTAACAGATGTTTCAATTTCAATAATTTAGTTTGGACTGAGTGAAATGAACGAGGATTAATTAGGGGTTTTATGTGTCTTGACTCTCCTTTGGAATTGCCTTTTTGTGCATTTTTAACATGGAGTCAGTTTTTAAAAGAATCTTCCCTAAAATTCTTTGTTGTGAGGTTAAGACTACTCTGTGATAAATACTGTTCTTATTCTTTTACCTTGATAGTCTGTGTTCTCTGTCTTCATGGGAGGTCACCACAGGACAATTGCATTTTTTTCAATCTTAAAGTTCAGAGAGGTTTAATTTTATATGACTGCAAGCTTTATGCTATTTTGACATTCTTGTAACATGAAAGCTACTTGAAGTAGATGAACTGTTTTAGTGCAGACAGAGAAGAAAACACAAACTATACCCCAGAGTTACTAACTTTTTAGTAGTGCTTATGTTTCAGTAGCTCTGTCTCACAGAAAGATTTTTACTGTGCAGCTGATATTATGAGTCCATTGCATTCAAAAAATATGGATAGAGATTGATTCAAAGTTAAAGCTAGTACTCTGCCAGCAAAAAGAACTGTCTTAGCAATAACATGCCAATGTGTAACTTAATGATGTCTAGACAAAATTTTGAAGGTGACTTTTTGTTGTGTAGTTGTGTGGTGCTGCAGGAAAAAAACCCTAAACCAGCTACTATTACAAATACACGACTATAGTGTAATTGGGTTCAGTAAGTTGACTTCATATGTGTGGGGATTAAAAGTCATCAAATTGAATAGTTTTTCAAAGAAAAGGGAGTTATCAAACTTAATGCAATTCATATATGCATTTATATTCACATTTAAAATTTAATCTTATTATAGCTTTTATCTTGTTACTGTTTTGAAAACTAGTTAAATGAACTGCATGATATGCCTGAGTTTCACTGGAAATATTGGGTTACCTGTCTGAGCAAGATAATTTTATTTTTTATTCTATTGTGCCATGGTAGTATTTAGATGCTAAGAGTTCGAAGTCCCATTGTGTATGACATTTCTGCTAATGCTGGGAGGTAGTGTTATCTAGTCATCATTATCAGTCTTTACAAGGTACAAATGAAGGAAAATAAGGTCATGCAAAATTATTTGCTCAGTTGCTCATATATATGTTATTTATAATCCAGGTGCAAGGTCATACTCCTGAGTCAGGGCAATCCCAATCACAGGTACAAGCTGGAGGGAGAATGAATCAAGAATAGCACTGGAGAGAAACACTTGAGGGTATTTGTGAACAGAAAGCTCAGTATGAGCTGGCAATGTCCACTTGCAGCCCAGAAATCTTGCTCTGTCCTTGGCTGCGTCAAAAGCAGCGGGGCAAGCAGGTCAAAGGGTTTGATTCTGCTCCTCTGCTGTGACCTCAAGAGACCCCACTAGAGCACTGCATCTGGTTCTGGAGCCCCCAGTGCAAGAAGTTTTGTTGGAATGAGTCCAGAGGAGGACCACTAAGTTCATCAGAGGACTAGAACATCTCTCCTATGAAGACAGGCTGAGAGCTGGGGTGTTTCAGCTTGCTGAAGGCTGCAGGGAAATCTTATATCACCTTTCAGTACCTAAATGGGGCTTACAATAAGTTTGGAGGGGAAATTTTCACAACAACATGTAGAGTTGTTGTGAAAAGCCAAGGGAGAATGGCTTTAAGCTGAACTGAGGGTAGGTTTAGATCAGGTAATAGGAAGAAATTCTTTACTGTTAGGGTGGTGAGACACGGGGACAGGTTGCTCAGATAATCTGTGGATACCCCATCCCTGGAAATATTCAAGGTCAGGCTGAATGGGGCTCTGAGTAACCTGGTCTACTGGAAGGTGTCCCAGCCTGTATCAGGATGGTTGCAGCTAGATGATCTGTAAGGTCCCTTCCAACCCAAACCAGTCTTTGATTCTGTAATCATTACATCACACACTAGTGAAGCCTCAGCTTTATATTCTATTTTATTGTGTCTGCAAAAATGTACTAACAACTTCTAGCTGTACAAAGCAAAATGAGGAAAGTAGGTGATGATTTTTTTCCCCCCAGGGATTTTAATCACTTTTAATATTTAGTTACTGTATCTGAATTAAGTAAATTGTAAGGAAACATATAGCTTCAGGCAGAAACATTATTAAACTGTGCTTATTAAATTCTTGATGTACTTTCCTCAGTGGAAGTCAGTCCTTCATCTGCAGGACAGCAGCTGCTCCTTGCATGTTTACAGATACACACTCTACAAACCATGTGGGCCCTATTATCTAGGCAGAGCTGGTCAAGGACAAGACTGAGTTTTCCTTTATTTTGGAGGTTGGAGAGAAGCCCTCTGCTGTGTGAATGTAATTTTTCCTGGGAACTGTTCAGAATACTGAGCACAATCACTTGCTTTGTGAAAGAATTCTTTTTCACTTTAGAAAAGAAAGAAATACATGAACTTTATAATATTTTTTCATGTTTATGTTTGCTGTTACCATGCAACTAATTAGTGTATTAATTTCACAAAAATAAACATTTAGCTTGTTTTTCAGTGGGTATTTTATGAATGAAGTAAAACTTGTGCAGACTGTTGTGTTCTGATACAGAAAATCAATGGTATATCTTAGTTATCATTGCTAAATTCTACTTGGGACCCCATGATCAGGGACAATTCCTGAGCTGCAGTAGTGTCTCTTTAGTGCCTTTCTAGCACTGCAGTCTCCTGGAAGATTTTTCCAGGATGACCTTAAGTGCACCTTCTCCATCAGCAATGCAGCTGGGAAGGAGGGTGCAGAAAAGAAGAGAGAATAATTGTGTACTTCCCCACAGTGACCAGGAACAATGAATGGAAGAGATGTTGTACTGAGTCACAGCTGAGTGTTACAATGTGTGTATGCTGCCATGGTAAAGACAATGAAATGTCATTTTTTGTCCCTAGCTGTGCATGAGGCAAGTACTGCTTTGTTCTGGAACAATGATATATCAGTCTTGTGTAACTTTGGGTTCTTCAGCTGACATGTAAAAGCGAAATGGAAATGTTTCTGGGAGGGATGGTGTGCTAATTAGAGGTAAAATGTATCTCACTGAAATTTAAGTCCCTGCTCTGAACTCAGTATTCTGTCTCCCTCTGTAGGGCTACCCTCTCTGCTACGGTAGTATTATCATAAGAGAGCAGATTACTGTGTTCTAAGATAAATGCTTAAGCTGTGTCTGAAGTGACCCAGAAGCATTTCCAAATTGCCAGGCCAGGGGATGAATCCCAGCAGTGTCTCACTGTGTGTTAGGAAAAGCTGTGGTTGCACTTCTTGCTGTCCACATGCAGAACTACAGTGCTGGATGAGGGCTACTCTGCCTTATGGTGAGGTCCATTGAGTAGGATGATAGCTGCAGACTTGTCCATCTACAAGGAAGACCCTGCTTTCTGGAATGAGTCCAGCTGTTTCTCTTCCTTGTCCGTGGTGAAGGCTAATCCCACCTCTCCATAAGACCAGCTGTGTTGAATTGGTGCCTCTGGTACAGAGAGCAATGTTCCCAGACACAAGTGCTACAGACCCAGAAGGTCACCCTGTGATTCCTGTAGAGATCTGCCAGCTGAGGGCTGTCTGTGGAAGTGCATGTCTTCAGAGTGATAATTTGTCCTTCTGAAAAGATGCTTTAGTCTTCAATGGCAAAATCTGTATACACTGATCCACCCCATTGTCTGGCCGAACATCCATATACCAGCACTGATTCTTTTAAGAGTTTTCTTTCCTGATTTTGAGCGTTGTGCTCTGTTCTCAAGACAAGCTCAGCCTGATGCATATGGTGAAAACAGCAACTGATGGATTGTCATGGAATAACATGGGAGAGGAGGGCAGGGGAGGGAGGGGGTTGTTTTATAAGTGGCCTTCCCAGGAGATGGCAGCCGAGAGATTGCTGAGGAGGAGGAGCGGCTCCTGGCCCGCTCAGGTGCTGGCCCTGTAGGGAAATACAGGTGAGGACCAGCAGCTTTGGCTGCTGCTTGTGAAAGTGGCACTGCTGCACTCAGGAATGAAGCCTTTAGATGCTTGACTTTGAACTAAATTTTTGGCCTTCCTCTGTTTGGTTTATGCACAGCTGTTAAATGTAAGTTGTAGTTTTATAGAATAGCACATTATTTGGTGCTTCAGAAGCATAAAAAAAAAAAAACTTCTAAATCTAATTATTAACAAATTGTTTGTTAAATCAGACAGTATTGCCCTTTCCCCTTTAAAATACTATGAAAAATATTCTTGAGCATTAAGTACAATTAACTGTCCTGTGGAGGTGATGAAAAAGAGTTCAGAATAGATTGATGACTATAAATTACCAGTTTCTTCGAGTACCTTAGGCCAGTTTAAAAAAAAAAACCATGCCATAAATTTTTATCGCATCAACTTACCAAAAATTAGCACCCTGATGTATCTTTATAGCAGTTCTTTTTATAAAAGTTCCATTTTGACTACTTTAAGAGGCAAGTACATTTTAAAAACTGCTAGCATACTAAAATCTGTGATTGCATACAAATAATTGACCAATTAACTGAGAACAGAAAGGTTCACTTAAAATGTAGGACTCAACTTTTCTAAAGCTGCAAAAATGTTCACGTCATTAACTTTCACAGGCAATAAAAAATGGAGGTAATTAGCTATAGATTTTGAGATGCATTTTCATACCTTCATTTTTTAGTCATTAATTTGCAAGCTTTTGTTGTATTTTAGTTTTGGATGTGCTTTAACCCCAGTCAGCAAATCAGCCCCACCCAGCCATTCACTCACTTTGCCACTTGTGGAATGGGGGAGAGAATAGGAAGAGTAAAAGTGGGAAGTCTTGTGGGTTGAGATGGAAGACAGTTTAATAGGGAAAGTAAAAACTGCTCATGCAAGCAAAGCGAAACATGGAATGCATTCGCCACTTCCTACTGGCAGGCAGGTTGAGTTAACCCCAGGAAAGCAGAGCTACATTGCATGTGACAGTGGCTTGGGAAGACCAACATCTAACACTCCGAATGCCTGTGGTCACTTGTGGGAAGCTGTCACATCTCTGTCCCTTACCCACTTTCCTATGCACCCCCAGCCTCCTTGCTGGTGAGATGGGGTGAAGAGCAGCAAAGGCCTTGAACCTGTGAGCACTGCTTAGTGACAGATTAAACATCCCTGAGTTATTAACAGTTTCCAGAAGAAATCCAAAACACAGCCCCATACTAGCTACTATCAAGAAATGTACCTCTGCCCCAGTCAAAACCAGCACATACATAAGACAGTATATAAGGAATCTGGCTTGTAATTCTGCAAAACACTTAGACTTGCTGAAAGGCAGAACTCTGTGCCTTAAGATTAGGTTCATCTGATATTCTGTGATGGAAGTGTTAAAATTGGTAGCCTACCTGAATTTTTATGTACCCCTGTTAAAAGTATGGAGGAACCGAAAAGCTTTGTCAAAGTGTGTAGTTTTCAGGTTGTAGTTTCTGACAATGTTGTTTTCCTGTTAGCCAAGTTCCTCCCTCTCTTCTTTTGCCACAATGTTCCTGCTGAAAAACTGAATCCACCTCTTCCAGCATATGGTGGGGTGTAGTCAGAGCCAGAGTCATGACATGCTACTGCTGACCAATTCTTAAATAGACAAAGTGCAGAGACTGGCAGAATGGGATGTAATTTTAGATAGCAGTGATGATAATCCCAATGTTTATAGGAAGGCCTGACCCTGGTAATGCTTTGACACCATCTACTCAGCTAGATCTTTCCAAATATTTTGTGCTTATGTGTGCTGGGTTGCAGTACAGTACAGTACAGCTTACTGGTTATGTTACACTCTGGACTGTGATCTGCAGGACTTCAGGTGCAGTCTTTGTCTACTTTGCAGAGTCATCCCCTTAGGCTCTCACTGTGTGCTACTGGGATAAAGCCATATTTGGCCCCATTTTATCAGTGCTTTTTCAGTAGCATTGCTTCTCTTTAGGGTGCTGTCTAAAAATAAATGAGTCTGCATTCAGCAGTAGTCTTGGGTTTTATTGCAGTAATGCTGTTAGGCCCTCAGACAGGCCACCACAGTGATACAGTCCCTGCTCCCATAGAGCTTACATGCTAGCTTTTAGAAGTCAACTTTATTATAAACTTTCTTGTATATTCCAAATTTATACATAGGATCATATGAAACCAACTCAGATTTTGGACTTGATTCTAGTACTTCAGGAAATCATCAGCTAGATTTCAAGACCAGAATCTGATATAACTTGAGTTTGTTGAAGGTATTGCTGACTTTTCTTGCTGCAAGCACAAACACAAGTACATGCTGAAGCTCAAAATTTCAGGGTATTTAAAACATGCTGCTTTAAAAAAGTAAATTTAAAAGAAAAAAACAAACCAAACCCTTGCACACAATACAAAATATACATAATATTTCCAGTATTATTTGCGGCTCTGCCAACTTAAAAGTGCAATAGATTTACCCATTACAAAAACTGAATTATCCATTTAAGTATTAATTGTAAAAGAAAAATAAACTAGTAAATTGGAGTGGTTAGGTTAGGATACAAAAACCTTACCCATTGCTATGTCTCCTCTTTATTTTGGAAAAGTATTATTGTGTCCAGGCTGGGAAGGAAAATTATATTGTCCATGTCAAAATATAACCCAGTGAAGGCTAGTGAATTGAATCATTGCTACCTGATTGATAAACTGTTTAATCCCCAAAGAAGTTGCATATTGGATATTGACCTATACCTCCCACTGAAGGCAGAAGAAGGAAATCTGGGTCAAGGTCAGAATTGCCTGGTAGGCAGCACCAGAAATTGAAAATTCTACCATATGGTGTATTGTGAAATTCCCCCTCTGTTCTGGAGTGCATGACCCTGATTATGTAGGAGCTTCCCACATACATGGCTGTAGGGGTTATTTTTTTCTGCACAAGTTTATATAAGAATTGAGGCAGACACATTTTTTCTTTCTACTCTCAGAGCATTTGCCCTCAAAGTTTGTAATTACAAGTCAGGAGCTTATTCTTTAGATTTATGCAATTGCTATTTTTTTCCCGACTTTTAAAATATTTGTTTTGGTCACAGACTCAGCTGATGGCAAGAGTCTTGTTTCATAATTGATATAAGAAACTGAATTGTTTTTCAGAATGTTAGAAAAACTGCAACAAAATGTCCCAAAACATAACATTTCATAGATACAAAATAAATTCAAAACACATATAAAACTACACTGAGCATAATCCAGCTGTTGCTGCAAATGAAGCTGTTATTTGCCAAAGAGATGGTTGGCTTTTGACTGATTAGCTAATTAAAAAGACTGAGTAAAACTTTCAAATGTGCTTAAGCCTAGTCTCTCAGAAAATAATGGAAAAGTGCCTAAGCATAATTACAATCCAGCTTTGGGGGGAAGAAACCATGACTTTGTGTTCTCAATCAGGCACATTTGCATGTTTTACTCTTCAAGTAAATCACCTCAAGTTGGAAACAATCTCACTAGCATGGCAGCATACACAGGAAAAACACACACATCTCTCACAATCAATTGTAAGTGTAACTGCCAGGCATGAGAGAGAAAGGCAGCCAAAAGGCCAATTCCCCTGACTGTTATCAGTCTTACAGCACGGGCCTTTATAAGACTGAGCTTTCATTATAACCAGGCAGCGTAACAGCATGTGATAAACTTGAGGTGTGTAACCAACACAAAGTCACCCAAGTGTTGTGCTTAGAGCTCATTCCAGAGCACCACAGTACTTCACCGTATAAAACATAAGTTAACTTCATCAAGACATGAACAGGTAGGACCAAAAAAATGTGACAGATAAGGAGGTTGTACTGAACTTTGGTCTCCTGGAGGGCACTGAGATGCTAAAGAAGTAAGTGCAGTAAACATTTTACAGAGCTTAGATCTTCACTATCCCCTTTTGTAACGTGCATAATTCCTCAGTCAGCTATCCCCTTTAGTTCACTCTATGCTCTTAGTCTTGCAAAATCTTTCAGTACAGAATTAAAGGCAAGATCTTGACTGTCTTTCTATTTACGTCAAAAGCCAAACTGAAATCAGAGGGACCGAGAGTATAAAGGCCAGCATAACAGTAGTAGTGCTTCTCAAGATGAAAATGAGTAAATACATTGCAGAGAACATGCTGTAAGTGATTATGAAATTCATGTTTTCTTCTCAGGGAAAAAGTATGCAGAAGAGTTATACATACCAGTTGACAATACTTCCCCAAAACAATATCCTTCAGTAATTTAGTTGTGACCTTAGTGCAAGAAATATGGTGAACTTTTGGAAGACTTTGCCCAACCAGTTGTCCTGTAGCACCCAGACAGACATCTTCATACACAGTTCCCAGTTTATAGATTAGTTAAAGCAAAGGTTTGCTGGTGGAAATTACTTTTCTAAAACAATAAGGATGGAGCTAGTCGATGAAAAAAATGACTTTTCTTCTCTCAGTCTGGAAGCAGTGTTCACCACACATTCATCATCAACTTAATAGAAAATGTCCTTTAACACATGTGGTACTTGTCAACTGAATTACCAACTGATGCTGTTCCACAATAATCTGAAAAAATTCTTCTGTTTCACTCTGCAGTGGATCAAGAGAAGGGCTGCTGGAACAGTATGTTACTGTATACTCCGGACCTGCCAGTTCTAAGGGTTAAGTTTGTTTGAAAGGCAAAAATTTACAAGAAAAGGCATTATAAATCATTTTTGAAAAAACCAAACTGTCCTGCAGTTACTCTTACAATAGAGTAGAATCTGTAAAATATTTCATCTATAAAGACACTTTCATTAAAAATGTTTAACTGTTACTAAGCTTTAAGGCACTCCAGCTGAAGGACTGACTGATCGCAACTACTATTGGTGGCTCAGATCTCCTGTTTATCCATGTAACTCATCTTCAGTCTTTGTCCTTTGTGAGTTCTGCAATTTCATCAACATCTTCTATATCCTGTGTCATTTTCTCGTACTGTCTCTTGAAGAAGCCAAGCTGTGAGAAGTATTAAAATAACACCACATTGCAGTCAGTCACTGATAATGCATTACTCAGCAAAACTAAATACTGTGATGGTAAAAATGCATGTGTCCATGAATACACTATAGAGTTTGATTTGTAGACAATTCCTGCCTCTAAAATGAAAAGAGGTGGGCCCTAAACTTCTACTTGATGCAGCTAAATGCTAGAGCAGCAGTGCTGATTAGCCAGTATCCCTGCCAAGATATAGGTATTTCCATGATGCCTTGGTGTGCCAAGGAGCACTTCAAACACCAATGCCCTGGCACACAGAAAAACTTTCCCCTTTTTCTATGTAACCTCTGTAATTTACTTTTTGCTCCTGCCTTTTCTTTTGTCTGTTCTTTTGTCCTATATATATCCTCTCTCACCTTGTTTGTAACCCCCACCCTAGTCCACTGGGAATATCATGGGTGTTCAGAGCCCAGATATGATATTATGGAAAGAGGCAGACAGTGTTGCAAGGAAAAAAGTAAAAGTCACAGCTTGTGTCTTGAATGATTGGCAGCTCATTTAACATCTTCATCTTGCAGGTTTCTATAAGGACTCGTTTCATAAACTCTTCTAAAGTATGTCAAGGGTGTAATGTCAGTGCAGTACTTTTCATAGGACCAAACTGCAGATGTGGTTTTGTTTCATGCTAGAGAACAGAGATTCCAAAGAAAATAGCCCAAATATATTTATCCCTTTCTCGTTTTAAGATATAAGTACCTACTTACTTTCCACAAAACAGCAACCAGTACCAACAACAAGAGAAGTCCAGCCAATATGCTGCCAATCACAACACCCACTGGTACCTCAGCTTTCTCATCTGGCTTCATTATTGTAACTGGAATCTGAAAGGAGAAAGATTGTGTCTTAGGGGCTAATGTGAACTGCAAATAAGGTAGGATTTGTAAACCAAAGATCAAGAATGCCTGGACTGCACATATTCCAGGATCACTGACTGGAATACACCAAGCAGTTACAGCCCTGTCACTGTGTCCATGGGCGCCTGGTTGCACTGTGGCACACGGCAGTGCCAGCTAAGGACTAGAGACCCTCATCACTCTTGGCCATTCATAACAGGCAGAAGACCAATCTCTTCTGCCATCTGCCTCTCTATTAACAGCAGGCCTTTCAGAGGCTCCACACACCATCACCATGTAAACCAGCCATGTTTACATGAAGGCAGGGAATAGCCTGGTGTTCAGCCCCAGATTCAGACTGCTGGAGAAGCACTCCTTTTCATCAAGGGTGTCAGAGCCTGTTATCTGTGCTCAGCAGCTGTAGGAGGCAGGACTAATCACTGATGCCAGACACCATAAATTCTGCTGAAATTCCAATCCTCCTGCTGGGCAGGTGCCTAAGTCTCTTTTGCCTGCTGTTCATACCTTCTGTGAAACCACTAATGACTTGACAGTCTCATAGTGATCTGTGTTCTCCTGGGTCAACTGCATGAATTTGCAGGAAGATGTATAGGTCAAACAGGAGCACCTCTAGCACACCTACATTTCCTGAACCACAAGCAATACCAGAGAGCTCCCAGAAGAGCATAGAGTGTCTGAAAGTTAAGTTTTCAGGTGATACCCTATCTAGCTGGATTAGGTTTAACCAAATATATAATTACACATAATAGAGTTTCTTGGAGAGACATTGCTGTAATATTTATGAACTGTCAAATTTTTGGATTTAATCTTGGAACAACATGCAGTTAGCTGAAAGTTTTTTTTCCTTCCTGAAACATGATAAAACAAGTCACACTGGTTTATTTTCTCAGGGTGGTTGTTCAATGCATTTGTCTGGAGTAATTTAATCTTAAGCTTTCTGGGAAACTTGCACTGGACTGACATTTCAGTGATTTAAGTAATTTCTGTTGGAAGGCTCCAGTGTTGTGCTAGGTGTGGTTATGTGTATTCATTTCACCAAGGCAGGACGGCTTTGTCTATTTTCTAACTGAATGGCCATAGTGATGATTCTAGCAGGTTAACATTCTGGCCTCCAGCTGGCAGTCCTTTCCAACTTGGAAAAAATGTGAAAGCTTTTACGTAAAAACACCTAAGCAGCTTCCCCACATAGCATCACAAGGCAATATTAATTTATTTGGCTAAACAACAACCCAGTTCATCCAATGTAGAAAGCCAATTTCATATATGCAGTTTGCCTAGTAGTGCCTTCTGCATTAGATTAACAGTGAAGTGGCTCTACTGGAAAGGAAAACTGATGCCTAGGAACAAATTATCTTTCCTGAAGTAAAACTGTGGTCAATAAGACACCATGAGACTGGGATTCAACTCATCTGGTGTTTATCTACAATATCCTCCTTGACTCCCAAAGGAGGATAGGCTTTTCTAAGAGCCTAATTCACCCTAGTTATTTTCAGGATCAAATTTAAGATGAGATGAACTGCATTTCAGAAATACCTGCTCTTTCCAGGGACTAAGGTATACAGAATATGGATGACTAATGCTGATATTAAATTGGATGAATCCTACTACATCCATCTAAATCAACAGGGTAAGTAAGGAAATAAGCTCTGCTTGCTTCTATACTGTTCTGTTCCCAAGGAAGTGTGAAGGGCAGACTGGGTATTCCTGTTGGCCTAACAAGAAGTACAGTGCTGGGTACTGACTCCAGGTGTCAAACTGTCTGCTTTAGGGAGAATGTACTTCCCCAACCAGGAACATTTACCTAGACTTCTCACAGGGCAATAGGTTGTTGAGTGAAGGTCAGGCTGGAAGTCACCAAAAGCCACTTTGTTTCAAGGAACCCTGTGGAAAACTTTCAGGGTCTGTTCAGCTATTGCCTCAAAGGTGTAGAAGTCCCAGCTGCACATGTGTCAATGGCTAGGGGAGGAACTGACTTTCATTTGTCAACTATCATTTGAATAATTAAATTCTAGTTCTCCTGAAGTTGCCAACAGAACTTCTGGTAATGTAGATTTGGCAGTACCATGCTTAAAATGTGGAAAAATACTTATTAATACATGGTTTATGAGTTACCTAAAAAGTCTGTGCAGTTACCTGGAATATTTACATTGTATAGTAATGAGCTTCATCTCATAATAGAAATAATACCATGCCAAACTGAAGCACTCAGAACACTTCAAATACTGACATGTAATTTTTCTGCAAAAACATACCTCATTTTTTCTTCAGGCACTGAAGGTTTTACTGATTACAAAATGGCTTATTTAGAGGTTCTTCACAAGAAATAGAGTGATCCATGAGAAACCAATTATTAAAAATAGTATTGGATGATGATTGTATCACAGAATGAGAGAGATCAATCTGTAACTGCTTTTGTACACATTTAGTTGAATTCTCTATGGCCCATGAATGGGCTATGCTGCACATTCTTACAGATATTTGACTCATTTACTCATTTGCATTTTGCTGTTTAATGGCCTTCGTTATTTTATGGATAAAACAGGCTATTAAGTCCTGCAGAAATAAATCTGGAAGTAGTACTGCAAATGGAAGGGTGTCCTTCTCAAGATAGACTAAGACAATAAGGTGTCCTCTTTTATTACAACAGTACCAAAGAACTATTATATTCTTCCAGAGTCTTTTATATTTGTGTAGAGCAGATAGAAAGCTTGGAAGAAGAATTCAGTACTAATAAAGCAGTGGTATGGAGACTTCTCTTGAGATTAGCTGTGTCCACACTGTCCATATGACAGCTATTCCAAATGCTAAAAATATTCCACATTCCTTTACAAAGGAGATTTTTTTCTGGAGACCTTGCCAAACATTTGCATGGAAACCTCAAACCATACTCTTACAGAAGTAAGACTATAAGTCAGATTTGTGAACATGTTTCCCAGAACTCATTTATCTATAAAAATTAATTCCACTGAAGCAAGAAAGCCAAATCTTGATCTTTTCATGAAGAGAAAGCTATCTGAATTTCAGAAGTTTCTAGCTGACATTTTCTCAGAGTTCTACAATTTATTTGAGACCTACAGGTTTTAACTATGTCTGGTTTATATAGCAGTGGGCTGAAATGAAATATTTTAATAACTTAAGGGACTTATATATAGTCAAATGACACATAATTTCAGCATAATCAGGTTGCTATGTACTCCTAAAGGACACTGAAAATGAAATACTATCACTTTAATACAGTCAAAGATAGAGAAGTTGAAAAAATATACCAAACTATCACTTACAGTTAGGGTATTCTCTCCAATGATGAATAACTCAGGGTCATTTGTATCAATTTTTGCTTCTGCAGAGAGTTGTAATGTCTGGAAAATTAACTGAAAGAGAAGATTAAAACAACTGTAAAGCTGTGTTAATGGCAACTCAATTAAAATGAAGATATTCTAAAAGTCCTTGAAGTCTCAAGTCCTTGAAATGAGGACTTCACAGCCAGAAAAGAAAATCATAGTATTAAGAAAATTAAAATTACTTTAATATTTTTCCCCAGCCAACATGCCAATCAAAGTAATAATATATCAGTAATTCACTTAGCAATGACATTGAGGAACTGGTTTTTCTTTTTCTTTAATGTACAGTTCAAGTAAAACAGAAGGAAATATTTATGTAACCCTTTTTAGAGTTATTTCAAAGCTGTCACTGCTGTTAGCAGGGAAGAGATGGGGGGAAACAGCAGTGAGAAAAGGAGACAGCAACAAAAGACAGATGGGAATATATCTCTGGCCTTTGAAAGAAATGGAAACTGGATGTTCTTTTACTTCCCCTGCCCTCACTTCTATCCAATGCTTCTGTTTTTCCCCATTTATTTTTTCCTTTCACTGTGTGCTCCTCTCCACGTCTCAAATTCTGACACAGCTCTCTCAGCTTAAACAGAGACGATGACAAAAATCTTAAGCCAATTCCTATTAGAAAAGGGACCTTGTGCCAGATCCCACTTCCCTCTCTGGATATACTGGGAGGAGAGGTGCATGGCTGTGTAGATGCTGACAGTTCACTGCTGCTCTTCCACAGCAACACAAGGAATGGCCCCAGGCTCATGGGAGCACAGGACCACTCTCTCCAGCTGACCCAAAGGTAATGCCTGCTCTGCCATTTTGCCTTCTCAACCATTTTTCTGTGGCAGGGCCAGGTACCGTGGGCAGCTGTGGGTCTGCAGTGGCCAACACACCAAACCGACTGGTTCTGCAATGTGAGTTATTGCATCCCTGCACTGCGGCCATCTGCCCAAGTGGTGTGTCCTGCACACCTAAAAGTTGAGAAAAACACCTGAGCACTATTCAAAACACCTCAATTCCTAAACACATCTTTTATTTTCTTAGCAGGTACTGGCAAGCCTGTTACGCCCTTCTCAGACAATGGCTGATTGCCAGTAAATAAAAAGGCTGATGATGTCCATGATAGAGTGAGTGCTTGCAAGATTATTTGTGCTCAATTATGACAACCAAATAGAAAATTACAAAATGGGAGCTGCGAGGAGAACTGTGACATATGAACTTTCCTTCCCATCAGCCAGTGATGGTAAACAAACCATTTCCTTTTGTTCAGATCTCCACCTTCTGCGTACCTAACAGCACTAACAAATGGTCTTGACCCAGCTAATGAGAAAAATACAAACGCCAAAGACAGACAGATGCTTTTTGTCACACACTTCCATAACACATTTAACAATATCAACCTGACCTTTTCCTTTTAAGAGTAGAATGCTGGAGCTGACAGCAGCCCTGCTGTTAAATGTCAATACCTGCCACAAGAATCACCAGACACACTAAGGAGACTGCGTCATGTTCCTGACGCATTGGGCAAACCCAGGACTCCAGGATCGTTTGTTTGGTTGCCCAGCTAAGAAGCAAATATGGTCTAACTTCAAAAGTCTGGTAACTCATGATGAGTTATATCCTGAAGGCCACAGGGTGAAAATAGGCTGAGATATTGATGGCTTTTTTAAGCATCCTGTAGGTCTCTAAGCAAGGACTGTTTCTTTGATGCCTACTCTAATAAACAGAAAAAAATCAATTAAAGATGTTTTCCCCACTCTCTCTATATCAAATAGAACTGGCAGCACTAACAAAGGTTTTGTTATTTTGATGTGATCAAAAATGATCACGATGTAGACTGTGATGTTCAAAAGCTAAAAAGCATGATTATTTTACAGGCTATACTGTGTTCTGCTGTCCTATGATGAGTTTTGTGGAAACCGCAGTTCCCTAAGAATGAATCTAACAGATGTAGGAAACATTTTTTTTCGGCTACGAAGGTTGCATTATCGTAGCATTTTCTTAGATTCTGTCCTGGACTGAAGTTTTATCAGCTCTGTTATGCAGCCTCACTACTTTCAGGTTCAAGTTTTCAATCTGGAAAAGCAAAACCAATATAAAGTAAAGGAAGGTCTTTCTAGACTGAGGTCTCTGTACTCAGTGAGTATTCTGAGAGTAATCTTGTACTGGACTTTGAAAAATATCAGGAGTTTAAAAATACTTGAGTATTGTATCCTCTATAAAGATGCAGCTGATACTCACGGCAGCAAAGGTTCCATTCCAGATTTGGGTGGACACGTTCACAAAGTACTCTCCCTTCAGTGCAAGGTCTTCCAGTTTGCATGTGATGGTACTGCACTTCACGTTCTTACAGTTCTTCCAGGGGAAACAGCAAGAAGAGGCAATAGCATGCATTAAAAATACACTTTGCAAAATATTCTTGCAACATACAGAATTTCTGCCCTTGCCTTTGCCGTTCTGTGCATACAAATGAATCCTTCAGGCTGTGCTAAAGCAGATGCAGTATCTGTGAGAACATCCATAGGCTGAGCTCCTGCTCTGTAAATGAGGAATGCCACCCCATCACAGCTTTCCTCCCAAGTACAGCAATGGGCTCAGAAGGTCAGCTCTGCTTCCTTCAGCTCAGAAGGTCCTGCTTACTGCAGCCCTGGGTTTTACTCACCAGTTCTTTGGAAGCTCTGAAGTTCTCTTTCATAAAAGATGGAGAATAAGGTCTTTTCCCTATCTGCAGTGGATTTATCTGAGCATCACAAGTAACACCTCTGACCTAGGAAAGATGGCAGCAATGAGACAGGATGACATGCTACTTGGGAGTTTCTACTCATCATAGTAATATACATTTCCGGGCTTAGACAGTGGCTGTTAAAGGTTGAAGTGTAAACACTGAATTCTTTAGGAAATGAAGAGTATGTGGTTTTGGTCAGAAGTAAGTAATTCTTATGACACTTTTTTTTTTTTTTTTTGGTCCCTAGATTGACCTGAAGGGCTTTTCCTCACCTAAAATTTTCATTTTTACAATAACTTTCTCAGGAACTTGGAGAAGGGCCTAATTGAAGAGATCCGTATACTCCACATCTGCCAAGAAGTAGCCTAGTGTACTGTTGGCATTGTGGTTTCCTCTTTATGAGGAAGGAACATGGAGAAAGAGCATGGATTCTCTTAAACTAAGCCATAATACTGGGGAGATAATTGATGTTTATAGTACTGATAAACCCCCAAAAACACAATTCAGTTCTGTACCTCATCTGTGGTGACTGCAGTTAGGTACATCAGTGGGTTGCCTTTGCTGGTCAGTTCAGGAAGATTGATTGTTACAGATGCCATCTTTACTGGAATACTTCCTGTGGTTACCTGCAAAGCAAATAACTCAAGAGTTAATTCAGGTAGCTATGCATAAATTATTTGATACAGCAAGAAAATTAGAAATAATGGATGAGTATGGAAGAACTGGACTCCTTCTACATCATTTTTTTTTTTTTTTTACTAGGACACTGGGGTAGTAATTTTGTGAATAGTAAAGCAGAAAGTGTATTGTATAGCTCCAGGTTCCTGTCTCTTTTCTTAGCAGAGTTCATATTAACTGCATGAAATATGTTTTGAAAAGCAAATACACTGCCATGGCCAATAGGCCTGTTTAGTCCTTTGGAGTAGCAGTTACAGGAATGGAAATGGAACATCATTTAACTTTCTTCCACGTTGCATATTTGGATCTAAATTTTTTTCTGTGTTATGTAATAAGCACTGTGATTTGGCTAGTTCTTGCATCAGGTTTGAGCCCTTAACCCTTGACAAACTTCAAGTTTCAAAGTCCAAGCCTGCAAGCACTTGTTTTTCTTTATCAAGTTGTCAGGAGACTGTGAAAACACAGTCTAAGCTGGCCTGAAGTTAAGCATTAACCATCTCCTAAATATGTACACAGTGCAGGACCAATCCCTCCCCCATTCTACTTGTGCAAATGTCATCCTTAACCTTATGAAGACTCCAAGAACTTATGCTATTTGCAAATATTTTTTTTCTTACTTGACCTATTCAAAAGCTTCAAAATCAGACAATGAAAGAAGGAGTGTTTTTTAAACAAGGTTTTGGGAGCAGGCTACAGAGGGAGCTAAGGCAACTTCTTGAACCAGAACAACAGACTTACTAACCTTAACTGAGAAGTTGAACGTGGGGCCAATATCTTCAAAATTATTCACAGTGGAAGGAATGTTATGACCAGAGTATACTTCATAAAAGTTGATATTGGCAAGCCTGGTTAACAACCATAAAACAATATATTTCAATTGCAGCTTTGAAAACATATGTTACTGGATATGTCTTTGTGAAACAGGTCAGAAGTACAGAGAGAGAAGTCAGTCACTTAGATTGTTGTTTTAAATTTACAAAGTTGGTTAAGAAAATGGTGTGCTGAAGCCCAGAGCTGGAACAAACATGTGAAATTAAGACAAGAGAACTGTACATGATACAGGCTCTCTCAGGCTTCTAGACCCTGCATTGTTTCAGGGCCATACTGCAAACTCCTTCTCTGTGCACAAACTGCAACATTCACCCTTGCAGTCACCTTTTTACTCAGAAAGGGCCTTCCTGGCTGTCTCCCTTGGTACATCTGTAACTGGCTGGGTGTGGAAGCACAGGCATCACCGTGCTTGTGTAAATGGAACATATCACATGGCCCTCATAGTCCTCTTTGGGTCACATTATTTAGCAATTACGGGGTTTAAAATTCAGAATTTCCGAAGTAACAGAAGGGTGGTTTCAGCCCACTGCAGCATGGAATGGCAGGTGCATGATGGAAGGGCATGGTGCAAGGAACTGTGGGTGCTTGAGGAGCTCAGTTAGTCAGAACCACACTCAGAGGCAAAGAAAACCTCCCTGTGCAGTGCATCACACCCACTACCTGCTAATCTATCTGTGAGCAGCTCCTCTGCTAATCCATGCCAAAACATGACATATTGTCTGCTTTCTTACTGCTGAAGACTCCAGTCCTTC
The DNA here is from genome assembly GCF_022539315.1 of Serinus canaria. NCBI lineage: Eukaryota > Metazoa > Chordata > Aves > Passeriformes > Fringillidae > Serinus > Serinus canaria. The sequence goes on from NC_066343.1 coordinate 59,591,599, forward strand.
CAAGATGCAGAGTATCAGCTTCCTAGTCCTTTCAGAGGTCTCGGGAAAGACATATTGCTACATCTTCTCCCAGAAACTCAAAAATTACCCCTAGGAAGACTTTACTTCAGCAAAACAATACTTTTTTCTCAACTCTTGTAATTTTAAGGGATTTCTTCTTGGCTGCATTACCTGCCTCAGGAAAGAACAAATTCCAGGTAAATACTTCCTAAGCCAAGTTATACCATGGCTTAATACGCATTTTATTTAATTCTTTTAAATTTATTATCTCTAAGAATAACTAACCATTTTCTGGCAGTAGGTATTCCTTCATTCCTTGAAGCGCATATGAAATTGAATTTTTTCATATTCAGGAGAAGCAGCTGAATTCAAACCCTTGCTTTCCCTTGAATAACTTTTATAGACTCCATTCCTCGCTTCTTCTGAAGCATTTCATTTCAGTTCATATTTCTCAGCTAATTAAACCCACTGATTCAAGTTTGCACCTTCTGAATTTCCTGAGAAGCTAGCCCTCTGCACAGATGCTCCTGCAGTCTCTGCTGCTGCTGGCAAGGTCTCATGCAACTTTCTCAAGGAGCTGAAAGAACTTGCACCACTGACTTAAATGCTTTTCTGCACTTAAAATAATCTCAAAAATTCTGCTTGACTCCAGGACTGGGGCACCTATTCATGATGCGGAGCCTCAAATATTATGAAACTGCTTCACAAAGAAGGTTATAACACTAATCTTCCGTATGGTGGTCCCTATTCCAGCTCATCCTACACAGCAGCCAGCAGTTCATGTAGCTATGTTGATCTCTGAATATTAATTTCCTGGATCCATAGCTGCTGTGCATTTTGAAGCAGCTCCCTCTTTTTAAAATTTCTGTTATTCTCTGAATATCTACTGGGTTTTTTTAATATCCATTTATATTTACTAATTTTTGAACACTTTGGAATGCAAAAGCATTTTTTCACCAAGAACTGGTGACCAAGTGCATTATGTTGATCCTAGAAATTCAGTATTTGGGAGAGATAAATAAATCTATTCTTTCAGGAAAATTCAAATATCCTACCTTGATCCTGGAGTGACACCCATGTATTTTTGTTTCAGTTGCAATCTAAGTTAAACTGTAACTGAAATCATTCTTTTTTGGAACAGTAACAGACTAATTACTGTTTGAGTACATCCCAAATCACCAAGTGTTTCCAGGGCTCAAGGTAAGGACTTTCAAGAACACTATATGAAGGTAAAAGGTCATAAAAGGCTTTTTGTTGGTCTGCTCAGCTGCCTCTTCTTCCCTTCCCAGGGAAAAGGATCTCTCACGACAGCCCTGACTTGCCTTCTACATGGAGAAGAAAGGGCTGGCACCAGGCAGGGGGGTAGGTTTGAGCCAGAATCTGGATGGGTGCATGGGAAAACAGGGTGTTTGATTCCAGTGCCAGTGCAGCTGCAGCAGGGGAGAATCTGCCAGGTGTACCTCAGGTTTTAGTTCAAATCATTATCTCAAACTGCTAAGAAGTTTATATTCTTGCTCCAGGTTCAGCAGAAACATCCATAATTTTTTTCTTTTTTTATTTCCCTCCTTTACTGAGGGGGGCATACTTTATCTTTTGATATTCTTTGGTTTAGTTTTGATCACTGTAACTACAGATTTGATCCCATGGCATTACATTTGAGCCAAGAAGCCCAATGTTATTATACAGTACTTATGTTACCAAAACCACATGCACTGTTTGGCCTTTATATCACTTCTGTTCTCAGGAGCATCTGTAACAAGCGTTTGGAGGTAAACATGGGTCCACAACTTTCCTAATTTTTTACATATAAGTTTGGTTGGAAGGACAGACAAATCTGCTACTACTGGTGAAGAGGGAACTTCTTATGTCTTCCAAAACAAAAGCAAAGCCTCACTCCTATTTTAGTGGCCTTTCAAGACTGTTACTTGAAGTAGCTTGGCAAAATGACCGTGTCTGTTTATGTAAATCAGCATACCTTGTGAAGTGAATTTCTGCATCATATCGCAAAGGAATTGATAAGGCCACCTGGTTGTCCAAGTCTTGCTCTTCCTTACTTTCACTGTTCATCAAAACACATTTGAGTCAGGTGTAATAATACTGTTCTATACAAATGAGCTTTTAATACCTAACTCGCTTTCATATCATTGTGTACTTTACCTCCATGCATGAAAACTTAGAACTGCCACATTCTGAAGATTTTTAAGGTTGAAATCAAAGCTAATATCAAAGGATACCTACAGAAGAGACAACGAACACATGGTAAACAAGTTGGTACAACACCCTAAAAGACATTATTCATGTGTGTAACAATGCCCTCTGTATATGAATTCTCTACAGATTTCTGTGTAATATTTCAGTCATTTCTTAATACTCAGAATTAATTTGTTCTTACATTCCCCTACAAGTCAGCATGATTACATAAACATGAGTTATTTGCATTTTTAAATTGTATACAGCTAGCTGTAAGCTGCAACAAAAGGTGGTTACAATTCCTTCATTTTAACCTCTAGCACTGACACAAGCTTTGTATTCATTCTTTTCTTCCATTTGTTCCAGCAGGTCCACTTTGAGCAATTCCATTATAATTCAGAACAAGCTTAACTTTCTATATATGATTTTTTAAATATTATTAGGGCGGTGTGGGCCTCTCTCCTCCCAAAACAATACTGTTTTCTTGGAGAGATGAGATTCATGGAGCAGGTGAGGGAGTTACCCCAGATTCACAATGCCAGAGGGATGTGATGAGAATTGTGCACAGTTTTTAGGAGCCTGCACATGATGCTTCTCTGCCCCCAGCTTTCATTCTCCAAAAGTTACATAACTGCAGCAGCATTTGGAAGCTGTGAGTTCTGACAAATGAGTTTTGAGAGCCCTTTGTCCTTTAATCTGATAGGGAGTCACATATTTTAAGCACTAGTTTGCTTATTTTAATGCCTCTGTGTAAAATCTAAGAAACCTTTACAGTAATAAATGCAGAGTTAGGAAAAAAACAACAGCAGAAAAGGTTTTGGGATCATTCAAGGTTATTTAAACATGCTAGCTGTACCTGTTGTCCTGTTCTGAAAACAGGATAGCTTATTTGGCAGATGACTGTACTTTGTGCTGTTCCTGTTTGACACGAGACTTCAGTCCCATCACTCTGTAGAGAAAACAGACAGAAACACCATCTTATGTCAGGTTTTGATAAGGCAGAGAGGTGTGTACCTTCAACAGCATATGTATTATAATAAGGAGGAGTGAAAATAGGTGTTATGGCAGTAAATCCTAGAGATGCAGCAGATGGGTGGGGCATAGGCAGGGCCAGGAGGAAGTCAAAAGGAAGGTGGGACAAGGACCATTCCCACTTGATTTCTTGTGTGCTGCAGTCATCTTACTAGAACTTTGTGTTGGGCTTGGAGGAAGGAATACAGGCCAGAGAGTACAGGTCAGCTCTACCACTAATTTCTGTAAGTCCTTTTCTTACAGAATTTTTACAGAACTTTTGCAGACATATTTACACAGTCTTAGAGCTAGAAGAAATACAACTTTCTGTAGGAAAATCTGACATACATAATAGTTTGTTTACTACTTTCCAGAATATTGTCTTGTCATCATCCTTGATTCAAAGACAAATTCACAGACCAGAGCCAGTTATTAACCCTTGGAGAAGAATTAATTAAAATGTACTGTCTTTTGTAAAAAAACATTCCTACTAGACATTTACCATTCATGAATTATGCTACAAAAATCCCCCCAAACCCTCAAAACAAAACTTCCAAAAAGACCCATACATACTCAGTTTATGTTTTTCTTCCTGCCTTGAAGCAGGCACATTTTTGGTCCAAACTTCACTTGCAGGCTGAAGTGCTTCTAAGCAAAAGGGCTTTTAAAGCAAAAGAAAATTCTAGCTCCAGTGTGGTCTTTTGGCAAGAGTGAAATGAACAATCTTGCTGCACAACAGGATGGGGAGGTAGAGGGGCACCCCCAGCGCTGTGTGCAGTACTTTTGCCAATTCATTGTTCAGAATAATGCTGCTCTTGGGCAGGAATGAATGCTATCCCTCCTCTCCCTTCAGTACAGGGACTGCTCTGGATTTCACCCCCAGGATTATCACGCACCTCTCCAGTAGGAGCCTGACCATATAAGCCAGGCACTGAAATCTACATTTCATCCTTCGTGAACTGGGAGCAACAATTTGAATTATAGGTATACTGCATTCCCCAAAATAGTGTGCATATTTCCTCTCTTTTGCTTTCTCTAAGATAAAATTTGTTGGAAAAAGAGTTTTTGGTATAGCCATCATGTCAATCTGATTAACTGTCTAGCTGGAACACATGGCCTTGGCAGTAACACTATTTCTAGATCCAAAGTCTGCGCTTTAAGGATTCATCATCAATGCTGCATGTCTGATTTATCAAATACAAATTCCCTGCAGCACAGCAACTTCTTCAGGCATGTTGCTGGGAGTTAAGAAGATGTGGGTGCCAAGGCCTAAAGTGAGGAAGAGATGTCTGAGGTGAGATCAAACTCGAAAAGTTGCCAGCTTTTATGCTGAGTTGGAAATATCTCTCCTTGACCTAAATAAACTGATGTGCTGGGGGAATAATTCTGGTATCCAAGAAAACAAATTGTGAGAGAGTTTTGTACACACGTTCTTTTTGGAATAGGCACTGCTAGAAAGGAAAAAAGAAAATTAGTCTGAGAACCTCAAAAATAAGGGGCAATAACAGAAACAGAGAAGTTGGGAACCACGCACCGGTAAAGAAGATGAAGCAAAAAACAAGTTGTCTGAAAATGTAGCCTGTATTCTGGTGTTATATGCATTTTCCTTTTTATTTCTCAATTTCACGTTGAATGTTAGTCTTCTGTTTTTGCTGCTGACAATAAACTGTTTGCTGTTGGAAAATAAAGTCCATTGTTGTAAATAGAGGTACTAGAACAGCTGTGGATCAGGAAAATGTGTTGCCTGAAGCCAACAACAAATAACAAGCACAGCAAGACATTTCCTACATTGTACACACTTAAACGTTCTGCTTTCTAAACCCTTTGGCATAAGAAATTCTGTGAAGGTGTTTCCTAAAACCAGATATAATTATTGTATTCCAAAAGTGCGGGACTTTGATTATGTGTTGTCAGAGGGACTGCTGAGTTTTCAAGGGGTCTGCCCTGGTGGGAAGGTGGACAGAGTGGGCAGCACACATGGGCAGCTTTATCTCTGTGATGCATATATATGCATATACATCTGACATGGACTTAGAATACCTGCAGCCAGATAGCTGACCATAACACTGCTGCAGCTGTCTTCATCCTTCATTGTGATCATCCTCATTGATCACATTGTGCTCCCTTTCCCAACAGCAGCCAGTCAGACACAATTTGTCCAAATACTCACTATGTCCTCATCTCTAAGGTACCAAAACTTGGGTTAGTCTAAGCTGACAAGAGTCCTACTTCTGTGTTTGTACTTCTGTGTTTCTCCCTACCCTACCTCTTTTTCCTTGATTAAATTTAGATTAAAATGCCATTGCTTTTTTTGTCTATGCTGTTTCTAAGCAGATGTTGAACTGGAAAGGCTTTCTCCTCCAGAAATTAATCCAAAGCCTACAGATGAACCAACTGTTGAAAGCACTGGACCTTAACAGTTCCACTGATTCAGCTCTTACCTGTCATCTGCCTTCTGCTGAACATTCAGAACAAGATCACAGATACAAAGTTCATCTTCACCACAGTCTTTAATAAAAGGAATCTAGGAAAAAGAAAAACATTTCCTGAATGACAGGGCTCAACTTATAACATGATCTGAAGACACTAGAGTGCAGGCACCTTCAAGCTGAAGCACATTCTTGGTTTGCAGATAAGATAATCCCTCTGAAGGACATTAAAAATCTTGACAAGTGAACGAGTGAACTCAATAATGTGTTGCTACATGTCAACTGATCCAATAATGGTACAGACAGATTACTCTTCAATGACAACAAAGGATGTTGTCATATTCGTTCCATCTCTCTTCTATGTCCCTTTTTACTGTAGAATAAACTGAAAGAATTAATCTTTGCCATCAACTAGAAGTTCACATCAATGGTGACATGGCTGAACTCACGTGCTTGTTATGTGCTACGGTGGCTGATGTGTGTGTGAGCAAGCTCATGTAATACAGGCAAAGGCATGAAAGGAACCAGGGGACACCCCTCCGTGTGACTTACACAGAGCATGCAGAGGTACCTGCATGTACCTCTTTGGTGTTTGTGGGGGCCTCTCATTATGGATGTATATGGCCATGCATTCCTGAATTGTAAATCTGCATACTTACGCTATAGGCCACAGATGCTGGAGAAGATATGTCCAGGACAGGGCTGGAGCCAGGATTTGCCAGGCCAATGTCAATGCGCAAACCAAGTGAATTCACGGCATCTGAAGGCTCCTGTAAAGCACACATGGTTCAGGTGATGGCTGCCAGCACAAAAAACAGGGTAAAATCGGCAATTTCTATTGTGAATTGAGACTGCGCAGTAAAATAATACTTTGCTCTAAACAAGGAGAAGCAACAGTTCAAAGCTTCACTTCTTAAAGAAAATAATTCTGTGAGATTGACCAGTGTGGGCTCCTCTAGATTAACAGTTTTCAGTGCGATTTCCATGATAAAACTGATTTTTCTAGGATTCCTGGAGACTGTGCACATCACAGTAACTACTATGGCCAAGGAACATGCAGACTGTCTGCAGCGGTAGGAGCTGGTCCTCAAAGCCATCATCAGGAAGCTGCAGAAGTCAAATTCCTATTCCACTCTGCCTAACCATCACAAAGAGCATCTGGGCCTGAGTGACACTGAAACCCAGTAAATGCCGTGTTTCCTCTTTCTTCAGCCCTGGAAGAATCATCTTCTAGCCCTGTGGCTCACTGCTCCACAAGGCACTAAATGTGATCACTAGGTCACTACAAACCAGAGCAGGGAAGGAAGTCCTGTACCTGACCTAGCATCATGCAACAGAGCTTAAGGCAAATCTCAGGTCTCTGTTCAGTCTTTGGTTCTGGAGAAAAATGGAGACCTGCTTATTTTTATTTAACTCCTTTGTGTGTACAAGGGTTTAGGATGCATGCAAATTCTGCCTGAATGTTAGTTTGAAGAAAACATTTGCATGTATGTTTTAGTTCTTACAAAACAGTCTACTTAGAGGGAAATTAAAATCTATTTAAACTATAGACCATGGGCTCTATATTACACCAAAGCTGAATAACACAATTAAGAACCCTCTTTCCTATCCTAAAAATCTGTGCTGAATGTGACAGTTCTTAGTTTGTATGAAATCATAATCTTATTAAGTATTTTTCAGCTGGGTGGATTTGGGAAACATAAATAATTCAGTCCACCATGCATGAAATTCACATTACAGACAAAAAATTAATCCATGCCTTCCTCTGATCTTTTGTTATGCAAGAGTACTTGCAACCGCACTTACTTGTACACTGAAGACATCATGAACACAATTCTCTTCATGATGCACCACAAGATCCCTCTGCATGTACCTTTCATTATTTTCTTTGAAGAATGCTCTAGAAGTCACTCTGGAGGACTGGAGGTCTGCATCCAATGTTGCATTGTACTTTATAGCTACAAGAAGAATAGCAGTACATTTTTGACTGAGCATGGTTGCCCGTGATCTCATTACTATGCTCAATATTATAGGGACCAGGCTTTCCCAACCACACTAAGTATTTCATGTTTTTCATAGCTAAACACAGAGCAGTTTCAAAATGAAGATACTTTCTCTTGTGTTTTCCAAAGTAGTCAGACAGGTTTAGGTCCTGATCTGCAAGGGGCACATCAAATGGCAATCAATCCAGCCTCCACTGCAGATGTCTGAGCCTGCAGCTCAGGCAAGAAGACAGTCAGCAGGGCCAGGGTTACTCTAGGTAAAGGGGCCTTGCAACAATATCACTGAACTCAGAGGTGACTTTAAACAATCTGCATCTCCTCTTCAATCACATAATAATTTCTGCCACCTCCTCTTTGTTTTATGACTATTCTCTTGTGAAAGTTCATTGTTATTTTATAGCTTAAAATCATGAGCTCCTAAAGGCACTTTATGTAGCACTGAAGCAGTCCAACTCGTGTCGTCCGTGAGACTGAACTTGAAAACTTCACGGGAGCCCACTGATGGTCACAGAAATATTCATTGTGCTCTGAAAAGAAGAACTTCCTCCCGCTAAAAACTGCTCTGACCTTCTGAAAAATATTTAATTTTCTTTTTCTGAAGAGGAAAAGTATGCAGTCTGTTGTTGAAAAGAGAAGGCTGGATGAACCTAGCTCCTCATGAATTACATTTTTGGGGATTGTTGAGCAACAAGGACAAAGCTGTCCTCTATACTGTTAATTCCCCACTTTTCAAAGAGTATGGAGCCAGTGATGAATTAGGACAAGCATTTAAGTTTTACATTGATTTTGTGATTCTTGACATTTAGTCTAACACATATTTAGACTTTCCATTACTCATTTAAATAATGGACTTTTGCAGACATTAATACAAGAAAATCACTGAAATACTCTTACCCACTTGATTATTTTTCTTAGCAGGTCTAAATGAAGCCTGAAAACATATTTTGACAGTTATATCTGTATTCTTGTTCAGCAGACTGATTTTCTCAGGTTTAAATGAAGCAGTTATAGACACATTTGCAATGCCTTTTGACCTGAAAAATATATTTTAAAAGTTACATGGGGTTTTGAAGAACAATAGGTTACACAGAAGCTGCTATCTAATACTACCTGTAAATGTTAGTACTGATTTTTTGGGGTTCCCAATGTAAACTTCTTTTAATGGTACTGGTATAATTATTTTTCCTTAGGTATACGTGAATATGTTGATATCATTGCTTACAGCAATAACAATATGTATTTTTATGTCACATTAATGGCTACTTGATGACTTCAGCCTATGCTCTAATCAATCCCTCAAGGTATCAGAGAATGAAGCTCTCAACCTATTTTCTAAAAAAGTAACCTTCTGCTCTCTTTAGAGCTCTTCTGGGAAGGTGAGGATGGATAATTCTTCATTTTATTTAATAATCTAATTTTTCTGAAAAACAACTTTAAATGTAATTAATCAAGATTTTGAAGAAGAGTTTCAGAGGAACCCTACATGTAAAAACAAACACTTTAATCAAAATGAAATGCATTAATCAGCCCAAATGTCAGAGTGAAAGAAGAGTAAGCATCTTCATTAATCAAATCTAAATAAGTGCTGGTACTTCAAGGAGCATAATTTTCTTTCATGAAATTCCCAGCAGCAGCAGCAGTCAAAGGTCCAAATTGACCATTCATTTTTAATTATCTTGTTTCATTATGAAAGAAGTAGCAATTCACTGATATTTTTCTTACAATGGGGAGCCTCAGGCATGAAGACAGGCAACAGATAGGAAAGGAAACAGCATTTGAATTTAGCTCCTCAAGGAAGGAGTGGAAATCACAGCCTACTTAGACAGGCAGATGATTTGGCTTCTGTGAAACCTTTTTAAATTTTGTGAAAGTACTCTGACTTCTGTGGCAAAAGCAATGAGCCATTACAAATGTGTTTCTTGCCAGGACTAGTTGTCAACTCCCTATTACTGCTCTCTGTCCTTACCCTGCAGGGCCACGCTGCCCCCATCCCAGCCTATCAGCCAGTTGAGGTCACACAGGTTGTGTGAGACGTGGTTTCATCCATCTCAGGCTCAGCTATCAAAATTGTACTCTGGCTACTGAGGTACACAGCCTGCTGTTACAAACACCCTCCATCAAGCCCCATTCCCTGCTGCTGTCCCTTCCCTCTGGACCATGTGTCTGCACAGCAGTAGCATGAAGATGTCTCCTGGCCCTCTCATTCCTGGCCAGGCCCTGCCACCTGGCTTCCTCCCCCTGCCCTGGCTCTGCCCTGTGTGCTGCCTTGGCTTTCAGTGGTTTAATGTTAAATGCCTAAAAGAGATTTAGTCATTTTTTAGCTAGTTTTTATAGCAGTGATGAGGCAGTAAGTGTGCTAGCCCTGAACACATAGAACAAAAGAGATTTTTAATTTGCTTATTTTTCCTGTTGAATTAACTGCATGTTCAACTGCTGCATCTGAAGCACTAACTGCTTCCTTTCTAAGAAAGAGTATACTAACCATAGCACAACCACATTTCCATCAGCACCAACTGATACGTCAGTAATGCCATCGTCATCTAAGTCTCTATGGCCATCTACTGATCTTCCAAAGAATTGGAGCTTTTGTCCAAAAGCAGAATCCGATCCTAAGATTTTCTGGGAAAGAGAGTTTGGTTACTGAGTTTGCCAAAGCATGCTTAAGTCCATAGATAGTAGCCTGATTAATAGATTTTCACTGATACTCCCTGTATATGCAATGTATTGTTTAAACAAATTGCATTTGTGGGTGTTTTCTCAGATGCTTTTGTAGCACTTCTTTCTCATCTGTTGGAGCAGACAAAGGACTAGATTTTTCTGTCTTGGGAGCAGATCAACTGACTGCTGTATGCCAGATACAGCTGGAAACTTTTTCCATCTCACATTGAGCAACTCAAAGAATATGAAGCTTAATAGGAGTTCTAACAAATACTTGCTGCAACCAGAAAATCTGCATTGAAAGTGACAATAAGATTTCCACTATAGTATACATGAAGACCAGTGGAAGACCTTTAATACTATGCATTTGTAATTTGCAGAGCTGAGATTTATCTGATCTTCATTGCTGTACATAAACACTAAAAACCTGAAAATAATGGGTGTCAGTTTTAGGATAGTAGTTGACTTCACACTCAGGCATCAAAAATGGCTCAGAATGAGCATCTTGCACATCCTTTTCCTCTATATGGTTCCTTTATAAGCACCACAGCATCAGCCTGGATATGCTGGCAGCTGAAAGGAGGGGAGGCATAAAATGTGAAATAAACCAACAGTACTCCTTTAAGTGGTTGAAACGGTAGCCAACTAAAGCACAGAAAACCTTCTGTTTTCCTCTAGTAGATTTAAAGGCATCAAGTACATCATTACACAACACAGTAAGTGTTGAGTTATACAGTAAATACCTGAGAATATTTGGTACGTATAGTCTTTTGAAATCCATTATAGATGTAAATTGCTCCTGAGTTTTCATTTTCCAGTGGTGCACCTATTACAACATCATTAGAACCATCCAAATCAATGTCTGCAAGGGCTGCAATTGCTGATCCAAAGCGTGCATTTTCTGACCCCTGTGGACCTTCCAAGAGTTCTTGTTGATCCAAGATTCTCTTTAAGAATTGAAAAATAAGAAAAGCAGAAACACAGCTATCATTGCACCATATTAGACCTAGGAGCAGTATCTATGTGCATTGTTTTTTGTTTCTGTTTTCCAGTACATTCCCCTCAGATAGCTCAACACTGAATTCCTTCCCCATTGTATTGCCCATTCAGTTTGCATTATGTCTCAAAGTCTTGGCAAGAATTACACAGCAAAATCAAAGCATGCTATGCAAAGCACTAACAGCAAATATAACCATATGTACGAAGCTTAAATGCCCTCTCTGTCCTCATCTGACTGTTCTGAAGTTTCACAATACATTGAAAAATACAGTTTCCAGTTTTGGATTACTGGTTTTTATGCAGAGGGAATGGAAATTATGTAACTGGACATAATTCTTTGAAACAGAAATGGAATTTCCTTACTAAACTAATGCAAAAAACATGTGTCCAAATGGTAAACTCCTGACCTCTCCAATGCCAATGAAAAAAGAAAGACTGCAGATCTTCATAGTTAAATAATCCCATTTACACTAGGTTAAATGCAACTCTGGCAAACAGCATTCTCACCTTTAACTTCAGTTACCATTCTGTGCTTAAAATTTTAGAAATAACAGGCACGTTATTTATTAAAAATGACTAGAAAAGTATTACTTGCGCAATGGGGACAACTTGCACAAATCCAGATTATTTTTAAAAAACATTAAAAGTACCTTTCATTGTTCTTATTTAAAATTTAAACCAAACATTTGACAGCAACTAAAAATTGTAAGATAGTCTTCCAATTTATTTGGTTTTCAAAAGGAAAGGAAAAAAAACCTTTAATTTTTCTTTTCTTTCATATCTCATGTATGATACCACAGGCAAAAAGACTAATGTCAGCTGCCAACTTTCAGCTCCTCCATTTACATTGAAATTGTTTTAGGTTAGTTTCCTATGACACTCTGACTAAGGTCCTGCTGAGGAGCATGGTCCTTCCTCTCTATTTATTTGATTGCTATTTACCTAGTAAAGAGACCATTTTCTCTTCTCTCTGATGGATGTCAGATATTAATTTACTTGGCAGACATCCAGTGAAAGAAAGACTGTTCAAAAATGCCAGAGGGCTCAGTATGGTTAATACATATATTATGAAAACACCTACTATGGGTCTGAACAAAAAGCACTGTCAGGCAAGCATCAGACATGTAACTAAGCTTTACTGAACAGAGGGGACAACAAGAGTTATGGTAACCATCCAGAGTTAGAGTCTATGAAACAATGCAGAAAGCTGGTAGAAGAGCATTTCTTAGAACTGCTTTGGGAATACTGTCAGGCATTGAATACAATCACCAAAAACAAATGGCGAATTACTTAGCAAAAGCCTTGAGCTAGGTTTTTTAGAGATACAGCCAACCCATGCTATATTAGCATGAAGCACATTGCCTGGCACCAGGACCAGGGAGACACGGAGAACACCAGGCTCCTGACTACTAACAGTGCTTAGCTACTGCCTTGCTCATTGGCTCCAGTTTGGTCTGTTCCAGCTGCCTAATTCCCAGGTTAACTGCACAAGCTGTTCTGGGGCAAGTTTGCAGCTGCTACGGAAAAGAAGAACATGTAAGGCAGCATTGGAAAGGCCTCCACACATATCCCTCTAATCAGGAAGGCTTGACCCTATTGATCCCTTCTCCTATGCCACATCCCAGGATAAGCACGTGCTCTGTTTCTTGTAAAAAAAAAAAAAAAAAAAAAAAAAAAAAGTCACTTGAAATACTTCAAACACTTTGACAAGATTCACTAAATAGTGACTTTGAGGATCTGGGGAGGCCAAAGGCCTTTTAGCATCCATGTGGCCAATCTGATTTGAAAGAAAGTAGCCCTAAGCAACGCTGGTTTTAGCAATTTTTACCTTTGTGATGGAAAACATGTACACTCTCCCTTCTTCCTTCTTCAGGTCATTCATAAACATTGGTGCACCCACAAGCAGCACATCTGTCACAGAATCCCTGTCAACATCCACTGAACACACCACACTGCCAAAGTAGGAGCCAATCTGAAATCAGAAGCAAATGGGTTGTCACTGTATATGGTTTTTGTAAATCATGTTTTAGCACCTGATTTAGAAAACTTACATCCAGTAATACTACAATGCTACTGTATGTTGGTTAATTAAATTACTCTGTAGCTTGCTCCATTGTTGGAAGAATCATATCCTTATACACATTTAACTATTTCTGTCCCACAGTGGCTGCTCAGCAATACAAATGCCAACAGAAAGTAAGATATGGGAGGTACATATTTTTTATAACTGCACATGAAACTTCCCAGCCTCTGATCTACTCTCAGATTTTTCTTACAGATGATACCAAAACCAGCTAAAACTATTCCTCTTTTCCAGAGAAAAAGAGACTGAGCTTCCATATCTGTCTTCTGATGTCATCTACTTCATAACTTCTTAGGCGGAGCAGAGTTTAATGAGTGTCTCCTGATTTGAATTGTTGACAGAAGGATACATTAGTTAGATTTGTATATTATCTTTTGCCACTAATTGGATGACTTCCTAAAATACTGTTTAAGAGTAACAGCTAACCTCACTGAAAGAGTCTAGTGGCAGAGAAAAATTCAAGTGGATTCTAAATGCTTTGAGACAAAGAGGAATTTTCCAAACAAATTGCAATTTACTGCTGGGTCAATAAAAAAAGATTCCTGAAAGTCTGTATTCGTGACCAAAATATACTTGCCTGCTCGCCCCTCTGTGACTGCACAATTGCAACATTACCATCACTGTCAACATTATAAACCACCACTCTGCCAGTGTAGTTGGATCTTGGTGCGCCAGCAACAAAATAGACAGAGCTCGCAGTTGAGAGAACAGCAACAGAATAACCTGAGTATAGAAGTAAACATTTAACATAAGTGAGAGAGATCTTTAACTACAATTTATCAGTTGGTCATCCATAAAAACAAAGAGGAGGAGACAATCTGGTATGTTGACTGCACAGAGTGACGATTCCAGATGGGAAGTTATGCTGTCACATATGCATAAAATTTGCAATATTCTCCTGGAGAGAGCAATGACACACAGATCAGGTTGAAGCAGGTTTACAGAATAACACAATAGCTTTGCCTATTCAGTCAAATGTAGACCACAAAAATGTCATGCTTGTGAAGGAGACAGGAAAAAAACGTGCAGACAGTATCCTTGGAAAGAAGAAATTAAGAGAAATATGAGATGAACGTTTGTACCAGTCTTCAAACTAGGGAGGAACACCTAGCTTCTGCAAAGTTTGCAGTGCATTTTCCCACAGCCCACTAAACCACAGACCAGTGGTTTCTTGGAATAGAAGAGTCTACATTAACAGCTTGTCAGCTGAAGAGATGATTGAACTTCTCTGAACATTTTAATCCCCATCACGATTATTCTAGCATTTATTTGCTTTCAGGAAACATCATTTAATACCTGTAAAAATGCAGACATGTATTAGCAGTATAAATCTAGCTTTAGTACGTACTTTAGATTTCTGTGGTTTAGTTCCAGCAAATTTATTTTAAGCAAAGAAAACAAAGTCATCCTTTATAAAGTCTATAGTTAAACTCAATAAGAAAATGCCAGTGATGGGACAGAGTATGCAGATCTTTAGCAAGCTGCAGAACAATTTGAGGGGACAATAAAAGGAATATGCCTTGGTCTTTAAATCACACCAGTCTAATTCAGATCTTTTCTTCAGACACAGGGTGAGAACTTTTGTGACTGAAGTTCAATGAGCAACAAAATGAGGTTTTGTTTTGCAAGTTAAGTACACACCTTCCTAATCAACACAGAATGCAATCATTTGAAGTGAGTGGGTGCCATGTAGAGCAGGGTGGCAGAACAACTGAGCAGGCTGTTCTTGCAGCTCTTTAACTTATGCTCTCCCAAGCTGGTGAGAGAGAGCTGGTATGGAGAGCTCCTACTGGAGGACAGAAAGTGGAAGGGAAATAAAGGGACAGAAAAGGCAACAACATTAAAGTAAACACTGAAACTGCCTTGAAGAAAAAGGAAATTACCATAATTTTTAAAAATTATTAAGAAAATGAAGTAAGAGAAAGTCTGAAGAGGTCATACACGCAAAAGAACTACTGCTCATTTGCTTGGATTTAGATTTATTCATTTGTTGGATACAAGTAATATTGAGCCATAGAGGAAAAAAAGAATGCTAGTTGCAAAGAGAGCATATTATTAAATACCTTTAAGAAAGTTATAGATGCTTAATGTAGTAGCATTATTCAGGGGTGAAAGAGCAGAGCAGGCACGTTGAAGGTTTACAAAAGCAGTTCAATGAGCTGAGAATACAGACTGTCTTTATTGGGTTACAAAAGCACGTCAAAAATACATATGGAGATTATAAGTATAATCTCTATTAAGTGGTAGTAATATTCAAAACCTATAAACTGAACTGGAAAAGGCTAAGAAAACAGCGAGCACTTATGAAACAACAGAAAGTCAATCAGCTTCTCATCCACATGAACTGGGGAAGAACACTCAAACACTGTAACAGAAGCATCTCATAATGATCAGTATGATTCACTAAGCAGCCTTTTCAAATCCCATGATTTATTATGTCTCTGTGACTGTGCTGGTTTTGGCTGGAATACAGTTAATTTTCTTCCCTGCAGCTGGTGTGGAGCTGTGATTTGGATTTATGCTGGAAACAGTGTTGATAACACAGGGATGTTTTAGTTACTGCCGAGCAGTGCTCACACAGTGTCAAGGCCTTTTCTGCTCCTCACCGTGTCCCACCAGCCAGGAGGCTGGGACGGGTCACAGGGAGTCGGGAGGGGACACACCAGGGCAGCTGCCCACCAGTGACTACAGGGGTGTCCCTGCCATAGGGTGGCATGCTCAGCTATAAATAAGCTGCAGGACGAAGGAGGGGACGTTCAGAATGATGGCGTTTGTCTTCCCAAGTCACAGTTGTGTGTGTTTGAGCCCTGCCGTCTGGGGATGGCTGAACACACCTATCTGCCCGTGGAAAGGGATGAATAAATTCCTTGATTTGCTCTGCTTGCATGCTTCACTTCCACTTTCTCTGGCGGCATCTCAGCCCAGGAGTTCACACACTCTGACTCTTTGGACACTCCTGCATTCTCACTCCCCTTAAGAGGACTGACTGAGTGGCTACTTAGCTGCCAGCTGGGGTTAAGCCACACCAGTGACAAAGACTGATTTTTTTTTTCAGCTTACCACTTTGATATTATTAGAATTTTTTTTTTAAAATCAAGTTTTTATTCAATGAACTATTGACTTTTGACGAAAAATTCTTTTCACATTCTCAAATAATTTCTTAACACAAATCTGGCTAGGGGATAACTTTCCAACTTCTTCAATATCTTAATCAAGGTTTCATACTTTTCCAGATTTGTATTTCAGCCCCTTACCTAGATATGAGCTATGATTTCTGTCCTGTAGAATCTTCTCAAACACATGGCTTGGAAAAGTGGTGGCTCTGCCTGAAGACTCCTGAACTATTGTTCCACTCCAGTCATAGGCCCCAACTGCACCCAGCAGCAGAACATCCTTCAAAAAATAAAAGTCTACATTTTAGAAGTACCTGATTTAGGAAAAGTGTGAGCAAAGCTGAAGGTTCCATGCATAATTTCACATCACTGGGTTTAAGGCAGTGGTGCAGACTAAAGCCTTCAGGCAGTTGACTGGAGCTGCTCATAGCTGCTCCTTAGGTGCAGGACTTCACTGCCCCTTTAAAAGGGATTGTCACCCTTTGGCTGCAAGAGGATAAGCGACTGCTTTAGCTCCTGTGGCACTGCAACTCATGGTAAAATGGGTTTATTTAAACACTGTGATAATTTCCTACGTCTGTCTGTCCACACTGGGGTTGGCTTGCTAAGCCCATGCTTTTATGCACCCATGCCTTCTGAGGATCACACAAATGCAGCTGTACAAAAAAGCTAAAGCCCCTTTTCTCGACAACAAAAGTGCCAATGACAGCACACAAGAGCTGATACAAATAGATACAGTTTAATTCTTTACATAAGGAGATGTTCTTGAGAGAAGAGTTAGAACTAAAATCCAAATTAGCATGGCTCATTACACAGAAAACTTCATACAGAAACACCTAATCTTATACTTGTACACAGAAAACAAACATAGTTTAGTTTATTCAAGTTATTAAAATTCTTCACTAAACTGACATACTGTTACAGAAAACTGCAATAAAATTTAATGTGTAATTTTCCTGAAAAAATGCCCATGTGTCTCTTTTTTTTTTTGCCATTTCTTAGCATCAACTGGTTCATAATTTAAAACTTTAATTTGTGCAAATACAAAGGACTTATAAAAAAATATTTCATTCATTCTTAAGGGTTATGAGAAATAAAAAACCTTCTTGTATTTTCAGTTGAAAGCTGCTTGAACCACATTTGGATTTTACAAGGAGGACTTATTTGATAATCTTAAAATTGATTAGCACTAAAATATATCTGATTTTTTGGTTCTAATTTTAAGTGAAATATGCTTTAAACAAATATAATTAATGTTATAATTTATGGAGAAATTATTTTCAGATTTGATTTATTTATGTTTTGGTGGCTGCCTACCAGCTTTACAGTATAGCTAGTCACAAACAAAGAGGAATTAAATTTTTCCTGCTACATGAACTCAGAAATCACTGAGATCATTTATTAACATCTCTAAATTAGTACATGAATAAATGATAATACAATTATACTTATTAATATATAATCAAGTAAAAAAATGATAATTTTATATTCTGCTTGTAAAAAGTTCTTAAAATTGGACATTGTGTTTTCATTTCTCTTTTCTTACACTCAGGTGTACATATGTATATCTATTTGTATCATTAAAGAATTAAACTCACATACCTTTTTTTGTGAGTAATATGCACTGAAGCCCACCTGTGACATTTCCATTTGGAAGGTATCACCTTGATCAGTACCTGGAAAAACAGATATGCATAGATGGTTATCTCTATGTAACTACACAAAATCCAGTCTTGTGGCCTCTGAGTTTAGCTATATAGGGTCTGTGTATATCCACCAATCTGGCTAAAGCATTTACAAGCAATGGAAACCAGAGCTGGTAAACTGCAGAAATTTGGAGGATTCAATTGAGGCAAATTGATAAGATGGAGCCAAGAGTCATGCTATAAGTCTCTTCCAAAAAAAGGGCAGAAGACGTTGGTCAAGATGGTTTGAATCAGTTTGCAGTCTTGCTATTGTGGGTGGTCTCTTTGTGTGTTTTCTAGAAAGCATTAATACCCTGAAATTAACAACTTTAATGACTGTATATTCATAATTTCCAAACAGAACAGAAATTTTTATTTTCGTATAGGACTCCTAAAAACTGTTGTAATTGACTTGAAAAATACTGTGAGATCCATTTCCTAAGCTAGATGGATAGGAATTCAGTGGGAGTACTCAGCAAGAAGACCTCTTTCCTAGCTTTGAGTAGCCGTATGGGCCTAGCAAAGAACAAATGAAGGTGAAAGAGAAGGGAAGATTTCTTCCTCAGCACAGGAAAGTGGCAGACACAAGCTTCATAGGGAGCTGAGAGCAGGCTACACATCTCCAAGGCAAGGTCTCAATTTAACTTAAATTTAAAAGCTGGGTTTTGGGACAGCCAAAGTATGTCTGTGTCACCTCTGCAACACCTTCCTCTGAGTAAGACACAGTAGTGTGGGTGGTGCTAGGCAGGGGGCCTGGTAGACACCAAATAAATTCCATTTTCAGTTCTGTAATCAGCAACCTAGTCTTCTGGTTTGTTTTGTCTGGGTTGTGGGTCTGGGTTTTTTGTTAGGTTTTTTGTTTGGTTTGGGGGTTTTTTTGGTTGTGGGTTTGTTTTTGTTTTTTGGGTTTTTTTTTGTGTTTGTTTTTTTTTTTAGCTTGGTTTTGGTTTTTTTTTTAATTTAAAAATAGCTTAGGATTCACACAGGCGAAGCTCACAAGCATAAAGATACCTTTATTCTTCTGGTGGTAACAAATACATTTGGTTGCAAATGGAAAAACCCCCTTGCCTGAAGCCCATGACATGACAGACATTTTCATTAGCTGGAGAACGTTTTCCCCAAACTGAATAAATTAACTCAAAGCTTAGCCTAATAAGGGGTGAGGGAGCTAGGGGAACACCTACGAAAACCAGAGCCCACCTGAGCAGGGAGGAGCAGGGAGAAGTGTGTAGCTCCAGCTACCCCTCATTTTTACAATACTGCACCAAACTGAAGCTAAATAAAATCCTAAGCCTGTCAGCTGGGAGAATCTCATCTAATTTTTCAAAGGCATTGAGTGTTTTACCTTCTATACTAAAAATGCGTTCTCCAAGTGTTCCTGCTTCTTCCAGTAGTGCAGCCTCAGATGACACATTGAAGAAATACTTCTCTGTTGGGTGACTAGCAATTCCCTTGATTTCTTTAATTAAGTTTTTAGTATCAAGTTCATGCCTTATTAGGTATCCCAAAACCTTGTGCAAAGAAACAAACAGACAGCAAAATAAGAAGAGAGAGAGATCATAGTGCTACTCCATTTCTACCTATATTATTTAAGCAAATATTCTACATAGTTTAAAAAAAGTTACCTTTGTTCATTTTACTGAATTGCTTATTACAGTTCATTCCTATGCAAGGGACCATTCATACAGGAAAAGCACATAAGGCCTGGCAAGGGAGAAAGCTACTGAGGTTGCTCAGGCAATTCTAGTCTTGCTTTTTCAGCCAGTGAAAAGATCAGTATTTCCCTCAGTTCAGAGGATTAATTTGGCTTGGCTTCGGTCTCACCAGTGTAACACTGCGTGCATTACACACCACTTTTGTACAGAACATGTACTCTGATACACACATAACAAAACCATCTTTCAAACATGCAGTAACGTGTAATTTCAGTATTACTTACAGCAATGCCAAATCTGGTTATATTGTCTTCATTGCATTTACCTATCACTGTTTTCAAGTTGGAGCCATCGTGTGATTCACCATCTGTCACAACAACCATGACTTTTGTGGCGGTCGGGCGTCCTCCCGACTCAGCTGAGAAGGCATACTGTCTGTTATAAAACATTGGGTTTATCACACATCAGTCCATCATGGATGGAATCCAGCACATACACTGTAATGGATATGTCCATCACTGAATTAGAACAAGTTGCTTCTGTAGGGCATAAGAAATGTAACCAAAGAATCAGAAAAAAAAAAAAAAAAAAAAGTAGGACTGGAAGGACTGGATGGAGATTCTGATAAAAACGTAAATTCCAGGAAAAACAATTTTTTCTTTTTTTTTTTTTTTTTTTTTTTGGTACAAATATTTCTGAAAGAAAAGGGGTTCTATCAGAACTACTAAAGTTTTATGACACCAGGAATTGGCATCATCAAGCTCATACAAAAATGGAACAGAATTAATAAAAAACCTCTCAATACTACTGCAAATATTGACTCCATTGATAGCTGAGCCTGTTCCTAACCCAAATTCTCAAGTTCTATCGATTCAGCTTGTATTTTGGCCTAGAGTTCTGTACTTGATAAAACTTCAAAACAGCATCTTCTTGTTGAGAAATGGACCTAGTTTGTATTTGTGTTCAGAATCATAAAACATTGGTTTAAATTTTCCACATTTTTTCACACTCATAGTGCTGCAGTGATAAACTGACAACAGACAAGAGGTTTTTCTTTTATTGTCTCTGCAAGCAACCAAAGCCTGATCTGCAAACACAAATGTTACTGGGCCCACTGAATCCCTGGATAAACTTTGCTTCTTCCAGTGGTTTTGTATCTTTCCTAACACTTTGTCCACTCTGTTTGACGCACTGTCATGTTTAGAGACCTGTGACATAAGCAATTCTGCTGGGTACCAGAATTCCTTAGAGTAGACTTCAACCCAGTGGTTAACAATATGCTTTCCAGCAATTCTAGTTTACGAATCCCTGCACCAGACCAGTCTGCATGGGACACTGTAAATGTACCTGATGGATTCTGCCTAGTGCTGGGAACCTACTCCAGAGGCCCTGGGCACCTGGACTTCCAGCAGGAATGAAATTCACGATGTTCTCACTGCCATGTAAGGAAAGTTACAACAGTTGCACAGTAAATCATCAATGCATCTCACCTTGCATTGTCAATGGCTTTGAAAGTATTAGTGAGATCTCCTCCCTTCTGAGATGTTCTCTCCATTGCTTTAACAACCTCATCCTTGGTTTGATATGTGTTCAAGTTGAAGACTACTCGGGGATCGTTAGCATACTGAATTAAACCCACCTATGCAATAAAGAAAAATGCTGTTAGATTATGATGGTTTACAATTAGCTACATAGAGTCACGATGCCTACTTATGCGTCAGGCTGGTGTAAAATGAAAATGCACAGTTCTCTTTCCACACATATGAAACCAATTAATATTAAAACATTTGAAAAGCAAGGAAAGCTAAAATGCTCTTGCACTTTGTATCATCTTTGTTACGGACTACAGTGTGTTACTGCAAATGACCTGAAATAGTAGACATTAAATGTTTGCTTGGTTACTTCTGGAAGGGCTGATGGATAGCAATAATACAGGGAGCTCTGGGAAAAAAGAGAAAATAGCAATAGCTCTACAAGCTGACAGCACCTCAGTCTGATCTCTTCTAAGGAAGTCCTAAAGGTTAGTTACTTCACAGCACTGCAAACCCTACTTGTTTTTAATATGGGTGAAGCTAAAGACGGAAGATAAGATGAGCATTTACAACAAAGGCAAAATAGAGAAAATGCTAAAGGTGAGGTTCAGAAAGAACTGAGCAGGAAGCCTAGCTTTTAAGCACCTCACTTCCAAAGTAGCCCAAGGAAGAAGGCAGCCTTTGGGAGAGAGATTTCCAGTGCCCCAGTCTTTGTTCTCAGAACTGTTTAGGGAAAATGGACAACTGTAAAGACAGAAGATGTTTAAAACAAAAAAAGGCAATAAAATTTTCCTTACCACCATCAAATCAAAAGGAAAAAAAAAGCCTCAAAGATCAGTGAGTAAACCAGCAGGAAAAGTTCCTGTTTTAAAGATGCAGCAGTTGGAAAATAAGAGTTGTATGAAAAGTCCATTAAAATCTGCCCTACTTTTATCACATCCCCAAAGGCTATTTTCAACAACTTTTATGTCTAATGCATGAAAGAGATCTGACTCCCCTAGATACAACACAGACTTCTATTTCAGTTAATTTATATTTTGGATCAAATTACTAATCCCTTTTGAAATAAGATAACCATGAGATAAAATTCCCACCACTGAGTAGGATAACTGTGTAATCTGTGGCTTTCAGTGACATACTGTAGTTACAGAAAATCACACTTGGTTTCCTTTAAAATTGGTTGGTTTAGGTTTTGTTCGGGTTTTTTTGGTCTTTCTCAAATATGTCTTTGACTCACCTGGGTCTTGTTAAGGCCTATGTCTAAGCCTTGTACAAATTTTTTCAAAAATGCCCGCACGGCATCCCAGGGATAAATGCTGTTTGACTCATCACAAACCACCACAACATCTATAACAGAGGAACACTCTAGAACAAAAATAAGAAGTGGGCATTAATTGCATTTGCAGTCTCAACATACTCCTCAGCTAAATCCAGAGGTGCATACTTAGGTCTCACACAGGCAACACTTCACATCAGGAGGCTTTTCCTGAATGAGAACTCAATAAGGGCATATGTAGGTTCTGAGTCTGCACTGGTGCAATGCCTCTGAATACAGAGGATTAAGATCCTATTTACATCAGCATCGGATCATAATTTGTCAGTCTTTACATATAAATCCCAGGACTTTGATTTGGCATACGCTTTTTTTTTTTTTTTAAGAAATCAAAATTAACAGTCCCCAACACAGTATCTCTTGATTTTGTTTGATATGTTTGGTTTTGGGTTTTTTTTTTAATTGAATGTGTTTTGCACATGTTGCCTTACTTTGAACAGCTGGTGAAAAGCTTCTTAAGATCTCAAAACTTGGACTGATTTCAGAACAAACTCCTGTTGCATAGTATTGTCTTCCACACTGCTGCGCCCACAAGGGACCACAAGTCTTAAAAAAAAACACAACAAAAAAGAAACGATGAAAATAACAAATATCTACACCAAACCACCACAAGCAGGCCGACAGCTCTCGGTCACGGGGCAAGCCAGCGCCGCCCCTCTCACACAGTTCCCTAGGGAGCGAAATCCTGGAATCTTGCCGCAGCGGCCGCCGTTCGTGCCGCGCACCCCGGGCTGCAGCGCCGACGGCGGCCGCCAGGTGGCGGCAGCGTCCCGTGCAGGGGGTCGGGGGACGCGCGGCGGCGTCGAGCGGGGCGGGCGGGAACCCGAGCTGGGAACAGAACCGGGAACCGGGACCCGAGCCGGGACCCGAGCCGGGAACTGGGACCCAAACCGGGATCCGGGTCCCGAGCCGGGGACCGACAGCTCGAACCCCTCCGAAAGCCTCGTCCCAGCGGGAATTCACGTCCCATGTACAGGGTGAAGTGCAGCACCTCCCGCCTCGCGGTGAACACGGTCTCACTCGGCTACACCGGCGGGAGCGGTCGGCCCCTGGGCGCGCATCCCCCCCGGCTGCGTGTTTCGTTGGCTTCGGGGGAAAATGACCCTGCTTCCCTGCTGGAAACGACCTCTGTAAACTGGAGTATTTTCAGCTTCATCATCCTGCTGTCATTTACGTCTTTCTACATCTTTATTTGTCCTGATATCAACCACATATTAAGGCACTATCTTGCCGTGAGAATATAGGGGGAGTTTTGTGTGTGTGTGTGTGTGTGGGTTGAGGTGGCGAGTTGGTGAGTGTATTTCCTTCTTAAAAGAAAACATTATAAACTCGAGGAAATAAATGTAGCCTCTACATAACCTCTCTCCAACTGTTCTGTGAGAAATTGCATTTTCCTTATATATACACACTCTGGTTGCACCCACCTTTATTTAGGAAAAGAGGGACTTTTCTAAAGAATAGTAGAGGCTAGAAAAAAGTAATTAAATTCAAAAGTAAGTCGAAAATGAGCTAAATCACCCACTTGGTTTCCCAGTGAGAGACAACATCAAACTATCCTAAGATATTTGACCAGATGGCGGATTTTGTAGATGAGAAAGGAAGTATATCCACATTATCTGATTTTGAGATAAGTGCTTTTTTTAGCTGCTACACGAGGCATGCTTAGTTCTTACTGAAAAAGACAGATTTTTAGAGAGGTGAAAGGTACAAAATAAATCATCTATATGGAAATGGAAGAGGGTTACTGGCCTTTAAAATTAATTAAAACAAAATTAAAATAAATTAAAAGTTATTTTTAGATCAGTTTTATTTGCCCATTTTCTAACTTTTTCTTCTGTATCGGGGGTAGTTAAAAACTGTGACGTTAACCTTTGGAGCAAAACCCAAAAATGTTCTAATAATCTTTGTTTATCTTCAGAGGAACAAAAACGGGGGGAAATTATTGTTCTAGCACTGCTTAAGTCAGAAATTTAGGATGGATCATTACCAAAGGGGAGATCACATATCAAGGACAGACGAACTTGAAAGGCAGAAAGTTATAAAGGGGCGGAGACTTGCCCCTCAGGACTAAGATTAAGACCTGTGGGCATAAACTGGAAGGCCATTGAATGGAAGGGAGAGAAGCAGATGGACTGGGTGCTGGATAACTGCAGGGTGTCTGCAAACATGCAGCCAGCACACAAAGCAAATATGGCTTAAAGATGTGTGACGAGAAGCTGTTGAGTTGGGGAAATACCAAATGCACTGTATAGTGCCTGGGAAAGACTCACTTGGATACAGCAGAGACCTGGTCACTGATGTTTGAGAGAGACGTATTTTAAAAAGAACATTTCAGCCAAAAACCTCTGTATCTGTTTAGCAAGGCAAAGGAGAAAGGTGGTTGTGGGCTGTCAAATAGAGAAGGGAGATTTTACACGCAGGGAGATGAGAGCTGCTTCTTCCAACTGAAGGCACAGCACTTCCCAGTAAACAAACGGATAAAAATTTAGATGGGAAATCCAGAAAAACCTTGTTAACCATCAGTGAAATTCTTCAGCACCTCTCCAACAGGACTAAGCATGCCTCAGAAAAATGTAATGAGCGTGTGAGAAATTACTGCCCTGCACTTGGAATACCTGTGGGAAGCAATCCCTTGGCACCAAACAGCATCCCAGCAGGACTGGGAGCTGCAGCACAGACATGCCGGCCTGGGTCACGCTCCCAAGCCAAAGAGCCCAGGGACTGAGCACGCAGCACAGACTGGGACAGGCAGATGGAGGATGGGAGAGGCCTCAGGAGGAAGGAGAACAGCGAGCTGGCAGGAGGAAACCCTGAAATAACCCACAGAGCCCATCACAGAGGCCAGCTGCCACAGAGGCTTGGAGCAAAGTCCCGTCTGGAAGCAGCTTGCAAATACGAGCAGGGTTCAATACCTGCCACAACTAAACCAGGGGACTTTTGGTATTTGTTGAGGCTGAATCACAGATAAGCACCTGTCTCCGGAACCTCGTTCTCCTTATGTCAAAAAAGAACTCCTGTTGATGAAGACATGACTGTTTATGTCTTAGAATTCAACCTGGTTTTTTGTGGCTTTTTTCTCTTTTTTTAAATTTAAGGAGAATCAATCAATAACATGCAGATCAGGAAATAGTTCTTAACTGAGAAAAGTTCAAATATTATTAGATAATATAAATTTCCCTGCATGAGGTATTTTAAAACACTCTAGTTACTCATACTGAATAAAAGTGGGTGTGCATAGGGCATTAAAAGTAATTGAAAGTATTATTCAAGCGAGAGAATAAGATCTTTTAATCAAGGCCTTTTCGACCACAAGTCAAGAAAATTACTGTTGCTATATTTTTAAGTTATGAATAACTTTACTAATTCTATGAGAACTGCTAGAAAGGTTGGAATTAGACATACTTCTAGTACCTCATTTACTACATGCAACTACATGTTAATGAATATAATAAATACTTGAATACTTTTGTGATTAGATGCAACAAAAAATACAAAGCTTAAGGACAGCTTAGAGCTTTTCTCTCTGTATTTTATTGTTTTACTTACATACTGCACATGGCTACATCAAACTGAAATACACCTACACACCAAGAGTTTTCATGCTTATGATTAGGATCATAAAAAGCATATTCAACAGGTATTCACTTCCTTTCAAGTAAGAATTCTACTTTGCACGCTCCAAGGACAGTGGTTTGTGAAATACACACTGAGAAAACGCATCTTCCAAGCTCACTAACCAAATAAAAGGGACTAGAAATACTGATATCTCAGGAGAACAGTGCCTGTGCACGTATGAATGGTAGAGGAGAGGTTGTATAAAGTCCATTGAAAGCACAATCAGAACTATACAAGACCACCTCAAATAATTTAATGGTGGAGATATTCTTGCCTATGTTGTCTGACTTAAATTACTGAGACATGATGTTTAGATAAACAATAGAAGACAGACCTCCCAATTTTTCCTGCTTTAATGATACATTTTACAATTGATTTTGGAACCTAGGTGATTGCAGTGGGATGTACTAATCCATGCTGCATAATAACATACATTTAGCCCGGACTTATGAAAAAATGTGGATAAGTCTGGTTTCTTGATTCTCTACATAAGTTTCTGTGTGTACTGCATATGATCTTGATACATACCAGAAATCCTCCAGTTTTTGAGTTCTGTATCAGAGTCAATCCAAGGTTCATGTCCTTTTTAATTTCAGTCACATTTGGAATATTTATTAAAGCTGAAATAAAATTAAATTAAGTAATGACAGAGTAGTAAATAAGATGTAGAAGCAATTTACTAAGTTAGAATTAATTTCAAGAACTTGATTTTTCACAATCTAAGGTGCCTTTTCCAAATGGCTGCATGCAATTCTGAGACAAAGAAACAGAAGCTAATCTTTGGGGGGAAAAAATTGCTAACTCTCAAATATAAATATCAATTAAGTACGGCCAATTAGAGTATCTGCCCTCAAGAGAGCTGAAGGCAAAAGAGAGGAAGAAAAAAATCTACCTATTGCATGTTTTTGGCTGGCTGAGTAGCTACAGTTACATTCCTCAGGACACCAGACTCCTCTGATCCAGTATCAGGCTTTAGACAAAAAACTGGAAGGGACAGCGGAGGGCAGAAATTATCTGCACCACAAATAAACACAAAGGAGCCATCTCAGCACACCCCGCTGCCTCGCATTGTCACTGTATCCAAACCTGAACTCCTTTTTACAGCTAGTTTGTAAGCGCAGACACACAACCCCTCCTGGTTTAGGGAGGACAGGGACAGGCACCTGCCCCTGGATGCCAGCAGGGAGCCATGTGGCCACCAGCCACTGGCTTTGGGACCCACAGTGCTCCTGCCCCTGGGCTGGAGGGTAAGGACCCCAGGGGTCCAGGGGTGACACTGAGACCCCAGTGCCTCCAGCAGCTGGCACCACCTGGCCTGAGTCCAGTGGCAGGCACCGTTTTTGCTCAGACAGACCCATGTGTCACCAGCACCGAGGCCCTGCAGCACACACACGCCTTCCCAGAATCTGAGATTATGCAGACTGCTAGTTCAGAAAAGTTTTAATAAGGTAAACTGGCCTCATACAAACACAGGGGAAAACTGAACAAGTCCAGCAAGACACTGTTAGTTAGAACGTACCTTGTAAATTCAATTTTTGGCATGTGTTTTTGGAGACACCAACAGGACATGCGTATATATCTCCAGTTCTGTTCGCAGGATAGCCACTCCAGGGTGAACCAACCAACAACCTAAAGGAAAAGAAACTTGATTATGTCCTCAATGATACTGAAAAAGTTCAGCAGCAGTATCGCATGGCACACTATAGGTAACAGGTAGAGAGGCTTTCATGAGCACTCAGGTTTAGTAGTCTTCTCCAGAACTGTTCAGAACCTTTATTTGCGTGTCAATACACTGCACTGGATTCACCAGGGGCAGCTTTGGTGGAGAAGAAGAATGGGGGAGCCTTTGGGGATTCATCTGCCTCCAACAAGTGTAGTGTTTTTAATGTGATATTATGTCAGAGGTCAGAAGAAATACAGTGAAGGTACTAATGTATATAGACACATAAAAATGTAGAAATGTATGTGTTGGGGATCGAGATACATATTACTTATTGTTCTATCAGTTAATGGTTAACTGATTCCTTTTGGGTTACTCTTTCTACAGGATCTGCTCAGCAACAATAAAACACTTATGTCTGAGCTTGAGCACTACCACACCTTGATAACACTAAGTCAGAAAGATAATACTGCAGGTGGTAACAATCTACAAGAAAGTTAATACTTTCTACAATAAGTTAATACTTATGATATTTTGCCTGCAACACAAAGCGATTCATTTTCTCTGACGCATTTGTTCATATGCCATAAGATTTCCCCCCAACATCTGCTCCTCAAGACTCTTAATCTTTATCTGAAAGCCTTCACAAAACTGTATAGTTCACCTTCTTGGAATACTGCTTAATACTGCTTAATACCTATCTTTCATCAAAAGTCTGTAAATGATGATCTCAAGAGTTATAAAAATAAAGTAGATTATTGAAAAGCAAGGAGTATGGGTATTTGCTCCAGCAGCAAAATGACTTTATTTTCAAACAGAACAATCCATGGTAGGAAGTAATGTATTTTGGAGACTGTAGGAAGACAAGCAATGGGGCCCCAGTACAGAATGTTGAATTCAATTGGAAATCATCTTTTGTTAGTCCGTCATTAGGTTGTTTAAAGCAAAATTGCTATTCTCTAAAATTTTGTAGGTAGCTAACAAAAACATACCTTGTGCTGTTAAAAAAATCGTGAAACTATTATATTTTAAAGCAATTTTTATATATGTCATATTAACTGCCTAGGGATCACCTGATTTTACTGCTGTGATGTCAGTTTGAATAAAATGGTTATAACAAGAAAGAGTTTTAGATGCACATGAGTTTTAGACCTTTCTAGTTTGCTCAGAGAAAATACTGCTAAACTGCATTTTCTTTTTTAGGTTTTCTTCACCTTGATTAAACACAAATAACATTGTTTTATCGGTTCAGCTGGAGGTTTGGTTTCAGATTCTCTTTCTTGTGTATCTGGATATTTTAAGAATGCCTAACTCTTTCTCAACTACCTTGTTGGAAAAAGGAGATGCAGATAGCAGGAACAGGACTTTGTGTACTTCTAGCATCTCTAAATATGCAACTTAGCTTCATACAAACACCTCTCTCTATCAAAACAATTGCAATAGCTGTGAGGAGGCCTCTGATTTTCTTGTTATTTATGAGTGTTTCTGAGCCTTTTCTGCACAGTGGAAACCAGAACTGCCACAGCTCAGGACCAAGTAAATAGAGCTCATAAGCAGCTACTGCACTGGTCATGTGCCAACAGATAACATAATCTTGCAAATACTTGCAGTGACACAGAGGGCTAGAGCTGGTCAACAGTGGGAGGAAGAAGGAGGAGGAAGAACAGGAGGAGATACACTCTCCCACCTTGCTAGGTACTACTGAGTTGGGTACAGGCATAAAATGCTAACTGGGCTGATGGGAGACAAGGGTTAGGAGTTTTTGTGGAAAGTGGAAACAGCTTTAAAAAGGATGGCAACACTGCATGTGCAATATCTGAAACTGGAACAGCATTCCAGCATTAACTGTCACGCTGAACACTGCACTGTGTACATTTATAAACACTTGCATTTTTTTTCTAAGTTTCCCAGAAGACAAACATATTTCAGAGTCCTTGCAGGATGACAGCTACTGTTCAGTGAATGGCCTTCTATCTTGGAAGTACCCACTGCAACTACTCCCATCTAGTCATGAAACTCACTGTGAATCTCTGTGTTGTGCTGGCACAGCTCTGCAGCCACAGGTTTTCCTGAAGTCCAGAGCACACAGTTTCACTCACAAGAAGGGTGAGTGAGAAGGAGAAGAGGAACAGAAGCATGCTTGAGCACTTGCTGACCCCAGATCCTAGCCTAACTCCAAGCCAACTCCCAAGTTCCATCCCTGCTACTGGCACAGAGACAAACATCATCCCTGCTCTAGTGTTTACTAAAAGCTGTTCTCTCCTTTTCAGCATGCATTCTTTTGCTCATTCCAGGGGCATTATTTGCCTCCCATTTTCCCTGCGCTCAACATTAATTGCAATCCAGACATCTGCTTATTCCAAGGAACTGGCCCTTCTAAAACTTGATAGTCACAAGATAATTTTGCTTTTGCTACCCCTGAAACTAACCTTGTGGTTGCTGCATGGTACAAACAGGAAAATATAAGACAAAACAAGATGAAATTTTCTCATTTTAAACCCAGATTTAAATCTATGCCAAATAAAGAAATTTAAATTTGTCTTTCATTTGTCTTGCACACCTCACAGTTTACTGGGACTTATTTTATTAATTTATTTTTCTGTATTCCTTGTAGATTTGCAGAGTCTGTGAATCTCAATGTCATACCTATATTGCAGGCGAAAAATGCCACTCCATACACAGAATTCACACTTAGAACTGACTGTTACTGATGGTGATTTTCAGAAATGAACAAGAGCTATTAAGCCTGTTGCATTATTTCAGTTAACTAGTCTAATCTGTCATCAATACATGCCTGAGAAAAAATTATTAATTAACTTATGCCAAGCTTAGCCCCCTACTTTCGCCAGCCTTAAAGGCTCTAGGAAATAGCGTAATTTCTATTTCTTTTGTATTCTTTGCCTTAATTAATATTTAATACCAGCCTTAATCTACATAAGAAATCAGAAAGTCCTACTTGCCTTTCAAAATTAACATAAACCATTACAGTAGGGAGTTACACAACACTGCTCTGGGAAAATGCATGTGTATCTTTCTGAAACATCAGAAGTGAAGACAGCAAGGGAGTATTTGGCTAGCATCCTGCTAACTACAAACAGGTTTTTTTTTTTTACTGTAATTAGACAGGATACATGAGACAAAGCGAAACAGAATATATCAGCAAAGAATGCAAGAAAGCAGTACTAAAACAAGTGAAAATGCTTGTTTCCAAATGAACTGTATCATGTATAATGTATTAATTAAGCTCTTTTTCAACCTTGAGTTAAATATTTATTTTTACAAAACCTCTTTATGTGTCCTTGCAGACCATCGTTACAAAATACTACAGTGAGTATAATGAAATATTGCTGCTGATGTTATTATTCATCTCCCTAATCATTCTCCAACACTGTATACAAAGCCATGGCACTAGGAAGTCAAATGAAGTTCAGCAGCAATGCCTTACCACACAAGCTGCAGGAGTGGCAGATCAAAGTGCAACAGGAATTATTTCTGGGAAATTACACCATGACAAAGCTAGTAATCAGCAAAGTGTGACGTAGCAGAAAGCAAAATCAGAATTCATAGTGAAGGGCTGAATTCCCAGCTGTTGTCAGAGCATGTTTCGTATTTTCTGGTTTCTTTATTTTATTTCTCTCTTCTCATGTACTTGCTTTTTATTGTTTTGTTTTATTTGGTTTTTTTTGTTTGTTTGTTTGCTTGTTTGTTTTTCATTGTTTTGTTTTCTAAACACAAAGATGGCTAATAGGAAAATAAGAGTAGAAAGAACCTCTTAGCTCATCCGGCCCTTTTCCTACAATTACAGGAAGTGGTGAGTAGATATGAAGACTAGAAAACTCTTCACGGTCATAGATGCTTCTCTGCACACACTAAAGCACTTCTCACCATCTAAAACTTTTGATCCTTTCAAGAAGAATCAGAAGTTCAAAAACAACAGTGAGCTATGGCAAGAGAGTCTGAGTGACAAGTCACTCAAGAAGTCCTAGAAAAAACCAGTCAGAGCTTCTCCAAGCAGGAAAAGGGCAAACTGTGGAGCATGCAGTCAGGGAAAATAAAACTGGGTAAAGAACTCAGCATTAGCACTGGCTCTGGCACTGCAAAGACAGAGCTGCAACAATGGCAGCTTCTGTTAGGAGAAAAAAAAAATCAAAAAATTACCCTCCTCAAAAGACATGGCCTTCCTCATTAAAATCAGAAAGCTTTGAAAATGTACTGATTTCAATAGAAGCTCATACAGAAATGTGTCTTTTTGGCAAAATATCTTACTGGTCTGAAGAGGCTGCACAGATCAGCAGGAAAAAGGGCACTATATTTGGTGACCAGTGAGAAGTAGGCAATGATTTTTAAAACTAAAAAAAAAAATCATTGGTAGTGCAATAATTATGAGATACATCAGTAAGTGCACTGTATATTGTATCATTACTGACATGTGAGATGAAACAAAATATTTTAAGACAAAAAATCCCAGTATAAATTCAAAACCAAAATAATTTTAAAAATTGCAAATTCTAAGCCCACAGGCAGAGCTAAGCATATGTCTGAAGACCCATGTGTGTAGGAAAAAGCATTTCACAGCTATCTACAATTATTTAAATCTTCCTCACCTGAGACAGCTAAAAAACCAACTCTCAGCATGGAGTAAATACGATTATCTCTGAATATACCGTCAGTTGCTGTTCAGAGCATGCACATCCAAGATGTACTTGACAGGGTGCAATCTGGCTTTCTAAAAGATTTATTTGAAAAGTAACAAATTTTAGTTTCAATTTAAGATTCAAATGCAGATGACCTCTTGACAGGGAGAACCACTGCATAAACTGAATTATCTTTCTGTGGTGGCTAATTACTTGTGTGGCCAACTGCTTTTCTAATTGATGAATTTCATTGGTATTCGCAATTTTCCTCGAGTTTATTAAAGAGCTTCTGTTTTAAAATTCTCACCAGAAACTGTGAAGAGCTTGAGCTGTGCTTGACTTGCAAGTTTGTCCTTATTTATGAGCATTTCCTGCCATCAAGGCTCAACAATGCACAGTGGATTAGTGCCTAATTATCCTGGACTGTCTGTCTCTAACACAAACAGTCTTCCTTGGTGGTTTGGGCCACAGCATCCCAACATGTACCAGTCTCTTCAGGAGTCCAGCATTCCCTTTTGGACTGTCTTCCCTCTTCTCTCTGAACTCATCTCCAAACAAAAGTGAAAACCAGTAACAATTCTGCAAAAATTCTGTCTTTTATCATTTCTTTAGTTCACACTGCCTCAGGAGATGCACCCCCCAGAAATACTGCTGAATAACATAACTGGCATCTGCTGTATTTCTGTAGCTCTCCTTTAAGTACAGAAGGGTTTTTAAAGGCGTATTTTGTATAGCACCCTGTAAACTTATTTAGCAAAATTTAGGAAGTGATAAAATTTCTGGTGGACCTCAGATTCTGGATAACCTCTTCTGGGGAGAGATGGCACCCCAGCAGCACAAGGTGCTGTGAGCAGCCCCATTCTCTGCGCCAGGACAGAGTTTTTTGATACATCACATTCTTGCTGCACAGTGACAAACTCTCCACAAAAGCATATGATGATAAATGCTCCCCTCAGACAGAAAAAACACCCTGATCTTATCTCAGACTTTATCTTGTTCCCAGTTCAGCCATGTCAACAAGAACTGTGTGCATGGACTGTAGCCTCCGCATGGCTCATAGGAGAAAACAGCTCTACTGAACAACTTGAAAGAGACTGAATGTTCTGTTTGGGTTGGGGTTTATTGTTTGTATGCTTGGTTGGGTTTTCTTTTTTTTTTGTTTGTTTGTTTGTTTTTTAATAATGCATACAAGATAAAGCTTTATTGTCCCAAGAAAAAGAAAACAGCCTAGAAATTAAGAGAACAAGACAGAAGATGACTCACTTTTTTTTTAAGCTTGCCTAATGATTTTTTGAGTGGAAGACTGAAAAGGGCTTTTCTTCACTGAAGAGTCTCTAACAAGCCCTAGTTACTTGAACACAAGCTGATAAAATTTCCCTGATTTTTGGAGATACATCAGACACCATGCTGTGAAAGAACTAATGATGAAGTGCCTACATACAGAAAAGTTCAACAGATTCAAAATATTCATATACTTAGGAGAAGATTAGTCAAACTCCACGGTCATAAAGGTCTTTTCCAACCTAAATGACTCCATGATTCTGTAAGGTAGGAAAACTTAAACCAAAGTTACTTTTTTTTTTCTTCTATCCAGTACACATTATTCAGGAAAGTGGTAGTGGAGGAGTTTTTATATTAGAAGGAAAACTAAGAGAGGGAAATATAAAACATAAGTAGCTTGAATGGATCAGGCAGCTATTGCTTCTTCTGCAAGCTTTCAGAAAAACTCACTAGAAGTATAAAACACAACAATTTCTCCATGTACGAGGCAAAAACGTTCAATTCAGTACAGGCACACATTCCTGTTCTCCTTCAATGGCTTTACACAGAAGCTGGAGGGTCTTTTTTGTTTTTGTTTTTTTTTTTTTAAAGAGATCTCTGATCTATGGGTGACTAAACACATAATTAAAGCAGGCAGAAATGTGGTGAGAAGCCACCACAGCATCAGATGAAGAGTGGGGGCAGGCTGGAAGCCTACCCAGCTGAGGGAGAGACAACGCCAAGGTTTTAATTTAGAGGCTAGAGCTCAGCCCTGCTCCTGGTGTGTCTCCCGGCCCCTGGAAGCCAGCACTGCTGGGAAGTCGGGGCTGTACGTCTGCGCGTGCAGCCGATGGCAGCGGCGCCGTCACAAACCTCTCCGCTGCCTCCTCACTGTGCGCCCGCCCTTCCAAACTTCAACTGCAAAACACCTTTTCACCTGCTACATCTTACTTCCTCTTTCCTGAAAAGAGGGGGGTGTCAGGAAAGTAGAACTGCCAGTTTGTGGCTGTTTGGGTTCTGACACAGTTCCTGTCCATGGAGGATGACCAGTCTGAAGTGTCCCAGCGTGCTGTAATATGTACAGTCTAGTGTGGCTTTCTCTAGACTTAAACCCATGTATACACAAACAGCCACTGAAGAGTTCAGTAGTTCTCAACTGCTTTCAAAGACCTACAGTCCTTGCACATAAAGACACCTTAAGATTTGTGCCTGCTGAGGCTGTGGAAGAGGAAACAATGTGTCTTCCACTAAATGCGCTTACTCCCAATAATATGTCAAAGTTCTTCTTGAAACCAACATCACTAAAAAAAATATTTTACTAATTGCTCATCAAGCTCAGTGTTGTGGCAACAGAGGATTTCAGGTCAAATTTTGCGGCTGAAGAGATGTAGCAAACGCAATACTCCGCTATGACTGTGTTATCATAAACATCCAAATACACCATCCCTTGCAAAGCAAACAGTTATTACTGTATCAGACACAACATTATATCCATTTAGTTTAATTTTAATATTAATAATTAGAACTCACTAGACCTAATAATTTGTTTTGACCTTAACAATGTTAAAATGGAACAATATCCCATGGATATGTAAAGAGTAACAAAGATGCTCTGGGTACACAAAGGAATGAAACGCAAGTTAAAATTCTAGAGAAACCGTAAGCCTAAGGAAATTAGAGTATTGGAGATGAAGTAAAAGATTACCATAAGAAAGATCTCAGGTTAAGGAAAGACATGGTGTTAAGGAAAAAAGCGTGAACCATCACATGCACATACTTTTAGAATACCTCAACTTTTGGTTTAATAACATTAAGTATTTACTTGTAAAAAGATAGCTGTAATATTAAAACAAATTAGCCAGAATCCCTTTAAATGAGATGTGGAATTATAAAAGAAATATTAAGAGTTGCAATATTTTTTTACTTAACCTTTTAGTTGGACATAAACCAACCCATTTAAGCTGCTTACCATTTGCCTTGTTCATTTATAAACTGCTGAACTGCATATCCAAACTGCTCTCTTGGAGGACCAGAAAATATTTTTGCTTCCAGAAGCCCAACATTGTAGGCTTCACAGCAGTTATGAAGAATGCCTGTTAACAGAAAGATTATAAGAGAAGCAATTAAAGAAGAATTTTGATCCCAGTGAAAAAGGCTCTTCATCTGCGACAGCTCCCCCAACAGAAGAAAATAAATACAGCCTTTGACACATGCTTGAAAAAACAGTGATTTTGCCTCAGTACCCTGGCCATGTGAAATGCCTCTCTAGCACTCTTTATGTGTGTTGTGTTTCTGTGGGCAGAGATCAGTGACTCATTCACTGTTTGTCTTAACAAAAATTACAGCATTACTAATGGGAAAGTTTTAGCTGAATAGAGGCAAAATGTGTGATTCACAGGTCTGTTATCCTCCTTTACCTTCAGAAACAAGTTAAGCTTATGGCACTGCAAACACATCAGCAGCCTGCTGACGTATACCAGAATCACAGGACTTTTTAGGCTGGAAGAACCTTACTCAACCACTGCCAAATCCATGGATAAACCATGTCCCCAAGTGCTACAACTACACATCTTTTAGAAACTTGAAGGGATGGTGATTGCACCACTTCCCTGGGAAGAGTGTTTCAATACTTGACAACCTTTTACAGGAAGACATTTTTCCTCATGTTCAGTTCAAACCTTCCTGGTGCAACTTGAGCTCATTTCTGCTTGTGCTATTGGTTGTTACCTGGGAAAAGACACTGACCCCCACCTGGCCACAGCCCCCGTTCAGGCAGTAGCAGAGACTGATAAGGTCTCCCCTGAGCCTCCTTTTCTCCAGGACAAACAGCCCCAGCTCCCTCAGCTGCTCCTCACAGGACTGGTGCTCCAGACCCTGCCCCAGCTCCACTGCCCTTCTCTGGACTCTCTCCAGCTCCTCAGTGCCTTTCTTGCAGGGAGGGCCCAGAGCTGGACACAGCACTCCAGGTGTGCCCCCAGCAGTGCCCAGTACTGGGGACAATCCCTGCCCTGGCCCTGCTGGCCACACCATGGCTGATCCAGGCCAGGATGCCATTGGCCTTCTTGGCCACCTGGGCACACCCTGGCTCATGTTCAGCTGCTGTCACCAGCACCCCCAGCTCCTTTCCAGCCACTCTGTCCCAGCCTGTGGCACTGCCTGGGGTTGTTGTGACCCAAGGGCAGGACCTGGCACTTGGCCTTTTTGAGCCTCACTCCATTGGCCTCAGCCCATGGATGCAGCCTGCCCAGATCCCTCTGCAGAGCCTTCCTGCCCTCCAGCAGATCAATACTTCTGTCCAACTTGGTGTCACCCGAAATCTGACTGAGCGTGCACTTGATCCCAGGCACTTGATATCCAGGCAGCTGAGATATCAAGGAAAAACTGAGCCTTGGAACACCACTTGTGACCACCCACCAGCTGGGTACAACTCCATTCACCTCAACTTCTCATGCTCAAATGAAATGCCCTGACTGTACCTGCTAATACAGTTTATAATTGAGTTTGTGGCACTGGAATAAAAATGAGGTTATCTGCTTCATCAGAAAACCGAAATTTTTGAGTCATTTCATTAACACGCCAGAAGCCTTTGTTTTCAGTCCAAACAGTCTGAACAGTTGTCCAAACAGGAAAACTTAGAACTACAAACATGCAAAGTAGAACAGCACTAATAAATCGTGACATTTAACACTGCAACTCTACTTAGCTGCGTTTTGTTCTTAATTGCTCTTCCTTGGGCACTTTTGTACCTGGGAATAATGGTGTGCCATTCCATGCTATTTTGGAAGGAACCAGCAATGTGGACTGGGGACAGAATTGATTCTGTAGCACATGGGGATCCACTCCTCATCCATAAAGGGCCTGATTTTTTTTCTGATCAAGAACTGTAGGTGGATACCTAGGAGAATATAAACTGGGAAGGCTGCAGGAAAAAGACCAGATTCCCCTGAGGGACTCTGCTGTGAGGAGGCAACTCCTTCCCCAGTGTGGAGGTGGAAGGACTGAGACAACAGTGGAATTCCAGGAACAAGCTACAGCCCAGCTGAGGAACACCTCAGAGCTCCTGGAAAGCCTCCAAAAATGGCAATGCTGGAGGAAATAATGGCTTGTGATTGCACTGTGCAGCTACTCCCTGAGGTTCCCAGATGAGGCAGGTTCACAGAGCTGCTCATGGGTTAAACAACGTCTCTCATGTTTCCCCTCCCTTCCTGTGTGCCTAGACAGAATGAGTTTTATCTGCTTTACACACAAATATGCCTCACCACAATTATTCAGCATGAGTCATTGTGTAGTAAAGAAACAGCTTCTTCAATAATCCCTTACAACAACGATACACTATGGAGAGAGGGCATCCTAAAAATATAGACTCAGATTCTAACCATTTCTCTAGTTTTGATGGGCAGAGAGCTTACTGTTGGTATCACCTTCTCCCAGGTCCCAGGAGCAGCTTTGGAAAAGAGGTTAACAGGGTTTATATCAACATGAAACAGCCCATCACAGTAGCTGAATTGTAATAGTAATAATGATAATAAAATCATAGTGACAATATTAAAATCGCAACCACAGGTTTGCAGGCAAAGTTCACGACCTGTAAAAATTGTCAATGTATTTTGTACCCTTGCCCACAGAATTCAAAACAGGAATATCACTAGCAGAAGACTAAATACAACTGTAAAAGAGTTACTACTTTTTTTTAACCACAAATTCAAACAGGAAATCATAATTAGTTATCTCAAACAACCACATCTACAGTCAGCCTCTGGAAAGCAAGAAGTCACCCACTTCTAGAAGTATAGTTCCTTGAGAAACATCCTTAGAGATAAATATATTTCTTGAGTCAAGCTATTTAAGACTGGAGAAGAGGATGTGTACAGACTCATTACTCTTTGTTTTGCAAGCCTTTTGACACTAAACACAACCTCATATAATCACAGTTTATGTCTGGGTTTTGAGGACAAGGAACGGTGTATTGAGATAGTAATCAACAATTGCCAGTAATTCCTTTGTGATCTAATATACTTGAATTTTACAAAAACATATTTTTCATGTCATACCCCGAGGGGTTTTTTGGTGTCTGTTGTTACATTGTAATATCCTCAGTCAGAAATCAAGCATGATTGAGCAGTTTCCCTTTCTCAGGAGGCCAAAGGAGACTATACCACAGCACCATCCTGCATGTAAATACTGAAGAAGAACCCTCCACATTCTATGTTGCACATGAAAATAAACCCTGGCTTTTGAACTTGAGGGATGGAAGCAATCTAAAATTATAAACAGCTACAGTCTGACCCAAAATCCAGGGGCATTTAGAGAAAAACTCTTGATTCTCTGGACTGTTACACACTTACTAGCAAATCACACTGCAAGCCAAATGGTAACACTAATGAGGGCATTGGACAACTTTGGTGCAAATACATGGAAGATGTTTCTAATTTGTGTCCAAGGTGAGAGTTTTGTTAAATGCTATAGGCAGGGAAAAATTTCCTCCAGAACTGGGTGGAAGTACAGGGAGCAGGTATGACAGCCTGAAGTAAAGTCCCCATGGCTCAAATTCCCCTGGGGTGCTGTGACAAGACAGATGGGCTCAGCAAAATGTGTGGTAGCTTATGTGTTGCCTGTTCATCTCCTTCCTTGACCTCCCACCAGTGTGTAACATTGATCCCTGAACCTCCCAGGGCCACTCTCTGTAATCCTATTTTCTCCAAGATGGGGGCTTATTCCAAGAAGCAAGGACCCCTGATCCTGCACTGGGAAGCTTCAGCTCTCTGTAGCTCCCCTGGGCTTCTCTGCAATTTACAGGAGCAAGGTCCTTCTTCTCTTCTCACGGCATGACACACGAACAATTTCACCCTTCCTTCTCATTTACCACTGAGGCTTGATTTTATTCTTTTAATCATTTGCACAAGTGCAGCATCAGAGTGCTGCTCTTTGAGAGCAGAAAGGTACAGCTGCAATAATGGAGAGGTGTCTGCCCGATCACAGGTCTCTTCAAATCTGCCTCTATCATGTTCACTTTCTGGACAGGCAGCCAGTCAAGGACAGTGAAAAGAGAAGAACAAAAAAAGCAATCATAAAACCCAGCCTCTGAAGACACACTGTTTTCTGCAGTGTTCTTACAGATCAGCCTAGTTTCAGCACATTTCAGTTACATTTTAAATTCCTCATTTTTATAATCATGAGCAGATTTTTTAGATCTACTTCACACATATCTTAGTAGGCTTGGGCCCAGCAAGTATATACTGGCAATAATATAGTAGGCATTTTTCCTGCCATTTTCCTCCATCTTATATAGTGCTTCCACTATAAGGACATCTTTTATACATTTTGTACATCTATCAATATAGTATCCATAAAAAGAAACCCAAGCATTTGCAGACAAAAAAGGAGAAAATTCTAAGTTTCCTCTAGACCTATTTTAAGCCAGTGCAAAATAAGAGGGTCTCTTATGCATTAAAAGGGTGCCAATCATTGAAGTATCTAGGTTCAAAGTACTGTATATTCCAGGCTGGAACGATTCAGTATCTGTTGCTGCCTTCAGGCAATGAACTTTGATAATTTAAGAATCTTGAAATAAAGAAAACTAATTCACTATCTGGATTTTAATAGCTTTTGGTGACAGACTTCTACTTTGTGACCTAATGATCATGAGAGATTGGTTGGGCAAGTAAAAATCCACTTCCTAACTTCTGTCTGTAAATGGCACTTTATTTACAGTCAAATAAACAGACTCTGTGGAACAAAGGAAGCTAGATACAAGCCTAAAGCTTCTGAAAGCCCCTCTGCAAACTTCAAAAGCAGAAGTTCCTCTCCACTGGGAAAGCTGCTTGGGCAGTTCAGTTTAAAGGGATCACCTTCACTAAGTAAAGCAGTCCCAATATCTAGCTTCAGAAAGGAAGTACAAGAAAAGAAATCCTAAAGGGATAAAAGAAACTCTAAGCTTTCTAATAAACTACAGTATCTCTCTGCTTGGGATTTTTTTCCCCCTGGGAATTCCCATATTTAAGCAACTGCATTAATGCAGTGTGAGCCATGGGAGCTGCAGTGTAGTTATATAGCTGGTTTTATAACTTAACACCAAGATTTTTTTTTTCTGCTAGCAGGATGAAAAATAATGCATGTTATGACTGGGCACCTTTAAGCCTCAACGTGTGGGAATTCCTTTGTAACTATAAATGACATATCTAATGATAGCTCTAATGCCTTCTGTGTGCTTCATTCTGTTTGCACTACAAGCTGAAGCAAGTTTTAATGAAGTAAAATCTCATATTAGGTACACCCAATTCATAATTGTTTTGATTTTGTAAGCAAAGTTCACAGCTTAAAGTGATCAAGCAAAAAATGTCTGTTTGATAATCAATTGTTTGACGTTAAGGTTATAATAGCTGTTTTATTGAAGCCCCTTATTCAGATTACATCGGGCATAGAAACATCAACAGGATAAAAAAAAGAAATCTGATTTTCATGCATTTGATTTTTTCATTTGGTGGAACTTTGTAAAGCTCTAACAGAATGTACTGAACATATTATTAGCCTGTATTTTGCATCAGAGATATTATAAATGTCTCATTTTATTTTCACTCTATATAGTAAAGATTGACTTTTCAATCAGGTTTTACTACATTGCAAAGGTGATGTGCCAATTTTAGATGGCAATAAATTACAAAATACCATAATTGGACTCAGTTATGCTAAGTCTCACCTCTTATTAAAATATCCAGTCAGAGGCATTTTCTGCTGTTGTTATTTATAGCTCTCATCAAACAGGTCTAGCAAAGACAGTATCAAGAAAAAAAAAGAGACAATGGACTTTGACCACCGAGTCTGTAAGGATCCACCACACACTAAGTTTTAAATTTATCTAATATTAACCTTGCCAGTAGGAAAGTTTGCCTCTTTACCTTAATGCCATGGTGTTCACTTCTTTGCACAACTACTATCTATAAAGCAGAAAAAGTTTGTTATATAACCTAGCTAAGTGACCTCTTGTCTTTGTGAGTGAGCATTTGTGTCAGTCACACTGCCAGGAGAGCATCCTTGGCAGCTCCCCTCTGCTGGGTAGCACAGCCACAGCTATAACCACTGCCCCTCTGCCAGCTCCAGCAGGGCGGCCGACCCTGAGAAACCCAAACTTGAGGTCAGCAACAAGCTGAGGGATTTGGGGGTGGAAGGGGTAAACAGGCAGTCAGCAAGGGAAAGCAAGGCCATGGGCTGGCATTAGGCTAAAACCATGCACTACAGTTTTTCATCTCTAAGTTATTTTGGGTGGAAAAATGAATCAAGAATACCCCACTGGATTATTGTTTGCTTCCTGAATTAGTTTCTTAGATTGGCAGCCACTAAGATGTGTGCTGTTGACATTGCCTTAATTGCTCCGTCTGGCCTTTTAAAAAATATCTATTCATTACAGAAGAGGGCTTTGCTTTCCCCTTTTATGTTATACTGCTCCAAGAGAGCCACTACAAATTCCACAAAGAAAATTTTTCTGTTGGGCTCAAAGATTTCTACCTCCAAAGAACACACATCAGCAGGGCCCTGAAGCCTGTCAGACCCTGCTGAGGACAGAGAAAAGAAAGGGGTGGGAGGGATGAGAGAACTTGTAGCTGTTGTTTTCCACTGACTTCATCTCACAGTGGATGCACACTCTGGTTCAAGCTTTCTCCATGACTGAAATATTTCTAAGGGCTCTCTTTGGGGTAGATTTTCAGCTATTTTCTATTGTGCAAAGTCACACTGGATCTCCTTAGTTGTCAGGGAACTTGAAAAAGCACTTTTGTCTCCGTCTGATACCCAGCTGGTTATTTTTTCATCCCTCTGCAAAAGTTTGCCGAAGTTGGCTCACAGATTCCAGAGTTAGAGAGGGAATACAGGCACCTACAGACCCCCTTCACATTATAATCACCTACTGTCCTTGCAATATTAGCCAGAAGGTGGAATGAAGGCAGGAAGGGGAAGCCATAAAGTTATGAAAGAGGGTAGTCAAGAAGTATTTGCTTTATATTGAATATATTTAGTCTTACTTTACTGTTTGAACAACATTTTGGTTTAAGAGTAATTTTACTCCCTTACTAGTCAGAACATATATTATCAGAGCAAGAATCCAACTGGAATTACTCAAGTATTCTTACAGAAAGTACTACTCAGCTTTCATAATATGT
The DNA here is from genome assembly GCF_022539315.1 of Serinus canaria. Taxonomy (NCBI): domain Eukaryota; kingdom Metazoa; phylum Chordata; class Aves; order Passeriformes; family Fringillidae; genus Serinus; species Serinus canaria. The sequence goes on from NC_066343.1 coordinate 59,634,611, forward strand.
TGTGCTTGGAAAGCTTTATTGACAAGACTGTGGAAACATAAAGTAAAAAACAATCAGCATGCAGTTAATTTAGTCTATTGAATTGTGGCTTTCAGAAGCCACTGAGCAATTCTCACTGCAATGAGCAAAATCTTCACAAAGAAAGAAACTCTTTTTACCTTTTCTAATGTACTACTCCAACTATATTGGTTTCACTGTTTGGGACTTTCCTACAAATGAACATAAATATAAAATAACTTTTTTATCTGCCTTTAGAATACTCACAAATGGCCACACAGAATCCAAGCCAACATGCAAGAAAAATAAATGACTACTTATAATTCAGTCTGGAAAGGCACATTAGATTTTACCCAGGATATTCAACATAACTGAAAACAATTTCTCATTATGAAATGAGAAATCGTTACATTTACTTTTCTACTTTCTGCTAGTAATTTTTTTCCTCAATATGCACACCCACAGCAGTAGATATAATGGCATGTAGAAATCTTCGGCTCATATACTAAAACAGCAGTTTCATAATCACATTTAATCTGGTTTTATTTAAATCTGAACACACTTCTTATAGAGAACAACCTCCTAAATAGAGACAATGTGAACCTCTACAGGAATCAAAAAGAATAAAGAAAGTGATTGGCAAGACACTGCTTTATATACTGGCAGTTGAAATATTGTATAATCCTCACTTCAGTTTCTTTGTCACTATTTCATATGTTTACAGAAGCTTGAAAAAGGCAAGTCTTCCTTTTACTGCTTCATCTGCCTGTTTTACTTTCTGTTGTCTTGAGACCAACTTTTTCTTCACAACAGCCACAATATCTCAGGCTTCTTAATAATAAACAGAAATCATAACATTTAGAGTAGAAATAAATTATAGGCAAAAAAGCCTCCCCCAAATCCACCACTCGGAACAAAAGAGAAACAATGCCTCATTTAGCAACAATCCTCCCACCCTTCTTCCTCCCCTTCTTTTCAGCAAGTTTTCTTGGCTTAGTTGGCTGACTGCTTCTTCCTGGAAATAGGTCAGCTTCCAGCCTGAGAGCCTCTGTGTGTGTGAAAGCCTGAGACACTGCCTTTCCCTTGCAGTGGTTCAGAATGCAAAAGCTGCACCGAGGAGTTACCAATAACCTCCTATAAAGGCAGCCTAAACCTGAAAGGACACAAATTGTGACTGAAAAGTTGCAGAGACTGTGGTAACACAACAAGGAGCTGTTTATTTTGCTGCTCTGACGCTGCTGCAGAACAAGAGATCTAATTATATTTAACCACAACTTCATTAGTTAGTCTACAAGACTTGTCTTTCTCCTGGTGACTCCCTACTTGTGGCCCAGATATTGCCCTCCTTGGCTTCCACAGCAGACAAATAAACCACTCTTCATCTGTAGTTAAGAATCCAGACAACCTACCACACACACAAGAACTGGTTCCAAAAAAATGCTTAGGAGCAGCTCCTGCAGGATGGACAGCTTCCTATGAGTTTTTAATAAAGACAGCAAGTATTCAAGCCTACTCAAATTTATTATCTTGGCATGTTTCCATCCATGTTTTCAGTGGGGAAAAGATTTATTTTACAGAAAAGTCACTTAAATTCTATCTTTTTGTTATGACATGGAGTTTTTCTTTTATCTTGGTACTAACAGGATTTGTCAACTTTATCCTTAGAATACCAAAATTTTTTTTCAACGCCACAAAGAGATTAAAAGTATGCGAGGGTAACAAGCTGTACACATACATATGTTATTTATGCAGTTGTCACTGGCCTTCACTAGTAATGATGATAAACACAAAAAACCTTGCATGCTTCCCTATGATAAAAACTGGCTTTGCAATTGGCATTTCACTCCAGCAGTTTCTCCTCCCTTGTGTCCACATTATCAGTAGTCGTGTTTTCTCTTTTTTAAACCAGGAATATTTCCAAATATAGTCAGGGAAGCATGAGCTACACTACAACTGTAAGAGAGGAAATGCATGTCACCACACTGAAAGCAATGGGACTGCTATCTGTACACCCTATATGCCACATTTGCTCATCTCAGCTGCTATGAAAACATGATTGCACAAAGCAAAAATGCAGGTTTTCACACAATGGGAAATATCAAGAAGGGAAAGCATGTACAGGTATCTGTACTTCCCTTTCACACTCTAGCCTTTATGAAAAGTACAGTGCCTTATATTATACTGTGCGTTATGTTATATCACTGTTCAATGTGACCTGTAAGGCTAGACTAGAAAAAAGCTGAGGGACTTGCCATCACCATCCATCCCTCTGCCACTCGCCATCACCATCCATCCCTCTGCCACTCCAATGTCACAGACTAAAGCATGAGGAGTGCAGTGGGTCCAGTGACCATTCCACCATACCATTTTTAGGACAGTAAGTTTAAGACCCTGTTCCCCCCACACAGCTTCTGAAGCTAACTGGAAGCTTAGCTCTGTACGCTGTACACAGACGGCCACAGAAATAAGAGCAGCTTCAGCTGTAAGAAGTTTGCTACATCAGCTTCCTGCAAGAAGAAAAACTCCGAAGCACCACAGGATATATAACACAATACTTGGAAGAGCTATAATTATCAGAACATTTGTTCTCCTATGCCAGAAGTAATGACTACTTCTCTCCTTTGATTTTAATGGGAGCTCATGGCTGGGCATCCTGAATGGTAGGCAGGTGGTCCCAATCACTCACCTGAAATTGCGCCTTAATGCACCTTGAAATGATCAATTCTGGCACCAGATAGTGTCTAGGCAGAATTTAGGCACATTAAAATCAGGAAAACAATCCAGGAAGCCCAGACTTCAGCAGCTGGCTAACCCACAATGAACCTAAAATTAGCTGTCACTTAGATGTAATTACACAAAGTTGCACAAAAGTTTAGAATATAAATCAGGTGTAGAAGCAGCCACGTCTAAGAGCAAAGTATTCTACTCTACTGTTAACCCACTCTGATACAACAGTAAGAGGCAATGAAGGATTTTCAACTTCATTATTTTGGCTTGTAATAATTAAATTATTTAACTAAATAGCTATGCAACTTTCTATGCACAACCAAATTACCTAATGTGAATTGCATGGGTAGCTGGTCCCAAACAGCCAACTCAGAACTCCTTCCAGCTAAGTGCCCAGACATTGGGCCAAAGGCAAGATGTATCTTTGTCTGGAAATATGAATACTCATCCTGGGATGAGCTGAGACCTTGTTGCAATATATGGGGTGGAGAATGCTTAGTTGCCAGGGAGAAAAGATGCTTCTGGAAAACGCTGAGAGGTGAATCTACGTGACCACTAGCCTCAAGGGAGAACTACACCCATATTTCCTAGGTGACTATTACTATTACTTCTGAAGCAGATACCTCTCAAAAAAAAAAGCTGAATTGGACACCTGTCTCCCAAAATCCTTCCCCATCCTTGACCTCATTAGCAGGAGGCACCTCAGGATGGTGCCTGAGAAGGATGGAGTTCAAACACCCTCGATCCACCTCTTAGCTGCAGGAATCTTCCTGCCCTGCAAGAAGCTGGCTTTTTGTGCATTTTGAAGTGCTGAGTCCAAGGCACCTAACCCTGCACTCTGGGGCAGGGGGACCATGTTTTGGGTGAAGTGGGGCTGCAGCAGGCACTCTCCTAGCCTTCAGTCCACACACCACATGGGGTCTACCCAGATGCCAGTGCTCAGGTTGGTGACAGGATACTGGAGTTTGAGTTCAGAAGCAAGTTATCTTTTTTTTTTTTTTTTTTTTTTTGGAAAAATGAAGCCATTGTACATTTTGGGGTCAGAGAGAAGGGCCCATGTACATTTAAGAAGAGTTTTCTGGAGATAATACTTGCTTCCACAAAAGCAGAACAGTTGCTTTTTTGTCTTCAGAGAACCAAAGTCTATTGTAGCTCTCAGCTTCTCAGAAGGACAGCTCCAGACTCTCAAGTACTTTTTACTGTTCAATATGATGAACTGGCTTTTGGCAGCTTGGAAAGGAAAACAAAAAAAAAATAAAAAAAAAAAAATGCAAACCAACCCCCCACACCCCCCACCCAAAAAAAAAAAAAAAAAAAGAGAGAGTACAGAAAGTGAAACAAAAGGATATTTGGCTAGAGTTAAATAGATAACTATTATTAGCAGAACGACTATGTGAGAAGTGCTGCTGGATTTTTTCTCAGTTTATTGTTTTGCCCATTTTATTAAGAGTTCCTTCTTCATCATTTCTGCTATTTTATATTTGACCTAAATATATTTCAGACATGTTTAAATGGGAACTTTATTTGGTGAGCACAATTAAAGAATGTGTTATGCCACTTAAACTTTTTCTATGCAGAAAAGTTTATCTAAATTATTATTTGAGGAATTTCAGCTAAATCTGAGTTTAATATTTTAAATTCAATCTGTCCTATGTGCATCTAAAATACTGCATATAAAGACAACTGAATTTTATACTACACAGTAGGAATACTAGATAAAATAGTTTTAAAATTCATTATTATAGACTGCTGTCATTGTCTTATTAGAATTTACTGTTAAGAAAATTGAATCACTGAAAAACTATTTATTAAAATGCTTTGCTATTCTTTAGGTAGCAATTAATATTCTCTTCAAACAGAAAATTCAAATGAGAATACAGGTACAGCGACATTTGAGTCACACACCCTCCTCTGCAGTGATACTTGGTAACTATCTAGGATGCACTAGTTGCCTCAGGACATAATACTCCACTTGCTGCTGCTTTGAACAGGTGCCTCAAGGAGATTATTCTGTGTTTTACTCTCCTTATTGTAGCATGTTGCTGTAAAGAAACCAGGACACAAATTCTTGACTTGAGTTGCCCTGATTTGACACCTATACAGCTAAGAGAATGGGACCAGGCAAGAATAAGTTTAAGCCTGAACAGCAGTAATTTACTGTTTTGTTCTTTAAGCTGAATATATAATGAAGTAGAATTTCTCAGCCAGTGTGCTTTCATAGCTGAAGGGAAACTTGAACACAACAGTGACAGAAACTGAGGAATTATGAGAAGTGACTGCTGTGCATGTGGAAATTTAGACACACTGACAGCTAATTCCACTGGTTTACCTGTGTGCTGCTGCCCTGCTGCAGGCAGCACAGAGCATGGCACAGGCATATCCCCCAGAAAGTGCTGGGTTGACAACTTCTAGTAACAGCATCCTTAGCTGCACTAAGCATGCAGACCTAGCACAAGGCAGCTACTCCTCAGTCAGGTAAGAACGCTGATCTTGCAGCTGGCTGGGGTAGCTCTTTACCACGTAATCCAGTGGGCGAAGCAGCCTGGTCATCTGCAGTCTTATCATCACACACAGCTTTGTACTGCAGTCCTAACAGAGCATCAAACACTGCCAGCTTTTCTTGCTTAAGGTCTCTTATGTTTGAGACAGATAGCTAGACAGGCAGATAGATTAGCTGTCATACAGATGAAAGGTAAAAATTTAGTTCAATCCTTCATATTCATCCACTCCCCCCTCACCTCTCCATCCTCAAACTCCACTATTTCCTTAGGGATTTTCTACTGTGCAATAAACTTCCTCCCTGAAGCCTACTGTTGACAGTAATTTCCCCCAAGATTTCTTTATTGTCTGTCCTTTAGAAATAACCAACCATGTTATGCAAGGAAATTCGTGTGATTAAGGAAAAAAACCAAAGTCATGCAAGTGTATGATATAAGGGAAGAATTATAAACTTGGAAGCAGGTTGCAAAGGGCAAAACAAATCAGGAATAAGGCAAGAGTTCCATCAGAGCTGTGCATAACTTCCAAGCCCTTCACCCTGTCTAACAGCAATTTGAAAGGGACAAAAGAATCTGTGACATTCATCATGTGTGACATTCAACCATGCACACGCCATTCAGTTGCACACAAAATGTCTTTGCTCATCCTCCATTCAAAGAGTGTTGATCCTTCTTCTTTGCCTGCTCTTTCAAGTCCTGAATAATATGCTCGCCTGACTATATTTTTATAGCATGTGCATCTCCAGGAGAAAATAAAATTTTCCCCCCTGGGGATCCTGAAATGCTACTCAGGGAATAATTCAAAATAACAATTACCAACACTCAGAATATTGAGTTTATTTGGCAATTAAGAAATCACAGCCTTATTTGGAAGTGATGGAAGTGCTTATGTTGACACCACTAAATGCCTTTAGTATACACCACCCCCAGAAAACAATTGCAGTATGAGCAGGAAGAAGATTATTGCATATTGCTTCACAAAAACACATACTCACACTTGATCAATACAGACAGAAGACATCATTTATCCTGTGTAATTCACACTCACTTATTTTTATTATCCTTTTATCTGTGCCTTAAGAAGGGATATGTCCCCATAATTATTTAGCACAGATATATGTCAGTTTTCCACCTAAGGGTTTATAAATAAACATTCTTCTGTGTCATCACTTTTAAGAGAAAACTAAGGCTCAGACAGTTCTCTGATGTCCTTGAGTAATTTAAATTGGAAGAGTAGAGCCAAATTATTTACACAAAAAAGTAAGCTTATCAACTTGTTCTGTCTCACTGCACAGGGTCTGAAATCCCCACACTGTGTAGTATCCAGACCACTATGTGATCTAAAAGCTCCAGAGAAAAGGAGCTCTAAACATTAAAACTGCTAATGGAAATGTCCTAAGCCAAGCAGATAACATGTGTTGGTATGCAAGTGCGTGGCTATGCCGATGAGAATCCAGTCTGTGTCCCGTCTGCATTTCAGCATGGTCACCATGGAAATGGGAACCAGCCTGCACAGAGCCTAACAAAGGAAACCTTTAAATGAAAATAACAACACTGGATAGAGGCTGCACAAGATTTCTGCTGGGGAAAATCACTTGCTTTACTCATCTGGAGATGAAGAAACTCCTTTTACCTGCATTAATTCTAACTGTGAACTTTATTCACACTTAGCTGTTTTGACATTAAGCCATTACACTGGCAGTTCCAGTTATTAGCCCTCATGAAAATACATCGCATGAAGTACATACAAACCCCACTTTCATTCATTTAAAATTACAATAGTGAAGAAAGACCACAATGAATAATATTTATATAGTGGCTAGGAAGCACAATGAAAAAAAGAGTAGCTGTACTTTTACTTCTTTAACTTCTTAAATTAAAGTACTGTGATACTGAATCAAAAAAGCAAAGAACAATTCAAATGTTGTTCCAGAGAGCAGCAGCACACAGTTAAAACTTGTTGGTAGGATCTCATGTTGACTTTGACCACATTATGCACAAATAAATATTAACTGTTAATGTGTTTAGGTGTCTAATGGTAATAGCCTGTATGCTTTCTAAAGTAAACATAATACAAAATACAAGTCCTGTAAAGCAGTATGAATGAAGCCTTACTTCAATCTGCAATGCTGTGAGAGGCAAAACTCCAAAAATAATACATAGTAGGGCTGCTACTTCTTGCTACCTCAGAAAGAAGGTAGAGACAGGTTTACTTAAAGAAGAGTTCATGTTTAGGTCCTCCTTTCAAGCCATCTCCAGATTACAGAATAATTTTTTACATTAAGATTACTCACAAATATGATAATAAAACATCAAGGTATCAAAAGATGATCACAAAGAGGGAGAAAGGCAGAAATCAAAATAGGCTGTGCAGATTTAACTTGCTGTGCATGATTGCATGTTAAAAGCATTTTCACCCCAACTTTTAGCTTCATTTATCGCAAATGTTCCATTTGCTGTTCAGTTATCAGTTTAGTCCCTCCTGCTTTGTACATTGCCATGTCCTTTAATGTATATGATTTCAATCTTAGCAGTTTCCTTCTTGATTATTGCCTACATATATTGAAGATAAACATTTAAGTATTTGCATGTGACAGAGGATTTATTTTTCAACACTCAAGTGAAATGAGAGATCATCCTTACCTCCATAAAAAAAGTACCACTTTGGATATCTAGTGATACAGCTAAACCCTTATTTTTTTCACATTTAAATTATGATTTCCATTTAGTATCAGTCACAGCTGTGAACACAGAGCAGTTTTGCACATCAAAATGCACTTGCACAACCAGCTCAAGCCAGTGGAAGTGACAGCTACAAGTGAAAGAGACTTTTCCAGCTTTCCTCCCTCCTCTGGCCACAAGTTCTGACTGTACCCTATGCCAGCACCAACAAATAAATTGCTCAAGTGAGCAGAATCAGTTTAGCTCATCTCCAAAACTAGCCTGGCTCAAAAGGGGGAAAAAATTATTTAAGCAAACGGGGCCCTGACCTGTTCCCGAGACTAAGCCATAGTGATATCACAGAGAAAGTGGTGGAAACTAGCAAACAGGAGTGGATGAAATGTCCTTGCAACGTCAGCTCCACATTCAGGTCAGCTTAACCAGAACATGAAAACGCAGCTTCAGTTTTGAGAACCCCTGGCTGAGCAAAGAGAAAGAGAAGAACACAAAAGCTCCAACCACATGTCAAAGATTTGATTTAAATGACTCGTCTCAAATTGTACTCAGCTTTTGCGGGGAAAAAAAAAGAGAGTGAGAAAGAATCCACTTTGGTAAGGAAAAAAGATAAATTTATTTCTCTTAATCCTATATTTCATCCTCATTCATTAGAGCATTTTCTAATTTCAAAATTAAGCAAGGCAGGAGTTCCAGCTCATTATCTGATCACACCATCTTTCTCTGTTCATAGGCGGTGACAGCATGATGTACTGATGTGCAAAAGAGACAAATCCAGGTGGCTAACTTACTCTGGGCACTTCCCAACTTTTGCATGTTAAATGCCATTATTACAGCTTCTATCCCAGTTTAAACAACAGCATACTGGAGAAAAAGAGTCCGTAAGTAGGGTGGCCTATTCCTCTATAGAGCCTCACGGCCTATTACTTACAAGAATTTCCATCATTGGAAACTCTCTATTCTACAGAGACACCCCAGTTTCAGGTAGACCTGTTTTCTCCTTCAGTCTGCCTGGGTCCCACAGATAGACTTGAGAATTCATGGCACTCATGTGGTAGACCTGTAGCCCAAAAGGCATAAATAACCCTTGTGTTGCTGCAAGTGTTCATTTCAAAATTAAGGGTTCAAGGGATGTGTACCTCACAGAGTGGAGATTTTATGAATGTGCTAAAAGTTGTATCATTCACATCCTGGGTTGATGGAGGAAGGTGCATGTTAGGCTTCAATATGAAGACTTGCTGAGATAGTATACGCGAGGTCACCCCAAATTTTACTTCCTCCCCTATGTACAGCTCACCAACACTATCACTTGACAATTCACTCTGAAGTCAATTATTCTTATAAAAAGGAGAGCAAGCTGGTTCATCTGAAGCCCAGGAGCAGTTAAGAGCAGTACAGACAGTCAGGAGACCACCATCCAGAAGCAAACTGGAAAGCAGAGTGACTTAAACAATGATGCACATTGCTTTAAAAATAACAAATAACATGAGATGTCAAGAGAGAAATTTTTTGTATTTGCAGGTGTAGGATCTAAGACCTCACACAGAAACATCTGACTAAGGTGCACGACAAGGTGGACATAAATTAGCTGATAAAAATGCATTTCTTTCCAGAGGAATACAGTTTTTCACAGACTTGTTACCTGGCCAGATTTAGGTAGACAATGCAAATAGTGCCTTCCTGCCAAATTGCAAATATGTCCTCTGAAGCACAAGGGCACTAGAGCTTTCCAAAGAAAATGTTACCAGAATTGAGCCCAGGAAAGCTACTGTATTTTCCACTGGCTTCACTCTCAGAGAGAGCGGGGCTGTTTTGGCTCTGACTTTTGAGAACAGGATAAGGAAAAAAAAATGCATACTGAAAATGTAAATATAAAGAACTGGACGTGGCAAATCTATCAGCAGCATGTAGCAACAGAAAAGCTTCTGGCTTTGTTGCATAGGTTGTCCTGTTAATGCATCATTTATTCCTCTTGACATAATCCACTTCCCTATGCTATACACTTTTTGGCCAACAATTACCAAGGTTGGTAGCAAAGTCATGCTTTTAAAATGATAGCTCTGATTCAGATCTCTTCTTCTTGTAGCATCTACAAAGTCTTAATGACTTTCCAGACACAAAAGTACACATCAGCAAGGAGTAACCCACTACTTCACTCTTGCACTATTTTTAGTTGAATTTAGAGACACAGCAAAGCACCCCATGTGACCTATTTGATGCACCTGATAATTCAGAAGCTAATATACTGATAAAAAATCAAGTCTGGAATAACTTGGAATATTTTCTGGAAGTAAAGGTTAATTCAGCCAAGCTATCCCAATTAAATTTAAGGATATCACCTTTGAAAGTAAACCAGTTCACTAGAATTCAAACAACTTGAAAATTATTGTGGGAGAGCTACAAGAGTACTAACATAGCAGAATTCTAAAAACACTTAAGGAAAACTCTCCTGTCCTGAAACTTTTTTGTTGCTACTCCAACAACATCAAAAAAGGCCTTAGCAAGTATTAACCCAGTAATTTCATCCACTAACATCAAAAGTCATGACACATCTGAAATGAAAATTATGACAGCTTTCAGATGTATAAATTGAGATAAATCACGGGTAGTGCCTGAACGAAGTAGACCTATCCCATTTCTGTCATTCAAAATGCCAGGGGAATTCTCCTCTCACAATCAGCCCTTATCTTCTGCTTTCAGCAGCGCTCTAAACCTTTGCAAGTCTTAAGACCCCATGAATTACAGTGAATGCTAATGGTCCTGGTTTTCAGTAGCTGTAACCAGGAGAATAAAGGATAGATTAAGCAAAAGTACAGGGTGCAATGTTTTGCCCACTGGTACTTTTCAGACTTATTCTTTTTAAAAAAATTGCCAAGTTGTTTTTGTTCTATAAATCACATCACAGGTTAATATTTTTGTATTTTACTTCATACCCTGCAGCCACACATTCCACTGCAGTGTTCGCTATAGTTACTGAAAGAACAAGTCAGAACAGCTCATCAGCGAAATCTCATTTTCATGCTGCCTCTTTGGTGACTTGCTAATTAAGGGGTTTTGAGAGTATACACTAATATTAAAACTCTGAAACTGCCTGGGAATTTGCTCATGGCAAGTGAATATGATTGCTTATAGTTCCCAGGAAAATAGATGTAATGGTAATTAAGTTAGCCAAGAGAAGGAGGAGACGGTTTAAGTTTCCCTATGCTTGTCCAAGGAGCGGCATCTGCCCAGCAGCGTAGTAACAGATCTAGAGGACTCATGCAAATAGGAGCAGCACTCACAAAGAGAACATTATCTTCGCGCCCAAAAAGATATAATCATCATATAATCCTAAATTCACACATCAGAGTGTCCCCGTTCCCTCCGCTTCAGTGCGCACACACAGAGTCCATTTTCGGGAAAGTGAAATCCACGCCACTCCAGGAGTTTAACCTGCTTTAAAATCGCCGCCGAAGCACCGCGCCCGCCCGCAGCCGCAGCCCCCGGCTCGCAGCCTCGCACCCTCCGCGCCTCCCTGCCCGGCCGCCCCCGCTCCGCACCTCGCGCCCGCCGCTGGATCTTCCCTCCCTCCTCCCCTCCTTCCTCTCTTGCGTCCCGGAGCGGCAGGACGGACAGACGTACCCAGCGCGAGGAGCAGAGGCGGCAGCGCCGTGCCCGCGGAGCCCATGTCCGGCGCGCTGCGAGGTCCGGCCGGCGCCGCTCCGAGCTGGCTGCTTCCCAGGGCTACACTGAGCGCCACCTGCTCCGAGCCGCCCCCAAATACTCTTCCTCCTCCTCCTTCTTTTCCTCCTCCTCCTCCTCCTCCTCCACGCCCCCTTCGGTCCACGACCGCGGAGGGGCCGGAGGCAGCTCCTCCCGTCTCCCGCCCCTCGCTCCGCACCCGCGGCGCAGCCGGCGGTGCCGTTCCCTGCAGGCTCTGCCGTTGGGTTATCCCACTCGGTTCCCTCCTGGTTTTACGGCCTGGAGGAGACCCCGCCGCGCTCGGCCCGCCTGGTGCTGCCCAAGGCTGCGTGCCCCTGCCTCATGGCTGCGCTGGAAGGGGGGCCCCACGATCGGGACGCCCACCACCCCGCTCTGGGTACCATGGGCAACAGCGGCTTGGAGGGCTGGGGATGCCTCTTTTTCTTATTAAATTGCACGTTTGATGACCCTGACTCTATATCTTCTTCTTCGTTAAATTTCTTTAAATGAAATTTTTGCAGAATATGCCCCCAGCTATGCAGGAGTGAAACAGGATCCAGAAGCCTTGCAACTCAACTGTCTCGAACTTGGCAATGACGGTGAGGATGTGTTGTCTAGGCAAAATAACTGCCCGTGTTTCCTTAGATGCCAGGCCAATATCCAGGTAGACAAAGAGAATCAGAACCAGTAAGAATAGGGAGATGGACTTTGTCTTCGTAATATATCAGAAAGGGTTCTTATGCAAGGTGCTGTGAAGCTTTCAGTCTACCTAACCTTGTCAGAGCTGTTTGAATACTGTATGTGCAGAGTATTTGAATAGTATGCATTTTCTCCATCCCACAGTTCCAGAAAATGCCAAAATTTATGGCACTACCTTTTCATATGGAATGTATTCATTTTGTACAACAAATTCTGCTGAATAATTTGAACTTCTTGGCATTAACATTGTGTAATGAAAAAGACAGTTGTCCTGGAAAATTGAAATAAAAAAGCTTTCTTCCTTCACCCTCCTTGCCATCTAGGTCATGACCATTTAGGTGTGACCCACTTGCTATTATTTAAGGAGCACCTGTATTCTCTCAGCTTGTTATTTGTTTTTAGCCTTTAGAAACTGAGCTGTAAATTAAAACAAAGAAGTTTCTCAGCATTTGTCAGTTTCAACAGGATTTTTTGGACATGGGTTTTATATGGACAACGTGGTTAAAGAAACCTCCACCAGGATGTTAAAATCCTCTTGATGGAAGTGGAGCAGGGACTGTCCTTGCATAACTTACATTGGATTCTTTCAGGTATTTACTTTATAGGACTCACAGGACTGTTATCCAGCCTAATGCAAGAGCTTGTACATGGATGCGCTGTGAGCACATGGATGCACAGTGAGACACTGTCACTGCTGAAAGCTCTTCCAAGGCCCTTGGTCAGTCATCACCAGGGACAACTCACAAGTCTCTGAGAGCACTCTGTTTCCTTTGCAGGGTGTCACAGAAGCCCTTCAGACACCTCAACCAGTATTGAAGTGCAGATATTGAAGCAGCAACACCAGCTTCAGCACCCCGACTGGTCCAGTGACCAGTGGGAAAATTGTGATGGGAAGAGCAACCATGGGACTTTTCTTTCCATCTGCACTGAGTGTGTACGTGTATGTGTCATTCCAGGACAAGAAGGAAGACCTATACTTCCACAAGGAATAAGAACATAATTAGTAAATACTAATAAAAGGACAATAAAAAACAACAACAAAAAAAATCCCCATCATGGAGAAAAATGGTTTCTTAATAATGGAATAAACCTAGACTTGCCCTCTGCCCCACCCTAAAATAACCTCTGCAGACTAATGTCTCAGTTTCCTAAGAAACAATGTCTTTGATTCAGTTACATCATTCTAATTATAAATATATCCTTAGGATATGAAACTTTCTTTCTCATCCAGATACAATGCTGAAGAACGATTTCTCACACACAAAGGCTGTCTCCCTGGGTGCTGTTCCTAAGACCAACATTCTTCAGTGTTTACAAAGAATAGGCTGTAGGAGAATAAATACTGTGAAAATTACTGTATTATTCAACAATACTCCCTTAGATGAATGCTTTTGTTTTAAACTATTATAAGCCATTTGATAACAACCTTCTCATATAGTCCTGAACTGTACTTTGCATATTATAGGAAACAAGAGTTTTTATATTGTGCAATATTTCACCTTTTTTGACTCACTTCAGAAATTTTATACATATATTTCACACATTCAGGGAAATTATTATTTATTATTGTTCACCTACACTGATAATTAAATTACTCAGAGAACAGTTTGGTTAGTGCTCCTTATCTCTGCACTATAAAATGGGGTGTGATACACACCTTTTGCTGTACACTTGTTTGTTGTTTACTGATGTTTCATAGCACCTTGTCATGTCTGCTGGTCATTGATCATGGGGACGCTTGCCAAAACCACCATATCTGCCCGAGCTTATTTGCAAAGTTTCAGGCTTGGTTCTATGCAAATACAGTGTCCACATTGAAATAAACTATTTTGTTATCAAGGGCCAAACAAACTTTCGTGTTCACAGTAAGGACTGTGTGAAGCAGTGAAACTGCAGTTATCCTTTCATCACTATGAAAAGATAATTACAGTTTTTGCATTGTCAATTAAAAATAGAAGTTGCAGAGTGAAGATAATGAAGAAATCTTGCTTTTAAAGTTATTCTGGTGAATGCATACTTAATGATCAATTTTACAATTTATGCATGTTATTCTAGCTTTCTAATGTGATGAAAAATGTTCGAATTAATGTCAACCTTCTCAGAGAAATATGCACCTATCTCCATTTTTTTGTCATTTGCAAGGGCTGACCAGAGAATCAGAGTTTCTGTGGTATGCCAAACTTAGCAGTTATCTGTTAATGTGTTTCTGGGAGGGAATCTTGGAAAAGTGACTAATTTACACACAGAAGGCCAAGATGAATGGCTCCAGGTCACTCTTTGGTTTGTCTGGAGATGCTAGAGGAAAGGGCTGCAAATATTAGTTATTATTTTTAGCAGAAACACAGTGTCTATAACAGAAATGTTACATTAAAGGCTCCACTGAAGGAAAAATAAGAAGCTATTAAAAAAAACCCCCAAATCTATAAAGGACATGTCAAAATTAGCTGTGAGGATGTAGTTTAGACATTAGTAATAATTCAGTTTTGAAATAAAATTGGAAAAAATAAAAAATACACTAATGGCATTTTAGGTGTCGCGTAGGGAATAAGCAGGACAAACCAGCACTTTGCTCTGCTGCTGTGCAAACCACACATTTTTAACACTTTTTGCAACTTCAAAGTGCTACACAGGATCCCCCAGTCTTGGTCTTGATGCACAGCACCACTTCCTACTCTGGAATACCAGCATGCACATACCTGTCTCTTGCTGTATTGGCAGGATAGAACTGTGTTCTATCCAGCACAGAATATATACCAATATATTTTTACCAATTCTATTTTCAGCTGAGAAAGGCTTAAATCTGTCCTGTGGAAATAATAGGGAAATAATAGTAATGGATGCAATGAATCCAGTGAAGAAGTGTTCCATTCACCTGTGATCTCAAAAGTGAGGTCCTACACCAAAGCTAACACAACCTATGTAATTTCAGGGTCTCTGGAGGAGCTGATGTGCTCCTCCAATTACCAAAGTATTTAACCTTAATACAACTCCAATAACCACACGAACTCTTAAAAATAGTGTTTGTCTTTAAAATATTTATCAGACAGGGTTTAGGAGTACCCAATGAAAAGACAGGAGCCTCTATTTCCTTAGAAATAGAAATATACCTTTGATTATATTTCTGAGCATTTTTATTTTGGAAACTTCATAATTGTTTGGATTTTTTTGGAATTAAGATCTATAAATTATTTCTTTTATTTGCCTACCACCAATAGTTGCTCAAGAATTTTGCTAGATATTTTTTAGCAAACCTGACGCCCTTAAAAATTTCCACTGAATCCCTCTGAATTTTTAACTAAACATGTGGGAAATATTTTAGTCTTACTGCATTACTTTGGATGGATTTTTTTTTCCTTCTAAGATTGTTTGCAATTTAGATGTATGAAGCTAATGAAAAGTAATACTGAATATAAAAGAAATCTTTTAGCATATTTGCAACTGCTGAACTGGACCTATTCTCTCCTGGTTATTTACTACATTTTGTAGGATTAGCTACAAACCTTGAGTAAAAGATGAAACATCAGAAAGGTGGTGGAAAAAATGTAGTAATGTGGTCATTTATTGTCTAGTAGCCTCTAAAAAAGTGTTCACATTATCACAGAATCAATTTGATTAGAAAAGAATTCTGAGATCACCAAGCCCATTCCAATGTCTAATTACCCTTTCTGTGAAGAAACACCTCCTGATGTCTGATTTCAACCTCTCCTGGAGAAGCTTGAGCTTCTGTCCTCTCAATCTGTCACTGCTTGAATGGCAGAAGAGACTGACGCCCATCTGGCCACAGCCTCCTTGCAAGGACTGATAAGGTCTCCCCTGAGTCTCCTTTTCTCCAGGACAAACACCCCCAGCTCCCTCAGCTGCTCCTCACAGGACTGGTGCTCCAGACCCTGCCCCAGCTCCACTGCCCTTCTCTGGACTCTCTCCAGCTCCTCAGTGCCTTTCTTGCAGGGAGAGCCCAGAGCTGGACACAGCACTCCAGGAGTGCCCTCAGCAGTGCCCAGTGCTGGGGACAATCCCTGCCCTGGCTCTGCTGGCCACACCATGGCTGATCCAGGCCAGGATGCCATTGGCCTTCTTGGCCACCTGGGCACACCCTGGCTCATGTTCAGCTGCTGTCACCAGCACCCCCAGCTCCTTTCCAGCCACTCTGCCTCAGCCTGTGGCACTGCCTGGGGTTGTTGTGACCCAAGGGCAGGACCTGGCACTGGGCATTGTTAAACCTCACTCCATTGGCCTCAGCCCATGGATGCAGCCTGCCCGGATCCCTCTGCAGAGCTTTCCTGCCCTCCACAGATCAACACTTCTGCCCAACTTGGTACATGCTATGGATTTAGTAAGGTAATACTCAATCTCCTCATCCAAATCTTTTAGATATTGATCAGGATAGTAAATATGTGGAAGCCCAAGAGTGACTGGCCCCAGCTGGATGCAGCACTGTTCACCATCACTCTCTGGGCCCGGCCATCCAGCCAGTGTTTAACTCAGTGAAGGGTGCTCCTGTCCAAGCCATGGGCTTCCAGCTTCCCCAGGAGTGTGCTGTAGGAGACAGTGTCAAAGGCTCCTCTGAACTCCAGGTAAACAACATCAAAAGCCTTTCCCTCGTCTATCAGGTGTGTCACCACGTCAACAAAGGAGATCAGCAGGGTCTGCCTTTCCTAAACATGTGGTGGCTGGGTATTATCCCTCTGATCCCTACAGGCTGCCCTGTCAGTGCTGTGTGATCGCACTCAAGATGATCTGTTCCGTAACCTTCCCTGGGACCAAGGTCAGGCTGACAAACCTGTAGTTTCACATATCTTCCTTCCAGCCCTTCCTGTGCATGGGAATCACAAGGATCCTGTGGACCTCCCCAGTCAGCCAGGACTGACAATAAATGATGAAGAGTATCTTGGCAAACTCTACTGCCAGTTCCCTCAGTACTTTTGGGTGAATCCCATCTGGTCCCACTGACTTGTGGGTGTCTGAGTGGCACAGCAGGTCACTGACTAATTCCTCCTGGATTGCAGGGGTCTGTTCTGCTCCCCATCCCTGTCAAGCAGCTCAGGGGTCTGGTTGCCCTGATGATCACTGATCTTACAGTTGAAGACTGAGGCAAAGAAGGCATTAAGGACATCAATCTTACTACTCATCCTCGTCTTTGGAACCATATTTCCCCCGCTGAGTTCAATAAAAAATGGAGTTTTTCCTTTGTCTTTCTTTTGTAATTAATCTTTTTATAATTCATTCCTTATTTCCTTATTATTTTCCTTACCAGCTTGCAAAAATCTTATTCACTTTCTAAGAAAACTTGTCCTGGGGAAACTGACAGGCTAGCCCTCAGAAACTGCAATAAAATCAGAAAGTTCTTTTCATGAAGGGCTGGCAGGATGGTCATGGAAGAGGAGCCCTGTGCTAAGAGAGGACTTGCCCCCTCCGGGGGTTGGTGACACGTGACTGAAATGGTGCCATTAGGCCATGTGCAAAGGAGTACATGTTGCACCTTCTGTAGATTTTATTTGGTCACTGGTGCTGTTCCCCCAGGTCTCAGTACTGGGGCCAGTTCTGCTTGGTATCTCCATCAATGACCTTGACAAGTTGTTGGGGGCACTCAGTCTGTTTGCAGATGAGATCAGTTTGGGTGGAAGTGTTGATCTACTGGAGGGCAGGAAGGCTCTGCAGAGGGATCTGGGCAGGCTGGATCCATGGGCTGAAGCCAATGGAGTGAGGTTCAACAATGCCCAGTGCCAGGTCCTGCCCTTGGGTCACAACAACCCCAGGCAGTGCCACAGGCTGGGGCAGAGTGGCTGGAAAGGAGCTGGGGGTGCTGGTGACAGCAGCTGAACATGAGCCAGGGTGTGCCCAGGCGGCCAAGAAGGCCAATGGCATCCTGGCCTGGATCAGCCATGGTGTGGCCAGCAGGGCCAGGGCAGGGATTGTCCCCCTGCACTGGGCACTGGTGGGGGCACACCTGGAGTGCTGTGTCCAGCTCTGGGCCCTCCCTGCAAGAAAGGCACTGAGGAGCTGGAGAGAGTCCAGAGAAGGGCAATGGAGCTGGGGCAGGGTCTGGAGCACCAGTCCTGTGAGGAGCAGCTGAGGGAGCTGGGGGTGTTTGTCCTGGAGAAAAGGAGGCTCAGGGGAGAGCTTGTCAATGTCTACACCTCCCTGAAAGGAGGCTGTGCCCAGGTGGGGGTCAGCCTCTTCTCCCAGGAAACGAGTGATGGGATGAGAGGACGGAAGCTCAAATTTCTCCAGGGGAGCTTCAGATTGGAAATCAGGGAGAATTTTTCCTCAGAAGGGATGTTTAAGCATTGGGATGGGCTACCCAGGGAGATGGTAGAATCACTGTCCCTGGAGGTGTTCAGAAACGACGACATGGCACTTTGTGATGTGATTTGCTTCATACGGTATTGTCAAAGGGTGAACTTGGTGATTGTGGAGGTCTTTTCCAAAATTAATTATTCTATCATTCTATGAACTATCTTGTAGCATCACAATATGAAGCATATATTACTCTCTAATATTTGTTGGCTGGGTGTTACAGGTAATTTTCCAAATACCGGGAATTCATGATATATAGGAGCCAGGACACTGAGATAATTTTGGTAGATACTCCAAATAAACAGCAGAAAGCAATTCAGTAGTTTGTGAGATTCTTGAGAATTTCAAAATCTTCATCACCACAACTCTTTTTTTTTTTTTTTTTTTTTTTTTTTCTGGCTAATAGGGTAATTGGAAATTTTACCTGAACCCTAAAGGTTTTGAGATACAACAGCATCTATTTTGGCACAGTGTAAAAATGCTGAGACTGGAGTAATAGGCTTTATTACTGAGATTTTATGAGCTGGCATCTAAGAAAGTGAGCTATTAATGGCTATTAGTTTGGACCATGAGAAAAGAAAACTTAGAAAGATTTCTTGGTGTGTTTTCCAAAATGATAGAAAGTAATTTACATTTCTCAGACTATGTCTACTGTCACAGAATTGCTAAACTTCAAACACTCTTCAGGGAAAAATGAGGATATCCTCTGTTTTTCATCTTAACCGTTCTGATGGAGTGAAACTGTGTTGTAATGGAAAATAATATGAAGAAACTTTCCCTAGATAAAGAGATTCTATTCTTTTATCCCAGGAAGAATAACAATACCCTGAACATGAATAAATCTTAAGGACCATAGGTAATACTGAGCTAGATAAGTGAAGCTTTGCAATAAATATTAACTTCCGATATCAAATCAAGCTGAACCATAACCAAGAAATGTGTTTTCACCACCACTGAAAGTGAAAGGGTGAAGGGGATGGACAAAGCGTGCCAAGACAAATTGCCTCGCTAGATCTGTAAGTTAATCTGCTTCGAACACCTCTGCTCCCTATCCCATGTCTTTTAAAATCCCCAGGACATGCAACATTCAGAGAGCCCTTGAGGAATGTCTGTCCTTTCCGATAATGCTCAGAAACTGAGAAAAGAAGAAGGGCAGAAGGGTAAGAGCATGAGCAGGGAAAAGCAGAAAAGTAGCTCTATACCCCACTGTGCTAAAGTCAGAATCAAAATCTGCCTAAGGTCTTTCAGTGACTTTTTTTTTTTTAATTAATGAACAAAATCCGATTATCTCTGAGGTGCCAACCCTCAGTCTTTCTAACTAAACCATGATTTCACTGATTATAGCTCATTTTGTCTCCCACTTTTAAAAGCAGAATCCAGTTGTGCTGTCTAAATTGTGGTATCAGCCATTTGTTACTAAAACTCCATCAGCACTTTAATCTGTATGACTCTTTATTGTCACAGGCCTCAAATCACACCCACTGCATGAAATGGTATTATCTCTGAACTGTGAAGTGCTAAGGTCTTCTTCTGATAAACACAATGAATTATAATCCAATTCTGTGAAAATCACACATCACATTACAGTTCCTGCTGTGAGAAAATGATTCTGGTTATTCATTAATTCCACTGAAAAGCAATTTAGGCCAACCAACCAAAACTAGAAATTGATTTTTTTTCACCTGATTTTCATTGAAATGCTCCCACTGTCAAGGTCCAGCAAACTCTTAATGATCAGATACATACAGAGTAGTTAGTTTGGTCAGCACTCCCCCATGACTAGACAGGATGTTGCTGTTAGAGAGCTGTGATTCAGCATCAAAGTAGTCTTCGATGAGAGAACAGTTATTACATATTTTGTAATGTTTTCTAAAAGTTAATGGTGATATAAAAGGTATAATCTTTGCCTTCTAGGAAGTTTTGATACAAACATTTACTAGGTCTAAGGACATTAATGAAAATCATTTATAATTATGCAAGACCATAAACTATTTGGGTTACAGGAATAAGTTGTGCAGAGGAATCTGTGGACAGGAAGAATGTTAGATGAATGAATGAATGTGTCTTTCAACTTTTATTTAGTGTCATGGAAACAACTCTATGCCAGGAAGTCATATGATCTTCTAAAAAGCTTTCAAAATGGTTATTAAGCACAAAGTCCATGAATCTAATGACAATGTATTTCTGACAGCTTGACCACATCAAGCTTTCCTGGATGTTATGCTGTGCAAGAATGCTTGTTTCAACAATGCCTTTCTATTGACAGGTAGATGAATCTGTTTTTAGATACTGAGATGAGTTAATATCATTCTTATATCAATAACAAGCAAACAAACTACACAGGAGACTTGTTAGACTCTTAATTTCTTTTTTAATCAATAAAGCACATAGTATACTTTTACAGGAAAAAGAAAATGCTGTGCAGAATGTTGTGGTTTTCCTAAAAAGTATGTAAATCCCCGTTTATTCCTGTTAAGTGGTATAGTTAGGAGCAGTACAGTCTGATTACCTTATCTGCTTTTATTTTTGAATGGTCATCATCTATACAATAGGCAATTAGAGAAATTAACCAATTAGGTTATGCAGAATTCATTAGATGACTATGACCCTAACTCCAGCCTCTTGGTGCCAGGTGAGATGAAAACCCTTGGCTTCAGTTCAGGGTGGATTCCCCTGACTCAAGCTCTGAAGAAGAGGAACACTATGCTCAAAATGATTCAGCACAGGATATGTACTAAAGGGCTCAGGTAAAGGGTCAGGGTATGTGGGCTGTGTCTGTAGTAATGGCTCATAGTAATGACTTAGAGTGAAACCAGACAAACAAAGGAACTGCCCACGGAGCACAAGCAGCTGCTCAAGATTGCTCTAAGGGAGCTGTTTCCTAAGATTTGTAAAATCATGTATGGGATCACCAATCTCTAGAACAACCTGATATTGAGGCAGGAGTGAGCAGAGAATCCCTGCCCTATGAAAAAACAGCTTATCCATTTCCATTAAGTCACCTACTTCAGTGCTGAAGTTAGGAACTGAGCTGGGTGGGCCAGAATCCTTTAGTTGCCTAATCTCTCATTACACACCCAATTTATTATTAATTTTTACACAAATTTGCTTCAATAAAAAACATTTATCTTCATAGTTATTAGAATCATACTACAACCCTAATGTGTCTATTTTTAGCAATAAAACTGGTTACATGCTATAAAATTAAGTTCTGGTACCTTTAGTGCCTGCCAAATTTAAGTGAGATGTTCCTGATACTTGCAATATTGCTTTCAGTAGGTTTTTGTTGTATATCATGAAAAGCAGTAAAATACTGCTCTTCCAGTGCTGTGTGGAAAGGCTAGTATGGATAAAAATAGCAAGTTTACTAATGGCTAAGAATTGTGTAAGAATAATGTGCTATAGTGCTATCCCCTTGACATACTTGTATGTATGTATGTATACTTATCTTTTAAATAGATATTATAATTGAAAACATGATAATAGAACAAATTTGAAAAGAGAGAAAGCATCATGAAAGAGGAAAGCAGTGTGGTTATACAAAGCTTATTACTGTTTTTACAGTGCAAAGAAAGTCTAAAATGAAACACTGATCTTAAACATACTCTACATTGATAAATACTATTGATTTATTTTTGCATAGTCTTCATCTAGGGAAATAGACTGTTCTTTTGACTTATATATTTTTCAGTTAGGCTGATGCTTTAAAATAAGATATGAAATGTCATGGGAAAAATGAAAAGCTCTGGTTAACAGCTTATCATAACTAAATAGTGAAAGACTTATTAAAAGTATGATGCCTAAGAATTACATGTGTCTTAAACAACTTGTGAGTAATTTTATGAAGCCAGGAAAAATGACCTCATTGTTAACAAACTGAATGAATAATAATAAATACAAATATTTCCTCATCTACCATAGATTTCCTATGTGTGCATAGGTGAGTCACAATTCCTTCAAAATTCTGTTCCTTTACAAACTCATTAGAGCTTAAAAACACTGCTATGCCTTTTCAGAGATACTGTGAGAAAAAAAAAAATTACAATTTCAACGTGTTCAAATGCTATGGTGACAAGTGCTATTTAATCCTTTCAAACAAATGGGCAAAAAATACATTTTCCTAAAATAAATTTTATAAATCATTTTCCTAACTGAAATCACTGCTGTGATTTTTTACAGTTCAACAAATAGATTTTTGGTTTCTTTCACAATTAATGAAGCAGGGTTTCTATCTACAATTCCTCTATGTCACTTTTCTGCTTCCATTCCTGTTCTGTGCTCAGACCCCCTTCAGGCAGGGGGCCCTTCCAGCTGTCCAGATGAGCACAGACACCACATCCCACTGCCTCAGCAGATCTCCCAGGCTCTGCAAAGCTCAACCACCCACAGTGTTCCCACGGAGGGCTCTGCCCTCTCCTCTGAGTCATACTGCTACCTTCAGCAGACTGCTGCTATGAAATAACCACCTTTCCCACAGACACTAGGAGAAATTGCCAACACTTTCGAACTCAATCCTACTTGTTGCAGTCACAAAAGCCAGCCTTTCCCAATAGCTACTTTCTCTAACTTAGTTACTAAATAAAAGGTACTGAAGAGGAACATCACCTTTCAAGCAATGAAATACCTTCTGGCACACTTTGAGAGTTTTACCTGTCAGCGTGTTCAGCCCAATCTATATTCTCTTCTTGAAAAATAAGTGTTTATAAAATTTATCACTCTTTTTAAGCTTTTACTATAAAGACAGTGATAAGCAAAAACATTTTGGAAAACTTTTTTTTTTTTTTTTTTTTCCTTCAGTGATATTTGTCCCAAGAGGAGGAACAAATTTTCCTGGCTTCCTTAGCAAGGCAAAGCTTTTCTGCCAACAAGTATTTCTTACAGAACTTAGAACACCTCCTCAGCATTTTCTGATCTAGTGGCAATCAATACTGAGTCATGCTGAGGCGGCATTACACTTTGCCAGCTTGCATCCTTTTTCTCCTGTTAATTTCATGTGGCTCCAAGAAACACAGGAAGCTCTCAAGGTCATGGCACAGCCATGAGCCTCAAGGAGAGATCCTCATGGGAGGAAGACAAGTGCATGAAAGAAAGGAAGAAACTGAATGATCTAAATAGAAAGAAAAATTTTCTTAAAGAAACATTTTGCTATCTACATTTCAGTGTATTCTCATATAAACTTTTAATCTTTGACACAAAATAAACATCATTTTTAAGTGCTTATTTAGTATGCAAATTCTTCATCACTTCTTAAATTCCTAAGTAATACAGATGAGCTGTGACTTATAATACTAGAAGAAGCTTGCCAGTGATGAATTTCCTATCTGTGCTCTTTTGTTAATTTTCATTTTGTACACTTTAAATTCATTGGATTAAATAGCTACACAAGAAATTTACAGTGACAGTTTATGAAGCACCCTGCTGGCTACTCCAAGATATACAGCAAGAGTCAAACTTTCAGGGTGCCTCAAAACATTTTCTGCATAAATATGGACATTTCAATTTGCAGATAAAATTATGCCCCTGCTTATTTGAGTACAGTGTGCAATCAGATGGGCTTGAATGTCTTGTGCATTTTTAGGCCTGCCAAAAATATATTTCAAGTTCAAAGTGTTATGTGATTTAATGGATCAACCCTTTATGGTCCTTGACCATAAAAATCTCTTTCTTGGAATATCTTTCATTCAGCTGGATATGCTAAAATGAAAAGAAAGAGAAATCCATGGCATTTAAGTAATTTTTACCCAATATTCTGAAGGTGCTTCTGTCTTCTGAGTTGCCATTGCATCAGCTATCACAGAGTATTTGGTGCATTCTCAAAGTTTGCATGTTCTGCCTTGTGAATTGACAATCTACTTCTACAGAACAGACATTAGGAGGGAATTTTAAAAATTATGAATTTTCCTTTTGAAAATCTTAAGGTAATAAAAAAGACTGGGATTGCTACATACAAGCAGATGTGTTGTGTAATTTGGAATGAAAAATTATTCCACATACATAGGTATATAAAAATAAGATTACAAACTTTCTGTATTCAAAAATGTTAGAATCTTTGAACTCAGTTACTCTCCAAAAATGAGTAACGCTTAAAGTTATATTCATGAAGATCACAAAATGCTGCAAGGTTGTTAATTCTTTTTTTGCATCATTTCTTTGCATGTGCGCTTGGTTTTCTCCTTGTTTTTCTGCTTCTTGGGTTTTTTTGATGCACCAGCACTTGAAAGCATTGTAACCACTGCATATAAGTTCATAATTTTACAGTAACATTTTGGAGGCAGACCTGAGCAAAAAAATTTCTGTCTTTTTTAAATTTTCTTTTTTTTTTCTTTTATTTCTCCATTTTCTTCTTTAACGGCCTTTTGAAAAATCCAGCCTGCAGAAAAGAAGAAACATTATTAAGAACTGCTCAAAGCATACAAACCATACTGGTTACATTTATGTGTTTGTTCTTCCTACTATTTTAGTACTTGCACTGCTGTACAAAGTTAATGAATATGTTATCACGTCACTCTTTTTCCTGGAATAGAAAAGCTAAGTACAGTTAATATATAGTAGAGTGATTGCTGAATCATTGTTTTAACATATTGTCAAGGGTTAAAATGCTTCAAGTAATATTTGTTACTCAGTTGAATAAATAATATTTTATTTTATAAAATAAAATATTATTTAAAATTTAAAAAATGTAAATTAAAAATTTAAAAATTTTTTAAAAATTTAATTTAAAAAATTTAAAATGTAAAAATTTTTGAAAGATTATGAACGTTGAAATTTATAAACTGTAACCTTCTAACTTAATTATGAACAAAATATTTAGCCTGGGGAAGAGTGCCCACTTGTGGCAAGACTTACACCACAGGGCCTATCATCTCTTGCCCAACAGAATAAAAACCTAGTTGAAAAAGGTCACAGCAAAAGCTGATAGAAAAATCCCTTAATAAACCCTTGCTTGTACTATACTATCCTATTTTTCTTTTATTAACATCAGGGCAATATAGATTTCAATCAGGCAGCACTGCTCGCTCCACATCAGAAAAATGTGGTGTAATTAGTTATTTTGTAATTTCTTCAGGATTTCACGTTACTACTTTATCTAATACTAGATAAAATTATTTTCTTTGAGGTTCTAGTTATGAGAAAGAAATGACGGAGAATTTCGCATATTTGTTTAGGCTCCTGAACACAGGGACGTGCAGCTTACCTTCCACAGAGCAAATATAAGCAGTGCAAGAATCAAGAGTCCGGCGAAGATACTCAGGAGGATAACCCATAAGGGGACTGTACCCGGTGGGTGTTCTTTGGAAATCTTGATCATGGTCTGCAAAGTGTTCAGAGCATAAGGAGTAAATAATGTGTCCTTCTAAAATATCAAAACAGCAGCAGCAATTAATCTGTATGCAGTGATTTCCCAGGATACCACTTCATTTTTCCTGCAGGAATTAGTAGGAGGGAATTAAGAAAATAATCTCCAGCATGAAAGGCTGTGTTTACACTTTTGTAAGTATTTTGCATTTTTGTAAGTATTTTGTAAGTGCATTCATTTTTGATAGTGGCCCTGCTACAAGTCAGTAATCATTGTTCTAAAGGACACAGGACCAAAATCATGAGCAGTGGAAGAGTAAGCTAAGGAGTTTCTTCAGTACACTCTTCCTCACTCAGTGCCAGCCTCCCTGAAAGATGGAGGTAAGCAAAGTGTAAAAGCCTGTGTAGACACTACCTGGATTTTAAACATGGCATAACTGGTGTAAACCCAA
Source organism: Serinus canaria (assembly GCF_022539315.1). Classification (NCBI taxonomy): domain Eukaryota; kingdom Metazoa; phylum Chordata; class Aves; order Passeriformes; family Fringillidae; genus Serinus; species Serinus canaria. The sequence continues at coordinate 59,660,934 of NC_066343.1, forward strand.
CAGAAACAAGTAATATTCACTTTTAAATAAATGTGATCATATAGGAGTTTGAATTAACTAAAGACTTTATTAGAGACCAAATTTATACATAAAAAGAGCGTTGAAGAACTGAAAACTAAGCATGAAATTGTCCCTAAAAAAGTTAAATCTGAAATTCCATGTCTCTCATTATCTGCAAGCCTCTCAGCTGTATTTTTACTCCTTGACTAAATTTTAATCTGCCACTTAAAAGAAATTTCTAGATACAAAACCAGCTAACAACGGACCATGAATTTTTTCAAATAATTTTCAAAAATATTTTGTGCAAGATGTAGTTCACACTGAATATTATTCTTCTAAATTTTGGACTATAAACAATAAAAACTCATAATAAGACTTCTGTGTAAAAAATGGACACTGTAGTAAGTAAGCTCCTCCATGTACAAGTTATCACAAAAGACCAATGTTTAAACATTATAAATGCTTAGAATTGAGAGTTGTAAAAGGATGAATAATACCTCTAAGAAAATTTTAGACATTTCTGTTTATGCCTGATGCCACTACTGTCATGTAATATATTTCCTTATCTAGGAAAATCCTAATGAATGTCTGAAAAATAAAGGGTCCTGTTTCAAATACACATCCTGGGTAGAAAAGTAGAAGGAAAGAATAAATAAGGAAATAGTAAAGAAAATACCAAGTATGACCAATTTGAATTGATTCAGAACAATTTTCAAATACAATTGATTCCTTAAAATAATCTTAATTATATTTTTAATTTACATAGCTACAGGAAGTATTTATATTACAGCAAGCAGAAAAAATCAGATAGTACTTATCCCTACCTAATTACATTGGAGTGCACTGGGCTTTTGGTGTTATATTCTGACTAATTCTGACATTTCTACTGTAATACAAAATCACTTCTGTTTAGAGTAGGTTAATGCATTACTAAAGTTAACAATCAGTTCGTTAGTAATGGATGAAAAATAATGTTTCCATAGCACAACAAAATTCTATGGAGAATAAATACATCAATTATCACACTCTTACCTCCAGTTTTTGATGGTCATTTCTCAAAATCAGTGATGAGTTCTCACTCCTAAGTAATGCTTTTACAACAAGGGTTAAGCTGTGAATACTGGCCTGAAAGAAGAGAGTAGTTGCTATGGTTTACACTTAGGTATTTTTAGTAGAAAACTTTGTAGCAATGAGAAGAGTGAAGGAAAAACTTAATGCTTTGGGAGGATGCTCAAAAACATGAAATTTAGTGAAACTGCTCATGTATGTCACTTCCAGCACACATTATTACTTGCAAGACAGCAGTACTGCTTTGAAAGTGTAGATAGCAGAGATTTCAAAATAATATTAATCAGTTCTGGAATACTAATGCCTCTCTTTTGTTTGGTTTTTTTTTTAATCAAAAAAATGCTTTCTAGAGTTTAGAAATCTTCACAGACTTACTTCAAAAATATGTGCTCCTTCTTATATCTGCTGGATTAGACTTTGTGGATGCATAAGTAGCTATTAGAAAAGGACCATCAATACAGAATAAGTAAGGATTGTCTTCTTATCATGGTTTTAAACTCCTGCTAAATTGTAAGTACTTTAAGGATAAGAAAGTGCGTGTGACCCAGTTTTAAGGAAATTTTAAAATAGCAAAAGAAACTACTTCAAATACTAGAGGAAACACTTAAGATTTGAAAGGCACAATTTTAATAGACATTAGAAACATTGGCTTACATTTCTCAAACCTGAAAGTATTCTGAATACAAACAGGATTTACTTACTTTTATGATGGTAGGTTTCCATACTCTCAATGAAACATTCACTTGATATATGTCAGATGGGACCAGGGCACAATTAATAGAGGCACAGCTGTAAGTATCACAGTCCTGTTTGAAAGGCACCAGCATGAGGTAATAGGAAGAGACTTTTCACATCATTAAAATAAAACCACATAAACTACTTTATATACAGATCACTTGCTATGATACCCATAATAAACTGGTATTGATTACTACAGCTTTTTATGTAGAAATGACACTGCATTATGTAAAACAGGTTGAGATATTTATGCTGTGCAGGAACAGACTCAGTTTTTGCAGGCTGGCAAGCCCTGAGGAATCTCTGTAGCTGCAGCTATGGAGTAAAAGTCATCAGAGAACTCCTAAGGGAGGCTCAGCTTGCAAGAGCAAGTGTTTTTCTACCAACCCAGCTATGGCTCTTCTGAAGTGTTTTGCAAATCTTGGGACGCCTGAATCTCTCAAGCAGGAAAATATGTGTGTGTGAAAATTCAAGTAGCTTTACTTCCTAGTATCACTTGCTAGCTGGGAGTACAGCAGGATTATGTTGTAAAAAGTTGGAAACCACTTAGCCTAGACTTTTTTCACCTCTGTGAAGGACAATTGTAGGCATGGCAAGATACTCTTCCCATGACATGGTTTCATTTGCACCAGAAACTCCACTTTCACCTCTGTGTGAGGACACCTTCCCCCGACAGGCTAACATAACTATAGCATCAAAATCCCTCTGTAACTCTTTCATCTAAATGTGAAGGGCTAGGCTTTTCCAAATGGGATCATCAATTACAGTTGCATGGGAAACCTGCCAGGTCATCTGGATGTCTAAAGAAGCTGAAAGGGACATAAGAAGCATCTAAAATATTACTATTTATTAATTACAATGGAAAAATAGACAGTAATGATTTATTCAGCTGCCAAATATGCTACTGCTATTTGCACATTTTTAAATTAAACACCAAACTATCTAAATTCAGTTCCACATTGACTTTTGCAGCCAAATAAAAGCCAAGCTCTAGTCAACATAAGAAAGGTTTTCTAAGTGATTAAAACAAAGTGTGATTCCAAATGATAACATTTCAAAACAGCTTTTACACATCTTTTTCAGAAGTACTCAGCTCCAAGATCTGGATTAATGTCTGGGATGAATATATATACTATGAATAGGCTTACCATAATTGTATCCCTTGTAGGTTCTTTTATTTTTGACAACACAAATGGTTTCCCAGTGCCAATCTTTAAGGGATCAACAGGGTAACTACTTTGGCAGATGGCATTCTGCAAGCAGAAATACAAATAAATATTTCTATTGTCTGGATATGCAATCTGGAAAAAAAATCTGGAAACAAGTCAACATTGATAATATTTAATATTTAATAACAATTATAATGTCTACTAGCCACTAAAATAAAATAGCATATTGCAAGAATGCAGAATAGAAAATTCAGATGTCTATGTATTGAAGTATCATCATTCAAACAGCACATGAAATATTTATGAGATAATTTAACTTTAACTCTATGCAGCTGCTTTAACACCTGTACAAGCAAACAAGAGGTTCCTGCAAGATGACCATTATGTGAACCAGCAAGAGTTGGCTATTAAATGAGCTAAACAGCTTTTGCATGGGAAACCACAGAGCTTCTGCCCTAGCAAGCAGACAGACAGGTTAAGTGCAGGATGCAGAATCCTCACTGGCAATATCCAGGGAGGGGGAGCGGATGCTGGAGCACTGATGGATCTCTGCGACTGCTCCACAGGTACCTAGGAAATCCTTTGGTGCCTTCAGTGTGCGGAAATTGATTTTTTTCAGTCAGGTCGTTGACTTTCACACTGCTAGCATGAAAAGGATTACAAATCCTCTGTAATGCACTTTGTCACACTCCTATCACTAGGTGTAGCTAGCAGGACATGAAATTTGTCTCAGAAAAAAACAAGGTTTACTGAGTTTATATGTAAACGTGTCAAATGGGGTGATTGACTAGGAATGACAATAATGAGGAAAGGAAATCAAGAACAGACACAAGTTTTTTGTGTTCTAAATATGGGTTTTTTTGCTCATTTGATATTTGTTTTGAAGTGAACCTCACTCATATATTTTGATTTATTTTTCAGCTGGGCAACACTGCAAAACTAAGTGAAATTATTAGCAGGGAGGTTCATGTGTATATGTCTCTGAGGGAAAGGAAAAAAAAAGGAGGTTTAGATCACTACTTAGTGAAAGCTGGGTTTTTCAGCCATGCTGTTATTGATATAGCTCTAGCTGTAACAACTACAGCTCTAGGATAATGGAATTTGTTGGAATTGTGATCTTTGCCAGTTGCACTGGAGGACTGAAATGGAAAAACTCAAATGAGAGCTGCAGTGAAGAGCATTTGAAACATACGACCTACCATCCCCTTCAAGAAGTCTCAGTGCCCCAGAGAAGGAAGAAGCCAGAGGACTGCTAGTGCTGGAGAGCAGACATGCATGAAAGTTAATTTCAGTACCCGAAAGAAGAGAAGTGACAGGAGGTTGGGCTCTAGATGAGCAGAGTGGTATTCGAGCGTTTGCAATAAGCACTTCTGACAATGAAGAGAATATGAGGCTCAATCTGAGTCTGGACATCTCAGCACTTGCAATACAACAAACTAGCCTTGTAACAGTACAGTTATTGTTCAACACCATTTTATATCTGCTTGTTTCCTTTTATGAAAATTTGTCCCTTTGTCTTCTTATGCACCTCTGTACATACTTTTAAAACAACAGTATCTTGTTATTTAGACTAAAAGCAATGCATAATCCTAAATGTTTGCAATTTACAGTTCCTTAAACATAAATTTCAAATTTAAATTGATCATAAAAATAGAAATTCCTATCTTACCTGGGAATGTGACAATGCAGTAAGGTAGAGAAGAGTGTTTTTGGCAGCTGTTACATTGGGAAATAAGATCTGCAGTGTGAGGTTTGGCATTGGGAATTGTTCACCTTTTTCAATCTATAAAAAAAGAAAAATGTTTTGACTAGTATTTTCCTCTTTTTGTTGGAATTTGATTGCGAGTTTTTTCCTTTCCTGTGTTTTTATTTTCTTCTGCTCCTTTTTATATTTTCACAGTTAGTTATGCAAAAAGTGCTTTATAGAGGAGAGAAGCCACTGTATCAGTGGGGCTCCTGCTGGCTCCTCCTCAGGTGTGCTTAGGTAATTGCTCTTGTGCTCTCCTGTTCCTCTCTTCTGTTTTCTCTGATGACAACAGGACATACCTGTAAGCAACAGCTCTTTCTGGAAAGACCTGCTGTGGTTGAGGATTGGAATTCCTAGGTGGAATTGCTAGCAGGGGAATTGGTGATACCACCTCTGAAGTGGACAAACTTAATAAATGCTCAAGAACCTTTTAAACTTTTTTCCTCCTGGCTACTTATTTGTGATTAGGTGATTGCAAAGATGAGTTTTAATTTACAAGACCATAAATGGTATGCTCTGCAATCCAGCAGCTTTTTGACTCAGAAAACATAGACTGGCAAATTAGATGAATAATGCCTCAGATATCCACAGCAGACAAAGAGAAAAGGTAGCAGAGAAAAACACTGTAGTGGCCTAAAAGAATAGGAAAAAACCCCTTTGTCATTGCTATTTAGTGAGAGCAGGAATTTTATCATATCCCGTTTTTTACAGATGAAAGTTGATTTAGAGACTTTCATGCTATTATTATATGGGACCCTTGATCAGTTTTGGATTTAACACTGTGAAACAGGATGCTCTCAAAATAACAAAATTCAGTTTTGCTGCAACTTTAGGTCAGACTTTTAATCACAGAATCATAACATTGTGGACTAGTTTAGGTTGGAAGAGACCTTAAAGATAATCTAAAGTTCCAAGCTCCTGCCATGGGTAGGGACACCTTCCTTCCACTAAAAGATGCTGCTCAAATCTGGCCTTGAACACTTCTAGGATGGGGCATCCACAACTTCTCCAGTGCCTCACCACCTAATATCCAATTTAAATCTACCTCCCTTTCAGTTAAAAGCCATTCCCCCTTGTCCTATAACTACCTGTCCTTGTCAAAACTGTTTCTCCTACTTCTTCTGCTCTCTTGAAGCCTCCCATCAGGTACTGGAAGGCCCCAATGAGGTCTCCAGAGAGTCTTCTCTTCTACAAATTGAATAGACCTGACTGTTCCAGACTGTCCTCACAGGAGTGGTGCTCCAGCCCTGTGATCATCTTTAGGACGCTCCTCTGGACCCACTTCAGAAGGTCCATGTCCTTATTTTGGGAGTTCTAGAGCTGGATGTAGTAGTCCAGAAGGATCTCACAAGAGTAGAGTCCACTGAATATCTTTCTCATGTGATTTTACTTTGCAGTATCCATTCAAGAAGGATGACCACGTTCTTGGAGTGTGGCATTTACCATTATAAATGTGACAGGATTTTGGAAATGGCTGTTCTAACCTGCAGCAGGGGTAGTCCAAGTTCTCATTTACCCAGGCATGCTCTCTTTTCCCAGCTGAGAATAGAATGTCTAAAACCCACCAGAACTACTCTGCAGGAGACCGACCATCTGAGACCTCCTAACTCACTGTGTTCCAAAGGAAGGAAGGAATAAAAAAGGTTTTAAGCACAACAAATGCATGTAGAGGGTTTAACATTTTGTATACTTGTTATTTAAGTAATTCAAACTGAATGGAAAAAAAACCCCACATTAAGACAGTACCTATGTCATACACTTTTAATTGTTACTTACCCTGTAATGCAGAGTAACTTCATCCCCGATCTGCTCTGTTGTGTTAATAGCAGTAGGGACAGTATCATTTGCTGCAATTATAACATGGTGCTCTTTGAAAACACTGTGGGTTAAAAAAACACGCAAAAAAGTAAGTCCACAAACTTCATAAAAACCCCTAGGAGTCAATAATATAGCTATTTTTATTATTTCATGAATTTCAGGACAGGTCTTGCAATTAAGAGTGCATTGCTGCATCCACTGAAGTCCAACTGCTCTGCTCCCTGAATAGACCCCACTTTTTATCACATACATTTAGAATGCTTTGTTCAGATATAACTACTAAAAAAGAAAATACTATTCCTAAAATTAATACTTTAGGATCTGATTTTGCTGTCCTTATTCTAGGTGTGCAATTCCTTATCCTGGGCATTGACATGTGAAACAGGCAGGATCCTGTAAAAGACAGACTTTAGCAAAACCAGAACAAAGCCAGCATACTCTAAATTCAGTCTTATTCCCTATAGGACACACAAAGTCTGGATGTGAACCACGAAATACATGCAAAATAAATTTGGCTTAATTATTTATACCTGAACACCACAAAATGTTGTTACCCAATAATATACAGAATGCTTTTCATCGATGGAATCTAACTGAATTCTGGATGTTTCTGAAAATAAAATGTACTACAAGACCTGCATTAAAGTATATGTCTGAACTTAAAAAAGCCCAAACACCCAAGAACCTAAAATGAAGGCTAATTTTCGAAGATGGAAATCAAACACCATACCATGCAATATTACAGCAATACTAATCCATGGCCATCAGGAAGCTGGAAGTATTTGCTTTCTTATGTAATGCTTTCTTATGCTTCCTTCATTCCTGAAATGCCTTTGAATGTATATAGCAAAGTGCAGGAACCAAGCAAAAGCTGCTGTTTTACTTGCAAACTGCCGACCAAATTTAAGTGGAGAACATGGAATTTCATCAAGTTAGGGACAGTAACTGCTCCACTATTTCATTATTTATCTTTTCACTGAAGCCTATACTTCCACTTTATGAGCTTTGAAGCTGTTGCCTGTAGATACTGAGCACATTTCAAAAACAAAACAACACTATATACTTTGAACAACTGCAATTTACTGTGCTAGCAAGTAAAGTACAGAGAAGTGACAATACCTCACAAATATTAATCCTACTTCATATTTTACTGGAATTGTAACATGTCCTCTGTTGTCACTCAGGGTCTCAGGTGGTTCTTCACTGTCACTGAAACAAAACAACATATGTCATTCAGATTAGACTGCTGGGTGGAAAGGGATCTTAGAAAATGAAATACCTATAGCTCTGGGTATGAAAGCATACTACTCATTTTCAGTCAAGTACTGTCTCCTAAAAATAAATTAAAAATATCTTTTACAAAAATGAATTATTTAAGTCCTGCACCAGCCCCAGCTCACAGATGCATCTTTGTTAAAGTTACAGATGGCAGGTGACTGAATGAAAACAGATCAATTAAAAGCCACACCATCCCTAGGTTTTGTAGGGACAGCAAACAGCGAGGGCAAGTGCATTCCTTTACCCTCTCAGGGACAACTTCTGCAATGCTCTTACTCTTTGAAGGCCAAACTTTCTGTTAACTGTGATTCATGCAAAAGTATGCAGTAATTCTCTAGGAGAATAAACCTTTGCTGAAGGTGAAATAACTGGAAATTATGACTTGCTTATAACTCTAAGGCTATAGAGAGTGTCAGCTATTTATTTAGTCCACTTAACCCACTGCTGCACTGAGTACATCTGTAAGGATGCCAGCTCTACAGAAAGTTTATCTGTAGCTTTACAGAAAATTTAAGTGTTTGTGAGCTCAGAAGCCACTCATGTTTTACTATGAAACACAAAACTGTGGAGCTTTCAAAAAAAAAAAAAAATCAGAAGGCAGAGATTGCGACTAACCTTGTTGCATATACATGAATAGTAGCATTTTCCAGGAGATAGGATGCGTTGAATTGGAATGATATTTTGAAGGAAATCTGTGTAGAGAAATACATTACACATTTTGAAAGGGAAAAAAAGCCCACCCTAACAGGGATTTATATAACGAAAAATGCACCAACTTTTGCTTTTATCTAGGGAATCCTTATCAATGTTTTACCAGTTTTCTATGAATCTGAATGAATCCACTATTTGGAATTTGCCCCAACCAAGAAGGAAATCCAATAGTTATTACTTATTAAACAAAAGCCTCAAATTTTCACAAACCTCAGGAAAAAAAATTATGTAGTATAATAGAAACACATGGCTAAATAATTCTTAACTGAAAGCAATTGGTCTTACAAGCAATTTATCAAAATCTCTTTTTCTTCTAATTAAAAAAAAAAAAAAAAAAAGAGGCTTCAAAGCCTGGCTATTGCAGTGGAGACAGTGGAGATGAGCTGCCTGTAGAAGGCTGCTGGATTGACACCTAACATACAGTAGAACCCCTAGAATACCAAAATAAAGGTTTACACTCTAAATAAAGGAGAGACCACTAGGTATCAAAAAAATCTGACTGTTATTACAATCAGGGAAAATCTATCACAACTTGGAATTACAAAAAATTTAGGAGCACTGTCGCAAATGTTCTTCCTCAAATATGACACTTAAGGGTAATTTTATACAAAGGAAAAGTTTTCTTATTTGTCACTGTATGAAATTTTCAGCTCAGATTTTTATCTTTCCTTTTATGCGTACAAATCTTTATTACAAAGTGATCCACAGAAAGCTGTTCTATTTATAATATTTAAAACAAAAAGCAGCTTTAGAAAGGAATATATTAGGGATCCTTATCAGTGAATCAGAGATTAATTGATTTTTGAATGCAAAGAAAAGTGTGAAATTTCTAAATTTAGGGTTTTACAGCTACAGACAAACTTACAAGCAAACATGAAAGGAAAATGTGAAAAATCCAGTAAAGCTGTGAATGGAACACTGTGGGCAGAGACATTGGACAATACACTTATTTGGCTTCAAGAAGGTAACAGCCGACTTTATCCCTACAAGTCCAAGACACAGGCTGGAATATTTGTGTGGGAGGCAGTGTAAGAAGACATTTCTCACGATCCTCCAGATCATGAGAAATGAGCATGACAGAGGGGCAAACAAGAAATTGCCAGGAAAGATTGTCTTGTTTGTAGGCAAATTGATATTTCCCAATTTAAGATCAAGGTTTGCTTTTTGAAGCCTTAGTTTAACTAAAGCTCCCTTTCCATCCCAACAGAGATGCAGACATCACTGGAGCTGTTCAAAATGGAGTTTGATTTTAAGTGGACTACTTGCTGGGAAGGCCTCTCATTCCCCACTGAGCAGAGGTGAAGTCTTGGTGCCTGATTTTGGCAGATCTGGGTTAGCACTTCCACACAACATCTTATTCTGACTTCAATGAAGGAACTACATTTTATATACAAAATAACTAAACTTTTAGACTCCAGGCTGTGGAAAGCCTCAAGACAGACACTTCTGGCCAGGTGAGCCACTTGTGTCACTTGCATTCTGACAGGCAATATGCATCTATTACATCCTTATGTACCACATCTGACTGCTCAGCTACTGAAAATCTGATGGTTTTCCATCTGGCTTTGTGCAGCTGATGTCAAGGATAGCCTGGGAAACACATATGGAGAGTTTTTGGGATGAACACAAGAGAAAAGGTCTTCACAGGTGATATAGACTGCCCTGGCTTTAGAATGACATAGGGCAAGAGAACTTGCATGCAGGGGACTTTTTACCTCTTCTGAAGGTTTTAGAAATGGATATCCCACTTTACAGGTGATGTTGTGATTAGATTCACAGCTATCTTTCTGTATATCCTGAAGGGAAAAAGACAGTGAAATCATGGCTTTGTGCAAACTCCTTTAAAATTTTGACTGAGCATCACAGACCTGTTGAACACTGCCACTTTTCACTGTCAGTATACTGTGAGAGTCAAAGCCTTAGCTGAACTAGAACAAACAGATGAAGCCACAAATTCTGCAAGACAATTTTCACCTATGGAAATTTATATCAATTACTTGCCATTATGCCTTTCCAATGACAGCGTTTGGAACAGTCACAATTATATGCCTACTGGATATCATGCAAATTAGACATGGGGTCTAGCAGACAACATATCTGTAATTACACAGCTTTCAATTGGAAATATGTTCTTAATGGAGCAATAAAAGTCACATTCATATTCCGTCAATTATTGCCCTAGGATCAGCAGCAGTGCTATGGATCCCTGACTACTCCTGATGTATAGCATCAGGACTGCTGACAGAAAAGAAACGGCCCTAAGTGCTTCCCATCTGAACTAGGGTGTATTTGGACCATATCTGCTGAGGCAGGAATAGAAACAGCCACTTTTGGAAATGCTGTCTGACGTAGGGTAGACACAGGCACTGATAGATCCTGTCCTACCATGACAGTGCTTTTCCTACACATGTGCAAAAGGAGAATTTTAGAGGCTCAGGAGTTCTACTGATAAAGAACAAGGCACTTCTGGCTCTACAGATGTACATCTGATGTTTGTCTAAGAGGCAGGCACTTTTTCTATGTGGCATTGTGAAATCTACATCTGTATTTTATGAACAGGGAGTCCACTCATGTCAAATAAATACACTTTTTTGGAGGCATAAGCAAGAAGAGCAGCCCTGGGAAATCTCTTTCAAACAACTGAAGTGATGCCAAAGCAGAAAAATTAGGGTTTAATACAAAGGCTTCCTCATATATCTCTAGCATTATATGTTATGATAATTGTGATAATGTAAAAATAATCCTACCTCAATGCCAGCAAAAATAATATTTGGAGAATACTGAACCAAAACTCTGGTATTATAAGCACTATCTTTTTTGTTCTTCACAGAGAGCTGGATGGTGAACTTATCGTTGCGTGACTTTACAATGAATGGAGAAGAGCTGTAAAATAAAGTAAGAATGTTGGACACTTTAACTATTGAATCTGTTTTCAGCATAAAGAGAAACTTCTTTCAGTCTCCAGACTATCTTGTTTCTTAATTAGAAAGGAAGCCCTGACAGAATTTATAATTCATATAGAAACTTTGTACAGATATCAAGCAATACAATAAACCCAGTGCAGTTACCTGTCTCCAGCTATGCTTGCTTTTACAGTCAGAACAAGATCAGAAATGCATACATTTTTGGCTCCACAATCTTTTGTGAAAGGAATCTGCAAAAAATAATATGTTAATTCTTAATTTTATTACATTTATTATCAAATGCTTGCATTTTAATGCATTATTTAATTTTGGTATGGGTAAAATATAAGCTTTCTCAACACTCCCTTCTAAATTATTCCCCTGGATTCTGAAAAGAGGCATTACTGGAAATATGAATGATGGCAAGCACCACCAAAGTAAAGAGGTAACACTCTGCTCCACCTACCTAAAACCTGACAATAAAATTTTTGGTAACTCTCTTCTATCTTCAGTCAGCTATGGACAACTTTGAAATCCCAGCATGGTTCACAAGCACATTGAATCAAACTTTTCATTCCTGAATATTCATTTGGAGGAAACCTCTCCTGGACAGCTCAATGACCCCCCCCCACCTTTCTAGACAATTTGTGGGCAATAGTTTCTGCTCTTGTGTGGGCTATGATTTGTACCTTAAATAAATTGGCTATTGAGACATAATCTTTCTGACTTACATATTCTGCTATTGAATTTGGCAAGTTGCTATCAAGAACAGGTCCACTCTCTGGATCAGAAAAATTGAATTCCAGCAAAACCTTTACAGAGTCCTGAAAATCAGGCTTATCCTAGAACATAAGGAAAACAAAACTGCTGTTATGGAAACTCACTTTGGTATCTAAGGAAGTTAAAAAGACTCAAAAATGCTGAGGTAAAAACTGTTCCTGTCACATTGTTGCCATTCTTCTAGAAAAGCATCTAAATGCTTGCAGTTAATGATGAAATATTAAATGTGCCAGGAATTTCTTATAAATATTTACTAAGGTTTTTGTGTATCTTATTACAAAATTTCAAATAGCCTGAGCATATCCCACAGACTTTCCTTAAAGAATATCTCAACTATTGACTCACAGACTTTTTTCTTCTAGTTGTGGTCAAAGGATCAGTAAGATAAGCATCAGCTGCATGACCTTTTGTGAAGTCAAACTTAGGCCTGCTGTTTGGTGAAGAAAATTCTGGGTATCATTTACCATTAGTTTTGCATTCAGACACAACTGTGAAGTTTTAAACGTTTTAAATGTGCTTACAGTATGCAACTCCACACATTAGCTACAATTTCAGCAAATTCATACTCACAGTTGCTTATTATGCTTTGCATGAGTAAATAATCTCTACTCCAAACCTAAAAGTTTATTTAGTGTATTTTATTGGGAGTAATTGCACCAAAATGCAAACTGAAGTTCTCTCACATGCTCCTGCTGAGTTTTGGGTGCACCTGAACTGCTAACCATGACAGCTGCTTGGTTCCACCAAGTGAGGTATGCTCTTTCTTAGACACAGAGACATAGCTAAAACAACTGCATATAAAAGTAAAATGTTAATACATGTATAAATAAATAACTCTAATTTTATGTACGCTTAAGATTAATTCTGAATACAGATTTTGTTGTCCAATGTGCAATTAATGGAATATATACTTGGGTAACACTAGTGTCAACATAAGAAAAATACTTTAAATGATTTACTTGCCAACATGTAGAAGTTATGTTTCGTACATTCTGATCCTTTGATAGTTATCTTTTTTTGCATTTTCCTCTCATGGCTTTCTGTGAACAAGCTTCGAGATATCTGCCTTTGTGCATCAAGGGTAATCCAATACTGCAGACCTGCAAAGGAGGTTGAGATCAATTTTATGAAGCACTTTGCTTCTACATATTCTTTTTTCCCAAAATATCTTAGATGCACTTTGAACACTGAATTTAGAAGAGCTGAATTCAATTTTTTAATTAATAAATGCATGCAAGCATAGAAGTTTTATAGCTTAAAGCTTCCATAGCTTAGTGCTTATCTACTTACTGGATTCAAATATATCTTCTTTTGACTTTAGTCTTGTCTTAAAACAAATAGTGGCATCTATGCATATTGTTTTTCTTATATTTATCTGACAATTCTGTTGCTGAATATTGATGCTTTTAGGTAAAAATTGCATGGAAACATTTACTTCAGCCACATCACGAGACCTTAGGAAAAAAAAACACAAAGAAAGTGCTTGGAAATAAGAGCAGCAACCTTTTTAAACTTAAAAATGAACTCACAAAATATGCAGCATTCAACATTCAGATACAGACACAGAATCACATAGAATCATTTAGGTTGGAAAAGACTTGAAGACCATTTGAGTCCAACTGTCAAAAATTTTATAGCTAGAAAGAAAAAATTCCTTAATGTTCTTTGGAAAATAACAGAAGCATAAAATCCACAACTGAAGTGAGATTCCTGTGGCACATGTTGATGGCACCATGCTGCAGTACAGCAGCTGACACAGCGTTGGCCATGTTGTGCCAATTAAGAGGCCATCTATTATTTAATGTATTCTGTCTTGGCTGTGTGATGCTATAAAAAAAACTGGCAGTTGCAATGCACTTCTCTGGCACATTTTCAGTCTGCATTTGTCTTTCTCCATTTAGGCAGATTACTGCATGCCTGTTAACTGCCATCACAGAGAGAACTCATCATACAGAAAACTGAAAAGTGAGCAACAAAAAGAGGAGGGAAAGAAATGTCCTCAGCAGCCAAAACATATAAAGCACTAGAGCATTTTTTAAAGCTCAGCCATCACTCAGGTGGGAAATACCCTGAAGAACTGGGGACAAGAACAACACGATGGTCAAGAAGAGTAATTAATTATATATTCTACACCTAATACCAGTAAAAGAGGAATTATGGAGGAAACAGTCACAGGATTTCTCCACAGTGCTGTACTTGTTTCAGAAAAGATAGTAGGTGAAATATTTCCAGAATCATTTAAGCAACTCTACAGAGTCAGATCCATTTTAAGAGAGACTGAAGGCCTAGACCTATCCTTGAGAGCATCACAGATGAGCATAATATTATACATAAGCTGGAGGGTATCAAACCATCTCTTAAGTTGTGGTAGACAAACAGCCTAATATTTGTCCCCAGTTTGTTTCACTTTAAATGTCCTTCGCCCCTGCAATGCATTCCTGTCTCATCCCTTAGTCCAATTCAGGTTCCTTTTGGGCATGAGATGCAGCATGTCAGTGTACTAAACTGTCAAAAAATTTAGCTGGTAAAGTAACTTTCTTCAGAATTGTGGTCTCAACAATGCAGTGAAGGACATCACACTGTGCTTACACATGGAACATTTAGAAAGACACTACTAGGTGAAGTTCAGAAGAAACTGGGATCTTGAGGAGGGTAGCAAGCCTTGACAAACTTGATCACATACCGGGTGAGTTAGGTGAAACAGCAGGATGGAGAAAGCAAGCAGCTGGGTTAACAATTGCCTTACCAGAAACAGAAATAGTTTAACTGCAGTTTAGAAATGAGGGATTGAATGTCATACTGTTTATTTGTCTTCTCCCTTAAAAGTTATATTGCTCACTACTAGATCTGAATCATACTCATATGAAGGAAATGAATTGACTGTTAAGCAGAAGGCTTAGTTTAATTTTACAGATTTTCTGTACAGACTCACATTGCAGTTTTCCTACTAAGAAATAAAATCAGTTTTCTTAGTGACCTCTTTACATTTGAACCTGTTCTTGATATTGTTAGTAAAATAATATGCAATATACTGTGAAAAAGAGAAAAATTCAGTTTTTTCCTATTTTACTTAGTGCCAAAGTGGAATCAGTTGCTATTTTGAAGGCAGTCTAGGAGAACAAGTTCTTCCTTCTAGGCTAGCAAGATTTCTATAGCATCCCTGTATTTATAATGCTATATGTTAAGTTTAATGCTCATTCCTCTAGAGAGATGTGAAAAGATGAATATTTGCAGTCAGTGTGAAAACATGGGATGAAACCAGTAACCTTACAAATTCCAAACAATCATGCATTCAAGTTACGCTGGTATCCAAGCAAAAGTGGGTTTTTTTCTGTCCTGACAGTTGCTGTGATTTTCCGTACCAGAAGAGGGCAGCCCCACCAAGGCCTCCGATGGTAACATCAATCAAGCCGTCATCGTTTAAATCCATTTCTCCGTGCACAGACTGGCCAAAAAATTTCACTTTTTCCCCATCTCCACCTGATGCAATACGCTGTGAAATGCATAAAGAGGTTAATGCAGTGCACTTAGTAGGGTTTTGTAACAGTCAAGATGCATTTGACGGCACTGAGATGGGGTTTTGGCTTTTTAACTACGTTAAATTTTCATTACAATACCCCTAAAATAGTTACCATGGTGATGAACACACTATAAATTTTCAGATTGCAAAATATCTGCTTTTCTGGCTGTTTAGAGCATGTCAGAAGGTTTCTAATAAAACCATGTGAGTATATTCTTTAACAATATTAAGACTCAGATTCAGTTAAATCAGTATGAGTATAAAAGCATAGAGCAATTTGAAAAAGCTGTTACAAGTGGTCAAGCCACAGCCTCATTCTGTGTTGGAAGGCAGGCTTATAAACATTATATACATTAGAGCAGCTGGCAATCTGCGGAGTTTTGCTTCATACCTGTGAATATTTTTTACTGATTGCTTTGCCACGGCCGTGATAAATATAAACAGCCCCCCGATGGTCATCCTCCAAGGGAGAGCCTATCACAATGTCATTGTATCCGTCCAGGTTGAGGTCCTTCACTGCAGCAATCGCAGTCCCGAAGCGTGCCCCGCACGGCTCATTCTTAAGAACTTTGCAGGTGTCCTGTTTTAATGGGGAGCAGCAGGTTTGCTTTATGGGTTCAAGACTCATCTGATATTCAAACTTGGTCTGTGGAAGAACAGATTTAGAGTTTGTGAGTTTGCGCCAACATTTCAGACATGCAGACTTTTAAGAGCTCCTGTCCAGAAGACAAATGGATGAATTAAACAGAACAATTACAAACTATTCCTGGTGATTACGTGCACTGTAGAAACTGTGATTCTACAACTATAATTCAAGTGTTCTTTCTGAGCAGCAAATGGCAATAACATTCTTGTTCCCTCTCCTTCTAGATGCTTCTGCATATTTCTTGAAATTAGAGGTTCACAGGAAAGCACAGTATCATAACAATGTTTGAATGCTATTGTAAGTAAACCACTTCATTCTTTAGGGAGTGTAAAGAGTTTTTTCTAAAAGCATTCTCTTAATCTGAGAAGCTAGCCAAATTTCTAATGAAACACAGATGGCAATACTGTTATTGCAGAACAAAAGATAGCATTTCTTTTACACAGGCAGAATTCTGCCCCCAGTAGACACATACGCTGTGGCCTAACACACATCTTCTGATCCAGTGTGTATACTGGACCAAAAACACACAGATACAAGGGCATGTAACCAATCTTTCCCATGAATTCCATGTCAGAAATAAGAAGCAGCAAGCAGTTACTGCATCTCCTTTATCTGGAGCTGGGTAACAGTAAACACAGGAAAAACAAATTTCAAACCCCACACTACTGGAGGACATGGAATTATTGTTTTCTCACCAATCCTATTCACCGGTAATTTGTTGTTGGCAGCATGCATGTAGAGACTGTAAGAATTCCTTGTCAAAAATATCCAGTCTCTCCAGGTCCTTTTCTTGAAATAGGGTTTTAGGAAATCATCATTGCTAAGACATATTTGATAATTGTAAAAACAGTACATGATGAAGGAGAGGGAGAGGGAGAGGGAGAGGGAGAGGAGAGGGAGAGGGAGAGGGAGAGGGAGAGGGAGAGGGAGAGGGAGAGGAGAGGAGAGGAGAGGAGAGGAGAGGAGAGGAGAGGAGAGGAGAGGAGAGGAGAGGAGAGGAGAGGAGAGGAGAGGAGTATGCACAGACAGTGGAAGAAAAGATTTAGATAATTAATAAAGTGAAGAGTATGTGGTATAATCCTCAGTCTAGTCAGACATTTAAAAGCTCTTGGGTCTATGGGGTTTAGCTCTAGGTTGCTAAGCCAGTCACAAGGATACTGGAGATCACACTTTTAGGATGGATGAGCCTTATTGTTCCCTAATCCATGAAAGCAAAAAAGAAGTGATGGAAACATAATCCTACAAATTTGTATCTGGGCCAAACCTCAGCCTATAATATATAGTACTTATCTACGTAATATACTCCATTTTCAAACTCTTGTTTGAGAATGGAGTTTATAATTAAGTTGCATTATAATCTCATTTGTCAAAACCATTTTCCCCTATTTTCAACAGGTCACCTTCCCCAGTTCAAATTACTGTGTTTCTTTAAAACAAGGATAAGAAGGCAGTAAAGAGCATGCTCTATTCCTTTTCAATAAAAATCATCTCCTTACCTTGTTCAGACTGTAAACATATACTTTCCCTTGCTCCTCTTTCTCAGTTCCCATATACATAGGAGCTCCAACAAGAAGAAGGTCTGTAAATGAGTCCCTATCGATGTCGACTGTGGTAATAACACCCCCAAAGTATGATCCAATCTGTAAGGAAACACAAAGTATACATCAGAGACAGAGTCAGCAACTTTGTGCTGCATTTCCTTTTCAGACACCTACTTCTTGCTTGCAACATATTAACCACTAGGTATAAATTTTCTTTACTAGCTAAATGTTTTTTGCCTGTTTGTCTTTGGAGCTTGTTTTCAGTTTTAGCATTTGGTGTCTGAATTTTTTTTATTAACAAGTGGGCCATTCAACTTTCCACTCTTCTGAGTTTGAAAGGATAAAAGGGTGCTTTCTACCTGTTATGGGGAGCATGACCTCTTAAGACAGCATTGGAATAAGAGTATCTTGGGGAAGCTAGTTTTCTCTTCAAAAAACAGGTAGAAAAGCTTGGACAAAAGCTCTGAGACAGCTCAGTGTACACAATCACCAAAATTCTCAAGTAATTTTTTTCAGAGGAACAAAGTCTACATGAAGAGATAGATACATTCTTAGATAGGAACAATCTATAGGATTTATCTGATTATATTCACAAATAAGCAAGATACCCTGCATTTCCTTTACACTTAAAAGGAGAAGCAGCCTCTTCTAGTCCAAGATACATCTCCTCTCACAGAGATGTAGTCGAGATGTCTCAAACCTTAAAAATCACAGATTCACAGAATGGGTCAGGCTGGAAGGGACCACAGTGAGTCACCTGGTCCAACCTCCCTGCTGGAGTAGGGTCATCCCAGAGCACACAGCACAGGATTGTGTCCAGATGGTTCTTATGGTTCTTAAATATCTCCAGTGAGGGAAACTCAAAATCTCCTTGGACAATCCATTCCAGTGGTCACCCACAAAGTAAAGCATTTCTTCCTCACGTTCAGGTGGAATTTCCTGTGCACCCCTCACTGCCTGTTGCCTCTTGTCCCATTGCTCGGCAGCAGCGAGCAGAGCCCGGTCCCTGCTCTGACCCCTCCCTGCAGACACTGACAGACACTGATGGGGTCCCCTCTCAGTTTTCTCTTCTCAAGGCTGAATAGGCCCATACCTACTTTAGTTCATTTACTCTAAAATGTTTGTTTGATTGAGTGATCGATTGATTTATTAGCTAAGTTGCAGACATCAGCTATAGATGAAAATTAGGTAACCTGAATGCTCCTGAGAGAAGCTGATACTGCAGCCTGGGGAGATGAGAATAGGCAGGTCTCTCAATTCTCATAAGAATAATAAGCATACTATTATCATAAGCATAATATTATCTTAATAATACCATCCTTAATTATGCAATTACATGGAGATTTTTCCTCATATGGTAACAGCGCTCAGTGAGCTGCTACCCAGTGTAACAAGCAACTATTCAATACTTCACTCTATCCCAGAAGATACCCTTGCACAGAACCCTGCTTGTCAAAACTCTTTCCTCCCAGTGACATGCTCTTCCATTCAGCAGACAGAAAAAAATTGCACGTACAGAGATGGCAACAACCACTTTGACAGTAGTGAAGATTTAACCCCCAAAGACAAAATTCCCAAGGATCTACTGTACAGTCCAATTTGCATTGCTAATTATACCAGAGGATCTGCCAAACTTTTTCTTCTGATCTTGCTTACAATTCCCAGTTTCATGTGCTCTTCTAATGAGTTCTCATTTAAAATACTTATTATTTCTTCTGCTATATTCTTTTTGTATGTTAATTATGAATGGATACTTACTTGTTCTCCATTTAATCTCTGAATCACTTGCACCTCTTTTCCTTCCATCTTATAAATGATAACCTGGCCAGTGTGATTGTATCGTGGCTGTCCTGCTATGTACAGCACACCTCCAGGTGTCAGTGCTGAATTCACAGTATATCCTAGGGAGAAGAAGGAAATCAAGATGCAATACACACAGAATGCATCAGATATACTTGCTGTGATTCAGAGCCTTGTAAGGTTTATTCCATATTTAGTTCTATTCATGGTAGAGAGCAATAGCAGTTAATGAAAAGGCCTTTTTTTTTTGTTTATAGTCTCAGAGTGAGGAGCACCCCTGGGTTATTAAGCCTGTTCCCAGGCTGGTGAGCCATGTTCACTTTGCCATTCTCACACAGCACGAGAAATAACTCATGAATAGCTGGTTGAAAAGCTACTTTCAAAGAACAGTTGTCCCTGGCCCACTGTCAAACTCAGAGTCTTCAATAAGTGATCCTGGGGATGTTTTGAACTCTGTTGTTTAATATTAACAACAGTTTGACAACTTTGGTGAAGGAAGACTTGAAAAATTTGCCGTGAAATTAAAACTGAAAGAGTTGCAAATATTACGGGAATTTACAACCTTAATTTGAAAACTACATTACCATATTAGAGTTGTAATAAAAGGCAACAGCTAAAGGCACTTGGCAATGAAAAAAGCTGTACTTAGGGAAAAACATTAAAATATTCTAGCATTGATTCTTTGTCAATGGAAGTATGACTTAAATGAGATAACAGAGGAAACAGAAGCATGAGGTACAGAAAGCAAGACCTAGAGGAGAGAGCAAGGCCACTGAAGCTTTTAGGCAGAAAAATAACCTGTCAATATGCAAAACATTATTATTAAAAAAAAAATGTTGGTCTTGCTGGTTTTGTCCATTGAGTGACAGAAAACAGCCTAATTTTAAGCAAATATTTGTACTTAATATTGCACAAGGCTTTTTAACTATCAAGGCATAGAAAAACTTAATAACAATACAAGAGGAATCTGTGAAATATTCTTTGAACAAATTAAACGTCTCTCTTGGGAAAGTCTAAATATAGTTAGGTCTGTGTTTGGACTTGTTTTCTAGTTGTAGGAGTTGCTATTTATTTTTTTAAAAGAACAAGAAGATCAGAGAGTAGAATTGCTCCCAGGCTCCTGTGATATAAAATATTCTGCAACATACTTCTTTTGAATGACTTTTGAGAGATGTCTTGTAGCATTTTTTGAAAAGTGCTGCAAGGTGGGCTATTTCTCTTACCTAGGTAGGCTGCGAGAGGTTCATTTCTCTCTGAACGCCTGTCACGAAAGGTGTCATTAGTTGGCATGGCAATACCAGTGTCTTTCACCATCAGCACTGTGCCATTCCAGTCATATGCTCCAACTGCTCCAAGCATGATCCAGTCCTTAAGGAGAGTGAAACAAAAAGCCTGTTCTCTATGTGAATCATCTTTTGTCTATGTGAATCATCTTTAGACATCCGTGGTTCAGGATGCTCACATTTGGGTAATGCTTCCTCCGTACTTACAAAGTTAGCCTTGCTTTTCCTATTATGGTATGGATCCTACAATCATAGGGTCATTGAAAGGCTTGGGTACAAATATCCTGAAAGATCATCCAGTTCCAACCCCCACTGCCATGGCAGGGATGCCACTAACTAGACCAGTTTATTCAGAGACCCATTCAACCTGTCTTGGAACACCTCCAGAGGCGCAGCATCCACAGCTGCTCTGTACAATCTGTTCCAGTGCCTCACTTTGCTCCAAGTAAAGAATTTCTTCCTAACATCTAATCTAAACCTCTGCTCCTTTAGTTTAAAATTTTTCTCCTTGTCCTACTGCCAGCAACCCATATAAAAAGTCATTCTCCCTCCTTTTTATAAGCCCCCTTTAAATACTAGAAGGATGGTCTAAGGTGTCCCTGGAGTCTTCTCTTCTCCAAGCGAAATACCCCAATCTCTCTCAGCCCGTCTTCACAGGACAGGTCCATCAGCCCTCTGGTCATCTTTGTGGCCCTGCTCTGGAACTGACTTTCAAGTTAAAACATTGCCCCTGGTTCTGTCACTCAGGGCTCTAGGAAAAAGTTTTTACTTAACCTTTCTTAACATATTTTTAGGCTATTTTCCTGATAGAAAGTGCTATGGGAACACTAAATTTAGAGTTCATGTGAAGTTTATATGTACTCTCTCAAGCTTTTTTTGTTCATAGATGCTCTTTACATACATTTTATAAATTTTATAAAAAAGGTAATTGGATTACAGGACACTCCAAAACTTCCAACAGCAAACAGGACTATACAAAGAAATCCAAAACACTTATTCCAAATTCATAGAACCACTAGCAAAAATCTACTTTGTAAAATAACTTCTATTTTCAAACAGTCTGTTTACCTGAGAATAATGAGCACTGAAACCAGCTTGAGACATTTCCATTTCAAAAGAGGAGGCCTGCTGATCTGTTGTTGCTGTTAAACAGAAAAAAAAAAATTAAAAAATAAATTTGTTGCAATCTGAAAAAGTAACTGAAAAGTGCTGTGAAAATGATCATATAATTGCAAAAGATAGCATAATTAAATAATCTATTTAGTGACTATAGTTTACTATACAGTTTTATAATAAACACAGAAATAAAGACCCATGTTGAATGCTACTATTAAGTATGGGAATTTCCATTTTAAGATCATGTCTCAGAACTTGTCCAACAAAGTTTCTGGGCTAAAACTGACCAGACTTGAACTCAGGCTGATGGTAAGTATGTTTGGAATGTTTGATTAATATGGTTAAGCCATTTTCCACTTGAGCTAAGTGAACAATAAAACACCAGCCATGTAACCCTGGCCTTGTATTCAAGCAACTAAAGTTTTGTAGGCATCTGGAGGAACTTTAAATGAAAAACACTTGATGTTTGTATGAACCTTTGCAAAAACAACATAGGAAAATCTCTGCTGTCCAAGATTCATAAGCTTCAGCAAAGTGCTTGGGAATGATAATCCTGCCCAGACAATTACATGAAGATCTGATTCTCTTAAATGACTTTGTATAAAAAAGTTGTATCAGGTGATTTTGTACTAGCTTCAGTATCTTGTCAAGTAGTCATATGCATGTTATTAAACTTTGATGGGCTGTTTTTCTTCCAGGTAAACTTGAAATATTGTCAGAGAAGAAAAAGCTCTTCCTTTTTCTCTACTTGAATAGAAAGATAAGCAGCCTATAAAAGATAATAGTCAAGGACTATTTTGCTACTCTAAGTGGCCAAGTAAGGGAACTATATTCTGTATGTTGATTCTTCCTTAAGAGCAAGATATGCTAACAGCAGTAGAGGCAAGCTATGAAATCTGCTCTAATACTGGTCCAGGAAGAGTTCACAGTTTGCTACCAGCTGAGTGCTGCAGCAAACCTTCAGCTGTGTGAATGAAACTGAGCCAGAGCAAGCCATGGTTGCATGAATTTCAGGCATCTGGACTATTAAATACTACTGAACTTTTCATACTCGGGAACTAAACCCCAGCAGTTGATTCCAGGGACGTGATGGCTTTCCTAATTGTCACAATTACAGCCAGTCGTAGGAAGGAGACATGATCTCAAATACAAAGTGTTTGGCATACAAACGAAGACTATCATGTTTCACAAGATGTAGCTGCTTTGCTGAGTCTGAACAAGTCATTTTTAGGCATAAAACTCTTAAGCTGCACATCTGCTGATAAACAATATTTTCATGCAGTAAAGGATGCTCCTTAATGAGCTGAGAAAGACAGGATTCTCAGCCTGAGGCAGAGGACAAAGCTGGTACTGTTGGAGTGTGCAGCTCAAAATACTACTTAGATAATGGCCCTTAGCCTAACTTTCCATTCAGATTTAAACTGCCAAGCATCTTACAAAGGATATTTTGTGAAAAAACATTTGTGCCTGCCTACGGGTTGGATAAAACATAAAATTGCTGTTAAAAGCAATGTCCATGCCATGAGACACAGAGGCATATGAAAAAGATTATGTGTAAAAATCCACTGACTGTCAGCAGGGGTTTTTGTTGGATTTGATTTTTCAAATCTCTCTCAATTTTTCTTCGAATTTTTTTAAAGAACCAAAATGAAGTTAAGAAATCCAAGAAAAAAAATCAAATGTAGGACTATACTAGCAAGAAAACCAGATGATCATGGGTTAGTTGGGGTATGATCTGGAAATGTTTTTTACCTAAAAGAGGGCAACTTTCTATTATCACATTAAAGCAGTTGTGGTTACTTACCCTTTTAGACTATTGTCTTCACAAGCTCCAACTCCTATGCATATAGTCACATCTGTATCTACTATTTTGATGCCTATTATAAAATATTTTTATAACTAGCACGGAAGAAATAATAGTATAATAAATTTCACAGAGCAGAATGCATTTCAGAGGAAGGTAAAACCAGATGTTCTTCTATTTGTTTCAGTTGTAATATAGGCATAAAGTAAAATTTTAAATAATGTCATACCTTCCAGGGCAAATATTCTCTCTCCAAGTGCTTCAACAATGGTTAAAAGAGCTAATTCATCTGAGACATTGAAAAAATGCTTTTCAGTAGGCTTACTGGCAATTGATTTTATTTCCTCTACAAATTTCTCAGTACTTAAATTTCCTCTGCTGTAGCTGCCAAGAATCTAAAGAAAATAAAAAAATCCCAAAGAAACAAAAAATAGTCAAGCGTATTATTTCATAACCTGTTTAAAAAGATATCATTGAGGTAAGTTGTCAGAGAATGGTGGAAAATCATATCTAACCTTAATATGTTCTGTTAAAACCTCTCTCAAATTGATTTGAAGCCATTCTTTCTCAAGGAGAACAGAACTCTATGATGGCTCAATTGTTTTTTTGAAAATTTCATTTGACAGGAAACAAAGCAACAAAATGGTGTGCCGTCTGCTATCCTCAACTGTGCTTTTCACCCCTTCTTCACAAAATTGTAATAATTCATTCTCTGATTTGTTGAAGTAGGCCATAATTTAAGGAAAAACCAACAAAACACTTCCCAACCCAGAGTACAATTTCACTGGCTTCTGCATAACCACCAGTTCTTATCAAAACATGCTACACATGCAATTAATGACAGGTGGATTAGGCACAGAATAGTTCTTTATTCTGTGAAGATTTGCCCTACAAATACATATAAGAACAACACTTCCATTCAGTGTTAACAACTTCAACACAATACAAGACTTTAGATTTGGTTTGCAGTTTTAACAACACTTCTGTAACAATTCAGGATACCTCGGAAAAAAATCACCTCACTTCTCTTCATTCCCAGACAAACAGACATTTTTCATATGAATAAAGGCTCTATAGAGTAAACTCAATTTGAGAGGGAGACATAAACTAAATTCCTATGCTCTAGCATCTCAGCCCACTGGAAAAATTAATATTTGGTTCTAAACAGGGATTTTATTGCTAAAATTGTTGCAGTGCCAAGGGCAACTTTTTCTTTAATTATTTCTAATTTTATGAAGAAAAACACTGAAAATCTGTATGCTGCTGGACTCAACTTTTGTTTTATGTATTTCTTTAAATTAAGTATAACATCTTTCTTTAAGTTTCATGGTTTCATAACGCCTCATTTTACCAAAAATATAAGATAGCAAAACAAAGAAAGATAACAATGGAGAGGCAACAACCCAATGTCCCTTCAAAATTAACAGCAGAAATAGAAGATTTGTGTATAAAATACACAAATATAGTGCAGTATTAACACCAAATCCATTACTAATGCTTTCATATTTCTTGATATGGTTTAACCTCTTTCTCATTCAGCTACTCTTTAGCATGCTTAGACATGACATACATGACAGCTTTAGAGTGCAAGCATACAACACAGACATAATGAACAAGTATTTTTTGATGGTTTACATTTCCTTTTTTTAAAAAACAGGTAATGTTTCTATAGAAGTTGCTTAGAATTTTATTAGTCCCTTTGCTCAGTGTTGCTTTTAACAAAAAGGATTTGGTTTAAAACTGTTCCTCAAACTCTTCCTCCTTTTTCCTCACAGAGACACACACACACATCATCACAAGGAAGACAGACAAATTGCTTGTCTTATTTCCTACAAAATCAGAAAGCAAATTTTTAATGGTTTTTTTCAGCTTTTTCCTCTCTGAAATAATTATATTTCCATAAAGATTCTGTGAGATGAACTTCTAAAACTGAAATTACATTTAGAAGACGGAACATGCTTTTAACATTCTGAATTTTCCCATTAAATTTCACTTACAGCAATAGCAAATCTCTGAATGTTTTCATCTTCACAATCATCAATCACTTCTTGTAATCTGTAGTTGTCATGTGATTCCCCATCAGTCACAATAACCATTACTTTTTGTACTCCTCTTCGTGCACCGTGAGCCTCAGTAAAAGCTTCTTCCCTAAAGGGACCATAAAGTGTTTTAGAGAAAAGCAATGTCAGCATTTAGCACATGCATCATATTTGCATAGCCAACCATAAATTACAAGATTTTTTATTAACTAGGAAGCAGGAAATGGAGATTAATGTTAACCATGAACAAACAACTGCAATTGGAACTTACATGACAGTTCACAGCCAAAGTTTCACAAGCATTCATTCATCATGCACTCACTTGAGAGCAATAGCACAAAATACAAATCTGGATAGTGAAAAATTCTTCCCCTCTAAAAATAAACTTCTGGCACTTCAAAACTGCATTTGGCATCTTAAAAGAAGACCCAGACAACACCCTACCTTTCCAAAAACCCATGCAGAAAACCCTCACCTACTTCCACCCTACAGCAGCACCTTCAAGTGGTCAAACTATTTACTCAGCTACCAGCCCACCTCTGCACACCTATGTGAATTAACCCTGGGTGCTGGGGACGTGGCAGAAGTAGGTTGCAGGTAAATGGAGGCAGATTGGGGCGCCCACTTGAATTCTACAGTTGCAGGTGGGCAAACAGGCTCTGAGGTTTTGGGTAGCTGTTCGCCCAGACTCTGGACCTAACAAGGCAAGGTTGGATTAGGGCTCTGGAGGACAAGGAAGGAAGCAGGGCTTCCTCTTTTCAGAAAAATGCCACTGAATTCTAGGACTGGCCACATGAGTGAAAGCTGAAATTTACCACTGAAAATGGCCAAGGGGGGAAGACTGTGAGAACAGAAGAAGGTTTTGATGACAGTTTCTGTATATACAAGCCTGCTGTAGTTTGTGGTGTGCAGGGGCTTAATGAACTAGATGTGGTTTCTGAAAACTTGGCAATTCTCAACTGGCTCTGCTTTCATGAACTTGTTTGAACTCCTAAAGCTTCCACTCCTATGTCAGGAAACCCTTAACATAAAAGAATTCAATTATACACCACATCAACAAAACTTTGGTCAGATAATCCAATCGTTCATCAGAAGGATGCTGCATATTTCATTAAATAGTTGTTTGTAAAGAGTGAATGCAATCTTTTGTACAATAAAAGCATGCTTTTGTGACGGAAGAAACAAGCCCATAAAAGAAAAAGGATACCAGGACAATGCTGTACAGTTTGAAATTTCCTGAGAGATTGACATTTACTGTCAGTTCTGTGAAAGTCAGATTTCATTTTTCTCATTTAAGAAGCATTTCTAAATATTGCTATTGCTCCAACAGGTCTTTAATCTCCCAGTGATCGAGAAACTTCAAAGATTTAGGATAGAAAACTTTTATGCCTTCTGACAAGTGTAGGCCCAAACACTATAATATTCAACTTCAGAATGAAAACAAATTAACGTTAAAAATTCTGTTTGTTTTGTTTTTCCTCTGAAAAGCTTGATTTTCCTCATCCCTCTGGTGATATTATGAGCCCTTTGCTTAGGCTTACAATCTTGCTCCGTATCTATTACAATAATTTTCCCAATTCCTCTATTCAGAAGACATCTGCCTTTCATACTCAATTACTCTAGGCGCTGGATAGAGTCCCTTTATCCACCTTCCTCACAAATAACGCTTGCTTAGCTAAAATGACGTTGTACATTAGCCACCCCATGTTTATAACACATAAAATCAGAATCACCACCCTGCCCTGTTTGTTTCTCCCACATGCAGGACAGCATCTCGTGTGCATACCTGGCCGTGTCTATTCCCAAGGCTGTCATGGTTTGTGTGCCGCCCCGCTGGCGTATTCTTGAGGCTGCAGCCATCACATCTTCTGTTGTGGAGTATGTATTGAGGTAAAATTCATGGACTACAGTCTGTCCATACTGAACAATTCCAACCTGAAACACAGAGTTCATGATTAAAATTTACTTCCCCTAAAGAAAATAACCCTGCCTCTTGCAGTAGGGTAAATGCCTGTTTGTACTTACAGCCAGGAGAAGAACTGAACTCTTTGTGTTTTACTCAGGATGAAACACCTATATGAGTTTGAGCAAGACTAGCTAGATGACAGTCTCCTGAAACATTTTTAAGTTTCTAAATTGCTTCTATTAAAAACTGGAATAAAGCCAAAAGCTGTCTCAAGTCTTTGTTTTTCCTGGCTTGAGGCAATCTGGATGGGAGCTCAGATTTCCTCTAGGCCAAGAAGACCAATGCCCTAGCCATCAGTCACAACTCCTCAAAACTATTTTCCTTATGGCATACAAAGTCATTTCTCACTCACAACTCTCTTCATTCCACTGAAATATAATATTTCTATATCCAATAGTTTATTTACTCTAAATTTAGCCTAAAACAGGAAGACCCAATTATTCTTATCTTGATGAAGAGACCAGGGACATCCATGACTTGCATGTGATATGACTTGCAGGAGGTAAGTCGAATTATCACCTGACAAGCACCAGAGGGTAAAACACGGGCTTTGTGATAGGGGATAGTAACGTAAAGCCTGTAGATGACCTCAGCAGAACAAGTCTTTGTCAGGAAGATTAACACATGGGATTGTGCAGTAACCACAAAATGCTTGAGGAAACCTGCTGCAAAACCAAGAGTGGGATAAAAAGATGAGCAATACTCTTAAATATTAATTAATTTCTCCCATTCATCTCTGTCAGTTTTAATATTTTGGCAGGTTCCTGACAGCTTTTACTGGGAAAAAGTCACACAATGTTCCATTAGCATATTTCAATTTTACGTTACACATGGCAATTTATAGGTGTTATTTAGGATAATGCAGTATTGCGTAGCATTTATATCTCACTCATCTATTATTAAAAGCACTCTAGCATTAAGTTATTGAAGATCAATAAGACCTCTGGGATGTTTCTGCCATCATATTACTTTAGAAGTGGCTTAGTATGTATTTTACAATTGCTTTACAGGGGTTTTTTTAAGGTATTTTCATAACCTCTCAGATTCTGCAAAGCATTTGTTTGCTTGCAGCAGAAGGGTTAGAATTGGATAAATATTTCACAGTAAACATCAATAACATGATCATTATGAAATGCTATTTACAAATGATTACGGGACTATAATTATATTGGCATGTGATAGCAAAATCTATTCCACTGATTTTTTTTTTTTCCACTGAAAACACAGTCAAATCTGTAAGAACTAATGTAGGCTCAAACTTATCACAAGTTGCTGCCTTTCAGATATTTGTCTCTTGGAGCTATGCCCTCTTCCATCTGCAGTAGAGAGAATGCAGAGCCTGCAATGTTCCTGTGAGCAGAGGGCTATTAACCCTGTTCAGTGTTTACAGAACCAGCCAGGGCACACTCTGTCTCATCACTCAGAACACTCATGTGGCACTGAATAAACTACAACCTGAGGATGAAATTTTTAACCCGTTCCCTCCAACGCAGCTATTTTGTGGTGTACATCTAAAGTGACACACCACATTATCTGAATAGGATATTGTTATTCTTTTAAAAAGACAGACAGCTGTGAACTGGTGATGAACAAGAGATTTGCATCATGCTTAATTTTCTGCAGGAAGAGCAATGGCTTAAAAATTCCAGTGTCATGCACCAATTGTAGCCAGAGACTACAGTATGCTGGGAAGCTGTTTGGTGTGGCTTCATGGCTCCTCTGCAGCTTTCGAGGTACCAGTAATGAAATAACCTACTGACTGCTGCCTGTGGGAAAAGCATCTGCCAGTCTTTCATGATTCGAGAGACCCATGTTGGTGTTGTCATTTTCCTAAAAAAAGATTACAGACTGACATTGAGTTGTATCATTTCCTGTTTGAAAGGAAATGTCCATGATCACAGCAAGTACACATTTTGAGCATTTCCTTCTCAGGAAGTGAATGGGAAGAACATCTGAGTCTGAAAACTACACTGTGCAGCTTAGCTTGTAAATCAGGAAGGAAGGGGGGCATGTGGTTATCTTATGGGATACAACTGTCATGTGTGACCCTTCCTTAGCACTAGCTTTGAAAACACTGATCATCATCTTCCTCATATTCCTTGGTATCAAAGACGAACCATTCCTCAATAAATGGTAACAAAAAACCTCTGAGGAAATGCTACTAGGCTTCATTTTACAGTCTCTTACAGGATCACAGGATGATCACCTTGCAAAATTAGAGTTATTATCTATTAGACAGCACTGAAGGTTTGAACTTATGTAGCCTTTTCATCTTATGAAAAACTGAAAGTGACACATCTACATGATGCATATGTGTCTTTATGGGACTTCAGCAAGCCCCTAGGAATGATGCTTACAGGCATTGTATGTTTTGATTTACTTGTTTAATTTATATCTGGAAAATGCAATACTGCTACACAGAAGGACATAATTCTGCTCTACCCCAGAGAACCTATTATTTTTCCCAGCAATCCTGACCATAATCTATTGAACATTCCTGTAATTCTTAAGTTTATGTTCCCTTCCCTAGCATTCCATGGCTTTTACATTACACAAGGGAATAATTCTTTAATTGTCCCCAGTTCCTGTGAAAAGTGTTGTACAAGTGATGGACTGTTCTACTTAGAAACAAAGCAGTTCTCAGGGCTATGATTTATTGTTTTCCCATAAATGAATACAGACCCTTATTTGGAAAGCACATTTTGGCTTTCCTAATAAATTATTAAGCTAATCAATTTGGCAAAAAACAACAAGTAAAATAACGAAATGAAAGGAAAACCATTTGGTACATGAAATCATATGTTAGAGTTTTCAACATTGGGATGTGGAGAGAAATCAGGAATATTTTTGGATGTACTGGTACTTAAGGTAAAAGAAAAGCAGAGATGCCTTGGGAAGCATTAATGAAAAATATCTTTTTTCATAAGAAGATCTTTTTAAAGGCATCTGAACAACAAAAATAAATTAATTCTCCCCCATTTTGTTTACTTCAAGACACAAGTTACTTGTAAACCCTTGTAAGACCTTTCTTCATCCTTAATCTTTGTAATATCTCTTAAATACACTTCTGTTCTTCTGAAGACAAAGCTAATCATAAGATATGACATGGCATGACTTATAAGTGTACTGATACAGTCCCTTTGGAGACACAGTAAGGTACAGGCCAAACATCTACAACTGCCTATGCCATACAATAATGTAAAAATAGAAATGGTCTAAAGATTTCTGAAGGCCTTTCCAGCATAGCTTTAAAGCTAGAATTGAACTTATGCAAGTATTCTGCTTTCTTTTTGAGAGAAATACACAGAAAGCTACTCATATGTAAATAGTTAGAAACCTACCCTTCTATAGTAAAAAGATAATTATCTCCAAAACAGTTAAAAATGAGGCAAAAAAAAAAGGCCAAGAGAAATATTTTGATTTTGTTCCAACTTTTACTATTTCTACATAATTCCTCCTTCTTTTTCCACTTTTTTATCATCACTTTCCATTTAATTTTTTTATACCAAAACTCAAGATATGCAGTTTAATCATCAGTATAGTGTTGTAGATTATCTGGAGAAGAGAAAAAGAAAGGGAAGGGAAAAAAATACCATAAACTTTGATTTTCTGCATCTGAAACTTCAGGCTTTCATTTTTAAATCTGTCAAACATGGGACACTGCACAATTTCTCTCAACTTGCTACAAGTCTAATGACCATTGTTCATGAAGGAGGTAAGTGGGGAAAAAAAAATCTCAAAAGCCTCTAATCAAAACACAGTTTTGAACAAGTCACACCCAATCTGCTAAGGAGGTATTCTCTAATCACCTCATTCCTTTCCTGTGCAAAACAATCCTAAGTCAGTGAAAGTCCACTGATTTCTACATTCACAGTAATAAAAAATTAAATTTAAAAAAACAATTTAATCAGACAAAAAATATATTATTCTTCCACTGCTTCTCTTCTTGGGCTCCCAGAGGAGAGAGGATAAATAAGCCTGCTCTGTTGTTTCTCCTGGTCCCTATTGTATAGTCATTTAAACATTTTTTCTGAGAAAGCAGACAGAGTGGGTGGGGGACAGAGTATAAACTCATTACTAACTTCAGATGCAGCAAAGTCCCCAAGTAGGAGGCTCAGAGGAGAGGAGAGAGATGAGATGAATTCTGGGGAAGGAGTAAGGTTAGAGCGACTGAGAAAATTCCACTAAACTTTTGTCATTTCCAGTTTTTGAGCCTCTCTCCTCCTTATCCCATTCTTATCTTCCTCTCAAATGTTTCTGCCCTGTAGCAGCCAGATGCCAAAGCTGACGTCCAAAAGTGAATATGTGTACGTGTGAGAAGAGGGGTAGCTATGCCAAACTCTGGGCACAAGGGATTTTGTAGGTGGAGATGGGAGGCTGCTGGAGTGCAGGCCAGAGAAGGACCTATTGTATTCCAAAGCTGAACATAACAGAGGTGTGGCACTGTAAAAATTTAGGAGTTGCTGGGTAAGGAAGAGGAGTGAGGGTGCAGTGGAGTTGATTGCCCTGTGTACCACTTCCATGAAGACCTTTGGGCAGAAGACAGTGATTATTTCCATGCAGCCAATGCCCGACACTGGGAAGTTCAGATTTAAGTATTTCAAAGTGATACATGTTTGAGTAATCATCTGTTTAAGGGAACAAAAAGATTTTTTTCCTTTCTGCTGGATTTGACAAAGTGTTTTTCCTTCTTCCTCACAATATCTGAAGAAGAGTGTGTTTAAAATAACAGGATATGATTGTGATGTTAACCATTTACAAGTTATTTTATCAGCCAGTGCTCAGTATAGACCATAGAGGACCTGGGTGGTAACTTGAAAACCTCAATTAACATGGAAAATTATGCATAATTCCCTGAAGATAGAGATATCCTTTACATCTTCTCACAGCCTCCCTTGTGAAGGCAGGAGCTGAATGTTAGGAACTAACCCAAAGTTGCAAAACTGCCTGTGGAATATAATTTATTACAGGAGGTCCTGCAAAACCCTTGATTTTGGGAGGCAGAAAACAGAGAAAGGAACGGAAGAAACAGTTTCTTCTGTTGCTGTCAATAAAGCTTTTTGTGTTAATATGTATCCCAGACTCAACTGTTTTCCCCTTCCCAGAGTTCTTTTAGAACTGATATTTACATAATCTGTTAAGCAGTGTGTGGGACATATGCCAGATCCTCAGGGGGTAATTGGTCACAGCTCCATTAATTCTGATGGAACCACGTTGATTTATAGCAGCTGGGAATTTGGCCCTCTCCACTTATTATATAAATGCAGCTTCTGCCATTAATAACATGCAGCTAAACAGCCACTCATTAATTAGGATCTCAAGGTTTAAAAGCTGCAGGCCCAATGTTCCACAGTACTAAGAATGCTGCTCCAAAAAGCTTACAATCAAAAGCTGTCCAAACCAGGCATGTGTGCCTCAGAAGAGCAGAAATGACCTTTGTGCAATGAAGTACAAAGGAAGACAAGAAGGGGCTGCGGAGAGGAAGGAAGTGGGAAAGGACAGTGTTCAAGCAGCCTCACTTAATGCAGTTAACTTTTGTCTCTAAGTTAGAAAGCTGGTTTCTCCAGACTGCCTGAGCAGTGGGGGGAGGGATTGCTGCTTGATGGCTGTGTACTGACTTCGTTGTGGTTTTAGCTATTTTGCTTTAGTATCCTGCTGCTCTAAGTTCTTGGAATTGAAGAGGTCCGTAGATGACACTAATATACCAATTCCTGTAAATTGTTTTTTCTTCTCAAACTTAAAAAGACCATAAAATATCTACCATGTTACCTGTGTTTGCTGAGGACCTATATCCATGTTTCTCAGGAGGCTGTTCAGAAAGTCTGTGACACTCTCCCATGGATAAATGCTGTTGGACCCATCAAGGACTATGACAATGTCCAACTGGGTTTTACACTCTGCAATACAAATTACCACATAAGAATTGACAAGGATTAGACTTATCTCACATGTCCAGCTACTTCTGTCATTAGTAACAAATGTATATCATTCTGCAGTGTGGCTGAACTGACATGCTTGATGACAAGTATCATTTTTCAACTTTTGCGTTGTACTTCACATAGCTTGCGTTCCCTTTATCTAGAAGTGTTCTTGTAAGCAGAAATTCAAGAATGGAAGATCACATAACTGGGGCATTTACAAGTGACCCCTACTTTAGTCAATGTCAATCTATTCTTCTACAATTTTTTCAGAGGACCAGGTCTTAAAGATTTTTATGTATGTTACTAAACTGGGTTTTAATTAGGTCTCAGTATGCCGTCATTATTTAAAAGGAGTCTTTTGGCCATAAGTTAAAAACATAAGCAACTATTTTTAGCAATTGTGTTTGGATGTTACATAGCACTGTAATGATTGTTTATACTGAGATAAATTCCAAAAGTGGGAAGAATTTAGGTTATATACAGACAATGAAAACATTTACTTAACTTGGTAATGCTGGTAGCTAAGTTAAGCAGTTCATTTTTTTCAGTATGCCTATGTGTATACATTTGTCTTGTTTGGCACTCTTTATTTTTGGACACACGGGAAAATTACTGCAGCATGCATACCTTGCACAGACGGAGCAATGGCCTCAACGGTTTCAAAAGTGGAGCTGACATTAGAACAAACTCCAGTTGTGTAATGCAAACGTCCACATTTATAAGCATAAAGTGGTCCACATGCCTTTAAAAAATGAAAAAGGGTGAAATGTTTTTGTTATGATATCCGAGAAAAAACCAGACTTTCAAAATTAGCAAAAAGTCCTTTCTTACCAGAAACCCTCCTTTTGGGTTAGTCACTAAGGTTGTTCCAAGAGTCATGTTTTCTTTTACTTCCACGACATTAGGAACTGAAGTAGAAGCTATAAATAGATTAAAATGTTAGGTATTTGGGAACATAAAACAAAATGTTAAATTATATATCCCCTAGTATGGAGCTTCCAGCTTCTAAAATAAAACCCAGACTGACACTGGTTTCATCAAATATTTTAGCACCCTTCCCCCTCCTTCTTCAACTGCAACAATCAAGAAAAATTTCTGAGCCTGGCTTTTATCCCAGAAAATTTGTCTGAGTTGCTGTCTCAAATAGTTTTCCTGAACCGCAAGAAAAGGAAAAAAAGTAAAAATAACAGCGCAATGAAAACAAGATACTACTACACATAGAGTTTTGTTAAGTAGGAAAAAAAATTCATTTTTTACCTTGTATTGCTATGACTGACTTAATAGCTTTTCTATTTGTTACTATTATGTTGCATTACTGACATTTAGGTTTTCAAGGAACACAAGGAGATAAAAAATATTCCAACAGGTAGCTTTAGTGAAGTTCATATTAAACAAGAATTTCCTTCCAGTCTACATTGGGTATCTCTTGACTTGACCAAGAAAATTATTAATATTTACCTTTGGCATATAAAGATGCATCAGCCTAGTTAC
This sequence comes from Serinus canaria, assembly GCF_022539315.1. Classification (NCBI taxonomy): domain Eukaryota; kingdom Metazoa; phylum Chordata; class Aves; order Passeriformes; family Fringillidae; genus Serinus; species Serinus canaria. The sequence continues at coordinate 59,696,273 of NC_066343.1, forward strand.
ATTTTCATCAAAAGCTTACTGATGGCATTATGAGGCCTCTTGGTTTCAGAGAACTTTGGAAAGGGTAATCCATGAAATTATGATCCAAGACCTTCCTAGCTCAATGGCCAGGCCTGCCAACCACAGTCAATTAATGTCAGTCATAATAAAGTTTTGATAACACAACCACATACCCATTCTGAAAGTATGAGCATGTTTTCCACAGGCTAGAGAGAAGTCTTAAAATAGATTTTTTCCTAATGCTACAAACACAACTTCCTTCACATTTAGCCCAAAGCAAATTTTGACTAGGAAAGCTGTGACACAGCTTTATTTCCTTTCATACCTGGTAAGTTCAGTTTCATGCAGGGTGATGGGCTGGCCCTTCCTACAGGGCATTTGTAGACATCGCCTGTTCTTTTCTCAGGTTGGCCAACTAGTGGTGAACCAATAAGTACCCTGCAAATTAAATAAGTTACCTGAAATGTCTTATTTCTAACAAGGCACAAAAGTGAACAAATAAAACTTACAGAGAGAGGACAGCTGCAGGAAGCTCTACACTAGCACTACAAGATGGAGAAAAAAAAAAAGTATCTATTATACCAGTCCAGATGCCACAGAAATAATAAGGACATGAAAAGGAAATGTGTCTATATAGCAAATTACGGAATATAATAACACTTAAAAAAATTCCAGAGGAAAACAAAAGCAAAATACGTGGGTAGACAACAATTCTTAGAAGTAATACAGAAGGAAAGATATGCTTTATTTAATATGTCCTAGATCTTTACAAGATCTCAGATGAAAACCTATTTTCCATACTCAGAGACCACATGCCAAAGGAGAGGCTCACAAGAAATCAGAGGAAGAATTTAGTCTTAAATAATGTGAAGCAGCACTGTAAGAGAGATGTTCTTCTCCATCATTAATTAAAAAAAGGGTTATTAAAAGAAATTTGAAAATTGTAAAATGCAGAGAAGCTGAGTGTGCCTGACACCCCCTGGGAGATGATCAATGGTCATCAAGTTCATGCCTGTGTGCTGCTCCTTTCTCAGAAAGAAAGAGCCCCATGAAGAGTGTCACATGGTCTAAAGGCTTATTTTGTCTTTTTGCATGTGGGAATCCCCAAGTTATTGAGAAAAAGCTGCAGTCAGGTTCAGAGACCATTTGTTGCTGGAAAGCTCTATCGGTGCCCTACAAGTTGCAGTAGAAAAATACTCTCAAGGCTGTTTTGTTACTTTTTAACTATCACATTTATTTATTGCTTATTTTTAGCTTACACATATTCTGCTTTAAATACTGACATGCTAAAACCATGCCAACTTACAGGAGCTCTGAAGTTCAATTTCAGAGTCCAGATCTGGCACACTACTTTATATCACTGTCTGGCTACTGGTAGATCCACCATTTCCAGCTCATATTATTGTTTGCTTTTGAAAGGTTTCAGGACTGCTTTCAACAATACAGCTTACTTTGCAAAATCCCAGCTCCTCGAATGGATTCCATTTCCTCAAGGTCTAAATTAGCTCACAGAAGGTCATTATTCCTCTTCTCTCATGACCCTCATACAAATGTGTATTTAAACATCCTACAATTGCAGCGGTCAATAACTAGCACATTCAGAAGCAGGCTCTGTTGTTTTATTTCTCTGAGCACTGTGTTGCAGTGGTGGTCAGATTCTCAGAGTCTGGCAGACCCAGCACTTGCAGTGGTGATTGCTCACCACAGAACAGTCTGGCCCATCTGTCACACAGCCTCATGCTGCCTGTCATTCCTGTGTGCCTGCAGGAGTCCCAGCATTTAGCAAGAATTGTCCAAAAGCTCTGGGAAAACCAGAGCCAGACGCAAAGAATAAAAGAAATCTCTTCCCCAAACCTTTCACCATGCAATTGTTATTTCAGCCCTCCAGCCCAGTCATCAGTCTCTGGGGTTTAACAAGGAAAAAGCATAGGCAGGTGTTTATCAAATGAGCAAGAAGCAATGAGATGAGTGAGCATGCCAAAATACAGCCTCTACTTAGAACAACAGGAAGGAAAAGAGAGGTTAAGATTAAGGCTCCAGGTCCCCTGTGCAAATATATTACCAGTTGCAAGACATACTTAGCCCTCCAAAAGGAAAGGCAGAGGGAGTACTGTGTTAATAAAAATTTTGACAGGTAAATCCTCCAACCGAGAGAGTTAAAAAATTCAGTTTAGACAATCCTTGACAGAGAACTTTAGAAAAAAATAAAAAAAACTTAATGCAGAAATAATTTCATTGTAAATACATTAACAGAAGGAAAAGGTAAAGATTTCATTTGGTGAATGGAAAAAAACAGAGCTCAGGCAAAACACAGTACTTTCTCAGTTCCATCAATCAGGGAATCTACCGCTTTTGTGAAGTCATTTATGTCTTTGAGGAGATAATTGGAGGCATACATGTGGATCTTTTTCTCTCACAATCTTTCCAGATTTCCTAAGGGCTGTGCATAAGTTAAAGAAATATGCTTGACAGAATCTGACCCTAACTTGAAAATAAAAGTACAGCACCTGAGTCACTGAACACCTGATAATTTGGAGTGTTCAGCTTAAAAAAAAAGAAAAAGAAAAAGAGCTTACCATTTCCCTTCCTCATTTTCATACTGTTGGACTGTGTACCCGAACATATCTTCTAGAGGCCCACTGAAGGTCAGTGCATTCTTCACATCAACATTTGAAGTGCAAACAAGGTGAAAGAAAGCTTTAAAAAAATATAAATATTTAAACAAATTAGTACGTAGCAGTACAAATAAACCCAAATACTTCTAGGAAACCAACATTCAATTATAACTTAATGAAAGGTACAAGACATGTTGAAAGTGGCACTTGGGGCTCACGTATCTCAGATTGTAAGAGACTTAAAACATACTTCCTCATACATAGACACATAACTAAATTCAGTGTTGTTAGCAACTGGACTTCTGTACTCCAAACATATTTTTCAAACTCCCATCAATCATTTTAAAATCAGTTCCAATGACAGGATGTAAAACATTATCGCCTTTAAGAATAAATAACTTTTTAGTTATTTATTTAGTTTAGTTATTATATTAGCTCCATTAATTTCTAAAGAAAAAATTTAATACAAAATATTCCCTCATTCAAGTAATTACTTCTAAAAGTTATTTAAATTGAGAAATTACTAATTTTTAACAGAAAATTTTTGAAGAAAAAACACATAGGAAAAAAATGAGGAAAAGCTTTCAGATGTACTTAATTTTAATCTATATTAGAGAAAAAGAAGTATATGGTTTTCTCTTAATTCCTGTAAACCATTTATATTTGGAAAAGAATAGAATTAATTTTCTATGCTCTCTATAGTATCTATTTGCAGAACTCTGATAATTGTGCATTTAGAAAAAGTTGCTATACAATGGCGATTATGGACCATGAAGAAATCAATCAAAAGAGTGAATGCTTCTTCTGACTGGTGTCCCATACCCTAAGGTTCAGTGATCATCACCAAGAAAAATACTGCAAAAGTTTGACTGTATAGCAAGTTTCAGAAACATTTGAGATAAAGGGTAAAAATCCAGCTTGAAGTGATAACTATAACTGCAAGGCCCATTAAGAAGCAAAACCTACTATTTGCATATAAAAATAAGGCTATTTATCTTTTCTGTATTTACTCTTTCTTATAGTGCTCTCTTCTATCTTTGTCCTGTAAATGAGTTTCAGAAGTAACCACTGACTCTGCTGCTGAAGCGCTGTATATTTAATTCACAAGAGTCAAAAATTAGGTGAATTTGGAGAACATTAAGACTGCTTAAAACCACAAATATACACAAATTTCATTTAATTTCAAAGAAGCATTTAATGAGCATTTGCTGACACTTAACAGTTATGTAAAAATACCCAAATACCTAATACTTGCTGCAAGTCAAAACATCTATATAATTTCCATTGCTAAACCACATCTGTGTTATTCACCATTGAGTTGACAAAATTCTCATGGAAAGCTTGTTACTATAATTAAGCTCCCAAGTGGTCAATGCTAATCTGTCTCTCTCAGCATCTTATTTCCTGCTTAATGCAGTAAAATTATCACAGAAGACCATTTGTCATTTAGTAAGTATTTCCAGTTTTACTGGACAGCAAAAAAAGGAAAAGTTTAATTTGTGTTATTTTAGTTTTTCTTCCTCCAGTCAGAGTCAGGAAACATAACACAGTGAAAATAAAAAAACCAAAACAGAGATTAGTTCTTCAGAAAATATTCACTGCAAATGATAAGAAAATATTAATCATTGACAGCGTGATGGGAAATAATTACTTGGAAAATAATTTTGTCTCCTTTAAAAATTTATGCTTAAAGAATCTCTGCTATGCCTGTTTATGTGCAATAGGCATTTTCCTCCCCTATTCTTAGTCATTCAAGTGTAATTAAAATGAACAAACCCAATTTTCAGGAATTCAATAAAGTAATGACTAGTACAAGTCTTCTTCTGTTAAGTTTCAATAAAAACAGAAATTTACTACTAAAAGAGTAGAACCAATTGCTACTATTGCTTTTCAAACCATATAAGGGATTGCAACTTGTCATTTACACTCACAATCTACCTCCTAGACAATGAAACAGTACTAATGAGTCACCTGCTAAAGTGACTACATTCATTATTTAGTTCAAGAAGAAATGTAGAAGCAAAATATACCCATTTCAACTTCTCTCTTAATGATCTCCAGAGGTTTGTTCACTTTAAGGACAGAACATCCTTCTAGAGGCAGGCTCTTCCCTTTCTCACCTTATGGTGATGTTCAATACATACCATGATATGAAATACCAAAGGCCACTAATTCCAGCCCTTTGGAATTTGATTTCTCCTGAAGCAGCCAAAAGTTAGGTGGGCACCCTGTACTCTGTTCACTTCATCATGATTTCCTCCACCATCATTTTATCATCTGCTGATAGATGAGGAGTTTCATCACAGTGATGTAGTATTGACAGCTATGGATTTTTACTCTGTAGTCATTACAGGACTTGGTCTTGAAGTTTCCTGAATTGGTTATGTAACATTCACAAAACTCTTAATTTTAGTGCATGTGTTTCTAATCCTCATAACAGCTGAAAATACGAAATGCTAGTAAGCAGACGAGTAAAAAATGCCAGGTATTTACTACCAACCACCCAAATCCTCATGCTTATGAGTAAGGTCAAATTAGAATCAACAATAATAATGTTTTCTTTTAAAAAATAAAGCTAGATGAACCAAAAGAAGCTAGATGGGCCAGACTGGTCATAAATAAAACTGAGGTGGTGACTCCAAACAGCAGAACAAACCTGTAGAACAAACCTGTAGACCTTGTTGGCAGCCTAGTTTAGCCTTTGAGGCTAAATGTAATGAGGATCTGAGTAACTCAATGGAAGACAAAACCACCCCAGTTTACAACCCACACAGAATGCACATCTGGTTCAGGAAATCCCTTTAGCTGGAGAAGAAGAGGAAACTGGAAGAGGAACATAACACATGACTGCGTGGTTACTTTTTGTCTGTAGCTATCAGCTTACACGTACTCCTGCAGACATGGTACTGGACAAAACATGATCTTGTTTGGATCCAGTATGGCTATGCCCTCACTCTTTCATCTTTCCCTTCTATCTTAGCCAGAAGTCAGACACTTTGAAGTTTGACTGCACACAAAAACTGTTTAGCATATTTTAATATGCAAATGTACTGCATGGCCTTCTCTGTGCTCTATGTGCTTTGAAACATTACGAGCATAATGTTTTTGCATGAAAGTAAGGGTCATGATAAGCAGTGTAACATTAACTTACAAATAATTAATGGTATATTTAATTATTTAAAGGTAGCTTGCTGCATTTTCCTGTAAAAGAAATCTTACAAGCCAAAGAGATGTTCAAATCTGCACTTGGTAAATGGAGAAGTGGAGTTTATTGTGACCTACATTACACATCTAGCTAACAATAATCTAGTGATTTATGGCAAACTGGCTTTCATGCTTTACTTCATTTTTTCCTAGAGAAAACACTGTTCACAGGAGCTAATGATTCAGAACATATAAAAATATTACTGATTGTGACTGTGAAAATTATATTATTAATATCTACCTTGAACTCTTTCAAACTTCCAGTTTCTGTCTAAGATGGCATGCATTCTCTACTATTTCTAGCTAACTTGTGTATGACTTAAGAAGAGTATTGGCAAAAGCACTGGAAAAAGGAAAACTAAAGGGGAGTTGGAGAGGATTCTCTTCAGAATTGTGGGAATTGAGGAGAAAAAAAATCATAAGGTATATAGTATTTGACTTAATCCCAAATAATATAGGTAAATTAAGATTTTCAACTATTTCATGTAGAGTTAACAGAATTACTGTAAACAGACCAAAATCAACTGACACAGTTCAGAAATGCAAAGTATATAGGTTTCTCAAAGGTTAAGACTGAAGTTCCAGTTTCATCTTCATGTTCTACAAGAAACAAGGCACTGCAGAAAACCTGGGACAATGTCCCTCTCACTACTGATTCCCACTGAGTGGAACATGAGCTGATACGTGTGCCATTCTTTGCTTAGCACAGCTTGTACCTATACATGAAAAGTTAACACTCAGTCACCAAGACGACAACACAAATATTATTTCTATTACAAACCTGGAGTAGTAGCTCATACTTGTCCAGTAGCCACTAATAAATTCTTTTCTGTTTTATTTAATGACTTCTTTTAACTAAACCTTTGGGCTGTCTGGATAGTTACTCTGCCTCCAAACCATGCAAAACCAGATTTTTCTGGGACTTGTTAACGAGCATATTGCCTGTCTGGCCACTCTAACCTCACAAACACAGAATTGGCTCCCTTATTTTCCTAAAAAGATTGATATAAACACAAGCCAAACTGGAGAACAAAGCCTAATACCTGGTTCTTTACTGATGAAAAATAGATCACCACAAATCACCCACAATAAATGCAACATGAAGACCAATTTAGACAAAAGAAGAGAATAAATTGAGTTAGGGTATTTTAACTGTGTATGGTCTGTAGCAAATAACAACTGCATCCTCTATAAATAGAGATTATCCCAAGAAATACAAATGTTTTCTTTCAAAAACAGGAAAGGATGAATTAACACAGCATTGGACAAGGTTAACACATTGGCTGTGCACTATTTCTCCCTGCCAGCATGTGGTTAAAAAGTTATTTTTTGCTTCACTTCACACTTACTGCTATAGCACTTGTTTTTATCAATTCATCTGCATTTTGCAGGAGACTGAAACAAAGCAGCTCTAGGTGCACCAAGGAGCACACCAAAACAAGTAGAAATGTTTTTTATAAGTATGCACAATTGGAAAACATTGGGAAATTTAAAAAAAGTTTAAAAGAATAAGACTGTCCCCATCTTGGAATATAAGAGAGAATGCAGAAATTTAAGCTGAAGACTAAAATAAGTTTAAAATGTTTTATGGAGTTCCCATATCTTTGAGTATCTTGGAAAATAAATGAAAAGAAAAATTGCCTTACGGTGTACAGCATGTACTGCAATCAATGGTATTGTAAATATATTTTAAAAACTTGCCAACAGAACAGGTGTGCCATACAGTAACAGGGAACTGCGCATGTGATCACAATGTACTGAGGTGTTATTAGAAAAGATGTCCTAAGTGTAAGACAGTAACTGACTGCCTTTAAAAGTATTTTACATTGATGTTGCAAAGACTGCCTGCCTCATCATCTTAGAAAGCCTATGAAATGAATCAGCAAAAAAAGATGCATGTGGGGTGCTGGTAAATGTGACTCATTGAGGGAAGCACTGTTGTGGCCTCCCACAAAAGCTTATTTTCAAAATGGTGGCAAAGAGTATCACGCTCTGCAATTTGAAAACTCTTTCACTTGAGGGAATTGATACCACTGTGTGTTGGCACCTGCAAGCCTGAGCTGCAGCTCTCAGCTAGCTGCAGTCGAGCCAGCTGCAGAGAACAAACTGTGTCCTCCAGTACACGCAGCCCTGAGCCTCACAAAATAAAACCTCCCCAAAGCTGGATCCTTTAGCTGCACCAACACAACACTGTGCACTTGGGTCAGGGCTGGGCTGCATCTGGCTGGAAGCAAGGAAGATTAAATGTGCTTCTACTTGCAAAGCAGAACTACATAAGTGCTGTTTTTAAAATAATGGCTCAAACATGTGAAAGTGGATTATTTGCTGGACCAGCAAATCTATACACTTCATTTTTTGCTTCACTTGTGATAATGTCACTGCAGAACTACACATCCTTTTCCTGTGAAAAAGAGATTTAGCCACTGACATGCCAAGTGGAAGAAAATACGACAGCATTGTACAGTTGCTGTCTGTGAGTTCAGGGGCCACAGTGCTCTGGTATTACTGCGGAAGGCCAAGGAGGTTGAGGCAGGAGTTCTTGTTGCATTCAGTTCTGCCTGGCTAAATATCAACATATTTCAAATAAAGCTGTATATATATTAAAAAAATCAACTTCAGACACTTTTTCAGTGGTGCTTAAATCAAGCCTTTTATTTTTCAGGGCTACAAAAGAACTTTTGTATGATTTTGCCTCTGGCATTTTTTCTTTAATCTTTAACCTTTGAAGAGCAAAAGACTGACTTTCTGGAAAGAGACTGAATAATTAATAAACCACTTCTTATTAAAAGTAGATAAATACCACAGAGGACCAAGAAATATATATTTGAAAGCAATTCCAGATGCAGTAGCCAAATGCTTTTCAAAACCAATTAAATGCTTTGTACAACCCATTAAATAAAGCTCTCTTTGCTGGCTTTGTACTAAGTATTTTGTGCTGGAAAATAGCTTTATAATGCAGTATCAAGTCTGAAAATATACTGAATCAATGCTTTGTAATGCAGCACCAAATGAATAACACGCTGCAACAGGCAAAACTTTTGGATATATAATAGCAGAGACCAAGAATACATCCCCTACTCAATTAGCAATAATGACAATAAAACTATTTTGTGCAAAATTTGGAAAGTGGCCCTCTCATCATCACAATCCTTTGCGCTTTGCAGTTTCTCACAAAGGAAAGGAAAAAGCCTTAGAAATATGCAGTCACATACAAAGAACTTTACAAGGTCTGCTTCTTGATTTGGGCAGACGTACAAAGTCTTTGCAAATTTAGCAGCTTGATGGAAGTGAAACAACTCCTACAAAATGTTGCATCTTGTTTCCAATCATTTCCAGTCCATCTTTTGGATGTAGCTCTTCCATCAACACTTAACTCCACACAAGTCCCTACGATTTTTGTATTCCCACAATGTCCATCCTCTTTTGCTATCAAAGTCCACTCCTTGTGAGCACCCCACTGGAACTTTCAATTCCTACCATACAGCTTTATGTGTAAGCCCCATATATCCAGGCAGAAACCATAGCTAAAATGAACATAAAATAACATAACTTAACATAACATAACCTAATTGTTTTCTGAAATAAAAACCATCAGTAAGAGTCAAATAGGACATTTAATTTGGTTTTCTACAGTCAAATAGGACATTTAATTTGGTTTTCTGCAACCACTTGTTCAGTTACGATGAATCCTAGCTTTTCTGGCTGATGTTCTGTAAGCTTGCCATTATGTAGCCTTCTTGAAATCAGCCTGGTAGGTCAAGTACACCTTGTGCTGCAGGAAACACAAGATACCAAGCCCCAAAGCCACTTTTTCCACAGTGATTTTTCATTTGACTTCATACTGCTAGTTAGGCTGTTTTTCCATACAAGCATACTTTATGTATTACAGGTCAATTTTGTTGCCTTTAGCCTAAAAAAACCCCACCTAAATAGATCCAATATGAACCTTACTGTTTCTTTTAAACAAGAATGATGATAATTGAGTATCAAGAGTGTTTTTTTTCATATCATGTGAAATAATTAATGAATATTTCTAAGTTTTCATTTCATGTTTCCTACAAAATTAAATTCTGTGACACCTGCTTAATGGGAGGAAGCCAAAATTATTTTTTTTGTTTTATTCTTGACCAAACAGCTGCTGTACTTTTTCTATCTTATCAAATCATATATATCATGTCACTTTGAACAATAGTTCCTCTAACTTTCTGTCTATGATTCAATCCAAAGATATACCTGGCTTGTGCAATAGGTAGCACAAATGATTGAAATGGTTTAAAAAATTGTATGATCATGCTTACATAGTGCCACTTTATTATGGTGAGCAATTGGTTATAATTGTTGTAAATGTATCTTTGAATCAGAGGTGCATTTTATAATGCAGAGTTTTCAAAACAGAATTTACTTTAGAGTTGAAGCTCATAAAAAAAAAATCACGTGCAAGGCTGTAGAATTATTTCAAGAAATTTCTAGGCAGAAAGTGAAATATGTGTTCAACAGTGTGAGCCATTTGTGATTCAATGGAGGTTTATTTTGAGAAGATGGAGACTGGTGACTTCCACCATCATGCAACATGGCCTACATCTTTCACAATTTTAGTATGCTAATTCAGGGACTAAGGAAAAAGAAAGTCCTGAATACTCATGACATTGGTGAATTCTTTGATATGAGGAAATCACTACTTGTCAGTGTTCAAATTTGAATTGAAAATGACATTGTCTACATAATTTTAAGTTTCTTTTGAATCCATACTTTGTATTTGCTTTTTTCATTAGCAACTTGCAAGCTATCTTTGAAAAAAAAACTGTCAAAAGTGACGAAAAAATGCTAAACACTGCAGGCAAATCAATGCACTTCTAAAGATAGACACATTGCCACTGTGCTGTTATTTATCCCTAAAAAAAATCTAAACTGACTTTAAGAGAATGTGAACCACATGGGAAATGTGATAGTCTGAGAATTGAAGCAAAAAATAATGCCTGACTGAAAACTCATGCAACTATCTCCCTGCCAGGACTGCTCCTTTCTCTCCCTGAGAAGGACCTCTCAAGATTACTCCTTGAGGAATTGAAAGACTCCTTGCAGCAGCACATTCTCAGTAGGTCATTAACAGCATGCTGAACTCTGACATCTTATCTAAGTGCCACAGAGGACTGACTGTCTGCGTACAATCCTTTGGACATAAGCATTGACCAAGTCTAGAACCAGGAGAGGATCTAGCTGGACTGGGATTGATTCCTCTCTGAAAAGAGTTTAGAAAGCAAGAGAGTCCTTTCTGAACCTGATGACACAACAGGAAAGTCTCCCTGACAGATTTATCTTTCTCTGCCCTCTATCCTGTCAGTCAAATGCACTTTGCCATCAAGTTTTGCTAAATCACCATCACATTAAACACTGAATTTTGTCAACTCACTGTTTTCTATCAATAACATATATTGGAGTTGCACTCTTATGAGTGAAGTACATCACTCCATTTGTGACATGGATGAAGGAAAATTATTTTTTTGCCAACCTGGCATGATTCCTTTACACTTTCATTTTCTCCCCCAGTTGTTTTCAGAGATTTTCAGTTAATTTTTCTCCAAGTCTTAAGCTAAGACAACTTTTTCCATTCATTTACTTCACAATGACTACTACCTTCTGTCTTTCATCACCTTGGGCTAAGCATAATCATTGGCTTGCTCTCAATCAAATCACTCAAAGCTTCAGAAGCAGAAGAAATCCTCCAAAAGGAAGTGCAAAAACCCTGATATGACCCTTTCACATGGAGCTAGCTAGAGCATCAAATCTAAGCCAGTTTTTACATGGTGCAACAAAAACATAGACTACCTGTATAAAATGCATCAATATCAATTTTGCAGTGATCCAATTTCTTTTGGAGTACAATGAAAGGGGAGAGATGGAAACTTATAAATACCTAGCTTTTCCTTTGGTCTTCAACAATTTTGCTATGCAGTGATTTTGGCGGGGGGGTGGGGGGGGAAGCCCAAAGGCAAGAAGAAAACTCAACCAAACAAAAATGACAGAGACAAATGGGGCAGAGACACACTTCAGAATTAAATCTCAGATATGTATATTGAAAGAAAAAATCAACTTGCAAAGCATAGTCAAGATTTATAGAGACAACTTACCTATTATTTCCCGTAATAAAACAGCTATCATAATTTTCATTGTAACACAACAGTTCATTTTTAGCTGAACCATGTTCTAGTACAATAAGAGGAAAGCACAATGTTTCTGTAGCTTCTTATGTCATGGCTACAGAGAGCTCTGTTTCCCTGTTTGTATGTATTCCCATAACACAGCAGAGACCTGAAAACTCTCAAACTTTAAAGTGCTTCTTAGCACTAAGACTCACTTTATTTTTCAGACAGACTTGTTACATAAAGATAACAGGTTCCAGAAAAACCATAAATCAAAATAATATTCACTAAACTGAACTCCATTTAAAAGATGCAGGGAAATACTGCAACAGTCTAACACAAAAAACACCTTTACTTATGTTAAGTACCTTACTAAAGTTGAAACAATTAAAAAACAATTAAATAATTGCACATGCAGCTTTCTGAGAGAGGAGCTGGAAAGTAAGGGATAAAACCTACTGCTGCTAAAAGAAAATTCTGAAGTTTAAAAATGCTTGACATTGAGCTTGGACTGAAAATATGAACCATTGTCTGAATAATTCCTTTTTTTTATTGCCTATGTTAATTCTTTGCAACAGATCAAATGCACTGTCAGTAATATTGTTCAAGATTTATTTTTTTTAAACTTTTTTTCCTGTTGGTAACCAAAAAATTGCTACTGTGAGAATATAGTTGATAAGAGATTGCTACAGGCAATAATGGAAAATAAGCCACGTATTTGTTGAAATGCTGGAATTTCTCCTTGAATGGTCCCCAGATGCTAGTGCTCTCACACAAGGTCAGATGGAAATGCCTCTTCATCCCCAACTGCACAGAACTGAAATGCCTGCAGGGAAAGCCAGCCTGTCCTGCATAAACATCAGGGAGCAGGTACTGTCTGTTTGCACAGATCAGGTCTGACCTGGTCATAGCAAAATCCTGAGCCTGTTCCAAGCATATGCCAGCATGGGTGATCACAGTGGCGACTTTCCATTATGACATACAGAGCTCTCCTTGTTTGAAATCTATGACTTTTCACTGCTAAAAAAGAAGATAATCCTCAGCCAGTTTGTTTCCTTAGCCATCTCTACCGATGAATTAACTGTGATGAGAAATTTTTTATTGTACTGGACAATTTAAAGAACATGTCTCTGTGATAACATGAAGAGTACACTTAGAATCGAGAAATCCAAGCAGATAAGAATGTGGAACTGCAAATGACCACAGTGATCACTAAATTAAATTTTCCATGGACTTAACTATAAAAATAGCTTCCTAATCTAGTAAGGGCTACAAAAAAACACACACATATAATGAAGAACACATCAGCCTAAGAAAAAAAGGTTTACTCATTTGGTCAACGACCAAAAGAATACTTGGTATTGCACTAGTCAATTCATAAGGCTGCTGCAAAAGATATTTTGCAGCTTAGCTCATTTTATGGTCCAAGATAATCACAAGGACTCTCACATCTTGATGTGTAACATGATAGTAGGTCATCTTCAGTCTGTCTTCAGTCTGCTCACCTGTGAGGTGAGCATAATTTAAAGCCAACAGATAAAAGTGAACTTTCTGTAAACAGATTCCTATACCAGTAAGCCAGAACTGGCATAGTGTTCATCTGTGACCATGAGAAAAAAAGACAAAATCAAAATGCCAACTTTCCATCAGTATCGCTCTTGAAATAAGAACAGAAGATGCACCTCTAACAAGAAACTTACTTCCTGAAATAATTATGAGGGATATGTTTGGAATAGAATATGGACAAGACTGGTGATTATTTCATTTCATTTGGCGATTATTTCATTTCACTGGTGATTATTTCATTTTACAGTTGGAAAACAAAGCAATTTTAAAAACTGCAGTAAAATTTTACAGGCTTTTAATATTCTTTTATGTGGTATATTTTTATGGTCAAGATACTTTTTCTTTAAGTGAAAAGCTAATAAATTCTCTAAAAGCCACTTCATCATATCTTATCAATACTGACTGGCAACATACTGAAAACTTTAGCTTAATATGCATCACCAACAATATCTACTAATTTTTAAAGACTCTGGCACTCAAGTACCAGTAAGAGCATGAACATCTCTTTTGTTGTATCATTGCTGTAGGAATAAACCAGTCGAAAGCACTGCAAAATTAATCTTAGGGTTTTTTACTGCAAATGTTCATTTTTATTCATCAATAAACAATTCAGGGAAATTTGGAACCAGCCATGAAGAGATTATAAAAGGAAGGTTTGTTTCCCCCCCAAAAATTAGAGCTGGATTCTAGAGGTAGAAAAACATCCTGTTTTTTAGATGCAGTTTAAGATAGAGTTTTCTACATGAATTACTGGCACTAATAACTTTCATTTCCCACCCACAGCACTGAAGTACACCCATGATTTTAAAGATATCTATCTGGACCAGGCCTATTCTGAAAGTATCCTTGTGATACCAGGAGTTCCATAAAGAACCTGTTACTCTTTCTTTCAAACATCTGCATCACCCTCACAGAACTACCATGGAAGTTTAATAGCGAGGAAATTGTGCAAGCTGAATTGAAATTTCCAAAACTAAGATCAGTTTTGAGATAATTTAAAAGTGACTCAGTCTTTTAAAGGGAAAAGGATCTGCAAGTCTTAAAAAAAGGACCTCTTAAAAAGGTACAAATGAACCTCATGCCCCCAACTTATATCCCATAATACTACTGTTGCATGTATGTGCTACCTTACCACAGATTTAACATCACCCTAATGCAAGTAGCACCTCAACTACAGTTTCAGCAGCAGAGTCTGGCAGATCACTTCCAGCTTTTCCTTCCTGCCCAGCTATGAGGCAGCACAGCAGCGCTGATGTAGAGGTCTTTTTGTTCTTTTTGGTCCACAGCCCTTTGGATAACACAGTTGCTTTTTTATGGGATACTGCAGTTGCCTTTGCAAGGAACAGACTTTACCAAGCTGTGCTGATAGATACAGAGGACTAACTCATAGCTACTCACTTAAGAATTACTGGAGAAAACATGCTTTCTAAAGGAAATACACTTAATGATCAATGACTTCAGTCTAATGCCTGTTTACAAATAAAACACCCAAAAATATTTTTTAATAGCATTTACGTTCCTGGCAGACATCTAACTGGCAGAGATGGAAAGGAAAGTACTCATTAAGCCCTTATCAGGTACCTAATCTAAGAATTTTTGCATCATTAGCTCAGACAGCTAATGCCTGTCTCACAGGAGCTCAGTGTAATGGTGAAATCTGGATGCAGTGTGAACATTTGTGCTAAGAACTGAACAGGGCAACATAATGCTCTGATAAAACCAGCAAGTGCTCTGCCTCTGTTCCAAGCATGGGTACAGAATTGATTCCTATCTGTTGCTGGTAACTACATCACATTTCTCAGGGCAAATTCCATGTAAAAGTGACCTTTTGCTCTGACTTTTTCTGACTGGAAGGCTGTTCCAACTTCTCATATTTTCAGTAGTAGGAACGTTCTGCTCTCTAACATACATTTATTTCTTGCCAGTCCTTATGTCAAAATAAAAGTGCTTAAAGTAGGGAACAAAGTAGTTTTAAAAAATGTTCTAGAAATAAGAAAAAAAGCTCAAATTCAAATTACTGCTGCCTAAAGCCCTAAGCATTGTTTCAGTGACATTTTCCACACTCTTTCCAAAAAAATCCACATCAGTTATAAATTTCTATTACCTATTTAGAAAAGAAAGACAAGTCTTCAAAATTACAAAAGGCTGGACTCACAGTTGTCAACATTAATTCTGTTTTTTCTAAACACTTCTCTTTGTTCAAAATAAAACACTTTATCTCATAAGAGCAATAAACAGGACCATGGAAATCTACACTTGGATAAAACAAATGCAGACAGCTTGAAGCAGTTTAGGTGGTCATATTTACCAAGAACACAATGCTCAACTGTGTGCTAATAGAGTTTTAACAACTGATTTCTGGGGCTCTGTTGAGAAAAGGTTTAAAAGCCTGCCAATTGACTGATTTGACTTAGCAGTTTTTTATCTCAGCTGAAATGACTTGAAAACTGTTAAAAACCACCAACAAACCTTGTTATATATGGCTTCATCTGTCTTTCTGTTTTTCTTCTCACAAGGTACCCTCTCAAAAAGTCTGTAAGGTTTATTTCAATCAGCTTCTCTTGGTCTGAGCTTTTTTTAAATTTCTGACCAGAAATTTTTCCTTTGCTTATCACACAGACTGCCAACACAACACAGTGAGGTTTTTGTTTCACAAAGCAGTATTTTTAAAAGAAGGTGGTTTTCAGACAGGTATGCAAGGAAAACAAAGACAGCCTTTCACAAGTGTCAGATACAGCAATAGGCAGGGTGGCTGGAAATTACTCCACAGTGAGATGATTAGCAAGGTCTCAATATCTCTAGAGTCTGTCTCAGGCTCAAAGCTCCTCTCCCCCAGAGACACACACACAGAGCTTAATCACATCAGCTGGCATCTTACCCTCAGCTGAGCATGAGTTGTTAGAACTGAGTTCAGATATTTCAAACATTTACTGCGTCTCCCTTTGGGGAAGAAGTCACATACCCAAAACACCATCTCATGTTTTCCATTAAACCACAGCTTTTCATCTTTCCTCACAGCTCTGGAACTTGGAACAGCTCTCCCAGGAGACAGCTGCTCTTTTTCTGCCTCTCACCACTGCTGTCCCAGTAGCTCCTACATACAGCTTTGCAGCGAGGGCAGCCAGTGTCCCAAGGGACTTGACTGTCCTGGCAGACTGCCAGTGTTTCCCCAGCACTATTTCTGCAAAGTCCATTTCAGCTTCTCTTAGACAACCTATCAGAACAGAAATTTCCACATAGGAGAGGAATAAATTATATGGGATACACCAGTTCTCTTTACCAAATGGAAGTGGTCTTATGGTACCTGTTTGGGCAAGATAAACAAAGGCAATTAATTTAACTTCTCTCGCACCTAAACAAAACTATTTATCTAAAACACTTGAACAATGCAGGTCAAAGAAAAGGCGATTTTCTTCAGCAAAACCTGCTGTAGCTTTCAGAGCTTCAGAAACCATTAAAGGAAATGTCCATGAGCATTTAAAAACTGTCAGACTTCCTGAATTTATCATTTGCTACCAAGTTCCTCCTACAGTAAACAAATCTTCCAGTCTTGAAGATAATTATCAACCCTGCATCCTGAGCCAATCCTGCAGCTATCAAAGCAACTACAACCCGAGAGTCAAGTTAGCTTTTTCTCTTACTGAATACACACACACACACATCTTCACATACCAACCCTTTCAAGTAAAAAGTGTGCTAAAAGTATTCATTCTAATCAAACAAAAAGTACTGCATGGTAAAGAATCTGCCTCTGCCCATCTTCAAAAGCAGATTTGCTGGTAGCCATCAGGTCCAAAATCTTTTTGAAACATGGAACACTATTCAAGGCTTTTTTTCTGCAAAGACTACAGATAGGAATGTGTTTGGTAGGAACAATCCTAGTTTTCAATTATTTTCCTTTCATGTTCAGACCAGAAATCTGAAAATTGCCTCCCTCATCTCTTCAGACATCATGCCTGAACCAGTTGTGATTTAGATATCTCAGACAAGATATAAGAATATCTATTTGCTCAATGTGGAAGTTGTACTTACCAATGACACTGACAGAAAAGGGACTACCTTTAGCTAGTGTTAGCTAGCACCTTAGTCTAGTGTTTACTATGAAAGAGAAAATGGCTTTAAGCTTTGTATCTTCTGTTCCATTTGACTTCTTAAACCCCTTACACTCTTTCTTCGCTATTCCAGGCTTGGCTTTGACTAAAAATTCCATTTTGGACCAGAGAAAACACTTCCCATCTCTTCTGGTATGTACATTCCTAAAAAGGAGGACTGGTTTCAATTAATTAACATTCTTTAATGGAATAGCTGCTTTGCCAGAGGATTCATGATCAGCTCTGATTTGACTTCTAAGTAATTATTAGAGTAGTATGACAGCAATTACATTAGCTGTGAATGTAGCATTTCCTAAAGAGGGCAATAAATTAAAGACTGATATAGCAAAAAACTGACAAGACCTGGCAGGGCTTGAAAGTTGCTGCTTCATGTTGCATTTCCCAGAAGACACTGACTTGGAAAGAAGGGCTGCTCTGATACCACTCCCCGCTCTGTTTCTTATACAGCTCTCAAGTGGGACAAAAGGAAGAATTATTTTTAGACAACAGAAAAAACAACTATGATTTCAGAAACCTTTTCCTCACACTTTATTTTAGGCTAAGAAACCTTAGGAGTAATTTTTTTTTTTCACAGGAAAGCCTACAGAGCATGTCTGAAACAGTCAAGTTCACAAGTTGAGAGGGGATAAGCAGTTTGGTTGTTAGACTGAAGAAACGTCTTTCCTTTGGATTCTGTATCATGCAAGCAGTTACCCTCAAATCCAAGTCAATGCCCTGTTTGAGTCAAGCATAAAATATGTGGCACGACTAAACATTACACGTATTCAGCAAGTCTTTGGGCAACTGTCACACAAGAGGCTTCACAGCCTGTGTTTACTCTTTCCACTGCTGAAAAAGCCCAGGCTCAATCCCTGTTGGAGCCTGAATTAAGAATAATTATCACAAGACCAAATGGTTACGCATTTTCTTAACCCTAAATTTGCAGACTAATGAAACATCAAAATACTTCTTTCCCACACAAAATCTGAATGAACCCTAAAAGCAATTTGTGGCCATTACAGGAGAAGGACAGATACTGGAAAATTATCTACTGCCACTGCTTATTACCACTCTCTCCCCACTATTTGTGAACCAAGTTAGAACTGAGAAATCTTCAGATTAAAGCAACTGAAGCAAGAAAAAAACAAAGAGTCTTAAATTCTGCCTATCTAAAAAGTATTTAAGTACTTTTCTCAAGTCATTCCTTCTTTTTTTATTTTTTTTATTATGTCTCCTGTAGGGATTCAGATTTTAGGTTATAAACAAGGATTCCTAATTGCAGACCTTCTAATTGTTGCTTCGTACTTTAAAAATTGCTTTCTTAGGTCTTTTGTAGAATCAATAGACTACACATTGTAGAAATATGACTTCAATAACACATTCTGACAATATGTGAGTTTTTCCTGCAAAACTCAGTGTCTATTCAGGACACATTTCAACTCTATTCCTTTATGACACAGGCTTCCTTTCTTTAAAAAAAGACCTATGAAAGTCTCAAAAAAAAGTGAATGAACTGGATGATCTAAAATAGGTATGCATATGAGTACATTTTCCTAGACCTATAATCCAGCTTCCACAAAGAAATTTGAGAGGCTCAAGTGATCTATCAGTCCAATAAGAACTGAGCTATAATACACCTTCACTGAACAAGGCAAACCAAGGTCAGCAGCTCAGAAGTTGTAAGAAATTTTTAGAGCGTAAGTTAGTTTTAAAATTCAGAGCTACTTAACCTGTGAGAGAACAGTTGCAAATGGAAATTTAGACATTTACACGGCTTTAAAAACATCATGTCTAGTCCCATTACAAAATAAACTGAAGAGCTATGGGCTCTTGTTACACTGGTGGTCCAAAGACCATTTATTACTAGCATTTTACTTATGCAAGGGTAAAGACAGGAGGAGGGAGATGAGGAATTCCCTAGTTAAATATTGTTAAATGCTTTACAATTTTACTGAAGGATTTATCTTTTATTTTGTCTTGTAATCAGTAGGATTATTTTGGTCTCTAGCTGGTGGTAATCTTGCATTTTGCACCAAGCTTCAGCTGATTAACAACCACAAAAAACATATATGATACGCGGATTTAAATGCCAAAGGTGACAAAACTAACAGACTGGGGCCTGTTCCAAAATACAAATTTGCAAGAGAGGCAAAAGAATAACTGAATAAATTTATTTGAATCACTATCTAGCACAGCAGAGTTCATGATCAATCTAATTTCATACTTTTTTAAGCTTTCTTCCTAACAAATGTAACAAGCTTCAGGAAGTCCTACAATGCGTCTTCATTAATTCTGAACACAGAAAAACTGGAAGCAAAACCACACTATTAATTCACAGAATTATGCCAGAATATAATCCTAAACATGGAGACAGTTCAAAATACAGATTTTAGTTTAGTTCCAAACAATAGACAAAAAAATATTTTCCCATGGCTGTAGCACTCACTCCTTTGATTTGCCGTTAGCATGCCTCTTCTGTGCAAGTGTTATCTATACACACAAACTAAAGTCTGCATTGAGCAAGGAACTTCGTCAGTATGGACTTTTCAACTGTTCAAAATTCCTTGAAACATGGAAGATACTGGCAACCCTGGAGATTGGCCAGGTCAAGCACTGAACACAGCCCATTTTCAATACCAAGCCCTTAAGCTGTTTCCTGAAACAGGATGCATTTGTATACATAGTGACTGTATATTTATTTTACAACAAAAATGCCTACCAAAAAGAAAAAAAATCCCACCCTTCCATACTTCTTTGGGCAGTTCCATTAGTATTTCTTTCAGAGACATAAAAACATTACAGCAAAAGCGAAAAAACAAACAAAAAAAAATTACACAAAATATAGTCAAGGCAGAATTTTAATTCTAAGTGTAAATAATTCAAAGAATCACTATCATCCCATTTTCTTAGCAGATGAAACAAAAATGCAACAAAATGGCCACTTCTTTTCCTTGATGGTAACTGGAGGCACAAAACACAAAACTGTCATTGAAATTACCCAGACCTCAGCAAAAACTCTTCACAACTTCTGGTTTACAATGGAATACTTGGAACCAATCTCATCTCATAAAATAGCAATCCATCCCACAACTAAAGAACAGTGATTTGTCTCTCAGAGAGTTTGTTGAGAAAAACTAAGAATTTCTGGTGCACTGCAAATTAGAATATGTCATTTGTGTACAGCTGCAACAAACTGGCATTACTTAGAAAAAGGGAATACACTACTATACCATCCTATATGCTATAAAAGCTTGGAGAAATGAATTACTTGTTTTGATATGAGTTTATTTAAGGCTCTAATTTGCTGCCTATAATTAATATTTCCTGGTCAATTTCTTCTGCTTGATGGTTTTAACATTAAACTAGATATAACAGGAATAAGGGTGCTTTTTAGCTAAAAAGTGTATAATAAACTTAGGCAAATTAAAAAAATAAATTAATTTAAGCAGTCTTAACTGCTAAACAAAGCCTACCCGAGCATCCTATGACTCGTGGCACCCAACACCATTCAAGACAAAAATGTAAAGCTCAAATAACATAATTTGTGTGTAAGCTGACTTTAAACAAGTGTCTCCATGGGCTTGTTTGTCTTCAACGAAAGAAGAATTGAGGTGTTACAGCTCTAATACAAGTTCTTTACAAGAATTTCTTAAGACTGTGGATGATGTAGAAGAGGTGAGATGGCTTTAATTCAAAAATACTTCTCTATCAAGAAGTTTAGATTGGTGCTTCAGCTACCAATAGATAGTATTAAATTCAGAGGACAGGCATCCTTGAACATGGGGCTATACTTAAAAATTATTTTCCTAAAACTATTCTACCCAGACTAGGAGTTTTGGTAGTTTTATTTTTTCCACTCTTTTATTAGTTCCACTCTTACAACACTTTCTATATTACAGAATTCTTCTGTGGTTCCTGTTCTCATCTTCCATCACATTTAAATATGGAATGCCTATTTACACACACAAGCCACATCATCAAACCTGGGTTTGAAACAATACAACCACATGTTACGTCTGAATCTGTAAGCAGTTTTTGCTTCCTCAACCTAAGATTTATGGTCCAGTGAAGAAAGAAAACTCTTTCTGGCTCTCAGTACTTTGAGCTGATCAAATAATTGAAAAGGTAGTTTTCACTTTTACAGTTTCCACTATCTTAAGCTGAAGTTTGATTTATAATTTTGTCATCTTTATTTCTGTATCACCATTTATGTATGTTTTTAAAGAGGTATACAAAGAGAATTCCAGATTATGAAATTACCTAAACTATATGCTATCAAAAGAATCATTGTGGAAGCTGAAGTCCTGATTTTTAAAGTTTTTTCCTATACTTTCTCAGAACCAAGTGCTAAATAATGCCATTTTTGCAGAATACAGTCAATGACATCTTGTTAGTCTTCAGGACAATTTCCCAAGGTAACAGCATTCAAAAAGATAACTGAATGGGTGCACTGAGAGTCACTATTTGCCCTGCATCTACAATTGAGTTAACAAAGAAATGATTAACTTAAAGGGTCTTGTTGCTGAAAGACTGCTTCAAGAGCTTCACAGAAATATTTAAGTGGTTAGACTTACATCACCACACAAAGCCCTAAGAGTTGATATTGCCCCAATTCCTTTGACACACCTTACGAAGAACAGGGAGCTCCTACGAAGATCAAGCACAGTTTTGACAGGTCTCCCAAGAAGTTTACATTTGTTTCATAATACTCTTTTCAAGCATCTAAACAGAAATAGTTTAAAGTGAATTTTTCCCTGTTAGTTTACTATTTTTTCCTACATAAGGAAAAATGTAGGAAAAAATAAGCTGGCAGTCTGCCTTAACATGCAGACTAAGCAGCACTGGGGAGGCAGATTAGTTTCTTGTACTGCTGGTGGTCCGGAACTGCAAAACGGTCAGCTCAGCACAATATACCAATAATTATTACCATATATCAGATATCAAGTAGTGTGCTGAGTAAAGCTATATATATGTAAGTACATGTTTACTATTAAAACGGTTTAATTACATGTCATGGTACATCTGCATACAGTATTCAGGTCAGGAGGACCTTTAATGTCATTTCAACATGACACAGAAAAGAAACTGTGGAATGAAGTCACTGTTATTAATCCTCCTCAGAGCTAGATTCATCTTCCTGGTCAGAGAGCTCAGCAACAGGAAAGCGCAGGATAGCTGCCACCCCTGTCAGCTGGCCCAGCTGCTCTCCAGACACATGGAGGCTGGAGAAAATGCGTACTGTGCCCATGTTCTCCCGTACACTATCTACCAATTTGACATATCGGGCACGTGTAGCCACATCCTGGTGCCGAAAAAGCTCATCACTGATCAGCAGGGTGTCAATGGCCATGGCTTCGTTGGCCTTCTCCACATGCTTCAGGCCATAAAAAGCCCGGTCAGGCTCATGCTGCAGCATTTTATAGAAGTCATCTAAGGCTTTGACCTCACCAGCTGCCTTAGTGTCAGAAAGACGGCTAGTTACAGCTGGGTCGCAGAGTGCTTCCTTCAGTGCGTATTTATGTCCTGAAGAAGAGTGGACCTAGAGTGAAAACAAAGTCAAAAATTTGGTGTTTTTGAGAAAAAGGACCATCTTGATTAACCAATCACTAAAACTATGATATGTAGCATTAACCTTGATAATTATTTGGGCAACTTATCTCCTTCTTGAAACACATGATTTTTTTCTGACTCTCCACTGCAGCCCAAAGCCTATACCAAATCTCTTAAACTGCCTTTCTAGCAGCATAAGAAAACTGCCTCTCTTATTCAAAGGCTGGATTAAATATGCGAGCTCAACAGCTCCCAAGGTAAGGCTACTTGAAACTACCAAGAAACTAAAATCTTAGCCTAAGCCTCTTTTCTAAAGCATTCAACAAAAGGAAGGACCCTTTACACTGCAGGCTTACAGCGAAGCATCAAATCTGTGCAATTGTTATGGTTGCAAAGCTGTGAAGTACATAAAAACTTCCCTCTGTTACCACTTTGCTACACATGGAAAAGGAAGGTTCTTGGTGCACTGGGTCTCCTAAGTACTGGGACCATTAAGCACTGAGACTCACTTCACTATCCCTCAACCTAAAAATAATAAAAACATCCTTATGAAAACTTATTTTAGGCTTTGAATATGACTATTTCAGTATAAGGCCAAACCCCCACCCACTCAAGCAGAGATGACTAAGAAACAAGGAAAAAAGCACAGCCTTTAACTATGTAGTACAAAACTAACAACAAAATTCTAGTTAACTTTGGTAATACAAAGTTAACTAACCTACAGCATATCGAGGTATTTTTAAAAAAACATCTTTAGAAAGCTGTTATTAAACATGCATGCTGTGCAGTGTGTCAAAGTAACAGTGCAAAGTATTTTCCAACTTGCACTTCACACTTAATTGAAGAGTAAATATGCCTTTACAGGGAGTTCGAAAATTCTCTACTCCACAATAAGCTAGGTGGGAACCATCCTTGTACTATGTATAACTCCTTTATTCTTTGGGAGGCATGAGAATAATTTCCTCATGATGCTCAGTCAGAAATTTATTTTTTAATGACTTATTTCCCACGTAACTACCTTTTACTATTACAAACTACTCTCAAGCCTCTTTTTACCCACTCTGGACACTGTTTAAATCCTTACCTGTAGGAACTTGGACCTGTTCTCCAGCAGAAGTTTGTTGTCAGTCTTGACTGCCTGCTGGAACATGTAGTCACAAAACTGCTCCCGCACAAAGCCTGGGCTAGCCACCAGTACACACTTCACCACCTCAAAGTTGATATGCCTCTGGATGGCTTGCACCACCTGCTCGTAAAACCTCTCCAGCGCCCGGTCGTGCTGACTGCAGTTCCCTTTCCGCTTGCGGGGGATGTTCACCTCCACCTTGGCACGAGTAAGCGTCATGCTCGGGGTGACCAGGCAGACGTGAGCCAAGCCCTCCTGCATGACCACGGCCGCCACATCGGCGCTCCAGGCCGGGTCGCAGGCCTGCTCGATGCGCTCCAGCACCACGCTGTCCCACTGCTTCTTCGCCAGGGTGAACTGACGGTTGGGCTCCAGCTCGATGGTGTGGTAGGCACCCATCTTCACATACTCGTTCTCTTGGATGTTCGTGCCCTTGACCCGCAGCTGGCAGGCCTGTGAATCGAAGTCGATCGTCTCCACGCAGAGGGTGAGGGTAGTGCGGATGCGGTTGCTGCCCACGCTGCCCGTGGACGACTCGGTCTGAACCTTGCGGATGGTGGAAGCACGCAGGCTGTCACCCACCTGCAGCAGGTTGTAGGTATGCCACATGTCCTCAGGCTCCTCGGGGATCAGCGTCACCTGCCCCGCATTATCCTTCTCCAGGTCCTTCCTCACCAGCTTCATCCTGGCGGCTCCTCGCGTCCCTCCCGCTGCGCCGCGGCGGCAGCGGGCGGCAGGCGTGCCCCGGGAGGAAAGGCCGAGGGCCGGAGCCGGCGGGACCGCACACTTCCGGACGGACTGACGGACGCACGAGAGGCCTCCCCGGAGCCCCCACTACCCGCGCTCCTCCGCGCGGCCGCCGCCGGCCCCAGCGCGCACGCGCAGCGTCCCCGGCCGCCCCGCGGCGCACGCGCACAGACCCCGCTCCCTCCCGAGGCGCCGCCGGGGCGCAGCGCGGGTAACCTGGCGGCGAGTCCCGAGGCTCCATCATCATCCTGCGGAAGGAAAAGTGCCGGGCGGTGTGAGGGAGGGGCGCTGGGAGGCTGCCGGGTGCTGCGAGCACTGGAAGTCGGCTAACTGCCTCGCCGGGGGGGAGGGAGTGACGTCCCCGCGTTCGTCGTTCCCCTCCAGCGCTTCACAGCGGCGGTCCAAACTCCCAAAGTCTCCTAACGCCGCACATTTCAAAACACGAGAGGAGAAAACCAAACCAAAGCCGAACGGGCAAAGCCAAGCAGTTGTGGAAACTTACAGGCACAGGTGGCAGAAGAGGCGAGAGGTACCGTCCCGTGGTTCAGCGAGGGCCGAGGAGCCAGGGGCCCGCGGTTCCCCCCCTGAAGCGGAGCGAGGCGGCCGGCGCCCATGGCAGTGAAAACGGCGCAGGCAGCGTCAGAACCTGACCTGCTGCTCTTAATTCCGGTTTAAAAGGTTTTGGTTAAAATTGCGAGTTCCACTTCAGCCAGTACTGAACCTTGACCGGCTTCCTTCCAGTTCTGACACGCTAAAGGGGCAGATAAGCGCGTTTCAAACGAAGCTGGATGTTCACATGGAGAAATAAGATGACTTGACATGATATTGCAAAGAAAATGGACCTGAACCATCAATACACAGCTGAATTTGCAGCCTAAACCAATTTAGCAAGCCAGAAATAATGAAAAATTATATCACTATACAAGAAGGGAGGAATATTGGAGAAGAGAGGGTTGTGTGAAATCTTCTCATAGCAGTCTTCCAGTATCTGACAGGGAAGAGGAAAGCTGGAGAGGGATTCTTCATCAGGAACTGTAGTGACAGGACAATAAATAATGTGTACAAACTGAAAGAGGGGAAATTTACGTTACATAACAGGAAGAAATGTTTCTTTGAGGCTGGTTACACACTAGAATAGTGCCTAATCCCTGGTTGCCCAGGGAGGTTGTGGTTTCCCCAGCCCTGGTACTCATTGGACAAGCCTTGAGGAAGCTGGGAATTGTCTAGAGGGAATTGTCCCTGCCCATGGCAGGGTGGGTTGGGACTAGATGATCTTTAATGTCCATTCCAGCTCCTTCAAATCTATAATTCTAGTTCTGTAGCTTATTTTTGAAACACTGTACAACACTAAAAACTCCATTTAACAATGAATATTGCAAATTTAGAACAAGGGAAAGAATGAAGAATAGAAAAAAATGCTTGCATGTGAAAGGATTAAATAAAAATAGGTTGAGAAGGTAGGCACACTAATGTGCCATGCTAAGTGTGTTAGAGCAATTGCAACAGATAAGTTTGTAATGATTACACACTTGATCTAATAATAGAAAAGCATGAGGGCATCTTCTTACACATGAGAAGGTGGTCACAAGGAAGTTTCTGGTTTCCATTAGCTATTTTTTAAATAAAAAATAACGCACTGTGATTATGGAATTTGCTGACTTGGAGAGGCTTTGGAGTCAAGAATTTGATGAGATATAAGACTACTGTGAGCAAAAATAATCCCATATCTCCCATCATGGTGTAACTATAAATTTCTCTGAAGTATCTAGCTGTAGTCAGTTGTGACAGGACAGTGAACTCAGATCTGACCCAGTAATGTGCATTCCTTTTCCCTAAGCTTGATAATGGTGTAAAAACAACTTTATCAGATATTACATAATAGGATTTATTTATCAGACCTCAGACTCTCTTCCTGTGAGTACACATGCCTTACTCTGTTAGCGTGAATAGTTTTACAGGATCAAGCAAGACCACCCAAGGGAATATAACATAAGCACATGTGTAAGTAACTGTTTTTTTTAACTTGTACATAATAATTTTGCATTTACATTTTAATGCAAAAGCAGAGGCAGAAAACTTCTGCATTCAGCTTTTCTTTAGGAGAGAGTATGCATTCAACTTTACTCTCAGAGTTCCTTATCTATATAAATGCTTAATGGTGAATTCATGACTTTATAGTTCCTCATCTATATAAATGCTGAATGGTGAATTTATGGCAAATTTTCTTCATTAGGTTCTTTCCAACTATAAAATTCCAAAAGTTGACCTCATGCTATTCTTTCAAGAAAAAATAGCTATGGTGCATATTTAACTTCCACATTGAAATGTATTTTTAACTTTTTATTCTTTTACAGCAGTGTATTTACAAACTTTTCTGTGCTTATTCATGCCAGTCAAATTTTACAAGCAGCCTCACATCCCTGGAGATGCAATATATTCTAGAAAAAGGTTGCAAGTTGGCATCCAGTATCATACAGTAGAAGATAAACATTCAGTTCAGGAAAACAGGTAACTTGCTGCATTTAAAAACTCCACAATAATGCACATGCGTGCATACAAACAGCCCATCTCACACACCCCAAAAGCAAAAACTCACAACAAAAAAAACCACAACCAAAGAAGACCAACTTTGAAACAAAGTTGCCACTCAAAATATTCAATTGACTGATGTAGAAAGAGACGTTTTGATATGGGCCTTTTCTCAAACAGCAAGCTATAAGATTTTATAGAGTTGTGAGCAGTGATCCACAAATATTTAGTGGCAAATGGATTACTTCAATGGATTTACCCACTATCAGCAGGACCATTGTCAACTTACAAAGGCTAATACTTACTAGAGGTGATGTTTTGCCTACTCTGGTAAAAAAGTAAATATAGGATATTATTATTTGTTTGAGTATGTCAAAGTATGAGCAGTAGAAGGAAAATATCTCAAAAAAATTAAGAGCCATAGAAGTTTCTAAGTTCATTCTAATTTTGCTAATGACAGGGAGAGAGATGAATTTGATCATGGTAGAGCCAAAACAAGTAGGTACTTTTAACTCTTCATACAGTTTTAACATAAGAGTTAAAAATTGCATAGCCTGTTCCAGCCTTGGTAAAGACTGAGACTATGTGTAGGACCTAAGAGTTCTTGCAGAATATACAATTTTATCAGTATTATTAATTGCTGCAATTTGACATCCATTTTTGGACCTTTTTAAGTACAATGCAAGATAAAAGGAAAATGGTGATAGCATATATTCTTAGGGGTTTTAGGGCTGTGTTGGTTATCTAAGGCTTTTCTGAAAATGTTTGAGTCACACTTCCCTATATCTTCAGTTCTTGGTCAACTACTTTATGAAGATGGGTTATATACAGATTTTAGACAAGAAGAGGTCATTTTCATAGGAAATCCCATCTCCTCCATATTATTTCCATTTTAGCTAGAATTCATGCAAACATGCTTACATTCTGGATAAGAAAAACTAATGGGAAAAAATCTCTGATGTAGGGGAAGGTCTGCTAAGAAATGTTGAACATTATCGTTGCAAGAGCAGAGGAAGATAAAAGAGACAGATGGAGAGGGAAACTTGGGAAAACATTTATTTTTATGCTTTGTCTTTGTTCTGTGGCTATCCTGCCTCTACAGACTCTAAACAAAGACCACTTCATTTTCTGCATACTGTTCTGTCTTTATCTATTTACCTTTATCTTTTCTCTTATAAAGATGAGTACAGCAAGACCATCATAAATAAAGAGAGAAGTTCAGGAGGGAACAGGTTTTGCATAGCACTGTTAAATGAAGAATCTTTTAAAGTAATGGAACCCTTTAAAGGGACTTCTTCATTCCTTAGCTGTTGAAATTTAGAGCTGGGGAAAACTTCAGCAGATCCCTAGTCAAACCTCTTACATAGAGGCCAGCTGAAGTAAACTCAACCATCCATTATAGTTTTCATCCAGCTTCATCAAAAGTCCTGGTGAAAGAGAAAGGGGTGGGCTTTTTTGGTAGCCTAGCAATTCTTTACCTGAAGAGTAAGAAATATTCTGAATATTCCCTGAGATTTATGCATTGTCACTTATATTGATTTTCTTTTGTCCTTTGTTGGATTTGGAGAACCAAGTATTCATCAATACCTTTGGAAACCAACATATGTGATCTGGAAAGTCATGACTTAGTGCTCTCACAGAACAAAGAAACATTGACATCTGGAATAATATCCTCAGCAATAATGTTTGGATAAACAGATATATGTGAAATGTTCAACATTTTGCCTTAGTTTTTTTTCTACTAGAGAGACAAGCTTACTAATTCAGTCTTTTGCCATAGATCGTTTTACTCAGCCCTTGTCAGGCTTCTCAATTCTCTGCACATCAGTCTATTTGCCTGTCAGACCTTCTGTGGTCAAGATTTTTAGAGGTCTCATCAAAACAAGCCAAAAAAAAAAAAAAAAAAGAACAAAAATCTATATAAATACACAAATGTACATAACATCTCTATGTGCCTCCTTTACTTTATATTCTTTTTGTCTGCTAGGATGTGCCAGATTATTTGCTGCTTTTTTTCTTTAAAGGAAGAATAGACTGTAATTTATCTTTAAATTATGTTTTAGTGCCACTATATTTTTCTTTGTGAAGAAAACCCCTTATCCATATTTTTATGATATTTTGACTTGTTTATGTAGGACTACTTCCCTTATTTACTAGAGACAACTTGAATCCTTTACCTGGTAATGCCTTCTCTTATTTCTAAGTCTATTCTCTTTCCCACCAATCTTTTAAAAAATAAACCCCCATGACACCACCACCAAAAAGTCATCACCTGGCAAATCCAGATGAGACTCGAAATGTTTTCCTATCTGACAGTAAACCTTTATTTCATTATTGATAAATTCATTATCTGTCAGCATTACCAGTGGTAACTCTGCAGCTCTGAAGTGAAGTTGTGGCTCACTAAATTGTTGCTGTTTTACAAAGTGTCCTTCTTTGAAGGAACACAAACAAAAGCATGTTTTGGAGTATGTCACTGTAATAGTAATGAAGACAGTTAAGAACAAGAACTAAATATGGCATGCCAAAATCCTATATTCAGATTTTCAGAATTTCCAGTGTCTGTCCAGTTTCTGTCTTGCATAATAAGCACAGAGGGAAGAGGGGAAAACTCTAGTTTTGCCTTTTCCCCACTTGCTGCTGCCTGCATTTGGACAGTTCTTATGAAATTGATTTCTTCCCCTGTTCCAGGGGGGGAACTGCTTCAGGTTCACTGTGTGCTGCTTGCCAGCGCATGAGCTGCTGTGGAGTTCAATGTCCAAGTTTCCAAGCCCATGAATCCTAGCACTGCCTTAGCTTCTTTCCCACTTCTAAGGATCCCCTGATTTCAGATCCAAAATGTGACTACAGATTGACTAGCTA
The DNA here is from genome assembly GCF_022539315.1 of Serinus canaria. Lineage (NCBI taxonomy): Eukaryota > Metazoa > Chordata > Aves > Passeriformes > Fringillidae > Serinus > Serinus canaria. Next base: position 59,726,703 of record NC_066343.1, read on the forward strand.
GGGACATTGTTACTTGCTGCAGTCTATTTTCTAGGAAAGCAAGTAAGTCACTAACAGTCAATGAACCCCTAAAAGGAAATATTACATATTCCATCTCCGGATGAACTCATCTTTCTGAAGTGAGTGAGTGCTTCCTCACTTCCCTTTTACCAGTCAGAAGTCTGAAAGCCAAACAGAGGAAAGCGAAAAGTCTACCCTAATTAAAAAAAGCCTCCAAAACCAACCAAGAACCAAACCAACAAAATCAAATAAATTTGTTTCTTCCAAGCCAGATTCAATTACAGTATGCCTTCTCAGTCATTCATCCTCATCTAGCAACCACCCCTTCCTTGCCCGCAGATTCTGTAATTGGTTTTGGAATTACAGTTCCCAGAGAGAAGCAAAACGAGGAGGTTCCTCACAGCCTGCGGCTGGAGGGCAGCTCCGGGAAGGGCACTCCCGGGCCAGGGAGCTGGGCGGGAGGGCGCCGTCCCTTGGGTGCCAGACCCTACCAGCTTCACCCTCTTCCCGTCGGCAGCAGGGCTGCTTTAGGGACCCGGGTCTTCAAAGCAAGGCAGAAACAGGGCTTTACTCACCTGTCAGCATCCAGTAGGAGGCAGCCATGCCTGGGCTCCTGCGAGCCGGGGGCCGGGAGCCCGGGCGGAGGGCAGGGGTGGCGGGAGCGGTCCTGCCGCCGGCGCGCCCGGCTGAGCTGCGCTGCCGGTGGAGCTCAGCGCTCTGCACCGCCCGTCCGCCTCGCAGCCGAGTAAGGCATTTCCTGTTTGTTATCCAGTCTTTACGTTGCTTCTTCGCGTTTAAGGAGAGTTTAGCTTCCTCCCACCGCACACAGTTTCCCCCTCACCCACCCCCTAAAGGTCTCTGAGTTTTGGAAACCTCTCCGTTGAATTAGCCCAGCGTTAGGATGTACAAATAAAGCCAAATCTCCCCCACGAAACACTCTCTGAGAGCGCAGCAGACCTTAAAGGGACATCTCCCGGTTCATAATTAATTAAGTGTCTGCCGCCGGCCAGCCCCTGTCCCAGTAGGGCAGGAGTGAGCTGGGTGTGCTACACAGCCACCTCTCTCGCCGTAAGAACAGAAGAAACACGTCGTTGAGGTAGGGGGGTGTGTTTGACTGCTCGAGTTTAATTTCTCTGACATCACCCCTTAAAAACGCTCTCTTACGGTCGGTCATTTGCCTGCAAGAGGAAGCCAGCCACCCCCTCCCCATTCTCGGCGGCTCTGGAGACACAGTAACTCTTCAGACAGTGGGCGATTCTCTCAAGTCTCTGCGTCCTCCTGTGCTTCGCTGCATAAATACCAGACAGCTGCCTTTGCCCTCCTCTATCGAACGTTTGCATGGCATGCCTTCCCACTCTCCCTGCCCCCTAAAACGACTTCACTAGTAAATAAATGTATAAATAGCAAAGGTAATAATCAGCCAGGCCCTTGAGCAGAGATTTTCAGGGTTTGTTGCACACACAGGAAAGGAGTAGTTTTGCAGGACTTTTTGAACTTACCAGCTTTTTGAGCTTGCCACTCAAGTGGAGTGGCACCCTTTCAGTAGTGTATGAGATCCCACACTGGACCTGGTGAAAAATAATTTTATTGCTCATAAAACAAGGGAATCCATAGTCCCTCAAGAAAGAAAAAAAAAAGCCAAAATATAAGGATTTTGAAATTTTGGTGCTTCTAGAAAAATCCTTTATAATTTCCTTGACTTGGAGCAAAGAATTTGGTGAGTAAGTGGAAATTAGTGGAATTTGGTGAGTTCCTTTGAGACTAATAAACTGCAGCTTTTAATAAGCACTATAATAGCTTATTGCATATTCCAGCTTCTGTCTTAATTTCATGAGAACACTTAGGGTGCACCTTGTAGATCTGTGGAAATTTTAGAAAACTGCACCATTTTAAAGCTGGTTTTAAGAGCAAAGATACTCAGTGGGACTACTCAAAGTTGATGAAATTAAGTTCATGTGTAACTTCTGCTGAATGAGAATTTGAGCTTGGTTGGTTCCAGTTTAAAAGACAAGACACATTTTTTCCAGTCAAAGGTTTTATGCATAAAATTAAAGGAAATGGAAATAGCATCCAAACTAAAAGAAGACTGAGTTTATGGAAAACTGTCATTTCATTTTTGCCAGTCAGTTGTGTTACTACTACTGTTACTCCAAAACAGAGTTTGTAACCCAGTGTTCTAGAGCCAACAGCACACAGAGTTGATGTTGCGGTTTATTACAGAATTACAAGTCTGGGTGCTGAGTGGTAATCCACAGAAGTCAACACCGTCTGGGTTATAAAAGTGGGGGTTTTTTATACTCTTTTTAGTGATATATTCCACCTACCAAATACAGATGGACTGCTGTATTTTCTTGAAAAAAATCTAAACCAAGCAAGCAGACCAAACAACCAAACCTTTGTATTCCCTCTGTCACTGTACTTCAGCTAAATGAAGGAATTGAGCTTGGATTCAAATTATAGTGAAGGGTTATTTATTTATTTATTTATTCTGATTAAATGTATTACATCAGGGGAAGAAGCAGGGAAGCTAAAGATTTTCTCTTGGACTGAAATAAATGCAAGCCTATATGAAATATATTAAGCATTTGGTGAATATGTGGAGACTGTATATCATATTGGAGAATAGCACTTCTTGAGAATAAAAAGAAACATTTTTGGTGAAGAGTTATTCCTAATATTTACCAAATTATTCTTAATATTATGATTCATTAATTTGATTTTGTGGTGGTGTCCTATATGTCTTGCATAGGCAATGTCAAAAGGAAGACATTAGAAAAGATTAACTGCTGGACTGAGCTAACATTTCTTATTTATTTGAACACATTCAAGAAAGTAAAATACACAACAGACTTACAGACAACTATCTGTTTTGGAGTGTCATACCAGAAAAAACTCAAACCTCCTTTTCACAGTTCATGTTGCTGTATGTGCAGTAGTTCAAGCTGTGTTAATAACATGTTGCTAAATTCTCGGAGTTCAAGGTTTCATACAGTAGTAGTAAGGAGCAAATCTATTTTAAGCAGGAATCTCTAGATGAAGCTCAGTGAGGCCCAGAAGTAGATAAGATACTAGGTTTTTTTTAATGTGAGAAAACAAGTATTAGTTTCAGTGGATTGTAATAGTATACAAAATCATTACCCATAGTTATGGATAAAAGAAAAAGGTCAATTTAGTTAAAAGAATATAGTTAGCTTGCATGATTTATGTCTTTCTTAGATGTCACTGAATGCTGAGGAAGGATTTTTTCCTCAGTGCTATAAATGAAACATAATTTGTAACTTTGAACTGTGCCTCCTAACTCAGTTTCAGCAACTTGTTTTAGAATATGAGATATAGAATAAGTACACAGTAGTTTCATAGAATCTGATGAAGTATTTCTGATTAAAGATTAGCTTAAAGACTTTGAAAAACTAGACTTTGAAAAGGCAGCAAAAATTAAAAATATCAGAAAGACACAATTCCTCCCCCCTCTAGGAGGTGTTATTCCTGCAAAATAACCCCAACCAGTGGAAATGCTTTTTGTCCCAAAGGTCAGGGCTGAAGAAAGAGTAACCAAAGTTTTTCAAATAGTTTCAAAGGCAGGCAGTCTAACATAGTGTGACTCTAATTTACGTATAACTCATTTTTCATGGGTTTTTTTCTTCCCCTCTTAAAGAAGGTATGAGCAATTTTAATTTATTTTACTTGTTGTGTGAGAAGGATCTCTAATCTGTAACACAAGAGAGGAAGGCACAATGCAAGACTGACTTCAAATAGCCAGAAGTGTGTCTAATTTTCTTCTAATAAAGGAATAGTATGACAGCATTGATATTTTAAGAGAGATGTTTCATGCTTCTGCAGTGTTCATTGTTGTTATTACACTGAATGGAAAATACTACAGAATGTGTTCATATAATTTCTAAGTGAATATTTATCATTGATATCGCACATTATAATCTTGGATAGTTTACATTGCACTGTGGATTAGTGGTAATTTACATTTATGTTTTTTTCTTACACTTGCTTATCCACAGTCTCCAACACGTCTTTTACCTTGATGACTTTGTTGTTCATTTTTGTAATCTCCATTTTTTCCTATCTGATTCTAGGATCATACTAGAATTCACTAGGCATAACTTGTGGGTCTGTAGTCTGATTCTTATTATGTCTGAACTATTCAAGGGCTTCTTCTTCAAGTACCAGAACTAAGACCTTGCAGGATTTTGTATGAAGTACTCTATGCATAAATCTTTTCAAGTTTTACAGCTCAGCTTTTAACTGATATTTGATATTCTTGGGGAATGCCCATGCTTCAACTCCATCTGTATTTACCAGTGGTACAAATGTGCCAAAAATCCTTTTTGCTATACAAAAGGATCTCTATAAAATTTTTGTTTTGCAGACAGTGTTAGTTTAAATAATGTCGGTAGGAAATGTTATAGAAAATGCCCTTTGTGTCTGTGTTAAATCTATTCTCTACAATATCTTTCATTTCTTCTTGTTCTTTTTTTGGATTATGTATCAAATATCATAGTGTAACTGTGAATCAAATTAATATACAGCCTGTGTTCTTACTGAAAATTCTGATTTTCCTCCTTAGCGGTTCTCAAGTGTCTCACATCCTCAGCTGTGCTGCTTTTCTTTATGCATTTTCTCTAGGTACAAGTTTTTAAATATTCATTCTAAATTTGTAGAGATCAAAATTAGGAATACCACAAAAATACAGGAAGACCAGAAAGAGATGAGTTTGTACAGTATCATTTACTACTCTATATCTTCTACCAATCTTTTTAATTTTTGGGAGATTTCTGCTTGCTTATTTACTTACCTATGTACGTGTTTGTAAGTTATCTTTGAGCTCTATAGTACACTACCAAACTTTAGCATGAATATATAGTTCTTCAAACTATACACTACAGAACACAGTCTATTCCACATGAATGAGGTACTGACTTCTCTGGCCTGTCAAAATTTTGTGTGTCGGAGCACTGTTTCTGCAGCACTGACATCACTGCAGCTATGGCATTGAGTCTGAGGGGAATTGAACTGGTAATTTAAAGTGTGGAGGGTTGAAAAACAGAAATTATTATTGTGTTATACAAAATCAAGAACCTAGAAATTGCAATGTGTTTATAGGATTTTTGACTAAAGGTAGGTATAAAAACTCAGTTGTTAACATCAGTGCAGTAATTACGCTGCAATATACAAAGAAGATTTGCAATGAGGCCAGTGTGGAGGGTTAATTATTTTCATTAATGCCTTGGGCTTTCTGTAGTTCTGCACACACATTTCTTTTTCTTTTTATTACTGCTTCTTAGCAATTAAGTGTTTTGTTTTGTTTTTAACATGCTACTTGTGGTATGTTGTATAACCAATATTATTTATTGTTCAGATAGATTTCATTTATGAAGCTGTATAAAAGAATAACTTACTGAGAGCATGCTGTGAAGGGAGGCTAATTGATGTCACTAATTTCTCAAAATAATTACATAGTCTGTAGAATCTTACATTGTATTGCATTGCACTGTATTTGTTACCTTCACAGCTGGTCTGCATAACATAATTACTTATTACTGTTTGGTTACAGAAAAAAGGTAGCTTTGATTGTACTAACTCTGTGAAAACTAATTATATTAATTTTTTTCTTTCCCAATAGATAGAAACATCGTCTCTCTCCTTTTTCCTTGATGCACACATTCTTCTTCCTTGTCTATTGTGTTGCTTTCAATGCAAAAGCAGTATTCAAATTTGGATCACTGCCCAAGCTTTCCTTTAATCTTCTTAATAATGAAGAAAAAAAATCTTGCTTTTTTTGTAGGAACACAAATGTGGTCATGATGACAGCCTATGTTTTATGGCCTGCATTAAAATAGCAAAATAAAATACCAAAAATTTACCAACCAACTAAATGCCCCAAAAACCAACAAACAAAACAAACCTGCAAAAAACTAATATGAAAACTCAGCACAAGCAAACACACAAAACCCACACTAAAATGAAATAAACAATTCACCCCAGAAAAACAGCCCACACACAAGAAAGAAAAAGATCCCTTTAGTGCAGAAATTTCAGCTTTTTGCAAGAATTATCTCTTTTTTTTTAATGGTGTGATTTTACAAGAAATTAGAAGTTTGAAACAGCGAGGAACACATTGCTACCTTTTTTTGGTGGAGTTGCAAACCGGGCTCCTGCTTGGGTTTGAACTCCTGTAGATTGCAGTAACTCTGTTTCAGGGGTGCTACAATAATTTTTACCTGCAGAGACTCGTAATTCACATCCCACTGCTCCATCTACCTGTCTATTTAAGTAATTTGTTTTGTGGTCTGGAAGTCTGGATCTTTCTGAATGAGGATCATATTGAAATAGTGGACAGCTGACAGAGAAGGTAATATGCAAAATTTTGTTAGAAGATTAAAAAAGCACTTAGCTTCAAAGTCAGAATTATAAGTTGCTCTTCTTCTTCACATTGAAAGACTTTTTAAAAAGCATCTTCAGTTTCCCAGAGTCACGTCAAAACCAGCAGTCTTTTCCCTAACTAGTTGTAGTGTTCTGTTGAAACTAGTAATCTGTACTGGAGAGCTGAGGTTTCTTCAGGTCTGAAGCAATATGCTGAATTTTATCTGTGGAAACTGCTGCACTGAACATTTTTTTCCCATGCAGGCACAGTTGTGTAGCTCTTGAGATCATGAGATGTGCTCTCCTCAAGTGACCAATAGATTAACATGTGTGTCACATGACTGAATACACATGTATAAGCCCTGTCAGATGAGTACTATGCAGATAAATGAGGACATTTTGCTTTTCCATATCAACCCTTTTAAATAAGACAGACATGAGTATGATTGTGTGTGAAACAGGCGCGGCCAGGAAATCATGGAACAAGGCGGCAAATGTGAGGCTCCCAAGACTATCCATACCAGGACCACACTGCCTACACATCACCATAAGCCTTCAGCTAGCCAAAAGAACCTTTAAAATGACTGAATTGTCACTGGATACACCCAGTCCTTTTAGGTTAATTCTCTTAAATGGAAACGCTCTGAGCAGCACATGGACTGCGTGTTATCCTAGAAGAAGGAATCAGAGACCAGGATTCATGACCAGAATGAAAACTTAGTCTTCTTGTCAAAGGACTCAAAAGACCATTTCCCTTGCAGTGCAAATCACTGTGAATCAATTTGTCCTGAGCACACTCTGAGTGCATCTACAGGATCAGGTTCTTTAGTGAAACTGAAAAGAGCATCTGATCTGGAGGTTTGATCCAGACACCAAAGTGCTTTGGAAGCACAGTTCTAGCCATGCAAAAACCAAAATGCTATCCGGAGAACCCCATGGATAGACGAGCATCCAAACAGAGTAATTACCTCTAAGTTCAGAGAAGAGGTGAATGCAGAATTTTTAAATCAAATTTTTGAATTTAAATATGCAATTTATGTTACTAATTGCTTTACAGTATCAGTAGATTTAGATCACGGGGCAATCATATATTTGAGTTTATTTTTTAATTCGAAAAGAGAGATTTCTTAGAGCATTTTAATCAAATGGTGGTAATACTTTCTGATTAAAACCCCCATTTTTTAAAAGAAAAACCTCATTTTCCATTTCTGCAAAATGATCCTTAAGTGTAGCAAATATAACTTTAGCAATTCAAAGAAATTGTTTAAATTGTGTAGTTATAATGAAAGAGGAAGTTTCATTGTAATATAAGGCACTTTTGATTAGTAGCTTTTTGTTAGTTTAAAAATTCATTCTCTGTGAAAAACAAAACTGTTGCTCATGCTGTATTATTCTCCTTTTCAGCTGCTCAGCTACTGAGTTAGAAATCAATAGAAATGATACTGAAGATCTGTCATTGCTATGCCATTTTGCATGTCTAAATATGCCTAATTATTTGCATATCTAAAGATTTTCTATATGTTGTAAAAGTAGAATCTGAAAAAATAAAGATGCACATGTTTCCTCCAGCTCATAAGAAATTCTGAAATTTTAGAGACCAGAATGAACTCAAAATTTAAGGGGCAAATTGTTAGTTACAGAGAAATTTTCAGAATTCATGGTTAACATTGTATAAACCAAGAACCCCCAAAGACGGATGTGCAGTGTTTTACTATGTGTTCCATTGTGGAGTAGCATCTATTCAGATGCTAGTGATTCATTAATAGTGGCAGATTCAGAGTGACCTGAGGGTGGATTTGTATCCAGATAGAGGGGAAAATTATTAAAAAAAATTCATAAATGTATTATTTCATAGCATCTAAAGAAAGAATTTTTCTTCATCTTCAAGATATCTTTCAGTGTAATAAGCATGAACAATTTATTGTGCTTCTGCAGTCTATATAACTTTTATGTCTTCTCTCTAAAGAAATTGTGTTTCCTTCACCAGAGTTTTTTTATTACAGTATATAAGTGTCCAAGTATCCAGTGACCACTATGGGGTTATTAAAATAAACAACATATAAAACAGAGGCAGAATTAATTTTATTAATAATCTTCTTATTGATGAAGCAGTGGATGTGAGTTATGCCTGGATTAATTTGTATTTACTGTCTATGGAAATCTTATTTCTACAATAGGGCCTGGCTCAGAGGAAAGACCTTGGTTCAGGTCAGCATGTTTTGCAGTGGCTTTAAATTTAACTCAGCAATCCAAATAACTTCCTGTGGAGAAATTCAGGGCAATATTTTCCCCAAACTCTGCAGCCAAACTAGCCTTTTGACCTTGTCCAGAACACATAGGTTGCAGCTTCTCAAGTAAGTCAGTCTGGCACCATTATCAAATACCTGTGCACCTAACATACCTTTAGCTGCCTGACATCTTGAACCTCTTTAGAAGTTTTCCAGCCTCTAATGGAAGGTCTTGTGTCACCAGAACAGAACTGAGTTTAGACTGCTTAAAGAACTGGATTTTCAAGAGTGCTTTCAAGAGTGCTCTTGGAGCGCTCTCATTAAAATAAAATGAATGGTCTTATCACTGACCGTGTTTGTTCTCAGACCTATTTTATCTGATTTTAGAGTCTTTTCTGAAAAGGCCTTTCTTATGAGCTTTTCTAAAAGTATTTTACTAAGCCAAGGAGGAATACATATCTCAGATACCAAAATGTAGTAATGTCTTCTAGTAATTTCTTTCTTCAGTACACAGCTAAGTCATTATCACTGCTTTAAAGCTGCTTAAAATAAAGTAGAATATTTTCCTCAAAAATATTTTGGAGGGTTTCTCCTGAGATTTTGAAGTATTCTTCAGATGACTTTTGTTCAGGAATCCTCTGGAGTTGGTATCTCACCAGCTTTGTCCATTTGACATTTGTTGCCCATTCTATAAGCTGATTTGGGGACAGTAGTCACAGTCCTCCAGGAGCAGTATTTTGTAGATTAGCAGCACCTTTTCAAATGTGTTTCCTGGGCTCGTGAATTAATGGTCAGGCAGGGAGCTAAAGATTTCAATCCCAGTTTCCATGTTTATAATTACTTGGATGACATGAATACTGGTGTATGTGGATGCGTGGAGGTTGCTAGATACACTGTGACAATTAGGAAAATAAGGCTGGTAGTGGTGTGGTGATAGGAGCTTGTCTCCCTGAAGTATTCTTCTTGCATTGGAGAAAATAAGAACTGTATGGTCAACTGGAACAGGATGAAATTATACTTCACATCTGTCTGAGAAGATTCCACTGTTAGCATTTACCACACAAGAGAGCTCCTGACAAGGAGTAGACAGGAAACGTACATCTAATCCTTCAGGCACTGCCAGGCTGGGAATGAAACATGCTTCCATATCATTGGAAACTGCCCACTCATACAGGATACAGGCACAATTACATCTGTGAAATCTTATCAAAAGAAGCTAAAAAGAAAGATTGGACAGTGCTTCAGGAACCACGTATAAGAGATGACAGCAATGAGTTATAGGAACTGGACATAAGTTTTGTGAAGGAGAACCAAGCTTCTGTGGTGGCTGTGACTGTGCGACATGTGTATCCTGACACATCTTTAAAGGCTGTGATGGAAAAAGTGAAAAAATACCAACATCTTCACAAACTCATTCAGGAACTAACCAGCATGGTAGGCCTTGTAGTTATGGGCTTTCCCCTTGAAACGTGGGTAAAATATTACCATTGATATTATGAACTTTGGAGGACCTTGAGTCTCTGCAGATTGAGGCAAGAGAAGACAGCCTGGGTTTCCAGAAAGCTCCTTGCTTCTGTAGATGTTTTACATATGGTTTGCAAGTAAAGAATGTACTGTTGTATCCCCTTAATTCAAAAAAATACCAGTGAAGGCTGTGAGTGAAGGGCAGCCACAGTCCAGCTAACACCAGGCCTGGATGGATTCATATCATGACGTGTCACGTACCATCAATCTGAGACAGAATTCTACTGATTGTAACCGGGGTGGATGGGCCAACTGTACTTAACCCAGAAAAGGAACATGTATAAATTATGTGTGTTAATAATTCCAATAACTCATGTAAAAACATGTGAATTAATTTATAGCTAGTTTCATACTTACATTTATACTAGTTCTAATTGTGTGTTTGGGTCATGTAGAGCCAGCTGGTGGTATATAGAGCAGCATGAAGACCTTTCTAACTAGCAAGATAAAAAAAGGGGTACAGAAATAGGGAAGTTTAGACCACACTCATAAGTGTCTTATAGTCATAATATCTAATTTAAGATAAACAGCAATCTTGGCTACAGCTATGACAGCAAGATTTCCAGTAGTGATTACCATGCTGAATCAGAATTGAGTATTTCGCATGGGAAATAGCAAGACTGGAGAGAAGTGAGCTTTGAAAAGTCACAGGATTTCTTTTCAAAACAGTCACTCAGGCTAACAGAGAAAGAAACTGTGAGATCCAATTTTTTACTGTTTTTAGTCATGTGTTCAATGTAAAAGGAATTTATGCAGGAAATTATGTAGCAGTGTAGGTACGCACTATGATTTTCTACAAAGCATGAGCATTCAAGACAGTGAAACCCAATTTCCTATTTGACATTTTGCACGTGGTATCAGTATGTGATATTTTGTATTTTTATGAATGTATGTCAGGAATACTCTGAACTTGATCTTTTTTTAGTTATTGTCTTTTCCGAATTTTGTCTGCATAGACAGCTTGATAGACAAATTTGCAAGAGATCATTTGCGAAGATTGCTAGTAAATTATTATATTTTGTAGAAATAAAATTAGAGTAATTAGTATACTGATGTAAGAAATACAATGATACAAGCATTGCGATGAAAATCTTACAGAACTGACTTCTTATAATTTTATTTAACTCTTCTTGATAAATTATATTAGAGTAATTATTTTACATTGTTTAGCATAATTTGGACTATTTTGGAGGGGCAAAGAAACTTGTAAATTCAGATAATTACTCGGTATTGTTTTTTCTTTAATCAATTCACAATAAAAAAATTATATAATTTTAAAATAACCCAAGCTGTTAAATCAATCAATTTGATTAAATACTTTGTATATAATGTTGTCCTTGGTTCTGACATTTTATATTAAAAAAGGTAAGTTCCTGCATGTGTTTCAAGATCTATTCTACTGATTTTCTCCAAAATTTTAGGCCTGCAAAATATAGAAGATGGCCTGTTATAGCTAAGGAATTTCCTGTGTTGTGGCCATAAATTTGTTTTAGAATGAACAGACATTAAGGTCAAGGGAATTACTATGGCTGTTATGCTTGTTTAGTCCAACCTACTGCAGCACGCAAAGTTCTCATTAAACTTCTCAAAGTTCTCTTTTTAGGTTAGATAAAATATACATTTATATAATATTCAAAATATACCATTCTGCCAGTTTTAGAAACAAATTTTCATTCTTTTAATCTATCTAAGCTATTAGTTATTGTTTTTTTAAACAGTTTTTAGAATCTTCAGATTTGTCTTCAAGTCAGTAAGGCTGAGGAAGAAATTAGAAAACAAAGAAAAGGAATGGTGTTAGAACTGATACCCTTTTATTGTAAACCAAAGATTTTCCTTATTTTGAACACTGGCAATAACTTTTGTGTAAGCAGACAGTAGCTAAGCTTAACTTAAGTCTGTTTTTCAACTTTTTAATGGATTTCATTAGACAAGCATTAGCTACTTCATGAGAGCGAATATGCACTTAAAAGTATAAAAAAACATAGTATGTCATTAAAGAAATGCAGATTCTTACATGAAAATATTGCAGCCAGCCCTTAAACCAGCTCAGCGTGCTATGCTCAGATTCATGCTATTAAAAACTGAGTTCAGTCATGGATGTATTTTGACTAATTTAGGAGATGTGATGCAAAATCAGATTATATATAATATATAATTTACTATATACTATATATTATATACTAGATATTAGATATTAGATTAGATATTAAATTAGATATTAGGTATTAAATAATATATTAGATATTATACAATATAAATTTATATTTATATTCACACACACAAATAGAATGCCAACACTGTATTTGGGTTTAAAAGTGCAAATTGATTTGATTTGAATAGATCCTGGGAATTTCAAGGAGGAAAGTGAGAGGGGCTTAGTGGATAAGTTTTACAATATCTTCCAAAGATGATGAATATTGTGAAAAAAAGGAGAAAGGAGTGTAACCTTGCATAGAAGGAGGTAAAGTGTTAGGCTATAAGTCTGTCTATTAACCTAAAAGTCTGTCTATTATGAACACAAGCTAGTTTCCTGTTAACAAGGTGTTTTCCACTCTCCAGCATATTAAAAAAAAAGCAAAAGAAACCAAAACCACCTATTATAGATATAAACATTAACTTAAGCTCTGTTAATGTTTGTCAACATTCCACATGTAAATGAGTCCTGTTAAAGCAGTTGAGGCCGTAGCGTGGCAGATATACATAGGACAGTGTATAATTTTGACATTTTTTCCTGTCATGACCCCACAAAATGGGTTCCTAAAAACTTGGAATCTGAGCCTTTACATAGTCATAGCAACCAACAGAAAGGATTCTTCTCAATACCTGTGAACTGGAATTCTATTAATTTTTTGGTTTATTGATTTGTTTGAATGGTGAATTTTTCTTGGGAATGGAAGTAAAATTTCAAACGGAAAACTGACCATTTTTCCTGAAGAAGGGAAAACCAGCTCCAAAGTATACACTTTACATTGAAAGATGCTACTTGTAATGCACAAGGAGCCCAGTACTGGCTGTGTTTACCTCCAACTGTACTAAGTTCTGGTAGTAAAATGTATTGAAATAGTTGGTGATATCTTTACCTGAGCTGGTTAGTTTAGGTTTTTCTAATAACCAGCAAAGAGAATCAGGCTTTTCCAGCGTCCTAAAGATATCATATCATAAGAGGTCTGAAAAAGTTTAGGTAACTCATGAAGTAGTCTTTTCTTCTCTATGGTCTATGAGGCATTCTGGTGGATAGCTGAGAGGTAGAAGTCTAAACTGTAGATTTACAAATGTAAGTTTTGAATCCATGCTGGAAATGAAATCCTTAATTGGGAAAAAATCATGACTTAGCTATTCATAGCTTAATTAGAGACAGAATGTCAACACATGTTCTGAAGGGAATGTACACATAATGAAGGAGGTAGCTAGGATTGCAAAGATTGTTTTTCCAATTTTCCACCCATATGATTGATGTAACTGCTAATTACGGATCCATTGGTAGGGAGGACATCTTTATATTGCATCATGGCCCATAGAAAAATAAAAAAAGTGGGGATTCCCTTGTTCAGAGAATCATAAAGAGAGAAAACTGCTTCTGACCTGATATATTCAAAGAATGTCCCTGGGCATTTTCAGGGAGATAATTGTGCTCAATGTGTTTCTATAGTAGTCACAAATCTGTTTTGCATCTGTTGACAAACAAAGATTTATCGGCATAATTAAGAAGGGAGAAAAACCTCCACTTTCTCTAAGACAAATTAAAAACCCCACTGTTTTCACATATCTTTGTGATGACTGATTGTATCAGAGTTCATTGTTTGGATTACATGGGTATTGCTCAAATATTATTTTTAAGTGAGATCTCCTGTCACAGAAAGAGAAGAAGGAAAAGAATGAATAATGAAGGGTGTCAGGGTATGAAAAAGGCACTGGAAATCAGTGGATTTCCAGTATATAGATTTTCCTTTCAAATTCTCTTACATGCTTATTTATCTATATTGATAGACAGTAACACATGACAGATGGAGAATTCACAGTTGCAGTGCCTAGTCTTTTGTTATATTCTTTAAGGAAATATTTTTCCTTTTTTTTTTTTTTTTGTCTTTGTAAGGGCCCTGCTAAAATGCAAGAGAAAAATTTTGAGTAATTGTGGTGACCCCTTTTGGTCAAGGAAATGGTGTTTTCAAAAGATAACAAAAATATTCCCTATTCAGCTTCTAATTTGCTGATTTTAATCACCCTTCTGGAGTTGAAGATCATGCAATTATGCTGTCAGCTTATCAGTTCTATTGCATATGTGCCATTTTCCCAAGTAATCTTTGAACCGAGTAGTCAGTTTCAGATGATTCCATTTGAGGGAGAAGCAGAGGACTGGGTATGGTCTCACAAGTCTGGGGAAGTGTGGTCAAATTGTGTTAAATTAGATACTCATCTTTTCCACCAGTTCCTGTGTAGGATGATGTTAAAGTCTCAATGAAGCAGCATACATAATAGAAGAAAGATAATTATCATGCTTAGAAGTTCAGCATAGCAACAGCATTGTTGTCATGGCATGGGGAAAGGTTTTTGATAAGAGATGTGGGTGAAGGGAGAAAGAAGTCATAGTAGGTGAGGAGCTGTCTTTGCTCTCAGAAAATAGCCATTTTCCCCTCCCCTCCCCTCCCCTCCCCTCCCCTCCCCTCCCCTCCCCTCCCCTCCCCCTCCCCTCCCCTCCCCTCCCCTCCCCCTCCCCTCCCCTCCCCTCCCTCCCCTCCCTCCCCTCCCCTCCCCTCCCCTCCCCTCCCCTCCCCTCCCCTCCCCTCCCCTCCCCTCCCCTCCCCTCCCCTCCCCTCCCCTCCCCTCCCCTCCCTCCCTTCTTCCCCTTCCCCAATGAGAAATCCTAAAATTTTCAAGAGACATACATCTCCCATTTAGACAAACCATATTGAAAAAAAAATCAGATACTTTGAATGCTTGATTACATCAAAAAAGATTTTTAAGATATATTTAAAAATTACAGTCATTGATTGATTAATAATACTTGATTTTGTCTCTGTTGGTTTTTTTTTCACCTTGAAATAGGGAGTGAAATGCTGTGACTCAAGCAACACACGAGAGTATCTATGATAACTTGAATAGTATGATTATGGTATGATTTTTTAAAGCAGATGAACAATTTAAATTCACAGTACTTTTACTCTTGAAATACAACACTTATAATTAGGGTTATAAGCCTAATATGTATTTTCAATGACTCAAATACATAGTTACATATGCTGAGAGGAATTGCATTTTATGTCTAAACAATATGTATTATTATGTACTATTTGCTTATAGGAATAGGCTAGTGAAGTAGTTTTCTAAACCTAGTTTTTATATGCAGCTTAGCAGCTTCCTTTTCCAGCAACTTGCCAAAACCCAGACAGTTTTTCTCCAATGTCTTTCTGCAGCATGATGTTGTGAGTTATATTGTGATACAGGACGTCCAGAAATGCAGAATAGCCAGCACAATAGCAAGAAGGCAAGATGTTATTTATATTTTTTATCACCGGTTTTATTGGGTCATTTGTGCTCTATTTCCTGTTACAGAGGTCAGCGCAAAAGCAGATGCTATAATAATTAGTGGATTGTATTTTCCCACCTATGAAAGGCCATGGAAATTTTCATGCCAGCTTAACTTCTATCTAGAACAGAAATACTTGAGGGAAAACCATATACTCTATTTTGCTGTAAGAATTAAAAATATTGTGAGATGTATATTCTCAAGAGAACAGCGTTTAATACGAGGTAGAAAGGCTTTAAACATTTTATAACAAAGCAAATTCCTTGTAAACATAGTTTTCAGGAAATTTCGTATGCAAGCTATCCACGCCTTTTCCTGACAATGCATTGTATGATATCTCTGAAACCACAGTTCTTTATCCCAGGTCTAACACTTACAAGGATTATAGTTATCTTAGACAAATGGAGGGTCAAGGTTTAGTCTTTTTTGTTTAAATAAAAGTCACTGAGGAGTATTACTTAAAAGATGGTTGGATTTGAAACAATGTGTAGAAGTCAGCTCAAAGTGTAGGAGTTGGCGCAGAGTGTGCCTTGAAGTGTGATGGAATGTGCTTTCTCAAACAGACCACTGAGCACTCATGTTTGCATCTCATGCTTCTTATACACTGAACTGTGCAAGGTTTTCGAACTTATTGGAATAAAAAAATGGTTTTCCTGAATTAAGTTAATAGAATACTTCCTGTAAGAGATAAAATCAGTTTGATGAAATTTCCCTGGCTTTCTTTTTTATTGAGACAGATAGTTTTTTTCTTATTTCCCCAATACAACAAAACATGTTAAGCTTTTTAAAGCTCTTGATCTATTAAATAGTTTAGGTCATTCTTCACCTTTCAAGAAACAATATGTCTAAAATGTGCATTATTTGATTGCAACAAAATCTCATTGAGATTAATTTTTAACTGGCATCATAAAATTATCCGACAACAGGTTTCTCATGTGCAACCAAGTGGAAGACTGTAAAGGGGCATAAAATCTGAAAGGCAGACAAAAATAAATTAGGTGAATCCTTGGATGGAATCTAGTACCTGCCTATGCATTGCATAGTAGACACAGAATTTTTAGTCTTCATTTCTCTCACATTTCTAGACAGTCCAGACCCCCAAATTCAGTAGTGGAGAGGATTCCTTAATAAATAATGAAACTGCATTTTTTGCTAAAATATATATTCTGCATTTAAATGTGTCTGTCAAATCTAAGCCATTTGTCAAGCCTCATTGGACAGTCAGTAAAATGAAGTTTCCCCATAGCCATATCCAATCTATTTTTCTTAGAGCAGCTCTCTTGCACCTTCTTTTTTTCCACCAACCCCAGAAGAAGCCTAACTGCCAATTTAAGCTATGAGCACAACATTTAAATGGTTAAAAGTAGGGGCAGTGAAGTTTACCTTCTGTTATCTTTCTGTGTTTATGAACTGTGTGGAAGTATTACCGTTGTTATTATTAAGAAGATATCATTTGGTATCAGCTAGATCATAACTTGATATGGATGGGCATTTTGCTTTATTGCTTGTTTCCTCTCTCTCTAGTTCAATAGATTCTGAGCACCTTTTTTTTATCAAATCCTTTTTTAGTATCAAAATTTACCTATGTTTTATTGGAAATTTTTCAATGGTTTGGGTGTGTTTCTTTTTGTTCAAGTTAATTAACTTGGAAGTGAAAGTAGCTAAACAATACCGACCTTGAATAAACCAACATGATTTTAACACAATGTGAGTGAAATTCCAGTCCAAAATAAACAATGTGGTAAGTTCTTGAAATGATACAACATATTCTGTTAACCATTAAAAAAAGCTCTGTATGATTAACCTTATATTTGAACAGTCAGGATAAAAATAATTTGCACCTTTCCCCAGGTGTTTCATCTCTCAGGCATAGAAAAACAGATTTCATTGCTTGTCTACAGCAGGAGACCTGCAATGATTTATTAAATAAAAACAGGTCTCACCTAATGTGATGTTTCTAGCTGGGCGAATATATGTAAGATGAAATGAGACAAAAAGTTTACCTACTGAGGTTTTGCCCAGAACTATAATTTAATCTGTGGGTAGTTAGAGTCTGGACTGTCCTAGAATGATGTGTTGTAGGATGGCTTGAGAGGTTTTCCAGCCAAGCAGGAAATCTGAACTAAAATTATAGAAATTTCTTCATTTAAGATAAAGACTTTGCAAAATTGGCTTTTCTGTTTCAATGCTTGCGTAGATCTGAAGAAAATTTTCTGACATTGATATGATAAAACACTACATTCTTTAATCCTCAGGTTTGTTTGTTCTCAAACTGGGTCAATATTCTATGTTATATCAGGGACATGGTTTAAGTGGTGCACTTGACAGTGCTAGGTTAATTGTTACACTCGGTGACCTTAGAAGTGTTTTTCAACTGAAATGATTCCGTGATTCTATGATTCTATGTATATTTGCCAAAAATGGGTTTGACTGTATCCAATTTTTGACATCTGAGAATGTGGTGAAAGCTGTGTTTAAGTCTTCCTTTATTGCTAAAAAAAGAGAGAGTCTGTTTGGGAACTGATTCTTCCCATCTTACAGCAATACTTAGGAGAACCTACATTGTCAAGTTCTCTCTGGCAAGTGAATGAAAAAGGAGCAAAAAATGGATTTTAGAAGTCACTTGACATATAGATGGCTGCACATGGTAAGATTACTTGTACCTGAGAGTTCTAGGTACTAATAACTTCACAGAGAGAATCTTCCTCTTGCCTTCAGAAACAAGTCTGTTTCACATGTTAATATTGTCCCCAGACTAATTTAGTCCCTTTAGAGGAATTGTACTCAGAGCTGCTGGACTCTTACTGGAGGCAGCCATGTCCTTTCTGTTCCTTGAAAACTCAGTAACTTTGGTACAATATTATTTTTAGATTGGCAAATCCTTTCTTACTATGTCAATAATTTCATAGAGAACTTAATAGTAAAAATCTCCTGTTCTTGCGTGTATTACATCACTCTGGCTGGAGTACAGTGATCATTGCCAGGTCATGTATCCCCACAGTCTCTGAAAAATCACCAATAATTTCAGTGAATATTCAGAAAAAATGCACATTTCATAGATGAAATACCCATCTGTGAGGACTCTCACAGGGCAGAAAACTATTGTCCCTGAAGACCAGTTTCAGGGAAACCTCTCTCTCCATCTTAATACGAGTAGGGATTCACAACTGGCGTCACAGACAGTACTTCTTCCAGGAAATCATTATTTGCTTCCAATGTGAAAACCAAGTGTGCTCTGCACCCAGCTTCAGAAGCTGTGTCAGTTTCTGTTGTAATACTGTGGTAAATTAATGCTTTAGGTTTTATTGCCATAGCTTGCATTGGCTGCTACAGTTTTAGACTTCTTTAAAAATCAGCTGGATCTGTTACGTCTTGGCTGATAATTCCTAAACAAACCTGCCAATTTCTTCTGGTGCTTGATAGAAAATTCTAGTGGTTTTTAGGACAACTAAAATGCAAAATTATAGGGATTTTTCTTCCTTTTCAATTCCCTTTTTTTGTGTGCATTTTTAAATTTTTGACTGGAAAAAACCCTAAATCCATACAACTCCCCAAACCCATCAAAAATTAGTCCTGTTATTTTTGTCCGTTGCTAGAACTTCAAACATTAAACCATGAAACCACCAGCCCTCACTCCTCCTGTTAAATCACATCCCTAGAAACATGTGTATGCTAATAAGAAGAGATTTTGTTTCAGAATAAATGGACTTTTATTCTTGAGAATTGTAATGGTAATTCAATATTATCTTTTGACATAGTTGAAAATACTGACGTTCTTAAAAAGCCAATACAGTTTGAAATAGCTTAAAAGCAGCAAGACAATTTTAGCTGATTGCTGATTGCAGCATGGGAATTGCTGAGTCAAGTAATGACCTCTAGTTTCCTTTTACAAGAAAGTTCATTAGAGATGAAACTGATTTTGCAATGCTACTGTGGAAAAGACCATTTGACATTCAAGCTTGCAACAACAATATACTTCCTTGTCTTTTCTGTTGTGCAATAAATACATATTTGTTTTCACAGCATTTATATTTGCAAGAATTATTTTTTGCTTATGAAAGTAATCTTTTTAGACTGATTGAATTTATTCACTTAAACAAATACTATTTTAGTAATCAAATACTGCATGACTGAAATCCAAATATCAAATGCTTTTCTTAGTTTGTATCTATATATGATATAAACAAATTATTACTTTATGATAATTGAAACAACCTAACATTTTAACATTTCCAGATTTTAAGCCAGATTTTCTCAGATTTCTGCACTGATTTTTGTGTTTGCTACAAAGAATTTTATACATTGTTTTTCATCCAAAAGAAACAAAACAATTTACAATGTGACTTTCTTCCTACTAATTTCAATCCAACAAGATTATATCCCCACTTAAGGGAGAGGGCAAAATTATAGGTGATGGGATACATCCTAAATCTTTATTTTCAGTGGTTTTAAAGATTATGAAATTCTATTGTGATCGGTGAAAATTAAATTTATGTTGTGGCTTGGCATAAACACAAAATTAATTTTGTTGTCTCTAAATTCCATTTTAGAGCTTATGAAGGATGTTAGAGCAAAGCTGTAGCCAACTACTCTAACAAATCTCTGTTTAGGTTGTCACACTTTTATAGATGGCTTAGATTAATTTCTTGTTTCGTGGTTTGAGTATATATGAATTTTCCTTGTTCCATGAAGATTTTTGTGACCTGCTACCACAAAGCACCACTTCTGTTCCAAGCACTTTTCCCTATATCTTCACTAGGGCATGCATGTGGAATAGCCTCTCATTCATTTGAGTCTGACTGTTCTCTGTCCCACTAACTAACAGCTGTTAACATGTAAGGGCCCAAAAACCTTGCTTAAAAGGGCTCATGGTTTTTCACGTACTCTGAGTTACATAAATGGGAGAAACACCAACAAGATATCCTGAAGAGGTTAAAACAACCACAACAAAAATATACTGGCAGCTTTAGAAAATCAAAGAGCTTTGGCAAAAGATTTAGAGCAAAGAGAAAGATAGACCAGATATAGAAAAGAAAAAACATTACTACCATTTTTGGTTCCAGCAGTGCTCAGCTGGCAGAAATTCCAAGAGGAAGAAGGGTCAGGACACATGCTTGCCTTGTGTTTCATGTTAAATACCCTTTGGCCTTCCTGGGTCCTTCCTGAGGTGGGATTTCTGGTCTGGTGGCCACTTAGGAGATGGATGAGAGGTTTCAGAGGCGGGATGTGGAGTATTGTCTTCAAGTGTGCCAGAGGCTGGTGGGGCTGGGATACAATCCTGGGCTGGGGTGGGGTGTTTGGAGTAGTTCACTGCCTGACCAGAGCAAGGCCTGACCTGCCCCTGCCTTCACACCTGAAATATCTGAAGCCAGCAATTCTTCCAATCTCACACTGGAACAGTTGGATTCAATGATGCTGGCAAAAATGATTGCTGCTTGTTTGGAGCTGAAGTCTGACACTGCAAACTTGTAAGCTGCATTTCCCAAGGGTTTGAAGTCTAACACTACAAAATCATAAGTTGCGTTTCCCATCCCAGCTGGGGACTATAGATATATTTCAATATGGACACAAATATCCAGATGGCAAGTTATTTTTAGGAACATGCGACATTTTGTGGTCTCACTGAAAAAGTGTCTTTTGGACTTATTGTAATCTGTTTCATTTCAGGCCTTTTGCTGAGAGGAAAATTGAGGGCTACAAGAGTTAGAAGTCAAAAGAGAGCCCATCTGCCATAACAGGCAGCTACATCTGTGAGTGGAGTACACCAGTGCTTGTGTGAGGGAAATTGTTGGATGATCTCTGAGATCAGTGCTCCTCTCCTGGAAGTACTGACTAAAATTAGAATAAGAAGAATCTCTTGTAGATGAATCAAAAGGAATGAAATCCAGGGAAGAGGCATGTGGTGAACTTCTGGGAGCCAGGACTCTTAAAACAGATATCAGATGTCTAGAACGCATGCTCTAACATATTCTCCTCTCTCTCCTTTTTTTTTTTTTTTTTTGTTCTTAATGGGTAGGTTTGTCTTCACAGTAAGGCTTATTTTGTTTATTTGTTTTTTGTTTTTATTTTGTTTTGTTTTGGTTTTTTTAAACTTTGTGTGTGCTTTTAGCCTTGGAAAATCTTGGAAGCTGAGCTTTGTCAGTCATTTTTTGCATTATGCTTCCTGGAACCCTCTAGTCACCTTTGCTACAATGTAAAGATCACAGAATAGCAAGATGAAAGGAACAGGTGGAACCAGAAGTGATTTTGGATGACAAAAAGCAGAATTTCTCCCTCAGGGAAGCACCATCAGCCACAGCTGTCCTGAATTAAAAACTATCCAAATAGCAGAGATTATTTTTTAACTGTGATGCTTGCTGTCAATGATTTGACCTCCAAATTAGCTTGCAATGAAGTGGGATGAGCACGGGTTGCCGAGTGATAAATCAGCTTTTCAGTGCCCATTCATATCTTGGTTTCGTGACAATCCAAGTAGAGAGTGTCTAGGAACACATGTCCTCTACCTCAGTTTTTCCCACTCTGGTAGTCTCAGCACTTTGGTAGCCTTTGCTCTTCTGATCGCTTCACTCAGCTTTGGTTTTGAGATTAGAGTTGATAGCTAATGGCAGAAATACAGCATAGTAACAAATACAGGTTCTTGGGATCTGTCTTGAGGTCCTGAGGATCTTGAGATCTAGCAAGACTAATTGCTTTCTTTCCAGAGACTTTATGTACACATGCTCCCAAAATATGATTTCTCATCCCATCAGCCTAGAACCTGGAAGAACCAAGAAGTACCAGAGCCTAGAGCCTGTCATGTGGAGAGCCCTTTGTCAGGTGCATGGTGAGGAGAGGAGCTTGTGGATGTGGAGGGAGACTGGGCCTTCCATGGTTACAGACTGCCCCAAATCCTCTAGGACCCTACCGGGTACAATACTTAAGCAAGGCAATACTACTCCTGATGCAGGTGCACTGAGAAGGTAGAGAGTGAGAAAAAAGGATGGAAGTGGAATTTTCATTTGGGATGTCTTCAGTCCTGAACTTCCAGCTTCACTTCTTGCTGTAGGCACTGCCAATAAGAAGGAGGCTGAGTACAGGAGAGATGGCAACTCCTCCAAGGATCAGAACTGATTGATTTTGCTATCTGTTCAATTCTGACTAAAATTTATATAGATATGTGATCTAGTAAGGGACAGAACTGATACAACAATTCCCTGAGTGTTTCTTGAACCAATACTCACTATGAGCTCACAAATCTCTTGTTTGCATTTAAAAATTGGTTGCAGGAAGAAGAACAGAGAAAGTAAGATAACTGGAGTTCTCTGTATGCAATAACCTTGTAGTGCAGGATTCTGATTCCTCTTTTTTATTTCTGAGAGTAATATACTTGCTAGGTTTTTGTTTTGTGTTGCTGTTTTCACGCTCAATTTTATTTCTGACAGGATACTGACAGAAATAACACAGCATCAGTTGGAATGATGGAAGCTGTAATTAAATGTGTTTCTGGAATTACCTGTAAGGGCTGGAAGCATCATCTCTGTGTAAGAATACAAGTATTAAATGAAGGAATATGCAATGTCCTATTTATATTTGCCTCTGTAGTTTGTGGAGTAACTGAAATAACCAAGCAATCTCTGTTTTCACCACCCCCTTCTCTTAACATTGTAAAACTTTACAGTCCTTGATACATAGCTCTAGATATTGCTGATAAAAACCAGAGGGCAATTTTAATGAGAAGAAATCATAAATCTAGGATTTAGCTACCAAGAAAACAGATCAGAAGCTAAAGGACAACCAGGCTGTTTCTAGTTTAGCTAGATTTAACAGAAAATAAAAACACAAAGTGCTCTGTCCTTTGCCAGATATCTTTGTCATGAAAATACCATTCTGAATAAAGGAGAATGTTTTGAATAAAGGAGACAGTGTTTTAACTCCCATGAGAAATTGTGCAGGTACCAAGCCTGAGGACAGCCATTGTGCCAATAATTTGTGCCCAATTCCATTCCTTTGCAATCTTTTGCAAATCTTCTGCAAAATTTTTGCTGCATTTCTGGGAATGGGTTTTCTGTGCCCTCTCTTTGTCTCTCCCTCAGCTCAGAGTTGAATAGTGGTTCCATTCTTTTTCATTAAATTAAACTAACCTGTTATAGTTTAAGAACTCTGTTAGGAATTTCTAATTGATATTATGACAGAAATATCATGAAGTGTTTCAACGTCATAATCTAGTATGAACTGACAAGACTGTTATTTGTGCCGACAAATATGAGTCATAAAGCCATATAATCAGAAAAAGATGGGAACATTATATGATGTAACAGTGCACTAGTTCCTCCACTGACAGATGGAGACTTAAGGAATAACAGACTAGGGAGTGTGTGGGGCATGTGAGGAGTCAGGAGAGAGGCAGAGAGAAAGACAGGAAAAGAGGGGAGAGACAGAGCATTTTGGGGAGATGCCATGGGCGCTGTACCCTCCTGGTCACCACAAATCACTCCTCTGGGATTTTTTTATTGTTCCCTCCCCACCCTGCACCCCCACCAGTATTTCTTTTTAGTATGGTAGAGAAAGAAAACAGTGAAATATGTTGCCATGAGCGTTTTTAAAATATAAGTGTAAATTAATGGGAAATTAAATTTGTTTTAGAAGCCTGAATGTAGTGTGCTATAGTTACCTTATGCCCTGTTTATTAAATTCTAAGTGCAAACTGTTGATATTGTGGACTATGTGAAAAAGAGCATGTTCCAGTGAGGAGGCAGTCACTGAGGGGTGTGGAGTCTGCTGGGAGAAACAGGAAAACTTTCTTTCTGGGCCCAAGGAAGAAAGAAAGTTTCTTTGCCCTGTAAACCACAAAAAAACCCAACCAAATAAACAAGACCAACCAATCAGAAAATGCTCAGGATGAGAAGTGCCCAGGATGCAGCAGGAGTGCTTTCATCTGTCAGAAGGACAACATCTCTTAACCTGAGCAGGAACATTTTTGCTCTTAAAAGTAATGACAGGTCATGTGGGCTGGATTGCAAGAATTGCAAGAATTGGTAGTGAATGCTGGTCAGCTGTTTTTTGGTTCTACCTTTTTAAATGGAAGTATAATTTATTTTTAGCTGTTTCAAAATATAGATATAGTACTTCAGATCCAATAACATATAATGGGCTTAAAAATATAGATGCCAATGAAGCTGAGAATTAGGGAACAGAAATCCACTAAATAAATTGAGGAAAATTACTATTATCATTAGTGTTAGAATGTAAGTATTGTCTTTAAGTAAAAATTTTTTGTCACTTCTGGGTGTCTCATGCCAGTTTTTTAGACAACTTTAATAATCAGTGATGTTGGTGGAAACGATACTGATTGATGAATTTGGTGGATTTGTTTCTTTCTTGTTCTGCCATGAAAATCTGAATACATCTCCAGTTAAATCAGCAGAGTAAGAAAACTTTTTTTTTTCATTACTTCTTCTTCACTCTCTGCTGACAGTGAATTCCCAGAAAAATAACACTGTATAGTAGGTCTGAAACCAATATTGTTAACATCTAGGGAATCTGTTCTATTCCTTTCCCATTGGCAAAACTCTTCTATTGGATCAAGCTTGTAACTTAAGAGAGGAATATAATGCAACTGTGAATGCCTGCTGAGTTGTACTAACTCTTGTTTTGGTTGCTAGCGGGAGAGTTGGCTTTTATAAACAAAGCTATTTTTCATGACTTCATTGTCTTCATTTTTGCATACGGATTCATTTTCCTTCAGCCTCACTTACAAAATCTAGGAGCTTCTATGCTTGCTTGCCAGATGATGTTCACTGCAGTTATGAACAACAAATACGTTAGCAAAACAAATTTGGAAATATCTTAAACACCAACATTATTTTTCTGCATTATTGCTCATACTTATGTATTACTTAATTTCTTTAACTCAGGGAGTACCCAGAGACAGACTTGTGATGATGCTGAACAGGAGAGGGATGCTGAACAATGAGTGATGTGCGCGTGTTCTCTGACACCCCTAACAAACCCCACTTCTTTCCAAAATTCTAATGCAATAATTTCTGCTCTTCCCCATCCTCCTAGGGAGACATGCTAATATTGTGTTGTCTCTTATCCCCATCTTGAGCCCTCAGAGGCTCCCTCAAGCTTTCCCAGCTCTCTTTAGCCTGACTTCCACTGAACTATTCCAACCTGCTAAAACTCTCACCATTTCCCAGACTCCCACCTACCTCCAGGTCCTCCTGGATACCTCTCAGATACTTTTACAAAAATACTGTGCTGCTGAGCAGGAGAGTAGTTTTCTCTCTAGTAGGTATCAGACTTTAAAGAGGAATATACTAGAATGTGTAAACTTGGATCAAATAACAGTTTGAAGATTGCAGGAAACGCTAAATTTTTTACAAGTGCTTCCCGGCTTTTATTAATTGGAAAATTAATAAGAAATTGAAAATTAATAAGATAAGGCAATTGTACTGGGAGTTGCAATAGCTATTGCCATACCAAAAAACTAGAAAATGGAATTTGTTTTAGTAGTGCTCAATAGAACATATATATATATATATATATATATATATATATTTGTCTGCATTAGATGAGACTCCTTACTTAAAGACTTATCACCAGAATCACTCTGGGGAACAAAAGTCAATACCCAGCTAATTTTCAAATGGTCTTGTGATGTGATAAGGCCAATTACTTTCACTGTGCTGATGCCTCACAATGCTAAGCAAGAGAAACATATAAAGTATTTGTCTGGTATACTGTGCATTTGTTTTACTCAATGGTCTGTCCACACTTTCATGTTCTTGGTACCTTTTTTAAAACCTGTATTAAATAATTAGTAATTAGTGGGATTTTTAGACATTTTTCTCAGTGCAGCCACATAAAATTTATCTCATTCAGAAATGAGTTAAATTGTAACATAAAAATTGAGACCTGTATTCTATACAGCAAAGCCCTATTACTGCTTTTCATTTGAATTCCTCTGCAAATTGTATCAGGAAAGAGAGTTCAGAAGGATGCCTACTTTTAAAGTGGCTTTCTTCCATGCTTTACATCAGAGAAGCTGTAGTTACAATATTTTGTCCTTCCTCTATACCTGCTGCAAGAAAATTTCTGAGTTGTAGACTTAAAACCCAACCCAAACCAAGCAGGGAGGCAGAATGGCACTTCAATAGTGTGTAGTACCCTGGAATGATGGTGAAGGCATTAATGTGTCGGCCAAAACTGCAGTTGAGTGTGTTTCAGAAAGTATGTAAGTTTTTTTACTCAATATTCTGCCCTTATTTTAAAAATCCTGCAGTACACCAAGTGCACCCACATCATGCAGGAAAGTACTTGAATATGAATTTGAGTTTCATTTCTGGGGAATGCGAAGAAAAGACAGGTATGAAACTACTCAATGGAATAGTATGATGGATTCATCTTTTGCCTTTAAATATCTTTATATTGATAAGGATTTCCTCAGTGTCTTTGAGGGGACAGTCTTGGCTTTTGGAGAAACTATAGCTTACATATCTCCCTCCTAAACCTATTGTTATACACCAAGCTACTGATGCAAACCATGGGCAGCAGCAGACTTTTTGTGAAAAGTCCAGGAGTCATATTGTGGTAAGATTTTCAGCTACTGTTTTTAACTATTGCTAATATGTTCAGGAATTCTGTCAATCATTCCATGAAATTGTCAACACAGGAGAGGACAGATAGGACACAAATATCTGTTGGTCTTTGAATCAACTTCGCTTGATTGAATAGTTACTTGCAGCTTTGAATATGGACTGGAATAAATAACACCTGGAAGAGGAGTGCTTTGAGTAACCATGTGAGGTGTTTCGATTTCATACAGACGTGCACAGTATATCCAAAAGACCTTATATTGTCAAATATTATTAAAGACTCTACAATACTCCTTATTCAAACTGACATCAATTTCAGTGGGGATCTTCAACAAAAAATTACTCTTGCCAATCCGGTGCCCATGCTAGACCATTCCTATTACTCTATTAGTTTTTGTGGGTTTTTTTTTTCTCCTTTGTTTTAGATTTGTTTTTTTTTTGTTGTTGTTGTTCTTTTTTAAAGTAAGCTTATCTCTTTTACTCTGCACAGGAACCCTACTTTGTAAGAAAATATTACCCTAAAGTAATTATTTTTGAAGTGTTAGAAGGGGCCCAGATTTTTCATGCCACGCATAATTTTGTTGGTTTTATACAGATCCCCAGGAACTATTACAATTTTTATTCTCAATCTTTCAGTAAGCCAGAAAAATGAATGTGGGAACCATCACACTAAATCAGACCAGTGCTCCACTGAGTGCATGAGACTGTCAAATCTCTAATTAAAACCAACTGGTTGAAACTGGAACACATAAAACTACAGAAGATTGTGTTTAATGTCCATATCTTCTTGACTATTTGTCTCTGATCACATCTTAAAATCATAGTTAATGTTAGTCTCTGCTTTACAGCTGACAGTGTAATTGAAACACTCACTCTCTATGCGGCATTGTTTTCTTATTTTAGCTTTTCCATTACAAATAATGTGAGAATGTATGTGGCAAAGAAATCAAAATGGTATTAAGCTTATTGTGTTTTTCCTAGACTTAGGAAATAATTAATTACCACATCCAGGTGCTCTCAGAGCACTAAAATATTCTAGACCTGCTGTCAGACCAGCAAACAGTAAAACATTGCTGAGTGTCTGATTAGACATGTTTGTCTAATCTGATTAGACTCTTACAAAACTAGATATGTAATTGATATCATTCAGGTTTTAGTCAGTTGATATGGCACACATAAATTCCAAGAATGTGCACAAGATTGTGAGTGGGACTTCTAGAGTTCATTGGTGCCTGTCCAAATGGCAATGGAACATCTCTAATGTCTCTGTGCATGGTTCTATACACCACTGCAGTACAAAATACTTTGTCCAGGAGAACTGCAAATGACGTTTCTGATCACCCTGAAGTGCCATGCCAGCTCCTGCTACACCAGAAGGCAATACATCTATCTCCAAGGAATTATGAGGAAAATCAAATGAAGATGTTTTACATCTTCAAATACAAGGGTCCAAGTAATATCTTTACATGCAAAGATACTGATACCACAGATACTTATTTTGCCATCTACTTGTTCTCCTTTTACTTATAAAGAAGTTTTTTTTTTCTCTGTAGAAATACTGTATAGTAATTTGCAGAAGTTTCAAGTAGAAAAACAGTTATAATTTTCATTATATCTCTAATTTATAGCTATACATTATGTTTAATCCAGGGTAATAAGATTCTGCAACATTCTATTTTCAGTCATGCCATTATTGGTAATTAGAATGGTGGAATGATAAGTGATCAAATATTAATGCCAGCCTTTCATATTTATACACTACCTGTACTTCCTAGATATCTTTATAAGATTGTGAGTTTAAAAAGTTTGCCATACTTTCTCTCCATAGAAAAAAGATCAGCAATTTCCTTATATAATGCAGCAGGTTACCTGCTTTCTGACCTGGCTGAAAAGATAATTTATGCAGTCTTTTGACTGTTTCAGAAGGCCTGAAAAGAGAGGGAAAAAAAAGAGGAGAGGGGAGGAGGGAGGAGGGAAAGAGAATCCAAAGCCTGTTTCAAACATCAAATGCTAATTGCAGCTAAAGAAAAGCACCTGAATTTCTTCCACAAAGGGAGAAGAGTGTTGCCAGGAGCATTGCACTGACCATTTGACATTTCAGCTGTCTGCCCTGCAGCATATAATCATAGGGTGTATTTAAGTTCTCCAGCAATTGCAAGCCTACTAAAAATGTAGTATTCTGACAGCCATCAAGCTGAAGGAATGACAGGTAAAAAACACATATGAATATAAATTGCAGGGTGCTTTTTGTTATAAAAAGTGATTGAGCTTGCATTTGAGTAAGTTTTTTTTTCATTCTTCTTTGAAAATCTTGAAGTCACTTGGTAGCAATAACACAGTGTAATTGTTTTATGAAGCTATTATGAGTATTTAGCTTCATAATAACTACCTGTGCACTAAGTAGACAGAAATTTTTTCACTGTTGCAGGATGAGAGTCTTTGTGCCTTTGAAAAGTGCATGCCTTTTCCCTCATGTCGCACTGTTTCAGGGGTGGTTGTGAGAGATTTGGAAATCCATAGCTGTCTTTCTTGCCTACTCCATTGGAAGCTATCTCTGCTAACAGCAATAACCTCAGCTTCTTCACACAATAAAAATCCCAGAAGAAATATTTTTTATGCAATGGCTTCCACATCAAAATTACTGGGTGATCTATGAGGCAAAGCCTAAAGAAATGGAATAAAATATCAGCTTGGTGCCATTGGTGGAATCCCATGCCACAAGTAAATAGCAGTTGCTTACCTCCATGCTTGTGGAATTCTGTATGAAAGCATATTTTCAAATGCTAGAGTGCTTAGGTATGTCCCTACCAAACACAACACTGATATATAGGTATAACAGGAGGTATAATTTTACCAAGACAACAATAGTCGTTACCTCATACAAGAATTTTACTGTTAAAGGTCTCAAGCAGACAATAGTATACAGGCAGAATCTTGGAAAATTTACTGGAAAACATTTTTAAGCCACTAAATCAGGAACAGCATTTCCATTGCAGTCTGAATCAAAAATTTTCTTTCTCTTCAGTAAATATCTTGCTTGAAAGTTTTCTTCAGCTTCATCTCACCAGTGGCAAAGGGATGAGTTTGAACATCAGATATTAAGAAGATCCTTTATTTCAATACTTGCAAAGATATAGCATAAAATAAAGCTGTGATACAAGTCAGTCTCAAATTTGGAGTACTGTGGACACAGCTAAATGGGATTACTGAATGCAGCCAAAAATAATGGATGTCTTTATTCTTTCCAACTGAATATGCATTTCTTACCCTGTATAATTGCTTGATTTTTGCTTTGGGGCACTTTATTGGGTCTTGGAGGTGTAGTTTACACAGCTAAATCTTAATTTCTGATACATTGGTGGAAGCTGTGTCTAAATAATGACACAGAAATGAAAGTTTTGTGTGTGGCTTTTGTATTCATTTGGAAAAGCACAAAAAACCTTGCTTGCAAACCTGGTTTTGTATTAGACGGATGTACCTGAGTTTACATTGGAATAGTGTATAGTTTACAGCTAAAATAGTGTCTCCATAATAAATTACTACTGCAAGATTTATGAGAATATCAGCCTCAAAGTATGCCAAAATGGTGACTCAGGACCACCTACTGCAGCATTTTTCTTGAATAGTGAGAGGGTAAAGAAGCTCACTCACCCTTCAGGATATGCCTAATGCCAGGAGCACTCGAAAGCTCAAGAAATTATAGATTTAAGTACAGTACAAATGTAAGAAGACACATCTTGTGTTCTGATGTGAATAGGAACTTGAAAGCATTCACAGCAACCACAGAGCCAGACTGAGGGCAGATTCTGGGCTTAACTGTGGTATGAGATGTGTTCATTCTGTGTCTTGGCCACAAAACTTCTACAAACAGAGCTGAAATGAAGATATAAAAGGAAGTTAAAGTTGCTTTTCTGATTAAAAAAAAAAATACAGAAAGACGATATCAAAAGCAGGGCAAGAGGCCGCATACAATCCCATAGCTGAATATTCCTGAGGGGGAAAAAAGAAAGAAAAACAGGCTGACATGAAGAGGTTCCCCTATATTAATCTTAAAGCAAAAATCTGTGGTGACTACTGATCTGAGATGGTTTATTCCCCATCTCTAGCTGTTAAGTTTACAGATCTCAGCTGGGCCCATTTGGTATTTATCCTTTCTCTAGGGAGAGAAGGGAAAAAACAGAGTACAGACTTCCCAGTCTTTGAAAGCCCAAAATAATAGCTGTTACACTTCACATTGGCTGACCTTTGTGAGTGAGGACATGCCTCCAACTGGCTCAGATATTTTCTCAGTAGAGATGTCAGTGTGCTGCACATACTTCACGTTACTGAAGGAAGCTTTAGGCACTTCTTAGTAATCAGGAAGTAGCTTCCATTTTCATGAGAAGATTCCCTCCAAAGTGCACCTGGTGAGTTCACTGTGTTTAAATTGTGTGACACTGCTAAACCTAACAAATTGTATTACTTCATAAACTAAACATATGCTTTATTGCAATAGTGCATCAAGAAATGATGCCTTAAGACAGTTCTTTAGATAACTCTGTAAATACTATAAAAGGATTACTTCAAAATATGAAAGAACAAGAAAGACTGTTCCTTATGGCCTGTGCTATACACTTTATGACCAAGACTTCAACTGGACCCTGGTCTACCCATTTTCTTTCAACTTCAGAAATATGACAATGAATGTGGCTTAAAAACTAGGATTGATTTTTATCATGAGGGTATGTGTGCCTAAAACCACTTTCCTCCCTAAGAGTGCATCAGCCACTATTTTAAGGGCTGGGATCAAGTTTAATAAGGCTGTATCACAAACAGAAGAAGGGAAAAAGCATGACAAAATTAAATCAGCTTCAAAATAAAATTAAATTTCTTCCTATGCCAAAATGTTCTACTTACTGGGCTATACAAATACATCAAGGAAAAATGAGGGTAAATACTGAGGAAAGAAATATTATTTATAATCCCTCTTTGAATGATACTGAAAACTTACTTTTTTGGTAGCAATGAGAAAACAATGTTCTATGGCCATGTAAAGCACCTAAATTAGTAGATGGATTGCAAAGTGTGGAAAGTAGTGGCAAACACATTCTCAGTATTCGCATAGTGGTAGGCTATATTTTAGATCCCAGCCCACAAGAAGTTAAGAGAGGCTTGGAAGATCCATTTACATTTGCCTGGGATGGTATGGGTGAACTTTAGATAAAAGTGCTGGGAGTTAAATGAACTGGAACCTCTTGAGGATGGTGTGTGGAATATCTTCTTTTTACAGCTACTGCTCAGATGAATATGTTCTATTTGGCAGCTGCTATTTGGCCATCTTGTATCCATTTCCAAGTTCTGACAGCCAAGAGTGTGTAGTTCAAAATTATTTTTGTTAAAGACCTCTTCTACTGCAGTATTGATTTTAGTGAGCAGAATTAAAGGGCTCAGAATTCTTTCATCTCCAACCAAACACAGCAGCAGTTGAAAGCATGCAGACTGGACCTTTTGAAGACACCAATACCAGCTGAACATCTTGTGGGAAAAATCTTTGTGCTTACATGACCATGCTGCTCTGTGTTACGTATCTTGGAAACATAAGATTAATGTTGTGCAGGAAATACTGTAACAGGCCAGAAAGCTAAACAAAGAGCAGTCATTCCCCACTCTCAGCTATTTCAACAGCTTTCTTCTATTGTTACAGATGGCTCGACTAAAACCAGAAAGAAGTGAGTCTGAGGACCCCTCCTACAGGAAAACCTGCAGTGCAGCATAATGAGTAAGGAAATCTCTGCAAATTCTATTAGAGAGTCCTTCTCACTGGTTCCAAATGGAGAGGAGAGGAGGCAATATTCACTTTTCTGGGAACAGGGACACAGCAAATTCCTGTGCATATCAGCTACAGACTGATCTCAGGCATTCAGCTGCAGAGCAAACCATTCGGACATGGAGATATCTAACAAAATTGCACAAAAAATTATCCCTGGGGAGAAGCCTCAGGATTAATCATGCACATTATTATTATGAAAGAAGTTCCTTGCAGGTTTTTAAGGTTAAATGACATCAAGGCCCTCCCAAAATAAAAACAAAACAGATCATCAGGGAAATTGTTTCTGATTGTTAGGATATCAGAAAAGTGTTGCCAGATAAAACACTCTAAAGGAGATTTGTCTGAGAAACCATATGACACAATTTATTAGACAATGACCTGTGCACACAACAAGCTGCCATCTAGTTGCTAATACTGGGGTCATGAGGAGGGGAAGAAAAAAATTGCTATGACAGAGTGACCATAGCATTGCAAGCAGAAAGTTCAGCAAATTAACTTAAATTTCATGAAAATGTGATTCACAAAAAGAAATTTTCTTTTCCGAATTACAGACCAGGAGAGGCATGTATTCCTAAAACTTCTTAGAGTTTCAGGTACATAGGAAGTCTCTGTAGGAGAGTACTTTACACATTACTCAGCATGAAGAACAGTCTTCATAATCCTAAGTAGTCATGGTTTGGTCTGCATGTTGGATTTGTGTGGTAAGGTTTTGATAGCAGGAAGGCTACAGGGGTGCCTTCTGTGAGAAGCTGCTAGAAGCTTCCCCTATGTCTGATAAAGCCAATGCCAGCTGGCTCCAAAACCAGGCCACAGATCAAGGTTCAGCCATCAGCAATTGTGGTAGCACCTCTGGGATACTTAAGAAGGAGGAAGGACCCCAGTCCAATACCAGCAGCAGCAGTCAGAAGTGATGAATGGGAATGAGTGGAACAGCTCTGCAGATAAGGTCAGTGGAGAGGGAAGGAGAGGATGTGCTGCAGGTGTGAGAGCAGAGGTTCCCCTGCAGCCCAAGGAGGTTCATAATGGAGCACAGATCCACTTGCAGCCCAAGAAGACCCTGTGGGAAGGCCATGCTAGGGCAGGCTCCTGGAAGAACCTGTGGACCCTTGGAAAGAGTAATTTTGTGAAGCAGGTTTTTTAGCACTAACTATTACCCCACAGGGGACTCATGCCTCCTCCTGACAAACAGTAGCCTGTTGAAGGGACCATAATGAGGTAGTTCAAGAAGCATTGCAGCACATGGGAAGGATTCTCATTAGAGAAGTTAATAGAGAGCTCCTGTGGGAAGAGCCCCAAGCTGGAGCAAAGCGTGAGGAGTACTCCCTCTGAGGAGGAAGGAGCAGCAGAGATGATACCTCTGACTGCAACTGACCACAGCCCCCACTCCCCATAGCCCTGCACTGCTGTGGAGAGAGGAGCTAAGAAAATCAGAGCAAAGCTGAACCCTGGAAGAGGGAAGGGAATATGTTTTAGTATTTAGTTTTCTCCTTATCCTACTCTGAGTTTATTCGTATATAATTTTCCCCAAGTGGAATCTGTTTTCTCTCTTTTGGTAATTGTTGAGTCTCTCCCTGTCCTTATCTTGACCCATGGACTTAAGTTATATTTCTGCTCTAGTTCTCTGTATCTAGTTGAGGAGTGAAACAATCCTGCAGAGTGGCTGCAGAGGGCACCTGGTATCCAGGCAATGTCAACCCACCACAGGGCGTTTTAAGCAGGGTGAAATTGCATGTCTTTGTTTAAATTGAAATTAAAAAAATGCTATAGTGTGACAAGCAGCTCATGAAGAGAGAGGAAACAAAAAAAAAAAAAAAGAATGCTTACTGGAAAAGGGTGGACAAGGGAAACATGTAAATATTGGGTGAAACACATGAGAGAAAATGCATTCTGAAAGTAAACAGTGGCTGCAGTGTGAAGACTTGTCTTTTCCCTACATGCAGAACAGGGATGTGATGAACACAGTATTAATTGTCAATGTTGTTTCTACCTTTATTATGTATATATTATATTTAAGTACAACTAAATTCCTCAAGAACTGATAAGCCACAACTGCATGTGAAGTGTTAATACTATATCTAATTATTACCTTGCTTATAAAACTAGCACTTACAACCTCTAGAAGAAAAGCAGATTGACATAAGTTTTTCATCAGGAATTTGAGTTTCAGTTGCTAGAATGGCAGACTAGTACACTGCATTCCCATACATCAGTTTATCTGTTATTTTATCTCTTATAGAGTTGAAGCATTTCTCCCCAGCTTTCCATGCCCCAATGGCTGCCATTGTCCCATTGTGGGCTTTTCAAACACTGTTAGATCATTTTCCATCCTGCTTCTTGCATTTGGAAGGAGACCCTCAAGATTGCAATGTTTCTCTCTCCAGCTAAATGCATTTTTTTTGTTTTCATCTGTGGTGCTTCCAAAAATCTTCTGCAATAGTTATGTCACTGATGTGCCAAGTATCAAGATGATAAGACAGTAATTTTATTGCCTGTACTGGTTCATCTGGCTCTGTCCATCTGTTCCTGTAGACTGCATTTCCATTGGTTCCTGTAGACTGCAAGACATTTTCGGCCAGGATTGTAATTTTCTTCTGTGTTTGTAAACAACACAGAGCTAGAACTCCATCAGGGTTCTTAAGAGCTGGTAAACAGCAACAGCACCAAGCAACAGCAAAATAATGCATGCAGTAGAAATAGTTTTGTGGATAACTCTAACTGAGAAGATAATAAATATTTTTCCTAATCTTTTTTGGTGCCTTTATTTTTTATTTTTTTTTTAATATTTGAGTGAGTGGTATCAGCATGAATAGGCTAAAAGTGCTGCACTGAAGGGATTTGTGGCCAACATGTGGTTTGAAAGTAGCTTGAATTATTTTGAGGGAAATAGATAAATGAAAATCCTGGGGATTTGAGTAAAATTAAATGGTAGCTGGAATCTGTGCAGGTAGTCTTTAATGAATGGGAAAGGAAGTGAAGATACAAGAGTGTAATATATACAGTGAGAGAACACCGGAAGGAAGCATTGTCTAAAGTACACAGATGGTTGTCAGAAAATTATATTAAGTAGTGAAACAGATCTAGGACACAATAAAAAATAGAAGAGTTTTGATGGAAGTAGAATCACAAAGTGAAAATGGGTATGGGGCAGTTAAGACCATAAGTATTTGAAAACATTTAAGATGCCTGTCTTCCTGAAGAAAATAAGGGAAATTAAGTAAATCCAGTAAGGACTACTTCAGCAGTCAATTAAGAGGCAGAATAAACAAATTAATAAAGGAAGGTTTTTTTTTTTTTTATAAAGAAAACAAAGGAGTCTGCAAAAAAATTTAAAAGAACCAAAAATTTAAATAATTGTTAGTTTGATATTAAAAATAAAGGAAACAAAGGGATCATGTTTTACAGATTGTAATCTAGAAAACCATGTTCCAAATCTAAATGTAAAAGATGAAAAGATGGTAAACTATTGGTGAGAGCTGAAGCCCACTCAGGTATTGACTTTGTTACCCAGATGACTGTTTTGGTCTGATTTGGAGGCACACATATGTTAACATGCAGATACTGTCACATACTGCTTTGGACACATTTTTTCAATAGGTGTTTCAGAATTTCTGCGAGGGATCTTAGTATGCAAGGGGACGTTAATAACAGAGAGATAACCTGCATCAGGCCCATGGTCTATCTAAGACATATACATCAAGAATATTAGAACTAAAGGAAGCACTTCTGTATATAATTTAAGTATTAATTTATTCATTAAGATACCTTTACATTCAATTTATTTTCTAACTTTTCTGTTGATTTTTATGTGTTTGTTTGCTTTATGACTCATTTTTTTGTTTATTTTTTTTAAAGCACTTTATGTGTCAGCCATTCATAGCATAGACTTGTTTTCAGAGACTTTAGACTAATAAGTTTTTTTCAGACCAGTAAAAGCTGACTCAAAGTTGGCAAATTGCGTGAAGAAGTAATTGCTTGTATGCATCTCACTGGTCAAAAAAAAGATCATCTGACATTATAGGACAGAAACTTTGTGTGACCACGAATGACCACTGAAGCTTCCCTAGATAAGCCTCCATGTGTACCCGGAATCTAGACTGTAGTTGATAAGCCCCACAGTGGGAACTTGAGATAAGGTAAAGGAGGTGCTATTGTCTGCATGCTGTCTCAGACCTGTGGGGAGGTTAGCAAAGCTGGGGGAGAAGAAAATATCACTGGTAATGGACACAAAGAACACAGAATTTATGGGCTACCACCTCGCAACCCACAGACCCGGAGAAGTGAAAGACTAAGCATGTGGACTACTTAGGATTGGGGGGGAGAAAATAATTTAACTGGTAGAATAAGAGAACTCTCCAGCCAATGATCATTAATTCCTTTTTTTGCTAAAACATGTTGTGAAAAGTTTTGGATGGTCTCAGGCTTCCACCACTGATAGGGCCTGAGTAAAGAAGGATCAATAGGACACTGCTGAATCCACAACTGTTTGGATCTCTGTCTCTCTCACTCTCTCTCCCCCTGTCTCTTCTCTGTTTCTCTCTATTTCTCTATCTCTCATTTTATTGTTAAACAAAATCTCTACTGTTGAATTTGGCATATGGTCTCCTTTACACCTTAATTCAGGCCAAAGCAGCTCTCTCTAACTGGATCTTAATAATCACCATGGTAAGACTATGACAAGGAATGTATGGTTTGTGAAATGTCCGTGTGGTCTACCATTTAGTACCTATCCTTGATTTCTTGATGAAAAAAGAATTTGGGGATGATATTTCAAGAAGTTTTCTCCCTTACCTTTAGCCTTGCAACTGTAAAAGTCACCTAAACCCTCCCTCTTTTTGTTTGAAGCCATTCTCTCTTGTCCTATCACTACAGGCCCTTGTAAAATGTCACTCTCCAGCTCTCTTGTGGGCCCCCTTTAGGTACTGGAAAGCACTATAAAGTCTCCCCAGAGCCTCCTCCAGTCTGAACAGCTCCCATTCTTTCAGCCTCCCTTCAGAGGGGACTTGCTCCAGCCCTGGGATCATATTGGTGGCCTCCTCTGGACTTGTACTTCTAGGTCTGCTTCTTCCTTGCGTCCAGTCCCAGAGCTGGATGCAGCACTCCAGGTGGGATCTCTCCAGGGCAGAGCAGAGGGGCAGAGCTGGCTCTCTCACCCTGCTGGCCGTGCTGCTTTGACTGCAGCCCAGGATGTGTTTGTCTTTCTGGGCTGCCAGCACACATTCCTGGGTCACGCTGAACTTCTTGTCCATCAAGACCCCCAAGATCTCCTCAGGACTGCTCACAATCCATTCTCCAGCCAGCTCTATTCGTGCTTGGGATTGCCCTGGCCCGGGGGCAGGATCTTTCACTTGACATTGTTGAACTTCCAGAGGTTTGCATGTGTAAACCTCACATGTACATAAATCTCAGAGTAGTTTGTATGTTTACAAAGGGACATGTTCTGCTCTCAGAGCTGAGACAGAACATTTCTCTGCAATGACATTGCCCAAGGCCTTAGTCTGAGGTGACCCCTTTTATTTATTTTTTGA
Organism: Serinus canaria; assembly: GCF_022539315.1. Classification (NCBI taxonomy): domain Eukaryota; kingdom Metazoa; phylum Chordata; class Aves; order Passeriformes; family Fringillidae; genus Serinus; species Serinus canaria. The sequence goes on from NC_066343.1 coordinate 59,765,264, forward strand.
ATAACCTGTATTTTGAGAGATAGCAGTAAGCTTGTCTTAAAGCAGAGGTTAATAATCTACTTGTGTTTTTATATTTCAGGCTAATAAAACTAGAGACTCTGAGTGTGATGAAAGATTGAAGAAAACAGAAAATACTGCATGAAGCATTTAAGGACAGATAGTAAAGACAAAGTTTTTACAATTAGTAAGTAATGCTGAGGTGACACATTAGCTTGTGATTAGTTTTCTGAAGAGCAAACTGCAACTACTGCAGTCAATAAGAAAGGAAAAGAATGACATAAAAAAGAGCATGCTGGCTATAAACAAATACAATGGTGAATGTAAATTGCAAGATAGTTTATAAAAAATTGCTTTGGTAGATTTAAGGATCAGTGGTGTCACACAGAACACTTAGAATTCATATTGGAATTCAGGGTTTCTGGATAAAACTCATAATTTCTGCTAACAAATAGAGGGTTTACTTCTATTTATAAAAGAAATAGGTGCATTGTGAAAATGCATGCTGCTGGTTCAATGGCTTCACATTAATTATTTTTGCAGGAACAGGTTTGAAAATACATAATACAATTTTGCATAATACAATAATGTAGTAAACAAACTGAAATTCTTCCCCAAGACATTAGAGAATACTATCTATACATCTGAATAATTAAGAATAGAGTAATATTTTGTAATACAAATAATGTTAAAAAGTAAAATGGAAATTTTAGAGGTAACTCAGCTGTTTTTTTCTTTGGCTTTAGTGGGTTTGGGATAGATCAAGACAAAAATCTCCATGTGAAGGCAGCTATGAGCTAATGAAAAATAGCATAAACAATTAATAGAAACACAAAAGGTTTTTAATGACAGTAATCCTGTCTTAGAATGTAGATATTTGTGGGACTGTTGAGAATTTTTTGCTTCTGTCTGTTGGGAGAATTTGGTCAGATTTCAGCATCAGAGATGTTCTTCTCATCATGAATTCCATATTTAGGCACAAGTTCAAAAGCCAATGATTTACTTGACAGAAAAATTTATCTCTCTGCAGCTGACGCAATTTGAGTTTCCCACTGGCTCCAAAGAGGAGCTGGAAGAAGCTATGTGTGAGAAGGTAGCTGTTGATCTCTCTAGCAGACTAATTCATCTTTTCTGCCTTTTAAATTAATTTTCCATCACTGCCAGATAAAGCAGTTTCAGTTGCTTACCATGCTATCAGACCAAGAGATTTTTTAGCTAGATGTTCTAGAAGAAGGCAAATTGGTTTAGATAGCCGAGGCAAAATCTGTGGATTTTGTAAAATGGAAAGAAAACCATAAAAAGTAAAATAAGTCAAAAATAAAACTAGCCTCAAATTTAGTCTTGGTATTATTGAAAGTATTGCTTAGCCAGGTACTAGTCAAAGTAGATTACTGTTTGCATAGGTAAGCAATTTTAATATGGTCAAACAGGAAAGAGCATTTTACTCTCACAGTGTGGCAAGCTATTTCCTCCTGTGCTTTCCCAACCCCCACTTCCTTCACTCCTTGTGTATAATGCTACTCTTTCCCCACTGTTAATGCTATTTTCTGGAATAGAAAATGGTTCCCTGTTTTGGTGGCCTGTAAAGCATTGGAGAATGTACAGACATTAGGAAAATTGTATGCTAAGCAAACGTATTTTGGATCTGAAATGTCCTCAGAACGTTTATTTACTATGCAACAATGATGTAAAAATCTTGACACAAATAGAAACATTAAGTTCCGGGGAAACAAACCAAATGATCATAGATTTTTGGCTAAAGTATCAGCTTGAAGAATAAAGCATTTGGCTTATTGTCTTGCTGTTGGCAGGATCCAACTCCTTCAGTGTTTATCGGGATCTGTAATTTTGGGTTTGGAGATTTCCCCACTTCATCACACAAATTAATTTCTCTCAAGCTTCTGTTTAATACACTGCTGTTGCTATAAAGTATTAAGGTAGAGAAGTAAGGTCATAATTCATTGAATTGCTATATGCTTTTGCGGAATAAATTCTCATATAAGACTTTCGTTTATACTTCTGTTGAAATAAGTGAAAGGGAGACAGAAGTTTCCTGACAAATGGGATATTCCATTTAACTTTTGCTGATATTACAAAATGGTGTATAATAATAGATTAGGAAGCAGCCAGTTTTAGGGGTAATTAGAATGTTCAGATATGTACACTGGCATAGTGTTAAGCTATCTTGATTTCTACCTCCAAAAGATGAGAGCAATCAGTTCTTAGGAGGTGATGTAAAATAAGCTGTTGTGCTGCATAGATCTTATGTATTGTTAATTCAGCTTTGATAATGCTGTAGACTGTTGGTGATGCTGAGGTAGATGAAACCGTAGGATATAGGATGGGCAGTGGAAGGAGAGGGAGGAAAAAAAATGGAAACCAATTGGACTCAGTTTAAAACAAGTTAAAGAGAGAATTCTTCATGCAACATCTGATGAGAGCAACCCCCCGCCAAAGGATATTGTGAATAATAAAAAAATCTACAAGGATTCAAGAATAAAACTTGACCGAATGGAAATACACTGAAGATTACAAACTGTATAGAAACCACTTCTATCTCATGAAGATCTGAAAAGACTCTCCTGTTTTAAGAAGGGACAATATATATCCTTGTCATGCTCTTACCTATACTCAGGTGTTTGCCTGTCAGCCAGCCCTACTGGAGACCAGACTGTGGGCTAAAGAGACTTTTGCTGTTATAGAGCAGATAATGTTCCTATATTTTAGGAATTGAAATTTAATACCTACTAATACAATAAATAATTTTCATGTACCATATGTATATATATATATATATATATAGATATATATATATATATTAGATATATATATATATATATATCTATATATATATATATATATATATATCTATATATAAATTCCATAGCTGAAAAATAAATGTACACCACAATATGTAATATGTAATATGTAATATGTAATATGTAATATGTAATATGTAATATGTAATATGTAATATGTAATATGTAATGTGTAATATGTATAGTTCCTCATTTTTAAATTTAATATTCCATTTAAAAATATTGTTGTAATTTTATCACTGTGTGTCTCCGCATGAACAATGATTGAACTATTAGGAAAGTTTAAACTGAAGGTGCTTAGAAGTTTTTCATATAGGAATCTCTATGCTTTGTAGTAGCTTCACTTGTCCAGAGTGAGCAATCAGACATCTCTGAATACCAGATATCTTCACTGGGACATTTAAAATAGAAGCCTTAGAGAATTTTGGTGGCATTATGAATGCTTATTTTAAAGAAAAACATATTTCCAGCCAAAACAGAAATACATATGGATAAATTTCTTTACAGTGAAAATCAGTGCAGACTGAAGGATACACCCATACAGATTAAATTGTGGGACTGCATTCCAAATACATTTGACAGTAGGATATCTAATCTATCTTTCTATCTATCTATCTATCTATCTATCTATCTATCTATCTATCTATCTATCTATCTATCTATCTATCTATCTAATCTATTAATCTACCTATCTTCTGTCTATCTCTAAACGTATTCCAAATATTCCCTGCCAGTTCTGTGAACAACACACTGAAGGTATTCCAAACAGGAGACATGTGACCAGTGATATATCACTTTGGATGCCTTTCAGATAGCATTCCATAAACCCTTTAACAACTGTTTGTATTGGTATGAAAAACAGTGCCATGCATTATGGAGTGAGAACTCATTGATTTATGAACATTTCGAAGGGACAATTCATTTGGTTCATCTGGTGTATGCAAGAACAAATTCTAGAAAAGCTCATGTGTCTTTTACACTTTTTTTACTGAAACTTTGAAGAACTGAGTTTTAATATTTGAAACATACAAGAAAATTTATGTTGACTTTAATTGTTTTCTGAAACCTGGTCCAAACACCTTGAAATGAGAACTCTGATTGGATCTTGGTTGGTCTTGGTTCAGTCTTTCAGTAATCAGAAAGTAAATATAGACTCTATTACAATCAGGCCATGTTTCCTCAAAACTTTATATTTAATTCTATACTTAAGTATTGAGATCTTCTAATATACATTTTATTTTAGTGCTTATTCTGCATTCTGCATGTTTAAATTGATTTCTTTTATTCTCTTTTCAATTATTAATGTCTAATGTCTGTCAGAGTTCTGCTGTTTCATGACCTTAATTCCTCTATTTGTGGTTTATTCACTTCTTATAAATAGGTAATTCTATTTTGTCCTTGTAATACCCTGTTTATGCGTGGAAACATTTGTGGAACACTGAAGCTATTTCGCTGTAGTATTTATGTGTGAGGAATCACGTGGCAGTATGATGAGTGAGTGGAGGTCATGTTTTCACTCTTTTCTTTTGTAAAGCAGTATTTAGTGGGTATGAGTAGCTGGGACTTTTGTTCAGCATCTGCATTTAATCAGCAGTTATTTCTCTGTTTCCTAGACTGGTTAGTATAATCCTTCACCACCTTATCTCTCTTCTCTGCCAACCAGTCAATAAAAGGAGGTTTTCTAACTTTCTCCTCTGTTTTTGTGGCCAGCCTTGATAAAATTGAAGTGTCTGATTTTTCTGTAAAGAAGTGGTAACATAGGTAAAATACCTGACTAAACAAAAGTTTTCAACTCTTTCTGTAAGTTTTGTGAAGCATGACTGAGTAGTGACTCAGCAACAAAGAGTAGGCTGAAAACATTTTTAAAAATACCTAAATTTAAGTTCAGGTATTAATATAAGTTTACTCTAATTATAATTGAAAAAGAGCAATGTTTTCATGGTTTTTGGCATAACAATGACATTACCATGTATCAAGATTTTTGAATTTGTCTTAAGGGATTTCCAGCCCTGAATGTCCCCCTCTCTACCTGAGACAAAAGTGCTTAATCTTTTGCATGCTTAATCATCCTCCATGTAAACAGTGGATCAAAACTGATATATATATCCATGGGAAATCACATGAAGAAACAGCAAAGTATCTTTTAAAATTATCTCCAGATGCTAATTTTTCCAGGAATAATTAACATTTGATAATTATTAAATAATTAAAATTTAATTCCCTGTTACTTTCCTCAGAGTGAATCTTATATGAGTTCTTTAATTTTATCATGTTGCCCATCTGCTCCCCATGCTCTCTGGTTGCCATCCTGCCCAAATAATATCGAAGGATTTTTATCCTGTGTTTAATACATATAAAACATCATCACTACAAGGACTAGGTTGGATTGCCCATTTGGCTATGCCCAAGGATTGCACATGAGCAATAATCAGTAAAAAAATCTCAGCAATTTTTCCTTCCTGTAGGTGAGAGGTTCATGAGACCCCGTGGAGATTGAAAACACAACAAAACTAATGGCCTGTTCACTCCAGGTCATGGGAACTGGGGAAGATGCCAAGAAATTAGTAAAATATGGAAAAAATGTTTAACCAGTTTATAAGTTAAGAGTTTGGAATCCTGTATCAAATGTTGTGATTTTAATATGTTGAAGAGCTGTCTTCTGTCCATGAAAGTGAAGGATTTTAAAATGTTCTCTATGGGGGCTAAAATCTGTCTCTATATACCAAAGACTTGAATTGTCTCAGAGTTTAAACCCTTGAGGAAGCCTACTCTTGAAGTGCAGTGGCACCATAAGGTAAACCATAAACTAAAATGGAAAAAAAATAATTCAAATGAAAGTATTTTTTCACTCTGCAATATATTGCACAAGCACAGACAGTAAGGTAGCTGTCATCCCTTGGAACTCTGCAACAAAATTGCTTGCTAGTGATATTCAACTCCAAAATCTTTGTTTCTCTCCTAAGAGTTTAAAGCAAGAAGAACTGTAGTTCCTGGGTTGTGAAATAAATCTTAAGTCTTTATCTTTAATGAGATTGTGTTACACATTACCCCAATTTTCCTTTCACTGAACTTCAAGGCACAGCTGAATGCTATCATTAAGGAATGTCTGGGGGCTGTTTTTTAAGAGTGGGAGGACAGGGCTATGTGTGGTGGTTTCTTTTTTTTTTTAATATATGATTTTCTTATCTGTTTGGACAACCATTAAATCATAAAAGTGGCTCAAATTAAAGTTATTCTGCTACCTTGTGGCTGTAGCTTGAAATATCATGTGTTCAGTGGTTGGATTTATAAAATTCTCCACAACAATGATATCCTTTGCTAAACTGCATCTGGAATACTGCACTTGATTTTAGAACTCTCCTCAGAACAGGAGATATGTCTCTTCTGCTGAAGACTGAGTGTCAGACATGGTAAATTCTTCCTTTTCCTTACACTTTTTCAATATCGCATAGCATAGAAACAGAGCATGGAGGGGAAATTTGCACTTCAGCAGTTCTTTTGGCTGGACATATTTCAAAATTGGTGAGAGCAGTCAGTCCAAGTTCAATGGAAAATGTCATACATAATCCTGGAGAACTTAAATCAGTGACAGCTGTAATATTTAAATGAGAAAGAACTCTGTTATTTCAGGATCAGAACTTTATGCACGTGAGTGTTGCAGAGATCCCACTTTAGATACCCTTTTAAAACTCTTCATACCTATCTTACTTTTGAATATTTTTTGATCTTCTTGAAATTAAAAAAACCCCATTTATTTCAGAGGAATGATTTCCTGGGCACTTGCAGTGACCATGTGTGTCATATTTCTTTACTAGTAGAGGACAATATACAGTATAAAGCTTTTTTCCACTCTGTGTGAATAATTGATCTATAGGGCTCTTCAAGACCTTTCTGGAAAGTTCTTTATGTGCTGCTTTAAACAACAGAAAAATGTGATTTTTTGGAAAGCTGAACTCATCCATTAGTCTGTTCTCCCTTTTCCCCAGGACTTTTTAGTATGATGTCCATCCTATGCCCAGATAAGTATTCTTCTGGTAGTAAATAGGGAATGTATAACTCATTTTAACTAAACATTTTCCTATTCTGATTTAATTAAAATGAGTTTAATTTGCTTATCATAAGAATTGCTATGTCAAGATTTTGGATCTCTAGACATTTTTAATTACCAAATTCTGCACAGATTATGCAAATTTTATTTAAATTTCTAAGTCCTCAGAATACCTCATTTGTGGTGCCTGACTGTATCTCTGCTAACATTGAAGCATGGCTAACCTAATACTTAAATAGTGTAGAAAGAGTGAGATGAGCCTCATAACCCTAATAATAACATTAAGATTATTACAACATCCAGGGTTCCATTCTGCTCTAGGTATTTTACAAACTACTTTATATAACTCCCATGTGTCACTCTATCTTCAGATGATCTCCAAACATCTACTCTCATTGAAACCAGTTTTAGATCTGTCCTGGTATTTTTAGCTATTCACAGCAGGAACTGTTTTAGAAACTTCATTAGTTTGTAAAATAGAGTAAAGTAGTGACTGAATAACATCCTAATTGCATCATCTTTCAAGCCAAAATCTACAGCAATAACTTATTTGTTGTAATATTGGTGATGATACTAAATTACTGCAATGAATCATTGTTGCTTATGATATTCCATATGTGCAGAACAGTCTTTCCATCATAATCTTCAAATTATGTTGCATTGAATCAGATTCATCTTGTATTTTATGTAGAAATCCATTAGCAAAACTTCTCAACATTGTACTCCTGCACGAGTTTTTAATTATATTTAGAGATATCTGATGTCCTGCTGGATAGAGTCCATTATGGAGAGAGCTGTTTAACATAAGAGAAGAAGAAAGCCTCAGTTCTGAGGTATTGATTCAAAATTCCATTAGAGGCCCTAAATACTAATTTTAGTACTTTTTTGTACTTTAAACATTTAAAAACTGTTTTTTGCTTTTGAGACTGAAGGACGAAGTCTCATTCTCTATCAGCAAAAGAACACCGAACAGATGTGAATATAGACCAGTGTCATACACTGATAAAATAAAGAAACGTTATGCAGCAGAAATTGTTTCAGAAAGCTTTTTCATCTGTGGAAGCTCCTGATAGAAGAGGAAGAAAGTTCTATTCATGTTCCAAATAAGTAATTTTGGTATAGAATGACACTACCATGTAAAACAGAAGGCACACAATTGTAGATTTTTATGGGGAGATACTAAGCACCATATTTGAACAAGAATATATTTATGAACATTTTTAATATTTTTATTAAATAGGAGATATTTGACTGGCCTACAAATTAAAGTTTCATTTTATTGTAGGAAATTCACAGTGTAGCTTTTACCTTCCTGTGGAACCTCATTCTCAAGGTATCTCACTGCTGACTTTTGGTGGCAAGATAGTTCTGTAATGTAGAAATGAAATCTTAGAAGTGAGGGATGTGTACATTATTTGGTATGACTGTATCCATGATGTCAGGGTAACAGGAATAATCTGGAATGATACTAAAGCAAATCCATGAATCCCAAACTGCTTTTTCCAAACTTTTAAAACAAATGTTTTTCTTAAAACATGTCTGCTGTGTGGCTTTGGTTTAAAAGTGTTCAGTATGTTAATGTATGTTAATCCATTCAGACTGATAAATTAGTATAGATATTTATGAGTCTCACTGCTATTTTTGATAGCATTTTAACTTTTCTCTGTCCTAGTCTAGGAGAAGAATTCCTTAGCAGGAAGACAGAATATTACTTTTGTGTGGATAGCATTGGATAAAAAATATGATGAAGTTAAAGTGTGCGAATTAGATATGAAAGTTAGGTATTCCATAAGAGCAAACTAAATGGCTTTTATATGGATGCATATCTGAAATAATAGGTTAAAATTTTGCCACCACGAATGAAAGTACTAGAGAATGCTCTCATCCAGACTTTCCCATATATCATGTTTTAAGCAGATGAACAGCAATTGCATTCAGCTGTTTCTTCATGCACAGAATCATCTTTAGATGGCTAAGTGAAAGCTATTTACTTTTTATGTCCCGTTATTTTAATTACTCATGCAGTCTGCCATGAAAACTGTGCTTATTTATTATGAAATCTTTGTGACTGACTTGTGATTGAAGAACTCTCTTTTTTAAAAAATATTCACCAGCATAAGCTAAAGTCAATTTAGATCAGAAGTTTTCCACAAGGAGGGGTTTTGTTTGCAATTACAGTTTGACACAAAGGGTGCATTCATTTCAGACTTCTTACTCAACAGGCCATACACCTTAGGATTTGAAATTACTACCCAATTCCAACCACTTTTAGAAGCTGAAGAAAGTCTTAACAAGAATGTTTCTATGGATTTTACACATGCAACAGCTGAGTGAGGGAGGAACCCAACTATTTTGTATATTCGATATATTCGATTCCCTAGAACAAAGTGGAAGCAGAACTCAATATCTACACATTTTATCTGGCAGGAGATGGCTGCTGGCCAGTTCTACAGACAGCCACAACACTGCTGATTCTTTTCCTGGTGAGGATAGGAAAAGATGTGTGTTGAATTATACAAGCAAAAAAATAAATACAATTTTTTCTGAAACAAAGCTTCACTGACTGTTTACCCTAAAACCACTTTAATTGTTAAGCTTTCATTCTTAACCTATAGTCAGCGAGTAAATGACTAGCTACAGTTTATCTTTGAGATCTATCACATCGGATTAATGTTATCATGTTGGGTTGTGATACAGTTGGTATTACTTCTGCTGATTTTACATATGACTAGACCAGTCTGGCAGCTGTGCAAATTGCATTTGAGGATCTGTACCTATATTGTAGCCAAATTTCCCTGGTATGACTTAAGCTCTATTCTGTTTACAACATTTCTCACCACACTGTGCCTCAGCTTTTAAAACACGCAGTTATAGAAAAATTTATGTGAAAGGGACCTCTGTGGGTCTTCTACTGCAGCCTCTTAGGGCACAGCTCACATCAAGCCTCAGTGTATGATGTCCAGCTGAGTTTCACAATCCCTAAGGAAGGAAATTCCACACTGTCTGCAAGCAATCTCTTCCAATCCTTCAGCACTACCATGGAGAACCATTTTTTAAAAAATTCAATTCCAATTTCCTCTGTTGAACCTTCTGACCCTTATTTTTTTCCCTTATGCATCTCTCTGATGAGAAAGCCAGAATGCACCTTCCAGTAGGGGAGTCTGCAATCCGGTCCCCTCTTCTTCAGGCATGCATGCACAGGGCCCCCTCAGATACCCCTAACAGCAGGTTCTCCAGTCCTTGATCACCTTAATGGTTTGTCCTCTTCTAGATTCTGTCACTTTTTAAAAATCATAGTCATGGAATGGTTTGGGTTGGAAGGGCCCTTAAAGAGCATCTAGTTCCAGCCTCCCTGTTGTGTGCCTGGGGCATAAACCTGGTTGCTCAGAGCTCCATCCCACTGGGCCTTAAACCCTTCCAAGGATGGGGCAGACACAACTTCTCTGTTCCACTGCATCACCACCCCCACAGGAAACATTTTTTTTCCTACTATCTTATACAAACCAACTCCCTTTTAGTCCGAAGCCGTTAAAGGTTAGCTGTATAAAACAAAACCCACTACTCCACAAGCAGCATTACAAGTTTCTAGTACTGCAGTGCCATCATTTGCATCAGTTTTTTGGTCACAATGTTGTTAATGCAGCCCAAAATATGTTTCATTTTCGTATTGCAAAGGTGCACTCCTCACTCACTATTGACCACGGTGAATATCCCTCATTCACAGTCTAATTGTTATGAGTCACATTTTAGTAAGCACTGAATAGCTTCTTCCTCAAGGGAGAGTCCTCTTTATTTTTTCTCCTCAAAATAAAGCAAAAAAAACAAATTGAAGAACTAAAACCTAAGCTGCTAATCACTTCCAGGTGATTTGACCTGCGTAATTACGGAGTAGTGTAGAGCGGAAGATGTTGCTGCTCTTCTTGTGTCTTGTCTCCATTTTTAATCTGTGTACCATAGTCACAGCATTTATTCACCTGAGGCTGTAAGGCTCTGACTTCAGTCTTGTGCTCCCTCATAATTTAACCCTGCTCTGGAGGTCTGGTTTGTGAGCAAAATTGCAGAGACCTGCATTCACCTGAGGAGTGGCAATTCCTGCATTGGGAACCTCAGATGAGAACTTCTGTTGAGACATTTCACCAGCAGGCTTGTTAGTGAACAGAGTCCTTCGGACTGTTGTCTTTGAAATGGACTTTGTGCATCTTCTGCTTTGAAAGGTTATGTCTGGTAATCAATCAGCTTGCTCTCAAGGTTGATTTCACCTGCTGTAAAACACTGGTGGCCTGCAGGAGTGTTCACTATGTTTTTTCCTTTCTACTTTGGTAAGACATAGCCCCTTGCTACATGCATGGATAGAGTAATTCCTAGAAATCCCTTTTCTAGTTCAGTAGGCTGGGCCTTTGTCTCATTTCAGTGACATGGATCTAAAAGGTGAGAAAAACCCACAGTTTTTATGAGTTTGAGCCGTAACATTCCTTAAATCTTAGTCTATATATTTAGGTTTTTTTATATGAATCAGAATATTTAAAAGGTATTCCAACTTCTTGGGAAAGCTTTTTCTTTCATGTTTGATTCTTATTAAGGTGATAATATCTGACTCATAATCTCTGTAACTGTTATATTTTTCAACTTTACAACCCTGGCTCCAGATGAGTTCCCACTGGGAGCTTTATTTTCTGAAACTGGATGTTTGGCATTTTCCAGGAATTGCTTATGGCCAAATATTTAAGCAAATGTCCCAGTGTCAGTGTTTTCCAACAAGCACAGGAGTACTCTCATGTTGTTGTTGGCATTACCACACATCATAAATTAAGTTTACTCTGAGGTTCCAATCAAGGATCAGGATGCATATGGTCTTAGAATTTGTGTGGATGCAGGGAAATGATAGAGGAAACAAGTTTACTCAGCAGTGGTTTGTGTAAGGAAGCAGGTACCTAATTCAGGAACCATACAGGACCTCTAATGAGGTGTATCAGTCACATGCTCTCATTTCAGCTTTATGTAGGTAACTAATAAACCAAGATGAAAAATCTTTTGGCAGACCCAGGAAAAGTGAGACTTGCCCATTCTTCTGAGGCTCATAGAGTTACAGAGAGGAGAGTTGTATCTATTGCATCCAGATGTGAATTAAATGCTTGTTACTCCCCCATCACGTATCTTAAATTCTAGCACTACCTACTGCCCACTAGCCTGGGGACTTCCATCACATCTCTGCCTTCATTCAGGATATTTTGAATCCAGATATCACAAAAGTGGATTTCATCCTTTCATCTTCCTGTAATTAAGAATTTGCTACAGTTATAAACTTGTTGTAGCTGAATGAAAAAAATTTCCACGTCCTTCCTTCTCTGAATATAACGTTGGTAATTCTAAGATACAGATTTGATTACAACATACAAGAAAATGTCTTTTCAAGTAAATTAATATTTATAAACTATCTACATGGAACTATTTTTCCATTTTTACTTAGACGTATGCATTTTCTTCGGCTGCCACAAGATGGGAGTGTTGACCCTTAAAGCTCCCATTTTGTTCTTAGGTTTTTCTTGACTCTCATGCTGTGCCAGGCAGAGACTTAGAGAATATGTTTTGTTCCTTTCTGAGCAAGTTCTCTGCAATGAACTAAACTGGAGAGAATTTCTAGGATGTTTAGAGAATTTTAGTTAGCCTTATTCCCCATATTAATTCAGGAGGTAAATATCACATTTACATTAAAAGAATTTCTTGCAACTAAACATCACATTTCTCTGATACAAATTCCAGAGTGGTTCTTTGTCAGTTCTGCACTGATCTGCCGCCTTTTCAGATAATGGGTTCCCTTTAGTACTCTCACAAGGCTGTAAGAATAAGCGGAGCAACAGATCAGAACACTCCTTGCTGCATTTACAGGTCACCATCTGTAAGTTGGAAAGAACACAGCTTATGTGATAAAATTTTGGGAAAGAGAGCTTATGTTAAGAAAACATTAAGGTCGAGAAAATCCCAGTTCAATGTTAGTATATGGGTAAATGGACAACTATTTGTTCTGCCTTTAAGCTTATATCTGAAAGGTTTGAGCAGGCAGAGATGTCCTCCTATTTGTCCTATCGTGGCCCTATACAGTGCCTGTGAAGGCACTAAAAGAAAATAGACCAATTCAAAAGTTTCTGAGCATTGAGGAGCATTCAGATATGAATGCTCTTGGCCTGTGCTTAAAGCATTCAAAACTTTATCTGCACATAATGTGACCCATATCCCTCTTACATCTGAAACACAGAATCATCCAATATGTCTTTTATTGGTTTTTCAATTTTTCATTGTCACACAAGTTCTCCCCTTCTCTTTCAGTTAAAGAGGGAAATATTTTATAAAGGAGTGTGTAGGAGGTACTTGGATATCTTGTTACCTGTTAGAGGAGATTTTATATGTATTCAGAAATCTTTGAACAGCCTTGAAAAAATGTCCTTATGGTTGATCCACCTGCTACAAAGAAGAGAACAAACGACTCGACTATTACATGCTGTGTGCGGGCATTAAAACAAATATAATCAGACAAAACATAATTTCTGTTTTTGTTAATTGGATGCGTGCTATACAGAAGCAATATTCTAATATATTTTCCAAAAAAAATTGACTCCTATTGAAATAATTCAAAGAAAAATCAGGTTATTTTCAGAAGCCCCTGCAAAATTTTAAATCTGGCTGTGGGGTTTGGTGTTTTGTTTGTTTATTTATTTAGGGTTTTTTAAAGTAATGTGCCAAAGTTTCTTTCTGTTTTGTTTTTTTTCCATTAAAAACTCTTTGAATTTATGCTGGGTTTAAACCAGTTTGTTAATATTAGGAAATAAGACACTTTCTTTGTTTGCTTGGGTTTTTTTTCTTTGTATATGTGGGAACTCAGCACATCACTCCTGATGTCCAGAGCTACCGAGAGAACCCTTGGGGGGCTCGGGGCCTTGGAATGTTGCCAAAAGCACTTGGTGGCTTGATTTTGATCCATCTAGGGATGTGCCATGGATGTATGAGGAGATGGAACCTGTGGGAATCACTCGGGTGTGAATGGTGAAGGGAAGACATAATTATAGGGTAAATCACAGATTTTGGGGTTTTGGTACAGGGGGGTTATGGAGACAAGATGGAGGAATCAGGGCATGTCACAAGACTCTTCTTTCTTCTTCTTGTCATCCATCTTCTGGTGTGGTGTTGGCACTTGGGGATTGGTCTGGGGTGAGAGTGTATCCGGTGACAAGGGTGATAGGTATTGGGGATAAAAGGTAAATATGATATACGTAGTTTTTGTTATAAAAGATGTGCCCGCCTCGGGGGTGGTCAGAGTGCCTTTGGCTGCCGTGCTGGTCAGATCCCGGTCGGGCAGAGAAGGGACTTTGTAGATAAGAAACAATAAACAATTCTGAAGACTGAAAAAACCTAGAGTCCAGACTCATCTTTTGAGGCCCAGCGTTCAAGAAGCATCCTAAGCGTGTGTGGGAGCAGAGACAGACAGCCGAACCCCATATGTAGAGATGATGTGAGTAAAAACAGTTTAGCCATTACACTTTGCCTTGGTAAATGCCATCTTTTCAGGGTTTGACATCTGTACCTAGCTACGAATAATTAGCCAGCTTTGGTCTGCATTTTAACAAGAAGAAAACTTGAATCTTCTTGTTCCTATACTGCAGACACACTGAGAACTTTAGTGGTAATGGTCCTTCTGTGTACACAATAACAAAAACAAAGACAGAGCCCACTTGTGTCAAGCAGAGACAAAATTGCAGCAGATATATTCGTGCTCTCCCCACATGCCTGAGCCTCCTGCTAAATCTGAAACCTTGTCTTCCCTCACTGTGATCCTTCTAAAAACTTGATATTTTGGCCTCTACAAGGATAAAAGAAACTGGTCTTCGACATGCTACAAAAATAGCTCAAGAAATATACCTTAGACTTAGACCCACGTTTAAGGGATTAAAAAAGAAATCTCACTGAGAGAGGAGGAAAGGACATGCAGCATTTTCATGGCAAATAGCATGATGTCTGTTTGGCAAAAGTGACCTTGGAACAGCCTGCTTTCTGCCCTCCTTCTCTCATTGCCTGTTTTTTCCCCTGGATGTGTAGTACTATGATAAATGGCTGACTGTAGGTTTCACAAAAGACTACTTCAGTGCCTCCTGAGTGTGACACTACAGCTCTTCTCTAGAGTGCCCTTTCAGGCCTTCCCAAGGCCCTCCTCAGCCATCTGGTGCATATTTAGGAAGGACAGGGATTATTCCCAGGTGAGAAGCAGACGTAGCTCAAGGAGTACAGAAAATTTACAGCTGGTTGTTAGTTTGGTCACATTTTGGGAATGCCTCTGGAAAAAATAGAGCTGGTTTTCTTTTCTATATGAGTACATTTTAATTAAGATTTTAAGTTCCTGGCTGTTAAACTCCTTGGTAGGAAGACACATATGAATACTTTTGCTTAAATGAGAACACTTTGGATGTACAAGTAGAAAGAATGAATCAGAAAACACAATACTGGAGATGCAACTTTATTTAAAAATGTTATCTGATTGAAGGAACCTGCTTATAGTACCAGGCTGTGTTACCTCTGTGGCAACTTCAAGAGGGGTCAATAGTTTATACATACTGTAAAATTGAAGGCAATCATGAAAATCCTATGTGTCCCCAGGCCTGGAAGGCTGAATTCAAGCATGTTTCCACACTCTGTGATCAGATTGGATCCAAAGGAGAATCACAATTTGGTTAGACAGGAGATGCAAGCTGAGAGGCAATGTCACGTCTGGGGTAGTTTACAGCCATGAGGGGCTTCAATGTGCACCTCATTTTTGGGGGAATTTAATAAACTGCCTCACATAGGGGATTTTCTATTGGTCTTTTGTGGATTTTATTATAAGCAAAACAACTCCGTGCATGCCTCAGAGCTGATGAGAAAATTCAGTAAGGTATTAAATGACTTCCATCTTATACCTCATACACTAATTCAGTAATTTCAAATGAACTGGCAGTCCTAAAAAACCAATGGTCCTTGTTAGATATTGAGTCTAAAAGGGTATTCTGTATTCCTGAGATGTCACCCAAAAGTAAGATATCATGCTATTGCAAGGGCAATATTGATGAGATATATGACTCTTTACTGTAGTTGGATTTATGTGGTTTTGTTTACTCATCTTACCATAATAAACTTTGAGTAGTGTTTGGTCATGGTTTTTTTCAGTATGGTGAAGAATATGTTAGCAAGCAGCATCACAGAAGTATGAAAAAGAGAGGCGCAATATTGTGAAAAACTTTAGAGTGATTCAGGTTTTTATCACCAGTGGTGACTAAAATATAGTAAAAAAAAATTTTCTCTAAAGGTCTAAAGGCAAGTGCATTAAAATGCTGAAGGCATTTTGAATTCACTGAGGGCTGTAAACAAACAAAAATATTTCCCATACTTTGTACAAGTTCAGAAAGCTCTGTGGAAGAAATCTAAAATATAAACCTTGTAGAGGTGGAACAGCAACATAAAGCATTTCTGATCTCTCTATTTTTTTTTCTGTCATCAGGTTGCAATCTGATGCAGCTGTACTGCTCAATGAGCCTGTCTGATGGGTAGAGATCATGTGGGCCATGTGCAGCATGGCCTGTTGTCTTTTCACTCTCCCTGGAACTGCCAAGACAGAACAAGGAAGGGACAAGGCAGGCTGGGGCTCCAGGGGAACTGAAATTCAATTACATGCCTCCTGTAGACCTAACCTCACTGTAAAAATTGGCCTGACAATTTTACCTTTAATCGTGCCTATGTGAACTCTCTTTGATGCTAAAGATGGGCTACCCTCATCCACCTTTCTTGTCATACTGTGAGCAAGCCTCACTAAATTGGTTAGCAAGATGAAGACCTTTCAGGAAACCCAGACATGAACAGCTTTCTCCAGCCCTTGAAAGTACATGGGATTGATCTGTTTGCTGTACAATCCCCAAGCCCCAGGCTATGGATAAAATTTCTTAGAAGAGAGGCAAAGTAAATCAATTCTATTCTGTTGCTGGGGTAAAGTTGGTCAATAGATGATATTTTAAAGCACCTCCATCAACAATTTATGAGATTTATTCAGTTTATGCGAAAGAGCACTCCATAATCATCACTACACAGTGATGGCCCAACAGGGTGTTGCTAACTGGATATCATTTAATAAAAGTTTTTCAAGTGCTCAGCATGCTTTCATCAGAGGGTGATTTTTGTTTTTATCCTTGTTTTGTATGAACATTAGGAGGTAATCAAGAAGTTATAAAAGTTGATGATTTATGAAGCTTTTGAAGTGGTGGGTGAAATTGTAGGCTGGATATAATGCTTATATTGATCACACTGTTGGTAAAAGCATGATAAGACTAAAAGTACTATTAAAAAAAAATTCATGAAAGGCTGTTAAATAGAGATCCAGTATTATTTAAATAACTTGATTTTGGTTAATAGTGGTCATGGTCAACACTGGGCAGTATTGTGTTGATAGGCATATAAACCTCACAAATATTACCATATTGACACTGCGTTTTCAGAATTGGAAAATTAGTTACATAGTTACCAGTCTCTCCCACATCAGCCCTTTATTTTCTTATATTTCCAGCAGTGTTCCTGTCTCTTACACTAGTAAACATTTGAAATTTTTTGTGCCATGCCTGTGGCTTCCTCCTAGTCTGCTTTCTCCTGGTTTGTTGATAAGTTTGTTTGGGTTTTTTTTACAATTCTACTTTTATTTACTTTTTCTTTTCTCATATTCTGAAATTACTTTGATTGTGGTCTTGCTTGTTTCAGTTTTAAAAGCCCAAGGGAGAACAAAGTCATAATTTTTCTTTTTTTGCATATAATGTCCAATATCTATTAATTCCTAGTACATATTATCCAAAATTTAAAAATCATTTCAAGAGCTTATTTTTAAGTGTTTGTTAGAATGTCTAGCTAAGTAATTTTTAACCTTTTTTTCTGTGACTATGCATTTATTTCCATTTCTAGCCATTTGCATTCTGAAGAGAGTGTCAGAATTTACAATTCTCTTCATGAAAAACTGCCACCCCCAACAAACAAAGACACAAACATTCCCCTCCCCACCCCCCCAAAAAAAAACCCAAACAAAAATAAACACAGCAGAAAAATTTTACCAATATTTTTTGGTTCCTATTTAGATTTTACTTTTACATCTCCCTCCTCTAAGTGGCACTCTGTTTCACTGCATGTAGTTGAAGAGCTGGTATGTTCATAGAATGCCTTTTCAGTTTACTACTTGTTATTTAAGTTAATGCATGCAAAGAACCCCAAGTTTGGAAAATAATCTGGTGCTATCCATTAGGGCTGTTCAGCTTCCCTCTCTGTCTTTGTAATGGGAAGAATTTGATTTCTTTATTTTTCTCATATGGGTGCTAGTTGACAATTTTCAGATAAAAATAGTGGTTTGTAACCTTTTGGAATGAGATCTCTGTTTTTTGCCTGCTTTATTTCTCACACATCTGATGTGCACATCACACCACAGTCATGATATGAGAAAGTCCAATCTTATTAAGAAAAAACTGCAAAATCTGTTTTAGACTGGGAATTGTTTTTCAAAGTAAACAAATGTGTGTGATGAAAAACACTTTTCAAGGACCTGACCTGAGAGTCTGCTGCCCTGGTCTCTATTTATGGGTGATCATCTGAGGTTCCCCAGGTCTCCACAGCCTATGTTGTAATTCTCTTGAACAGCAATTCTCCTTCAATCTAATCTACAAGCTATTTATGATGTCACCTTTTCTTTTCATTTATATAAGGAAATCAAGGTAAATCA
Source organism: Serinus canaria (assembly GCF_022539315.1). Classification (NCBI taxonomy): domain Eukaryota; kingdom Metazoa; phylum Chordata; class Aves; order Passeriformes; family Fringillidae; genus Serinus; species Serinus canaria. The sequence continues at coordinate 59,783,895 of NC_066343.1, forward strand.
CTGAAATAAAATTATCAGTATTGTAAAACCAACATGAAAAGGATTCATTTACTGTTTTAATGTTAGACTTTGTATTTTGCTATTCTTCTACAATCTTCTTTTCACAATAATTTTAGATTTTTTTTTTCAGAAGCTTTTCAGAATCTCACTCACTGATATGAATAAAGCAATGTTCACTGGTGTTAGTTATTGTCTTCATTATATAACTGAACAAATATCTTAAGACATTTGAAATCGACGAAAAGACACAGTGCATCTGCTGGAAGTTTTTTTCAAATTAACTTAGAAAATAAGGTAATGTTGCTGCCAATAGAATTTTCTTTATTATTCATACAGCCACTGATATCGAGTGTATGAATCTCTTATCACGTCAAGAAATGCTGTCAAATCTCTGTGTACCTTTCAAAACTCTTGAAAATGTGGTGGGTTATCTCTGGAGTACTCCTGCAGCTGGGGAAATCTAGGTCATATTGGGAAGATTTTTCAAAACATTAAGTGTTGGTATGTCTCTATTGAAATGTTTGATTCCAAAAACCATAGGAAATCAGACTGGAACTCTGTGTTACATATACAGAAATTGTAACATATACTATAACCAGACTAAATTTGTGACTAAAGAATAAGAACAACTTTCATGTCTGCTGGTGATACACTTTAAATATAGTCTTTCCTGAAGCACATAGAGTAGTAAAGAACATTAAAAAAGTAAGCCAAAAGTAAAAAAAAAAAATCGATAAAGAGGGACCAGATTTCCCAGAAAAATTAGTAAATATCACTCCAAAAATTTAAAAAAACCCTTACTTTTTCAATAATTTATGCTCTTTTAAAATTCCTATTATACCTATGCTTGCTGAAATTTGACACAGCAACAGAGCCATTCCTCTTTTGATAGTGAAGAAGTAATAGTGAAGAGAAATTAAGCTTATAAAGAGAGTAGGTATTCTAGGGTTTGCTAGGCATATGTGTGCGATGTCAATTTGAGAATAAGAGAGTTGGGAATTTAAAAAGGAAAAAATGTTTAAATCCTTTAGTTTCCATAACACATGCAATGAAAGATTAACAACAGTGAGAAAAAGAATTTCTGCAGACATTAAACATTAGGAAAAAAAATGTGAAACAGAACACAAAGCAGTGGGGAGTGGCTAGCATAAGAATGACCTTACATCATATTCACCATGTGGACTTGAGATGTATGTCTGTGTTTATGGAAATCAGATCAGTGTGTAATCCTTTAAAAACTCATTTAGGCAGTATGACAGTTCTCTATGTTTTCATTCATGATGACATAAATGATAACAACATCGATAAGTCTAAAAAAAAAAAAAGAATAAGAAGGGAAGGAAGATTATATCATGGTTGACCTTTTTTTTCCCCTTGCTATAACATTTAACTGAAACATTGTGTGTAAATTCACTAAGCTACTGGATCATCTGGTTTGAACTTTGCAAGTTCAAGCTAGGGAATTGCACCATTTTCTCTTCATAAAGCTCCTTATTCTCACCTGAACAGATGTGAAAATAATCTTTTGAGGTGTGTTAGAAAATTGGCAATAACTTTTCTATATTTTTGCACTGGACACTGATCTTTTTTAGCATGGATTCCCACATGATATAAACCAGAACAGCTCTGCTGAAGCCACTGGAGCAAATCAATCAATACTGGCTAAGAATTTTGTCCCCAGTCAGTTTTTTGATGGGAAGGCAGAAAAGAGACTCTTCACTGTCATGTATAGAGAAAAAATCATGTGTCTTAGTGGGTTAGGCTAAAGACTGCCCTTTGGAAAAAAATATAAAAAAAAATCAGCGCCTCTTGGCTAAGCAAAATAATTGTGCAATTTTGAGTACAAACAATAGAGCCCTTTGAACTAAGGATATAGAGGCATGGAACTGTTTATTTACAAGGAAAAATGACCCACTTCTCTAGGAACATGACCCAATTTAATCTGCTAGGAAAAAAAAATTGAAATGCTATTTGACCTAAATTTTCTGAAGCAAAAGTTGTGTGGAAAACAGAGAAATGTCTTTATAGTTTGTGAGGCAGCTTCATTTACAGGTCATTTGCTCCCTGTGTCAGGCAGGATTGTGTTTCTTATAATAGGCTGTGATTAGGATTACCTGAAAACTTCCACAGAGCTTTGATCTGTCGTATCACTCTTTTGCAGCTGTCTTAGGGATGCAAGTACACTGTAAACACTGGTTTCACTTAAGTATACTCAGAGTCTCAGGACGGGCAAAGATAACATTTGGTGAGAATGAAGTACCTTTCTCAAACAGATGTGCAGGGGCAGGAAGACCTGATTCTTGAGCTGTTCAATCTGAGATAATTTGGCATGCTTTTTCCTAGGAGATCAGCCTACAATGCTACTGCTTTTAGAAATAGGCAGAAAAATTATCTTTTGATAAGTTTGGATGATCAGGATGGTGGAAATCTCATATGCCTGCCTGGTCTGAAGAAATTCATGCTCCCTTGTCCATGCAGGAGTCTTTCCCAGGAACAAACCTCCTCTGACTTTGACCTATTTATTTTTCTCTACGTATCCACCAATGTACTGAATCATCAGAGACAGTCAGAACTGGGTCACTGCAGAAGTATTTATTCACAATATTTCAATGGCAACTCTTTCTGTGTACTCTTCTCAATGTGAATACCAATCCTGAAATTTTAGACAACAATATAAGTGACCTGTGGTATTCAAATCAAGTTGTAGTTTTAATTGAAAGATCAGATATATCTATTTCTCTTCTCATATAAATCAAAAGCTGGAATGTTTGTGAATGCTTGATGGTCGCTTCTCCCCTGCCTCAACAAAACTGCAAATGCAAAATGACTAATAGATGCTTCATAAATTTTGCTTGCAGAATTATGGAGAGATTCAATAATTTGGAACAAAAAATAATATGAGCACTCTATCATCCAAGTTTTTGATAAAACTGACTGTGGGATAGCAGTAGCAAAAACTGGTTTGAGACTGTGACCTTTGGTCACAATTGTGATCAGTAAAATTATTTGAGATATGAGACAGTCTTCATCAAGTAAATTTCAGTATTTACTCCGTAGTTGTTACTTCTTGTATGTGTGTAGGCCATGTGCAACAAACAGGAGAATGGATTTTTTAAATAAATACTTTTGCTCATTTGCTATTTGGTAGGTGTTTGCATTACCTCTGTTTGACATTTTTGTCTTGCCTCTGGATGGGCAGCAAAAAGTCCTGTGTGAAAGATGCTTGGAAGTAAAAGAAGACTGAAGAAAATCCTCAAAGTACATGGTGACCAGAGGTAGGTGGACATTAAAGAATATCATTAGAGCTCAATAATCCTGCCTTTCTTGGTGATTTATCTTACTATAGGTAATTCTTTTGATGTCATAAAACTTCAGCTTTCACTCTCTGACACAGTGTCTATTACTGCTAGGATTTTTACTGCTGTCATGATAAACAAAATGATAACCTTTTTTCGCTGAAGGTGTGTGGTAAAATATAGCAGAGAGCAACAGATTTTCAGTCTACAGAAATCTTAACTTTCTATACTTCCTTTAGCAGAGGATACACTGAGTGGTTCATCCAGCCACTGAAAATGACTATATGTAAGTGTATAGATGCAGCTATATGACATGCACAAAGCCTGAGCTTGCCTTTCTTGTTACCCTTACTCAGGTCTATCTATATTGCAGAAACTCTAATAAAAGTCAAAAGAGTTCAGTAAGAATGGCAGAAGTAGATAGCAGCTATCTCAAGCACAAAAGTGGACCACACAGCAAAATTCTCCCAGCCCAGTTGCGCATATATCATAAATAAAGAGATTTTAGGAATGTCATCATACAAAATTTATTCCTTTCATTTGAAAAAAATTTCAGATACAAAATAACTTGCGGTATCTGTCCCATCTGTGCAACTGAAATCCTTGTTTTTTTCTGAAGATAAAATTATCTAGCACTATCAATTTTGACAGTGATTCTCAACAGAGAAATAATTTATCACAGATTTTTTCTTCTATCTTCTGTGGATTGATGTTGGTAATTTTAAGATACAGGGTTTAACATCTCTATACTAAACACAGCTCTCTAAATAGTGTTTGGAATTATTTGATTATTTTCTTCACAATACTGATCTACAAGTTTTCCACTTTCATATTTGCCCTTGTACTAGATGTGGAGCTAAGCACTTCTTGTATGTCACAAAGACAGATTTACAGCCTTGATTACTCATGGTTGTTGTAGCCATCAACAATAGGCATTTGCATATGAACTTTTCACAACAGACTCATTACAGATAGTATGTGGCCAGCCATGTTGTTTTTAATCATAAACTGGAATTTAACATTAGAAATTGAAGCTAATTAGGTAAAGATAGGAGCGCTGCCACTTGTTATACAGCTGGAAATAAATAATTGCGATTAGTGACAGAAAACAGTGGAGTGTTGGATTTTTGAGGCTAAGAAAGTTTTTAATTTTTTAAAGGAATACTTTAGAATTATTAATTTAGCCAATCTAACTACTAAAAAACATATGTTCAGAAATTCTTCTGACAAACACCACAGCAAAAAAAGAACACTGCTTTTAGAAGTGTTTCATATTGAAAAAGGGCTCTGGCAGTGCTTGGTTGACAGAAGCCTCCAACTCCAAGGTCACCTGCAGTTCCATCTTCCCCCTTCTTTTCCCTGCCCGCATTTCTGCTCAAAGTAGTACTTGCATTGTGATACAACTCCTAGAAACTATGAGAATCTAGTATTTTAAATCTAAATTATTTCATTACATTTAAGAGATGTTTTTTGCCTACTACACACATTCAGTATCTACATTTTAAAAATCTGCATTCTGGCACTTATTTTAGGTATATTTATTCAAAAATTATTATTTAAAAATAAATTTTCTTTTGAAGAGTACCTATGGTTTATACAGTATTAGTCAATAGAATATACTTTTTAATACTGTTTATTTAAAAATACTTGTGTTTATTAGCAGATGAATTCTTATTCAAATTCTTCTCTGAAGAATTTATTTAAATGTAATTCCTGCAGGTGAAGAATGGAAGATTACTTTTAAGAGAAAAAATTGGTTTATGCCCTTACTAAGTGCATCTGGCATAGAGTTTGCAGATTCAATTTTATAGTTCTGCACAATTTCTTACAGAAATGTGATTCAGGTACCGGCTTAAGAGTGAGGAATGAAATTAAAAAAACATAAAGGAGACCCTTCTCCCCCCATACACAAAAGATATAAAGTAAATTAACATTTACTGTGTTCTCTAAATCATCTTCTAGAATCTAATAACGTCTTTAATGGACATAACAGCATGACTGCTTAATAGCTTTTATTTTCCATTGTTGCTTTAGTGTCATACTTTTTGCCAAATCTCATTCCAGGAGTGCACAAATATCACTGCTGAGAGTGGAAGTGTGGTTTATTCCCATAGTTTGCTATTTGGGAAGACAAGTGAAGTAGAAGATGCAGTATTCTTTTGGCATTCATCTTGCTCTATTTGTTTCAAGCACTCTGCCCTTCCTCCTGCTGAATGAAACCATGGCTTTCTTTACTCCACTTGAAATAATCACCTGCCTTCTGGTGATTAATTTAGTTATGCAGATTTTGTTCTGCTTGTTTTTGGAGCCTCCCTGAGCTTTTAATCATCAAATCCATTGCTCATAAATCTTATTCCTTGCAGGCGTTTGCTGCCTCCAACATGGGTGGTATATTCTGAGCGGTGCACCCCTCACTCAGCACTCAAGAGGTCACACCCACATCCGAGTCCTCACCGCCAGTTCTGATGTAGCTGTTCAGCCCAAATTCAGCTGGTTCCTGTTCATTTTCTGAAAGTATTTCTTCCACTAACTGACTTTCTTTGTTCCAGACTCTTATCCAAAGCTTTTCCTCTCCGAAGCTGTTTTTTGCCAAATCCTGGTTCCGGGACAGAGTACAGAAAATCAACAGTTCTGACCATTGTTTACTTGGGAGGAAATGGGATCTTTTTCCCAGTTTCCACCTGGTAAGAGAGGCACTTTAGTCCTAAGAAATTTCCTTCATCTTTTGATGACCCTACCAGCAGGTTGTGTTCTGCAGTTTCTTACTCTCAGAGTAAGAAACTTAAATATTTTATTTTAATAAAATATCTTCCTTCATTCTAGTCAGCCTCACTAGCATCCTACAGTTCCTTTTGCTTTTGGCAACTCTCCCAGAACTCTGGGCTGAAGGCAGAAAGAAACCACACTGATTCTGTGGTTTCTAGAAGGGACCAAGGCTTCTTATTACATATTTCATGCAGCTGTGCTTTCTTGGCCATCTCTCTCACTTCCCCAGTTAAATCCCAGTCTTTTTTTTCTCCATTAGCACATATGGTTTTCTAAGATGATCAGGTCAATGACTCATTGTACACACTTGTTAAATGGGATAATTTTGAAGGTGTTCAGCAGTGAAGTGGTCTGGTTCAGTTTGGGTGTATTGCAATATACAATTGCTAGTCTTGATATTGGAAAGAATAGGTACTCTTATGTTATGCCTCCTTTAATATTGGTTGGCAGCTTTTCATGCTAAAATACACTAATTTATCAATATCTAACTTTAATAATCCCTATTAAACACCTTTAAATATGTTCACTTCCTTCATGGTTCAGTTAAGGAGGTTATGCAAATATAGATTTTGTCTCTGGGGCTGCATATGTGCGTGAATCTATGTATTTCCATATATATGTATACAGAGAAAACACTTATGCTTGAAATTATATTTCTTTCAAGATACATAAGGACAATAACTCACAGTCTATGGCTGCAGTATAAATTCCAAGAAATAACTTAAATTATTATTAGAATATGTATCAGATAGACAAATAATACACACGCATACACACACATAAAATACATTTTTAAAAATGGGTAATCTAAATTTTATTTCTATTGTAAGGGAAAAAAAGAAGAGGTTTTGAATCTGTCCATTTACATTGTAGCAATTCTACACAACTAACTAGATTTTTTGAAGAAAACATTTGATGAATGAACATTTGATGAACATTTGAAATACAAGTTTTTAGCATCAGAAACATTTTGGAAAAAAATCAGACAATATAAGGCCATGTTTGAATTAGAAAAAACTGTTTATATTATGGAAGGTTAATGAAAGTAGTTTTAGATTTATGTTTTCTTGTGGTAGTCTCTTTATTTTTTTTCCATAATCACTATGTTCCTACAAAAGAAACAAGGGTTTACTCTGCATTTGGAGGTTCTCAGAGAGCAATAGAAATGTGTTACAGGAACCTGTCTCCCTGTGAGTTCTCAGAGCTGTTTCCTGGTACAGTTCTGCAGATTCTATAGAAGTGAAATGCTTTCTTTGTGGTAATTATAAACATGTGTTTAAGGAAGGAGAAGTCCCCAGACTTCATGAATTGAGGAATTTTTATAATGACTGACTGTCACAGGCTTTAATACAAAGATAGAGATGGCTCTCCCTGTCCAGATGGCTGCTCCCATCTCATCCCTACCTTCCAGTCCCTTTTGTGTGCAGGTGTCAGTCCAATTACATTTCCTGACACCTGATAGCTGTGTTTATCTGTGGTTTCCAGATCATAGATTTTTCAGTGGATACACTGAAAATGGTAGGGAAGTGTCAGCAGTAACTTCATTCATACTAAAAGTCTGCATTCTAGATGTAAGGAAAGTACTGTTGCTTTTAATTGTACTGTGTTATGAGAAGTGGGAAAACAAAGAATAATGAAAACAGAGTTTCTAATAGTGAACATGTGGCATGTGTTATTTCTGTACCATAGAGAGGGGGTCCTCCATCGCACAGCAGCAGCAGTTTGAGCAGATCAGGGTGCTACAAGAAGGCTCTGGGAAAAACTTATAATGCTGCACTACAGCTCTGATGTTTGGGGTTATGCACTTTGAACAATCTTGCTGGGTTCATTACATTTTTTAATCCCTAGGATTAAGACTTGAGAGAATGAACTAAGGACTTTACAGAGCTAATCACCCATCCTGAATTTGTCTTGAGAAAAAGGGAGAAGCATGCATCTGGGATTTTGCTTCATTTGGCTGAATAATTCTCTCCCTGTTTCATTGACTAATTTGGTAATCCATTTTATAACTCTTCTTAGCCTCTTATGCCTCTTCCTAGCTTCTTGTATGGGCATGGGTCTCATGGTATCCCATAACTTCATCTTTTTGTAAAAGCTAAAATTCACTTCAACACATGGCTTTCATATACTCCACCTTGAGGGTATGATACGGCAGCATTCCAGCACTGGGTAAAAAGATTGTATGAAAGGGAAAATCACAAATATTTACAGCAAAGCTCTGCGTTCCTGTTCAGTACATGGTTTTTTTGACCCTATGACACACCAGGGAAGACACCCTCCTTCAGATTCAGGCTGCCATTTCTTTGCAGCTGTACTCTAATATAAATTTTTGAAAAGATTGCATGAACTATGGCTGAACTTCTCTTGGCTACTTTGCTGCTGAAAATTTTCCTTCATCACAAAACTCCCAATTAAGTTTTGGTGCATAAATGCCCCATAGCATCAAGTAAATGGTTGCTGGATGAAGCTGCGTGTGTTAACTATATATGAAATTCAAGAATGTTACATTTTTAATGGGATAAAACATTCTTATAGCAAAAAGGAAACAAGTACCTTACTTTCATTTATAGTACGATAGCCTAAAAGAGTTGGGAAGAAATTTTTCTTCCCTTATGTAATTATCTAGTTACATTAAAAGGGTGAAAGGGGATTTGATTTCCACTGAAATCTCAGGTGCTAGCCTCTGTAGGAAATATGATGATGACTAGATTAGATGAAGTAGCAGTCTACGTTAGGATGGAGACACCGATTATTCATAGGTTTTAAGACCCAGAAGGGACCATTATGATAATTTAGTCTGACCTCTTGTATAACATAAGCCTTATAATTTCACACAGTAATTCTTGTGCTGAACTCCTAATACATTCCTGTGCATTAGTAGACCAGTGCTGAAGCTTTACTTTGGCACAGAAAGAAAGTGAAAGTCACTAAGAAAGAATATTTTAGTCCTTTCCTTATCCTACTGGAAAGAATGATGATTTCACCTGAGTACATGAGAAAGGACAGTCATAAAGGTTTTAAGTGCACAAATCTATATTTCCATCCATCCAAAAATTGTATACCTTTATAAGACTAAGTTTAAAGGTAGTAGTTTATTTTAAATTGGTGAAGAAAATTATGGAATATTATAGCTTAGACTAACTGGAAATTAATCATACCTATTTCTTAAAATGTTTTTTCTGCATCACCTTTAGGACCATCAAGGCAGCTAGGGCACAGCTGGTTTATTTGGTGATGGAGGAGGCAGTGGGCTCCAAAATAATTTTCTTTTCTATGTTTCTAACTCTGTGTTAGTCCATTTTTAGTTATAATGCAGTTTAGTCTTCATTGCAGTGCTAGAATATGAACAAAGAGTAAAAGGCCATGTTCTTGGGTTCAGGTGGATCAGATCAGTGATAGTCAGCCAATTTGCATGTAATTGCCTCTGTTTATACCTGTGTACATGAAGTCCTTAGAAAGAGCTGGGTCAGGAGAGGATGTGGGGAAATCTGTTTTGCTTGTCATCTGTCTTAGCTGGAATTTTTTTGTTGGTTTGGTCGGGTTTTATCCCTCCATGTGTTATTTTGCCTGGAAAGGAAACCTCAACTGATTTCACTTTCAGTTTCCTTCCTACTTCTCAGGTTCTTGTGCTCTCTGTGAGTGTGTGTTTTCAGATGTTTGCATCAGGGAATGTGTGCCTTTTTTTTTGCTTGTAATGCTTTTTATTTGAAGTGTATGTAAAATATTATAGTGTGCTCACAAGGTACCATTTTTTTCAAAATGTGTACAAAGTTGAACCAAAATACTTTTTGACCAGTCTACTCACATAGAGATCTCAAAAACGTTCTGACTATATTACCTGAGATGCCAATGCCAGAACAAAGTGCAAAAGAGAAAAAGGAAATATATATGGGTTACATTTCTATTTATGGCTTCTTAGATGGATACTAGAGAAACTACACCATCTAACTTGAGGAAAATAGTAGGATTTAATCTGCTGCATCATTAGTTCTGAACATCTTCCTTTTCCTCTGCTGATACATACCTATTTGTCACATGCACCAGGACAGTCCCAACTTTATCCAAACTTGAGCAAAATTAGACACATGGTGCTGACACAGTCTTGACACCTGTGCTTCTCTACCATAAACATTTGTAAGTGTGGATAAATTCCACTGTTTGTGTAAGTGTGTCTGCAGGTATGAGAGTTGAGTCATCAAGTTTGGAGATTATGCAAAGCTTTAGGCTCTATAAATTTACAGTTTTTAGGAAATGGATTGCTCTTTGAAATGGGGCTTCTCAGCTTACAAGTTGAGTGCTTCAGGCAGCTTGCCAAGAGAACTTGTGATTGTTAACTTCCAAAAATTTGTGTCATGAGAAGTTTTGAGCTCTGATCTAGGCCACACTGGAGATATCAGGTACGTTAGCCTTCTCTTGATTGCTTTCTTTCCTGGATCCTTGCTCAACTACTTTACATTTTTGAAAAAACACGGAGCAAATAAAATGTATATGGACTGTGCCATACATCATTGAATGAACTCAATTCTTCTGCTAACTAGACTAAAGTTGCACCTGCAGGCACAGAACTGGCAACTGTAATATTATGAGAACAGGACTTGGGAATAAGACCCAGAAGGATGAGTATTTTCCATTGATGCCTATTATCATGTAATCACCCATTTCAGAATGGTTCTTTTATTATTTTTGTATTTTTTCATTATTCTTTATTCACATAGAGATAAGCACAAAACAAATGCTAACTGCAATTACTCTTGCCACCTAACATGGTGCTTTACCATCAAAATAGTATTCCTATTTTTTCCTGATTTTTCTAATTTTACTATTCCTGATAGAAGTAGCCACAAGTGAAAGTAACAATTTTCTTCCGTGATGGTATTTATTATTTCCTCAACTGCTGTTCCTATCTCTGAAAATAAATTCTATTATGCTTTTTATGTCCAAGAAACATGAAATTTTATTGTTATTTTATCATATATTTTTTGTCCTTGAGTTCAACTGTTAGGAATATAAAGAAATAATATTTGTTTTGTAGCTACCTCAGCCAGCTAACATATATAAGTAGCTTACAACATAAGAAATAAGGAAGTCACAATTCTGCCTCAGTCTTTGCTGACTCTTAAACACAGAATGAAATGTGAAGATATTTGTGAATCTGTAGCCTCTTCCTGGATTTAACATGGAAGCATATAAAACCAGGATGAATCAACTACCTGGAACTACAAATAGGTCTAATTCCCATTAGTTTTTGCATCCTAATTCTTCAGCAATAAGTGTATATATAATAGAAAATATATTTGCTTATAAGAAAAAAAAGTTCTTCAACCTATCACACACAGCCATACCCTCCCCAGGCAGAGAAGAAGGAGCACCTAAAACTTAACCTCTGAAAAGGAACCAGATATCTCTAGTCTGATGCTTTCAGAGAAACACGATTATGAGCCAAATAATCTCCCATTTTGTCCTCACTCTTTTAATCTGTGCAGGGCTATCTACCAAAAGGAAATACCAGTGTGCTGAGACAATGAAACTGAGGACAGCCTGTGTGAATATTTTAGATGTTTTAAGATATTTCCTACAATTCCCTATAATTAGGCTCCTGCTGACACATTGTCTGTCTTCCAGTGGTGATTCTCACTTTGAAATGAAACAGTCAAAACTATGATGATCCAAAGGAGCATTGGGCTTCTTGACTGATGGGAAAGGAATCTTTATTTTTTCATTTTCTCAGATGTCTCTCTCCATGAGCCAAAAGAGCCATCTTCTGTGTACTTGCATTTTCCATGTACCATGAGTTTACTGAGAACATTCAGCACAGCAGATGGCTGGGGACCTTACACTGCATGATATGAGCTTTATTAAAGGCCAGTCTGGGCCACAACACCAAAAGCCAAACACTAAAATGTGTGATAGCACTGGAAGAAAAAGAAGAGAGATAAAGATACATACTGATGCAAATGTCAGGAAAAAAAAAAAAATTGAAACTGGTTAGTGCAAGAGTAAGGAAAAATGGGATGGAAATTTCAGCCTTCAATGATCAGAAAAACTGTAATTTTCCAGAAGTGTAGGCAATATTTTTTTTTTCATCCAATAGATTGATTTAATAATAAAATTTTAAAGAGTGGAAAGAAAAGGAACATGAAAGATGCATAAAGTTTCAAAGTTATTTTTTGAAAACTTTTTCAAAAGCAGTTTCCCTTTTAATTTAATTACACTTTGAAATCTAAAACTTTGTTAGTAACATAACATCCATATTTAGGCATCATGGATCACCTTCTGTTGGTAAAATGTGAATTTTAAATCATATACTGTATTGTAAAATATCCTAATTTGTTTAATGTGTTTTTATCTCTTGCAATCATATCAACCCCGATTCAATTAGCCCAGTGGTGACTCCCTAGTTTTACTGCAATAGGATTTTTCTGTTTGACATATCTGATATGCAGAGGAGTTGCCTCCTGTCATTTCATTCAGAGACGGATGGAAATGCTAATTTTCTAGGGAGGAAATCTTTGTCTGCTGTTTTATTAGTAATATGACTCCAAATCATCTTACAGGTGTTTTTCAGTGGTAGGGTTAGACTCCATCTCAATCTGATAAGGAGTTCCTAATAAGAGGAAATTAGGTCAGCACTCACAGAAAAAATTAAGTGCCATATGTCCTGACTCTTCATAATGATCATTAAATCCCCAAAGGACTCCTATACAATACATGCAATTTTGAGAAAATAAAGAAAGTCTTCATGAAGTGGTTACAGTTTTCTGAGAGCTAATTAGGATCAAGATATTAGGTACTCTCATTAATATGAGAAGATAAAAAAAAAACTTGCCATAAACAGAGAATTCTGCAAACGGATCCCTTTTACCAGCCTTGATAGGTTTATTTTTATGCATGGACATAACTAAATATGAATCAAATTGGTATATTCTAAAATATAATTTGGAAAAAAGAGAATTTTTTCCCATGTAAATTACTCACATTCCTCTGTTTATAAACATTTTATAGAGATTTCCTTCATTTTTTAAGAAAAACTACTTTTTTTAGATTAGAGTTTTCCAAATCTCACAGACCATATTTATAAGCAATATAATATAAAGTGTTCAGGTACTGTTAGCCATCCATTATTTCTTATTATCTAAATTTGAAGAATGAAATATTCCAAGTATCTTATAAATTAATATTTGCTTTATATTTATGAAATTATAAGTGACAAATGTATTGACAATGGAGACAAAGTGAGATTTTATACCAGGTTTTAATGGTACATAGATCTGTGATCAGCTATTGTTGCCTTTTAGCAGCCTACCTATGGAAAAGAGGATCACTATTCTATGAAAAAGAGAATCACTATTCTCATGTGGCTCACCCTTACCACAGCCAGTGTTCATCCAGTGTGTTTTAGATGATGTTTACATGCATGTTACAGTTTAATTTTTAAAGAAGTACTGGAACTCGGTGCTTTGAAGCACAATTTGGGTTTGCTCTTTATATCAATAACTACAAAATGTCACTTCATTTTGGCCAAGTAACAATATACAAAAGAGTAGAAAAAAAGTGAAAATACACTATCAGGGAAATTAGATTATCCTGCATTCTTCAAAGCAGCACTAAATTATACATTGTGGCTATTAAAAAATATAGGTAAATGTAAAAACTCTACAAACACTGGGAATATGTTTTCTTTTTAGACTGCAGTGAAGCACCAACTGCAAATGTGTCATAAATATAATTTAGACAATGTAAATGGTAACTTCAAAATTCAATTGTTTTAGTTTTCAGCAGAAGTAAATTTTACTAACAAAAGTATTGAAAAGTCCTAACTATACTATGTAAAACATACTGTTGCCTGAGTTAACACATTTTGGAAAGGTAAAAGCTAATATAGATGTTTAACTCAGAGCAAATATCTCAGAAGCATTTGAAAACATGGTAGTTCTCTGAAAGAAAAAACTTTCCCTTGTTTTAAGAAGACACATTTTTCTGCTGCAAAATAAAACATATTCTAAAGAAGTATGATGCTGTTATTTGTCTTTGATTTATCTTAGTTTAAGAAGTGCTATTCAGAGAGAGATTTATTAACAGAAGAATTGCATTTTCTCACCCTTAATTAGCTCTAAGGACAAATTAAAGTTTATAGCCTTCAGGAAAGTGCAATGTTTATGTAAGCCAGGATGATCCAATGGTGCCATTGCTATTTCTACATAGATCACTACTTTTATCTAGTTTAGTTTCAAATTTTAAAAACATTTTGGTTAGAATTGGGTGTTATACAAGTAATTTTTCAGAGTTTTTATATTCTTACTACCACTGAAAAATCAAGTAGTTTAATGAGGTCTTGTCCTGGTTTCAGCTAGGGTAGAGCCAATTTCTTGTCAGTGGATGTTAAAATGCTGTGGTTTGGATTCAGAATGAGAATGGTGTTGATAGCACACTGATGTTTGGTTTTTTTGCTGAGGCTTGTTTGTCCTAAGTCAAGGACTTCCTTACTTTGCCTCGTGCTCTGCCAGTGAGGACGGATGCAAAAGACCTCCCGAAATTCCAGAACTAACTGTGAAGGAGCAAAGCAAAGACAGATGATTGGAACTGACCAAAGGAGCACTCTACTCCACGGAATCCATGCCCAGGATATAAACTGGGGGAGTTACCCAGAAGCACAGCAGATCTGGGTTTGGAAGGGGGTCTGGCATCAGTCAGTGGGTGGTGAACAACTGCATAGTCCATCACCTGTTTGTTTTCTTTTTATTATCATTACCACTAATTGCCATTATTATTGCATTTACTTTAGTATCAATTATTAAGCTTATCTGAACATACAAGTTTTTCTCAGATTCTCCTCATTTCACCAGGGTGTGGGCCAAGAGAAGAAGGGTGTTGAGTGCAGGACTGTGTGGTGTTTTTCATCTCCAGCTGGGCTTAAACCATGACAGGTTTTAGCATGGGAAGTGTCTAATTTTAATTATGAGGAAACTGGGATTGTGTTTATGGTGTCTGGGACTCCCTAGGAGGGAATGTAGATCTTGGTAGTTTTAGTCAACAAAAAACAAGATAACTGAAAACTTTTGACTGTGGAGTTCTGGCTTTGGTTCATTCACAGCGCTGTCTTTTGCCAACTTCAGCAATTGCATTAGGGAGAGGCCTAAGGACAGATTGCTATTTCATGTGCTCAATTATTCGTGCATGTAGAGAGGAAAATAATGTACTTCCAGTACTCCAGGAAAACTGCCAATTCCTGTGGAAAAACTATAGGTAAACCTCAAAGTTCTCTTAAACTTCGAAGGTTTCAGCCTGTTAAGAACTATGGGATTATTCTTTCTAAATAAAACCCTTTTTTCTAAAACCAGCAGTACTGTAAAGCACTGTAAAGTACTGTAAAGTACTGGTTTATTCCTGTACTGGAGAAGAGAGGCCTGATGATTACAGTATGCAACTTAGCCAAAGATCTAGAGATGTAGCAGGAGATTTGCTGCTTTAAAAACAGCCACTGGGGAGGAGTGAAAATTTTCTCAATGCTGGTATGTTTATTAAACTCCAAAATTTGTTCAAGAGAGCAACAGTAGCAACAAGGCCATCACAATTAACTCCAAGTATGGCTGTCTGTTCACCTGTTGTGGCACATGAATCATAGAATGGTTTATACAGGAAGGGATTTTAAAGATCATTTAGTTCCAAACCTACTGCCATGGGAGAAGAGACTTTCCACTAGATTAGGTTTCTCAAAGACACATCCCATTTATTTCTGGTAACCAGTGATAAGACCAAAGGGAGCAGCATGAAGCTGTGTCAGGGGATGCAGAAATTGGATTTTTAGAAAAGGTTCTTTATCCAGAGGGTGGTTGGGCTCTTGAACAGGGTAGTTGTCAGAGTTCAAAAAGTGTTTCAAGGCACATGGTGAGAATCTTGGTGTTGTCCTGTGCAGGATCAGGAATTGGATCCAGTTATCCTTGTGGGTCCCTTTCAACTCAGGATACTCCATGATTCTATGATAAAATCTAGCCTTAATCCCTCCCAAGAACTGGTCAAGAAGCCTTCTTTGGGCCAACCTGTTCCATCCTCACACTAAAGATTTTCTTTTAATATCTAATCTAAACCTTCCCACTTTCAATTAAAAACATTACCTCTTGCCCTATCGCAACATGCCCTCATAAAAAATCCCTCTCCAGGTTTCCCTGTAGGACCCCGCTAGGTACTGGGAGCCTGCTATAAGTTGGAACCTTCTCTTCTTCAGGAAGAAAACTGCCCACTCTCTCAGCCTTGAGGAGGTTCTCCAGCCCTCTGATCACCTTCGTGGCCTCCTCTGCACCTGTTCTATTGAGTCTGGGTTCTTATGTTGAGTGTCCTGCCTCTGGATGCAGTGCTCCAGGTGGAATCACATCAGAGCAGAGCAGAGGAGCAGCGTCTGCTGCCCACGGGGCTCTGGATGCAGCCCAGGACACGTTTGGCTCTCTGGGCTGTGAGTGCCATGGCAGGGCATGTGCAGCCTCTCACCCACAGCACCCCAAGTCCTTCTTTCAGATCTGCTCTTGATCCATTCTCCACCCAGCCTGTATTTGTGTCTGGGATTGCCCCAACCCAGGTGCGAAACTCACTTGGTGTTCTTGAACTTCATGAGAATTGCATGGGCCTCACAACCTCTCAAACCTGTCAAGATGGGATGGCAACCCTTCCCTCCAGTGTGTCTGCTGCCCCACAGGGTTTGGTGCTGTCTGCAGAGTTGCAGAAGGTGTGCTCAATCCCTCCATCCTTGTCACCAATAGAGTAAAACAGCACCAATCCCAATACTAACCCTGAAGAATCATGCCTGTCATAGGCCTTCACTTGGGTATCAGGCCACTGGCCACATCTCTTTAAGTGCAACCATCTGCAACTCGATGATGTCTTTTCCCTTGCCTATTAATGCCACAACCTCATCATAGAAGGCCACCAAATTTATCAGGCAAGGTTTACTTTTCAGTGAAGTCATGCTGGCTGTCACCAGTCACCTCCTTATATTCCACACGGCTTAGCATAGTTTTCAGGGGTATCTTTCCCATCATCTTCCTTGGATCTGGGCTGACACTGGCCTGCAGTTTCCCATGTCTGTCTTTTCTCTTTTGAAAGGATGAGCTTTCTCTGACTGTGAATATTTCTTGTACTTTGGAATACAGTGATGTGAGCTACAGCTTCTGCAATGGATTTGAACTTAATCTACATGTTGCATCTCTATTGTGTTGCCATGATTCATTTAAAAACAAATGCTTTTGAACATGGCTGTCTTTTGGCTTTCACAATAGGGTGGGCAGCCAGATAACAGAAACACTTCAGTGCTGGATTTTTATGGCTTATATCTGGAAGGGAAAATGGCTAAAAGCATTAGTCTCTTTGCTATTCAGAATTTTGACTGCTCTAGCTAGGGGGGTTGGATTCATGATCCATTTACTGTTTCCTGTCCAGCATCTAGTTGGTACATTATGTTCCATGTCTCATTTCATTAGCTGAGCTCTACATGATGTCAATTGAGAAAAGCAGTAGCTGTACGTTATAAAATCCTTGTAATGGTATGACAATGACAGTATTATAGAGGTCTTTTTCTTGGTTCCAATGTACATTTTACCATTAAATTTCATTCCTTCGGCTCATATGCAGTGATAGAAAGAGATTCAGCTATACCTCAGCAGGAGTTGTAAAATTTTCCTTGAAACGTTACATAAGGGAACACTTGATAGATGGAAAATACTGATATTGCTTTCAGTTCAGCAAATGTAGAATAGTAATCTTGGTAACAAGCCTGACAACATCATAGATATTCGCTTCCCTATGGGAAAAAAAAAAGGGGGGGGGAGGGGGGAGTAAGAGAGGGGATGGGAAGAGAAAACAAGCCCTATCTTCATAAAGTAGAAATTATAGAATGTCAGAATGCATTTTTATTTAACCCTTATGTCAGAGAGAAAATTTTTGATGAGGGTAAATTCAAGGAAGTCTAATGAGAGACGTGGTTACATCTAGATTTGGAAGAATTAGTGCAATGCAATTGGTAAGAGTTAGAAGTAGGAAGGCAGTGTCTGTTTTGCAAGAACTGGGTGCTCATTCCCAGCTCGATTGTACTTAGACTGCGTATTTACCAAAGGAAATTACAACATCTTATTTCATGTCCAAATTTATGTAAAAAAATATGTAAGATAGGAATTTTTTTCTACAATACAACGATTCATTGACTTAACAACTGCTTTCAATAATCACAAAAAAAAAAAATTACACAAATCTGAAAGAGCAGAGATAATAATTGGGACAAAATCTTCATGTCTATCACCACCTATACCCAGAGTGCCTTATATTTATGCAGGGTTCTTCATTTGCTTATCTCGTATGGATAAAATGAGATGTAGATAGGACTTCTAGGCATCTATGCACTGTCTATTGAGATGTACTTGAAATTTTCGTGAGACAGTGCAGCTACAAGCACATTTTCTATTAACCAAATCCAAACCTCTGTGAGATTTACTATGGTCAGAGTAGAGAAATATCTGCTTAGAGCTAAAAACCATTCAATTCGGAAAGGCCAGTTTCAACTCCCTGTACTTTTCTTCAGTCCTTTATCTCACAAACTGATATTTTCTAGGTTTGTCTGCACAAAGTACAAATTTTGCACCAAATAAGGCAGATGGGATATGTGTGTGTGTGTGTGTGTGTGTGTATGTGTGTGTCTGTGTCTGTGTCTGTGTCTGTGTGTGTGTGTGTGTGTGTAGTTCTCACTATATAGAAAGAAACCAAACATTTTTAGAGAAATTCACAGTGGTATGAAGTCCATAAATAGGAGGAGGAGACACTCTGGAAGCCACTGTCTGAAGTACAGAAAAGTAAAACTGGATTGCACACTTTTCAACATTAAATGCATAGTGTCCTATATTAAACAGGATAAATGATTCAACTGTTGTATTTTCATAAAATGTTGGGATATTGAAATATTTTTTCACACATCACAACAAGACTTGCTTACTGTATTGTATGATTAGTGATAAAAACCAATATATTCCTTAAGAGTTCAACCCCCCAAAACTGGTCATGAAATCCTTTTAATATCTGACATTTTTCAGTGCTTTTTATTTGCAAAATAAATGGAGTTTCTCTTGTCTCCAAACAGAATAGATGCATACAATCATTCATTTCTTTTTTCCTTCCACATAGTTTGCTGTATTGATAGCTCAGTACAGATTTCCATGATTACCAGAATACAAAACCTTTTTGCCAGCTCTCACTTCATGGCATGACAATTTTAGTTTTGTTGCATGTTGATCTGCCTACATCAAGTCCCTGATTCTTTACACAAATATCACAGTCTTTTTTATGTCTGGACTGGAGAAATTATTCTATGCCATTGTATACTTTACTAACCTTTCAGGCTGCCAAAAGAAATTGGAGAACTATGGTTGTGCTGGGGTCTTTAGCTATTTTCTTATGATATTAGTAGTCATCCAAAAGCAGTCTATTACATAAGGTAAACTCCTAATATCAGAAAAGATTCTACAGGTCTTTTGGGAAGATATTAAATACAGACAAGAAATGAAAAACTGTTGAGTATAGTCTTGAAGATCCTGAAAACTGTGAAATTGCTATTAGTATATGGTTCATTCCTAAAGAATGTTTAAATATAAATGTATTTTCTCTGGAAGAGAAAATACACTTATATTGCAGAATCTATTGTCAATATAGTATTTATTAAAAGAGATTATGCATTTCTCCCTTTCAGCTTTTCCCTATGTATTTCTTAAGAAAACATTCTTAACTGTATAGTATTTTGTAAAAATAGTGGACAAATGAAGATTTAAGAACAGTTAGTTGCCTTGTTGCCATGGTTACCAAGAGTAATTGACACTGATTGCTGAATACACTAAAATAGAAACAGAATGTACCATTTTAAAGAGGGTACATATAGAAAATTTAGAAGTGAATTAACACTTAAGAAAAGAACAACAGCACAATTTATTTTCAACTGAGTTCCCTACTTGATATAGTTTTGTGCACAAAGCATATATTAAATGTGGCTGGGTGATGAAAAAACCCCTCCATCATTGGAAGTGGTTTTAAATAATATCTCTTCAGTTCTGTAGGTGGAAGTGCATGTGTGTGTGTGTGTGTCTGTGTGAATGTGCAGACATGAATATCTGTTGTAGGACAGCAGACAGATAGTGTCCTTTATTCCAGATACAGATAATAGCATACAATTTCATCTATACTGTGTGAAGTAAAATGCTTCATTATTATTCTAGATTACAGACAGTTTAGGAAGTCAGATTGTCTGTTTCCAGAGTTCTGTTCCATGCAGCAATTTCAGCTGAAACTCTTAAATAAGGTGCGTTACTTAGTATAATAGAAACAAACAAATGAGGAGTTGTATGTCCTCACACACAATGAATTTGAATATCATAAGAAATAGACTTACAATTTTGAGCAACTAGAAAAGAGAAAATATGGGAATTTTTAAAAAAAAACAATAGTGTGTTTAGCCTCTAGAGTTTATGCATAATAATACAAGTTAGACTTGATTGTGCTTTAAGGTTAGGAGATGGACAGGTGTGATGAACTTACAGCTCATTTATCCACGATTTTTTCCACTAGAAAAGGTTTTGTAAGAGACAATTACACCCTAAGCTGGAATGTAGAAAATGGTGAAACTGTTTAATACTCAGTGCAGAAGGTGCATTTCCACAGCACTGTAGTTTTTTCATAAACTGTTAATTACCTTGCAACTCTTATAGGCTACAAAGAAATATTATATACAATGATTTTCACTTAGGAAATTGAGGTAGATTTTTTAAGTATGTGTGATGGAGTTGAGACAATAAATGGCATCATTTTCAAAAATCTCAGGTTAATTTTTCAAGACTTGCTGGTTACTGGGCAGTTTTCAAAATCTGGTTTCTTACCTGGGTGCACAAAATTGGGCTACATCATTAGCAGATATGAAAGTTTTATTAAGCTACAAGCATAATCTAATTTATTGAACTGCACCATTTTCTCTTGGTAACTCATGCATGCAATTTAGTTGGCAATCAGTTTAAAATGTCCTCTTTGCAAAATACTTGAAATGCTCACCAATGCAGCTTGAAAAATTTTCTTTTCAGTAAAAATCAGCCTCTCAAAACAAAAAAAAACCAAGCTGGAGGCAACTTGACATTAGCAAAAAAGAAAGATTTCACCAAACCCAGGGACTTTGTCTTGAGATCCCAGTGAAATGACTAGAAGAATTGAAATGATGAATTATTGTGTCAGTGAATAAGAAATAATGACCATTAGGACAGCGCAATGGTAACAGTCTTGATTAGAGTAGCAACATTTTCAGAGGGCTGAATCAGAACTCTCTTACCCAGATTGTTGTGATCAAAGCCTTTCCAAGCTTTGGGACTACAATTCTTTGCATTGTCTCTTTTGGATTTCAGCAGAACTCTAACATTTCTCAGAATTCACATATTTCTTTATGCAACGGTATTGAGTAGGAGACATCACAACAGTGTGTATTTATCCATTTTAAGCTGGGATCAAAGGAACATATTTGAAAGTTAGGGAAAGGGCTGCATGGACTAGTTTTGTCTGTAAACCAGCATAATGAAGCAAGGGATTCAGAGCTGGAAAAGCACCTCTTCCCTGAGCCTCATGAGCTACTTAGATAAGTAAATACCAGTAGAATGCCAGTGCTTTCTACAGTGTGCTGTTCTAGACAAGTGATAGATGAATAATAAAGACAAGAAGATTAGAGTGAGCCTTCTGTAAAATGAGAGGGAGGGGATTTCCCAGACTTCTTTCTTGCAAGGGGAGGAACTACTTCAGCTGCTGGGGTTAAGGAACTGAAGTGGTGATCCTATATCTTCTCCTTCTGTCTCTTTACTTGGATGCTTCCTTTGTCATTGTTCTGCTGCTCCTGTCACCTAGGGATCTGGGATTTACTTTGTGTAAACCAAAGTCTACTTCTGACTAAAATAATATTAGGGTAGCTATATTTTGGGGTATTTCAGTTTCCTAATGACTGACATTAGCTTGAAGATGTGAGGAGAGCCAGCTTGAGGTGCTAGCCACTAATGCAAACACTCTGGACAATTTGTTTCTCTGCAGAGGGAAGCAGCGCCAGAAACCACCCCCATCAGCTGCTGCTGCCTCTCACTAATCCCCTCAGGGTACATCTATGCTTTCAGTCATACGTGATTGCCATGTTTGTCGTGTGTGAAAATGCACATTAGCTGGGTTTAGAGGTTGAAAACATACCCCAGAAGCAGAGTAAATAAGCTTAGCCAGGGTGCTCTCTGTATCTGCTCAGGGCTTGTAGCAGTAACCCTATTCTGTGCACCTGATCAGGGATGTTGGCAATAGCTCTTGTGCACAGGCAGGGTGAATTGAATTGCTGACGTGACAGCTGAATAGACAGATCCCGAGCTATTAAGGGGGTTTCACAGTCCTATTCTGAAACTGTGGGCTTGAGTTTTCTTTTTTTTTTTTTTTTTTTTTTTAATATATACACCAGAATCATCCCCTTCTTTTTTCCTGATACCATTAAATCACATATAATCTGATATTATAAAATCACATTTGTATGTTATAATGCCTTATTGTAGAATTAGAAAATGGTATTTTTAGTCTTTAAAAGACAGGCTGCCCCTGTAGGTAAATATGCAGGAAGCATTTCTGTTGCAGTGACTGTTTCACAATAGATAGCAGAGTATTATCCCCAGGTTTAATTTTATTATTGTTCTTAGTTTTTTCCAAGGATGCCTATTAAGAAAGGTATCATCAAAACATAGACAGATTTTTGCTGAATGACATAAAACTGTCAGAGATGCTGAGCTTTGATGTTCCATTAAGTGATCGATGTGGATTACTGACTTTTGGCTAAATGCTGCTCAACTCTGTAAGGTCAATATTTGTTAGTTCATTGGTAGAATAATTAATCAATCAATACAGGATGCTTGAAGTCAGGAAAAAAATATTGCCATTCTGAATGTCTGGCATTAGGAACCAAAATTATTTCATAATGTCTTGGAGTATTATTAACTCCCTGTTTACAGAATTTATTTGTAACCATCACATTTCCAGTGGAAGGAAGGAAAAAAACCAAGAGAAGAGCACTTGTAACCTTGAGCTGCAGGAAGGAAATACCTCTAACAAGCAGAGTGCATCATCATTAGTCCTTCCCTTTCACATCATCACACTCAGCTTGGAAAAATAATTGCATGCAATTTTTCTATTTTACAGTTGGGCCACATGACACAGTGTTCTTTCTTTAGAGCTCCTACTCCAGTTCTCCCATCTTGTCTTTTTTGTAGTCTTTAGCACTGCCAGTAGCCTCTCACATGTCTCCACTGGAAGCTTTTACAGCACTGCATGTACAATGCCTTCTGTGACAAGGCTCTGAACCAGGCAGAACTTTTAGAACACAGACTGCAGCAGTAATATTAATGAATATAGATAGGCATCAATAGGTAGACTGGGTGTTTTCCAGGTGTAATAGCTTTAAAAGTCACAATTTTATTAGAGTTTATAGTCTAATGCACCTGCCATTGCTTTCAACTTACATGTAAAAAAATGTGTATAGACTTCTTGTCTAGAATGCTAAGATGGGCACTTCTTCACTTACTTCATGTGTCTATAATATTTTCAGGCTTTGAGAATTGAAAGAAGGAATTCTTTCTCAGAGATTTACAAAAGGTGTTTTTAATGAGCACCTCAAAATTTTCAAAAACAAATCCCTTCTTTATATTCCTTTTTTTTGTGCATGCAGAATTAAAATAATTGCTGATAATTGAGGGTGCACTCAACTGTGAGATCCAAGTGTCCTGAAAATTTAGGAAATGACATGATTTATATTTGAAGAATAAATGGCTGACACCTTCATTAAGAAAGGGATGTTTTTCTCCTCACCAAATGTAAGTATAAAACTCAAATTAATTAATATCAAAACTGCTTAGCATAAGTGGGAAAAGGGGTTGCAGTAGATAGTCTAGTTTTGCTAGGACCAGTCACTCAGGACTTGGAAAAGGTGGAGAACAGCCTCATGGTGTTTTCAGGGGTGAGAGACAGCATGTTCTGTCAGACTTACCTGCCAGCTGGCAAATTCTAGACCTTAGTAAGGACATCTCCCTGGCTCTGGCTGTTAACTAGGCCATGCCCTGGCTTTATGTAACTCCCTCAGTCATGCAGTGTGGTGGAAAGGCTCTGCAAGGGCAAGGCTGAGTGCTGCTGGGCTGTAGTCTGCTCCTTGTCATCTGACTGAGAGGGCACATTGTTCAGAGAAATTGAGGCTGTACCTAGTAGGAGGGGTGAGAAATTATGGTCCTTTAGACCCCACTTATTCTGACAGCAAGTCTACAGACAGGGCAGACTTTTCCTTCCATTTCAGCAATGGAGAAGGGAAGCACTAAGAGCCTACATATCTGGAATTTGGAGCAGGGCAGGAAACTATACCCAGATCTACCAAGCCATAGGTTTATTTTGAATCAAGTGAAAATGCATAAGCCTCTTGAAACTTTATTAAATTTATTAGAATTATGATGAACTCTTATATGAATTTTGATTCACATGTTATGACGGTTATGTGAAACATTTTCTCATACAGTTATCCTAAAACTATGTATTTTTGAGGTGTTGTTAATATGCAACTATATAATTTGATTTATTTTTTTAGAGGTTTTTTTTTTTTTCAGGAATAATGAACCTGGTTTAGTATGATGGAGTGCAGAAAAGACAGGCTCAGAGCTTTTCTCTCATGCTTTTGGTTAGTTTGAAGGTTTTATAAAAGCAATCTAACACCACAAATTACAAGAAAATTATCTTACACAACTTCTGCTAAATATTTACAGTTTGTCTGATTCACATTTTACCTGAATGGTTTATTGCTTTCTGTTTGTCTGTGTAGAATTAGGAGAATGTACTTTAAACATTGCAAGTCCTGTAATAACATCCTAGTTCCATTTGCCTTGCAGTGTCATCTACTCATTCAAATTGAGGTGACTGTAGGTTTCAGATGGTGTGATCTTTGCAGGAGGGAGAAAGAGCACTCCAGTGGAGTTTCCTGAGTTCCATGTTCCTCTGGATTGTACCGGGTTACTGTGCCACAGCTTGTTACACTGCATTGCAGCTAACATGTCATGACAGAAATGAGTCAGTAAGGATACAAGGTACCACAACCCTGAGCTCTGGCAACTTCATACAAAACTGAAAATAAAATGGCACTGAAATAGATGTTATATCTCAACAGCAGAGGTTTCTTTCCACCATAGTTTTCATCCAATGACTCTAGAATTCTACACTGACATAAGGCTGTCAGGATCTGAATTGTGGTTCCAGGCTGAGGTTAACCATCTCTCTGAAGTGGGAAAACCTACTCTGCTTGAGAAACAGTTACTCTGAATGTCAAACTTCCGAAAAGAAATTTTCTCCCTAATATTGGACTCAAAAACCTCTCTAACTTATACTTTACTGTTATTATGTTGCACTCCATCAGGGAGTAGCACTCATTCCAGCAGTAGTGGGTGCTATACAGATGTACAGGAAGGCACATAATGTGATTCATCATGAGTGACTTGAAATTTGAAAGCGTTAGGAAGAAAGCTGGAAGCCCTGAAAAAGCTACTTTCAATGACAAAATGGGATGGTCAGCAGCTAATTTCTACCACAAGTTGCCAACACAGGACAGGAATATCAAAGAATGCAGTAGGCATGACTTTTTCCCAAATTAGAGGAACCTGCAGTCCTGTGAAGTTTCTTTTGTAGAGGGTAGCTGGACAAAACTAGACATTTGGAAGCTAAGTACATGCATATTGTATTGATCAGTATATTGGCATATATTTTCATATATTTTTAATGGGCAGATACAGAAGATTTGCAGGAAATCTGATGGCATACACATTCACTAGTATCCATTATATCCAATTAGGAAATGCAGCAACTGTAGAAAGGATAGGCAGCCTGTATATTATGAATTCTGGTGGGAGGCACTAAACATGAAAGTGTTGTTCTTTCACTGCCTGAGGGCTGTCTTAAGTGCTAGGCTTTTGATCTTAGTGACAGTTTTAAAACCCTTAAGCAAACCAGAACTAGGAATAAAAAAGCTGACAGCTGTGGTTCACCTCTCTCTGTCTCTCTTTGCCTTCCTATTATCCTAAATCCTTGAAGATCTTTGGAGAGAGACACAGCTCATGCTGCACATGTGAAACAGCACTCATCATGTGTCTCCTGGAAGTGCACTATATATGTCTTTTTTACTTCTCTCAGGTTATTGAGACTACTAAAAGGTATGACCCTAAAGACAGGAACACATTACTGAAAGAGCTAAGGTGGTTCAAGTTTATAGTGTATGTGGTGTCCTTATGTCTTCATGAATATTGACACCTTGTTGCTATCTTATAGTATTCAGGCAGCATGCAATTTATGGTATAAGTAAATTGAACTGTGAAGCCAATTAACTACTTTGTGGGGAATAAAAAAAAACTCTTGATAGGAACAGGGGAGGCTTACAGACCCCATAAGTAAAAATATAATTTTATGATGCATTAGTTATTACATGTTTAGAAAGTTTCATGTTACAGTTGGCGAATGAAAGCAGATAAAATCTGAACATGTCAGGCAAACAGTAAGTCTATTCTGGCTATAGATGTTGTTGCTTTAATTATGACATTCATCATCACTCTAGGAAAAAGACAAAATCTCTGAGTGTAGATATATATACACTTAGATTTTATGTGCAAACACAAATGTCTGCTTTTTACCAATGCAGCCATGTAGCTGTGATTTTTGCAGGTATATTTGGAAAGATATGGTCAAAATAGGGTTATAACATCTACTACAACATAAGCTATTAAGATCTTTTATGGAAACTCTAATGCCACCTATACAAATTCTTTATCACAATCAGTTCTGCTGAATAGCTACATGGGGAATTGTAAAGACAGTAGATGAGCCATTCCACTGATGGCCTTGGAGGACATTGTAATGATCTATTGTCTGAGATTGTCAGTGCTGTGGCTTCTGTACTCTTCTCCGTATACCACTTTCTAAAGTCATCATAATTTATTGATGAGAATGACTGATTGTATATTTGGAAGCAGCACTGACAGAAATTATGCTCTAATTATTGCTGAGAAAGTTTTCAAATTCCTGACTGCAGGTGAAATGGAAGTAATAATAAAATAAAAATAATTTTCTATGATAGCAGATGATAAATCTTCAGTAGATTTCTAATACTGATGACTGACAAACTAATAAATCATTGCACTTAAAAGAATCCACTTAAAACCAGTTGGACTTCTCTGTCTGTAGGGAAATTTTCTCTTGATTTCAAGAATTAGAATAGAGTCAGAGTGAACTGTGCTTGTGGTAGATGAAGTGCTCCTTTCTTTCACTTGTCAGGCTTACATTATTCGCTGAGTTTCTGTGAAAGATATGATTTTTTAAAGACCTGTACTGCTAATGGAGTTACACCGTTTGGTCAGAATTGCTCCTGCTGCAGTATATCTGCACACACAGTATGCATAACATAGTAGCAAACAAGTAAATAATAAATAAATACAGTTAATGGAGATGTAGTGGGCAATAAAAATATATCTCAGGTTTTCCAAAGCAACATTTTAGCCGTATCCTCCATCTGGATTTAAATTGTTCTAGTTTAATTAAGCCTTTTAGCTGGGAACTACAAAAAAGATTGTGGCAAAAAACAAATTATGGAAGAGATTAAATGATTCAAAATATTGAAGGTGGACAGAAAGGGACACTGTTTTTCCTAATAGGTCCAGAACCAATAAGGAAAATGTCAGGATGATTGTAAGAGTTGATCTGGCTCCTGGGTCCCTCTGAGCAATGAGAAAAATATTTAAACTGCAAAAAACCATATAATGTATAACTGTAATATTGTATTTTAATGTCAAATATTTCTAAGGTTGAAAGCCTCATAAACTGGAAGTAACAGAAAAGAAATATTTCAGCACAGTATATAATACAAGAAATCTTTGGAGTTCTGTGCATATTTTTAACTTCCTCTCTAGAAAGTATGCCCTGTTTTGAAAAGGTACTATGTAAGAGCTTTGCTTAATGATATTTCACTGAATAGGGGCTGTAGAGCCATTACATTGAATGTGCCAAATTTGTCAATATGTGGTTAACTTCTAAAAGATTCACAGTTCCCTATCATCCTGTTCCTCATATTTGATGATGTTGATAAATCACTGTCAACATTTAACTTACTTTAGTGGTCTCAATGACCGAAATAACACCAAACAATGCAGTTAATTCTAGACTCACACAGCTGAGTAATTGTATTCTCTGACTCAGAACCAGCCAGTTCACAAACATTAAAAATTTTAAACCCCCAGCAGAATTAGAATTTGGAGCTTGATCTAGACATAAAATAGATATTGTGTGAAAGTTCAAGAGCTACTACCTAAACACAGGAAATAGTGGTCTCAGGGTCTTGCTCTATGATTGAAACCTGTCATATAACATAGAGAATTTATTTTAGAGTAGTCTATTATGAAGTGCTTTTATATAGATTTTGATAACAAAAGGAATTGTCCTATTCTGTGTTTGCAACACAGTATGTTCCTTAAAGCGTGACAATGAAACAATTATCATGTACAAAAATGGTATAGGATAGCATTTTTTAAGAATCAAAAAGGCTCATTTAATTTGATTGAGGTTTTCCTGCCCAAAAATTTCAACGAGAGCAAAATTATTTTGTGTCATATACAGAAAAGATGAAAAAAAAAAAGGCCAGGGAAAAATATTGGTACAGATTAACCTGTGTGTACAGTGATTGTAGTGTAAATGGACTTTCCTTTGTGCATACAAAGATGTTATCTTTAGCAACCTAGGTTGCTTAGTAGAAGCTCCTTAATTTACTACCATAACTGCTTCAAAACACTCCTCATTGCTTTCTTTTCAAACAGCCTTTTTTTTTTCCTGGTACAGTTGTGGTGACCTTGATAGGCATTATACCCTGTTTCTATTGTCCTAATGCCCCACTTTAAGTCTCTGATAGGCTGCTGATAATTTCCTGGCTGTATTTGTAGGTGGTGACAATTTTGATAAGGTACTTTGACTTCTGTAGTATTTCAGATTAAAATTTTATGCAGCATCTCATTTGGTTCTTAGTTTATTAGTTCTAATATTTAGTGGAACGTCAGTCAGGTCAAAGTGAAGGCAGAATCAATAAAGAATAAATAATGAATAAAGAGTTATTATGCATAAAAGAGACATTATCACTCTTTGTGAATTATTTTTTCTGCTACAACAGAAAGACGAACTCTATTATTTTTTCAAGGACACTTCACACACTTCACACATTTGCATAAAACCATTTTATTAAAATTAATAGAAAAAAAATGTGAGAGTTATCCATTAAAATAAATGCTCAATTACTCAGTTAGTAAAGAATATGTTCTGCGTATCCAGATGACCTGTGTAACTAAAAAAATCCATCTCAAAAACCAAATTTTTGTTTTGGTGGAATTTTTAATACCTAACTTAACAATGAATTTAAAATTCAGTAAGTCAAGAAGTTGACTATTAATTCATTGAATCTGAGGAATCTGGGAAACATCTGATAGAAGCACAACCACATTGAATCATCCCCTGATATATCCTTCACTTATATATTCCAAAAGAGGGCAGCAAATGTCTGCCTATCTGGTGCTTTCCAGTTCTGGTCAGCAGTGGTCACTGGTGGCAGGCTGATGCAGACCTTTCCTATGTTCACGTCTTAAAGAACCTGTTATGAACAGGAAGGATTTTTCAGCAAAAGAATGAAAGATTGGCTCATCGGAGCGATCTTCCAAAATGTTAAGAGAAGGAAGCCACTGCATGTTAGATGTTTCCTTTATCTTATTCCAGGTCTGTTAAAATGCAATTCAGAGCAGACACACCAAATTTGCAGACACACATGCAATTTCCCCTTTTTTTCTCTCCTCTAATACTGAAAACATTGTTTAAATATAAATAGACAACCCTCCCCAACCCAAATATACATGCAGAAAGCAAACAAAAAAATTCTTTGCAGTATGGAATTGGATTTACAGTACAGTAAGGGGCTTGTAGAACCAATGTGCATTTTCAGAAAGGATAACTAAAAAAAGCAAGGAGGAAATTAAAAATTTCTTACTATCATTTAATACTTTGGATCCAAAATTCTTCGTCTCAGAGAAAAATCTGAAAAATAACACACATATATATAACTTATAGAATATTTCACTGTTCATGTTGCTACTCCACATAGAGATGGGTTACTAACTGTCATGGCTGTGAATATGTATTGTTATGTTCACAATTGCACACATCTATGCATGCTTTTGTGAATTTCCTTTCAACAACTACATTTTCCACTTGTTTGAATGGATGCTTATTACCAAAGTAATAGTCTTTAAACACAGTCTTTAAACCCAGTAGAGTAAAAAAAAGAAAAAAATATTATACCATATAAGAATATAAATTAATAAAATTAATATCTCTCTTTTTAATAAGGAGATTTAAATTTGAATTTTTAAAAACTCTGGGGTATCTCCATATTTTTTTTTAATCTAGAGGTACTGCTTTAAAAAAAATAAATATTAAATATAATGACACAATATGCTGGCTTTTGCAGGTTTAGAATTTATTTTTTAGAAAAGTGCTTAAGAAGGGCAAGCAAGGATAGAAGACACAACTATAAGCTTATGTCAAAAGACACATGGTGCATTAATAATAAAATACCTTGAAATATGTTGGCGAATTTTGTAGTACTATTTCAATTCTATGTATTTGTTCAGTATGTAAGAATGTAAAGTCCATTTTTAATTTGCTCTCCAGTGTATTAATATTGATAGTGAGGCCCAAGAAAAATGCTAAGATAAAACTCTGAAATGTTAAGCCTTGTGTTTTACCTGCGTAAGTAGTATAATTGCTAGCTGTGAAGATTATTTAGTAATTAAAATAATTATTGTATAATCATAAGAAGAAAAATGAGAAACTGTATGTTCCTAGTCTAAGGTGACCATGCTTGGCTGAAATCTATGTATACTATAGAACAATGTATTTTTAATAATAAAAACATGAAAGTTATATAACAATAGAATATAAAAGCATATCCCTCCCGAACCTATGTCAGAGTCAGATTTGGGTTTGTACCCCTGACACCCAGAGCTCTTCAATAAAAGCACCTGCATATAATAATTTTCTGTGATTATGTGTTCCTGAACACTAACAATATCATTTGTCTCTCCTTTAAAAGCATTTGGATTTTCTGTCTCTTTATTCACTTGCTACTACTTGCTGAAGGTTATGACTAAGACTTTGTATACTTTGCAGAAATGCTCAGAGAAGGACTAAATTCAGACTTAAATCAGCTTCTCTGGGACCTTGTCCAGCTGAGATTTCAAGACTTCCTGTAATATCTGCAAAAGGTTTCACAGCTGCTCTAAGTAACCTGTTCCAGTGTTTAAGCACTTTTAGAGGAAGAACTGGCTGTACGTCCAGCTGGAATTTCCCGTGTTTGACTGTTGAACCTTTACATTCCACTCTGCACCCACCATAAGAGGGATCTGTGTCCTCTCAGTAGCTCCTTTTCAAGCACAAACACCTCTACAGGAAGACTAGACAAGAAAAAAAATGATGATCTCATTTTTAAGACATTATTCACTGGGTCCTACTCTGTGTAGTTGCTGCCAAGCCAGCTGGACTGCAGACTGCACAGATATAGGAAGGTACTCTCCCTCAGGGGCAGGACACTGCATTTGCCTTTGTTAAGCTCATGAGGTTATTGTGTGCCCATTCCATCATTTGAGCATAATGACCTTCAGATGAGCACAGAGGAAGGAGAAATGTACTGTCCATAACTGTGATGGACAGAAAAAGAGGTCACAGCCTAAATTGTAGCAGGGGAGTCCTAGGTTGCTGTAGAGTACTAGGGTGCTACATAGACAAGCCAAGAACTAAAGAGTGTGAAACACCAACACTGGTCACTTGGAAGACCACCAGCTCAGTTAAGGGAAACATAAATCAGATCCCCTCCAGTACAGTTGTCTTTTTAAAATGGGCTTAGGCATTTGATTCAGGATGATTCCCCAAATCATGGAAAACTTCAGATTTCTGTGTAACACACATTTCCATAAGGAAATGTTTCTTTCTTAGAAATATAACTTTAAAAGAAATACCTGTATTTCATTTATTCAGAGAAGAAAATATCCATTTCCTAATACTAGACCAAAATTATCTAAGTTAGAAGCAAATGGAAGTTAGTCTGATTGGTTAGAATTTGAAGTTGCCTTGATTTCCCTCTTAATTTTTTTTTTTCACTTATAGAGCAATTGCTCATTTAATTCAGCATTTTTTAATTCTCACTTAGTAACTAAATAAATGTAAACAATTACAACGCTTATGTTGCTACTGCAACTAATTGTAATATTAAATTCCCCCTGTGAATGGAATTTTAATGTTCTTGGTGGCATTTTGTCAGCAATTTTCCTGCTGTTTAAAAGATCACTGTCTAATGGGATTAAGGTGGATAATCAAATCTCAAACTGGAATTAGGCTATGAGGTTTAAATGCCTGGGGAATACCTCCCTACTAAATATGAATGAAAGATGTTCAGTGCATGCAGAGGAGAAAAATAAATGGAGGGCTGTCTTTTTATGCTACGGTGTTGCTTAAAATATCTTGACAAGAAACTTGGATTCCTTTTCTGACATTCAGACCATTAGACAATTCAATGTTCGGATTGAAATAATATTTCAAGAGGTTTTATATGTTACAATAACTGGGGTACATTGCTGGTGCAATATATTTCAATTAATGTAACATACTATAGTATTTAGGATTTCAGATTTTGGCTTTGCCTAATTTTTTTAGTGTTGCATTGAACCTTTTACTGATGTTTTAAAAAATATTAAGCATTACTTATCGGCATATAGAATTGTTGGGAATTCATTTAAGTCTGCTCTTTCAAACACAGTTCTGGACTTTGTACATGTTTGTGCAGCTGGGAGAGTTGGGGCAAAAGAATATGCCTGGTGCTCAGTGTTTATGACTTTCTCCATGTGATATGCATGTGAAACTTACTTTTTAAAACTGCAAAAAAAAAGTGGTAGCAACTGTTTTCCTTATGGGAGCATTAACTTATACAAGCTGAAATAATAAAAGGAAGAGCAATATAGCACATCTGTAAACCCCTGCCGACTGCTATCAGATATGTTTGAGTGTAGTTTGTAAGCTGGAACAAATTGATAGACATAAGTCAGCCTGTAGAAGAGCGCAGACAACACGATATTGTCTTCTGTGTTTAGTTTGGTATGATCCATCGGTATAAATCCTGCAAGGGGTGCTCTCCCCGGCTTCCCTTGCTTCAGTGTTTTATCCAAGTAAAATAATTTTTTCCATCAGAAATAAAAGGATAATAGTGTTTATTTGGTTGAGTGTTATCATAGCAGTTGACACGGTTATTGAAAGCAGACCAGAAGACACATTTTGGGAAAAAACTCGAGCTAAATGTTTATGCACTATAACTGAGACCGGTAGATGGCACGTGTCCTTTGTAGTTTCTATGGAGATAAACAAATATAAGACATGTTCACTGCTGCTCACATGCAATTTTCCAGAATATTTCCTAAATTATTCAATGCAATTTTCTTATTTTTAAACTAAGAATTGTCCTGCAGTAGTACAGAAGCCACCTTCCCAAAGATAATAATTTTTATCTACTATGACCTGCAACTATACTGACATATATCAGCATATATCCTTGCAGTAGTACATCTGTAAATAACTGTGAAAATTATTTCAATGCACATTAAAATTGTGATTAGATGCTGACTTTTTAATATATTTTGACAGTTTTTTTCACAATTGGTTAAATTCCCGGGCAATTTAATGAATTTAAATTCAGTGTATTTAGCCTTAACTTTTTAAATTCAACTATTTTAACTTAACTAATAAGCTCATTATTTTATTACAACTGTTTAATACTTACATGACTCCCCTAAAACATTAACTTTTGACTTGTTATTAGCTCCTTCCTTCCTTCCTTCCTTCCTTCCTTCCTTCCTTCCTTCCTTCCTTCCTTCCTTCCTTCCTTCCTTCCTTCCTTCCTCCTTCCTTCCTTCCTTCCTTCCTTCCTTCCTTCCTTCCTTCCTTCCTTCCTTCCTTCCTTCCTTCCTTCCTTCCTTCCTTCCTTCCTTCCTTCCCTTCCTTCCTTCCTTCCTTCCTTCCTTCCTTCCTTCCTTCCGCCACTTCCGCCACTTCCGCCACTTCCGCCACTTCCGCCACTTCCGCCACTTCCGCCACTTCCGCCACTTCCGCCACTTCCGCCACTTCCTTCCTTCCGCCACTTCCTTCCGCCACTTCCTTCCGCCACTTCCTTCCGCCACTTCCTTCCTTCCGCCACTTCCTTCCTTCCTTCCTTCTTGATCTTAAATTATTTAATTTGAAGATATGTATTGCAGTGCTGTCAATAGTACTTACTGAATTTCTCATTTTAAGGATTAAAATTTTTATTTTACAGAAAATCTGATGAATTGTGGGATTTCAAGATTTTTTATTGAAGCGGTCTGCAGGCATATTAATAAATATAAATTAATATTTACAGATGTAATTCAGATGTAATTTTTGACACTGAAACCTAAACCACACAATAATTAGAGAACAAAAAAAAACAACAAACCAACTTATTTTGGGCTTTGAACATTTAATCAAAACATCTCTGATTTCTGCAAATCTGCATGTATGATTTCTGCAAATTAGGAGAAACTACACTAGTATTCTCAGATTGTTCTCTGTGCTCTATAGATATGTCAAAAAACATAATTTCCACAAGAATAATTTACTGAGGCAGTATAAAGGAAGAATAAAATCAATAACAGAAGTGGCAGATGTCAGTGTTTAAATTTGTAATGACACACATACATATGTGATTTAAGATGGTTTAAGTTTTATTAAGATGGGCTAAGTTTAAAAAAAAGAAAACTGACTAGAAAAGTCATTGTTGTCAATTTAGAAATCACGATCCACATGCTACAGGTTTAGGATAAGGATTGCTGCTCTTCATCTGGTACAAAATGTTTTGCTTAATGATTTCCCTAGAGCTATCTTGATGTATATTGTTTAAGAATATAACCCACAGTTTCCAGACTTCAACACTTCAACAGTGCAAACCATGTACAGTAGAACTGTGAATGAATCAAAATGAACCAGCCTATTTTTACATGGTCACAGCAATAAAAAATAAAAACTGATCAATGAAAAAGGGGTGGAAGCGCTTGGCAGCACTGAAGTGTCAGCAGCAGCAAGGTCTTTGCATTTACTCATTGTCCTTTTCACAGTGGGCTATGTATGCTCTGTGTAAAATATTTACTCTGGATACTTGTTTGCCAAGCACAGGGGAGACAAGGGGTACAGAAAACCAAGTTTTGCATCTTATTTACCATGTTCTCATACACACATTCTCATAGCCCGGGCATTGAAAACAAAGACTAAAATGGTCTTGCAGGAGCAAGGGTCTGACTGTCTTTTTAAAACTGTGGCCATGAAACTCAGGTGGACATAGTTAAATCTGTTAGTAGAAGCTGAGATCTCAGTCTTAGAATTATCAGGTCAATTGTCTTACACACTGCTGTTCTTTAGCTTTCTGGTGGTCACCTCAGTATCACACGAGGCTGTTAGAAATTTAGAGCACTGTGTGCTTTGTCTTGCCTTTTTCAACACAAAACACTATAGGCAGTACTTGGATACCTGTTGGGATAGGGAGTAACCCTGCCCCAGCCCTGGCGTCTGTGAGCATTCCCATGAGAATGTATTCCCACAAGATGCACATGAGAAAATTGATGATAAGTGCATTAATGCACCTTTTGCTGCTGATATTACTGATTGAACGACCTCTTTCTGTTGTTCATCTCCACCATTTTCCTAAGCATTTTGCTGCCCTTCTTCCCCATTCCTGTTTTGCATATCAGCTGAGAGATCTCTGATTGCCGATTAACTCTGTTGAGTCTCCTGAAACACAAGCAATTTTCTCAACTTTGAATGTCATATGTTCAGATTGTAAGTTATGATGATAATAGCACATTTAGTTCTAAAGTGTTTTGCACCCACTTTCATTGCTTATTCAAGTCCTATAAATAAGAAAATTTGAAATGCATCTCTTTTCTACTGCTGTTGATTGACTGAGCCCCCTGAGGCATGTGTGTCCAAAGGATTTAATGCTATGACAAATTGTACAGCCTTAAGTATACAGAAGACATGCTATGAACATCAGCAGTGGATTCATAATTAAGAAATCTAGATAGGACAACATTTGCTAGCTGTGCAAAGAAACAATACAATTTATCGAAACAATGCAGGGAAATAAGGCATTTTAAGAACCTCTCCTCTCCATTTCATTTCTTCCCTCTTAATGTAGATTGCAAGCTTTCACCTATCGATTGGGACAACAGTAAAGTTGGGCATGCTCTGTGTCCTTTTTAGGAACACAGTTAATGAAAGAACTTAGCTGGGTCCATTTCATTGCCTTAGTTCCTTTTTCGTTTGGTTACTGACAAGTCTGCTGTTTTCAACCAGCAAAGGAGAAAGTCTCACCAGCTGAGTGTGATCTTTTCATTGCTTCCTTGAAGGCTGCATCACTAAAGAATGCAAACACAATTGAAGGGCCATTGATGTTCATTCCCTTACAGAACATGCCAAGAAGAGAAAGGCAGGTGCCACAGTCTCCAGCATCACGCTCCATAGTAGTTAACTGTTGACAAGGCATTGGAGCATAACCTACACAATGTTAATAAGAAATACTGTTATTTGGGCAGCTGATCTATCTATCTATCTATCTATCTATCTATCTATCTATCTATCTATCTATCTATCTATCTATCTATCTATCTAATTTATATATGTGAGACTATGCCACTCTAGAAGTTATATTAAACCAGAAGTTAATAGTGATGACTGAAAAAGCAGCCAACAGCTGAAAGTGACTATTAATTGTCAGCATCACCCTAATTTATACCAGCACTAGCCAAATTCAAATACACAAAGAGAAAAGGAATCAGAATCACTGAACGCAGATCTGTAGCACTGCATTTCTTGTGACAATATTAATTACTTTGAACAATAGATTTTGTTGATAGTTATGTTTATTTTTTACTTGACTATAAAAATAAATTCTAGAGTACACTTTCATTCTAAATAAATTCTAAAGTACAGTACAGTTTAGAGAATGCCATGCAGAGGGACCTGGACAAGCCTAGGAAGGGGGCCCATGGAAATCTCTTATGGTTTAACAAGACCAGGTATAAAGGTATAATGTGCTGCACCTGGCATGGGGCAACCCCTGGTATCAGCACAGGCTGGGCATGGACAGCCCCAGAGCAGCCCTGCCCAGAAGGACTTGGGGGTGCTGTGGGTGAGAGGCTTCACATGCCCTGCCATGGCACTCACAGCCCAGAGAGCCAAACGTGTCCTGGGCTGCATCCAGAGCCCCGTGGGCAGCAGGGCAGGGAGGGGATTCTGCCCCTCTGCTCTGCTCTGCTCTGGTGAGACCCACCTGGAGCACTGCATCCAGAGCGGGGCTCCCAGCACAGGAGGGATCTGTTGGAGACAGTCCAGAGGAGTAACACAAAGATGAACAGAGGGATGGAGCACCTTTCCTATGAGGAAAGGCTGAGAGATGTGGGAGTGTTCAACCTGAAAAGAAGAGGGGCTTAGGGAGATCTGATTGTAGCCTTCCTGAAGGGAACCTACAAGAAAGATGGAGAGAGGCTCTTTACAACAACATGCGATGACAATGCATGACAGAATGCACTGCCACAGGTTGGGCAGTGAAATTGTTGATGCCCCATTCCTGTAAGTGTTCAAGGCCAGCTTGGATGGAGCTCAGACCAACTTGGTCTAGTGGAAGATGGCAGATGGCAGTTCCACCCATGGCAGAGGGGTGGAACTATGTGATCTTTAAAGTCCTTTCCAACCAGGCTGATCAATGATTGTGAGATCAGTTACAGTATGCTGTGATTGCCCTACAACTACAGCGCAAAAGGATAATTTACAGCATTAAGTATCTTTGTCACTCCACAGCTATTTTGTATTGGAGTGAAATGGGGCACCAAGAAAAGCTTTAGATTTTAATACCAGAAATGTTAACTTCAGGAAGGTCTTCAGATTGAAAACCTTACTGGGTGCCTTGTAAAGCTGTACATCCCTTAGATTCCCCTAGATGGTAATGTCCTTTACATTGTGCTATACTTCCATGATATGTATTCCTGCTCACCTATCCTATCAACTGCACAGCACCTATCCCTCCCACTGCATCCAAGTATGAGAAAAAGGGATAGAATTTGATTGATAACATATTTGAGAATTATATTTTATAATATAATCTTCTATATAATAATAATATAAACTTCTGTGTAATAAAGTGCTGCTTTTATAAGAAAGATCTTAATTTACAGATGATGAACATTTTGAGGAGATCCATAGGCACATAAATTTGAATCAACTTCCTGTCTTTTTTTAAATTTCATTTAATTTTTAGTAGATTTTACTAGGTTGTAAATAAATCTTGCAAGATAGCATTTTTTCCCTTTGGAGAAAAATAGTTTTAAAAATAGTTTAAAAATTAATCATGCCATCTATTTTTAATTCAAGTTCTCTGAATGATTTCTGAAAGTGAGAGATTTGGAACCTTTTTGACATTTAATAATATTATTTAATCCTCACTAAACATTCATTTTACACAAGATTTTACAAGAGTAAAGTAGAGAGTTCTGCTGTACTAAAACTACTGATCTGGGGAAAAAGAATTTTTGAAAATTCTTATGAATCCCTAGGGAAATACACTCAGGGGGTGAAACTGTATTTTCATTTATCTCGGTGCACACAGAACTGCTTCACTGAAAACTGCTTGATTCCTTATACCACAGTGCAAGGAAGAGTCTTTGGGAAAAGGTTCTACATCCAGTTTAAACTATAAAATAGTAACATTTGCAGCTCAGTATTTATATTAATAAAATAAGGGCATGGATTATCTGAGAACAAATTCCTTTTACTTTTATGAACTAATATCAATAAGTGCAGCACTGAAAGAATTGATTCCTCCCACAATTGACTGCAATTTCAGTCTGTACCATGGCCTGTTTCACCTTTGTTGCACAATATAAACTGACCCCAGCTGCATTTCTTCATTACTATTGGATTTTCTGTCTCCATTCTTTTTGTCAGAGTTTCTCATGAGTCCATTTGGTCTTGAAGAAAGGTTTCTTTCTTTCTCTCTCTATTGTTTAGTGATGGAAGTGCTGTCTAAAATTTATTCTTTTTTCCCTACCTGTGTTTTTGTTAAAATTTTCCTCTCTCCTTTGCACCCTTTCCTCTCCAAGGCTCTGGCAGTTTCTGGTCTCCTCCATTAGTTATGCTGGGCCTCCTGGTATGCGGTGAGTACTCCTTTGAGGAGCCCTTTGAGGGCTGGTAGAGTCAATTTTCAGAGACTTGGAGATCATGTATGTGTTCTGCTGCCACTTTGCCATTCAAAAGGGCTGGAGAATGATTCTGTGCTTTTCAAATCTGTATCAGCCATAACTTACTTTTTTATCCATTCCTCGTTTAACATTTATCATTTAACAATTAAGTGTCTTGTGAAAGTTATACAGATAACAACTATTAGGAAAAGGAAGAAAAAAAATGAAGATTCTCAAAGGAGGGCATCACAACCCAAACTCTTAAAAACTGTATCCATTCATACTTGGAAGAGTATTAGAGGGTTTTTTATCTTTAGCACAACGTGAATTACCAAATCAATATCTTGAGACTAATCCTAAAATAACAAATAACACTTGACAGCTGACCAATCTTGTATATTGCTAAGTTTTGGTACTCTCATAAGAATTGTAAAACTGAAAATGAAAGCTCTGTCTGGAGACTAATGATTCCTTTTTTCCTCCTTGTTCCTGCCTCTCTTCTTTTATGCACTTTACCCTGTAATATGATAAACTTATTTGGTTTGTTTACTGCAAAGATCTGAATATGGAGTAGGTCATCACACTATTTAACAAATGTTATTTCAGATTACATACTAACTATGTAGGCATGATCTCACACAGGATTTCTGAAATAGCTGTTTCATGTCCACCTCTCTGGACACTTGGCTCACAGCAAGAATATTGCCCTTCCAAAAAGGTCTAAATTCATCTTAGGTCTGGCCTTTCTTCCAGCACCACCTGCCATAGCAGTAATCACATATTCAGACCTTTGCTTACAGGCTTGTGTGAATCAAACTTTAAAGCCCCTGCTGAGGAACTAGCTGCTGCTGCTGGATGCATCTGCTTCTTTCTGGCCAGAGAGTAATGCCATGGGCTTAAAAAATGCCCAGGAAACAGAAAATTTTCAGAATTCGGGTGGAATAAGGAGTACTTATCTCCTCTGGAAAGCCGGCTTATCATAAGTCAAATGTTGGATAACCAAAAGTTATGGTACCAAACACAATGATTGCTTTTGGAAAGTTAACCTCTCTTGCCCCCATGCATCAATAAATTATCAATATATTTAGTAGTAATAAACTGTAGGTGCTCTGACACCTTGTCAAGTTAATGAAGAATGTTTTAATCATATGAATAGGATAATAAAAGACAGGAAAATAATTATTATCAACATTCTAGCTCTTATGACTAGCTATTTTTTTTAATTTTAATAGTCTGTATCTTGCTTTCTCTGATGTCTTCCAAAATTATCTTATTTAAATGGTATTTTTCATTCAGTCCTTTATCTTTATTCTTAGACTTTTGGAGTTTATAACATCAATTTAATTTCTCTCATGTTTTTCTCTTCTATTTTAGTAGCAACAAATTTTCTTCAGGAACGAAGCTTTAATGTCTTTTAAAGTCATTTACAGAAGAGTGCTCTGGTTGTAGCATATCCACTTCTGGTTTAATTAGACTGCTGCTCTTCTAGGTTCCTTTCATCTTTCAAAATATATCCTGCCATTCTCTATTTCCCCCTTGCACTTCTTCTATCTTGTTTCTAATTATCATGAGAGTTGAAGAGCTTGCCTACTTTTAATGTTCTTTGGCCTCACAGAGCCTGTATCATAGCTTGCAGATAACAGGTGCTGGCAACAAACAAACCTGCCCAGAGAGCTCAGATATTTGTTTTTCCACAAGAAAAACTAGAAAAAAAAAAAAAACAAACAGAAAAAAAAAAAGAAATAAAAATGCATCATGAAAAAAATGAGAGGTTCTTTACAATACTAGAGAGAAAGAAATTGAACTGATTAAATTATTTATTTAGTAGTCCACTTGTATCTACACTAGCATAAACTTTGTCTTGTTTCTTTAACCCTGGAGGGTAGCCTTGTGATACAACATTAATGAGTTTCTCTGTGTGTTTTTGAATGTGCTTTGAACACAGCTAGTCGCCCAAGTGTCTGTTGATCGCCATCTTCATTTTCTGAAGACTACCCAGAGTCACACTTTACCCTCTCTTTCATGGTTAAGATGAAGCATCTGCTGCCTGCTTTCTTCATTATCATCACAAAGAGCTGGAGTTTAAAAGCTAGAGGGATGGTGAAAGAGGGTAGCATGCACTTGAAAGGCAAGTGTCCTGGAAAACTGGCAACCTATGTGTGTGGGCTATCTTTTCTTCTTTTCCTCTGCCTTTTTCCACTATCACAGAACTACCATTGCTAGTGGTCTTGCACAACTGATTAATGCACGACAAACTGACTGTTATTTTTTTTTTTTGAAACTGAGGTATTTTATTCCATTTTAATTTTACTTTTCAAAAATAATGTTGTCCAAAAAAGACGGAAGAAAATGGACCTTTTTTTTCTTAGTCTTCCAAATTTCATTTTTCTGTAATCTAGATGAAAAATGAGAGCATACACATTTCAAAATTGTTATCACTGTGGAAAGTATTGATGGCTTCTCTTCATAAATGAGAGAGGACTGACTAAGAAAGATTAATAACCCTTGAGAAGTAGAAAACATAAATCTATTTGTTTCATAACAGTGTTATAAATGGCTCATATTGTTGTTGGCAATTTACTAGATTAAGATTTAACACTCAAAAATCCATATTACTTATTTAAAAATCATTGACAAATAATCTGAGAATAATTTCTATTTCTTTTTTTAATCTTTATTACTGACAAAACTTGAAGTTGCTGAGTTAAAATTGGCAGATCTGGACAACTGTTTGATCTTTAGTCAATGAATCTAAACAGTCCAGCTAAAGTCAGAGTTTCACCGCTTTTTGCATGAAGATGCAGTAGGTGATAATTTAGGAACAAACAATCTCTTTGGGGAAAAAAAAAGACAGAAAGGTAGAAGCAGTCAGTGCTTCACAGAAAGGGAATTGGTGCAGACATACGGTGATTTCCTGCAATTCCTCAGCTGTTTGCACAAAAATACAGCAGCATCCTGCACCTCACTGTGCTTCTCCCCATAGGGCCATCTTTGCAGAGTTATTCATGGCATAGAAAAAGAAAAGTGACCACAAAAAGATGAGGAAGATATAGGTTTTCCCAGGCTTTATGGAAAGGAAAACATATCCCAACACTATTTTTCACTTTTATTTTCTATAAGTCCAGAATGAAATCTACATGGAATTTCTATATTTTCCATCAACACATAAAATTATAATTTACCAATATATATGGCCATATTTTTTCTCTTTTTTTTTTTTTTTGACAGCTACAGAAAACAAGAGGTTAAATACTTTATGAAAAAAATTCCTTTTTGGATAATACTTTCAGAGATGCAGCATCAGTATTTTTATTCCCATGAAATGCACACAATAGGGTTATTGCTTTCCAAATGTGGTGTGTTTCCAACTACAAATGGCAACCTGAAATAAAGTTGTTGCTGTTCCCATGTATTAATTTTAGGGCCACAATAGTCACACTGCTTTTTTGCATATAAATAAATCCCTTCTTGAAGTTCCTATCTGAATTATTGGTAGTAGTGTATTGCATAGATTTTAAAAATCACTGTAAAACAGAGAGTCATACCATTTAGTCTCTGCAGTCCTGTAAATTTTCACTAGAATTGGATTCTTTTTTCTTTTTTAAAGAAAACCCCAAACAACTCCTGTATCATTGATTAAGTGAAAATTAATACTTTCAATCAAGGTTAAGTCCTAGTGAGTAGATTGGAATTGAGTAGAAATGTATTTTCTGATACTGCTTAAATATTTTGTGTTTCTAGCAGTCCAGTTGCAAGATGCAATTGAACACAATGTATTGTGCTTTACGCTGTATTCAACCAAGAGAAAGAGTGACTTAAAATAAAGAGATGCAATAAATTAACATGACACAAACAAATAAGAATAAATTATTATTCTAATTGTGACATATATATGTATATAAAAAACACTTCAAGCATTTTAATTTTAAAGTGCTGGAAGAGAGGGTGATGGCAGATGGCTCTGTATGACATGTCCAGCTTCCAAAACTGATGTTTGATGTCAGCCCCTCAGTGTTGCATGAACATTCACATCAACAGAATATTAATAACCAACTTTATCCCTGCTCATGGTAGAAAATGGAGCTCGGTGATCTTTAAGGTCTCTTGCAAACCAAAACATTTCATAAGCTTATGATTCTAACTTCATCTGTGAATTTTTATCTGAATGAGTACTTTTAATTTGGCTATGTGTGAAACAAGAAGACTGCCTCACAAATGACTCCACTGTGATGTCAAGGCTTAATGGACTTCAGTAACTGCCCTTGATACTCCCCAGTTTCATGCAGGTGTCTGAGATTTCCAAATGTTTGGTATATACACCTCTCAAAAATGTGATCACTCAATGCATGCAGGCAATGTGTACAAATGTAGTAAATCCAAGATGGGCCTGTTTCACTTGACAGAAGGACAAATAGGGACTCTTAAACAGCTATGCAGTCTTCCCTGTTTTATAACGTTTAAAGAAAAAAAAAAATCAAAAAAGGAATTTCTTCATTTGACGGTGTTCAATATTAGAATCATAGATTAATGAAATTATAGAATAATTTGGATTGAAAATCATCTTAAAGATCACCCAGTTCCAACCCCCTGCTGTGGACAGAGAACCTTCCTCTGCAGCTCAAAGCTCCACTCAGCTTGGCCT
The DNA here is from genome assembly GCF_022539315.1 of Serinus canaria. Taxonomy (NCBI): domain Eukaryota; kingdom Metazoa; phylum Chordata; class Aves; order Passeriformes; family Fringillidae; genus Serinus; species Serinus canaria. The sequence goes on from NC_066343.1 coordinate 59,828,006, forward strand.
TGAACACTGCCAGGGATGAGGCATCCACAGCTTTTCTGGGCAACCTGTGTCAATGCCTCACCACCCTCACAGTTAAGAATTTCTCCCTAATATCTAGCATACACCTACTCTCTTTCAGTCTGAAGTCATTCCCCATTTCCAGTCATAACCTGTTCCTGCCAAAAGCCCTTCTTCAGATTTCCTGTTTCATCTTCTAGGTCTATCTGAAGACTTCTTCAGGCTGAGAACCCTAACTCTCAGCCTGCTTCCATAGCAGAAGTGCTCCAATCCTCTGGTCATAATGGTTGCCCTCCTCTGGACCCACCCTAAGGGGTCTGTGTACTGCTTGAGTTTCCCAGAGCTGGATGCAGTGTTCCAGGCAGGGTCTCACCAGAATGGAATAGGGGAGCAGAATTCCCTCCATCACCCTGCTGGTGACACTGCTCAGAATGCAGACCAGGATAAAATTGGCTTTCTGGGCTTCAGGTGGATGTTACCATCCAGCAACATCTCCGAGTCCTTCTCAGAGCTGCTCTTGGTCCATTTTCTGCCCAGCCTGTACTTGTGCTTGGGATTGCCCCAATTCAGGTACAACGCCTTTCATTTGCTGGTTTTGAAGCTCTTGAGGTTTGCATAGGTCCAACTCTCAAGCCTGTCCAGGTCCTTCTGGATAGCATCCCTTCCAGCATGTAGTTCTTTGTTCTCCCAGTCCTTGCTTTTTGCTTCTCTGACTTGGATGGTGTAGCTGAAGAACTTGTCGGTGAAGACAGGCAAAAAAAGCAAGTACCACAGTCTTCTCCATGTCCTGGGGAAGCAGGTCTTTCTCCTTCTGGAGAATGCCCACACTTCCCCTTGTCTTCCTTTTATCACTCACCTACCTAGAGAAGCTTTCTTTGTTGCCCTTGACAGCCCTGGCTGGATTTAATTCTATAAATGTCTTAGCTTTCCTAACCTGGTTCTTGGTTGCTTGTACAACTTTGTATTCCTTGCAGGCTATTTTTTCCTGCTTCCATTTTCTACAAACTTCCTTTTAGATTTTGATTTTTCATCCACGTAGGTCTCCTGGATTTTTTTTTGCCAGACTTGCCCTTTGTAGGGATGCATTCCTCCTGAGATTGAAGGAAGTGATCCTTGAATATCACCCAGCTTTCTTGGGCCCCCCTTCCCTCCAGGGCCTTAGCCCATGTTACTCCACCAAGCAGGTTCCTGAGGCGGCCAAAATCTACTCCCCTGAAGTACTGGGCAGTGAACTTGCTGTGGACTCTCTTTGCTGCTCTAGGTTGGTTTCCTCCACTCTTTCATGGCCACTGCAGACTAGGTTCCCCTGAGCTTCACATTCTCCACTAGTCTCTCCTTTTTGACGAGAACAAGATCTGGCAGAGCACTTTTTCTCCTCAACTCCTTATTGAAGAAGGAAGTAATCACCAATGAACTCCAGGAACCTGCTGGATTGTTCTCCCTCCAACAGCTATTGTGGAGGCTGGAGACCCCCAAGAACACCAGGGCTTTTGAGCACAAGGCTGCTCATATGCAGAGAGTCTCATCTGTTCAGCCCTGCTGGTCAGGTGGCCTGCAGCAGACTCCACTGCAATGTCCCCTGTCCCCACCCTCCCTTGAAGCCTGACCCATGCCCTGTCTGTCAGCTCCTCGCCCACCCCAGGCAGAGAGAGCTCTGTGCTCTCCAGCTGGTCACAGGCACAGGAGGCAATGCCATCTCCTCACCTCCCTGCCTGTCCTTCCTAAACAATCTGCATCCTTCCATTCCAGCACTCCAGCCACAGGAACCATCCCACCACGACTCCACTGAGACAAGAAGATCGCAGCCCTGCAGGCACATGCATGTCTCTAACTCTTCTAATTTATACTTAAATTTAAAAAACATGTTTTTCTTCTTTGGTAGTGAGGAGAAAGTATATTATTTTGATAAATCCTAGATAATTTAATAAATTTTATTTCTTCCATGACATGTGCAAATATAAAGAAGACGATGAAAAAAAATTCTTTACTTCATATATCTTTTTCTAAATTCTATAGATGTTTTGCTGGTATGGAGAATTTAGGACTGAACAAAACCTCCTGCTTTTAAGGTCTTCCAGTACCCTGCATTAGGGAGACATCATTGCTTAGAGGCATTTTCTAAGTGTCTGATTTTCCATTAATTTAGATTTGTTTAGAAAACGGTAAGATTTCTGCATTATATCCTCCTATGCCTGCTAACCCATTTTACCTTGCAAGGTTCAGTATAGTGTTTTCTCATTTTTTCCATTTTAGCAAAACTTCAGGAGTCATCAGAATAGCAGATGAAAAGGACCTACAGGAAGATGAGTGACCTGTGAAATATTTTGAATGGGAGACATTTTTGTACAGAGACAAGAAAAACAAATGTCACATAGTCTCTTCCTCAACTATTCTGGAGTCAGTAGAAAACTGACTATTTTGGTGGGAAAGGAACAGTTCCATTACATCAATGTATTTCAGCTAAGCTCATTAAGACAGGTAGTGATGACTCTGAAATCTGTATTTTTTACAGATTCATGGAAGAATGTTTGGAACTTTACAAAAATCATAATGCAATACATCACTCTTAAGATAAAAAGTTAAATCCTGTTGGAGTTACAAAAAAATTTAAAAAGATTCATTTTACTAATCTAGTATGATGAAATTTTATATTACATTTACACAATATAGGTGTCTGTTAAAGTAGTAGTAAATGCTTTGAAAAAAAAAGATACAGACATAATAAAAATTTAATCAGAAAGCTGATGAAGAAGGGACACAAATTTAATAAATAATTTTCTGTCATTTTTTAATAAACCACTTCTTATTGATTTGATCTTATTTAAATCTTAGTTCCTGCGTAATTTTAATAGTTTTTCTACTCAAAATACTGTTCATATATGTAAATAACAGTGCATGTAAAGTGGTAGAAAATTTATTTTGAGGATTAGGGTCCTTCTAATTAGGCCATCCAAAACACCTGATTAGTTCTACTTGTCTAACTTATATTTTTTTTGCCGTGCTATTGAGACATCCATCAATGTTTGAATCAAAAACCAATTTCCCATTGGTCAGTATTTACTTCTAGAGTTTTGAACCCTCATGTAGAAAAAGAAATTGAACCTGCTGCTACCTGAGGTGAGCAATTAAACCGCTGACTCTTGTTGGGCACTGCACTGTGGCCATGGCTAAAGTGAATTTTCACACTACACTCGGTATTCTGAACACAGCTCTCAGATGAAGGCCTGCAAAACCACAAAGGATTGTTCGTCTTAGTGTCCTACTGGGACTTGAGGCATTTAATTCTGCTAATCAAAGAGGCATATCATTCTAGCAAGGCTGAAACCTTCCAAAGAGTAGAAGTGCTGAAATTGTAGGTCTGTGATCAAAACTCCTTCACCTCCAGACTTTATTTGTTTTTAGGAGACTTTAAATTTATGCTGTCTAATTAGAATGCTATTCAGTTATTTAAGGATGATTTAGTTAACACGGGCTAATGAAAGGAGAAAGGATGTGGGGAGAAGAAATGATGGATTACAAGCTTTGTAAAATAGAAGCTTAAATGCATTTCTAAGCATCACAATGTGACTGTCCCTAAGGAAGAAGTGTTGACATCAAAGGACTGTGTATACGCTAGAATGCATTCACTTCTCTCAAAAACATCACTGGAATTTGAACCACACTGTTTTCTTCCCACTCTTTCTCTCCCCGCTTTGTCTGTCACTTCCTTCCACCTTCCTATCTGCCTTTATCCTTTCTCTGTCCAGCCTGTTGTTATGTTCTGTTTCATTTAAAGTTTTGTAACTGGAAAATGGAGGCCAGGGGTCTTGCTTATAGAATATGGTGTTCTGAAAATAATATTATTACTTGAGCAGTTAGAACCATGCCAGTCCTTGCCTTATGTATAGACAGACTAGACCTGATTAAGTGAGTTGTTTACAACCCAAAAATATGATTGAAATTAACAGATAAAGCAAAATAGTTCATTCTGAGTTAGAAAGGATTTTATTTCCTTCTGTCTAAATCTTTGCAAAACACAAAATAAAAGGCAGGCTTACAGTACTGTTGCTTCAATCTACTGAGCTCATTTAGAGTTTGTGAAATGAAAACTAGTGCGAGTACAGAAATTTACAAAGTGAAAATAGGTTATTATTTAATTAATAACTGCATGCGCTAAAAATCTTCACTGATTTCTGCCTTCTGGGAAATTTGGAAGACTAAGCTCTTCCAAAAAACACAAAAAAATAATAAAATTCCCAGCAAGCAAGCCATACACAGCACCAATTATCAATGTTCTGATGTAGCAGAAAAAACAATCAAAAAGTTACACAAAAAAAAAAATCTGTCAGAACTTTTGTACAGGGCATAGACGTTTAATCTCAGATCTTGCAACCAGGAGCATTTTAGGATCCATGTAATAGTAAGAGATTGTCATCTTGCAAATATATTTTTATTGGGAGCAGTAAAGATCTGAACTATTGCAACAATACACCAAAGACTAAACAGTTTCTAGACAAAAATTCAGCCCTTATGCTGGTGTGATTTTTACTCTATGCCTTTTTGAGAGAACAACTCAGAGCATCTTTGCTTCACTAGTGAAAGAGAGAAATCAAACTTTTTGTGCACTTGATGGCTGTAGGCAAGGTTGGGCAATCACCAAAGACTTGGGGAAGGAGTACTATACAGGGTTTAGTCTTATTGACTGCATTGAGTAAAAGTTATCATATAGGATGATAATTTCTTGCACTAGCTATGAGCCTGACACAGACCTGTAAAAGCTTTTTTTATACTACTGAGTTGGAAACACCTCATTTTGTAGCAAAGTACGTCACCCACTGCCTATTTTTCCTTATAAATGAAAAAACCCTGTTCCCTTGAATGAGAAATTATCAACTGCATTTCATCTTACCAAAACCTACACATAAGTGACAATAAACTGAGGCAGGTGCAGCCTGCCTGGCCCAGCCCAGCAGCATGCATTTCAGCTGCACTGCAGCAGAAGACATCAGCAGCAACAAGAGGGAGCTGCAATTCTGTGCTATGATAAAAGGCAGTCCTCTCTTAATAGTTGTAGTACATGTACACATGCTTAGTGTAGCATGTGAACATCTAGCCAAAAAACTCCCTGGTCATTGAAAGGATTTGGACTAGGTAGCCATTTAAAGGTCTGCTCCAACTCAAATTATTCTAGTGTTCTGTCATTCTAAAACATGTTCTTCAGCTGCAAGATGTGCATAGACCAGACTATCAGACTAGGGGCTGATGTTGTGAAATAGAAAGGTCATGTGCTGGGGTTTGCTTTTGCAAAATACAAAATGATAGGAACTCAGTGGCATTGTGAATATATTCTGAGGATATACTGAAATGAGAAGGTTGATTCACACATCTAAATCAGGTCCTAATTATCTGTAAAGTTTGTTGTATTAGCTTTGCTCAAAGTGCGTGCTTCTTTGGTGTGTAAGCGCAATATTGTTAAATTACAAAAAACTCCATAGTTTCATGGTAATTGTGATTCCATTCCAATACAGTTATTAAAGAACAATGATTTTGAGGAGTTTCTCTAGCAAAAAAAACCTCCCTCTGGCTTTATGACCTATGACAAATCAATGACATTCACTTGACAAAATATAAACAACCAGTGAATATTTGATTCACTAGATGAAATGTGAATCAGAAATTCAATCAAGTTTCTTAGCACAGAAGAACACGAACAAAAAATTCTTTGCAAACCAAAAGAACAGTGAAATCCAGCACCCAAGTGACTTAGTTGGGAAATTTTAATTGCAATACATTGGTCCTAATTTTGATCTCTGACTCTGTTCTCCTATCTGAGATCCCTCAAAGAGTGAAGAATTCCACAGTGGTGAAATAAACTTGAAACACCCCAGCTACACAGAGGCCACTCTTGACATTAACTGTTAATAATGAAAATATGGATCAACAAAGGAAACACACTGATGTAGTATGTCTGAAAGCTTATTGATTCTCCTGTACATTAGTTCTTTTCACCAAAGAATTATTGTCAAAGAATGAGTCACAGGACAAAACATAAGATTCATTTTTCACTGTTCTCATTTATAAGATTTTTTTAAAAGTGATTAATGTATTTTTGATTTATTGTATTTTAATTTAACACACTTAAGTCCCAAGAATGGGACCTGTCTCAGAGAATGCTACATATTGACAGATCATAGTGGTATTAGGTTAAGAAAATTCAGCAGGATATTTATACACGTATAACTACATCTGTAAATACAATATACGTGCATAAAAGACAGAAGGACAATAAAAACATGTAATTGTAAATACCAGTTGAGCTAATACAGGCAAAGAAGGTTCTTTTGGAAAATAGACAATGAAAGACTTGTCTAGAAAAGGAAGTAGCAGATACATCTACAAATTGTTGCTAAGAGAAAAACCCAGCAGCTGTTTATGTCTGCTGAGTTTATATGTTTTTCAATTTAGTTGTTGTTCCTCATTATTAAACCCACATAAGTCTGACTGTGTGAAGCCACTGTCAACTGCCCTTTCCAAAGTCTTAGGGAAAACTGCTAGGATTCATGCCTTCTTTGCCATTTTATCCTGGAAAATATCCCATTTTGTTCTGGGATTAGGAATTCTATTTAATAGAAACAAAGTGAATGAAGAAAAAAAAATTGTTAGCTTAGTAAAAGTGCAAATGCAAAAAATGTGGCACGTCAGTAACTGCCACAAGCACTCAAGAGTTCTCCTCACAATCTTAGTTTATTCCAGAGATCCATCATGGTGATCAGCCTTGACTGAAGATATGTCTTCCTCTATTGATTTCTGTGATAATAGATCTCCAATGAGTCTCAGAAAGCAGAAGTGCAAAGACCCTCTAACATGTCTGTCATACATTGAATTGTCTGTATGTTTGCTGAAGGATCACAGGGCTCTGAGTTTTAAATTCTCCATACAACTTGTAGTCTCATTTAAGACTCAAATTGAAAAAAACCCCAGCCATTAAAACCAGGAAAAATTATACCGCCACTGAAAAATTATAAAAATACTTTGTTTTTTTCTACTTTTGTGTGACAGGTACAGAAAAAAACTTATCTTTCCTTCTTCATTTTCATTGGAATGCAATTGACTAATAGGCTTTCTCATGCTTGGGAGATTGCTTCCCTGATAGACCACGTAATTAAGAACATTTCTAGTTTTTTTTTAATTCCAAAGCTCTGTTATTCCAGCATTCCAACTGAGCAGAATGGTGGCGCAAAGGCTTTGCTTTCACTGTTGGTTTTCCATGGCTGAAAGGTAGGAGCCCTGCTTGCCTGCAGCCTCCACACTGCTCCTCAGCTCAGGTCCCAGGCTCCCCTTTGAACAGCAGCTGCCTGTGAGCTGGCTGCACTCAGGGGTTGGACCCCAAGGGAACAAATTAGGCTTGTTACTTCAGAGAGACGATGGTAGGTTTGTTCAACCTCCCTTGACAGCCTAGAGTCCCCTGAGATGGAAAATGAAAGTATCTCCCAAGGTTAGGTGCCACCCTCTGTGCTAGACTGATGCACTTACAAAGAGAAGTCAGAGACTTTCCCCACTTCTGTGACCAAGGTTGAGATTTTCTGAAAGAGTCCTTAGACAGTCCTGAGGAAAAGTTGTTTATGTGGCTTTGTCAGACCTGATGCACAGCACTTGTCAGGTGCTGTCATTTCCTAAGACTCCTTCTGTAAGCTTTTCTCATTTGTTTTCCTTATCAGAAAAGACCTACTTAGCCTTTTAACCTGATGAACTTGGCAGTCCTCAAACAGCTAACTGTTCTGCTGTAAGGACGCCTGAAGAGTTATTCACAGTCTCTGACAATATGCCTTAGGGCACAGCCTCAAGGTTATATACAAGTAAAAGTGCTGTTTCTACAAAATCTGTATAGTAATAATAAAACATAAGGTTATGGTGTACATTGTTTGACTTGGCCTGCAGAAATAATGTAAAGGAGTAACAATTTTTCCATAAACATTTTTAAACTAGTTTTTTTTTTCCTTGCAAATACACTCATATCAGTGCTTCATACTGATGTGAGTGTATATTGGTATATTGCCTTTCTATCTTCTTAATACATTAAGTCTACCTGGCCAAACAATCATGTCAGTTTAGGATTTAATGATGACTTAGCAGTGGCTATAGTATTTTACAGAAATTGGACTTACAGAGGGTTTTTTTGCTACTCTGCAAAATTATTTGTACTAGTATCCTATTTCTTACTCGACACTTAGAAAATCAGTATAGGTTAGCATACTTTAAATATTTGACAGAGTATATTGCACAATTAATCAGAAATCACAGAATATGAGAGAAAAAAATAGGATTATATAGAAAGTCTATTTCACCCACAAAATACTGTGAGGTACAATTACCTAAATGACATGCAAAAATATTTATGAGAGTAGAAAAATTATATTAGGCACATCTTCCACACTGCAAGTGCCTGGTTCAAATCCTTGACAATTTTCTCTGAAATGAAATGAAAAATGTCTGGGCTAGTTATTTTGTACTCTAGGGCAGTATTACTGTGTCATTTTCAAATATTTTCAGCAACATCTCATGCTAAAGGCTTTGGTGGCCAGATTCTTGGGAGAATGTGGTGTTTCTGTCAGTGAAAGAGACATGCTCAACTAATATAAAAGGGGAAATTTGATCTGAAAACAGGAAAAAATAAAAACATTGCAATTTCAATTGTAAGACTTAAAGAAATATATATTGTTTCATCAAAACCATCCAGTATTGTGCTATTAACTTGTGGTGCTTGTTTTTCTGACCTTTATATTACAACTAAAATTTCAGTATATTGAATTTATTATCAAGTCAGAATTGAATTGAAACATAAAATTTGAATAGTCTCATATAATATTGTTATGGATGATAAATTTTCTTTTAAGTAAGAATTTTAAGCAGTTTCAGTTCAAACTGATGAAAATTGGTACTGAAATTTCTGCTGTCCAGAGCAATCAAAATGCACCTAATATAACCCGTAAAAGCTTGAAATTAGAGGCAATTAATCATGCAAAATTCTTGGCTATCTACCTCTGTAGTGTACAAGGCACTGTAGACTTGGTACCTTTCCTAAAACAGCACAATCTTCTTGACACTCTATACAACAATTTGCTTGCACTTCATCCATAATTCACATTTCTCTTCTCAACTGCAAGGACTGTGATTTGGTTTCCTGACGTCCAGGTCTCTCCTGCTAGGACTTACGGTTAATTACAGCCATGAGGTTTGGTTTGCCCTTTAATGGTAGTTCATTTCTGTCTCAACCTTGACTGCAGAGTTGAAGAGAAGGTGAAAAATATTCCAATTTTATTAGCTTCAGCGTCTAAATAGAGCATTATAGACTGCTTTTAGTGGTCTTTTTAGTTGTAGTTGTTGACTGTTTCTTGAATTTTGTGATAACTAGCGAGAAATACATTTCCTACAAATAATGCATCTCAAATTGTTCCAATTTACAATGCTGAATTAAAGTTAATGAGTTTAATATGTTAATGACAACTTAGTCTTCAATTCATACAGGTTTTTTGTCTAATGTTTGGATGACCCATGATACAGTTTTCCTGTGGCTCTTCACAGATTTTTTGAGGGAGTAATTGCAATTCTCTTAATAGGAACAGTGACCCTTAATCCTATTGACTTTTAATTGATAGATTTTTATTGAATAGGAGATAACACCTCATGGGCCACTGCAGTTTTGTTCATATTTTGATGGTCTACCAAGTAGTACAGGATGGACTGCAATGAGCCATCTCTGGGGGATGGTGAAAATGAACACATGAAATCAAAGGGTCTTTATTAGGGCAAATCCAGTTCAGATACTCAGATGTGTGCTATGAGCATTAAACATCTCTCTTCTTAAAGGTGTCTGTCAGAAAAGTATATGAAAACAAAAAGATTAAGATAAAAACACGTACCAAAGTCATAAAATATTTCAATTTCTCTGATGGTGCTAAGGGAAAATGGTCTTCAGACATTACATCTTCCTGACAGCTTTGAGCCTCACAAAGATTTTAGAAAATTGGATAACAAAAGTTTTTACCTACTTACCCTTTTTCTTTAATAGGGATGTGTTAAACACATTTTTGGTTATTGGACGAATATATAGAGATGTCTGCATTGAGAATTGGCATTATTGTTCGAATTATTAGTTCATTTTATGCTGGTATCACAACAATCTGGTTTGGACAGTTCACTTCCTAATGTCCTGAACCAGATTCATCAATCAGTGGGACTCTTCAATTATAGTAAACATAGTTCCTTGCTACGTCCTATGTCCTCCCAGCTCTCCATAATTAATCAAGGGATCTCTAGCCCAGCACAGCAAGCACCACTCTTCTGATAGCAGCCCCCATCTATTTGTATTGCTGGGTCATACCAAACAATGATAATGGATCTTCTGGATGTTCACCAGAGCCTCTGTCTACAGGCAGAAATGAAGGCATATGTGGTGGTGTGATCTATCACATGACTTATCAGAGCTCCATGGGCAAAAAAAAGGGCTGATTCACCCTAGTTAGAAATGGTGTCAATGATTTAATATATTCATATAGGAGTTAGTATTTCATAACTTCCCTCACATAACAGATAGTATTATCTAACATTTAGAAATGTCCTTGGTTTTCCTGAAATATTTTCAGTACCGAATAAGTGATGTTGGAACATCTGATAGCCCTACCCCTAGTGTGGAATGTTCAAAAATCCAGCAGTACTATCATCAGCTTGATCACTGTAAAGGTTGCATGGATCCCAGGAACGATATTATTATTCCTCCATTTTGCTTCTGAAAGATGCCATCCCTTAACCCCCAAACAATGTCTTGATGTCTTGATTTTATTTATATGAGAAATAAAGGCTAATCTGAATTCTGAAGTACCATGAGTAGCTTGCAACTATTATTGCTTCCTTGCTATTTTGGGCTTTTTTTTTTTTTACAGATGCTGTAGATAATAGGTACTTCAGATTTACTAAAGTGCATGATTGCTTTTTAAACTGTGCATTTCTTCATAATAATGCATTGTAAATAAGTTGTAGCACTGTAAAACATCGCGACTCTTTCAAAAGCCTCTAAAGTTCATAAAAACACTCATATTTGGCTTTTAAAAACTAGCTATTAATATTTACATTTGTGATTGTGCACAAATACATAAAATCATCATAAAAGCCAGAGGTTTAAGTGCCTGCCCTTCCATTCACCAGGTCAGGAATAACTTTTAGATCTGTCTCAGAGGATTTCTTGCTATTACAAATATGAAACTAGGATGTTAAAATGAAAAAGAAGCAAATTTAATAATAATAAAAATAAAAAAAATACTTGCAAGGGACAGAGCTCAGCTTGATGGCTTCAGAGAGTGGAAGGAGATTATGTTAAAGCATAAATGGAGTTTTAACATTTTTAAATCCAGAAGGCCTAATCTAATCTAATCCTTTTCAATCCAATTTTTTTAATGCCGCCCAGACATCAGATTAAATCTTGCACTTTTTTTAGGCCATTGCAAACAGAATCAGCATCTGTCCTGCCTTTCTAATATTCAGCATTTCAAAGGGGATTTTAAATGAATCAAAAGAATAATTATAAAATATAAACAAAGGAAGACCTATAAATTAGATACCAGGTATCTTATTTTTACTTTAAGTTGAAACAAAATAAAATTTCTTTTCATAACTTTGCCTTTTCTGGTAAATGAAATAACTATTAAAAATATAAAAAGAAAAAACCTATTCTGAGGTCATATAATACTATAAAGCCAATGGCTTTAAGTAAGAGTTTTTTTGTGAAATAATTCCTTTACTTTTTTGTTTTGTAAGTAGTTTAGTGCCAAAAACTCCATAAAATCAACAATTTGAGTTTTTTCTGCTGAGATTTTCTTGTGTGATGCTAATGAAATGTAGCAATCAGATAGAAAGCCTTGCTTTCTTTCCATTGTTTTTCTGGTTTCCTTTTTTTATTTTTTTTTTCCCTGCATTTTGAATTTCTAGAGAATCTTCAGTCCTTGTCAAGTTCAAAGCAATATACACTAGATTACCATGTCCCATACAGCAGCTATCTGCATGGACCAAGATTTCCAAGGCCTCTCCTGCCTCCTGTGTCAATCAAATGATGAACTGCTTATTGCTTATGAAGAAAATCTGCCTTGTTGTTTTTCTTTTAAGGCCCTTGTTTCTCCCAGGGGACCCCCAAGATATGCTATGAGATGATTTCAGTTAGATTATCGAGTTCTTAGTCATTAGGACAAAAAATTTAAAAACACTGTAGGTAGATGACCACCATCTATGTATATTGAAATATAATTCTTAAGACCTTTGTCCCTGGCTTCGTTTCTGGAAAAGTCAATGACAAAGACACAGTGGGAGTCTCTCCAGCAGGAAATAATTTAATTCAGCAGTGAAAAATTTTGAAAATACAACCCACAAATGCTAGAGTGCTTGGTGATTTGTGGACCCCCTTAAAAATTTGTAGTGGCAGGACAGGTTTCTTTAGAAATATTAACTACATAAATGTAACTTCTTTTTTCATGTACACCTTAACAGGTCTTCAAGAGCTAATCTTGGGGCTGCTTCTGTAGTTCCCTGGTCCAAACTGGATCTTATGATAAAATTTTTTCTTTATTGAAAATATGTCATAATAGTTCTGTATAAGGTGATGAGCTGTGTTGGACAGAAAAATGAAAATTATTTACATTCTTCTGGATTAGTAGTTATTCAAATAGTATGTGCATGGATTTGGATCCGAGTGGCCTGAACTTACACAAAGAGGCTTTATGCTTTTATGTTCTGGGCAGAAAAAAAACCCCAAATTAAAAAACCCCAATCAAACAAAAAAAAAACCAACAAAACCAACCAAACAACAAAAACCCACAAAAAAACTCAAACCAAAACAAACAAAAAAAAAAAAAAACCAAAAACCAAAAACGCCTCAACCAAAAAAACCCCAAACCTAACCCAAAACCACCACCACCACCAAAAAACTTCAAACAAAAAATACCTAAACAAACAAAAAACCAACCAAACAGACAAACCAACCCCCAAGAACCAAACCCAAAGGAACAGTCTAGTGTTTTCTTTCATGAAGAAAAGAAATTTTTATGGCTCAGAACAGCATGTGGGACTAGAGAACCCTCTTCCATGAACAGTTTTAAGGTAGTGGAAAATTAAAACACACTGGGAGGTACTACAAACTCTGGCTGGTAGATCAGACTGAAATGAACCTTCAGTGTCTAATTCTGAAGCCAGTCAAACTGATGGATACCCAACAAACTGGCAAATTCAGGCTAAATTTATACTTTTTGCTTTTTGTATAATTGTAATTAATTAGTTTGGGGATGAAATAGACAGTTTACAAGATAAAACAGGTGCTGTGAAGTGTTTAAAAGTATATGCACGAAATAATCAGGGTGCAGCATGTTCTTTTGCAGGTGATGTGGCCATGTATACTCCCAAGTGACACCAAGGAAAGGGAGAGAGGCTGGGGAAGTGTGCAGTAGAAACTCTGAAATAAGTGGTATCTAAATCTTAAGGAAAGCCAAATTCTTGTAAGTATTTTGGCTAATAGACATTTATGGTCTAATCTTTTTAAATTTTTTCTGTCTCTTCCTCCTTTCCATATCTTTTCCATAAACTTTCCAGTTATTTTGAGATGAAGTTAAGAAGACAAACATAAAGTTACAGCTCACTGCTGATAATTATAACAGAGATGCTGGACTGCCAGAGTGAACTGAGAAAACTTCCCATATCTCACTCCAAATGTATGCAGCTTGGTCATTGGAATGAATGTTCGTGCACCACAATCTGCTGGAAAAAGACCTGAGTAAACAAAGAAACAGAGAGTTTAATTCATTTGAACTGGCCCTCTAATTGGGGAATTCAAAAGACCAAGAGTTTGATTTGCATGTGGGTACAAAAAACCATACAATTGTTTAGACAATGTGTTACAAAAGGGAGGATGCACTAATGCTGTCATAATACTAACAACTATTACTACCAAAGCAACTCAAAAGTGAGCTGAAATTTAGACTTACCTGTTTTCCTTAACACACGGTAGTCTTTTGCTAATGCACTGTTAAGCAAAATACCAACAAGCATTAAAATATTTTAGTTCATATGTGGGAAAACACACTGGTCAGGATTTTTTAAGAAAAAGAGAGAATATGTCTAAAAGGTGCAGTCATGTAAATCATACATTTAAACTACCAAAATTAAATTCAGTTATCAAGTGGATAATTACCTAACACTGGTGTAGAAAGTACATGTGCATTCAAAGCACCTGGTAGAACAGTCAAGATCTGAAAGGATCTGCACATTTCTGTCAGGCAGAATAACACAGACCATGTTTTCATGTGTTCCAAAATTCACTATAAGGAGGTATAGAAGCTGTGGAGTTAAGGAATGTAAACTTTTATAAGCAATACCTTGCTTATATTTGCACTTTCCTAATTTCATGTGAATAAACGTCTGCACAGAATATTGGGCAATGACAAATCCAGATATTAATTTTGCATAATGATTCTTTCTTTGTAAGTTGGCCTTTCCACTTCCAAAATTATACTCAACACCACGCTTTCAACCTGAGATAATAAATAGACCCCTATATATCTGAAATAAGCATGAGGTATTCAGCCCAAATCTTCCCCTGACCAGTGAACATTTTTTTGCAACATGTTGCATTTCCAGACTTGCAAGGTCTTGTGTGTACTATGGCTGGGATCTGTCTAGATATTTATTAATTCATTAAAAAACATCTTTCATCTATTAGAAATTGCTGACATTGGAACAGGAGAGTTGCAGTCTTGATTTTCTATTTGCCCGTTCAATTTGGGGGCAGCACACGATCCCTCCAGACGCCTTGCCCTTACTTGTATGCATCATCTAACAAACAATGCCTACTTTTTAGGCCATGGGTGGTGGGTGTAATAAGAACAGAAAACTAAGTTTTTTTTCATAAAAATGGGGTACTAAAAATTAATATTAAAGCCTAAGAAAAGGTCTGAAATATTCCTCATCACTTCAGCTTTTGCACATTTGATGTAGTCAACTACATCATATAACTCGTTGCAATTAAATAATGAAAGGCAAGCTCTGATGGGTGCAGAGAGAAAGTTTTTATTATACAACACAGTGATAGCTTTCTTCCTACTGCTTCTGACTTTCTGTTGACATTGGTGTTGCTTATCATTTCCAGCCTCCCACACATATTGATTACCTCTCAAGCTGATGCCCTCTGTTCTCCCTTGACTTGCTGCTTTATCTCGCTCTGTAACACTTGTACATTTTTAGTTACTTCTATTCATACATATGGGCCAAATTTATCCTTGGTTTTCTGCCAGGGAGTTACATCAAGTATAAATTTGACCCTCTCAGTCTTTCTTACTGCTTCTGAAATCAGGTTTCCAAACAGATGAAGACTGGGTAACCATGATAAAATATTTATAGTGTAAGGCTTGCTCGACCCTGCGCACTGAGAGAAATACAAAGTCTCTGCTCAAAACTAGAGCTTAATCAGGGGCACAATCACATGATTTTAAGTCTGTGAGAGACTTTCTGTCCTCCACTTGTTGCCAGTGGTTGCTGCTGTTACCTGATTAGCACATAGGTTTTGGTTTGTGGTCTCTGCTGTACCTTGAGTGCACCTTCAAGGCTGATTTGAAGCCTCTGTGATCCTGTTATCTTGAGCTCTTGGTATGTCACTGAATCCTCCAGCATAAGTCAGAGGAGGACAGTGTCCCCAGAGAATAGCTGAGGACTGTGCCAGGTTCCAGAGACACTTCAGCAGTGCTCTGCTTCTCCTGGGAGTGATATGGAAACCTCTGTGACAGCTTTGTGCATGAGCTTTGTGTGAGCCTTCTGTGACTCTTCAGGGAATGCCACATCCAAGGAATGCACATCTCTTGGGTCATAATGTGGTGTAAATCCTGAAATATAATTTTATTTTAAAGTACAATTCTTTTAAATCCAGAAAATGCTACAGAAGCCACACAGTTTACTCACTTTCACTCTCAGGGTACAGAAAAATGCTGCTGAATTTGAAAGCATCTGAAAAACACAGCAACAAATTTTAAATGAGATATACTGATTAATATATGCCCTCTGTGGCTTTGTGTTTAGTACTTCATTCATTGTCCTTGAACTTTTTCTGTTTTTAGGAAAGACTGGCAAAAATTGGTGGATTTAGAGTAATTTTTTTCTGTCACACATCATCCTCTGCACAGTTTTTCATATGGATTTTATTACCATATTATAGCAAGGTTATGCATTCAAATTTATTGTAGTGGGAAAGATATAATAAAAAATTCATATTGTTTCACCAATAAATTAACATATGGTAAATGAATTCAGTTTCTTCATATCTGAGTAGGATAGAAAGGTAACAGCTTTAAAAAATACTAATATAAACACTGTAAATGTTGTAAAAAATTTAGTTTGACTTCTATTTGAATTACTTGAATGACATACCATTAAGGGGAGCTTACTAAGTGCAATATTTTTAAAGGAACCTTTCACACCTTATTGGGATGGTGTTCACTGTGATACAATTCCACATTTTAATATCTTTTTTCTTGGAATAATCGATATAAACAAATTTACTCACAATGATTACAAATATCACACATTTTTATAATGGCTACATCTGCATATAAATTCAGCCATTTAATGTGAAGTTAGAAAATTATGTTTTCACAGGGATGAAAAAGCAGATTTTAAGAAATGTACATAATTTTCAATGCAACCAGTGAAAAATATATCTTCTCTGACAGACAGAACAGGCAGGATATTGAAAGCAGCTTTAAAAGATATCTCTGATCACTCCATTCAATAATATTGTAGAGTTTGTGCATTCACTGTGCAGAAACCCACAGGGGATGATTCCTTGCTATCCCTGGGAGATTTATTCTAACAACATAAAACACTCCACTGGCAGAAGTTTTTGCTCATATTTGTCTTGCATTTCCTCTTTTTCAAGCGTTATTTTATTACCCCACTCTCTAACTCTGATTTATTGTATTATATGTTTTAAATTATACTTTAGTCCCTTTTTTCAATTGCTATGAGAATCTGACTTTTATGGTGTTTGTGAAGTCTCTTCTTTCCTAGTTCCTCCCAGTGTGGGAGCTAACAGTGATTAAAAAAATCTAGATTAGAAACAGAATTTATTGGAAGGACTGCAATCTGATATACAGTTTAAAAAATTATTTATTATTATATGAATATTACAATCCTTCTATGTTGAATGTAACCTGCAAAGAGAGAAGGCAGTTTGGAGACAGAGACCAGAAAGTTAATGAGTTTTGTTTTACATATTCAAAAGAAATTTAGCTGTTACTTTCCAGAGAAATATATTTTTTATTTGTTTTCAAAGTAAAACCATGAGGATATTAAATAAATATATCACTAACTAAGAGAAACACAAGATTTGAACCTTGACTGTTTTAGAGATTTCCTTCTTTTCTTGCCAGGAGTTCAGAAATGTGACATTCTTGTTATAATGTTCTTGTTGACAGATAGATTGTCAGAAGTCTTGTCAGTAAACACTTGGTGTCTATATCATGCTTCACAAAAAAAGCCCTGTTCAACTGTCCTATTTTTAGAGCAAAGAACTGGAGCACAGGGATGCAGACTCTCACCTGTGATCAGGAAGCTCCTAGGTCTCTGATCTTAACACTAGGTGAGCTTTCTACTGATGGAGCTTATGCTCCATCATTATAGAGAGAAATTATTGTATTTGTAGCATAAAAAAAGTAAATAGACACATAATCATCACTAATAGAGCATTTATCTGGAGGATATTGCTCTGAGAGAAAACATTTTCCCTGTGCAGATGATCTTCCTGGGATCTCCTGTGGCTGATCACCAAAAACCAGGGAGGGCAGTTTGCTGGTTTGAGGCTTGCCTTGGTGTTGCTTGGCTATTCCTTGGCTCTGAAGTGACTCTGAAGCCAAGCCATCTTTTCAAAGACAAAACAAAGTGATATTTTACAAACTTTCTCCCACTACAGAAATCAAACTTCCAAATTTCATATGATGCACATTTGAAAGCCTCCAGTTTAATATGTGAGGCAGCTTGAGTCCACCTCTGGCAGTAAAGTAGATGTACACCTGTTCTCTGTCATCTCCCCAGCTGCCTTAAAGTTCCAGTGTGAAAATAGAATTCCTCTTGTATGCTATGGATGTTGTCTAAACTTTGAGTCAAGCATGCGACCTATGCAATGACTTGGACCTTAGCAAATAATAATAAACTCCTAATCTGGGCAGATTTGCCTCACCAGATAGATATTCTATTTCAATCTATCTCATAGAACTCAGATTCTTGCCTCACAGTTACAAGCTGAAAGCTCTACCAGCAGAATGATGTGAACATTAACAGTATTAACATGAGAAGTACTGGAGGCTGTCTGCCAGCCATTCAAACATTTTTGATTTTGTTCTGTACAAACCACACCAGTGTTCTTTCAGCTCATGCATGAGAAGAGTTATGTCAGTCAAGATACTTTAATGTAAAAATGGATCACTATTTTGTCTCTCTCATATAAGAAAATCAGCCACTAGTTTATTCCTAATAAGATAAACTTATGCTAATTTTTGGTGAAATGCTCTGGAAGAGTAAGACTGAATATTGCACAACCAAAGAAATGTTTTCTCAAAGCCTTCATAAAAATAATTAAAGTGATTAAAATCATCAATCCTGCATTGAGTATTATCAATCCTGAGCCTCCAAATAACAATAAGTATTGTTTGGAATTCACATTCAAACCTGTATGATGGGAAATTTTATATTGAGAATTGCTGGTACCAGAAAGTCCATGAATAATCGCCATTAGATATTGACTAAACACTTAGGTTCTTTTGAAATCAATTTGTCTAGAGAGATTGAAATACCCCTGGGTCACATTTAAACTGAATACAAAACATTGACCTCCATCTGTTTTTCTATTTAAACTAAAACCAAATCAAGCAGAGAGGAGGAAGGTTTTCTAAAAATCCCAAGCTAAGATGTTAGGGTTTGATTAGGCTCATCTGGTTTTCATAGCCCAATATAACATTC
The DNA here is from genome assembly GCF_022539315.1 of Serinus canaria. NCBI lineage: Eukaryota > Metazoa > Chordata > Aves > Passeriformes > Fringillidae > Serinus > Serinus canaria. Next base: position 59,847,020 of record NC_066343.1, read on the forward strand.
CTTTTATTGTATTAAATGTTTTGGGTATAATTTATTTTGTTTGCAATTATGCTAATTAAGGTGCTCAAGAGCCTCACATTTGAATATCACTAGATGATCAGGAGTCTTAACTGAGGAATTTTCATGCTTCTCCCTTATATGCACATTGATTCTCTTTATCTCCATATCTTTTGAAAATCTCGTTTCTAAGATTTCTGTGGACTTCTTGACTACACAGAAAGTCACAGCTGGAGCCACAGTGCTTTGCAGAAATAAAAGGTATAAGAGAGAAGCAGGAGAAATAGCTGTGGAACTGTGAAGACATTAGAAGAATACAGGTGCAGGAGATTGCAGGGGAAAAAGAGACCAAAAGTTCAAAGGTACAAAGCGTTATCAACTCAGACAGGAGCACTGAGACATAAAGAAGGGAGGGAATTGGCTGAGGAAGGTCCTGTGGTGACTCCATTAAGTTATGCCCAAAAAAGAAATCACCAGGCTTTCTATGAACATTTCAAATTTTGGATACAGCTGTGACACTCCGCCTGGTAAAATTTACATCTTCACATAAATTCAAATTATTTTGTCTTTGTGAAAAATAGCTAGGGAGCTGCTACTTAGTCCAAGTGGTAAAGCCCAGGTGCCATGTTGGGTGGGCTGATTCCTTGAACCCCACTGAACCCCTATAGCACAGACTGAGGTCTCTTGCTGGCCTTTCCTGGGACAGGGGTAAGGTAGGTGCCTGGTGGGGATGGTGAGGGTGGGGGTGGCCTCTGGACCCTGCTTAAAGGGATAAGCAGGATTTCAGCAGGAGTCCAGTCTCACAGGAGGATTTCTTGCTCCACCCAGTCTACCTGGGGCCACCTGAATTTACTGCACTTCAAGTCATCCCTGTGTTTCTCTTCATGCTCTGCTAATATTTCTCTTATTGTTACTTCACTGCCCATATTGGTCCCCATATTCCACCAAACTTTAAGGATAATATGTCTACTTTGCTTCCTCCCTTTGCTGTAGAAAGCTCCTCAGTAGTGGCCTGGGGATTAGCAAGAGCATGGTGGCAATCTCTGCACGGGGTAAATGCTATTTTCCTTGCATTTCCTGTTGGCAAGCTGTTTTAGAGAGATACTAATTTGATGGTATTCTGGTTCCTCAAAGTGGATGAGCTGAGTGTGCTTGGCACCAGGTATAGCTGAAGAACAAAACAGCTTGGGCTGGGACAGGCTTACCCTGCTGGCACACACATCAAACAGCCGTCCTGGCCCTGCAGCATCACACAGTCCGTTCTGTCCCTCTCAACCCCCCTCAGATGGTTACCACCCTTGGCACAGTGCATCATCCTATATCAGACTCCTCTCAGAAGGGCTGCAGCTACGACTTCTCAGCTTCCATGCTTGGTTTCACTGCTTCCTTCCCAGCACAGAAAGCCCACCAGATAAAGCTGGTCAGCCATGGAGCGGACGAAAAGCAGTAGGGATGAATATAAATGACTTACAGTGTGTGGGAGAAATATCAGAGACTGGTGTTTCTGACCCCACAGCCTTAAGAGAGAAGGGCTTTCTTAATGGGGAAGCACTGTTCTGCTATTCACCTCCTCACAGAGCAAGTCAGCAGACTCTCTACATCTGTAAATTGTTTTTGGATGTAGGTAAGAGGAAAACCCTGATGTTTTTCCTGTTGCATGGCTTGGTAGTGGGAAAGGAGAAACCAAGGCCTTAATTTAATTTTATAGTCAAGATATTAAAACACAGGGAGTGTGCGCATAAATAATATTTTCTTTGCATTTTAAACTCACTCCATCTATAGTGACACCTTAAAAATATTAGCATATATAATATTGTTTTAAAAATTATATAATTAAGGAGAAGAATAATGAACAGTGTTAAGGCGTGTAACACATGTTCTTCAATCTTTTCTGTAAAAGTAAGTGTACAGAATCAATTAATTCCAAGGTAAAACAAGGAAATAGCTTTCACTAAGCAAAATGAATCAGCAGAACTCGCTACATTCTGGTAATTTATAAATGCCACTGAAATGTTCTGTATATAATAGCTGACTAAAATGTTCTGTTTGAACATGGGAAATTGTTTATTGCAGGATTGCATCTCTTGAAGCATCTGATATTTCCATAGTAAGAGGCTTTTGACAAGATGGACTGTTAATCCAATCTGATGTGGTGATTTAGATATCTGCAATATGGCATTCAGGAGTGTTTTAGGACTTACATGATATGGAAGTTAAGAGGGAGGCCAGCCTAGGGTTTAACCTTGACAAGTGTGCCTAAGCAGCTCCACGCATAAGAGTGCTCCTGCTCCTGCCTCCCCATGTCTGACAAACTGCATAGGTAGGAGGACAATCGATAAGTACCAGGTGTACAGTGAACAACATCAAATGATGAGCAATTGAGATCATCTAGTATGTTCCTAGCATAAGTACAATGCAACCAATCCAAAATACAGAATTTCAGAGACGGTTTATTTGCAATACGTGCAAGGAGACAGTTGCACAGCTGTGTCTCTGTAATTCTGATGGCTGATTATCCTTGTCTATTTTGTAACTCCTTAGAAGAAATATGAAGATGAAATATGCCTAGAAAGCCATGTGAGCAAAAGGCCTGTAAGAAAACAGGGAGTAGTTCAAACTCAGTGGAACAAAACAATTTTTCAGGGTTCAGGTGTTTGTGATGAAGATACACAAAAAAAAGGAGGAGGACAGTCAAGCAGGTGCATACATCTTTTTCACTTCCTGCTTGGAACACAGTTTATGTCACATGAGACGTTCATATCCCTCTGACTCTGCAGATTCTTGATCTTGATACAACTGAATCCACCAAACCATCAAAGTCTCGTGGCAGAAATATGGCAGTTTTTTGAGACAACCTGAGAGAGCAGGGCTTGACTCAGGCTGGGGAAGGAATGTCAGGACAAACAGCATCTTCAAGCTGACTAAATTCCTCAGAATTTTAAACCTAACCCAGAGCCTGAAGCTTCAGTCTTTACCCAGGTACTATACTCGAAGTTGTTACTGCTATTTGTGAAAGGAGCACAACTTATTTGTCCCTTCAAACCTTCTCATTTCCCTGTATTTGCCTCCACTAATGTGCGGTAAATGTGGCATGGTAAAAGCACACAGAACCTGTAAAACGCACTTCCTTTTCAGCCTGCACATTTGTACTCTATGGAGGATTTAGCCCTTATCACCCACTCACTGGAGTCACACGTGAATGCACAGCAGAGATTTGTCACTAGGTTAAACATTAACTGACAACCCTTATGAACCTGGACACCAAAATTCGTGGCTTATTCAGCTTAGTCATCATCCACCTTGAAGGAAGTGAGGGGGACCCATAAATCACTCCAATCAATTACCCCCTCCCCCTAAGAAATGTAGTCAAAGCACTCCAGAAATAAAACCATATGGCACAATCATGTCAGCTCTGTTTATATAAGCTGTTCCTAGAAACAGCAGTAGTGTAATAGCAGATTTCCATATACTGAATCAATATTTGAGTGTTTGAGACCAGGTGTTTTATAAGATGCCATTAAGTGAGCAGAGCACATTAGCAGGTTCAAAACAGACTGTGGAGGGTTCCTGAGCCCCAGTGTCTCCACTTGCATTCCTCAGTCTCACAGCACCAACATGTACTCTCCAAGTCCTTTTGATTGGATTCAGCAGACCCAGACAGATTGTGACTACTGTGCCTTGTTTTTTCTCAGAGAGTTTCATGCATTTAGGACCAGCAATAAGAAACTAATGAGCTGCTTGTTTATTTGACTAACAGCTCCTGGTAGATGTGCTCATTGGGTTACACAGGCTCTCAGAGGTCTCATTTTTGCATTGCATTGTTTCTAGGTTGCAGTGTGGTGGCTTTAGCTGTACATTAATGGGTGCTGCATGGCTGGGGACACTTGTCTGTCATTCAGCTTCAGACAGAAAAGCACAGGCTGTGCTGACTGGCTTGTTCCAGTCAAGCACTTGGTACAACTGTAGATGTATGGTTTGAAATATAAGGTATAAAGTTTTACTGCACTCTTATCAGTATGGAATTTAGCTTGTTTGCAACAAATACAAGCTGTGAAGTCAAAATTATATGAGAATTATTCTGGCTATTGCAGCTCTGTTGTGTCATGATGTATCTGACTATGTATTTTTGCATTATTTAGGATTTTAAACCACTATCTGAAAACCAGAATATTTTACAGTCTACTGAGAAATTAATATTTTCCTAGATATATGGTACTTTATAAGAATAAAATCCGTGTTACATGTGCCTGCATTTTTCTGTAGCAACAGCTGAATTAAAAGTGAGAGAGCAAATGTTAACTTTTTTAATTTTCCTCAGGGAGAAGCAAACTTAATGTCTACCATGAGGTCTTGGAAGCTCCCAGACTGCTGAGGTGATGGATGACATAAACATATGTTTCTGCTTTTTTTCCCCTACTCTCCATTGCTTACTCCCAGGTCAGCTCTAACTTGCTACTAGAAGAATATTGAAGACTCTTGCCCAGGTAGTTTTGTTGATTCCAGTCTGTTTGATGATATACTGTCAAATTTCTCTGTATAAATAATGATATTAATAAATATATAATAAGAAAAATAATTATTATAGATTATTGACTTGTAGTTATTTTAAGCAAATTATCACCATGTTTATGACAACTTTTGTATTTAAACAGAGATTTCTTTAAAAGACAGTCAATTCTAGCGGTTAGAATATGGGTTTAAAAGGACAGTAACTCAAATTTACTTCGTTTGTTTCCTTTTTAATAAAATATTTGAACACTAGATCCAAATATAGATAATGAAAAATATTTTTTATTCCTGTAAATTTGAGGTCAGAAGTCTCATTAGTCTTTTTTTTATCAAAAATCTCTACTCCTCACCCTCAAGTTTAGCTGGAAATTAAGATTAAATCTGACTTTCTATTTTGCATAATATTCAGTTTACAAAGTTTGACAAACTGCAATGTCTTAGTGCCACCTTTCTGATAACTGATTGCTTTCTATCATTGTTGCTTGTAACACCAACACAAACCCAATTCCACTTTTGGAAAAGCCTGGAAGAAAATAACTGGCAAAGGATTTTCTAGTGGTCTAGCAGCATTCTGCAGTTCCACACAACACTGGGGGCAACCAAGACAATACTGGAAAGAGCATTTTATTAAATCAGAATAGGACCTGGTATAGATGGGCTCCAACAATATGCATTTTTAAAGAATTAGTTTCCAATAATTAACCTGTCATCTTATGAAATTTTATTGTTTCTTTTTGTGTGTGTGTGTGTTTAGAAAATATTGTTTATCCATCGCTATGTCTTCCAATGAGAGACTGGATATTTTAGTTATAGTCAGTGGGCACCATCTAGTAGCATGCTTTTGTGACAGATTTATTATGATAATCAATGTGGAGTTTTTATTTTTGTGAGATATTAGAAACTGCCTGAGAAATTACTTTATGTTTCTTTACTTTGTGGGTCTTTTAGGAGTGGCATTGCAGCACTGAATGAAAATAAAACATTGCTCAATGGTTCATATGGCACTCAGATGTCATAATAATAATAATGTAGAGGAAGGAGAATAAACAAATGTGAGAACTCAAAAATTTGCTTTTTTGGGGAAAAAAAAAGGGGAAAGTATAATTTTTGTGTGGTTTATCATGTTCCACTGCAGACTCTTGATAGAAATTTTACTGGGATAGAACCTAGATACCTAGACACCTAGTTTGTAGGAAATAGATAGCTATACAAAGACTGTTAGAAACAAGATCCTTTTTTGGCTGTATATTAGGTATATAGTAGCTCAATACTGTAGCTATTAGCATAAAATGTGTTGTTTTCTGATTAGTCAATGCAGAATAGGCAAAAGATTGCAGTATTATTTCATTTGTTGAAATTTTACAATATTTCGAAAAAATTGAAGTAAAATATTCCAATCTTTTTAAAATGGAAAAAGAAAATTTATAGAAGTTACTTTTTTAGGCAATTTTGTTATATTCCATTTATCCTCCAGCTCTCTACTGTGACCAAAGCTTAAGCAAGATGCCCCAAGTTTCCTCTTGTCAGAGCTTAGGCAGTCCTTCATTGGAGTTCTACAACCACACTCTATCTTGGAATTCAGAATTGGAATTCTCCACCTGATTCAGAATGAATCTGTGTTTTAATAAATATAAGGATCCTGACCCAGATCCTAATTAAAACATATGATAAGAAAAGGAAGAATACACATGTGTTGTGATTACAATAAAATCCTTCAGCTTGGTGATTGAAATTCATTTTCAGATTTAAAATTATAAAGTTGTTTTTCTGTTAAAGGTTTTTGAACTGATAGTCCCAATTAGTTTGAAACAGAGTGTTTAAAGATCAGAATTACTTATGGGACAGAAGCTTTAATTAAAAAAATCTTTCAAATTTCATATATTTTAAATTCTAGTAGCCTTGTAAGCCTTGCAACCCAAAAAGCACATATGAAAAAACTGGGATTGTCAATTGAAAAGTTTAGGGTTCTTTTGGGCACTGAAAAAGAATCCTTGTCTTAGTAAACTTCTACCAGTTAATTAATGATGCATTTTGTAAGGCCTTATTAGAAGTTGAGACTGCTGAGCCCTGATTTATCCTCCACTAGCAACTAGACACCATGAAGCCATGCACTCACTTTCCACAAACCTCTTCTTGCTGGGATGGGTAAGGAAATCAGAAAAAAAGTCTTATCCTAACACACTCATGTGTTAGGATAAGAATAGTATTGTAAGTGAAATTAATTATACTAGTAATGATGATGATGGTGATGATGACAGATCAGAAAAAGACAGAGGAATAAAACCCCTGGGAGGCGAGTGATGCACAGTGACACGGGTGCTCAGCACCTGCTGGCCAATCCCAGCCCATCCCCCAGCAGCTCCTGGCCCTCCCAGCCAGCTCCCCCCAGGTTACATCCTGGCCATGTTGGTCTGTGTATGGAACCTGCCTTTGGCTAGGTCAGGTCAGCTCTCCTGGCCATGCTCCCCCAGCCTCTGGGGCACCTGAGCAATGCAGAGCACAGGACACTGAAATGTCCTGGATTCAGGGTGAGCAATGCTTAACAACATCCCAAACATCTCTGCGCCACCAGCATGATTCTCACACTGAGTGCAAAGCACAGCAATGTACTGGCTGCTAAGAAGAAAATTTACTCTATCCCAGTTGAAATAGGGCAGCTGTTAATGTAATAAACTGTGAGATTTAGTAAAGTAAATGTAAACGTTTAACTTAAAACCATTGAGTAAAACTTGGAAAAGCCACTTCAACTTTTCTCGCCTACAAAGAATTCTTTCATGTATTCACAATTATGCGTGCAAATGTATGCCCGTGTGTGTTAAACCTTTCCATATCAAATATTCTTTCTGCTTTGCCAGGTTTCTCAAGGCAAAAATTGCATGTTTTCAATTGTAGGAAGATTTTGTGCTCCACTAATGTACGTTTGTGTAATGTAGCAATTTAAAACTGATTGTTACATTTCATTAAGAATTAATCTGCAGCATTGTTTTGACCAAAATTCCAGAAAATGAATGTTATTGAATGATGAGTTCTGTTTGATATGAATAAAAGAAATCATGTTTGCTGTGTTTAACTTAGGATAGAAATAAAAAATAAGTACTTAAGAAAAATCCAAAATGCCACTAACATTCTTCTGAAGTGTGAACATGAAAAAGGAAGGTTTTGAAAAGATACTAAAAAGAGTTTGAAAAGATACTTTTGTGGTAACAAAATCCTGCAAGTATTTTAACTGTCTCTAAAATATTAGCTTCCTAATTGAAACCCAAACAATACTGCTTTTACTATCAAACCTTCATAGTGAAATGTCCTCCATGGGCTTTTTCTGGGAACAGCAAATACTGACTCAAACACTGTCCTCGTTAAAAAAAATAAAATCAAATTCCCTTTAATAGTCAAAAGAATAAACTGGTTAATGTGTCTACTCTCATACCCATCCTACGTATATTATGATTGCCCTCAAGAGACAACATTAACAAAGTCTGCTGAGTTTTCAGTGATGATACCTGGTCTTTGATTTCTCCACTGCCAATACACTCTGCTTAGTAGGGTTAGCAGGGGAGAGACAGAAAAGCTGTTTCCTGGCTACTGTTACAATTCAGTACATCTACTGAATTTTATTTTCTCCTTTCTGTTCCCCAGGAAATATGTTTCATATCCTGTCCATCAAAACTTTCATATCCTGTCCATCACCCTAATAAGCTCTGAATTAACCATATTTTAACAAAATTGTCTTTTAAGCAACTCCTCTATTCTCCTTGAGTTGGTGTCAAAATCTCCTGGGAATGATGCAGTCCTTTCTTCCCTTTATTAAGTTTACTATCAAACACCAATGTAATCCTGGAACATACTGACAGATATTTTGAGATCACTGACATTGTTGGTTCATGAAAGGGAATGCATGAAAGTTCCTCTTTTTTCATTTTCCTTGAGATAATCTATCATGAAAAAGTTTTTAATCCTTAGGAGTTTAGCTATTGTATTTAATATGATAGGATAGTTAAGTTTGAAAAGGATCTCAAGGTGTCACTCCTTCAATCTATATTCACCTAACCTCCCTGTGATTAATGGGAAAAAGGGAAAATATTAGAGTCCAGCTCAAAATTCACCCTTTGACCTACTGGTTTTTACTGGAGCCAGTAAAAGCCTAAATTCCAAATGGAAGCAAAAATACATTTTAAATATTTATTAAGCTACCAAAAAATTATTGTAAAATATTTATTTAGCAAAACCCCCCATCTAATGGCAAAAATATATTTTGTTTGTTTCAGTGTTATCTTAAAACATAGAAAGATAATGCCTTGAACTGTGGATTTTAAATGGGTCAGTTTTTTACCTATATTTTATTTCTTATGTTTTCAAGAAATAGAAAGACAAAATAAATATACTCACCAGGAGAATGACCCACAGGTTTATAATTGGGTTTGGTTACTTACTGGGTGATTGGGGTTGGTTGCTCCTATCAGCTTTCCTTTCTAAAACCATAGCTAGAAAATGAATAGAGGCTTCTTTTTACTTTAAAATGGAACTATAAAATAGTAAGACATTGTCTTTACATCTAGCATAATAATTTTTTTTTATTCTTCTTTCTTTCTTAATCATGGGAAAAGGTAATTGGTGATTGTAGACGTACTTCAAAACAGGGGAAAATAAAAAAGCAAATCTAATTAACAGTGAAAGCAGAAGGGAAGGATCTACTCTCCAAAAGCTTTAAGCAGTTCAAAACCCACTTTGTGGGAGCTGTAGAATCCCTTGGCTTAAATAGATATTTAGCAATTTCCAGAAGAAATAACAAGTTTTCTCAAGAATACAACTACTAAAAATGAATGATGCCCAGGTCATTTACAGTAGGCCGTCTTGGAGAAGTATTTTTGCAAAGACTTACCTCAAAATTTAACATCTAACTATGTTGCAGATTTATTTTCACAGCCACCAACACTAACCAAAATCTGCACTGGCAGATTGGCTCTTTCTTAGGGAGGGAACAGACTCAAAGCCGAAACACATATTTATGCTTAAGCCTTTGGGGTTTTTTTGTTTTTTATCCTGAGCATGCCAAGATAAGGTATATGCTTGAAAACTTCTCTTGCTTGGACAAGAGTAAAACAAGACATTATTTGTAATGTTGATGCCTTCCAGACATCTCTTCTTTATAGGAAAAGATACAAATTTGTGCCTTCTGCCTATCACTGGTCTGAGAAAAAGGAATATCTGAATCTAAGGAGGGAACTAGATGAACTTCTGGACTACTTTCCAATTTTATATTGCCATAATTTTATTATATAAAGAATCTGCAGTTATAATCAAGAACAGTGTTTATTGGTCATATGGTTGATAAATTACATACCAAGTATAATGCATGCATATTATTTTGACAAGAAAATAATTTTCTTTTTTGTGAGATGGCAGTGAATTGAAAATTATAAATTGCAAATCCTTGTACTTGTAAGAAAAATGTATCAAAACTGTTTCTACACCTCCATTATAAAATATTTTCCTTATTCTTCACTTCTATTCTTGTGATAATCCACAGTTTTCAGAACAAAGAAAACTATTAACCCATTGCCATTTGTAGAACTATCTTTTTGGACTGATTAAATATGATACAACAATGTTTAGTTTTAGAATTCAGAATTCTTTTTGTGCCTGTTTACATTTATTTATTTTGACTATATCAAGTCAGTTTAACAATCTGTGGTGCAGAGACTTAGAAAATTAAAATACTTTGAGGTAGAAAACATATTTCCATCTATTTGAAGCTGCAGCCATTCTGTTGATAAAAAATAGTTTGGCATGTTGCATTTAAATTTTCATCTGGCCTGTAAGTAGTATTGTTGTGACTTTAGTGGGGGTCTTGACAATGTTTCAAGAACATGAAAATATTATATGAGAATATTATAGTGGTCTATAACTCTAAATATACTTCAACATCCTCAGTCATTGCCACTATCTGAGAATCCCCTGAGATTATTTTGGAAATAAAATTCAGTCATATATGGTCTTTTGGTTTCATGTGCCTCAGTGAAGAGTATCTTAGAGAAGAATATTATGAGCAACACATATCAGGTTATTGTGCAGATAATTTAGGAACCAAGCCAAAACTCTGAGAGTGATTGGATATATCTGACACATCTACTCATTTTAAGGTGAATACCTTACTACCTTGCAACTTTTACTTGGTTTACTTTCCTGAGGATTATTGTACATATATTTAGTGATTTCTAGAATGAGGTATGTTATAGAGGATTTTGAGGATATTGAAATAGAAACCTTCAGACTAATGCTTTTATATATTTTATACACACATATATAATATACTTCCATTCACTTTGATCAAAAGTTCAATCCAAAAAAATTCAAAATATAGAAACCCTGTAAATCAAAAATGCAAACTTTCAAAAATTTTTCCATTTTATATGTTTTATAGACACATAACTGGGCTTCACTCACCATTTACTGTTTGCAGTTCACTTTGGAATTATTGACCACACACACAAATTTGGGACAGGGTAGAAAATAAAGCATGTGGCCTCTTCCAGTAATAACTTATGTTTTGTTAACGTTCAGAATTTTTGTACTGTTTTTTCACAGTGTTAGTTAAGTGAAGAGAAGAAAAAATCCCTTGTATTTCAAAACTTTAATTTTCTTTACATTGTTTCCTGCTTGATGTACATTTTGCATATGATTTTCATCTAAAGTAATGAAAGGGATCACGTCTTGTTGTTAAGAAATCTCTCAACTATTTCTACATTTTGCTTCTTTAGAGTCCTTTTTTTTTTCTTTTTTTTTCTTTTTTTTTTTTTAAATCAAGCTTTTCTTAAACTTTATTCCTAATGAATAATTATTTGGATTAGGAATTAGCAACATCCTTTTAGATCCATGCTTTTTTTAATGCTGGCTCTTTACCTGAAGATCCAGATAAAGGAGTGCGTACCTTTGTGCCAGTACAGTTGGTATGCATTTTATCAACTCTGTCCTATTTAACTTCTGTGTTAAACAAGGATTGTTCCTTTCAAGGATGTGAACAAACATATTTTCTGGAAAAGCAGCCTTCAGAAAAAAATAGGTTTTTTTCCTGAACTCCTTTCATATTCTGTCTTGAGCTTCATTCTCAGTGGAGAATTCTTTGCTTTAGTTACCTCCAGAATAAGGAACTATAAGGACACGTAGAGCAGTGTAAAGATATTGTTATACTGAATCTTAACAGATAACATTATTGTTTCCATAGTATCCTGACCCACAGGACTGAGAAGAAAAGCTTCTGTGACTGTCATTTCAGGTATGTGCAGTTTTGCTTCACGACTGGTAGAAAAAGTCCCTGACTTGTTACAGCTCTCTCTTGAATGTTCATTGTAATCTTTGCAAACAGGTTACTAGGATTAGTAAATCACTTGTCTAACAGATACTCTTCTCCTTAAAGGTCCTGCTCTAACCCAGGACTCACAGTGTGTAGAAACTGTAGAAATATAATGTGTGAAATTCTTTGCACATACCAGAAGCTTTGACCCAAGCTATTTGTAAATTATGACTTTGCCTAAAACTGCAAACATATCCATCCTTCCTATTTTCCGGGATATTAAAAGGTTCAAAGGGTAAAAAAAAAAAAATAGAATCGACACATGTAACAATGTTTTCTCTCTACGAGCCTGATTGAAATTTTATTGTAATACTTGATTTGAGATATCTGAATGATGTGGAAAATCTTATAGCCAAAAATATAAAATTGTGTAATTGTAATAATAAAGCTTCAGAAAACTTCCATTTTAAAAATGAAATGTTTCATCAAATTTGAGGTAGTTACAAGTCCCTCAATAAGCTGCTTATTTCACTAAGTGCTTCAGAACTTTTTCTTTCACCCTATTTTATATAAATTTGAGCAATGTTTTTATATATGATTCTCATTAAAGATCTTTTCTAACTCATTAAATCTGTACTAACAAGTCCTTTTTTGTTCCATAACTACCATCATCAACTTCACATGAAAATGATAATTTTTTTTTCCTGTTTTTCCACTATCATAAAGCACTTTTGTCTACCTAAAAAATCTGCTGCAGGTAGGCAGGAATAGTCATGCCTTGTGTGCGCACAGATAAACTTATTTTTCTCATGTAAAGTGACACTGGGTACCCACCAGTGAGTGGTCCAAAGCAGCCAGCAATAGATAGCATGACTTATTTTTCTTGAGGACATAAACTGGTATTCCTAAAATGTGTTTATAAAATGAGACTGAAGATTTTCAAAATATTTGAAAATTGTTTTTAAGGGAACCATTTTTGTTGTATATAAAAAAGATATTTTTAAATTACCAAATCATTTTTCAGAAATTTGTCCACACTTCTATGTTATCTGAAAATTTTAACCTTTCATGACAGTGCAACAGGTTAGATTGAGTGTGATGAATTTTTCCTTTACAATAACAGAAATTCAGAGCACAATTATCATTATTCAAATATAAACAACACTAATGAATCAGGTTTATAGCACTAATTTTTCTTAATTTCTCAAATTTCTATTTTTTCACAATTGCAGAATATACTTTAAGCACTTACTGTTTACAGATATACTGGAAAACTGCAGGAAGTGTCCTGGGTAGAGTGGGTGTGAATGAGTTTGAATTCTATATACATATAGCTATGGATAACTATACATTTTAAGAGGCAGGGACATCTTCATCTGTGGATTTTTTCTCCCTTAAAACTAAGACAAAAAATTTGGTGAAACATCCTGAAGCAGGCTAACAAACGGACCACAACAATTAGTCATTAGGAAGAATGTCCCTATTCTTGACAGGAAAACTGTGCACACAATGTTGTTGGCTATTTATTTTTCTATAACCCTTCTTAACAGTCATTGGAATTCTTTACAAGCAATATTCTAGTATTATTTAGAAATAATTAATAATGTGGTCAACAAAGACTGAGATGGAAAATAGTAAATTACAGGTGATGCTTTTCTATTCTCTCTCAGTATATCACATATTGATATAAGTCTAGATGCCTTTCTTCTCATTTCACCATTTTTAATTCTCCGTATTGCTTTGTGGAGATGACTGGATATTGAATAAGCAAATAAGAGCAATTTTAGCTGGGCTTGTCAAAGCAGATAGGGCTTGTGTTATACACAGTCAATGTAAGATTAATGGAAGCAATTCTGGAGATGCAGATATTGCAACGATCAGCAATATGGATTTCTATACAAATAATTAGACAACATTATGCATAATTCACAAACAGACTGCTCTGCGTTAGACAGGACTTCAGTATCATGAGGAAAAGAAATCTAAAAAGACAAATAGGTATTTTGATAAATGATCAGTTCCACCCTCTTTTGCTGTTTCTCCCTTCTGAACGTGGTATTATATCTGTGATAGGACTTTCTGTGCTTGAACCTCATGCCCTTGCTCTGGTGAAATGTGTTGGCCTCCAGGAATGGCTAGAAAGCCAAAACTTATGTCCTTGGATTGCTGAGACAGACTAGCAAATTATTAAATACCTACTGTGAAAAAACGGAACACTCCAGAAGAGAAACATCCTCAGTAGTTTCACTTGTATGACCTACCTCCTGCATATGTCCTGATGTGTACTTCATTGGCTTCAGCTGGACTCAGGAGTATTTCTGTGAATTAAATATAAATCAGTTTAATTGCATGCTTAAAACTACATGTCATCTAGTCCAGTCTGTACAAGTAAAACCAATCTAATATCTTCCTTGCTTTCTGTATCATATGTATTTGATGTATATCCAGCTTAAAGTATTTGTAGTCCCTCATATTTTTAAACTTATTAAATTTATGAAAATTTAAACCTCAAATAAGATTAAACCCCATATTTTTAATCCAAAAAGTGATAGGTTCAGACTAGATATTAGGAGGAAAGTTTTTATGATGAGTGTGGCAAAACACTGGAACAGGTTGCCCGGAGAGGTGATGGATGTTCCATCCCTGTAAAAGTTCAAAAGTTGGATGGATCCCTGAGCAAACTGATCAATGTCCCTGCTCTTTACGAGGGAGTTGGACTTGATGGTCTTTACAGATCCCTTCCAACAAAAATTCTTTCCTAATTTTATGATTCTATATAGCCTAAATATATAAAATCAAGAGAAAAAGTAAAAAATTACTATTAACCAGTAATCTATTTCTTATCTTCTCACCTGAATTAATAGGAAGGGAGAAAAGAAAAATAAGTACTCGTACACCATCATGTCATACAGGGACATACTACAGAAATTAATACTAATGGGTATGGAGAGGATAGCACTTCCTTAACTTTTGCCCTTTCCCAGTGTATATGTGCCCAAAATACTTCCCTTCACATTAAAGCAGTTGGTAGGAATGAAGGCCAGGATGCTAGACAACTGCTGATATTTCAATTAGGAGCATTTTTTTACTATTTCATAGAAAAATAAAATAATTTTAAATTAAATTTAAAGTCATATTTCTTAAATGTTCAAAACAACAGGGAAAAAAGAGAATTGACTCTATCCGAGGATTTTTTCATTTACTTGTTCAGCTGAACACAGATATCAGAGACATGAAGAAAGGAAGCCACATGTGTTGTATCACTGATAGAAACCTAATACCAAAACTGTAAACATAATTTAGACATTGAAAATTCCTCAGTCCATTGAATTTGATGCTGATAGAGATAGACTTCCTTTGAAAGAACAATGATCTACATTCTTTTTGATCAATGTCTTGGGACAGTCTAATATTAATTCACTTTAGGGTAACAACAAGACTGCAATTGTTTCTTTGTAGAATACTTGAGCATAGGAGAACTGTCTAAAAGATGAATATATGTGGAATGTTAATCGATTGTGACTGTGACTGTCTGCACGTACATGTCTGTATGTCACAAGGTGGCTTTACAAAATATCCATGGGAAAAAAATTTCATTTTTGTCCTGGTTGACCAAGCCTATCTTCAAATGGTGCTGTGAGGATATATTCCCACCTTCAGAGCCACGAGTGTTGATGATGTCCTCAACATTTCAGACTTGAAACTTGCATCTAACTGGTCACATGTGGATATTTCTTCCTGACTTACATGTGTGCATGTACAAACCATGTTCAAGCTAAAATGTGAGCCTGGCTGTGCAGAGCTATGCCTTATATTTGACTGAGGAAGCACCTCACAGCAATTAAAATATGTTCTAGTCTCCTTACATACAGTGCTGACAGCTGGATATTACCATATGAATGGAACCATTTTTGGGATCAAGTAAGGTAATAAAAAACATATCCTTGTGCTGCAGGTATAATCAACCTGGTTTTGCACTAAATCTGGAATTCTTTTTTGCTGGTGGGTATGCACCAGCAAAAAAAAAAATCTTTTTTGCTGGGTGGAATGCAATTCATGCAGCTAAAAATTTTTTTCTTGATTTGGGTTTTTTTTTTCTTTGTTTTTACATTTTTAAAGTGAAGATACAAAATTTCTCACAGCAAAGTTCAATTCCTAAATGACATTTAAGCTAAATATATATAATTTTAAGAAAAGGAATGAAAGATATGGAAATAAAATCAAATGTTTTGTTTTATTTTCAAAGGTCCCTTCATCTTATTTTCTTGACTATTTTTGTTTCATGGTCAAGATAAAATGGGTCTTTTCAGAACTCTAATAAAAATTCTAGTGCAACATGTAAACTTCTCAGCCAAATATTCTATAAAACTGTTCAAATGCCTTAAAAGTTTAAATAAATGGCATTAAGACAGTACAAGTTTTTGTCATTTTAAAATCAATAACTATTTTTTGGTAATTATCTACACCTCAGAAAATTTTTATGCCAGCTCCTGGATAAAATGATCATTTTATATATATATATATATATATATAAAATGAAAAACAATGTGAATTTTTACAACTGCCAGGGTTGTGCAGGCAGTTTAAGGAGTGAAAATGAGAGAAGTTCTTGGTTTCTGCTTATTCAATAAAATGAGCAGTATTGATTAATGTTTTCTCTTCACAGCAAAAGGACTGGAAAGAAAAGTGACATTTTTACATCAGGATGGGTGGCTCTCAGTTTTTGTGTATAAACTTTCCAGGATATGTACTGATATAACTCCAGAGAAAAATCATGATGTTTATGTCTAGTCAAGTAATGGAGTTCAAAAAAAGCCAGGAGAGAAGTAGCATACTCTTAAGAAGAAGACAAGGTTTTATATAAAAGAAATCTCTAGGAAAGTCCTCTGGTATTTTCCTACTACCTTGTCCAGAACAGTGGACTTGGAGGCTTAACACTGACATATTAGCAAGCAATACTGATGTGATAGCTTGGAAATTTCTTTAGGCAATATTCAGTTATGCTAGACATAATGCAGTTGCATTTATTTAGAAAATAAGTAATGTTTCAGGCTTTTCTCTGAAGCAAAGAAATCTAGGGGGAAGTAAACTATCAGGTGTAAAAATCTTCAGCTGTTCCCTTGGTGGTGCCTTACACTTGGTGGTGCTCTCAGGGATGATGTGTGCATTGTAAATGACAGTTCTTGAAAAACAGCAAGGTAGAGCAGCTCTATTTCTGCAAAGTAAGGATGGCTTTACCCATCCTAACATTGCTTTCACAGGCAAAGCCACAACAAAATTAACACAGTTCTCTCTCCCTCAGGGTATCCACTTAGAGGAATTTTCATAGAGGTCCATGGTAATGAAATCTGGAAAACAGTAATATCTTTATTCAGTTCTCCTCAAACAGGTAGTTAGGGTCTCTTAGAGACCAGCTGAAGGGAAGGAAATGGGAAGGCAGCAATTTTCCTCTCTAAGAAAACCAGAGGACAGAGGACACCCCATTGCTAGAAGGCTCTTGGGAAGACAGCAGTAGTTTGTCTGGTCTGTTTTGTAGACAGTTGTGGCTGGTCATTGTCAAATGTTTAGAATACCCCTATTAAACATGCAGGAAAAACACTGAGGCACAATGGAATAACTGCTCTGCAAGCTATTGTTGAAGAGAATTTGAAAACTGAAAAACTTAACCTACTAAAATATGTATTTCTTATTGGTGGAAGCCATGTCAGATAATGATCAGGGAAAAAATATTAAAATCCTTAGGAACAGATGAATTGTAGGTGCTGCATGTTTTACTGCTTGCTAATATGGAAAGCTTAATCCATAAAGGAGTCATTTATGTGACTGCAGAGCAGAGCTAGCCAGTGCATTCCCAGACTTACATAGTCCTGGTTTATACAATTACATAGCTGAAATGTTCCATGTTCAGAGGCAAGAGTTTATTTTGAAATATGCAAAATTACCTCTTGAGCAATTTTTATGTTTGAGGTTTGAACTAGTTATTTACAGTCCTTGAAATTGTACTGATTGTTTTGCTTAAAAAACCAGATGTCCCAAGCTAGAATACACTTTGAAATACAGAACTAAAGGTGAAAGGTGTCACAGAGAACCTCTCTTCATAAGAGGCCAAAAAGGATGAGACTTAATTTGAAATTAGGTATATCTTTATTCACAATATAATACCGAACTTTACAGTGTCCCTTACAACACCATCATCTACTGTCCTTTCCACCTACTCTGTCCTGTCATATGCTGTTTTCATACTGGGTTTCAGAGCTGGGGTTCTGTTATGTAGACAGAAAAATAATTTTTTAATGTCATAAACTTCTGCATAAAAGCTCAAATATGTAATTAGACAGGTTTAAATCAATTGCAGGCTGCTAATAACACTGAGTTAGCAGAATAGAGGAATGCATTTCTTGTATTTGAAGGTATCTGAATCTTTGAAGGCAGTTGTCTTTTGCCACAGTCTCCTGAAAAGCACAGATTAAAGAATATTTGCTTCGTTTTTCTTGCATTTTGTTTTGACTTCTCTCTTTTCATTCCAGTTACGATAAATCAAGCATCATGGAAAAGCTAGATATTTCACTTAACTAAGACTTCTGCTTTGTAGTGAAATCTCTTGATTCTTGAGGAATTACCTAAGCTTTCTGCATAGTGCCTGGGAAAAGGGTAAATAACTAGGAAAGAGATATTAAATACTCAGGGAGCAATATTTTGCCTTAGTTCTGCATTCTTTAAAGTCCAGATATGAAACATGGGGGATCTTAAAAGGAAAATGTTTCTATCCCATGCATGGAATGTATTTTGATTGTATTGTGAAGTAAAAAATTCCCCTGACATTGTCCAGGGCTCTTTTTTCTCAAAATACTTAGCCAAACATATGTATACAAAAAAGACACAAAATTAAATACACCAAAATTAAAACTGATATTCCGAATGCATTCTGAATAAGCTGACCAGACTCAGAACACCAGAACTGACAATTCTTTGTGTCCAATTCAATCATGATTTAGGTTGTGGTAATTACACAAGACAGTCAGCAGTAAACTGCAGTGAACTTGATTGAGAAAGTCTGCATGATTTTTCTTTTCTCTTTTAGCAGGTGAACACTAGGAATGGTGGTCCTAGTCACAGGATGAAGTCTGTACAGAATTTATAACCAACGTTTAATGCTTCTGATGTTTAATGCTGTGTTGAAAGACTAAACTTGTTGGTCCTTATATCTTGTATTGCTCTCCAAATACTGATAGGTCAAATGTTAAAACCTGAAATATGAATGACAAAACTGATCTCAAGCCAAAATTTGAATAAAAAATTGAAGCTGGAAAGGATTTACTTCTTCCCTTTATGGTTACTTGATAGGATTTCTATTTTGTGAATGTTCTACATACTCAAACAAGTATTATCCTGATAATTTAAAAGTTTTCAATTAATTTAAAAAAAAAAAGGAAAAATCAATAAGGCTTTCTGAAGTGTTTTGTATTTATCATTCTTTATGGAATAATTTACTGGAAAGAAATTCTGGATGTTGCAATAAGACAAAAAATTTCATTGTATTCATTCTGATCTATTTCAAAGATGCATGTCCTCTTGAAAGATGAAAGTGAAATGGCAATGTGAAATCTATTGAAATTATGTATTCAATTGCTCTTTTAAGTGTTCCAGCCTAAATATTACTTGACAATTTAGACAGATTAAATTAGTATTCATTGAACAAGTGGAGTTTTGGCACAAATGCTGATGACAATTACCAGAAATTATCTCTGCATTGAATATATATTGTAAATGACAACTGGATTACCAAGTTTTCTGTGGTTTCCAAAGATTACCTGTAGATTAATATAGGCCTATGCAATGTTAAAATGCCTCAATAAGAGAAAATTTCTTTTGGATGTTTTTAAGATGAAGCGTGAGTACAAAAACTAGAAGGAAAACTTCATAGATGAAAAATAAAGAATCAAAACTATTAAGATTCTTATTGTTTTTATTTTCTCATTTTCTCAAAATCATAGATGCATCTGTACAGAATGGGAGTGACCTGGCAGAAAACAGCTCTGCAGAGAAGGATCTGGGAGTCCTGTTGGACAGCAAATAGTCCGTGAGCCAGCAGTGTGAGCTTTTGGCCAAGAAGGACAATGGTATCCCGGGGGCTATTAGAGATTGTTGTCAGCAGGTTCTGGGAACTGATCCTGCCCCTCTATTCAGCCACTCCATCTGGACTCTCTGCCCAGTCATGGGCTCAGAACAGCAGATTAAGGAACTGGAGCACCTCTTTTACACAGGAAGGCTGAAAGAGTTGGGCCTCTTCAGCTTCGAGAAGAGGTGACTGAGAGGGAACCTCATCAATTCTGTCTCGGTGTCTGCAGAGGAGGGACCAGGCTCTGCTTAGAGGAGCTGAGGCAACAGGCAGTTAAGTGATACGCAGGGAGTTCCATCTGAACATGAAGAATACTTTTATTGTGTGACTGCACTGGAGCAGATTGACAGGGAGGTTGGGGAATCTCCCTCACTGGAGTTATTCCAAAACCATCTGGACACAATCCTGGGCTCTGGGATAACCCTGTGTGAGCAGGGAGTTTGGACCAGATGACCCTCAGTTCCACAGTGGTCCCTTACAGCCAGACACATTTTTTATTCTGTTATTTTGTGAATATGTCATTTTATTCTTGAAACATTTTCTTCATTAACAAAGTCTTTTGGACTAAGAAGATAAGCTTAAAATGGGGCCACATTGTGTTAAAAATTTTGATTGTGTTCTGTTAATCTCAACGTTTTTGAAATCACTGCAAAATCTGACTTATTCCTTAGGCAAGAAAATGTTCTACCCAAGTAGATTTTATTCCAAAAATCAGGTGGACAGGAGTGTCCCCTTTGATTTAACATTGGAAGAGTATTCATTATTTTAGTCTTATGCTGATATTGGACAACTTTTTAATTTTTCCTTAAAGTAAAGAGTCTCCTCTCATAGAACAGATGTCAGCGTCTTCCCAGACAGCTCATCCATTTGCTTTGCTAATTTCACAGTTAGAAAGTATTTCCTAGAAATCAGCCTATTTTTCTCCTTCTACCATGTCTGCCTCAAGCATAAGGAATAAATGATTTTTGTTTGCAACAACTATATTTAAAAATGCAAAAACCATTATGTCACAGTGTTTTCCTTCTCTAGACTAAACACTTATTCTCTCAGCTCTTCCCTTCAAAGACCATTTTACCAGCTCTATGAGCATTCATGCTGCAATTCTCTAGATTTTTTCCATTTGAGCATATTTCTCCTGAGATGGCAAATCTGAATCCCAAAAATACACTCCTTTTGTTAAAGGCCACATTGAATGGCTTGAGTTGAAAGGGACACTGAAGGTCACGCAAATCCTCTTTATCACAGAAGGGCCTGCCCTTAGAGCAATGCCATGAAAATGTTGACTCACATTAACCATTAAGTCCTTTTCTGCAGATCTGACATCCAGCCAGTCTGCTCTTATGAAAGTAATTCTTCATGCCAAGTGCAATGCCTTGTTTTACCCCATTTGATTAAATTAAAAAATATCTCTTTGGTTACTAAGGGAAATAAAGGATCACAGTTTGTACTTGCAAGTATGAACCCCTACATTTTGGTCTTGAAAAACTGAGAAAAACTGAGTTTCCATGGTTGAGATCTCTTGCCATGCACCTACAGAGGAGGAACAATTCCCAGTATATTCCATTGGTAGGATGTGATTTGTAAAGTGTTAGAAATAACACAGAATTAGTATCCCTTATTTCTGCAAGTCTGTACTTCCAGAGAAATGTTTATTTGTGCTCATCAGGGGTTTCAGTTAAAGCTCATTTTTCTCCTCCTACCTCAGTGACTTTCCTCTGGTTTATCAAGACCAAAGGCCAAGGGTAGAAATATAAGAGTTGATACAGCAGCAGTACTTGGCATAGATGGTTCCCCCTCTTTTTCCTTTCACATCCAACCTGACATTTTGTCTGGTTTATCCTGTTTAGCGTTCATCACACCCTGAACACTGGGGAGTAATTTTGTGGGAAGCTGTGTATATTTGAGTACTATTTTTCACAGTATTACAGTGATTGAATCAATTTAAAATTAAAAATAAGCTAATTTAAGAATGTTTATGGTTTTTTATGTCCCCACTGGTTTTGCTTCCCTTTATTCATGAGTATGATTGCCAGTGTGCATGGATGGGAAGGGGTTTAGCAGATAAGAATTCTGTCATTCTAATATGGTTTAAACATATGTAACGCCCATCTCTCCAGGCTTAGGACAACCAACATTTCAACTTCTTGTTCTTTACATTATTGACAATTTTATTTTGATAGAGACTTTTTAGAGACAGTATGACCTTTGTGACCTCTCAAGAACTGGCTTGCACAACCTTTGTGTTTCAAACTGTGTAAACTTTGCTTATAAATGCCAGTCAAAGACACTTTAATGTTACACAACTATACCTATGTCTGTATCTACATTGTCTTTCATTAGACTCCCTTAACTTCCTAGTTGAAACAGACCAGCTGAAGCAAACTAGGACAAGATATTGCCAGAGTAGCTGTTCCTTTGTCTGTTTAAAAATCAAAATAGTAAAACCACCATTTTACAAAATACTAGAATTACTGTCATAAATATGCAGCTAGTCCCTGTACAAAAGTGACATGTATGTTAAAAGTCCAAGGTCCTAATGAATAGATGTCAAAAATCATTTTAATTATGCTTCTTTTCACAGCACTATTATAAGTACACTGGTTCTACCAATTGCCTTGTCTAAGCTTACAACAGCACCCATGTGGAAAGCAAAGAAACATCAGTATTTTTAAAGCCACACATGTTTATGTGCTACAGTTAACCAGTGAATTGTAAGACCTTTCAGTAGAGGTCAAATTTGGAAATAAATGTTCATACTCTTAAAGCTGTGTATCTCCCTCCTTTGCAGGTTCAAAGACTGTAAGCCTCTGATATTCAGATATTGAACAGATGACTGATGAGTGATGCAGTGCATCCTCTTTAGGAAAAATATTTTTGCAAAGACACATTTTACACTTTATGTGAAATTTGAGAAAGATGCTACATACAAACAGCATGTGTACAATAACCCAGGCAGTCCTGGGTAAATCTGGAAACGCCATATATTTTTTCATTTCCTTAGATGTTTCTCTAGGCCTACTGCTGCATCAAAGCTCATGGATATGATACCTGACAGTATTTAACAATTGCCACATTTTACTGCTCTGCATTTGCCTCAGTCCATTTAAAACTCTCAGCCAATATTTGGGCTTGATTACACTATTAGGGTCAACCATGGGCTGTTCCCAGTAGTCAGGGTAAGATAGCTCTGTTTTCAACAGGACAGATTTAATACAAGATTTCATATGAGATATAGATCTTTTATATCAGCCCACTGAACCCACAAGGGATTACTGATACTGACACAGTTTAATACTAGGAAGACAAACAAACAGCTTTTAAGAGAGCACAAAACACTTTTGACTACTTACTCAGAATGAAATTATTGATTGTTTTATCAGGCTGGGTCTGAAATGAAAAGGGCAGGGTCACAGAAAGAAACAACCAAACAAAAACCCAGAAGAGATGAATGGAAGTCTTAAGCTGATGGGTACTCAGCCAGACTAGGCACAGCAGCTACTGCTATGGCATGGCACATAGCAGCCTTATACACCCTTGTGAGTGTAAGCATGTGCTTAGAGATGAGGTGTTTCGCTTGTTATTTTTAATTGTTGCAAATTACATTTCGATTGACTTCTGTGATGGGTAGTGCAATCGCTCCAATTATTTTAGCTGGCAACCACATTATATTTTAATTTTCTTGTTTTACAATAGCTTGCTTCAGAAAACTAAAGATCTTGTTGTGTGTAAATTTCTGGAAAGATATTTGATATCACTTCTAAGTGACCATATTATAAAGCCTTTTATGATTGCCAGTAGTGTTGTTATAAATCTATTTTGCATAACAATTAAATAGTATCACTTCAAACCCAAGAAGTCATAGACCTTTTGTCATCATTAGACAAAATCAGGCTGAGTGTAAACACAGCCTAGTTTCCTCCGTGTTTTTGTATTTGTATGCAGCAATTGTCAGCATGTCGGCAGTGGACAGTGATAAAGTGCATTTTTCTGCTTGGGTGGTTAGCCCTTTCATTTTTACAAGTGACAAAATAAAAATCTGTTGAAGAGTGAACATGCTGCTTTCACTGTGTCATCTCAGCCCTGCGGGTCATTTTATTATAAAAATGTAAAAATCCAGTCAATTTTATTTAATCAGCTGAAAAGGAAAAGTGTTTCCAGGTCATTAATCAAGTGCTCCTTCTCTGTGGGAACTTGTCTCTTCAGAAACTGCCATCTGAATCATTAATAAAGCTGAAAAGATTTTGTGCCAGCAGGTTTTTGAGAAACCTAGATGTTATCAATATAACTGGAGTAAAGTAATTTGAGGTCAACAAATAAAGCTTTATATATTCATTGCTTCAAAAGCTGAATATTGCCTATTAAAAATTATTAATTATTTTTTTAAAAGCATTTAATTGTTGGAAAATATACAACTGTTTAGAAAGTATTTGATAATATATTCCGTAATTACATGTTTTCTTTAATGTTACCTAACCATATATTTACAGTAAACTTTTATGTGGATTGATCAAAACATGAAGAGACATTAAGAAGAGATAATTACTACTGTATCCATAATAATAATAATGGTAGTAATTAAACCACAGAGAACTACATTCAAATAATGTCAAGCTGGAGACTTAAGCCTCTATTAACAAAGACACTGAAGGCACTCACTGCTTTTTAGCACATTCACCTCCATGCATGCCTTGGTGCAGCAGCTTGTGCTACCTGTGGCCAAATCTCTGTGCGCCTTTTGCGGCAGGCAAGGAGAACACACTTTCTCATCCTATGAACATGTTGCATGATAAAAAGTGTTTCCATCCCACAGGATGGGCAGGTCAAAAACCTTACAAAATATTGGAATTGGTAGTTTATTAAACTACCAGTAGAAATAGCAGAAAAAATAGTAGAAAATAAGCATGAATGCGGGAATTACACCAGTGTCCATTCATGTTCTTACCTGTCCTTGGGAGACTCAGCTCTGATTCTTTCACCTGTTTTCTGGAAAGAGTGTAGCACCAAAAGGAGGAAACTGAGTTTCATAAATGAAAAAACTGATATTTGTTTTCATTTTTCATGGGGAGCATAGATTCAGGTATGTGCTTTCCATCAAAGAGAGAAAATATTTGAATCCAGGTTCCCAACTGCTGCCTCAGGACTGGTTTCTTATCTCCAGGCTTCCCCTGAAAATTGTTCATTCATTTTTGACAAATATGAACACATTAACTAGAAAATTCCTTCTGCCAGGAGCTTCCTATTCAGATTACTTATGAATACTCTGTTTTTGTTTACACTAATGGTCTCTGGAATTAGGAAGATAAAAGAAGCTTGTTTGATTTATATTTTTTGCTTCACATTGTATCTTTTGTAATTCATTGGAGTGGCCCCAATTAAATTAATAACTAGCTTTTCCTAATTACATCTAATGTTTTGATAGGTAAGAAATTAATTTTAATTTCTGAAAATGTTAAAGTTATAATTTCAAAAGCTACATAAATAC